>NC_134686.1:520000-1934473 GCF_024713945.1 Dermatophagoides farinae | reverse complement strand
TGTATATATATATATAGAGTAGTGTAGTAGTATAAACGATCAAAGTGATCATCATCATTTATTATGTCACCATTTTTTTGAAAATTAAAATGATAATTTTTTTTTTAATTTTGATCAGTTTTTTATGGTTGCAACAATAAAAATTGCTGGCTAGGATTAAAGTGCAACAATGGGATGGTCCCAGTTGAACAATATGAATCTGATGAAGAAAATGATGATGAACAATTGAATGAAAAGCTTTCCCGAAGAACAAAAAGAGCTTATTTCAAAGTTTTGTACTATCAAATTTTCTATTTGTTGGAAAAAATTCAAATTATTGAAAACAACAACAGCAACAACAACGACAACGACAACAAAATGAATGGATGAAAATCAGACGAATCCTATCACTAATGGTCAGTGGGGTATTAAAATCATTTTTAAAATCACCAAGCTTTATGATTCATCTATTTATAAATGCCATGCTTAAAATATTGGCTACAAAGTCTAGATTCGAGAAATATTTTAAATTAATTTTTAATTTAATAAAATTAACTTATTTTGAATTTTCACTGATCATTTTTCTTATTTTTACTGATTATTTTTCTTATTTTACCGACCGCTTTTTTAAATAAAACTGACCGGTTTACATTTTAAAACTGACAATTTATTTTTAAATTAACTGATCAATCACATAAAAAACTGACCAAAATCGATATATTTACTGATCGTTTTTAACTGACCAAAACTTTTAAAAAATTACTGACCAACCCCATATAATACTAACCGGAAAAATGGTACCCAAATTAAAATGATAATTTTTTTTTTTTTTGGTTGCAACAAAAAATTGCTGGCTAGGATTAAAGTGCAACAATGGGATGGCCCTTCAATGAACAATGATGAAAAATAATTAAAAAATATCAATTATTGAAAATGAAAATGAATGGATGAAAACGATTCAGTGGGATTATGATTCAGTTTATTGCCGTTTATTACTCATTTTCACGACAATTTTTTGTTGTTGTTATTTTCTCTCTTTGAGATATACACAAACAAATAAATCCATCAAACTATTTAGAATCCAAAACTCTGGAACTATGGACAGTATTATTGATTTATGATTTTTCAAAATATTTTTTTATGAATCAAAAAGAAAAAAAAATTGGTTCAAAGGTCGTCATCATTATCATCCACAACAGTGGATGCTCAATTGTTTCCTGAGAGAAGTGAACAAAAAAACTTTGGATCCTGAATAAAATCAAATCATCATCATCATCATCATCATCATAAAAATGTCGAATCTAATAATACAATCTTTTTGTACAAAATTTACAAACAAAAAAACAGCAATGCAAAAAAACATGAATAGGAAGAAAAACGTATCCTATATATATATATATATGTGTTTGTAAACACACACAAACATACATACACGTTGTGTGGCCCATTATTATTACCATAATCATTTAAATTCTTGTTTTTTATGATCGTTGGTCTGAGATGCAACAACAACAACAACAACAACAACTGAAACAACAACAACAACAGAAAAAAATGAACAAATTTTGTCGGTAATAAAAACAACGTTCATTTATTTTCAATATTCATTGTGTTGTGAATAAAAAAAACAAAAAAAAAATAATAATAATTTCACACCAACCAAATAGAATTTTCGGCAGACATTAAAAAAAAAATACACAGTGAAAATACATCATCATTGGCGGTCAAAATATGGCATGGTAATCACTGTGTATGTGTGTGTTGTCGGCTTGTTGTTCTGTTGTCTTTTTCTCTCATTTTTCTTTTCCTTTGCACACACACATCTGGATAATAAATCCAAAATGAAAATTTTACCATACACAAGATGCACGTAAACAAAACAAAAATGAACCATGCATCCGAAAAAAAACGCGTGTGCACCCCATTTTTAAATTTATTTACACAAATCAAGACAAGAAAAGAAAAACGACAATGTAGTTTAGCTAAATGTTTTTGTTGTTGTTGATGTTGTTGTTGTTGTTGTTGATGTTGTTGTTTATTTTTTTTTTGTAAATATAAAATGGCCCGTAATCAAATGGTTAGGTTGTTATTCATTTTCATCATCACCATCATCATCATTCGAAGAAACGACAATGTTAAATAATAGTCGTCGTAGTCGTCGTTGTCGCCAATTTTAAATGGCCAGCTATAACTACATTTCCTTTCCCCCACACGCACCCCTCAATGATAATAAAAACAAATTGAGACATATTACCCAACTAAATGGCCGAAAATAATTTCCAACCAAACACATTGATGGCGTGTGTGTGTGTGTGTGTGTGTGTGTGTGTAAATGGCCATAAAATCTAGTTCTAATCTAGGACAATAATCTATGAGTTTTTTTATTTCCATTCGTTTCCAGTTGTTGATTTTCACTTGTGTGTCTGCAAGGAGGTGAAGAAAAAAAAAGAATGACTGATTTGGATAATGGAACTATTTGTCTCCAACAAGTTTTTCGGGTACGTGTGTGTGTCTATGACATAATCATCCGAATAACCATAATATCCATAACACAGAAAAAAAACTGATCTATATAAATGGAATGATGGTTGTTGAAATTAAATGATTCACATTCATGAGTTGAAATAAATTATTATTACATGAAACAACAACAACAACAACGACAACAACAACAACAACGACAACAACAACAACAAAATGGAAATAAAAGTTGTATGCATTTTAATTAGAAAGACGAAAGTGAAACATCATCATTTTCATAATCAATTCTAGATCAACAACAACAACAACAACATTAAATGTTCCAATTCTTTGAAAAACAAGAACAACAACAACACCAACAACATTCATTTGATGAAATTCATATTTAAAAAAAAATTGAAAAATAACACTCACATATAAAAATGGAGTGAAAAACAATTATGTAATGGTCCAACATCATTTATCATCATACGAATCTTATTTCAATTTCTTTATTCATTTTGTTGTTGTTGTTGTTTTTTGCATCTCAAATATCCAATCACACACACACACACAAACATGGACAAAGACACGGCAATTATCATTTGTTTGTATTAGGTTCTTTCTTGCTGTTGCATCAATTTTTTATGATTATGAAAATTCTTCAATCATTTTTTTCTCATTTTTATCATCACGGTCATCCAACAATTTTCATGTTGTGACTTAACCTAACAACAACAACAACAAAATTTCCGTTCAAACACAAAAAGACAACAGAAAAAAAATGACCAATCCCAATTGGCCTTTGTTTCTGGATGATGATCATAGTTATTATTAGCTTTATATTCAACAACAACAACAACAACAACAATGATGATGATGGCCACTTGCTGTGACAAAAATAAATAAATGAAACGAAGAAATTAGGTTCACTTGAATGGAAGAAAAAAAAACTGAATAAACAAACAAAGACAAAAAAAAATGAAAATTTTTGTCTTTGTTTGTTCATCTATTTGTTCGGGTCAACCATGATAGATTTATCATTAAGTAAAACAAATCATCATCATCATTGAATATGAAATCCCAGGTCTCAGGTTATATTGGTGATGATGATGATGATGATGATCTACACTGTTTTGTTTTCAATTTTGAATTTGAATGGCAAAATAGAATGGGGAATAAAAAAAATTCATTGGAATCGTTGTTTTTTTTTCTATTTGATTCCGATAAAAAATCATTCATCTGGATAGATGATACGAGATATTGGAACATATGTGTGCGTGTGTGTGTGTGTGTTCAATAATAACAAATTGATTACACACAGTGTGTAATACACACACATAGGCAAATATAACAATTTAAAATGGGCAAAAAACAAATTAAATTAATGATCCCTAATCATTATTTGACAGATGAAGAGGTGATGTGTGTGTGTACCAGTATAAAAAAAAATAAAAATAAAATACAAATCAACCACCACCACCACCATCATGTCCCTCCAACGAAAAAAAAGCAATGATGATCATCATTTCGGAATCATTGTATGGCAAATATTTATTATATACGACTATTGAAAATGGAACGACAAAATGACAATCAAATTGAAAATGAATTCGAATATATAAACTACTACTACTACTACTACTACGGATGGCTATTAATCGAAATGATTATTATTATCCACCCAAACAACAACAAGGACAGATGAAAAAGAAAAAAAAATACCAGAATAGAGATTCATCATTATGCAAGTTCTAACGAGAGAATATTAGAAACGAAACGAAACGAAACGAAAATGAAAATGATTATCATTCGTTTCGTTTTATTTTATTTTTCATTTTCGTCATCGTAGTCCGACCAAACATGAAACCGGTGAACAATTTCCATGGGCAAAAAAAAAAAATAAAAAATAAATTAAGACACGTATCAATGATCATGAAATGAAATAAAATTGAATGAAATGTAACAAGAGAGAGAGAGAGAGAGAGAAAAAAAAAAAACTCAGGCATTTGTTCCATTTATATACTTGCACATTTTGTACGAGAATCGTGTATGAATGAATGAATGTGAAAAAAAAACAGAGAGACAGAGAGAAATTGATATCATCGATATGATAACTGAATCTTTTATTATATTTATCAAAAAGAAAAATAGAAATGAAATCTAAAAAAAGCATTTAAAAATGAATGAAATGAAATGAATGACAAATTGTATATGGAAAAAAAAACATATCATTTATCCATGGTGAATAATGATGATGATGATAATCATCATCATCATTATTGATTACAAATGACAGAGAAAATAAAATAAAAACGGTAACAAATGGATCCAGATGGTTATTATATACCGGTTATACCGAAAAAAAAAAGAAATTTTAAACCGAATGTTACCATTAATTCAACAAGGGTTTGGTTTGGTTTAATATTTTCAAGGCGTTTACCTTTGTAACCAAAAAAAAAAAAAAAAAAAAATGTCTGCTCTTGTTATATCTCATCATTATATATGATTATTATTACCACACATCAAATTTCAAACGTTGTTGAATGATTATCATCATATATATTCAAGGTGAATTATGAATCAGTGAAATATAAAAAGAAAATCTGATCAAAATTCAATGATATCACACACATATGGCAGCCAAAAATTTTCAAATGCGAAATATTTTAAAATTTCACAGACAGACAGACAAACAAACACAGGAAAAAAATTTATTTATTTACAAATTACAATCACAAATATACGATGACGATGATGATCCCATCTCATCATAATTTTTTTTTTCAAGATAAATCGAAATGTGAGAAACAACAACAACAACAACAAATGTGTGGAAAAAAATGGTGTGAAGAACTAGATTTTTTAAGATTATTTCGATTAAATCGATTTGCAAGTAAGCAAAAAAAAAAAAAAAAAAAAAAAAAATAATGGTGTTAAGTCATCACTGAGTGTGGGTTCTATGATGATGGTTGGAAAAAAACGACAAAAAAATTATTTTTTTTCACGCAGATATATCATTCATTCATTTTTTTTACTTGATCATCATTTCATGGTCAAGGTATTTAAGATGATCTTGTTATTAAGGAGTTTCTCTTCCTTGGTTTTTTTTCACCGAAAAAAAACTGAAGGCGTACACACACACACAGCACACATATCCAGTTATCATCGTTGTCATTATCATCATTTGTCAAGTTTTTCTTTTTCATTTGAAAACTTGAAATTCCACCTACTTTTTTTTGTCTATCGGCGCAATACCTTCCTTACACATTACCATTTTACCATTATTTTCTACGGGTCTCGATCTATTCATCTAACTATCCATTATCACTTATCTTAAAATTTTGTCTCAATTGATCCTCAATTTTTTCTTTCATTCCTATGATGATGATGATGATGATGGCTGAAATAATGTTATCAAATTATTTTACAGACATATACACCTCAGTCTTCAAAAAAAAAAAAAAAAAATTGATGAAAAATTGAAATTGAAAATTAAATCATCATTTTATTCGACAGAAACAGAAAAAAAAATCGATAAGAATTTTGAATAGTGAAAAAAAAATATTCACACCAATCATCCATTTAATGATCGGTTCAGACATGGACGTACAAACACCTGGAGAGAGATATCGAAAATCAACGCGAAATTTGATGAATAAAACTTCAATGCAACATATTGGATTGGTGAGCAATCGATTTGGCCGGCCAGCCAGCCAGCCAGCCATCCAGCTAGCAATTGAATGTTAAAATCAAATTTACCTACATGACAGTTTCAATTCAATTCAAACAAAGTATTAGTACAGACATTCGATGCTTTTAATTCATCACCAGCATCCAGTGAAAAAAAAATTCACTAATTATCTTCGTTGATTGAATTGAAAATTAAATTGTCTAGGGTTTTTTTTCTCTATCGATTTTTTTTCTTCATTCGAAAATTCATCTGATTGAAATTTTTTTTTTTTACAGAAAACACTGTCAATCAATCAAAATCAAAAATTGATTGGCCCATTAAATCGAGTGATCATCATCAATATGATTGAAATTCACAATTGAAATTGCCAATTGTATACACAAATGACAAAAGAGTAATTCTGTATTAATCATCATCATCATCATCATCATTGTCATCCTTATTGATGGGTGATATTATATTAACTTTGGTGAATTCAAACAACACAAGTCCTTCAATCAAAAAAAAAAAAAAAAACCTACACCCCCCATATGCCATTCATTTCATTCATTTGCAGCCCTTTTTTTCATTGAAAATCAAATCAAAAAATCATTTGCCAATCTTCATCATCAACCAAGCGAATAGATAGTGATAAATTCTTTATCATCAGTCAGTCATTTTTATTGTTGCATGTGTGTATAATAATTGCTGACACGCACACACATACACACACACTCACCGAATCAAACTGCAAAATTCATTCATTAACACAATAAATTCATTGCATTTTTTCCTGTTATTACATAATTATAATGATAATAATCATCATTGTTCTGTATATTAGTGAAGGTGATGATTCGGGATTTTTTTGTGTGTGTGTGTCAAATAGTTGTGTGGTTGACATCTGTGTGTGCATTCCCACCATAATCGATAAGTGGTTAATAATCATCATCATAATAATCATGGATCAAGTATACTTGAAGTGATTGACATTCAAAAAACGAGGAACAACAGCGAATGAAAAAAAAATTGTACCAAATAACCTAGGAAACAAACAAACAAACAATAACAACCGATGATGGAACGATCCATTTTGTTGTTGAAGAAAATTTTCCACTGCACCAATAACCATCGTCCAGAAGTAAAAAAAAAATCCAATCGAACATGGTAACAACGCCATCTTTCAGGATTTAAAATCATAGAATCAGCGAGAGAGAGAGAGAAAGAAAAAGCAAAATGGCAAAAAATGACGTTTTTTTGTTTGCCATTTTGCTAAATGGGTATATATTTAGGTGTGCGTGTGTGTGTGTGTCTATGTGCAGGTTATTAACCGAACCAAAAAAAATCCATACAATTAAAAAAACTAATCATCCGAATAAGATGATGATGATGATGAGCGATTTAATCTGCAAAAAAAAGCCAATGACAATGTTTTTTAGACAAACAAAATTCACACAGACACACACACACATAGACGACTATATTCAATAATGATAATAATTCTTATATATGAAACACACACAAAAAAAAACCTTCAACTAAAACTGATGACCAACCACCATTCTATTAATTATTGAAAGAGAAAGAAATTCCACTGGAATTTCGAGAGCAAAAATTAAAAAAAAAAAATTAAAAGCTTCACTAAAAATCAGTATCAAGTGACACATTAAATCTATAATGATGATGATTATTATTATAATGAATGGCGACAAATTACAAGGTTTTTTTTGTTATCCACTTTTCATTGTCATTGACACAATATTAATAAATATATGGGAAGCAAACGAAAAAAATTCAGTTTTCTCTCTCTCTCCCTCTCTTTTTTTTTCTTTGG
The DNA here is from genome assembly GCF_024713945.1 of Dermatophagoides farinae. Classification (NCBI taxonomy): domain Eukaryota; kingdom Metazoa; phylum Arthropoda; class Arachnida; order Sarcoptiformes; family Pyroglyphidae; genus Dermatophagoides; species Dermatophagoides farinae. Next base: position 1,926,527 of record NC_134686.1, on the reverse strand, counting down.
CCCTGTGGTTATTCAAGGGAATCGAAACTAAAAAAAACGGACCAAATTAATTAATGCAAATTATGATTTAATAATACATTTTGCCATTTTATATTCATGTCATTCATCATTTGAATGAATGACATGACATAAAAGTACAGAAAACATTTGAAAGCTTTTTTTTCGTGACGTGTGATTCAACCTAAATAATGATGATCATGACGATGATGATGATAATATGGCATCATAGTCAATGAATGAATGAATGAAAAGCAACCGACCAACCCCCCAAAATGGGAACCACCCATCATCATCATCATCATCATCGATAATTATTCACACAAAACATGGTAATTATGTATTTTTTTTTTTTTTTGCTTCCAGAGAGAAAAAAACAATTTGTATAAATACAAATGAATTAGTGGTTTCAGTGATTTTATTTTTTTTCGTGAAATCAACCAGGTTTTTTCTCTCTTAAAAAAAATGTAACAAACCAAAACCAAAAATTATTATCCCACCTCTTTTCTTTTATTTTTTTTTTTTTCATAAATGATGATGATGTTTAATGTTGATGATGATAACCGCTTGGTTAATAGTGAAAAAAAATGATATGTGACACTGAAATTTGACTATATTAACTTGACACAGACAGAAAGAAAGAGACACATCCTATAATAATGATAACTTGGCAACTCCTGCATAATTAACAAAAAAAAAAACAACAAAAAAAAAACAAAAGAACAGAAATTTCAACTTGAAGTGAAGTAAACATTGATGCTTAATTCATGTGTGTGTGTGTGTGTATAATCCATATGGATTATCATCATGGATAAATGGATAAATGGATGGGTAGAACAAAAAAAACATTGTTTTGGTCACATTTATCGTTTTTGTTTTTTTTATATTTCATATTGGCCTTTGGAAAACGCGTTTTTTTTAAATTCCACTATATGATTAAAAAAGAAGAAATACTGAAAGAAAAAAGCCAAACCATCAAATTATTTGGCCACAATGTGTATATATATACGAAGAAAAAAAAACTATAAATTAATGGATGATTTATTACATAGGACCACAGGAAAACAGGAATGACAAAAAACAAAATAAACGTCGGGTAGCAATTACACACACATACACACACACCATTGAGAATGTGAAACATCATAATCATAATAATGATAATCATAATGATGATGATTATTATATGAAAAAAAATAATGGCTGTATATATGGATGGTTTGTGAATATATTATTACCGAATAAAAAAAAAAAACATTCGTTAAATACAGAATTTTGACTTGTATATATACACCACTGTGTGATCTGTGGTAACTAATTTCTTCTTTTTTTATTATTATTATTCAATCATCATCATGATAGATAAAATGTCATGTGTCACACACACACACAATGGTACCACTATTACCACCCACACACACATACACACACTAATAAAATTCAATCAAATCCAAAATGGATTGATTTGAAAAAAAATCGAAGAGAAAGAAAAAAATTTTTCATCCATTTTGTTCCCACCACCCATCTTCAATTATTCAAATGGTTCATCACATTTGATTCAATCAATCAATCGATCCATCCATTCATTCATTCATTCATTCATTCATGTACCTAGCACGTTCTATTATTCAACGTGGAAAGAAAATATTCACAACATCAACAATATATGTATGCCATACTTTGTAATACAAAACTCATCTATTTTTGGGTTTGCTGGTGGCCAAAAAGAAAAACACAATGAGAAAGGGAGAGAAAAAAATCATATTAGCATATAAATTATTAATTATAATATGATATGATTCCAATGATGATGATGATGGAAACAAACATAATTATTTTTGCAGTAATGCAAGCAAAGTTTGATCATTATTAATGTCTGTTCTGTTTCACTACAGCACACACACACACACACACACACACACACACACACACACACACACACACACACACACACACACACACACACACACACACACACACACACACACACACACACACACACACACACACAAAAATTGCAATTTCTTTATCTTTGGATTCCACAACAACCAAACCAATATGTAGAGAAAAGAAAATCTTCTTATTTGAATCATAAATGATAATGTTGTTTTTTTTTGAAAATCTGATATTTTGATTTTGTCATCACTGCCAAAAAAAAAACTAAACAACAAATAAAATATTATTGTGTGTGTGTGTGTGTGTGTATGTGACCGAAATCATTTTCATATTATGTTTGAAAAATTGGAACAAATTGGAATCAAAAAAAAAAAAAAAAAAAATGATTCAAATCAACCAACAGTAACGTGAGATTGAACATTCAAATGATGAAATAACACACACACACACACATTTGGCACAATTTAAAATGGCACAACAACAACAAAAGGGTTTCTTCTTTTTAGATTATTTTCACAAACAGCAAACTGGGAGAAGGAAAAAAAATTATAAATTTGAATAATAAAATCGGATTATCATCGACAACAAACAAACAGAAAAAAGTACACATTTCCCATCATTATTGACGAATGAAAAAATTCATTTCCAATTCAATCTATATTGGTGGTAATACGATCAAAAATAATAATAATTGGGCTATACATAAAAGATGGATCCAAAATTTTTTTAAAATTCATTTCATCATCATCATCATTTTGCCCGTTGTATTATTACTCCATTTTTTTAAAAAAATTTCAGGCAGATTTATATTGATAATAAAAAGTTTCTTTTTTGGCAATAGAAAGTGGAAAGAGTTCATTTTCATTTTTTTTTAAAATTCAAGTTCTTATCGTATTTCATTTGTGAACACGAAAAAAATAGAGACTAAAAACACTGAATAGATATCGTTATCATGGCGACCAGCAGCAGCAGCAACAATCATGCTTTAAAATTATATTTAAAAATGAACAAATTAATTTATCAGAATGCCAGAATTGTCAGAATATATATATTCTCCACTGTAGTAAATTCTTTATATGGATCACTTACTATAAACAAAACAGAAAAAAATGAATGATCCAATGAACACATCTCACTATATATAATAAATAAATGAATGAATGAATGGATGCAAACACAACAGTGTTGTTAACCCTTTACTAATTTTTCAAAGTGGAAAAAAACAATGACCAAAAAAAAAAAGAAAAATGTTCATAAAATATGTGTGCATATGTGTGACAATAATAATAAAATCGCACTAGATTCTAATTAAACGCTTCAATTGATTTTTTTTGTTTTTTTTTTGAAAAAAAAAATTAAAAATTTCAATCAGATAAAAAAAACGGTGAAATAATTTCCAAACAATCCCAAAGGTATTACATAACGGTACAATGTGAATACAATGCGGTGGTAAAAACAATATAAACGTTGATAATTGAAAAGCTTTAGCTAGTTGTTGTTGTTGTCGTTGTTGTTGGCTGGATACGAAATGAATTTTTTCATTTTCACATACACACACAGAATGGAATCATCAAAATTAACATTATATTGATGATGATAAGAATAATCTGTGCTCGTGCGCCACATTTCAATTTACTTTCTATGGTTTTTTTTAATTTTAATTAAATTAAGTGTTGTTATTATGGATCGAGTGTATATATTCATAATTTGATAGTTTTGCATCCATTAGATAAATAATGGTCATTCATTCGATTGCATCCTATCCTATTATTATTATTATTTACAATAATAAAACTAGTACCAAATCGTGCAAAATTCATACAATAAATACATGATGAACATGGTTGCTAACATTATCTAAATTGAACAATTTTTATCTTCTCCATTCAGTATCACCATTTTTTCCATTGAATGATATTTGTCATTCTTGAAGGCGTGTCTTTTTTTTCTCGAAAAAAAATACACATCATGATCATAGGATACGAATGAATGAATGAATAAAAATCAAATGTCATGAATATTATTGACCATCATCAGCATCATCATTATTATTATAATCAGATCGTTGGAAAATCAAGAATTCGAACAAAACAAAATTCCAATCATCACACACACACACACATACAGGCACACAGTAATTTGAATAATTTCCCGAATTGTCGATATTATGTGATTAATGATAAAAAAATTCAAATGATTGAGGGTGGGGAAATAAACAAACACACAAAACAAAAAAAAAATTTGGGAAAATACCAAAATGTGTACATTTTAAATTGATTTATATTTTACTATTATACAACAAAATGATGATGCATCATCATCCAATACAATGAGTAATGACAAATTTTGATGCAATAAACATACACACACACACAAACACAAAAAAACAGAGAAATAGATGTGCAATCAACAATATCTTATCATCATCATCATCATTATCATTCGTCAATAGAAATACTCACATTTACGATCAACATTGGCTTTACTTTTTTTTTATTCCATTATCATTAATGGATCAGAATATCAGCTTTGAATGTTCATCATCATCATAAAATAAATAAAATGTAACCATATCGTCATTTTATTTGCTGCACATATATAAAATGTAAAGAAAAAACAGGACAACACAGAAACCCTTTGGATACAAATGGAAAAATTGTATATGTAATGTATCGTATTGTATAGAAACGTATACGTTAAAAACGCTATTTATACTGATGCAGCTATTGGTCTACGGAAAGACTTAATTTACCTTTGTAATGGTATATATGAATGGCTCTCTTGTCCTGAATAGAAAAGCACGTGGACGACGTGGTCAATATTTTTCAAGCAATGTTACGTGCAAATTTCGATATCACGAAGATAATGTCGTTGCAATCATTTTTGAGCAAGTTATTACACAACGTACAACATTCGTATTCTTCAAATTTTCAAAATAATGAACATTATTCGTATAATTGACACGCCCTTGGTCTTAAATCAATAAGAAGAGCCAGTGAAAAACGTAAACAACCAAGAAATATAAATGGTGTTGAATTTTTGCAAAGAAGATATAACTATCAAAATCGAGGAAGATAAAAATAATCCTTTTTATTTTTTCTTTATTTTATATTGTTCAATCTTTCCTTTTTTCCTTCCTGGCTACATGATATATTAATTTTATTTATTGTATTTGATTTTGTATTATGATCTTAATGATTGGCCATTGCCGATCAATTTTAAATTGGTTTATAAAATGAAATTCATTTAAAAAAAAAATTTGGAAATAAATAAGATAAACAAACAATATTGTTTTTTTTTCTATCAAATTTTCATAAAACCAATCAATGGTGATGATTTGGATTCATCACAATATTCAATATATGAATAACAATTTAGATATACCTGAAAGAAAAGAAAAATTAAATTAACAAAAAAAAAAGATCTTTTTTGTCACAATTTCCATCCAATCATTTCAAGAACATTTTTTTGCAGAGACATCGTACAAAAAAACTATAGTAGTAACAGTTAAGGATGTATTATTATTGATGATGGCTTTACAAACACATAGCAACAACAACAACAACAACAACATTATCGTATATCGTAAATATTAATGGTAAATTGAATTTTTTCTTTTTTTTTGAAAATAAATTTCATTATTATTCACACCAACTATGTAAAGCAATGAGAATGAGAATGAGAATGGGAAAGAGAATCGCTTTTTATTTTTCCATTTGGATTCTCATCTTTTTTTTTTTGCTTTGCATCGTTGATTTTTTTTTTAAATGCATTTCATTTCATTTTATTCTTATTTTGTTTCGTTTGTTGTTTTTATTTTGGTCCATGCATATATAGTATATTATAATTGTGTCCCTCTTTCTCCAGTTCTTTGTGGCTCTCTATGTTGATTTTCATCATCATTCCAAATGGGTAAAATTCACCCTTCACAATAACAACGAAAAAAAAAAGATTTATTAACCCAAAATCGAAACTATAAATTTTTATATATATCTAAAGACAAAATACAAGAACAAGTGAAGAAATAATTTTATTGAATGTTGAAAATAAAATAAAAAAAAAATCCAAACTCAATGGTTGATGGTATTAGTGGTGTGTGTGTGTGTGTATATAGGAAGATTTTCATTTCATTACACTCTTTTCTAGAGGGGCTAGGTTCCAAGACACTAATAAACGATGTGAAAGAGAGAGAGAGAGAAATATCAATACACACACACGGACACGGACAGTAAAAAAAAAGAATCTCACATCATCAACAGCAGCAGTAAAACAACAAATCTAAATCCAATTCGATATCGATATTCTAAATTTGATTTATTCATTCATTCATTCATTCATTCTGGTTGTGTTCAATAAACAAACGAAAAAAAGTAGATGGATGTATATGCCATGGTATAGAAAAAAAACCTTTTCGGACAAGAGTAATTGAAGATTGAATTTATGAACAGGAAAAAAAAACACCAGAGTGACATGTTCAATGAATGTGTGTGTGTATCAATTTCACTGTCCACATACACATGAAGTGAATAAATACAAAATTGAACAAACAAATCTCAAAATGAGAATACATCTGGGAAACAACAACAACAACAACAAAACAGACAACAAATAAAATGAGATCTGACACATTCCACATTCATATTATAGTAGAAAATAAAGAGAGAGAGAGAGTGAGAGATGCATATAACCATCATCATCATCATCATCATCATCAGTAAATAGAAATTGAAAATTCTTTGATTTGAATGAATAAATTGTATGTATATATACAGTGGACATAGACTATATAATATCTATACATCGATGGTCCGAAATTTTTTTTTTAAGTGTCAAACACACACACACATAGTAGTATAGTGACAAGTTTGGATATATAATATACAGGACATTGAACCAGAAAAACAACGAAAAAAAAAAACAAAATCTTTTAGTTTATCGTCATAAAATTATATAAGTTTTGATTTTGTTTAGTAATGACAGGATTGGATTGTCACACACACACACACATTACTGTTTTTTTTACTACTTTTCGTTTGAAGATTTGATGATTGAAACTTTTGTTTTTTATTATTATTGGAATGTTTATAAGTGGTGTGTGTGTGTGTGTGTCTATGCATTAATTGACTCGATGATTGGTTGTTGTGTGTGTATGTATGTAATAGGAATTTGTTTTATTTCTTCTCTTCTCTCTCTTGCATTCTTTTTTTTCAATATCAAACATTTGTATATTAAATAACGTTTGTTCATTTCATTGATTAAAATGAATTAAAAATTCAACATCATATATACAACCAACATTTATTTTGGCCGTATCATCAATTTTATCATTATGAAAACTTTAAAAAAGTTTTTAAAATTATGTTTACATCATAAACATGATGATGATGGTGGTGGTGGTGGTGATGGTGATGCATGTTTCTACGAAATGAAAAAAAAAGAAACGGAAATGAAACGACAGAATTCATTCTAAAGAATTTTGTTAAAGAAAAAAAACGAGAATATTTTTCAAGTTTGAAATAAGAATGAAAATAGACAACAACAACAACAACAACAAAAAACAATGTATGGATGTCATCATTGTCATCATCATCGTTATTTTTAATTCATTTTGACACATGCACAGAATAGACAAAAAAAAGTCAGCAAAAAAGCAGTAAGATCTGCTGTTGTCAATGTGACATGTTTATTCTCTAGTTGCCTGTTTTTTTTTCTTTAAAATTTTGTTTCTGCATTTATAACATCATCATCATCAACAACATTGAGAAGAATCATTATTACACTAGAATGAGATTGTTTTTTTTTCTTTTTGGACCACCAGATAAGTTTTTTTTTCATTTCTTCTTCATTCGTATGTCAAATAATTATTATTTCAAAGACCATGATGATCATAATATAATAATTAAGGCTGATGAACACATTGATATATATAAAGGAAATAACACTCTAAAAAGATGATTAAGATGATGATCACTAAAGCTCTGAGCATCTAATTAGCTAGTGGAAGCTACGATCAAAGTACCCCCTCCTCTCACCCCTTAACAAACACACACACACACACACACACAGCCGAATCATTCAATCAATAATCAATGGATGGACAATAAACATTATATAATGTTTCGTGAGTGAAACATTCAAAAAAAGTAATATATATTGAGAGGCAGGCAAAAAAAAAAATTACTTAATTGAATGCTTCATTCATTTGCAGTATTATTATTTCAACCCAAATGTGCTCATTATCATCATTATGATGATGATGGATAATTTTATAATAATCGAATAAATCAAAAAAAAAAAAAAAAAAAAAAACGACCTGTAGATCTTCGTACGATGATGATGATCATTGAATTCATTTTTATTTGACGATGAAATCGATGATGATCACAAAAATTCAAGGAGATATCAATTTCGAATCGAAAAATTGATCTTTTGTTGATGTTATTTTTCGTCCATCGTGTCTTTATTCACATCGGAATCTGTGATTTCAATTTTTTTTTCTTCACTAATGATATTTTTTACATGAGAATTTTTGTCCATTCGAAAAATTCTTGAGCGATCACATTACATTTATATAAAAAAACAAACACAAAGTTGTCATTATGGATTGCAATCAAAGATTTTGTTTTTGCTTTTCTTGTTCTTGATGCAATGTCATATCATATCATGTATCATCATCGGTATGTCTGTTTTTTGAAATTTCACTTTTTTGATGAATTCATAAGATTCACTGTGACCTTGGTCATCTTGACCAGATTTGATTTTTATGTAAATTATGTTCATTGATTTTTGACACAAATCTCGTTGTTTTGATCACATGACACAAACAGGATACAGTTATCAGTTTGATTTATATTTTTACATTCACCATATAACCAGATTTCGATAATGACATTTTTCTACTTCGTCGTCGTCGTTTTTTTTAATCATTGACCCATTTTTTTTGTATTAGAATTCATGATCAATTGTGATAAACCGTTGTGTGATTCATATGTATTTTTTTTCTTGCTCCAGCCATGATCATTACCATTTGAATCATTTCGATATTGAACTATGGAAAATAAAACATTTCATTATTATTAGAAAAAACCAGTCTGATCAATCAATCAATCATTCATTCATTCGTTCAATCAATCAATCAATCAAATCAGACCATATGAAATACCTGAAAAGACAAAAGAATGACTAGTTCAGATCGTGATGAAAAGACCATTGTGTCGTTTTTTTTTCTTGTAAATGATTTCATGTTGATGATGATCATTACGTGAATATACAATCATTATATTTTATTTGGTTGTTTGAAAAAAAGACAAAAGACAATCTTACAAAATACATTTGGTTCACATATCGGAAAACATCTTCGGGTATAGAAATCAGATTAACACTTCGGATCATTTATCCATGACCAACAGTAAATTCGGGTTATATATCATTATTATTATTGTTGTCGTTGTTGTCGTTGTTGTTACCGAATAAACAATTCATTCATCCGGTAAGTATTGCATGATATAGATATAGAACGGTACCAGTCGGTGGCAACATTTTTACATTTGATTATATTTGATCTTGAAGAAAAATGTTTACAGATTATCAATGATATGAAATGAAATTTGTTAAAAAAAAATTTAGGACAAAACAAAAAAAAATTTCCAAAAATCTAGTTCCTTTGTTTCAAAATAAAACGCGATTAATGTAACCACCAATTGTGTTCGAAAAAAAAACGGCGATACAATCGATACTGATATGTATGTAATTTGCTATAGCGGATTTTTGTTTTTGGGTATTCAATCACTCATTCATTCAAAGTTCAAGTAAATTATTCAATCGTTTTTTTTGTTGAAAATTTGCAACTTTTTTTTTGTCTGATTAAAATTTTGGATCAAAACTTGATCCAAATTCTAGGTATTTATTTTTTTTTTTTAATAAAATCGATTATTTTTCTATTCAATTATCGAATTTTATTATTATTATTATTAGCAACTAGTGGTCATAGATAGTGGTAGTGGTAGCAGAAATAAAACGGCAAACAAAAACGATAATCATCATCATCCATCGTACTCCTCCTCAACCACCACCACCATCATCATCATTCATTCATTTAATTTTCTATTTTTACTCACTCAATGTTTATTTGTTTTTGTTTTGGATCATAATTTTTTATAATTATACCAAGAAAAAAAATACAATAAACAAAGTTTGTGTGTTTGGAAAACTAAAAAAAAAAAAAAAAAACATTCAGGTCATCATCATTATCAGGATTATTATATTATCATTGTCATTTGTTGTTTAAATCCATAGCAATTTTTGTTCTTTTTCAAAAAATTATCATTGAACAACAACAACAACAACAACAATGTCTTCGTTAACTCAACAACGTCGTGTTGTCGAACAATTAAGACGTGAATCGCATATCAAACGTATTATGGTTTCCGTTGCTGTTGAAGATTTAAAGGTAAAATTCTTAGTCTTGTTGTTGTTCAAATTTTTTTTTTAAACATTTCTCGCCCGAAAAAAAATAGAAATACGTCCTTGAACATGCAACTGAAGATTGTCTTCTGGTTGGATTTCATTCACAAAAAGCTAATCCATTCCGTGAAAAAAGTTCCTGTGTACTACTGTAATCACATTTTGGCTTCCTGTGAATGTGTAATGATTATTTTGTTCCATTAGAGATGAATCAAATTATTATTCCATATACATTAATAATCCATTTGGGTCCAAACTCAAAATGTATTTGTATAAAAATTTCCGTCAACAATAACAACAACAACAAAAACAACAATGCCATCAATTAAATCAATCCGTCCTTTATGTCCTTATTATCCTATCGATTAATAAATTGATCAATAAATAAATTCCAATTAAATGATTGAATTTTGTTGATTTTTTTTTTAATTAATGAGCAAAGCAAAAAAAAAAAAAAAATTTTTTTTTAACATCTCAACAATAGTAGTGTTAACCATTTTGGGTGGAAATAGTGGATATATAGCCGGATTCGCTTTCCAACAACAACACTGCTTGCTATTATATTTTTTTTATACACGTACCACCACTACCACTACCACTAGCACATGTATGTATAAAAGCTAACAGCACCCTCATGTTGAAAAAAGGGGGATAAAAATTTATATTTTATACAGAAAAACTTTGGTTACCACAAAAGTTTTCATATATGAAAATCAACAGATTAGAAAAACGAACATTCACTGTATATACAGTGTGTGTGTTTTTTGCCCCCCAATGAGGGTGCTGGTTACACATAAATGGCATGAGTTTAGTTTTGTCTGTGTGTGTGTGTTGGTGTTCGTTATATTCTTAAATATCCATTTTTGAGCATCAATTTTTTTTTGCAATTAATTTTTTTTATTGTCCATCATCAACAGTTTTTTTTGTTGTTGTTGTTGTTGTTGGTAGTGTGTTCCAAGAAACAAACAAACAAAAAAATTCTCGTTTGAATCATTCTTTTGGAAACAAATCGAAAAAAAATCAACGCTGAACTTGAATATTTTATTCCATGAATCCAAATCATTACATGTGTGGCTAAATCATCATCATTCGTGGTTTTTATTATTTTCTGGTTTCTTGAAACACGGCTGTTTTCAGTTTTTTTTTTTTGTTTACCAAAAGAAAAAATTTTTTTTGATCAATAATTATGGATTGGCAACCTGAACAACAAGGTCTTGATCAAATTCTACAGCTATTACGGCAATCACAATCACCGGATATTCAAACACAGAATCATGTACAACAACGTTTGGAAGAATTGAATAATTTTCCAAATTTTAGTAATTATCTTGTTTTTGTTCTATCCAAAATGACTAATGAAGGTAAAATTTTTGTGAAAAATTCATTAATTTTTATTGATTGATTTGATTTTTTATTTTATATGATGATAACCAGATGAACCAACACGTTCATTAAGTGGTCTAATATTAAAAAATAATATTAAAGCAAGATATCGCCAATTACCACGTGAAGTTATTAATTATGTTAAATTTGAAGCATTAACCTGTATGGGTGATCCATCATCATTGATACGTGCTACAGTTGGCATTCTAATATCAACATTAATGCAAGAAGGTGAACTACAACAATGGCCAGAATTATTCGATATTCTATTGAATAAATTGGATTCAGAAAATTATTACGAATGTGAAGGTGCTTTTAGCATACTACATAAAATTATTGAAGATAATGCTGAAGCATTGGATAATGAAAATTTTTGCCGACAATTGAATCTATTGATACCGAAATTTTTTCAATTTTTTACTAATCCAAATTCAAAAATTCGTTCTTATGCATTGGCATGTGTGAATAATTTCATTCTAAATCGAACACAAATAATGATGCCCTATGTTGATATATTTATCGAGGTAATGATAACAATTCTTGGATTTTTTTTTCAAATCATCATAAATTGTATTTTCAGGGTTTATTCAAACTTGCTGCCGATAATGATCGTCAAGTACGACAAAATGTTTGTAAATCATTCGTTACATTAGTGGAAATCCGTATGGATCGTTTGATACCACAAATCCATAATATAATCGAGGTAATTTATCATTTTTTAAAACAATATTTCAAACATGTACATACATCTTTCTAATCGCGCCATAAGTGATTATTTCAATTTACTTATTGGTCAGACAATGAAAGTAAATTATGAATATGAATGATTTATTTGGAAAATCTTTTTTTTTCCTGAATCAAATTCGAACAGCCAATGTTCGTTTAACTATATATCATTGAATAAATCTGACAAATTTTTTTCGTTTCTTTTTCACAGTTTATGTTAATGAGCACACAAGATCAAGATATAAATGTTGCATTAGATGCTTGTGAATTTTGGCTTACATTAGCTGAACAACCAATTTGTAAAGAAGTACTTGCACCACATCTTCCACGATTATTACCAACATTGATGCAAAAGATGAAATATTCAGATTTGGATATTATTCTTTTAAAAGGTGATGTTGAAGAAGATGAAATGATACCGGATAAAGAAGAAGATATTAGGCCACGTTTCTATAGTGGTCGTACACATGCACAACCAAGAATGGATGATAGTGAAAATCATCGCCATGATGATGATGATTCTGATGACGATGATGATGATTTTGATTTACATAAAGGAAATAGTGATTGGAATCTACGAAAATGTTCGGCAGCTGCATTAGATTTTTTAGCTAATGTTTTTCATGATGATCTATTACCGGTTGTTTTACCAATTTTACGTGAAACATTATTCCATCAGGATTGGGTGACGAAAGAAGCAGCTGTTCTAGCATTAGGGGCAATCGCAGAAGGTAATAATCCAGAATCTAATTTAATTCGTAATTTTTTTTTGTTATTCACTATTTTTTTTCTCAATTTATTATTAGGATGTATGTTTGGCATTGTACAACATCTAAATGACCTCATACCATATCTAGTATCGTGTTTATCGGATAAAAAAGCTTTGGTCAGATCAATCACATGTTGGACATTAAGTCGATACTCACATTGGGTTGTACAGAATCCCGAAAACTATCTAAAACCATTAATAATGGAGGTTTGTCTTTCTTTTTCGTTTTTAAATTACATTTTTTACATTCCGGCCACTTTATAATAATGTAAATTTCATAATTTAGCTTTTGAAACGAATCTTAGATCCAAACAAACGTGTACAAGAAGCAGCATGTAGTGCTTTTGCAACATTGGAAGAAGAAGCCGGTACGGATCTAATTCCTTATTTAGAATTCATTCTAAAAACCCTAGTCAGCGCATTCGGAAAATATCAGGTAAAAAATAACTTTGTTTTTTTTGCATAATTTTCATACAATAATCTAATGGTGTTGTGTAGCACAAAAATCTTTTAATTTTATATGACGCTATTGGTACGCTTGCCGATTCTGTTGGCCATCATTTGAATAAACCAGAATATATTGAATTGTTAATGCCACCATTGATTCATAAATGGAATTCATTGAGAGATGATGATAAAGATCTATTTCCTTTGTTAGAAGTTAGTATTTTTATCAATCATTTTTTTTTGATTTATATTTACAAAAATTCATTTCGAAACTTGTTTCAGTGTTTTTCTAGCGTTGCAACTGCCTTACAAACAGGATTCTTACCATATTGTGAACCAGTGTTTCATCGTTGCCTTTCTTTGGTTGAGCAAACGTTAAAATTTAATGCGGTAATTAAATGCTTAATTTATTTTCATTCAATTCAAAAATCTACAATTAAAATTTGTTTTTATTAACAGATATTTCAAGAGAATCAAGAACAATATGATCCACCAAATAAAGATTTTTTAATTGTTGCACTTGATTTGCTTAGCGGTCTTGCCGAAGGATTAGGTGAACACATGATTCCATTGATTGAACAAACCAATACCATGAGATTATTGTATGAATGTATCAAAGTAAGTGATTGTATGACAAACATTCATTTAGATAAAAATCGATAACCGAATCTAAATTCATTTCAGGATCCAACACCAGAAGTACGACAAAGTTCATTCGCTTTACTCGGAGAATTGACCAGAGCATGTTTTGTGTTTGTTGAACCATGTGTTCGTGATTTTATGCCTATATTGGCACAAAATTTAAATCCTGAAAACATTTCTGTTTGTAATAATGCAACATGGGCTATCGGTGAAATATCAATTAAATATAAACAATCAATGCAAGAATATGTACCGATATTATTGCCCCAATTGATCATTAATTTGAATCAAACAGATTCACCGAAAACATTGCTGGAAAATACTGGTAATTTATCTTTTGTTTTAGTATTTAATTCGAAATTTAATTTCCATCAATTTTGTTTTCCAGCTATCACTATTGGAAGATTGGGATTTGTAAGTACACAATTTCATACCCAACAACAAATCTCTCCATTTCTACAGCAATTTATTCGTGCATGGTGTTTATCAATGCGTAACATTTGTGATAATGAGGCAAAAGATTCAGCATTCCGTGGTATTTGTTCAATGATTAGCGAAAATCCAAATGGTGTGCTACAGGATTTTATTTATTTTTGTGATGCTGTTGCATCTTGGAATAATCCGGAACCAGATTTGAAGAACATGTTTTTAGAGGTATTTTTTTCTAAAATAAAATGATAAAAGAAAATTGAATCTAAATTGTGATTGTTTTTATTTCGAATAGATTTTGCATGGTTTCAAAAATCAAGTTGGCGAAGAAAATTGGCGACAATTTTCTGAAAATTTTCCACCCAATCTAAAAGAAAGACTTGCCACTCAATATGGTGTATGATGAAAATTTCTAACCATCAATAATTCAAGAGAAAATAGAAAAAAAAATCAAATATGTGAAGGTGGTCTTTATATATCCGATAATAATAATTAGTTATATTGAAATGCTGCTGTTTTAGTGTGTGTGTGTGTGTGTGTGTGAAGAATTTTTTTTAATTACACAACACTGGTCACAATTTTTTTTTTTTGGTTCGCTTTGATTCTGATCATCATCAATCATTCAATCATTATCAAGATTTTTTTCTTCTTCTCGTCTACCCATGTCTATTTATTCATTGATTCAACAACAACAACAACAACAAAATATGTTTCTGCTTATTTATAAATATTATTATAATTATAATCTTTTGGCATGCCAAAAGAAGATCGCGGGTATCATATCTATTTGTTATTATTATTTTTATTATCATCATCATCATTAATTTACCTAGTCTTTAATCATTTTTTTTTGTTTCATCACTTGTTTAGGATCAATCAAAATTATTATTATCATCATTCATAATAGATTACATAATAGAAAATGTAATGATTCTAATTTCTTTAAATTTGCTCATATTTCATCTATTATTATGGAACAGAGAATAATGTGCTATTTTTTTTCGTTTTACTTATATTTATTTAATCAAAATTAATTTTTTTTTTGTATTTAAATTGCTAGAAAATAATTAGATATAATTTATCGTGTGTGTGTGTGTGTCTCTCGTTTTTGTCAATCATTGTAGGAGGGGGGTGTAGAGATTTAGTTTTTTTTTTACTCTATGGTTTCACCATTCATTTTCTATTCACTTGCAGAATAATTTTTGTTTTCGTTTTTTTTTGTCGTAAATATATTCCAAATTTAATTACGTAATCAATTCAATTAATTATAATGATAATGATGATGATAATTGTGGGTGCCTTTTTTTTCACAAACGGTAATTGTAACAACAACAACAAAAACTTGACCAAAAACAGCAAAAAAAAATCAAATCAAATTATGAAATTGTTTCCAGTTGTTTATTGTTTTCATTTTTGTTATTAAAAATCAATCAAAATTAACAATTCCAACAACAACAACAACAACAACAAATTTTGTGATTTTCTACTTTCAATTGATGTTTTTTTTCCATGCACACACACATACACACACACTGTGGATTAATTAGCTGATAATTGATGATAATTTTTAATTAATTAATTAATAATGATAATGATGATGATGATGATGATTAATGTTATAATATTGTAATGTTAATGTGGATGTTTTTTTTTCATTACTACTTGATATAATTGTTTTTTCTTTTTCATTTTCTTTTTCAATTTCTTTTTTTTTTTTTGGCCAATTTGAATTTTCAAATTTGTATTTGTATAATAATAATTATATTGTTTAATCGATTTAATATTCAAATCAAATCAATCAATTTTTATTTTAAATATTATTTTGCTGTACATTATTCTGATGTCTTAATTTTTTGATATTTTTTTTTGTTGATTAAATTTTTCAATATTTTTTTTTGAAAAATTTCAACAACAGATGGCTCTCGTGTCTTTGGAATTTTTTTTTAATATCCCACACATTAAATTATTTCACTCTCTATACCACCAAGATGCTTATTCATTCATCTCTCACACACACACACACCGACACGCGAGTCTTGAGTCTCATCTATAACCACATTACGTGTGTGTGTTGTATGTATGTTTTTTTTCTTTTCTCTTTGTGCGTGTGTTCGGTTTTCAAGCTGGTCTTTTTTAAAATTCTTTTTTTGTTTCCATCGATCGTTTTTTTACAATAATTGAATATTTTTTTTTTTTAATTATTTGAATTCGAGAATAAAATTGAATTTTATAAAGCTCAATTTTTGGCTCTGTAAAATCAAATTGCCATCCACGACTATTAATTTATTATATTAATTCTGCTTATTACTACAAAGATGAAGATCGTCATCAAAACACTTCAACAGGAAACATTCGATGTGGATATGGATGAAAATGATACGGTTTGATTTGATTTAAAGTTTTTTTTCTGTTGTAATGGATTAATTTGTTTTTTCATTTTTTTATCATAAAAATTAGGTACGAAAATTGAAGGAAAAAATTCATCAAGTAAAAGGATCAGAATTTATGGCCGATTGGTTGAAACTAATATATGCCGGCAAAGTATTGTTGGATGATTCAATCATTAAAGATTGTAAATTTGAGGAAACAAGATTTGTTGTAGTTATGGTTATCAAACCAAAACAGCCACAACAACAATCATCATCATCATCGTCGTCATCAACAACAACGACGACAACAACAACAACAGCAGCAACAACTGAAACAAAAACATCTGAAACAAGTAACACTACATCATCAAAATCTGATTCGACAGTCGCCAATGTTGTTGATGATGGTGCAAAAAGTAGTAAAGAATCAAAAAAACCTGAAACTTCCACAAAAACAACTACAACAACTACATCGACAACAAAAGAAAGTACAGCTACTGAATCCGCCGGTACAATGCCTAATATAAATGTTTCAGAATCCACTGTGGTCGTCGGTGAAGATTATGAACGAATGGTAACACAGATTATGGAAATGGGCTATGATCGTAGTTCAGTTGAACGTGCACTTCGTGCTAGTTTTAATAATCCTGATCGTGCTGTCGAATATTTGATATCGGGTATACCCGATTTTGTTGCTGCTGATGCTGCTCCATTAGCAGCTGCTACAGCATCATCAGATCGAAGTTCACGTTCAGAATTATCCGATACCGGTTCGGAATCGAATCCATTTGAATTTCTACGTAATCAACCAATGTTTCGTACGATGAGACAAACGGTTCAAAGTAATCCACATCTATTGAATAGTATGATACAACAGATAAGCCAAAATAATCCACGTCTATTGGAATTGATTACCCAAAATCAGGAAGCCTTTTTACAAATGTTAAATGAACCGATTGAATCATCAGTTCAACAGACTACGGCTGGCCGTGGAACCGGTGCTGCTGCTGCTGCTGCTTCAGCTGCTGCTGTCGATGGTGCTTCAGAACAACCGAATCCAAATCTAATGAATCTGATTGGTACGGCTCATATGACCGAACAGGATAAAGAAGCCATTGATAGAGTAAGATTAATTTGTCATTTGATTTCAATTGATTCTATTCTAATTTTGATTTTTTTTCAAAAACAGCTTAAAGCATTAGGTTTTCCCGAATATCTTGTCATACAAGCGTATTTCGCCTGTGATAAAAATGAAAATATGGCGGCCAATTTTTTACTATCACAAGGATATGATGATTAATAATAATAATAATAATAATAATAAATGGCAATGATGTCAACAGTGGCACGATGGGCCAGTATATATGAATTATAAATTTTTACGGCTGAAGAATCGAATGGAATTTTGATTGAAATGAAAATGTCATCACATTATACGCATATTTTTTTTCTCTTTTTTTTCCAACACTTTTTTCTTGTTTTTTTTTTGTTTCGATTAAAAAAAAAAGAAAAGAAAAAACAACAAAAAAATTATCTTTACAAAGAGCTTTTATATTTATGAATGAAATAATTTGCAGATAACAAAAACACACTATAAATGAATCTGAATCTATATCACATTCTAGAATCCAACTGCATCCAAGAATCTTTTTTCCTCCGTTTGTTTGATGTTTTTCTTCGTATTTTCTCCGACTTTCTTTCTCTTTTTTTTTCTTCATTTTTACATGATAGAAATTTAATGATTGATTGAAAACATTTATTCTGTAAAGATTTAATCTCTTATTATTTTTTATGCACAAAAAAATGAAATTCAATGAGTAAATTCCGCAAAAATTTTGATTCGTTCATATTCTAATCCACGACCCACGGATTGGACATAATAAGCCAATTTTAATGCTTGTTATCTATCAAGCAACATGGATGGATGGATGGATGGATCATTTGTCGGGCATCATCATCGAAACATTTTTTTTTTTGCAAAATTTATTCTCAAATTCAAATATATAAAGTTTAGAATTTCAAATATGAATGGATTTTAGGACACAAACATCATCATAATGATGATAATAATAATAAAAATCGGAAATAGATAGATAGAGACATTTGTCATTCAGTGTGTGTGTGTGTGGGTGTATGTGTGTGTGGGTGGGTGTTTGTGTTCAGAAAAAAAGAAAAACATTAAAATAAATAAGTAAAAGTGGTTACAGAATTATAAAGAATAAACGAAAAAAACTGGTCCAACTGAATCAATCATATAAATCAATCGATAATAATAATAATAATGGATATTAAGCTAATATATTATCATATGAATGAATGAATGAATAAATAAATGAAATATGGATGAAAATAATAATGAAAAAAATGTAAAGAAAAAAATTTTCAAATAAAAAGCAGCACATTACTTAAATGTGAATGTGAATATATGCGGATTATTTGTTTTTATTATCATCATTTAGGTATAAAGAATTTCACCGAATTATAGCTGAATGATTTGGTGGATTTTGTTTTTTTTTTTTTTTTTGGTATTCAAATTTTTTCCATTCTTCTGTCGTTGTTGTTGTTGTTGTTGTTGTTGTGTTCAGAATTTTTATCCTTTTCAATCCAGAATGAAAATGTTTTTAAATACAGAATTTCTCATCGTTAGTTATTTGGTCGGTTTAGTTTCGTTTTTTGTTTTTGTTTTTGTTTGTGAGAAAAAAAAGAGATCGAAAAAAAAAATTTCAAAAGAAAAACGATGCAGAATTTTTTTTTTTTTTTTTTTGGATTTTCCATTCAATTGATTATGACAAGTCGGCAAAAGAAAAAAAAAGTTGTTCAAAATGTTTTTTTCTTCTTTACTTTGAATTTTCAAAGATTCAATTTCAAAACACATCAAATATGTGTGTGTGTGTGTGTGTGTTGTGTAAATAGTATGGATGTGTATGTGTATTATGGCAAATAGTTGATTCAAGAATAAAGAATTTTTTTTTGTTGCAAGTATTCAATAGTATCAAAAAATAAATATATAGAATCTTTGAGTCTTTCAATGATTTTGTTTTTTTTGTTTTGTTTTTTGTTTTTGTTTGTCATATATGATATAATAATAATAATATATAAATGTTTGTCATCATTATTACAAATAATAATATCAAATATCAAATATTGATTCTTGAAAAGAAGAATTTTTTTTTGAGAGAGTGAGAGTGAGAGAGAGAGAGAGAGAGAGGGAAAAAATGCAATATGTCTTTTCGGTTGTTGTTGTCGTCGTCGTCGTTGTTGTTGTTGTTGTTGTTGTTGTTGTTGGTTGGTTGTCACCATCATCATCTTCTTCTTCATAGTCGTTGATGAACATTTTGGAATGTCATTTATTATGCAATTTTTTTTTGTTGATGTGCGTTAAACATTTACTCTCTTTCTCTCTCTCTCTCTCTAGCTCTTTTTTCGCTTTCCATGGTAGTACCATCAACAATGACACACATTAACATCTTTTTGACCGTCGTTTAGTTCAGTTCAGTTCAAAAATCTTTAAATTTTTTTCCTACATTATTGCACTCGATATCAACGGTCCATTCATTCGATTCTATTAAACATTATTTGACTTTTAACATTTTAAATTCACACACACATGCCATTGATGTTCAATGTTCAATGTGTGTGTGTGTGTGTATGGTGTGTATGTATTGAATTCCAATGACAAAATATTGAATATTGAAAATTAAATGTTTGAAACATACAAACATAACAATGATATATTGAAAGAGAAACAAATGATGTTTCAGTAAAAAAAAAATTAGCCGATTGACAATCAACAATATATTGATTGATTGATTGATTGAAACTTTCACCTGTCGTACACACACACACACACAATGATTAAATATTTCACAGATATGAATCCTTTTTTTCATTCTTTCTTTCTCTCTCTCTCGAAAAAAAAACGTAAAGTTCTTGTTACTGGTATATGTTGTTTATTTGGCACTGTTTTTTTCGTTTTTTTTTCTTCTTCTCATCGTTAATCAGTAATTGCAATATGTAAAACAACAGACAAAAAAAATACAGTATGATTTGCTGGAATATTGTTCAAATTCTGGTAGTGTTTGATGATGGTGGTGTTAGTGGTAGTGGATGTTGAAATATCAAATTAAATTTTTCAATTTATCATCAGGCAGGGGGTTTATTAAATTATTGATAAGAAAGGAAAAAAAAGAACTGGAATGATTGAGATCATAGTGTGAATAGCTGCAATGTCTGTCCTAGTGTATTTCTGGTGTGTGTGTGTGTGAGCGCATTAATCAAGTGAGAGAAAGTGGAAAAAAAACTGAGAAAAAAAATTATTCAAAAACCAACAAACAAACGGAAAAAATTCAAAAAAAGCAAGAATCAAAACAAAAAGCTACGGATTATTATTGTTGTTATTTTTTCATTATTCAAATAATTTTTAAAAATGAAAACGAAAATCATGGAAATTTTGAAATTATTCTTCTCACAATAAAATCAAATACAATAATGATAATCATAATGGTGTGTGACAATCAAAATCAAAATTCAAAATCAAAAATCAAGATTAAAATTGAAATTAAATGGCCATAAATAATAAAGAAATACATAATCAATGAATTCAATAAAATGTAAATGTAATGTCATTCTGTATTCTGAATAAATATGCAAATGATTATTAAATGAAACAAAAAAAAATTAAGATTTACCTTAAATAAATGAGTGAATGGTTGTGTGTGTGTGTATGATATTCAATTGACTAGTTTATTACCTTCAATGGAAAAAAAATTATAATTAATGTGCAAAGAATTGATCAATACTGGTGATGATTAAATTAAATTAAATTAAGTGTGTGTGTAGGTGATGAAATCAAACGAATGAAAACCAGAGAAAAAAAAATCAACTAAAAGATCGATTGTGAATCAATCAATAATTTTGTTGTGTGTTTGTTGGTCCCTCACCTTTTTTTTCATTGTTGTTGTTGTTGTTGTTGTTGTTGTTGTTGTTTTTGATGACGATGATGATGATAACATAATTGTGATCTAAATAAAATCAGACTAGAATCATTCGGTGTGTGTGTGTGTATGTGTGTCAGCAAGTGAGTAGCTTGCGTAGTATGGATGTGTGGGTGGTGTGTGAATATATAAGAATTATAAATGGCATATATAAATAAATGGAATGAATTCATATTTAAAAAAAAAAAAACATCAAGGTCGATCAGAATAATAATTCAACTTTTTTTGTTTCGTTTTGTTTTGTTTTTTTTTTTTTTTTTTTTTTGGTTCAACGTTCAACATTTTTTTTTTCAAATGATCAAATCATCACAAACATCGTATCATCATATATATAAAGCAGCGAGACAAAAAAAAAACAAAACGAATAAATCCAATATCGTATCGTTTTCTTATGCCAATGATATTGGTTTCCAAAATACTGTTTTTTGTTTTTTGTTTTGTTTTAACTTGAAAATATAGATAATATAATAATAATAAATATATAAGTAGAAAAAAGATTTAAAAGAATCGTTTCAATTCCAGTTCTGTTGTTGTTGTTGTTGTTGTTGTAGTTGTTGTAGTTGTTGTTGTCGTTTTCTTAAAATATAGATTAGACATATGTGTGTATGAAAATTGATATGCAAATTGTAGTGGTGGTAGCGGTGGTAGTGATGGAGGTGTGATCATCATCATCATCAAATTTTTAGATGAATTATGGTCGGTTTGTTGTTGTTGTTGTTGTTTTTTTTGGTTATTGGAAATAAAAAAAAAAATTTCGTGAAAAAAAGGATTAAATTTTCGTCAGTCTGTTTCATATATTTTCAAGTGTAGGATCGAGAAAATTGAAAAATTTGAAATCCAGAAAAAGCAAACAAAAAAAAATAAAAATAAACACTTGAGAATCGAGATTCAAATTTTCTGAATTGAAAATGAAAATGAATCTCTCTCTCTCTCTCTCTCTCTCAATATTGATTTACGAGATGATGATGAAACTGTATGAATAATTGAAAATAAATGCCAAGAATAATATTTTGGTCGTTGTTGTAATGAAGAAAATATTCAGCGACGACGATGATGATGATGATAAATTATGATGATACAGGGTGTGAGGGATGATGGTCGTGATGTGTGTGTGTGTGTTTTGATGAAACTTTCATACACAGAGAGACACATTTTTTTTTTTGAAACGGATGGACTAGAGTGTGTGTAACATCTTTATGATAATTTTTTTTTCTTGCTTCTGTTGTTTGATTCATTCATCAACCATTCATTTAAGCAGCTTTACATTTGTTTGTCTTAAATGAAACTTGTAATACACGATTTCCTAATGTATAACCATTTAAACTTTGTATGGCAACTAATGCTTCATCATAATTGGTCATTGTAACGAAACCAAATCCTTTACATTTGTTCGATTGTAAATCACGTATAATTTTGACACTTTGTACGGCGCCAAATGGTCCAAATAGTTGCCATAATAATGATTCTTCTGTATCCGGTGCCAGATTGTATACAAATATACACCAACCAGCGCCACCATTTAATGTTGCATTGGCTGCAATCAATGGATTGGTCAATATATCACCAGCAAGTGGAGAATATCTATACATATATATACACAAAGAATTTGATTATAAAATGAAAATATAAAATTGATTAAATTAGCATGAATATTCAAACAAATGATTGAGATAATGTTGTTATTCAAACAAACAAAAAAAAAAGAAATTAATCAAATTGAAAACAAAAAGATAAAATAAATTGAAAAAAATGAAAAATGAAACAACTCAAAAATACGGTCCAACAGTAAATAAAACAAACGTATGTATATTACAATAAAGACAATGATTGATTGATTGATTGATTGATCTATTGATTTATCAAGATAGATCGAAATTATAAGTATACAAAAAAAAATGAAAGAAAAAGTTTCAAGCCAACCGAAAAAAAGCAACAACAAAAAATCAAGAAAAAATTAATAAATTGAATGATGACGACAACGTTGGTGAAAAAAAATTACATCGACCGATCAAAGAAAATAGAAGAAAATACCAATGTCGATGCGAGAAGAACGTTTGTTTCATTTACGGTCAGACTCGTACCTTGAGATCGGTGAAATCGATGGATGTAAGTACCTGAAACGATTGGCTGGATGATGAATTGGTCCAGGAAAACGACGTTGTGGTGATAGATAAGCAGCTAATGCTGGTGTTAATGCTTTTGCATTTGTACTAGGATTATTAGCAAATTTCACCGTAATCGGTTCAGTAGATCCATCCGGTATTGTATTATGTAAATGTTTGATAGCTTTTTCCGCTTCACAACGTTGATCAAAACGTACAAAACCAACACCTTTTGAAAGACCTGTACACAACAACAACAACAAATGAGACAAATGATTTTAGAATTTGATTTTTAAAAAATTTTTTCTTGTTTTTTTTTTGTTTTTTTTCGAATGCAAACAAAATAAATACAAAAAAAAACCAATATATTCATCATCATGCAATATAAAAACAATAATGAAAAAAAAACAAACAAACAAACAATACCGTTTCGTTTTAAAATTTTGGGGCACACAATCGATCATCGTTATTATTATTGATTTAATCAATGGTAATAATAAATTCGTAAACACATGAATATGAATGCAGTAGAATAATGAATTGGTGGAAAAAAAAGACAAAAAAAAAGAAAGAAAGAAAGAAATGAATGAATAAACAGCAGAAATATAATGGAAAAATGTACAAAAATTTCGTCTCGTTTGTTTTTTTTTTTTTTTTGAAAATGAAAACATAAAATATCATTATATCAATATCAATGGATCCAGAACAAAAAAAATCTGTGTAGGAAAAAAGAAGAAGAAAAATGAACGAAATAAAAACAAACAAAAACATACCGGTAATATTGTCACATAATATACGTGATGTTATTATACGGCCATATGGTGTGAATAAACTTTCCAATTCTTGTTGTGTCATTGTTTTTGGTATACCACTTACATAAAGATTGGCTCCTTTGATCGATTCACTACTTGGACGTGCAAATGATACCTGAATGAATGGGATGATTGATTGATTGATTGAAATTGAAATTGAAATTAATTGATAATTTTAAAAACTTTTGAATCATCAAACCTTGATTGTCTTGTTTTGCAATCGTAGACCATTCAATGTGTTGATTGCTTTTTCAGCATCATCAGCTCGAACATAGTTTACGAAACCATATCCTAATGATTGGCCTGCTTAGAAGGGGAAAAAATTTTTTTTTTTCGATAAAAACAAAATTTTTTCTGACACAAAAATGATAAACAAAACAAGATCTACCTGTAACTTTATCACGAATCAATTTACATGATTCAACTTCACCAATGGATGAGAATAGGCTACGAATCTCTTCCTGTGTCATTGTTTGTGGTAAATAGTTGACAATTAAATTTGTTTTACTATCTTCCATTGAATGTACTGATGAATTACTATGGATACTTCCATTATGATTATTAATAGGCGATGATGATTCATGTAGTCCATTCATGGTGGAACCACCATTATCATCAAATTCGAAATCAGCTGACGAAATCATCATTTATATAATAATGATGATAATCGAAACAAAACAAGACAAAAAAAATGAGAATTTCCAGAGGTAGTGAAAGAGAACAAGAGAAAAAAAATGTGAATGGAATATTTTTGTAGCTGTCGGTTTAATATATGTTGATGATGACTAGAGTATTTATGTATTGAAATTTTTAATTTTTGAATGGAACGGAAATAAGCTTGTTCGCTTGCTTGTTGGTTTTTACAAAATGTGGACGTGTAAAAACTTGTGAATTCTGGATTCTGTTTAGAGAAAAAAAAATAATGAAAAAAAATTAGAAAATGAATCTTGATATATAACGGTAAAAGTTAATAATAATCATTGATAAAAACATCCGTATAGCAGAGAAAAACGAATGAATAAATGAATGACACAGATTTAATCTAACTGAATAAATGAATGGAAAAAAACTATTAATTTAAACGGAAATTAACATCATACACCAGATGTCGTATGTTAAAGTTCACGATTTGATTTCGATATTTTCATTGAAATGATGATTGTTGATGATGATGTTATACAAACAATTCAGTTATCACACACACACACACACACACACACACACACACACACACACACACGCACATATATATTATATCTAAATAGCCTGATACTATCGGCTGTTTTTCATGTTGTTATTACTGTCGGCAAGGGCAAAGGTCGATTTGTTTGCACGCGAAAAACAAAACAAAAAAAAATTTGATGGAAAAGCGTGCACGTGTGTGCGTGTGTGTACAATGAATGAATGTCATATTTTCAACAAAAACAACAACAGCTGTCATTCGTCTACTTATTTATCGATCTACGAACCGAAACCAAAACAAGCGAGGTTAATAATAACAGAAATAAAAGGTAACAAAAAAAAGATTCAGATGACTGTAAAAAAAAAAAATTAAAACGGTCACATATCAGAAAATACTACAGTTTCAGTGCAGAAAAAAAACGTGTTCACAGAAAAGAAAAAAAATAGAAAAAAATGATTCATCATCATAAAAAAAAACGGGAATCGAATCAGGAATAAACATTTCAACAATAAGCAAACACGTGAAATACGTACGCATACGAACACAGAGAAAATGAAATGGGATCGTTTGGATCGATTAACGTTAACGTGATATAGTGAAATTACTAGCTATATTAATATATGGATTTTTTTTTCGTCGTTGTTGTTGTTGGGTGCAAACACATTCGTTTTTTTTCTATACTGTATATTGTACTAATGTTTTTCCACACAGACACACACACATATAAATAGAGTTCATGAACTGAATATCTCAAAACTTTCAAATGTGAATTGTATTGATGATTGTTGACTGTTCCAGAACAAAAGTAAATTATCGATCAATGGTTCATCGAGATCGAGATGTTCACCACACACACACACAAAAAAAACATACAACTACGGTTTTGAATCCAAACAACGAACGATGAATCCTATGAAATGTATTTTTAAGAAGAGATTTTCAATTTAAATGAAAAGAAAATCGATATTTGGATGAAAAACAACAACAACCACCATCACCACCACCACAACATGAATTGATAATCGTATTGGAAAACACATTATATATTCATAATAATAATAATAATAAGGTTTCAGATGAAAAAAAAATGCCAAGAATAATTAAGAATGGCAATATTATAAAACGCATACAAAAAAGTGGATATACAATGACAAACATGCACAGTTTTTTTTATGGAACACACTCGTACACACACACAATGTGAACCAAAATGTTATAATAATTAAAATAATGGGAAAAAAAAGAAAATCCAGGTAGATTGAGAATTTTTTTCATCGTCGTCTTCTACACAGAAAAATAATGGCCAGAAAATAAAATGGACGACATTAATTACATTACATGACAACAACAACAACAACAACAACAACAACAAAGCACATTGATCACCATCTACGTGTGTTCATTGAAATTGAATTAAAATGTTCAAATAATTATGGAAAATTCATTTTCACTTTAATTTAAATGGATGGATGTGACTCTCTCTCTCTCTCTCTCTCTCTCTCTCTCTCTCTCTCTGATTACTTTAAAATAAGGGTGTAACAAAAACACGAGGAAACAGAAATTGTGTTTAACCAACACACACACACACAAAAAACTGGTGATGATGATGATGATGATTTGTTTATGTTTTCAGCATTTTTTTTCCCCAAATTTCTGTTTTTGGTTTTAACAGTGGAATCATTTTCACCACACAACAGTGGGTGAAAATTCTTTAATTCTTCTAAAAACAAGAAACACACACACACACACACACAGTCGATTCTGAAAAACGAAAAAGATTCATTTCAAAAATAAAAACAAAACATTTAAAAGAGAGAGAGTGAAAAACACATAAAACGGGAAAATAAGTATTCTATCTCGGTGTGTATGTAAGGATGGATAAAATTCTGAAATAAAACAGACCGAGAAAAAAAAATCATAACCAAACTAACTAATGTCGACATAGTGAACATTGATTCAAATCATCATCGTCATCATCATCATCATCAAACATTAATAGGAAATGTAAACAATGTTCTCTTTTCTCATTATACAACCAAGCACATTTATATTATATTCCTGGAAAATAACATCATCATCATCATCATCATCACTATTCACGTACGTGCTTGATTGATTGTAAATTATCCAATAATTTTAAAAACGAAATGTTGTTGTTTCTAGGTTATAAAACAGAGAAAAAAAAATTGATTTCGATGATGATGATGAATAAACTGTTGCTATCCAATCAACAATACAACAACAACAATAATAATCATTGGCGACAATGAAATTCAAGCAACTAAAACATGAACTTCATCATCATCATCATCATCATCATCATGATGATTGGAAAAAACTAATTAGGTAAATTGATTTTGTTTTTCTATCTGATGATTCTGGAACTTTTTTTTGTTTGTTCAATACGTGTATGTGTGTGTGTGTATGTGTTCAATCCATCCAGAATATTAAAGAATCATCATAAATCATAAAAATTGATTCAAGGCAATCGAAATAAAACATCATCATCATCATCATCATCATCATTTTGATTTTCAAATTGTTTTTGAAATTTGAGATTATTTTTGTTTTGTTTTTTTTTGAAGCAAAACAACAACAACAACAACGAAAAATTAAACCAAAAAAAAGCCTAGGAAACGAAATAAGAACAAGAAGAAAACATTTTTTTTTTTTTGAACAAAAAAAAATAGAGACTATTGGACACACTCATAGACATTTAACCATTGTTCATCATCATCATCATCATCATTATTATTATGGTTATTATAGCAATAACATTTCTTTGGTTTTTAGTTTCATGTTGCTCCATCAGAAATATACTTATGTTGGAACATATAAACATACATGGAAATATAAATTACACACACACACACAATAATAACGTAAAGCGATGGTACGCAAACGCAAAGCTACGATTCTTTACACGCTTTTAGCGTGTGAGAGAGAGAGAGAGAGCATAGAATTGGAATTGGAATTGGAATGAAATGAAGAGAAAAAAAAATGGGAGCGACAAACATGTAATGAGTTTGCGTACAACACAACATTGGAAAAAAAATTTTTGAGTGAAAAAAAACGGAAGAATTGGCCGAAAAATAAATTTTTCTGTGAATATATACATGTAACATTTACCATGTATAACAAAACGGGCCAATAATAATAATTGAGAAATTGTTCAACTGGCCGTTTTTGTTGGGTAATAAAGGAAATAATGATGATGTGATCGGATGTTTGAAAAAAAATAAACGAAAACGAAAAGAACTTACTTGAAAAAATTTCTAGTTTTTTTTAACTGAATTGCTGCTGTTGTTGTTGTTGTTGTTGATTCGATATTTGATTGAATTCTTGAAATTGGAATTTTTAAAAAACAAACAAACAAAAAATATGAAAGGAATGTATATTGGTCAAGTTATTGATCGAGTGTGTGTGTGAATGAATGAGTATGTCAATGATAATCAATGAACCGAGAGAGAGAGAAACGAAAAATGAATTTAAAAACAGAGAATAAGAATGCAGAAATAATATTCCAGAATGAATAAATGAATGAATGAATTTAACGAGAATATGGTTGAGATTGACAAAATAAAACTAGTTTTTAATGACTAGATAAAAAGAGAGAGAGAGTGAACGAAAAAAAAGTAAAGAATTTCAATGTCAGAAACAGAAAATCAAAATCAAAAGAGAAAAAAACGAATTATGGATCATATCATCATGTTATTGAATGATGTTTGGATGATAAAATTGATGAAAATCATCATTTTTTTTTTGTTCACTATCAACAGATATATGATGATTCTGGTGGTTGTTGTCGTTGTCGTTGTTTGGATGGCTGTCTTGAGGTTTGGTTTGATTTTTTTTGTTGTTGTTGTTGTTGTTCTGATGTTAATGTATGGAATTTTTCGTTTTTTTTTTGACAATTTTTAAATTCGAACCGGACAATTTTTTAGACGACCACCAATTTGTCGAACAAACAAACACCACAACGGGAAAAACAAAACCAAAAAAAAAATCGAATCCAAATTAATCAAGAAATAAAAAAAAAAGATTACTAATAATGTGAACAGAACAAAAAAAAAATCAAAATCAAAATCAAAACAACAACAACAACAACGACAACAAATGACAAATGATTAAAAACACAAGATCAAAAGTGATAGAGAATGGAGAAAATAATAAAAAGAGAATGAGAACCGAAGAATAAAAAAAAGTGCCGTGTGTGTTGTGTGTGTGTCTGTTCAATGTTGTGTGTGTGTGTGTGATGTTGTAGGTGTCGATGTCGGATGTGTAATGTGTTTTGTTGTTTATACTATTCGATTTGGATCAAAAGTTTGAAATGAAAATGAAAAGAATCCTAGTGGATCTTTCCGATCTATGGAAATATACACACACACACACAACCAGCGTTTTATTTGGTGATGATTATTGTTATGGTGGTAGTGGTGATAATGGTGGTGGTGGTGGTATGAAATTGGTTTGGACCATTCGTAAAAAAAAATTTCGGTAAATCAACTCATGCGCTAAAATAACAAAAAAAATGAATGTTCAGAAAAAAAAAATATTTCCCCTTCCTTTATTCCCCTATCTCTCACACACATCCTGAAGAGCATGCGTTTTCAAACGGAAAAAAAATTTTTCATTTCAAATGTTTTTATCTGGATCATGTATACTCTTTGTGAGGGGGATGGGGTATTACTACCGTTGAAGATGGATGTGTTTGATAAAGGTGGGATACGAGAGTGGTGAGGGGGTAGGAGAAGGAATACGAAAAAAAAACAGGCAGAACGATTCGGTCCGGTCGGTCGATCAGTTTCCACATTGTGTGTATCCCCCTTATGGACAATAATAATAACCGTTTTATTCGACTGTTCCAAACACGCCAATTCAAAGCCACCATTACGATTACCACTATTTATTCTAGTGTGTGTGTTCCAAAATATAATGAGATAGCAGTGGTATATGGAACAACGACGGGACCAAAGAAATAAAGACACATAAATACAAAGGGAGAGAGAGGAAAATCAACCGTCCATCCAGCCAGCCAACCATACAGTTTCCCTGGTTTGATGATGATGATGGTATACATCACTATGACAACAACTATTACATTGATAATGGGGAAGCCCACCATCAATAGATACACGCGATAGGTTCTAACAAAAATAATCCAAATAATAATATAAAGCTGGTATAGGAAAAAAACCCATGGGCCATGTGTTAAGTTGTGTGTGTGTGTGTGTGTGTGTAAGTGTGCAATTCAGTTTCCAAAATGTCGCCGAATAAAATGATGTTATGATGATGATGTTTTTGTATTGAATATGACTGATGCTGCGGCTTTAGCTTTTACACTCACACACACACATACACACCAATTGTTATGACCTTCATGAAAAATAGAAAAAAGAAAAAATCTGTTTTGAAACACAGGGTGGTTAGAATATCCGAATAAAAAACCAAACAGTTGATAGTGATGATGATGATGATGATGATGACGATAGAAATTCAAGGCGGATTCCTTTTCCTCTTTTTTTTCCATACAACTATCTACATTCCCATAGGACACATACATATATATGTATGATGATGTGGGAAGAGAAAGAGAAAGAGAAAGCGATAGAATAAAAATTCAGAATCAGATACACGTAGTAGTATAGAATTGAATGCATATAGAGCACAACATTATCGTCATTCTATTTGATTCTGAATGAGAAAATTGTAAACAACGATGCTTGTTGCACCTGAATAAATGCGATAGAATTTTTTTTTATGCATGCATGTGCGTGTGTGTGTGTGTGTAGGAAGGCAATGTTGTTTTTTTTTTTCTTGGATCATTCCATAATGTGAACAACAACAACAACAACAACAACAACAGATACGATAACAAAAAAACAACTTTCAGGAATCAACCAGAACAACAACAACTACAAAAAAAGTACGATTCCTGCGTTTATAAAGAATCAATTTTTTTTGGAAAAAAAAACAGAATTGCACAGAAAAAAAACAAAAAAAAAACTTTTTTTTTACAATTGGAATTTTTATCATTATCATAGAAAATTCTTTATCAATCAATTAAAAAAAATGGAAAATTCGTTTAATTTGGCCTTGTTAAACTGAAACCAGGATTCCAATAGAAAAACCAACGTTTAAATGTAGGATATAATAGATAAATACTGGTGATTGATAACCAGATCAATATGAATAGCAGTATAGAATGAGCATTTGTTATTTGAAAATCCGGTCGTAATAATAAAAACATAATCAATGTGAATAACAATGACGCAATCATGAATAAAACGTCAATGAATTTGATGTAACTATATGAACAAAACAGAACAGAACAGAACAGGAAAAAAAATGAAATTAAAATAATGAAAACATTTTGCAATATACAAGGAAAAATACCGCAATATCCTATGTAGATAATCACATAGATTACAATGGATAATGGTTCGTTTTTTTAATGTTTTTTGTGTATCCATAGCCAGAATTTTATCGTTATTTTGTTTTTTCACATCATCATCATCATCATCGTAATCTCCATCATCAATAATTGTTATAATTAAGGATTTATCTACAGAATGAAGAAAAACATCATGAAAGAAAGAAATAAGTCATGTAATACATCACTTACCACTAGATGGTGAATTAATTGTTGCACTACAACACGTGGAACATGAACGAGCAGAATTTATTGATCGTGAATCAAGAATTTCACGAATAATATTACAATATCTATCCGATTCGAATAGATTATTATTATTATTATTATTTGGTTTTTTAATGATGGCCGATGATGATGATAATTCCAGCACATTTGTTTTCGCATCACAATAAGAACGATGATGATGATGATGATGATGTGGATGAGTATTATCATTATCATCATTATTATTATAATTGACAACAGTAGTAGTATTCATCATCACCTGGTCATCAACATTATTATTTTGTTCATTTTGTCCATCATTACTATGATGATGATCATCATCATTAGGGACAGTGACCAGATTTGTTTTTTTCATCATTATCGTAGTTTACATCATATACACACACACACAAAAAAGGCTATTTCAAAAAGTTTTTTTTTTCACCATTCGAAAATCAAAACAAAATTGATTAGCATCGAATTAATTGACACTAAAGTTTTTTTGGTCATATAAAAAATTCAACAAACACACACACACATTCAGGCACAAATGGAGAAGAGAATAGAATTAGAGCAACAACAACAACAACAGAAAAACTTTCGTTATAAAATATGAGAATTGATATAAATCGCACTGGGGGAAAAGAAGAAAAAAAAACTTTGCTCTTCTCTCCTATTATCATCGTCATTGTCGTATTCGTCATTGAAGCGAAATTCATTTCATTCTAAATTGATTACAATGACGATATATATTGCGTTGACGATGACTATGATTGAATAAACCAACAGACTGATTGAAAAAGAATGCGGATGGATGGATGGATGAATGGATGGAACAAACAAAACAACAGAAAAAAAGACATTGAATATTGTTTATGTGAAAAATGTAGAAAAAAAAACGAAAATCAAAGTTCGAATTTTTATTTCTGACACACACACGCACATGCACATGCAAATCAATCAAAATTTAATTTCGATTTGTTGTTGTTGTTGTTTTTTTTTTTATCTAATCATCATTTAATATATCAACTAGAACACTTGAGATTTTGATATTGATTCACACTGTGTGATATATATGCATGATTTAATTTGGATTTTTTTTTCGCTGTTGTTGTTGTTGGGGATCATTTTCATTTGCCACGGAAATTAGCCTAGTGTGTGTGTGTGTGTATGTGTGTGATTGTCATTTGTCATCATCGTGATTCGTAAAATTATAAATTGATTTATACAGTATACAAGAAAAATAAAACATGAACAACAACAACAACAACAACAGTGAAAAAGATTAGATTAGAAAAAATTTTTTTGTTGTTGTCATTGATGATTATTTATTGAATATTATATCACTTAATACGTGTTTGATTTTGTCATCATCGTGTATTTGTTAATGTGTGTGTGCAAACAGTGTCTGTCTGAGTATGTGTGTGTGTGTTTTTTTTTTTTTTTTTTTGGTTTTATTTGGAGAAAAAAAAATTTTCTGTATGTTCAATTGTGCACTTGAGTGAACATATAAAAAACACACACATACACAAATATCAATAATCAATCAATTAGATTTATTTCAAACGATGATAATGTGTACGGACAATTGACCTTTTTTTGTGTCTAGGTATTGTACATCATCATATCATGCACTTAAAAATTGATTTTAACATTACACAGCATGCAAGGATTGGATATTTTCATAATGAAAAAAAAATTTTCAATCAAATCATAATGATCAATCAATCAATCAATCAATCAATCAATCAATTTTTTTTTTGGATGTGGATAATTTATATCACAACAAAAAAATTATAGATTGAAAAACTTTTGCTAAATTCATTGAAATGGGCAACTTTAACCAGCCAGAAACAGAAAAAAAAAATTTTTTTTTTCATAAAATAAATCTTGTTTGTCAGAACTTTCATTCTTGAGCAAATGAAATTCTTTTGAATCAGAAAAAAAAATTATGGCATGTACAACACATACACACACACACACACACAGATGCACAAATGCATTACTCAATTCGTAGAATCAAGCTTATAAATCAAAATAAAAATGAACGCATATGAAATATCGCAAATTGATTTGCTTGCTGATTCGTTTGTCCTGTCTTGTGGTGGTATAAGAAAGAATACACTGGTATATGATAGGAATACATGCCACCAATTAACACAACCAGAAAAACCAAAAAAAAAAAAAAAACAAAATTAAATTGACCACAAAATTTGAAAAAAAATCCCAAAACCTAGAACTTATGGATCCATTTTTTTTTTTTTTTTTTTTGGTTCGGTCACCACCACCACAACATTAGGGCAAGTTATTTCTTTCAAACTTTAAATCATTATTTATATTTATATACACCACATAGATGTTGTATAATAATAATATCAAGCGGATCAAACCGCAGGAGAAGAAGAAAGAAAAAAAAATTTTCTTTGGCTGCATTCCATTCGATTCCATTCATTCAATTACACACCCACACACACACACATTGAATATTGGCAGAATCATGATGTGAAGAATTTTGTGGTTGTTGCTGCTGCTGCTGCTGTTCATGTTCAATATTTAATAATCTATACATTATACGGATGTTTTGCCCATTTTTTTTTACATTTCAATACTTTTCATCATCATGAATTATTTGTTCATTTGAAATTTTCATTTTTGTTGTTGTTGTTGTTTTGTGGATTTTGGTTGGAAAAAAAATTACGTCAGACACAATTCAATATTGGATTGGATTCGATTCGATTTTTTTTTGTTGATTTGTGGCCTATTGTGTAATTTTGTGTATGTCAAACATTGTGTTATTTATGAGGTTTTTTTTGTATTGTTTCATAAAACAATAAGCAAAAAGAAGAAAAAAAAAAGATTTCGATTCTGAATCTGGTTTTGTGTGTTTGGTTTACCCGAAACAAACAAACAGAAAAAAAAAGAAAAAAGACACATAGGATATCCACAAAACAGGAAAGAAAGGAAAAAAAAAGAAAAGTGACATTTTTCTTGGTTTACAAAAAAAAAAAACACAAGTGAGAGAGAATCACGCAATTCATACAAGTGATGATGGCGTTTTTTTTTTTTTTTTTTTTTGGTTTGTTCTTATCGTGTGATTCAAGGATTCTGGTATTCGAAAACAAAACAAAAAAAAACGAAAATGATAAACCAGCCATTGTTTATCATCATCATCATCATAATGGCCAAAAAAAAAAATTTTTAGGTTTGAATAGAAAAAAGTAGAAAAAAAAACATTCAATTGTCGATAAACATGTCATTAAGTTATGGTAACAGTCTTGGTTTTCGGATTTTTGAATGAAAAATTTTTCAAATTTTTTTTTTCAATAGCTGAATGAAAAAAAAACAATTCAAATTCTTATCTCTTGTGTTCTCTCTCTTGTTTTTTTGTTTTTTGGTTTTGGTTCTTACTTACTTTTCATTCTTACGTGTTTTTTTTTCTGTTTCGGAAAAAGTTTTCCATAATGGAGTAGTGATTTTGGATTTTTTGAGAAGAAAAAAAAATTTCAATTTTTTCCACACACACACACACACACACACGTTTTTACAGAGAGATGAAAGAAAAGTTTGTACGTGATACAACTCTTTATTTCTTTTTTTTTTTTGCTGATTTTCATGTAATAAAATGGCAAAAGAATCATTTATCTTTTATAGAAAGATAAAGATGTTCACGACGATGATGATGATGATGATGATGCAAATTAACATCATATATGTGAAACATCCACTTATACAATACACGAAAGAATCAAATCAAATCCAAAATAACAACAACAACAACAACAACGATGACGACGACGACGAAAATTTTAACGAGTTAATTTCAATATATATATAATATTCGTGTATGCATTTCACGTTTTATTTTTTCATACTTTGCAAAAATTGCAATTCTTCTTCTACATGTTTTTTTTCCTGATTCTCAACTCTCTCATTCTGATAATATTTCCAAGAATCTTGGCTGTTGAAAAGCATTAGCAAAAAAAAAAAAAAAAAAAAATCCATGTGAATTTGTGATGGACAAAAAAAAGTTTAAACTGGCAATTTTTTTTCACAGTCTGTTTTGTTTGGAAACAAGCGAAAAAAAGAATCTCAGAATCTCAACATGCAAAAAATAAAAAACAAAAAACAATCTCTTTTGGAATGAATTTTTTTTTTTCATTCATCCACTGGACAACTGTTTTTTTTTGTTGTTGTTGCTTTTCAGTTCAGTGTTTATCGTTTCTCGTGAAAAAAAAAATAAATCCAGAATAATTGAAGCAGCAAAAAAAATTAATAATACACCATCTTCTTAACGTATACACGCAAACAGGAATGTGAACAACAAAAAAAAAAAACAAAATTTAATTTCAAATGGAAAATCCAAATTTAACACCACGATTTATCAACACACACACACACGCCAGATGAATTAATGTTTAATTTCATTCTTAAACAAACAATACAATGTGTACACTGTTTGTTTTATTTAAGATGTCAGGAATTTTCAACAACAACAACAACAAGAAATCTTTAAGATAATCTTGTTTGTTTCAAATATTTTAATTTTATCCAATTTATTATGATTATAAATGTGAAAAAAAGACAACAAACAAACAAACAAAAAAGTTATCGATAACCAACACAGGATGTGCGAAAAGGTCAATTAGACCATGGACAATGGATTTTTTTTTCGACATTCTTCGGGTGTTATTCTTTTTTGTTTTTTTTTTGTTTTGGAACACATCCTGTGTCTATAAATTAACACAATTTTTTTGTTGTTGTTGTTGACAAAAAAAAACAACAACAACAACAACAGCAGAAATACACACTATTGTTCATCATCATCATCATCATTATTTTATTATTGCACAAAATACAAATGAAATAATTAAATTTTTTTTGTTTTGTTTGCGAATGAAACAAACATCATCATCATCATCATCATTGAATTTGTTTCGTTGGCGGCCTATGTGTGTGTGTGTGTGTGTAGATTGAATATTAATGCTTATCAATATGAAATGAGAAAAAAAAATAATCGGATAATGGTGAACGAAACAAAAACAAAAAAGGAAAAGAATTCAATTATCTTTATTTTAGGAATAGGAAACCATTTTATATATTTGAACCAGAATAACAAGAAAAAATATGGAATAAACTCACACCCACCCACTCTCTCTTGATGTAGTATTGTAATTGGAAAATGGAGGGGTGGGCAAAAAAATACAACTACAAAACATGAATGATGTTGATAATTATTTTGGGATAAAATTTTTTTTTTCATTGAAGAATGTAATATATTCACATGAAAGAATGTGAACAGAATTTTTTTTTGGGACATGAAAAAATTCTCAAATTCTGATGATAAACATTTTTGTATGTATTTTTTTTTTAAATAATTCTACACCATCATTGTGTCATCACAAAATATTTGTTTATTATTCATATGGAATGGATTCTTTTTTTCTTGTTGTTGTTGTTGTTGTTGTTGTTGTTGATTGCATCATTATGTTTTTTGTTTTTGTTTTTGTTTTCTCTCTCTCTCCTTGGAACCATAAATCACCCAGGGAAAACGAAAACAGAGACATATCATTTGGACCAATTTTCATCAGAATCGTTAGCAAAAGAACAAAAAAAAAATTTACTTAAAGAATATATTTAAACCAGATACGTATATGTAGAAAGAAATATATACTCAAGAGATAGATTAAATGGATGTGGATGGATGGACGAACAAAACAATAACAAAAAGTTCATATTCGGTTGTTAGTAGTAGTAGTAGTAATAATAATAATAATAATAAAAAAAGAAAAAGTGGAAACAAATTGAGATTCATAAGCAAGCATTTTTTTTCAAGAGAAACAAAAAAATTTTTGAAATTCATTTCTTAATAATTTCATCTGAACAGCAGAATATAGAATATTAGAATATATGGAAATGACAAAAACAAAAAATAAAAAAAAAACAAAAACAAACAAATTCTGTATGAACAAGAAAAATTCTGTGTGTTAGTATTGAATGAATGAATAAATGAATGGAATGAAATGAATTTATTTGGCCTTTGAAAGCCTTGGAGGCATGGAAAAATTTTTTTTATTATTTATTCACAAACACAAATACAAACAACAACAACAACAAAATTGATTGAAAGAATTTTTTTTTTCATTTCATTTCATTCATTCACAAAAGTTAGTGAACCAAACTTTCGATTCCATATGAAAAAAAAACATATTGCTATACAGCAGCAACAACAACAACAACAACAACAACAACAGAAAAGTGACAACTAACTAACCAACCAACAAGCCATATTCAGTTCATAAATCACAACTTAATTTTATCGATAAAAACACACACATTCTTGATGGTTTGAATTCTAAACATCATCATATTGGATCATATTCGTTGGATTCTTTTTTGACGCAAATAAGAATTCATATTTAGTTGGATATATAAATCAAAATCCGTTTCGATCAAAATATGAATCAGCAATTTTTTCGATCAAAACTCACAAACACACACACACAGAGAGAGACTATAATTCAATTGCCCCGGAAAAAAATAAACTAGACAATTGACAATCGTTGAAATTTTTTTTTTTTTTGCGAGAAAATATCTCTTACACACACTTGTGAATTGTAATAAAAGCAATCATCATTCTCAAATCCATTCAACAACAACAACAAAAAAAGCAAAAGAATTCAAATGAAAATGGAAATGCAAAAAAAAAGGAAAAAAAATCTGAATTTTTTTTCCTTTTTTTTACTTTGGAAATTGTCCATTTCGTATGGAATTTTTTTTTCGACTATAATGATCATGATGATGATCATCATCATAATCATACGGAACATTGAATATGTGTGTGTGCACGAGCGAGCATTCACTTGCAAAGGGCACAAGAATATAATGGAATGAATCGATTTTTTTTTGTTTTTTTTTTTTTGCATTTGGAAATGGCATTTTGAGGATGAATGAATGAGAATAAAAAAGCATATCGTTGCTTTCAATTTCATTTTTTTTTTTTTTGATAATGTTAACAATTGAGTGTGTGTGTGTGTGTCAATTGTAATTGAGAATATCAATATATTCTACATTGTAAGGACCACATTATTAGTATTTTTTGGATATATGATAACGAACAAACACACACACTTACTTGATAATGGGAATATTTGTTTTGAGTGTGTGTGTGTGTGTTCAAATTCAAATTGATTAGAAAATGAACCAAAAAACGCACACACACACACACACAAAAAGGCAAAAAACAATGACTTTAAACATAGAAAAAAAAGAACTGAAATCAAGAGAAAATAATAGAATATTTCGGGCGTCAGATGTGTGTGCGTTTTTTTTCCACATGATAATGTCAATTGTTGATGACTTTCAGATGAAATCCAAGTTGATTTTTGTTTTCACTGGTTGGCTCCATTTGAAATTCAAATTCAATGATGATAATGATGATGATCAAATTCCGATTCAAATTCTATACATTAACTAATCAGAATATAATGAATTACAATATACTAAATTTTGATTCAGATGAATAAAAACGAGATTCTTCGAGATTCTTCGAATTTTTGCTCTTTTTTTGTTTTATTCGAATCGCTGCTGCTGCCGCCATCTGTGGCCGGCGCATTGAATTGCGATTATGATAAAAAATTTTTCAAAATCTTTTTTTTTTGTTTTTGTTTGGTATAAAATCTGGTTAAATATACAAATGATGACAAAATAATTCAAGTAAAAATGAAAATAAAAAATCCATTTCAAACAATCGTTGCATGACTTTTAGAATACGATGGACTTGTCGCTTGTGACAATGGTCGTGTATTTATATTCAAATTTTGTTGCTGTTGTATAGGAGTTGATGATCGATTTTGGCTTGATTTTAATATTTTTCGATGTTGTTGTAAAACATATGCTTCAATAGGATCATCATCAACATCCACATCTTCGGCGAATGATATTTGTTCTAAAAGTGTCTGTTATTTTTGAAAAAAAATTCAATTAACACTGGAATCCGATTTTTTTAATACATACCTGATTTTGTGAATGTGCATGTGGATGTACATGTGTATGAATAACATAATCATCAACCGATCTTGGTGGTGGTGATCGATTATAATTTGAATCAAAATCTGAACGACGACTAAAACTTGTGTCAATAAATTCACTTTCAAACGATGCTGGTGAACCGGCATACAATCTTTCCAGACGTATATTACGTGGTAAACGTTTTCCTTTCGGTTCTTTTGTTTTATTCATCTCTTTATTGGCACCATTATTAACGGATTTCGTGGTTTTATTAGCCATTTTTATCTGTTTTTTATACTGTTCCAATGGTAATCGTGGATTTTGTCGCCATCGTATATCTGCTTCACTTGGCATCGGATGCATCAATGATAATACACATTGTATACCTTTTATGATGACAAGGGCTAATGCACTGGTGAAAATTCAACAGAAAAAAACAGAAATTCAATACAAACTAATTCTCATCGAATTACACTTACATTGCCATCAATACACAAACCATATATAATTCCATAATGGAACGATTGGTTGAATTTATTTCAAATTCGTGTCAACGGACAAAAATAAATGAATGAATGATTGATTGATTGATTGGTGAGCTCACGAAATACCAATAGAAAATATTCATCAAGGTAAACGAATACGAACGCATGCGTAATTAATGAACACACCTGAATAAAAATGTAGTTGTGTCATGCAATCAACAACAACAACAAAAACAACAACAACAGGTGTGTCTATTTTTTTTCTAATTCAGATTTTTTGAATGAAAAATAAATGGACTTTTTTTCATATGAAAAGAATAAAATTTATTCAGAAAAAAAATTTGAAAAAAAACTTAACAAATGATTCAATGATTTTTCTTGATCTTTTTCATTCTGCTATTAAAATTTTTGAAATAAATTAATCTTGATTGCGTTTGATATTTGCATTACGTTGCGTGATGTGTGTGTGTGTGTGTGTGCGATTGTTCATGTTGTTGTTGTTGTTGTTGTTGTCGATGATGATGATAATAATGATGACGATGATAATTCAATCGGTTTTAAATGTTCATATTTTTTCATTATAGCATCAGCATGTTGATAAAACTTTTGTTTTTCAAAAATAAACATCAATCATTTTGTTAGAAAAAAAACAACAACAGTAATGTAAAAAAATGCCATTACCTGATCAACATTGGTTTCCATAAAAAGTTCATGTAAAAATCTTCTAGCTGTTGCTTTATAATCATTACGTTCCATTTGTAGACAAACATCAGAATAGAGGCAAAAATTTTCAAAAATTTTTGGAAATTTTTGTTTCAGACTATAAATAAATAAATAAATCGATTGAAAATGATCAAATAAAACATGTTTGTTTTTTCATACCTTAATAATCCTTGTTCCGATTGTTTGGCAAACATGACTACATGAAGATCCGATACAAGACGTAATACTTCATCACGATGTACATTTAGATCTAATGAATTTGTATTATTAACATCCGTTAGCATTTCGGAATCAGATTTCATATCCACTTCGGATGATGGTGGTTCTTTTAAATTTGTTGAGAAACATGAAAAATGAAAGAATTAGAATTCTCAAATGAAAAAAAAATCAATCAATTTACCACATTTACCATTGATCAATAATGTTGGATATGTGATTTTAATACCAAAATCTTTACAACATAATAAACATTTAGCAGCAATATGATTGGCATTCGATGATGATGTTTTCATTGATGGACCAGATGATTTGATTTTTGTTGTTGTTGTTGGTTTTTGTTGTTGTTGCTCGGTGGTTGTTGTTGTACACTGTTTGAGAAAAATTTAAAATTCATTAAATAAACAAAACAAAACAAGAAACAATTACCTCTTCAAGATGAAATATAAGCGATAGATTCTTTGGAAGACAAAGGCACATAAAATTGGATTTTTCATTCCATTGCTGACAATTCATTGAAACATTTTCGGCTATCATTTCACATTCCGATTGACCGGATATTTGTGAACTATCCGATAATGATCGTTGTTTGCCATCATTGATACCACTACCAACCATTGAATCCGTGATTGATAATTGATTATTAATCAATTTGGAATGATGATTAGGATTTGTATAATCAATTGAAAATATACATTTCGATTGAATAGGCGATATAGACATACGTGCATTTGTGCTGTTCGATAATTTTTGAAATGTATCATTTGTTGAATTTTTACTTTGAAATAAATCTATTGAAAATGTATCAGTATTAACCGAATCGATACTTTTTGGAAATGAATCCGGAATACTGTTGTTAGAGAAACTACTACTACCAACAACAACACCACCAACACCACCACCACCACCACTATGATTGAAAAACATATTTCCCGATAATGATTGTAGACGACATTTTTGTATGGCTATTAATTGTGCATAACCATATGCATCCATTGGACTTGGATATGGATCATCATCATTAACAATAACAATAGGTGTTTGTTGTCGATTATTATTATTAGTGATGATCGGTACCGGTGTTGGTCGTGTGTTGTTGTTGTTGTTGTCAATTGAGATTGTGCTATTGCTACATTTGATGATGGTGATAAACTGTTACCACTGCTTTCATTTCGATCATTAATCGTATCATCATATGGTTGACGAACAAGTGTATTACTTTGACTTGATGTTGTTGAATATTCAGTGAAACTAGCCGAACGGCTTTCACTATTATTCGTTGGTGCACTTTCATATGAATCATGACGAATTTTATCATCATGACCATCATCATTATTATTATTCATAATCATCAATGATGATGATGATGATGATACAATAGGAAAACATGGTGCACTAATTTTCCTATTACGTTGTTCATGTTTTGTAACAACATTCATATTCGATCGATTCAATGCATCATTTGATTGATTTAGTATTCCACTATCTTGACATTCGGGTTTAGATTTTTTCTTATCAAATAATGATACATTAGTAGCAGTAGTAGCATTAGTAGTAGTATGATTCGTTGAAGAATTACAATCCGAAGATGATCGTAATCGATTATTTTTATTATTATTATTGATTGTCATTATTGTATTATATGGATTTGTAATACTTAACGATGCTAATGATGACGTATTCGATTCGACACCAAATGATGTTGATGATAATGTGGATGATAAATCTTGTTGTTTCAATAATTTTTCCATTGATCCAATCGGTTTATTGTTTCGAATTGATGTCGTTGTATGTTGACCACCGGATGTTGTTGGTAGAATTGATAAATAACTACTACTGCTACTACTACTATTACTACTTATACTAAATTGACATGGATTACTATTCATTAATGGATTATTCGTATTTTGTGATGAT
Source organism: Dermatophagoides farinae (assembly GCF_024713945.1). NCBI lineage: Eukaryota > Metazoa > Arthropoda > Arachnida > Sarcoptiformes > Pyroglyphidae > Dermatophagoides > Dermatophagoides farinae. The sequence continues at coordinate 1,882,327 of NC_134686.1, read as the reverse complement.
GATAATAGATTTGTTGTTGTTGTTGTTGTTGAATTATCATTATCGATGAATAATGAAAAATAACCAGATGGAATCGATACAATCGATTTTGTTGTTGTTGTTGCTGCTACTGCTGCTGCTTCTGTTGCATTAGTTGTTGTCATTTCATTTGATTCTATTGGCTGATTTCGAATGACAGCAGCAGCGGCAGCCATAGGAAAAAGATGAAAATTTTCAAAATGTTGTTGATCAATTGGAAAACAATCATGATGTGAATGTTGAATGGCTGACCAACCAAAACGTGATAATTGTTTTGCACCAAATAATGTTGAACCAAACAAACATATTATATAGAATCCAGTTGCACGAAGTGATAATAATGTTGATCGTTCAACTAACATTGTAATCGATTTTAGAATATTTCCATCACATCGTATTAGATAATCTAAACCAATATCGGTCGAACCAATATGACCAATGGCCCATAATGCAGCTTTCATACGAAGTATATTATATTCACTATTATTATTATCACGATTTTCATTGTAGTTGTCGTTGTTGTTGTTGTTGTTAATCACATCATTTTGTTCAGCTGTCATCATGCAGATATAACGATTCATTTGTGTATGAATAATCGTTAACATTTCTTCACATAATGAATGTTGAATAATAATCTGTAATCCTTCACAAGTTTTGGCTAATTGTCCATAAAAATGTGGTACCAAATGTGCTGTCATACTACTACATCTTAGTTGTGAAAAATTTCTACGATCTGGTCTTCGTCCATATTTACCAGTCACACTTTTCTGATGACAAGTAAAACATTCATTTAAACAATCTTCAACAAGACGAACATAACGTAAATGAAAATGATTACGCCAACGATCCAATTCTCTATCCAATGTATTTGTCTGTATAAGCATATTGATACCGGTTGAAAATGATGCAAAACGTGCAAAAAACACTATTCCTTTATCGCCAAGATTCTGCAATGCCGGTCGATGTTCAAGAACTTTTTGCAAATAATTCATATTCTCCGTACAAGCTTCATCCAATATATCTAATGCCTCTAGGCATATCACAGATGATTGATCATAAAGTTGATTGATTAATAAATCGATACCCCATTGAGCAAAATCTGTAACACCCATACGTAATAAAAGACGTAATAATTTTGTTGAATAAATTCTTGATGATTCATTTGATGATGTAAGTACTTTAGAAAGAATATTTCTTGGAAAATCTTTTTCACTATAATCAAATGATGAAATGATTAATTTTGCATATATTTCATTGGTTGAAATATGAATCAAATCGATTAGATTCTGATAGATATGTGTTTTTTTTAGCCAATTACGGCCCAAACGATAATGTGTAAAACGACCTAATAGAAGGAAATATTTTTGCGATAATGTTGATAATAGCCGTGATGGTATAAGAATTTCATCTGATGATGGCGATTTATTGGCAATATTTTTCAAACATTGATCTAGATCATTGATAAATATATTCAGATAATCGGAAGCACGATTTTCATCGGCTTGTAATAAGAAATCGATAAAATATATAGCGGCCAAACATATTTGTCGTGGATTTTCCGAATACAATATTTCATTATTATGTCCATGCATCATTTTCAATGTGGTAGGCGTTGTGACCATCGTTTCTGAAGTGGTCGATGATGATGACGATGATGATGATAAACAGCTATTTTTTGATATGGATGAAAATTGTCGTTTTGATGGTGAAAAAAACTCTAATAAACGGCTACAAAATGACCGCACTTCTTTATCATCTAATTTGAGCATAATATCATATGGCTGTTTAAAAATGTCAATGATCAGATCCCAATTCCAATCACGAAATGAATCTTTTTTCAAAACATATGAATTTTTAATGGACAACAGGACATTTTCATCTTGCATTTTGGATATTGATCCAGATTTTTTTCTTCCTACCAAAATATTCGATGATGATGGTAGTGATGTGTTCATGGAATTATAGAAAAAAATTTGTTGCTCAAGAAAAAGACTAGTTGGTCGTGGACCTTGTTTTTTAATATCCTGTATACGATTCAATGTTGTCATAGTCATCAATGCACGATTACGTCGTTCACGTGAATTTGAAACCGATGCTGCCACTAATGTTGGAAGGCTTTGACAACGATGTGCATATGATGATTGTGGTAAATATTTACCGGATAAATGTAACAATTCACCAAGCATTATTGTTGATAGATTAATTGTTGCACCATCATTGGATTCAAGTATTACATTCAACAATGCTTCCAATATACCGAACTCAATTAATGATTGAAGTAATAATGCTTGATGATTGATAATAAAATTAAGACGACCACCAGCTAAACTTGGTAGTATATCTTCAGCTTCTTTTGCAATGAAACCATCATAAAGTTGCCATTCATCAGGTAGATAATTTTTATTCGTTTGCATTGCCACACGTGATGATGTTTGCTGTTGTTGTTGTTGACGTGTTTGATAATTAAAATAAACACATCTAATTGATTCATCAAAATCATCAGCACATTCTGGTAATTTAAGACCAAATAATTCGTACAATAATTCCAATAGATGACGATGTATTTCCGTATACGGTAAATGTAATAAACTTACTAATGATTCTAATGGATTCAATGTATCATAGCCATTGATTTTCAATGTTGGATCATTGATGGATAATTTTTTTTCTTCGAAAAAAATACGAGCAAGTTTTCTGGACATATTCACCCATTCACTATTATATTCCAAACGATTAGTTGTATTATAAAATCGATTCATTTTGACTACACGACACATGAAAAAACATCCTGGCCATGACCGTAAAATGGATAGTATGGCATTTTTACATGATAAATATCGCAGTGTACGTTGTTCATAGCTTGCATTCGATTGTTGTTGTTGTTGTTGTTGTTTTTGTTTATTCAAACCGATACGAACATTGTGTACCGGTTTATTATCTTTTATTGGTAAATCAAAATCAAATGGAAATTTTGTTCGATCATCATGATGATGTGGATGATGTGGATCATAATTATTATCATCCAAATGTATTGCATTCAAATTTCGTTGTTCTTGAGCTGCCTTTGAAGCATGAAAAAATGAATAAAGATCAGTGAATGGTGATATAAAATAGAATAGATCAGATCCATTTGGTTGTAATAAACGTCTTGTTTCAGGATAATTATATAAATATAGGAATGATGAAATTATGACTTCGGATAATGCAATATTTGTGAATGGTATGGTGAAATTTGTAACAATACCATTACCACTACTCATGACTAGATTGTTTGGATTATTCATTGTATTACGTTGATTTTTACCAGCACCACCCCCACCACCACCATAAATATCACCATCACATTCCGATAGATTTAAACCGGTAATGGCATTCAATGCACAACGAACCAGAATATTAATACAACCAGAACGAGCACTAGTAACAGCATTTACAATGGTCAATTCGGATATTGTTGCCCAACAAACACGAAGTAACATATCTTTTTCCAACATAATTATCATGTGCAATTGAACAGAGACAACGTCCTAATGCGATAGGAAATATATTCGGTTCAATTGCCATTATGTGACGTAAAAGACGCATAGCTTGAATACGTTCAATACGATTCTCCAATACAATATCCAATGAACGTGCAATCAAATGATGAAGATTAATATCAATTAAATGATGTAATGTTTTTCGATTCTGTACAAAAAAACGAATAGCTCGTAAACTGGCTGCACGAACCTCGGCCACTTCATTGAAAAGGCCAACACGAAGGCTAATGTGGTAGAGATATAGACAAATTTATAGTTAGAATATATTCTAACCAAAAAAAAAAAAAAAAAAAAAAAAAAAACTTACCAGCAAAGAATTTCCGTGTCACATAAGAATGACGATGATGATATTTCCGATGATTGGCCATGTTTTGTTGCCTGTTCATTGGCATCCAATTTTCCATAACGGTAAAGACAATATTTTGTAAATAGATTGAGGTAGGCTAATAATTTATTCTTATTCTTTATAGAATCTTTCGAGCTTATATGATATAATATTACATAACAACTTTGATTCAATGCTGTAAAAAAATGAATCAATCAATCAATTAATCAATGATAATGAGATAATCACCAACACTTACGTCTATTCCAATCAAATTGAATATCAAAGTCATTTTCATGATATCTTCCTATACATATGTAAAGAATCATCATAAATTATAAATCGAATGAAACAAAAAAAAAACAAAACAAAACAAAACTTACGACGTTGTGAACGATTCCAATGTCGATTACTTCGATTAATTTTAATCATGACATACAATAATGATGATGATGATAATTTCAATTTCAGATCAATCAGATTTTGTTGATCCAATAAAGAAAAAAAAGTGAACAAAAAAAAAATTAATTATAATTATAATGAAAATGGGAAAAAATTTGACAATTCGATCGATATGGATATTTTTGATTCATTTAATATTCGTTGATTATTGAACATTGTGAATGTAGAAAGAGAGGGCTGTAATTGAAATTTCGATGTTATGAATCATCATCGTCACCAGCGCATCATCATCATCGAATGAATTGAATAAAAAAATTTCGAACCATTTATTATCAACAAAATGTGTGTGTGTGTTTTGTGTGTGTAAATCAGGAAGAAAAACACAGAAAAATTATTTATTTTTTTTTTGGCTGAAAAAAAGTAAAGAAAGAAATTGAGTTTTTTTAGAAATGGCAAAATAATCGAATCAAACAAACAAACAAACAGACAGAAAAACAAAAACATCAACAACAAAAAACAACAACAACAACAAATCACGATGTTGAAAATGAGGATGTTTAGAATTGTTTTCGATTGATTTTTTTTTCGTATTTTGTACTTGTATTTTGGTATATATACACACAACACATATATATATGAAGAGCAGAAAAAAGAACTTGTTTTGCACGCAAAACACCCGTCACTTCATCATCATCATCATCGACAACGACAACGAAAACGACAACAACAACAACAAAAATGTTATTTACTTTATCAATACTGCTGATTTGTTGTTGTTGTTGATGTTGATGATGATGATGATGATGATGATGGTCCAAAGAAATAATCAAAACAAAATATGAATCATTTCCAACTACTGTCACCGGATGGCAGTACATTTCCTTTCGTTTGTTGTTTTTTTTATTCAATTTTTGTTTTTTGTGCGATAATTTTCAAATCATCACAATCAATTAATAATCATAATGAATGAATGACAAATTGATTTTTTTTTCGTTCAAATTGATTAAATTTCAATATTGAAGATGTAATTTTATTGATTTTTTAAATTAAAATCATTCGAAAAAAATGGTGTATGTGGATTATGAATAACTCACGATTCGAATATTGTGAGTCCACAATATGTGTGTGTATGTGTGTTTGCGTGTGTCTATATAAAATGAATGGGCATGTTCCGCACAGAATACCGCAATTGTATTTGTATATTGTTTGTTTGTATGGACCTCCCTTCCCCTCAACCACACACACACACACACACACACAAAACATATATTTGGATATTCACACCCGATGATTGTTACCAGAAATTTTTTGGTTGAAACAAAAAAAAAGAAAAAAAAAGAAAAGAAAATCTAGTTACCATTGGTCATTATCAACTGACATTACACACACACGAACACGAAGCAAGGACAATCATCAACTAACTTGTGACAATTATTTCTTTCTGTATGTATACGATATAAGATTAAAAAAAAAATGGTCAACAACAATAGTGGACATAACGATAATAATAATAATAATAATGATCATAATCATCACAAATGTCGTCTTGTTCATCGTTCTGGTAAGTTATACTGATTGATTAGTTACACACACACACACACTAGATAGAAAAACTTGTGTGTTTCATTTTGTTTTTTTTTTTTTTTTTGGTAATTATTATGATTGATTGATTGATTGATAATTGGTAATTTGAGTGGTTAAACCAAAAAAAAAAAACAAAAAACAAAAAAAAAAAAAAAAAACAAAAATTGTCATCCGTTGTTCTATTGATCGTTTTTTTTTTTTTTTTTTCGTTCGATTTGATTGATCAAAATGATTAGCCACACACACAAAGGCAAACGAGAAAAAAAAACAAGAAAAGCCAAAATCAATGAACGAGAGAGAGAGAGAGAGAGAGAGAGAGAGAGAGAGAGAGAGAGAGAGAGAGAGAGAGAGAGAGAGAGAGAGAGAGAGAGAGAGAGAGAGAGAGAGAGAGAGAGAGAGAGAGAGAGAGAGAGAGAGAGAGAGAGAGAGAGAGAGAGAGAGAGAGAGAGAGAGAGAGAGAGAGAGATCATTTCCTTTTTGATTCTGTAAATGTGTGTGTGTGTGTGTGTGTGTGTCTGTTTCCTTCCTCAGATCTAAAAACAGCGATTCAATCAAAATAATTTTTTTTTTTTTTTTTTTTTTTTTTTTTGATTTCGATTTCTGAAATTTGAATTGAATGAAAAAAAAATTCGTTCTTGTTTTATTATTCTGTTTTTAGATGTCGATGTTGATGTTGATGTTGATGTTGATGAAAAACATGATGATGAATTGTTGTTGTTGAAAAAAATTTTTCCAGATAAAATAAATCGACAACAACAACAACAACAACCACAGCCAGACAATCATCAATGTTTAGATAATCAAATAATTTTGACAACAAAAACGACGACAACAACAACAACAACAACAAAATCATCAACAACCGATCTGACAATGATGGATGCTGATAGTTCTACGGGTAAATCATGAAATAAATTTTGTTTGAAATAATTGTTTAAATTCAAATTTAACAAAATTCTAGCCGAATTTGGTTTAAAATCGAAAAAGAAACATGATCATCATCATCATAATAATAATTCGTTGATGATAAAAATTGAACCACGATCAACAGCAATAACATTGGCAACACAACAACAACAACAACAACAACTATTGTTGATGGATGGAACATTGAATATTATGGATTCAAATACATCGAATATCCAAACAACAACAACAACAACAATGAATGATGATACAAAATCTGGTCAAACAAATCAGGTCAGTACAACAACCGGTCTATTACCGAATGAAATGAAATCCAATCAATTATCATCAAATCGATCAAATAATCGATCACAAACAACAACAACAACAACAAATGCATCATCACCATCATCAAAATCACGATCATTGTCCAATACACGTGAACGATGGAGGTAAGTTTTGGAAATTTTTTTTTTCCCAATAAAATCGATAATTAATTAATTGATTCACATCATGTCAACAATAACAGTAATAATCTAAAATCACGACAACAAAATGTAAATGGTGCTTTTGGTGAACTACGTAAATTGGTGCCAACATATCCACCAGATAAAAAATTGAGTAAAAATGAAATACTACGTTTAGCCATCAAATATATTCCGATTATTATCGAATGTTTTAGAATATCAGAAACAACAACAACAACAAGATGAACAAGAAGATGATGATGAAAACAATCATGAAATTGATATCGATAAATCGATTATTATTAATAACCATAATAGCCTTTCATCATCATCCACTTCTTCTTCATTATCATCATCACCATCATCATCATTATCATCATTACCATACACTAATAGCAACAAAAACAATCATCATCAATCGATTTTCAATGGATATGCAAATGATAATTTAATTAATTTAAAAAATCAAATTTATTTTCCAGATTTTAGACATCAATCACCAATACCGCTATCATTATTATCAAATGGAATGATAATGAATAATATTAATGTCACCGCTTTGAATAATCATCATTACAATCATCGATGTTTCACCATAAAATATGATACAAACGAAATAATTTCATCCAAAAATAATGACGATAAAATTAGAATATTGAAACGATCATCATCATCGCTGATTCGAAATGTGAATGGTAAAAATAATAAACGTATGAAACAGAACAAACAAGAATTGAAAATGGAAAAGAAAATATCGTTGTTTGACGATAATGATAATATTCAAATGCAGAAACCATCAGCAGCAGCAGCAGCAGCCACAGGAGCAGCTGTAATGACAATCCATGATTGTAATGAAGAATTATTCCATAGTTCATCAACAACAACATCATCATCATCTTCGATATTCTTTAGCGATTCTGAAGAACATGATGATGATGATGATGAAAGTTGATGATTCTTAAAATACAAATTAATGTCCAAATCAAATCAAATGATGTATCACAATTATATGAGAGAAAGCAAAATCAATTAAATTTTCAATCAATTTCATTATCATGTAATATATAATATAACAGCATTTAATGTTTGTGTTGGTGTGTGTGTGTGTGATTCAAACAAATTGTATCTGTATTGTTTACTTTTATTACACAATAATCGATTGCCCATTCGTGTTGATGTTCATGTATGTGTTCAGAATAATAAAAATAAAAATAAAAATAAAGATCAAATTCAATCAAATGCTGATGATGTTTACTGATGTGTACATGTATTGAACGTGTGCGTGCGCGTGTTGACAAATTTTAAACACAAATATCAATTATCAACAAGAAGATGGTGATGATAATCAAAATGATGACACATGCAGCAAACAAACGGAGAAAAAGAGAAATTCATACATGACTTGATAAATGATAATAATAAAAATGAAAATCATTTCATTACACATCAATTGATGCGTTAACGTTTCGTCATAAAAATGTCATATATGAACAATATTTATATCCATCCATTAATGTTTATTCATTTGGAAAGACAAAAATAACGAAATAAAAGTAGAATAATAACAGAATCGATTATTGTGTGTGTGTGTGTGTGTGTGTGTGTGTGTAAGTGTGAAAATTCTTCGTGAAAAGCAGTATGGTTTTTTTTTCTTTGTGAAGAATAAAAAAAAGGGCTAGCAAAGAAAAAAATTCAATTAGATTCTTGACTGTCTGTGTGAAAGTGTATTATTTACTTTTTCTTCTCCATCATCATCAACATCATCACAAACACGATTGAATCCGATTGTTTCCGATTCAATGATAATTCATAAAAAAAAGATACACAGAGATAAGAAAATTTATAATTCTTTAAATCCAAATTTTAGATTTGATGTATATAACACGTGTAATAATAATAATAACCATTGTTATCCACATAGTGTTGTTGGATGGTGAATTTCAAATTAAAAAACGATTATCGACACGTGTTTTTCAGTGTGTGTGTGTGTGTGTGTGTGTGTTACATGAATGAATGAGCAAGTGAGAGAAACCCACCAGAATAAAATAATAATAATAAAAAAAACTGCAAGAAAGAATAAAGATTTGTGTGTAACGAAATAAAAATAAAAAAAAATCAATCCATCTAATCACATCATCATCATTGATATCAGAAATCAAATATGAAAAAAAAAATGAGCAACGAAAAAAATCTATAGTTTTTTTTTATTATCATCACAACATTTATCGACACGTGCAAATTCAATCACAAAGTGAGAAAAAAAAGATTGAGAAAAAAAAACGTGCTTCATTCAACTATTTATTCAACTACACACATCTTCAGTTGAAGATAAATAGAATAAATAGGATTTTGTTTAGTTTTTCTCAATTCAATATTCATATATTTTTTATCCATTATATAATCATCATCAAAATGGTAAGAGTGATTTAAAAACTAGAAAAAAAATAATAAGCCAACAAATGATCAATGGAGAGTGGATCAATCCAAATTCAATGCAATTGTCATGAAAATGATTACGATGATGATGATGATGATGATGAAGGAGATGATATTCGTTTGAATTTGTTCTGTTTGAATTTTTTTTTCTTGATTTAAGCCGATTTAGCCATCTGAATAGTGTCTATCTGTCTCTGTGTGTGTTGTTGTTGTTGTTGTTGTTAATAGAATAATTGCTGTTGTAAACAAAGAAAAAATGGAGAAAAAAAAACATTTTTAGCTGTTATCTCATTTTTGCAGGCACTTGGAATTTTCTTTTTTTTTTTTGGTTAAAAACGACAACAACAACAACAACAAACGGTCACGGTTCAATTGGATCGACGTTTTTTTTTTTTGGCATCATCATTGGTTGGCTGAATTTTTTTTTGTTTTTGTTTTCAATTTAAAGTATTTTGATCACCATCATCATCATTGGATCTTCTTTTCAACTTGACTGTCTGTTTTGTGTTAAATGGCCAACAATTAAATAGTACTCCGCCCATCAAAATCATTATTGAACCAATCATGGTTTGGCCACACCTTTTTTTTGTACATGCATGTCTGTATGTGTAAGGTTAACACAAATATTTGTTATATCCGATAGATGGCAGCAGTATATGGTGAAAAAATGCATTTTTTTTTACACTTCGAATGTTGGCTTACCTGATGAAATTCTTGACAAGAATTTTTTTGGAATAAAAAAGAAATTCCTTATTATCTTTTATATATGATAATTATTTATTTTAACTTTATATTATTTTTTTTTTGCAATGAAAATTTTATAATCAAAATTTTTTTTCCGTTTTTTTTGTCGTTGTTGTTTATGATGATGTTGCAAAAAAAATGATGATAATGATGAGAAAATAGTGTGTGTGTGTGTGTGTGTCTGAGTCAAAGAGACAGAGAAATGAATGAATATCAATGAAAACAAAAAACAAAAAAAAATGAGACACTGAAAAAAAATGATGCCGAATTTGGTGTTTTCAGGAAAATTTCACCATTCAAATTGTGTGTATACAAATTACAAAAGAAAAAAATCATGATGATCATCATTGTGTGTGATGAGTGTGTATGTGATGAAATTGAATTTTTTTTTCGTTTATAGTGTAAGAATAAAACAAAACAAGAATCGATAATGAATCGGCCAATAATGAAAGAGAATTTTAATCGAATGTTGATCCATTATTTTTTTTGGATAATAAGAATTTGTTGTTGTTGTTGTTGTTGAGAATCATAAGAATAATGAATGATGATGATGATGATGACAACAGACAATAATGATCAATATGATAATGATGATAAAATTGCAATGTTTTTTTGTTTTTAATTAAAAAAAAAATGAATATAAGTGGTGTGTGCATGTGCATGTGTGTGTGATGACAATGAATTAAGATGCATGCAAAAATGTTGATGATGATAATCGATATTTATATATTCAAATGAGGATTTTTGTTTCAAATCAGATTATCTGTGATTTTATCAATTTTTTTGTTGTTTTCTTTAAAATATATAAATTAAAATCAATTAAGAAATTTACACAATGGGAGAAAAATTTTTTTTTTTTTTTTTGATCAATTTTCATTCATTCGCGATTTGTGAATAAATATCGATATTGATGACGATGGTGACTATCGATTTTAATCGATTATATATTTAGTCATGTTCATTTCCTTTCATATAATGTGCATGCAAGTGTGTGTGTGTGTGTGTATGCAGGTGTGTGTAGCTTTGGATCAAAATAGACAGACAGACAGACAGAAAGAAAAAAAAATTGAACTAATTGAATAAAGAAAGACCGGAAAAAAAACGATGGTGAAGACAACAAATTAATAAAAAAAAAAAAATAAATAAATTATATATGTATCAACACTATATATGTGGAAAAAATTGATTAATTGAAATAAAAATTCAAACAGTGTGTATGAGTGTGGGTGGGTGTGTTTGTGATACAAATACATTCACCATCATCATCATCATCAATGTTTAAATTAAATGGGGAAAAAAAAGCAATAGTTTCTACGGCGAACACACACCAACACACACACACACCACTTGTGATCAACACTTTTTGTTTCATATGAAATGAGATGAAAAGAAAATAAAAAAAAAAGAAACAAAGCAAATAAGAAAAAAACAATAAAATCAATCAATCAATCAATATGATGATGATGGTGATGATTATGTTTAAGGGAAAGTGTTGCATAATGATGATGATGGTGATTAAATAGAATTTTTTTTTTAAATGCATTCATGCTTGTGTATGTGTGTTGTGGGTGGTGGTGGTGGTAGTAGTGGTGCAAAAAGAAATCAATAAAGAAATTTTCCAGTATTTATAGGAAATTCTTGTTTCGGAATGCAAAATAAAAAAAATGATGATGATTGAATTACTTCAATTATATATGTTGTTGACAATGATGATTTGTTTTTTGCATTATTTTTTTTTTTTTTTTGGTGGAGTATGTGTGTGTGTGTGTGTTGAATATAATTAAAATTTAAGAGAAAAAGAGAGAAGAATCGCAATAATTAATAATAAAATTATGCATTTTTGTATCAGAACGTATTTTGTTGTAGTTGTAGTTGTTGTTGTCCATTAGTAATGATCAATAAGTTTGTTTGGTTCAAATTTCGAAAATGTTGATATAAATGATGATGATGATGATGAGGGAAAAAGGATGCAAAGAATGTTTGATGATAATGATAATGATGATTATACAAATTTTCTTCTTTTTTTTTGGAAATATTCATAATTTGTTTGTCTTCATTGTTTTCATTGCATAAAAAAATCCTGATGATCAGTTGGTGTTTCTTTTTCAAACCTTTTCGCTTCTTCTTGCATAGTTTCTTTTATTTTCAATATAGCCGCAGATTCATTTTGATCCTATATATTCATATATGATAAAGGTATGTTTATGTGATTTTGATTTTTTTTTTTTTTTTTTTTTTTGGTGTTGAAAACTTACATTTTCTTGTCCATAAGCCGTTATATCATAACCGATAGGTGGCCCACTATCCTCTCTAGGCGTCCCTGGTCCATTCGCTGGTGAACTTTTCATACCATCCATACCATCACCAGGATTTGACATACCATTCATTACCGGTGGTACCATATCACCACCCATTGGACCTATAGGACCATCTGGACCACCAGGTGCCATTGAAAATTGCTGTTTTTTTTTTTGGTTGAAAAAAAACAATAATAAATATTGTGAAAATCGAGAATTTCTCAATATAACTTACCCCTGGTCCAACTGGTTTCATCATTGAATACATTCCATCACCACCAGAACCGGTAGAATCTATGATAAAAAGAATTGAAAATCAAAAACCAGTTTCAAATATGAAAAAAAACTAAACCTCTTCCACCGGGATTCGGTGTACCCATTCTATGACTGGCAGGAGAATATGGTCCTGATGAACCTTGAGGACTGGGCATAATTGGCGTTCCAGGTCCAGGACCAGAACCAGAACCAGGTGGACCCTAAGACGATAGAGAGATGAAAATAACTCAGTTTTATGTTCAAACTATCATCAAAAAAAAACATACTGCATAATGATTGCCTGGTGAAGCTGATGAGTAATTCATATTTGATGTATTTGGTTGTTGCCATGGTCTACCGCCTCCAGGTGGCATACCCATACCTGGTGGCATTGGTCCACCGGGTCCAGGTCCAGGACCCATTGAGTTTGGTGGTGGTGGTCTCATACCGCCGTATCCACCCGGTGCCATTGGACCCATTGGTTGACCTCGAGGATGATTTAATCGAGGATTCATTGAATTCATACCACCGGGACCTGATGATGATAAACACAACAAAAAAATGATAATTAGAAAAAATGAAAACAAGAATAAAAAATTCCATATAATAAATAATGAAAAGGAAATTTACCTGGTTGCCAACCAACAAAATCACCTTCACCTTTTTTTTGGTTTCGATTTTTGATAATGAAATTGAAAAAAAGGCAAGGAAAGATTAGGAAAAAAATCGGACAATAATTACAAATACAAATCAAAAGACAAAAGTGTTATGACAACGACAATGACAACAACAACAATAACAACAAATAAATGGCGTGCAATATTCAATCTGGAAAAATAATCAATTTTGTTTACCTTGACGTGATGGATCCATATTGTTCGGCATCAAAGGCTGTCCGGGTACACCTCCAGATGGCTATTGTGTGCAATAATAATGATAAGTTTTTGATTATAATAATTGCATAAAAAATTGAAAGTTTCATACATTAAAATCCACTTGTTGAGGCATACGAACACCACCCGGTCCTCTTGGACCACCAGGAGGATATCTTGGAGACATAAACTGCTGAAAAAGATTTATTAGAAAATTTATATTCTTATAATCGGAAATCCAAAATATACCTGATTTTGCATCATTTGACTATGTGGTGGTGGAGGAGGAGGCTGAGAATGTGGGGACGGCTGTGATACAGGTTGTTGTGGTGGCGAAGGTCGCATATGTGAATTCTAAATTTTTAAATTCAAATAAAAACGATTATTAAACAACAGAAAAATCGATAGAAAATATATGTAAATTTACCGTAAAAAAGCCTGCTGGAGGCATTGGTCCACCGGGCATTCCATCATTTGGTATCTGATTTAGTGGACTTGGTGCTGTTGGATTCTATTATAAAAACAAAATGAAATATCAATATCCACAACAATTTTCAATACTAATAAAATTGATCAACAAATGACTAGAATCAATCTGATTTTCCAATTATTATTATTCTATAATAATAAAATCGTATCAAGATCATCAGTTTTGTTTAATCTACCAATATCTCTCTCGCTTTCTCTCTATTAATGATAATATTTCGAATGCTATCATAAACAACAACAATTTCGGGTTATGTGTGTGTGTGTGTGTGTGTGTGTGTGTGTGTCTGATCAACGACCATTCTCACAAAGGGTTAATGAACGGAACCTGTAAACAAGAACAAAAAAAATATACCGGTATATAGATCCAATTATTTCCATATATATGTACCAATGTCTCTTGTCATTTCTCTTTTTTTACGAACATAGTGTAATCATCATTAACCACCATAAGCATATCATAATTTTACAATTGAAATGGACAAAAAAAAATGAATCAAAAACCTATCTATACCATGTTTCGATTATAACAGAAGCTATGGAATAATGATCATCATCATCATCATCATCATGATAATCATCATTGTCGCTTCTTTCATAAGAAAAAAGACACCCAGAATAAAAAAAAACAAAATATTTGAAGAGAGACAATAATAAAAATAGATAAAGATAAATCATACAGGTAAAGAGAGCAAGAAGAGTTACCAGTTATACATAGCATTTCATAATAATGAACAACAACAATTCAACCCAAAAACAACAACCACCCAAACAAAACCAAAAAAAAAAAAAAAAACATGAAGATGAAATAGGAAGAAGAAATAAAAAAAAGTAATGCAATTGCAATGTAAAAATAATCAAAGGTAGAAAAAGAAAACAAGTCTTTCAGGTTATACTATGTTCAAACTATACCCACATTCATTTTGTATTGTATCGGATGGCTGGTTGGTTGGTTAGTTGTTTTTTTCCCGTATTTTTTTTGTTGAATCGACAATTCTCATTCAAATAATGGTTTCAACTTGTTGTTGTTGTTGTTGTTGAACCTCGATCACTGATAACAACAACAACTATGACCCAAGACAAGAACAAGAACAAAGGTCGTGACCATTATGAACATCAGACAGTGTATGAGAGTGTGTGTGTGTGTGTGTGTGTGTGTGTGTGTGTATGTGAGAAAGAGAATTCAACCTGAATTTGACGTTTATGTAATCATCGTCATCAGGTTCATCGTTCAATTTTATTTTTTCAAACGAATAAATAGGAACAACACAACAAAGACAATCCTATCTTTATGGCTATTTTAACCCTAACTAATAATAACAAATGAATGAATGAATGACAATAATTCAAGTAATAAACACAAGTTGTGTATATATGTGTGTGTGTTCTTGAACAAAATCATAATATAAATGTGGATATATATATGCAAATTTTTATTTTATTCATTTTTAAATAAAATGAAACTGGATTATGATTACAATATTATCATTTGAAAGAAAAAAGTGAATAGAAATATGAAAAAGGAAAAGAAAAAGAATTGATTTGATTTGATTGATTGATTGATCTCGAAATGATAGATTGATATTATTAGAAAACACAAAAGCAAAAATTCCAGCAGAAATAGACAGATAGAGAAACTTACATGGGCAGCAATTCCATTGACAGTATATCCCGAATTGACAAATCCCTATAGTGATGATGATTGTAGATTGAAAATGAAGAAGAATAAGGAGAAGAAGAAGAAAAATACAGTATATAGATAGATAGATAGATATATAGTGAGAAAATATACAGAATTTAAAAAAACGAAAAATAAAAAGGCAAGATAAAAAAATGAACAAGAAATTTAAAAATATCCAGTGTGTGTGTAAAATACAAGAATATTATGCAGTATGCCGGTTTTCTTGTATTTTTGATTAAATATTTAATAGAAAACAGAAATCAGAATCATTCAAAAACAAAAAAAGTATCTGGAAAACAGAATTAATGGATGAAAAATATTCAAGAGGTACAGGTGTGTGTACATTCCTTCAAAGATTTTATATACTCTCATTGCTAATTTTTAATTCTAATTCTGATTTTCATGTATCGAAATATCGACTATAACGGTTTCATTATGGTAATACAAATGGGAATTTTCATGGACCACATCATCATCAATAGGTTTTGTGTTGCAAGATTAACAACAACAACCTGGTTATTTTTAATGATAAGTAAGAGAAAAGAAATAACGAAATTCTACAGCGACATTACATACACATCAACATCATCATCATCATCACCATCATGCCCAAAAAAACCACCATCATACTAGTGTGGAATCACAGAACCATTATAGAATAAGAATAAAGGTAGTATAGGTACCAACCACACTACTCATATGCAAACATGCACACACACACACACACACACAAAAAGGGCCTCAGAGTGAAAAAAAAGTACAAATTTTTGGAATGCATGCGCCATTTTTTTTCATTTAGGTTTGAAATTCTTACCCCACAAGTAAAAAAAAAAATTCTCTATCTAGTTATTCTATATGCATCTATATGTTATTACGTTAACGAATTCATTAAAACATTAATTACGAAATATTATAATCGGTAGATATATTGCGATGATTGGTCAGGTTAAACCAACCAAACAAACAAAAAGAGATTAATTCTGGCCATGTCTTTAGATGAATTCATAATGGATAAATTTGTGTGTGTGTGGGTGTGTATAAATAACAACAAAAATCAACAAAACAAAAAATCCAAATCAAAAAAACTTAAATGAAAAAAACAAAAAACATTGCCACTTACATAATCATGGAACGCTTTGGCTTCACTAGAGTGTTCACAAGTATCACGCCGTTCTGGAGCTGCACAATAAAGATCCCAGAAAACACTGAATGAAACAAAACAAAAAAAAATTAATCTCAATTCTTAAATTCTCAATCCGAAAAGTAATACTTACCACCACCAAGAATGAAGAAATCCAGGCGGTTCGCCTAATGTAATATTCTTTTCCCATCGTATCTTTTTTTATTATCAAAAAAAAAAAAAATATTCAATCATTAAAAAGCTCCAATTCTTGCATCCGGTGTATGTTTTTTTTTGTTCAAAATTCTTTATTTTTACCTCTGATAGAAAAGTTTGCGCAGCTTTCTGAGCGCCCACGTGTAGTAAATATTCATATACGTAGAGTGCTAGCCTGAATTTAAAAAAAAATAAAGAAAAATTAAATTCAATTTCAAGAATTTAAATGTAATCTATATCCACATGAACAAAATACTTACTTTTCACGCGCCTGGGCATCAGAAGGAACGGTCGTGCCTTTCCCCTTGGCATACATGACCTTAACGTTTGGCTTTTGACATAATCATAATGGTAATGGAAAGGGGAGAAGAAAAAAAGAAGAAAACGAATTAATTTTATGAAAATTCTGGAAACTGAATAATTCTGGTTGTAACCGATTTTTCTCAGGTAATATACTAGATCAGGGCTTCTTAAACTTTTTTCATTCGCGACCCCATTTCATGATTGCTCTACACAAATACACGTCAAAAATTTTGCTACGCGACCCCATTCGGGGTCGCGACCCATAGTTTAAGAAGCCCTGTACTAGATGAAAACCGATATTTTGCAACAACAAAAAACAAAAAAATTTGCAATCCAAATCTGGATAAAAAACAAAAAAAAAATATATGCAATGATTTCTGATTTAAACGATGATGATCATCGTCATTATCATCATTTATATTTTATGTCGTTGATCTACACACACACACACACACACACGCGCGTAAAAAAAGGTAACTTTTGTTTGTTTTGATCAAGTATCATATACTGATGATGATGATGGCAATGATTTCAGAAAAAAAATGATAATTGGTGGTGACAATGACAACACGTTGATGATGGTGGTGGTGATGGATTAAACACAAACACGAATCATCATCATCATCATCACAAATGATGGTAGTGTTTGTTTTTTTGAAATTGATTCTTTCAAAAAAAAATTTTTTTTTTTATACATGATGTATACATGTTGTGTTATCAATCGGTTGTGTTGAAATAGTATTATTGTATAAACCAAAAATACCAATATAGTCGAATGATGATGATGATGATGGTTCGAGTTGGTGATGATGACGAAATATAAAAAAAAAAATTTGGAAACACAAGACAATAATAACACTTGTTACTATGGTATTTTTTTTTCTTCCAAAATGGTTTGTATTGTAAAATAGTGGTTTAGAATCGGTTGTTTGTTTGTGGCTCAAATTTGAGTCGTTTTTTTTTGGAGAAAATTATCAATCAATCGACCGATTGAATCGAGAATCGTGTGCATTATGATAAAAAATAAAAGGCAGACAGACAGACAGAAAGACGGAAAAATAAATAAATATTTAGATAATCACACAAAGGAAATGGAGAAGCCGGATGTATTTTAAATTTGTGATTTTTGTTCATTTTTTTCATTTCAAGAATCATGGAATTACAAAAAAAAAACAGACGAAGTAAAAATTCTATTTCTCTCGAAAAAAAACAATTCTTAAATCATCATTAATAAAGAATTTCGAATGTTGAAAAAAACACGTCATTTATGAAAGAATCATGATTAAATAAAAAAAAACATGCGCATATCGAATTGAATGTATTCGAGAATCATCATTTTTGTCTCCAACAACACTCAAAATAATCATTTACCGAATTCGTGTTTTGTTTTTTCGAAAAAAAACGACGAAAATTCTTGAAATCAAAAAAAAAAATCATCTCTTGATTAACATCGGTTTTCACTAACGAAACAATCGGTACAACCAAAAAAATTATCGGTTAAACAACAACAGAAATGGTAAGTGATTTTGATGTCATTTCAATTTTTACCTGTCATTAATAGAAGAAATGAATAATATCCATGAAAATAATTAATAGTTTGAATTGAAAATATAAGAGCTGATGATTAGTTTTAAATTCAGCTGAATTCAGTTTTGTTGTTGTTGTTTGAATGAATGAAAAAAAAAATGTCAAATTTTCTAAAAGGATGACAATGGATGTTATTTGGTTGAATTTATCAAATCAATTAATTTATTATACAGGATCAAGATGAATTGGAAAAACAAACATCAAACAGAATTGACGATATTGACGATGATGATGATGATAATGAAATTAAAACAACAACATCAACAGCAAAAACAACAAAAACAATGCAAGCTAAAACAACAGCAACAACAACAACAACAATGATGATGATGAAAAGACCAATAAAATGGTCAGATTTTTCACTATCAGCTGATACTTTGGTAAAAATTTCGAAAAAAATTCACATTCAAATTGATGATGATAAAAAATGTCAAAATGAATACTGTACTTCAAATGAACAATCACAACAACAACAACAACGACAAGAATATCAAGATGAAACAACGTGGTTGAAAAAGTTTTTGATGAAAATGAAGAATATTGGTTGTCAATCGTTGTCGGTAAGTTTTGTCGAAATTCTTTTACTTGATATTTTTTTTTTATTGTGATGATGGATGAATAAGTATCGCACTGAAAAAAACAACAACAACATGAATGTTGATCATGAATGAATGAATGAATGGTGGTTATATTTTTTTTTTGTTTGTTTGTTTGTTTGTTTGTTGAGAATTTTTGCTTCTTATTATTATTTTTTTGGTTTTGTCACCCAAAAACACACACACACACATACACATACACACTGTATTGTGAATCAATGAAGATTATTTTTTTTTTTCATCAGAATATACACATACTTATAAAATCCATACATCACACACACACACACACAGAAACATACAACTCTTAGCTAGGGTTTGGAACACATACACACACACACATTATATTTTTACCACCACCAATATAGAGATAGAATAGATAGAGACTTTATTATTCTTTCTTTTTTTTTCAAGTATTTTTCTGTGTGTGTGTGTGTGTTATATGAAGATTGTATATTATTCTTTCATATAAATGTATTGTTTGTGTGTGTAATGTGTGTGTAATGTATGTGTGTCTTGTATACGAGAATCCGAATCGGGATTTTTTTTTTCGGTTCGTATTTCTTCTCACTCTTCTTTGTATATATAATATATATAAATGTATGTATGTATGTATATAATGTATGTTTGTGTGTGTGTCGGTTTTTTTTTTCGTATTGTAAAAATAAAAAAAAAATACAATTTTTCTCTCTCTCTTCTTTTTTTTGGTTTAATGTGTTTGTTCAATAGAAAATGTATATTCGCGCATATGCGTGAATCTCAAATTTTTTTTCTGTTTCCCAATATCTCTTCTCATTTCTCTTTTTTTTTTTGGTTTCGGTATGTATTTTTGTTAGTTGGAAAAAAAATGATACTAGTATAGTGGTAGTGGTTATTATTTGGTGACCATGATGATGATGATGATGATGATGTTGGATCATTATAATGGAGAAATACTGTGTGATAGCAATAAGCGAGAGAGAGAGAGAATATGATACATACAAAAATAGAATGGTTGTAGTGGTAATTTTAGAATATGTTATCAGTCATGCTACTACTTTTGTTTCTGAATTTGATTTATATCATTAGCATTGGTGTTGTGGTGGTGGTGGTTGTGGTGGTTGATCCCATTGTGTGCATATGTAACGAGATTGTTCCTGTATATTGTTTCCTAAATAATAGTGGTATTGATTATGATAAACCAGCATTATAGTAGCATGAATAATAATTGCCCGATTAGTAGTGGTATATATTAATGAAATGAATGTGTGTAAATTGAATTTTTTTTTTTTGGTATTTTCAGAATTTTTTTTCGATGAACATTTTTTTTCTTTCGTTAAAAGAATATTCTGAAGGATTTTATATTATTTTGCCTGTTTAATAGTTAGTGTACTGGCCTTTTTCATTAAATGTTTATGTAGATGACTTGCGCGCTTTGGTTGATCCGACCGTATGGCCCTTTCTTTCATTCTGGACTTTTATTTTGTGAAATGTTCTCTCTTGATTCTAACTTTATTCATAGAGAAAAAGAGAAATAGAGAGAATGCACAGTGTCTTTTGGCCTTTGTGAGATTATGATGATGAAGTATAAACACAAGACGACGACGACGTATCCATGCCATTCTTGTTGGAAATGGAGAGCATACACACACACTAATGCGAATATATTTGGATGTATGTGTGTGTGTGTGTGCTTGGTTGGTTCCGTTCGGTTCGGTTCAACCAGATCCTACAAATTTTTTTTTTGGTCATTTTTTCGATTCAACCAAAAAAAAAAAACTATTGAAACAGCAATGGCGGTAGCATCATTATTTTTGACGCATGCGTATTCATAGTGTAATAACAAAAAAAAATATCATCACAAGAGGGAGAGAGGATTTTTTTTGTTTGTTTGTATGGTTCGTTTTTATTTTTCTTTTTTAGCTAAAACAATTTTTGCACCTTTTATCATCATCACATTGATAAAATGGTTGATAATAATAAAATATTAGTATATATATTTGTGTGTGTGGAACACTTTCAGTATCAATTTTTGTTTTTTGTTTTAATTTACGCACATGCGTATACTGTCCATACATGTATCTACCGAAACAAAAAAAAAAAAGATTTTCTTTTGGATTATTTATTCTAGAGAATTTCTAAAAAAAAACAAGATCCATTTTTAAATCTTTATTAGATCCAATTCAAGATCAAAAACAAAAAAAAATGTTGCTATTTAATCCAACAACAACAACAGAAAAATAATCCACAATTTTTCACGATAATTCTCAATCACTAACAGTATTTCTATTATTGAATCGAGTTTTTACTGTATCCACAAACAAACAAACAACCACCAACCACCACCACCACCGCCGTCACCATCATCATCATCATCATCATAACCATTGCATTTGGCCACGAAAAAAACAACTCCACTCAAGAAAGAGATGATGAACAACACAACGAAACAAAACAAACTATAAATAATGATGATGATGAAAATGTATCGAAGAGAAAGAGAAAAATGATGATGGAAAAGAAAGAAAGAAAGAAAGAAAAAAAAAGAAAAATTCAAATTTATGAAAGTAGCATATATACAACACACTCATAGAAAAAATATATATATTTGATGGAATGGTCCATTGTTCACAAATGATTATGGGTTAGTACCGCAGCAATATATACCGCATGCCTATACCAGAGAGAGAGAGAGAGAATACAAAACCAGAAAACCAACCAACGAACAACCTATATTGTGAACCACTTTTATTGCGCGCCAAATTTTTTTTTTTATATTCACTACATCTATCCCAATTTATTTAACTGGTGGTGGTGGTGGTGGTGGTGGTGTCTATTCTCTATTTTTTTCAAATGTTGGTGATGGTGGTGGTGGTGGTGTTTTGCCTGTAAAATTTTTTTGGTTTCTGGTTTAGAAAATCACCACCACCACACTCCACCATTATTTTTTTTTCTCCCTTGTTTTTTTTTCGCTTTTTGTGGCTATAATAATGATAATATATATAAAAGTATAATGAGAATAACAACAACAACAACAACATGAAAAAAAAAATCTAAAAACCAGTTGTTGGCTGGTTTTATTTTTATTTTTATTTTTTTTTTTTGCTCTTCCCCTTGTGTAGGTTTTTTTTTCATGCCATTTGTCGATATATTTCGTTTCGATTTGTATTTTGTTTTTTTTTCTGGTAGTCGTGCGGGTGGTGGTGGTGGTGTTGGTGGACGAATCCATTTTTCAAGTTTTCTATTTGAATTCAATAGGAAAAAAAATGCATGGATGATGATGATCATCATCATCAACATTTCGATGATAATAATGATGATGAAGTTATGGCTATTTTGATACTGGTGGTGGTGGTGGTGGTGTTTGATGGATTTTTTTTTCTTTACTGAATTTCAAGTCATTTTATGTGTCATACTATGTTAATATATTTTTTGGGGATATACCACTACTGATACTATTACCACTACCATAAGATTGATTCTGTTTGGATTCTTCACTTATAGGTTCCAGAACCAGTAGAATATTCTTGTATGTTTTGTGCAATAAGATAGAATCACCTATTCTGTGTGTGTGTTGGTGTGTGTATGTGTGTGAATCTAGAATTTTTTTTTGCTTTTCATATATTCATTCTATCGGAAATTATTCTTTCGTGTTTTTTTTTGATTTTCACTTGAATATATTTTTTTCTATTTCCATTATATTTTGTTCAGTTTTTTTTTAAAAATTCAGTCTTCTGGTTTGGTTGAATGGTTCATGGTTTCATTTCCATTCACCGGATTGATCACTTTTTTTTTCCTACTATTCAAATCTGGTTTGTTGGAATAGATAGATGTATACAGAGAGAGAGAGAGAGAGAGAGAGAGAGAGAGAGAGAGAGAGAGAGAGAGAGAGAGAGAGAGAGAGAGAGAGAGAGAGAGAGAGAGAGAGAGAGAGAGAGAGAGAGAGAGAGAGAGAGAGAGAGAGTATTTTTTTTCGGGGATATCCCTAGAATCTAAATGGATTTTTGGATTTTTCTTCTTGGGTTAAACTGGCTGGTTGGTTGGTTGGTTGGTTGGTTGCCTAGTAGTTGGTCATCAAACATTCTAACCAGCCATTGCTTGTTTGTTTAGAGTGAAAGGTATATTTGATACACTACTAACTACTACTACTAACTGACTAATATGGTATTTAAATTCATTTTATTCAAGAATAATATGATGATTCCTATGCCAATAAATAGGAATTTTCAAAAACAAAAATTTGAGAAATAGAAAGAAAAAAGAATGAATCCTGAATATATCCATTATTCGATATTCTGTATACATGAATCGATTCTAGCCCGGCATAATAAAATGATGATAATGAAATCATCTCTAACAATTGAAGAAAACTACAACAACAACAACAGAAGATGAAAAGAACCGGAAGAATGAAAAAAAAAATTAATTTAAAAATGAACAAAAAAAAAATCTACACCGAAAGGCATATAACACATGCGTATTATATTCAAGGCACGTGGATTGTTTTGAAGATAAACGTTTTTTTTTCGTTGTTGTTGTTGTTGTTGCATCTCGAAATATATTTTTGATTGTTTTATTGAATAAAAAAAGACAATAATAAGCCTGATGATGATAATTAACCACATGAATGGATGTGGATTCTTTCTTTTTTTTTATTGGAAAAAAAATCAATCGATGCAATCGAATGATGATGATGATGGTGGTGATGGTGATGGCTTTTGTCCATCCGTTTTGGTTTTTTCTACTTTTAAATTGATTGTAATTTTTGTGTTTGGTTTCCGTGATCATCAAGGTTGTCGATTAATTTTTTTTTTTTTTTTTTTGAAATAAAAATCCTACTATGGGGACATCTAGTTGATTTGAATCGAATTTTTTTTTGGAAACTTTCCTTTTTTCAAATCAGCTGAGATGGTTTATCTTGCTCTCTCTTGGTTTTTGTGTGTACGTGTGTTTTAAGTATTTTACATTTGAATTAAATTATTAAAATTTCAATAATGAATTCCAAAGGTGATTTTATTCACCACAATGTTGTTCATGATGATGATGATCGAATCACTGGCCAACAACAACAACAACAACAGCAATCAAAATCGAATGTTGTTGTTGATGTTGATGATGATGATGATGATGATGATGGTGGTGGTGATGAAATAATTGAAACAAAATGTTGTCGCCGTATATTGAACACAACCGATATGGAAATGTGGCTTCATTCGGAAGCATATCGTGATTATTTAAATTTCATTAAATTACTAAATGAATTTGCAAAAGGTGTACATAATCGTGTGTTTCAATCACGTAATGAAATTGATGATGTTCATTTGAAAAATGTTATACGTTTACTTGATCATCTTGGCGATCTTTGTGATCGAATTGAACCTATTAATGATGATAAAAATCAAAGGTAGGCTATTATTGGCTACTGTTGCATTTTTTTCGTGTGTCGTGATTTTAATTTTCATTTCCATTGATATTAGATTCGGTAATAAAGCCTATCGGATATGGTTTGATCAAATGTTATCATATATTCATGATGAATTAATCGATATTTTTGGCCATGAATATGGTACTGAATTAGCATATTATTTAGCCGATTCATTTGGTAATAAAGTTCGTATCGATTATGGAACTGGACATGAAATGTGTTTCATCATATTTCTAATGGGCATCTATAAATTAATATTAATACCGAATGCATTGGAAAAATCTGATGGTGAAACCTTTTCAAGACAAATTTTTCAATCATTTAGTCATCAATTATTGAATATTTTTTCATTAATCTATATGCCATTGGTACGAAAAATTCAGCTACGTTATTGTTTAGAACCGGCCGGTTCACATGGTGTTTTTTCATTGGATGATTTTCAATTTTTACCATTCTATTTTGGTTCCGCACAATTAATCGATCATCCTACCATTGGTACTGGTTCATTTCCACAAGCAAATATTGCCGATCAATATAAAGATGGATATATTTTCCATTCGGCCGTTCATTTTATACATCAAGTGAAAAAAGGTCCATTCGCTGAACATTCAAATCAATTGTGGAATATAAGTGGTGTAAAGGATTGGTCGAAAATAAATAGTGGTCTATTCAAAATGTATTGTAAAGAATATCTACCTAAATTTCAAATCGTACAACATCTAGTGTTTGGGCCAAGAATTCTTGTATGGAAACGTGTATCGAAATGATTTTTTTATGTTTGTTTGTTGAATTTAAAAATCCTCATAACTGTCATTTATTCTTTCATTTCATTCATAACAACGAAAAAAATAATCATCAAAATTTTAACCCCTTGTTTGTTTTCTATCTCTTTTTGGCCAACAACAAAAAAAAAACGTAAAATAATCAATTATTATATATAGACAATTGAAGATGAACAACAGCAACAATTTTTTCTTTGTAAAACTCTCTACAGATGGCTTCATGATGATCAACCATTATGTGGTGATGGTGTTGATGATAATGATGATGCCATCATCAAATCAACATTAAATCATCACGGTACATTATATAAGTTTGAATATCACATCATCTACAATGTTAATTATCAGGCACCTGTCCTCTATTTTCACATCTGTGATCAAGGTTTGATTTGTTTTGTTTTGTTTTTTTCATATGTTTGAATTTAAAAAATTTTTTTCGCTCCGAATAATATAGATGGCAGATCCGTTTCATTAGAATGGCTATGGAATCGTTTGCCAAGTTTTCATTCAAATCTATCCAATGATCATCATGATCATCATCATTTTGGTGATAATAAACAACAGAAGAAACTGAAAAACAACATTAACAATGATGAAATTTATCAATTATTTGGCAATATAATCACACAGATTGTAAGTGATATATTTAATTGATTGATGATTTGTTTGTTTTTCATTTTCAATTGTTTCCTGTTTATATATCCATCTAAAAACAAAAAAAAAAAAAATAGAATCATCCATTATTTGGCCATGTAGTATTCATGATACATCCATGTCAAACAACATCATTGATGGGTCAAGTACTTAGCTGTAAACATTGTATTTATGGCGATAAATCACAATCGATAGATCAAAATCCTCAAAAACAATCATCGTCATCGAATGGTGGTGATCAACAATGTACATATTTAATCACTTGGCTTAGTTCATTAGCATCATATATTGGTTTACCTATGTCATTAAATTATGGTAAAATATGATTTGTGATGATTTTCAGCAGCAGCAACAACAACAACAACAAAAATCAATTGATCCGATCATCATTTGTTTGTTTTGTATTTAAATACCGGTAATATCGTAAAAAAAATAGGTAATTAGAATTATTTGTATAACGCGTGTGGAAAACTAATCGTTTTTCTTATCTGATTTGATGTCCTTGTTTTTTTTCAAGTGGATTATAGCGATAAACTAAGTTAACTGTTAAACATCCATGTATATTATCATCATTTTTTAAATGATTAAAATCCAATTTTTTTCAAATAAACAAAAAAAATTCTTTAATACGCGCGCTTTTGTTGTTGTTGTTGTTCTGCTAGAATTCTTCAAAATAAAATTCTGCAGTTTTTTTTTTTTTCGTAGTAGCACTGGTGGTGGTGGTGGTGGTTGTAAATGTGTAGTGGTAGTAATTATTTTTTTGCTATAGTAGTAGTTAATAAAATGGGATGAATAATGAATACAGATAGTAGCATTTGAATGTCAAACAATTGAAAAAAAAATGGAAGGACTATAGGGGAGAATGGGGGGTGGTTATAGAATTTTATATATTCCAAATAATAATAGTAAGTGGTAGTAGTAGTAGTATTGGACAATATTGGTGAAACTTTTTCTTCATTGTGAAACACAGAGACAGAAACAGAGACACCAACCGTTCGTCTATATATCCCTCTACGTTTTTTTTCTGTTGCTTTTATCCATTGGTGGTGGTGGTGGTTTGTCGTTACAACACACACACATACACACAAAAATATATATAAATTTTCAATACCATCATCATCATCATTTTCATTAAATTCGAAAAAAAGATCCAGCCGATTTATATACTCATCATCATTATCATCTTCATGTATGTTTTTTTTAGGCGCCATGCGCTACAAAATATACCTGTAGTCTATTTATTTATTCATTCATTCATTCATTTTATATTCTGCTAAAGTGAAAGTGACAATTCTATTGCTGTTTCTGCTGCTGTTGCTGCTGCTTCTGCTGTGTTGAATATATTATACCAGATTATTATTATTGAATTCAATTCACCATTTCGTCGTCGTCGTAGTCGTCATATTGTGTTATTGTTATTGTCGGCGCCGTATGTGGATCCATCATCATCATATATATATTGTTGTGTGTTTTGGTTAAAATGAATAACCCGGGCACACGAAAAATATTTTCATAATCACGCCATACTCTCAGCACACATACACACACACAAAAAAAACAGCAGAAAAAAAGTGTGAAAAAAATAACACGCCGCTTCGTGTGTGTGTTTGTTATTGTTGTTTTGTTGTTGTTGTTTTTTTGGACGCCGATTGTAAAAAAATTTTTTTTTCCAGTACCATCAATGATTATCGGCGGAATTTTTTTTTGTCTCACTTGTTATCATCCATTATCAACAATGAAATCATGATTATGATGATGATAACGTTTCAATTTTTCTAAATAAAAAATTCTCTTACCAAATTGGAAAAAAAAGAAGAAAATGGAACTACCATCATCATCATCACCATTAAATCAGTGGTAAGGAGGAAAAAGAAAAGAAAATCACCTGTCATCATCATCTACTTACATTTTGTTTATGTTTATGTTTGTGTGTCTGTGTGGGTGTGGGTGTGGATGGACATTTTGTTCACCCCTTTTTTTAGACATTAGCTACAACAACGATGACAACAACAACAACAACATTGTCATTCCAATCTTATTATTATTTTGAAATTGCAACAAAAATCTAGATTCTTTTTATAGTAAAAAAAACCCACTATTATCATCATCGACTGATATCGTTTGTTATATTTGTTGTTTATTGAGTCCCGTTGATTGGGAAACACATATATTGCATTCATTTAAATCATGTTATCGTATATTATTATATTCTTATAATGCCAAATCATCATCATCATTATATGTATGATGATAATGTGTAAATAGAAATTGATTGTTTCAGAATTTCCAATTCCATCATAATCAACTGTATATGATAATATTCGCGATTTTTCTTTTCTTCCGTTTTTCTTTTGTGTGTGTGTGTTTTATTTCATTATTCGAATGTAAATATAAATATATATGATGAAAACAAAAAAAAAACAACAAAAAATTATTCACTGCCCCCTCCTCTTTTGTCCAACCAATAATGTCCACATTTGATGAAATAAAAAAAAATAGAAGAATTTGATTGATCGTTTGCCTTGAAAATTGATATAAATTTTGAACACAAACGATAACCAATCAATCAATCAATCGATCGATCGACCAGCCATTAAGTTTATTTTCATTCCAATTTTTTTGTTTTCATTTATTCAAAATCATCATCAAAATAGTGAATTTCATTTGTTTTCTATGCAACTTGTGCTATTTGAACATTGAAAATTGAAAATTCGAATTCGAATGTTGTTTGTTTTTTTTTTGTTGTCGCTAGCTGCAATTTTTGTCCTTTTATGGTAGTAGAACAAAATTCCAGCCTTATTTTTTTTTCCGATTCATTCAACAAATTCTTTTCAATCTTTGTATTTTATTTATACCATTGTTGTTGTGCGTGGGTGGGCCGATGTTTATCACAAAAAAAATATCGTCATCATTGAATTATTGCATCATTGTAGCATAATGAATCATCAATCAATCAATCAATTGAATTATGATTATTGATTTGTATATACACTTTATTTATCATCATTCATAATGTGATTTCAATATAATTTTAATGAATGAAAACAAAATATGAGGTATGTTGTTTGTGTTTATTTATTTATTTTTTCATTCGAAAAAAAATCTCAACCTATTGATTTGGACAAATTTGTTTCTTTTTTTTCCATTTCGATTTCATTTTGCTAAATCATCATCATTTTCTTTATCGATACAGATACACACACACACACACACAAATATCCCAAAATGACTTTGGTGAATAATTGTTTTTTTCCATGGTTATCATTCAAAAATATCCATACATGCTCAAGATTGACACAATGAAACAAAATTCATCCATTTTTCATTTTTTTTCGTTAAAAAAACGTTACCACAACGCATTTTCAATGTCAATAATCTTTATTACAAAATTGTTTGCAAAATCAAACCTTTTTTTTCTCTTGAACACATACACACACAAAAAAAACAGAACAAAACAAAACTGAATTGATTATATATAGATACACATTTCATTTGATGATATTTGTCTTTTTCTGTATTTTTTTTTTTTTGTGTCTTTGATTTGTCACTACTGATGATGACGATGAATGAATAAAATTAAGTTACATATACTGCCATTATCATTCATGACATTATCGTCATCATCATCAACATTAACATTATAGCCATTCTGTTCATGTTCTGTTTTAATAGTTTGTCTTTGATGATGACAGCAAAGAACAAACACACATACATACATACATACATGCATGTATATAATATACAAAGATATACAGAGTGAAACTTTTTGAATATATGGAATGTGTGTGTGTGTATGAATCATCCAATAGATACATGTCATCATCATCATTGATCAAAAAGTTTAGCAGTAGTTTTTTTTCTATTAAAACATTCGATCAATTTCCGATTGATGATGATTTTATTTCATTTCATTTTTCATTCAATATGTGAAGAGCTTTTGTTTTTTTTCCTGTTGATTTCTTTTTTTTTTTATTAATTTACTTAGATTTATGATGATGATGTTGTATGAATACTTTGCACCTAATAATCATCATCATCATCATTAATAATAAAAAACAATAATAATAATAAGGATTTCATTGCTTGATAATGAGTTATTAAAAAAAAATCTTTGTCTGTCATTGATTGATGAAATATAAATATGTTTTTTTTTCTCTGGTAGATGTATTTCTGTTGTTGTTGCTTCTGATGCTCCATGGTGGTGGTGGTAATCATTGGTTACCAATGTTATCCAGCCATGGATTGGAATGCGGCAACGAGAGAGAGAGAGAGAGAGAGAGAGAGAGAGAAAGTCATATTTAAAAAAAATTTTTCATTTCATTTAAAATTCAAATGAAATGAAAATTTAATGTGTGAGAAAAAAAAAGAACAAGGATGTTAAGACATTTTTTTTTTTTTTGGTTTTATTATCATCAACATTTTTGTTTGTGTGTGTGTGTGTCAATGGTTAACACACCTAATGTGTGTGTGTGTGAACCGGGAGATTTTATTTTAACATTGTGTTGGACAATTTTGTTAAAAAAAAGAGCGCGAAACCAGTGTGCACACTATCAATCTATATGCATTTTTTAAATTTAATACACACCAGCGACCAAAAAAAAAAAAAAAATGCTGTGTGATGCAGTAAATCAATCAATCAATATATATAAATTATCAATAACAAAATTTGATGACAAAAACATTCAATTATGAATGAAATTGGATATATTGATATGTTGATGGTAAATTTTTTTTTTCTTTCGATTTTAGCAATGATGATGATGATGATTCATGAACACACCACCACCATGGTGACAAAGAAAGAGAAACGAAAAACACACACACACACTGAGATTAATTTTATTTTCTGAATGTTTTTTTTCTGTACTGGTGTGAAAAACGATAATATCCCAAATCATTTTTCATGATGATTGTTGTTGCTTGTTGCTTGTTGTTGTTTATCGATTTTGTTTCTTTTTTTTTTGGTTTTGTCATGTCATTCATTCATCCTGAATGGTAGCTATTTGGTGGTGATTTTTTTTTCTAAATACGCCCTCGTTTAAAAAAAATTTTATTTTTTGTCACTGATGATTGACCGTCATGATCAATGACCTTATAGGAAAAAAAATGGTATGTGTGTGCGTGTGTGTGTGTGTGTGTGTGTGACAATCGGCTATCTGATTGTCATCATCAGTAGCGGCAGTAGCAGATGCAGCAATAACATTTTTTTTTTTTTTTTGATTTGAATGTTTGTTTGTTTATTAATGTTGTTGTTGTTGTTTTTTGGTTTGTTGTTGTAATCACACAACAACAACAACAGCCATTTGATGATGATGATCATCATCATTGTTGGTTATTATGTAATGTATAAAATTCGAACAATTTTTTTTTTAATTCTCTTTTTATTCTTTTTTTATATATATAATAGATGCATGGACTATCATCATTATTTTATCGTTTTGATTGTTGTTGTTGTTGTTTACTATTATCGTTTCATATTGACCATTATTATCATCAAAATAATCATCATTGCCATCAATCATCGATTCATTGATCATCAATGTATAAATGTCGATTATTTTATTCATAAAATAAACAACAAATGGTTATTATTAACGTCATCATTGTCAATATTTTCAATAATATTAACCGGATTAAATACGACTACAAAGAAAAGGCCACCATCATCATCAATCGGTTGTAATTATTCAACTCATTGTTGTTGTTGTTGTTGTTGTTGTGATTTATCATCAACGACGATTGATGATAATCATCAACATTAGTAGTAATCGTAATGGAACATCAGGCTGTCTGTTATTATATATTAACCGGTATTGCAATCATCATTATTTGTGGATGGATATTCGTTTGGTTTATGCATTTTTTGGCATTATTTCATGGGTATGTTTTTTGTTTTGTTTGTGTAAACTTTTTTTTTACCTAAGTTTTTTTTTCTGGAATTCCGATGATCAAAAAAAAATTGGAAATTGGAATCTCATTCATTTGTTATGGCATTTTTATTATTATTATTTTGGTTATAACATTCCATCAATCATGATCATTTGAAAATAATAATAACGATGATGATGATGATGAAATGTTTGCAGAAAGAGGAAGAGGGAGAGAGTGGAATGGCCATGAAAAAAAAAATTGAACACACACACATACACACACACACAGTGGTGTTGAATGTTTTCGTGTTCCATTCAATAATCATTAGATTTTGGTTATCAAGGACGTTGAAGAATTTTTTTTTTCTTCAAAAAATTCATTTTTTTTCCCATTGGTCATATGTATGTAATAATTATTATCATCATCATCATTGTTGTTGTTTGTTTGTTTGGGTTGTAAATACAATTACAATCATTATCAATAGTTTGGTTGATTTTTAATTTTAATTTCTTTTTTTTCACTTTTAAATGATAATAATAATACACACACACACACACATTCATTTTGTTCAGGTAGTGACACCAAGCCTTTTTTCATTATATACTAATTGTTTATTATTCATTTTTTTCTGATGATAATCATTCAAGGTTATTCCATGTACATATTGCTGCATATATATTGAATTGTTTTCATTTTTTTTTTATTCTAGACAATTCATGATAACCATTCTGATTGTTTTGTTTGCGTGTCTGTGTGTGTGTGTTTTGATTCATGACAATTATTTGGTTATGATGATGATGATGATGATAATGATTATGATGATGACGACCACAAAAAAAAATCCCGATAGCCACATGTGATTTGAATGGATGAGAATTTAGATCAAGTGACAGATTTTTTGGATTTTTTTTCCTCTTCATCATCACATTTTTCGTTTCGCATGAATAGTAGAATGAATTTTTTTTCTCCAATCTTTCTCTCTCTTTTGATATATATTAAATTGATACACGTTTTTTTCTGGTCCATATATATATATAGTCATTGTGAAATAGTATGTTTGACACCGAAAATCCAATAATCATCAAATACTTCTAAGTTTGTTGTGGTTTTATTTGCTCTGAATCTATGTTTTCTCATAGGATATATACATGTGTTTGTATCTATTTTGCTATATTAGTTCTAGTGACCTATTAATTTTGTTTCGATTCGATTGATTGATTGTTTGATTGTTTTTTTTTGTTTTGTTTTTTCCATTTAATAATGATTTTGTTATTTATTTTCAATCAAAACGACGTGTTGATTTGATTTGATTTGATTTCAATTTTTGTTGAAAAGAAAGAGTAAAGATCCACTATTTAGATATATAGAGTTTGTCGTCGGTTGTTTGGTTGGTTGGTTGGTTAGTTGGTCGGTTGGTTGTCACAAGATACAAATGAGCACACACACACACACAAAATACTTTTTGGAACTTTTTTCTTTTGTGGTTGTTGTTCTTGAATTTCGATCGAATTGAATTTGTATAACCTCATTTTTCTTCTATTTTTTTTTTGTAAGGAAAGAAAAGAAAAAAAATTTTGTTTTTTTTTTGATCGATATATCTGGAAAAAAGGAAAAATTGAGTTTAATAGGACTTGAAACTTGGTTATACCAGAGAGATAGAAAGAGAGAGAGAGAGAAATGAATTCGTCTTGTGATTTATTTTCAAGGTAAATTGAAAGGGGAATGGAAGACAAAAGAAAGAGCTAAGAAAATAATTGAGTCAATATTATCAACATTGAATATATCATCATCATAATCATTATGTAATGCGATAATAAATTTTTTTTTTTGGTTTTTTTCTTGCATGTTGATTCAATATTTGAATTATTATTGAAATATTCAGGCATTAATCTTTGTTTTTCTTTTTTGTTTTTTGTTTCTTTTCTTTTTTTTATGATTCCATATCAACATTTCATCCGATCATCATCATCATCATCATCATGTGGAAAATTTGTGAAATATTCTCAACATAATGATAATAATAATAATAATAGTAAACGAGTATTACATAGAAAAATCGATACCGATTCAATAAAAGAAATGTCATTACCAGGCGTGTCCATTATAAAGCCTTTAGTTGGTATTGATCAAAATCTTTATTCAAATATGGAAACATTTTTTCAACTAAATTATCCAAAAGTAAGATCATCATCATTATATATATCTTATTATTACACATAGACAATAATGAATGAAAATTCATTTGATGAAAAAAAAATGAACCACTTCACCCACTCACCCCGGCCACCCTTCCCCCCGCACCACGAAATTCAATGAAAATCACACAGGAAAAACATATCATTTTCATGATTTTATTTCACATTTATTTTATATATATAATTTCGTGACAGTGTCAAATTCATTGAATTTCATTTATCTTGTTTTAGTTTTAGTGTCAGATAATCATTGTTGTTATGGAAAATCGAGAAAAAGGGGGATGGAATGTGTCTCCATTCCTCAATTATGTGTGTGTTTTTTTGTTTACATGTCAAGAACTTTGTTGTTGTTGTTGTTGTGAAAGATTTGCTTCATTTCACATTTAATAATTGACAAACAAACAAAAAGAGAAAATGAAACTCTGACGTTAATTTGATTAATTGTAATTGAATGATGGGCATTTTATATATTTGATTGGATTGGATTTGATTCGGCATGACAATCATTAAATGACATACATATTAGACACACATGATGACATTTTGTTCGTTTTTTTTCGTTTTTTTTTGTTTTCCTAATGATTTTTGTTTTTTTTTTGTTTTTTTTTCTTGAAAAAAAACCAACCAGTTTGAGCTATTATTCTGTGTTCAAGATGAAAAAGATGCTGCCATTATTTGTGTTAAAAATTTAATACAAAAATATCCACAAATCGATGCAAGTCTATTTATCGGTGGCCTTAAAGTTGGTGTTAATCCCAAGATTAATAATATGCAGCCAGCATATCAGGCATCTAAACATGAACTGATACTTATTTCGGATGCCGGCATTAGAAGTAAGTTGATAACAATCATCATCATCATTCTATTTACATCATATTTAAATCATATATATATTTTTTTTTGTAGTGCAAAATGATACATTATTGGATATGGTTTGTGCCATGAAAGAAGATGTTGCACTTGTACATCAGATGCCATTTGTTTGTGATCGAAAAGGATTTCCTGCCGTTCTGGAAAAAGTAAGTGGATTTGGAAATGATGATTGTCCAGTACATTTAAAGTGTCCATCGTTTCCTAATTTAAATTTAATAATTTTCACTCTTAATTGAATCTAATAGGTCTATTTTGGTACGGCACATGCACGAATATACCTCTCGGCTGATTTTCTTAAAATCAATTGTCCAACCGGAATGTCTGCATTGATGCGAAAAAATTTACTTGAACAAGTGGGTGGTATTGCAGCATTTGGCCAATATTTAGCTGAAGATTTTTTCTTTGCAAAATCATTCACTGATAGGTACGTGATAAATGAATGATTTCCGGAAATTTTTTTTTTTTTTTGAATTAATTGTTCATTTCCTCAATAATGATGATGATATAGAGGCTATAAATTGAAAATTAGTACACAGCCAGCATGGCAAAATTCATATACATCTGATATTGAAACGTTCCAGAAACGTATTACAAGGTCTGTTTTTTTTTCTTTTGATTAATTTAAATATCCTTATTTTCAATATTAATTGATTTAAATTTAATCAATCAATCGTAATAATTTAGATGGGCCAAATTAAGGATAGCCATGATACCACATATGATATTGTTGGAACCATTATCGGAATGTTTTGTATTAGGTGCAATGGCATCATGGGCCATTAGCTATCTAATACAGATCGATCCATTTGCCATATATTTGTTTCATATTTTATTATGGTTTCTATTAGACTATACACTTTTATCAATCATTCAGGTAAATGTATCAATATTTTTTTTATCATTAGATTTTCAATATTAATTTTGGTGTTTTCTTTTTTTTGAATATTTTAGAATTCAACATTATCATTTAGTAAAATTGATTTCGTCATTGCATGGCTTCTACGTGAATTATTTGCATTAGTTTTATTCACAAGAGCTTTATGGGAACCAGATATACGATGGCGTACAGGAACATATAAATTAAAATGGGGCGGTATTGCTGAAGAGGTTAAACCTAAATTATAGCAGCAGCTTATCTACTTCAAAAAAAAAACAAAACAAAAAATTCTTTCTCTCAAATAATAACAACAATAATGAAAAAATAGCAATGATTGATCAAGAATTGTTTTCCAGAATCCATTTGTAAATAAATCATCCAACCAACCAATCATTCATTCATCCATTCAATCGATCAATCAATCAATCAATCAACGCCTTGCACATATTATGCACGAAAATGCCCAGTGATTTCAATTGTTTTTTTTTACTTTCTGTTGTTGTTTGTGGTGGTGGTGTTAGTGGTGGTGGTGGGATGATGATGATGATGATGATGGGTGTGTAAAATGAATCTGTTCATTAATTTGTATAATAATTAATAATAATATATAAATTTTAAAATGATTAAAGATTTTATTTTTATTTTTTTATATATATAAAAAAAACACACCCACGTAATAATAATTAGATTTTAAATTTTCATTTTAATTTGTCAATTTTTTTTTGTTTGTTTTGTTTGCAAGGTAAAATTGTGTGTCTAAAATATGTTTTTAAAAAAAAACACACACACACACACAGGTAGTGGTGGTAGTCACAATTGAAAACATAGAGAATAAAATAGTAAGAAAAAAAATCATCACCGGACATGTTTCGAGATATTGGTAATTAGAAAATTGATAAATTGATAAATGTGTCATTTTTTTATATATAAAAAAAAAGAATTCCAAAATGAATTTCTAGATTTTTTTTTTGGTCTAAATAGGACCAGCCTCATTAATGCTTTCAAGTGAATCTTGTGATTCAAATCTGGCCAATGTTGCCTTTAATTTAAGATTATAACGATCTTCCATGGAATGCCGCTTGTTTGTATTGAATTCTCTGTTCATTGTTTTCACATTGTTGTTGTTATTCGTTGAATAGATATGTGATTTTTTTTTATTATTATTTTGCAATGAACCATAGAATCCAACTTGTATGGCAGCAATTGATGCATGATCCAATTTTCCAGGTAATTGTGCCAATTTTTGTCCAACCATACGTCTTCGTCTTCGTTGTTTATCAAATACATCGTCATCATCATCATTATCGTTATTATTATTATTATTATTATTTCCATTACCATTGTTACCATTATCATCATCTGAATATAATTCCGGATCTTCAAGAATTCTTCGTTTTGCCATTGTTAATTTGGTTGAGAAATCAACCATCAATAAACATAAATCTTTGGCATTTATTTGATTGTTGTTGTTATTTTTATTATAATCATGGTTCGATGAATGTTCATGTTGTACATCACCATCATCATTATTATTGTTGTTGTTATTGTTGAATGATGAAATTCCATTCACACCATTCATAATGAGATCTTCCATACGAAGTAATGTTAATTCATGACGTTGTTGTGCCGATACAAGTGGTAAACCTTTTGATGTATAATTTAAATATCGTGCACTACTTTTTTCTGGATTACTATTTGATCGTTGTACAATTTTTCGTACTGTTAAACAGAATGAAAAAATAAAAATAAATCAATAGTGGATTAGTTTTATCGTAATAATAACAAAATTCAATTCAATTCAAAGACTTGCCTTTCATACGTTTAGTGGTTTTTTCACAATTTGATTCATTGTTGTTATTGTTATTTTTCATCTGTCTTGAGTTATCGGCCAATAATAAATTGTTGTTGTTGTTGTTATTGTTCATATGATTATCATCATTCATCATCATCATCATCATTGTCATTGGATCGCAATTTTTTTGTAAATCTTTTTTTGGTATTGCAAATTTTCCAACAACAGGATCAAAATTATCCGATATACCATCGGATGTTAAGAAAACAATATCATCCACATCTACAATGGTCATTGCAACGGTTAGATTATTTAGTTCAGGTTCAGAACCAGATACTGGTCCTAATGCACCTAATGCATCTCTCATATCACGCATTGAAAATATATCGTGTGATCCTATTTTTTTTGTTCAACAAAAGAAAAAAAGATTGAAAGAAAAATTCAAATTGAAACCAGTGTGAATTACCTTGAGTTATTTCTCGAACACCATATTTTTGGCTATAAACGTATGCTAAACTATCGCCAACATTGCATGTACATACGATAAAACGATCCGAATCTTTCAATTGACAAATTACAGCTGTGCATGTGTTTGTGTTGGCCCAAAACGAAATGAAACAAAAAAAAAAAAAAAAAAAAATTTCAAGAATGAAAATCACATGGTTGATTCATCATAAAGACAATTGTTGCTTTCATTTTTTTTTTACCTGCACAAAGTGTAGTTAAATGGCCACCTTTTGCCAATATCATATTATGTGCTGCATTGAATGAACGTAATAGAGCAATAAATATGTCCTGGGAAAAAAAACCAATTAGATATTTTATCGGCAGTAATTTATTCATTGAAAAAAAAACAACTAACCATAGTGTTTCGAGATCGAGTAGAATCAGTGGCAGCTGAATACAAAGCTTTATTCAGATAATCAATACATCCATGTATGGCACATCTTGATGCTAGACATGCTTTATCGCCCCAATTTACACCATCGGCTAATGCTAGTATAGCACTATTTTCACGTACACATATTGCAAATGAATCGGCAATTGGATCACCTGTAATTTTTTTTTTTTTTGCTTTAGAAAATTTGTAATGATTTGTGATTTATGATGGAATCAAACCTGCTCTTTGTTTTGTTGTTGGGTGTGATTCATATAATGTTGTCGATATACCATATGCAAAATCATCGAACCGATTCCAATTATTAACACCAGCAACAGGTTCAATTGTTATTGTTTCATGATTATTTGTCGTTGTTGTTGTTGTTGTTGCTGTCGATGTTGGCGATGATTTATTCCGTTGATCTGATTGATCGGAAAATGTCATAACATCACCAGTTGATGATAACATCGATGAAGTGGTCGATAATTTGGCCGAATTTTGTGGTGATGAATGATTATTATGATCAGAACAAGCACCATTTGATGAAAGTGATGAATCTGGATAATCTTCATCAATAAAATCAATACCATCATCTAATGGCACATCGAATGGTTTTGTTGATGAATTTATTGTTCGTAGACCATCATTTGGTCCAGTAAATGCTGCAACAATATTTGTTTCCAATAATTCAATCTCTTTTACAGGCATATCATAACATGTTTTTCCTGATATTATGTCTGGATGATTTTTAATTAAATGGCTAGAAAAACAATAAAGATTAAACAAATTAATTGATTGATTGAAAATCATCATATTAATATTACACATACCCATCTAAATAACGATTAATAAAACAGCCTTTTGTTTCACCATCTGTTAAATCATATGATTCTTCAACATCTTTTTTAGTAATTTTGGAAATTTTTTTATGAAAAATTTCTGTCGTTTGTTGATTATTACCATTATGATGATGATGATTTCGTCTTGTAATGGCACCGATTTTCATTTTACGTACCAACATGCTTGTCAATGATTCATCAACATCATGATTATTATTATTAATTGAGTTTATTATTAATGGTGGTTTGCTAGTGCATGATTTATCACAACAATTATTGTTATTATTCTTTTCCATTCGATTGGAATCTTTACGATTATTATTTGTGATCATCGTTATTGAACTATGATTATTTTGGCTATTCGATGATGATGATGCTGAATTTTGTTGATTTTGTGAATTATTCGTATTAGACATACTAGTGATACTAGAAATCGAATGTCTTCGTTGATGACGGGATTTTTGTTGTTTTTGTTGGCTACTAGCACCACCACCACCATTAGAATTCGAATTTGATTCACGAGAAGATGATTTTGGTTTTGTTGTTGTTTTCGATAAAGAATGTTGTTGACTTAGATGCTGTTGTTGTTGTTGTTGTTTTGGTTGCTGTTGTTGTTGTTGATATTGATGACGATTATTGATACAAGAACTAGCTCTATGTCGATTACCGGTGATGATCATCATATGATTTTGATCTTTTTCAAAAGATTTATTATTATTGTTACCCGTAACCAAAGAACCATGACGACGATTATGATGATGATGATGATGATGTTGATGATGATTTGTACTATTCACTGTTGTTGTTTGTTTGTTATTGTATTGTTGTTGTGGACGGCTTGAACTAGATCGTTTTACAACTTGTCTTGATGATGATGATGATGATGATGAAGAATTACCACCAGTGGATACAATACGATTTGAACTTGATCTTGATGGTGGATGATGATGTTGTCTTGTTGTTGTTGTTGTTGTTGTTTGTACAGATGGATGTGAATTGGACGATGAGGATGAAAGATTATGTAATAATTCATTAAAACGACCAATTAATGTAGGCATATTTGTTTGTTTGTTTGTTGTTGTTGTTGTTATTTTGTTTTCAAACACAATTAAACACAATCAACAACCCACACACACACACACACACAAAAGTTTTTTGTTTTTTTTCAATGAAAATTATTAGAGTGTTACACTATACAAATGATAAACAAAACAATAACACACACACACACACATGTTTGGCTTTAGATTATGATGATAATCATATTTGCATTACGGGGCTGAAACGACCACGACGACAACGTCGATAATAATAAAATTAAATGATGATGATAATTTCTTTTCCTTGTTCCTTTGTTTTGTTTTTTTTTTTGAAAGTGAAATTTTTTTTTTGCTGTTACATAATAATAATTGGGTCGGGTTTTATTTTTATTTTTGTTTGTTTGTTTGTTTTCCGTTTTTGTTTTTGTGTACTAATAAAAATTGTAATCGTGTTTCGGTTATTTAATGTACCACATACACAAAGGTTGCTGAATGGAAAACAAAAAGGATTTTTTAATTTGATACCATGATGGTGGTGGTGGCGGCGGTAATGATCATTCTATTCAATGATGATGATCGTGATGATTATGGATGATTGACGTGTTTTGTTTTTGTTTTTGACCATCATTTTGTTGTAGTTTTATTGGTGGTTTTTTTTCGGACATTTCAAATTCACGGATAAATTGGTTCTATTTTCAAGTTTAAAAATTGATTGATTTTTTTTTCATTTTTTTTTCTTTGATACACAGAGTTGTTTCAAGGCAAGACCATATGGAAAATTGATTTTTTTAGTCGATTTTTTTCAAGTAGATTTGGTGGTTAACATAATCATGATGATGATGGTGGTGGTGGTGAGAAACGATATAACCGATTAATGATGATAAGAAGAAGAAAAAATCCGAAACTAATCATACACTTGAATGATCAAAAAATTTTTTTTTTACACACACTGGTAAATGGTGTGCGTTTTTCGTTTTGATTCGATTGATCAATTTTTTTTCCCAATCATTATCATCATCATCGTTCAATGATGATCATCAATGGTGAATGTGTGTGTATCTGTTTAGACTCTCTTGCAATATATCGATGATGATGATGATGATATATTCACTGTGTGTGTGTGTTTCTGAATGTTGGATTCATGTTTCATCGTCATCGTCGTAGTCGTCGTAGTCGTCGTCGTCGTTGTATACAACAACAAACGACGTGCGAGCAATTGAGAAAAAAATCAAAAAAAAAACTTGTCCAATATAGACGACAACAACAACAACAACATACACATCAAGTGATTTTTCTCTTTCTCGTCGTCATTTTTTTATACGATCATTTCTCACTCACACACACACAATCACAAAACATTCATTCATTCATTCGTTTACCATTTTTGTTGCTAAATATTTCGTTGTTGGATCCATAAGATCATCATCATCATCATTACATCGTTGTCGTCATCGTCGTCGTCGTAGTTGTGAATCCAACAACAAACAAACAATAACTTTGATTTGCTTTGGTGTTTGTTTGTTTTTTTTTCACAAAACAAAGGCCAGAAAAAAAAATATATCGGCTGTTGGAGTAGCAATCACACAAAAAAAATAGACAAAGTTACAATGAAAATGGAAATTATTATTATTGTTGTGTGTTCATAATAATAATATATAATGAATATATATGGTCTCTTCTAATTTGTCGATTTCTTCTTCTGCAATAACAACAACAACAACAACAACAACAACAGCAGTAGCATTGCATTTATCTTGTTGTTGTTGTTGTTGTTGTTGTCTTCGTAGATTTTGTCTTCACTTACTTACCATTGTGTGTTGGTATCATCAGAATATAATAATAAAATTCACAAAGAACACACAATGATTGCGAATAATTTGTATATATAGAGATGTTTTAGCAGCAGCAGCAGCAGTAGCAGCCAAATATTATAAATGTGTTGTTGGATATGGATGCTATTTGTTAAACATTGCTAATGCGCATGTCTATGTAATGTGAAACCATATGGAGATTTAAAACAATTGTGTGGTTGGGAATAATAAAAATCATATATCATTTGTTGGGTTCATCGAGCTTTTTTTTTTTTTTGGTGAGAATGAAAAAGAAAACAAAGCAAAAAAAAAAAACAATTCCCATTTCTATATTCATCATTCATCGTTTATTAACGGTAATTGTGTTTTACCTGTGTTCCAAAAGCGGTGATTCGATCCATTAGTTGGCCGATAATTTGATGATTGGGCGTTATTTGATCGTTGCTATATAATAATAATAATAATAATAATAATAAATAAATTTCATTTCCCGAGGTCATAGCCCCCAATGGTTAAATAATAATTCAGATTTTTCTTGTCTGTTTTTGTTTATTTTACCAATCATCCGGATATCATTTTTTTTTTGGTTCGTCCGATTATTAACACCACCACCACCACCACCGGCAGGCATCAATAATCATTTGATGATCACATATCGATATCATTAGACATTACAATATGTTCAATTCATATTCGATCGACCAATAAAAAAAAATGATTTGATTTGATTTGACTATTTACTTGTAATAATATAATCAACTTGATTCGTAATCATCGATGAATGGATCAATATATATTCAAATTTGGTTTTTTTCCGTTCTCATTCCATCAGCAGCAGCAGCAGCAGCAGAAAAAAATGCCATGCCATTGACATCATTTTAGTTCGTTCGTTCGTTCGTTTATTTGATGATCTTTTTTTTTTAATGGCCGTCGCCCTTTTTTTCAAGAAGAAGAAAAGGAAAAAAACCTTGTTGATTGATGCAATAACCGGGCAGCAATGTTAATAAGAAGAAAAAATTATAATATTCGGTTCATTCCATTTCATTTCATTTCATTCCAATGAAATGATAGACCATTTTTTTGAATTGATTTTTTTTCCTTTTGAATTTCAAATCATAAAATGTTTTTTTCTTGTGTCTAGAGCAGAAAAAAAATACAGACAAACATAAAATGAAAAAAAAACAACAAGAACATGTCTTGCCACACAATGAATGAATGAATGAATGAATGAATGGATGGATGAAGTAAATGACAATTTTGAACTCGAAATTCTTAATCGGGTCAACACCTATTTTGAATTATTTATTTGTATTCAAGAACAAAAAAAAAAAAAATGATGATGATGATGATCAATAAAATGATTGGTGAGAAAACGAAAAACGAACTTTTCGTCTTCGACATTCATTTCATTTTTTACCATGAAATATGATAATAATGATAAAAATGTATATCACACATAGCAACGATGATTATAATTGAATTTTGTAAGAATAAAATTTTGCTTTTGACAATTTTTTTTACCCGATAATGAATGGTCGTAATTTATGGGGAAACAAAAATGTAATTTTTCAACTTTTTCTGTGTTTTTTTCATCTTGGAAATTAGTTTTTTCACTTCATTTGTAATGTGGCAATATGAAGAATTTTTCAACAGAGAATATCATCATGATTAGTGATATTATAAATGAATGTTTCAAATGTTTTAAATATTATCTATTTCGTTTAGAATATTCATTATTGGATTATCAACGACGATGTATACGATGGACATGTTATCGAACAATCAAACCAAGTATTTGGATAACGACTTATTCAACGATTATAACCTCCATAATGTTAACTACTATTCGACGACCAAAATCCATAATCGGTTTGCCATTATCATTTGAAGATCTTGAAGAAATGTTTAATATTC
Source organism: Dermatophagoides farinae (assembly GCF_024713945.1). Taxonomy (NCBI): domain Eukaryota; kingdom Metazoa; phylum Arthropoda; class Arachnida; order Sarcoptiformes; family Pyroglyphidae; genus Dermatophagoides; species Dermatophagoides farinae. Next base: position 1,837,561 of record NC_134686.1, on the reverse strand, counting down.
AACGATTAGATATTACAATCGTACATTTACTTGTTGTTTTTATGTTATTAGAATATCTATGGTTTGAATTGTTCAAAAAAATTTTTTCCTATAATTTTCCATTGAATGATTTGTTTATCAAATATTATAATTATAATGATAATCTATTGGAACGACGATTGCGTCACTATTTGACTTTATTTTATCAAATTATTCATTCAATATCGACATTATTTTATCGTTTAATGGTATTGGCAATGTTATCTGGTTACGCATTATTCATGATTCATGTTGGCTATTTATATTTAGATGGTAAATGGAATACATTTCAATGGTTTTTATTTCTTCAACTGTGGACAATGTTATTGTTTCGGTTATTATATCTGCTTGGACAATTATTTTTGGCTGTGAAATTTTTATTATTTATCGTTGAATTTTGGCGAATACAATTTATAAAAATGCTTCAAACAACAGAAATTTTGTTTCGTTGTAATCGAAACAAAATGGATTTTAACAATTCAATAAATCACAGATTATTTTGGCAAAGTTTTCATCGGCAATATTTGGCATTGTATTTGGACACATGGAAATTTGATGATGCAATAAGAATTGTACTTGTAGCAATGGAAATGGCTGCAAAATCAGCAATTATTGATTGTACCGTATTCTTAGTAAACAATTGCGTATAAATCTTCATAATACATTTGTCATCCTATGGCTAGGATCAGCATTTGCATATATCAAAGTTATTTATTCACACGTGTCATCTTTACCATTTTATAATCAACGTTATAGCCGACTAATTATGAATTGGAATGCACGAACATATTGGCAACGATTCTGTACTCGTCAACAGCAACGACTACTGCAAGAATCATCATCATCATCATCATGGACAAAACTGAAACATTTCAATGCAAGGATCATATTAAGAGATGTGATCAAATCCAATCTATTCATACAGACAATGACTAATAATCTATTTGGATTGAATTGTGGACAAATATTCTTTATCACTAGATATAAATATTTAGAATTACTTTTAATGGATGTTATGTTAATTTTATTATTTTATAAAAAAATTTGCTTATATTAAATTATATTTCCAGTCTCCCTGTATATTATATATTATATATAGAGTGATTGTGACACACAATCACCACAAAACAATCTATAGCCAAATGACAATTGTTAACAACAACCACAACGATTATTGTTGTTTGTTGTCAAATTTTTTTTTCTTTACAACAAAATTCTCAATTGTCAAAAGTCAAAAAATGGTGTTGTGTAATATCTTTTTTTTTCTATAGAAAAACAAAAAACAGAAAAAAAATCACCATGGAAATGATAATTATGATGATATGGATTTTTATTTGTAGCTTGTTGATTTTGTTTTGTTTTTTTTTTTTTTTTTTTTTTGAAACAGAATTATAACTTTACAAGTCCCATATATAAATGAATCATCATCATCGCTGAATACAAAGATAGAATGTTTTTTGAATGTTGACAACGCCTTTGATCCTTTTTTTTTTAATTTCAATTTATCGGAGATTTTATTTGTCGAGGACATGTATAAATGATTTTTTTTTCTTGAAATCCATGATGATGATGATTAGCAGCCATAGTGAAAAGGGATTTTTGTTTTTTTTTTTTTGGCTAATTTTATATAAAAAATGCAAATTCCATCCATCGTTACTTTCTTTCTTGCTTTCTTTGTTTCTTTCTTAATGTGTGTAATACAAGAAAAGTATTCATTTTCATCATTCTATTGGCCATTTTTTTTTTGTTTTTGTTTTTCAATGACAGGTACGTAGAATAATAATGGATAGAATAATGATCAGTATATAATGAAAATAATTTCCTCTTGTTCTGCTCGTCCATCAACTTAATGATCATGATGATCATGATCATTTTTTTTATGGTTTGTGGTAGTCGTCGCCGTCGTCGTCGTCGTCATGGTAACCATGGCTACATAAATGAATATAGCTCAATTTTTTCATCATATTGTCAATGTCTCTTTGGCAACTCTATTGCCATAACATAACATAACCTGTAATAAGAATAATTGTGTGTGCGTGTGTGTGTGTGTTTTTGTGTGGGAACCACCAACAACAACCATTAGATTACCGTCATTTTTTTTTTTTGTTTGAAAATGGGTATCATCGGGTAACAATGATAAATCGGCCGTCCAATCTAGCCTATATTTTTTTTGATTGAATCTTCCTCATGGAAGGGTCAATAACGCATTTTCACTACTTTTAGGTTTCTAACCCCACCCACTTCCGCTAGAGCCATACACGCCGCTTTTCTTCAAATCGCTACTGAACAGCCGCCGCTTGGAATATTTTTGTGAAACTTCGAACAATTATACGTCGCACCACAAGGTTCAAGAATCATTTCATATGAACTTGTTACTTCAAGTCTCTAGAGGTCAAAGGGCAAAAAATTGTCACTCCTAACAGCGAAGAGGTATAAAAAAAATGACATTTTTTTTTAAAACTATTCCATTTTTCTCTCAATTCTGAAGTTTTGATAAAAATCAAAGTTGTGCAAAGTGGTTTTCCAACCCAAAAACCACCAAAAAATCGACCAAGATAGCTGTTCCGTTTCCTGAACAGCCGTGTACACGCCATCATATAGTACACAGAGAGAAAAAATTACAAATGATTAACTCAATATCCAGTCAATAAATAACGTTACCATTGAATTTGTATGGTAACGCTGTTTCTTATTGAATTTTTTCTTTATGGCATTGACAGACTGATTACTCACATGTTTCGATGAAACAGTTTTCATTTTTTCGTCCTCCTCGATGAATGCGTTCATTATGTCCTTCATTGTCAACGAATCTGTGGACGTCAGTCTGTCTGCCAGACGTTCGAACTTTGGTCGTGGTAACATACTGATGATGATAGTGCACCGAGAATTCTCAGTGTTTTGTAGCCACTCCGATTCGACATCTTCAAAACGAGCTGTCAATTGTTCAAGCCAAAGACGAAATTCGCCACCTTCATACTTTGTACCAACCAGCTTGATATATTTTCTTACCGCTGTAGTCCGATTATCTTTCTCGAAACGAGTCATATAATCCCATAGTTGAAACACCGTTTTCAGATGTTCAACATGGTCCCGAACCTTTGGTTGAAATGTAAATTTCATTAGACCAAAGTACCTCTGATAAAGAGAGTATTCGGGATGGCCAGTCGGAAGTTCACTACGCAGGAAATGTTCCTTTCCACACGTAAGAAATGCTGATCGTACCGAGGATGACCATTCTTTAATATTGGCACCATCATATTTGGTCACTTGACTGAATGCATACGTTTCCAGTCCCATGTTGGACTCGGATGATGATCGTGAAGAATTCATAGATACGAACATTTCCATAAATTTCTTCATGGTTGAGTCCATGTCATTACCGCTGGTTGAAGATGGCTTTGCCATGACAAACACAAATATATGACATTTTTTCAATAATAAACAAATGAAAAAATAAAACGATTAGCCAGAGGGGTGAAAGAAAACGATCAACCACGCTCTGCTACCACATGAAGCGATTGTTTTTAAAATATCAAACAAAAAGCCTTATTAATTTTATTGAGCATTTCATTTATATATAAAATCAAATACATATAATACTAAAGGTTAAACACTCATCGGGTAAAAACAAATAAACTTTACAACACGGCCGATTCATCAATGTTACCCAATGATACTCTTTCTTTTGTTCAATAAAATTCATTTTCTTTTTCAACATCGAGTTCGTTTTCATCAAAATTTACTGTCCAGTCATCAGATTCGATATACCCAATTCGTTTAGCATATTTTGTACATATCTGATATCTTTGGAGCATAAAGAAGCAGCAACATACTCAGCTTCCGTTGTATTGTCGATAGTTACACGATGTAGCTTTGTTTTCCATAGCACGGGACCACCATAAAAGATAAGATGACCAGTTGTGGTTCTATAATTTTGTTTGTCACCTGCTAAGTCTGCATCCGAATAACCGATTAGTTGTTGTTTACCACCAACGTTGATGCCCATATTTTTGGTATGATTCAGATAGCGAAATAAACGTTTGACAGATTGAATGTGAATTTCACGGACACTATTAGAAAATCTGGCCAATAAAGAAACAGTATAAGCTATGTCGGGACGAGTTTTACATGAAAGATAAAGGAGAGCACCAACAGCTTCTCGATATGGAAAAATGGTATTGATTGGTGAATTTTCATCATATGGATCATTTCCAGTAGCAAACGGTGTGCTGATTAATACGCGTTTTTTGAGTGGATGGAAAAAGAATTTTATTCGAATATTAAAATGTATAATGTATTGAAAATCAGGAAGAAAGCAAAAAGTGTCGTGTGTGTTATGTGTGAGAGTTGAAACGTGTGTGTGGTTGACCAAGAAAACGTGGTTTTTTGACCAAGAAAATGTGTGTATGTCAAAGGACAATGTGTGTGTGTGACGTGTCAAAGGTCGAGGGAGGGGCCAACGACAAAAAGCGCGCGCGGTCGTGGTCCGCTCATAGACTACGTGTCTAAATATTTGCAGCAGGTGTTTTCGTTGGTCGAGTTTCGGCCATGTTGAATGTTTTTAATTTATTTAATAAATATATCTCTTGATGAAGGAGAATTGTACGATTTTGTCGATTTCGGATAAATTCAATACCGAGAAAGCATTGACGATCTATTTTATGTACTGCAAATTTTCGTTGTAATTCATTAAAAATCTTCAAAGGTCGATGTTTATCTGTTGAAGCTATTAAGCCATCATCAACATATACGATCATAATCGTTAACTTATTTGGTTCATTTATAAAATAAAAACATGGATCTAAAATAGTTGATTTAAAGCCAAAATTTCGAGCAGTTTGATCGAATAAAATGTTCCAGCTTTTTGGACTGTCACGAAGACCATATAGGCCACGATTTAGTTTACATATTCTTCCGGATCCATCATCAAAGCCTGGAGGTTGACGAACGTATACTTCTCCAGTAATTGAACCATTTAAGAAGGCACAAGAAACGTCAAATTGAACAATTGTCATGTCCATTGAAGCAGCCATGGAGAAAAATAATCGGACGCTGTCCATACAAGTGACTGGCGCGTAACAATCGAAAACGGATTTATCTTAGATATACAAATGTTGAAGCAGCAGGAAGCAGTTGTTGTTTATTCATAAATTGCAATTTATACAAATTTATACAAGCTCATAGTTCTTAATTTAATAATTAGGCATTGTTGTTTCATGACTCAACAACACTCAACACTCCCCCTTGTTGAACATGAAATCAACATGAGCAATAGCATCATTCAGCAGCTGATACTTTAAATAATTTTTCAAATGCAATTGTGTTGACAAAGCTTTCGTTAAGATATCGGCTAATTGTTGAGATGACTGAATATATTCCACGTCCACTTTATCAAGCAAGGATCGAATTCGATGAATTAAGACATCAATATGTCTTAATTTTTGAGACACGACTTCATTATGAATTTGACGAATTGCTGCTTGATTATCGTTAAATATTATCGGTTTTGATATTTTCAAACGAAGATAATCCATTAAAATTAATAACCATTCTATGTCTTTTGAAAATTTACTAGTTGCGATATATTCAGCTTCACATGTACTATCAATGATACATTTAGCACGTTTTGACGACCAGATGATTAGACCATTTAAAGACACCAATGTACCAATTGTTGTTTCACGTGTTTGTTTATCACCAGCTAGATCAGCATCAGCATAGCCAGTTAATTTGAAATCGTTTTTGGAACCCAAACATAATTCATAATTGATGCGGGTTTGCGATCACACATTCATTTAACAATTGATCTTTTTTCTGCTCAACAGACCAGTTAATTCTTGACAAAGCATCGGCCACGACATTAGCTCTACCATCAATATGCTTAATATCGAAATCGTATTCTTGGAGTTTCAATGACATACGACCCAATTTATTCGTAAGATTTTTTTTTTGATTGTAACCAAACCAATGGTTTATGATCAGTTTCCAGTACAAATTTCTTTCCAATCAAAAAATGATGCCACCGCTGAATCGACCACATAATACTTGTCGCTTCCTTTTCGATCGTACTGTATTTTTTCTGTGTATCAGAAAAAGCTTTTGACGCGTACTCAATGATTCGTTCATTGTTATCATTAGGATCATTTTGTAAGAGTACGGCCCCCATGCCAACTTCACTGGCGTCACAACGCACTATGAAAGTTTGACCTGGTATCGGTGGTTTTAACAAAGAAGTTGAAGAAATTCCAGCACGTAGCTGCTCAAATGCAGAATTGCATTCATCAGATCAGTCAAAACGTACAAATTTTCGTTTTAAATTTTCAAATGGGATAGCAATAGTACCAAAATTCGGAATAAATTTTCGATAGTAACCAGCCAAACCCAAAAAACTTTGTAACTGTTTTTTATCTTCTGGTACAGGAAATTCCTTCAATTTATCAATCTTGATGTTAGCAGGACGGATAGAATCTTCCGATAACTGATATCCAAGATATGTAACTTCTTTACAGAAAAATTTTGATTTTTCCCGATTAATAGTTAAACCATTTTTTTCAAGCAACATGAAGACAGAATATAAATTATTCATATGTTGTTTTGATGTTTCAAAAAAAACCAAAATATCATCAAAATACACTTTTACGAATGGAACTTGATGAAAAATTTTATCCATCGTACGTAAAAAAGTCTTCGGTGCTGTAGAAAGGCCAAATGGCATTCTTTTGAATTGCCACAATTTATTATGCCATTCAAATGCAGTAATATGTCGATCATCAGTGTGCATTTCGATTTGATAATAGCCTTTAGCTAAATCGATTTTTGAAAAATATTTAGCACCATGAATGTCTTTGATGATTTTATCAATCTGAGGAACAGGAAAAGAATCACTTTTAGTACGCTTATTGACATTAAGATAATCAACAGCTAATCTAATTGAACCATCCGGTTTACGAATTGGAACAATCGGTGATTTCCATTCAGATTCTTCAATAATATCATCTTTAATCAATTCTTCAATCGTCGAATCAATATCTTTTTCAAACGCAATAGGTATACGATATTGATATGTTTGACACGGATGTGCATTTTCTTTCAGGTGGATTTTATGCTTGATGATGTCACATTTACCCAACCCAACGACGACTTTATTGAATCGATTGAATAATGAATCGGTACCACTTGATGAATCCTCATACGAAACATCGTACGGAATTGATAATTCTTCTGTAAGATCATCAGTAGCACAGATAGACAAAATTTTTTGACGACATGTTTTTAGTTGTTTCAAAACGAATTATTAATTCGTTCTTTATAGTTGAAAAAATTTCGATTGATTTGCCAAAATCAAATGATAAACGTAAATTATTTTTAATGAATAAATCACTACCAAGTATGATTTTCGACTCGTCCAAAACAATAAACTTGTGACGGAACACGTGGTTATTGATCGAAAAATCGATTGTTGATTCGCCCTTCACATTTAGTGGTTGGCCACCAACTCCACTAGGAAGCGTTGTAGCACTATATTTTTTTATACACACACAAAAAAAGTGGTGGCCAGCGAGTCCTCGCGATTTTGGCGTCAACCGGCTTTTCGCCAAAATCGCGAGTACTCGCGATTTTCGCGACCACCCGACTGACCGATTGTTTTTTCGATATATCGAAATCATCGATGGTGTCGCTCACCGATTGTTGCAGCAATTTTGACCCCCCTTTCATTCCCTTTCCCCTCATATTAATTTAATCGATATATATTGAAATTTAATTGATTTTATTGATATATTAATTTATTAAAATATTAGAAATAATAAAATACATCCATATTTCACATCCCAATTGCGCCATACAACGTTAATTGTCCCGTTTGAAATAGATCCAATGTTCGCGGTCCATGTTCAAAGACAATGTCCAAATTCTATTCGTGGTTCGAGATTCAATTTCCCAATTGTTCGCCGGCGATCCTAAGTGAAGGTAATTAGTTGTTTGTTCAATTAATCTATTCATTTGCTTACCATGATCATTTTCAAGTATGTGTTCCATCCCATGAATCTTCGACTTATAATTATGTTTTCGATCGCTTCATTGATTCCAAAGATTCAATCAGCATCAAATTCAATAGGAAATAGTTCAGACCATGTCCTAAGCCTAATCTGATATCATATGTTGAACATGGTCAAACTATTCTTGAATTGGATGCTGATGAACAATGGAACCGCCGAATTGATCTCGAACATAATCATCAATCGAATTTCAATTTAATGATTGTAAAATTTCAGGAACGAACCTAATAAGCAAAGATAGACCAATCTTTATTAAATATGAAAAATGAATATGTCGACTTACCGAATAAGTTGCTCCAACAATTCAATCCAATGCAGGCCTTTGAGAAATGTAAGTGTTAGAATCATTGATCGATAGCGAAATTAAAAAGTTAACTGATGACGAACATGATGTTTCAGTGGACATCGTACCATGTTAGTGACCAGATATCCACCAACAAATTTGTACTGTTCGGCATCATTACCATGATCGTTTTTATAAATTTGAGATGAGGACCCAAAACGACCCAACCACAAAAACAAAATCCTCTGTAAAACAATAAAATTTTGTAAGCATTTTTTTTAAACTAATAATGAGCAATTACACTAACCCATAAACTAAAAATGCACAGAGACAGAACCGCAAAACGTTTGGAAAAGATTTCTTCAATGTTACAATAAGAGAATGTTGTATGATTGAAAATAGGCAAAATAACGTAATAATGGAAACCAAACCAAAAGATTACCAATGCCTAAAAATAGCGAACAGCTAACAGAAAAAAAATTATAACCAATTTAATTTGAAACATTAATATTTAACAAACCTATTCATCTTTTTTACTGATACAATTGGACTATCACCTTTATGGTTTCTACAAATTGATAATAATGATGAACCATTGTTGTAGTGAGAATCAATTGAATGCAAAACGAACAATATTTAATAATAAATATGTCGTGGGATCGTTTGTGAAAATCGGATTTTTATTTGTTGTCGAGTTGTTTGTATTAGTGTTCGTGTACACACAGAAAAGAAAGTAAAAAGGTTAGTATCCTGACTCGGAATTTTCGTCTGAAAAACGTGCTCGTTCTCTCTCACCGACATTCTCGGTCGAAATAGGGGAAAGTAGAAATAGGCAGGAGCATGAGCAGCCAGTAATGCTACATACAGTAATATACTACAAATATACAGTAATACCCCGCTTAACGCGGGGTTACGTTCCAAAAATATTGAGCGTAAAGCGAAACAACAGCGCTAAGCGGGGCTATTTTTGCATAATTTACATAATGCATTTTTACTCTTCATATACAATGTAACAATGTATTGCAATGTAATGTAATTGCACAGCGTTATATCGAAACAGCGCTAATCGGGGCAGCGTTAAGCGAAGTATTTCTGTAATATCGTAAAATATATTATATTATATATATCCATTTTTAGGATACATATTATGGGGGAGGATAATGGTCTGGGGGAAAATCATTCAGTCATTTATAAATTCGCCTCCCCCCATTACATACATTAACACATATACACATTCGACGTCGGTTCAAATCCCATCGCGGCCGCCTGGGTTAATATAAAAAATAGTCAGTGTTGGGGGTGGATAGTGGTTTGCGCACAATCACTTATAAATTTGCCTCCCCCTCGCTTATAAAACCTATTTGTTGGGGAGGATAGTGGTATGTACCATAATTGTCCAATCACTTAAAAATTTGCCCCCCATTTATTCATATACACATTTACACTTGCGCATAAAGTAATTTAAAAAATAGTCAGTGTTGGGGGTGGATAGTGGTTTGCGCACAATCACTTATAAATTTGCCTCCCCCTCGCTTATAAAACCTATTTGTTGGGGAGGATAGTGGTATGGACCATAATTGTCCGATCACTTATAAATTTGCCCCCCAATTATTTATATACACATACACTCATACTTATATCTAAATATAAAAAAATAGTTAGTGTTGGGGTGGATAGTGGTATAGAACATAATTGTCCAATCACTTATAAATTTGCCTTCCCCTCACTTATAAAACCTATTTGTTGGGGAGGATAGTGGTATGGACCATAATTGTCCAATCACTTATAAATTTGCCCAATTATTTATATACACATTTATATACACATTAATTGTATAATACATACCAGTACACAGGGCCAAGAAAATCGCGAGGCCTTAAAAAATTTTTATCATAAGCGAAAAAAAGAAATTGGTGAAATATTCGAAAAACACCGAGAAGCTATTGATTCACTGGCGGCAAAAAATATTGATGAAGTGTTGGACGGAACTGGTAAAAATTCATGCAATTCATAAAATTTCATAACAATAAATGACATGTGATTCAAAAAATTGATAATTTTATTGAACTTTTCTCAACAATTGGAGTTTGATTTCACTTGAAAAAATTATATGACAATTTTTGTTTTAAAAAATTAAATTCTGATTCAATTCCAATCGATTCCCAGAAAAAATCAAATCATTTATCCAATGATTTGAAAAACTTTTTAAAAAATTCTGACAACAATTTCAATATCTGACCAAAGAATTTAAAGTAGTGCACCGATAATAGGGTCATGGAAAATTTCGGCACTACTTATACAAAATTGGTTGTTCATCTGAATCTTTATGTTGGTGTGAGATGGATACCCAAAATTCTGTTCATCTAATCGAGAAAATGACAAATCCAAACTAACAGGATCAGTTCAGAATCGAGAAAATGGCAAGTCCAAACTAACACGACCAGTTCATAATTCAAAATTCAAAATCGAGAAAATAACAAGTCCAACCTAAGATTCAATCAAAAAAAATATAGGCTAGATTGGACGGCCGATTTTTCTATGTTACCCGATGATACCCTTAATTTTAAACTTGCGAGGTTTTCAATCAAAATCACTAGATGGCAGTGGTGTTGAATGTGAACAAACAAAAAAAAAAGATTTTTTTATTCGATTTTTTTTACCTGTAAAAAAACAAATTATTCCCATTTTGTGAATAGCAAATAAAAAACGGTGTTTTTTTCTTATTTTTCTTTATTATTATTAACCATTTGGTAACCATTTTTTTTATTTGGTTCAAAAGTTCCCGCCATTGTGGTAAGTGTTGGAGTGTTGGTGGTGGTGGTGGCACAAAGAATTTTTGTTCAAAAATTATCAAAAAAAAACTTGCATGTATATTATATATGGATTTACAATGATGAAATTCGTGTTCTGGGTGTTGGTGGTGGTGGTGTGTGTGTTTGGATTGAAACAAGAATTGAGAATTGAGAAAATATAATATTGTAAATGGTTTTGTGTAAAAGAGTTTTTTTTTGAAAAGGAAAATAAAAAAAATTAAATTTGATTTGGTTCAACGATAATCATCGGTTCATCTGATTTGATTGGTGTTTCATTATCAACCGCTGTTGATAGTGCCGGTTTCACTGATTCAATCATTGGTTCGGGTGCAATTTCCATTGGTTTAGCTACAATATTGACGATTGTATTCTCGGATTGTTCCGGTACTACTACTACTGGCGATACAACCAATGGTTCTTGTGGTATGATAACCACTGGTTTTGGTTCAGCAACAATTGATGTTTCTTGAATCAAAGGAATTTCTGCTATCGGTTTAACATCATTTTGTACGGGATCAACAATCGGCGTGACAATATTTCCTTGCGATTCGGAAACAACAATTGTTGGTACACTTTGAACTGGAGCATCGACAACTTTATCAGTGATTACTGGTTGTTCGACTGGAATTTCCGATGCGATTGAAGCAATTGGAATTTGGTTATCAATTTTTTCCGGTACAATTGGTTGAGATTCGACTGGTGTTTCAACCGGAACTGATGGAACTGGAATTGGTTGCGATTCGACCGATATTTCGTCTTGGACTGATGAAACTGGAATTGGACTTTCGACTTTTTCAGCAATTACGGGCTGAGATTCGACTGGTGTTTCAATTTTTTCCGGAACAACCGGTTGAATTTCGACTGATTTTTCATCTGATACTGGAGTTTCGGCAATATCTGCTACCGCTGGTTGAGATTCAATTGATCGTTCGGCTGAAATTGTAACTGGACTTTCAATTTTTTCTGCTTCACTTGGTTGTACTTCAACGGATTTTTCCACTGGAACTGGTACGGTTTCCACTTTATCCGGTATAATTGGTTGAGATTCAATTGCCGATACAATCGGTACAGACTCGACGGGTATTGGAGCTGATTCAACCATTTCCGGTATGATTGATTGAGCTTCGACTGGTACTGCTGATGCTGCTGGAGCATCAATTTCTTTTAAACTTCTTGATTCAATCACTTTATCGGATACAACTGGTTGTGGAGCAATTTCGGCTGGTTTATCGGAATCAATTGGAATTGGCTGTATTGATTCTACTTTTGGTTCACTTACTATCGATGCTGGTTCTTCAACTGGAACAGATTTTGATTCCTCTACAACAGGTTCGGCTGGTTTGACGATTTCCGGTACAATAGGCTGGACTGGAATTGATTCAACTTTTTCAACTTTTGGTACAATTTCTTCTTTGATTACCGAAGCCGGTTGTTCAACTGGTTTTTCTGGTATAACAGCTTCTGCTTTCACTGATGAATCGGCTGATGTTTCCGAGATTCTATCCACTTGAATCGGTTCACCAACAATATTACTTACTACAACGGGAACAACAATATTTTCGATTGATTGTGCCGGAACAATTGGATTGACAGCAGCTATTTCCGGAATTTTAGGAACATTTTCTATTGGTGCAATTTCTACTGGTGGAATTTCTACTTTTTTTTTTGATTCATCATCAACAGCATCGGGAATGATAACATCACTTCGTTGTTCAAGTTTAACAATTGGTTTTCCTTCTTGAATTTCGACCGATGTTGATCCGGACATTAAAGAATCTTTTGGTTCAGAAATTTTGGTATTCGTATCATCTGGTTCAGCAATTGGTGCAGCTAAATTTGCAATAATTGACAAATGTGTGTGTGTTAACGTCATATCCGTATATATAAATGATCATTGAACTTACCCAATGCAATACCAATCATGAGAACAACAACACTAAAACAATAGGCAGGATTCATATTTTATGGATACTGATGATGATGAAGAACGTGTTGAATTTGAGAATCAGAAATCAGCAAACAAAAAAAATGGATGGATGAATTAATAAATAAAAATCACCAATTTATATTTATAATTATAATGCAAAATGAGGATGGTGATTGTTGACGAATGAATTTTCTAAATTGAATTAATTTCAAGTTCGAAATTATTTAATTCTTGTTATAATTATAATAAAATTGATTAAAATTTTTGATGATAGATTGTTACCAATGATAATGATGAATGATAGATCCAAATAAAAAGACCCCTACCAATTATGAATTGGTGATATAAAGAGTTGGCAAAATGAATCTCTATTTATATACCGAAAAACGGATGATGATGATGGTGATGCTTTGAATAAAACTTAACACTAAGAGAATCAATACAACAACTTCTATGATGATCTAATCTGGTCTGGTTTTTATTTTGGTTTCTTTCTTTTCATTTCGTTCATCATCATTTATGGCCTTAATGATGGTTGGATGGTTGATTGGTGGTAGGGAGTAGATAGTAACGAAGTAAGTAAGTAGATTCCGATCATTTTTTTTTTCTTAAATAAGGAGGAGTTTAAATCAAGAACAACAAGAACATGGCTTAAGATGATGATGATGATGATGATATAGCAAATGGTGGCCATCATAAATTTTGTATTTGAATTTTTTTTCTTTTTTTTTCGTTTTCTTGTTGAACAAAAAAAAAACAATTTTCTCTAGTCCCCGAATACCTAAATATACACAGCCACATCGTATGTTGTTTATAGATAATGAATGAATGAATGAATGATGATGATAAGTCATCAGCGATGGAATTGTTTTTTTTTTGTTTTATTTATTTGCAATCAATCAAATCAATCAATCAATTATTTTTTTCCTATGAATAATTTCCATTTAAAAAATCGTTATCATGACACATCAATGAAATATAATGGAACCAAAAAAAAAAAAATTAAATTAAAGTGAAATCTGGTCCCATATCTTTTTCATGCAAACCAACACACACACACACACACGTTATCTATGGATGGATAAGAATAATAATAATGTTCATGATGATGATCTTTGATCTTTGATTGCCATTTGTTTTGTTTTGTTTTTTGTTTATGTGATATAAATTTATAATAGCCTTAGCCTTGACAATGTTTTGCATTTTTTATAAATAGAAAAAATTTTCATTATCATTGCACTTGATGTGTAAATTTACACATTTTTTTGTTTTTTTGTTTTTTTGGTTATCCAACGAAATCAAATCAACATTGAAATCGAATGTTTTATGACGGATCATATCATACTTGTTGAATGAATGAATGATTCGAAAAAAAAAGAATCATCATATCATATCATATATCTAATTTTGATTGTCAAATTTTTTTGTTTCGTTTCATTTCATTTCATTTCATTATTTAGGTTTGTCTTATGTGCCAGATATTTTTTTATATTGCTAAAAAAAAAAAAAATTTTTTTTAACTTTAGTGAAATGAAGAAATGAAACACTCACGTTGTATCGTCGTAGGGTCGTTGTCATTGTGTATAATAATGATGGTGGATATATAATAAATAATCGCAAAAAAAAAATTTTGGTATGGAGGAAAACCTGAATGACCACCACACACAAACACAAACACACACACACACACACACACCACCACCACCACCATCACCAATGGACTTGCCAATGTCTTACCGATGGATGGATGGATGATTGGTGATTGCTGATCATTATCGCCATCATCATCATCATCATCATCTTTATATCATTCAATTCAATTCTAGAAGCATCCAGAACAGTAAAAAAAAAAATTTTTGACTTGGTGCATCACGTACGGTTAGTATGTGTTTGTGTGTGTGTGTCTATTTTTCCATTCCATTTTTTTTTTTTTTTTTGCAGGTGCATTTCCAACTAAAAAACAACAACAACAACAAAAAAAACGAAATTTTTTTTTTTTGGAAATAAACAAAAAAAATGCAAGCAAACGAAAAAAAAACGAAATACAGAACTTGATAATGTACATTAGTCAGGTAGAAAAAATTTTTTTTTTCCACCAATTTTACCTGTGTATACATGAGGACATTGGCTGATGAACTTTTTTTTTATGTTTGAAAAAAAAAAATTTTTTTTTTTTCACTCGATAATGATGGTCGATGTTTTTTTTTCTTGCTATATATAGTTAAATGATTTTTACCTTAGCTACAATAAATTTCACTTTGTGAAATTCCGGATAGATCCGGAACCAGCTATTCCTGTTATCATGATCATAAAACAAAAACAAAAAAAAAGATAATGGCGATGATGATGATGATGCCAGAAACAATTCTGAATGATTTTTTTTTTTTGGGGGGGACGGAGGGAAATTTCACAAATAAAATGAATCTCGTTTGTTGTTCCGTAATGTTTTTGTCCATTATCATCATCATGATCATGATCATCATCACAACCGTAACCTGTTTATGGTTTATTGACCACCACCAAATATATATGTTTGTGGTTTAGAAAGAAATTGTGAAGAAAAAAAAATTGTTTGAATATTTTTTTTTTTTATATCTTCTAATTATTTCCAATTTTTTTTTTGCTTGTAATTTCATTTTTAAATGATGCCATTGACATTTTGGCGACGAACATCACACACACACACATACACATTCCATGCTTGTCACAACACTTTTGATGATTCTCCCCTTTTTTTTTTTTGTTCAATCGATTCGAGGACATTGCACCAATGAAGAATAAAAAAAAAAAATGAAAATCAAAATAAATGATTTTTTTGAATTAAATTTAGAGAAAACAAAAAATGACATATTGATCCAGGAACAACAAAAAAAAAAATTTGGCCTAATGAAGCTGTTGATCATACACACACACGAACGTACAGACTGATTGATTGATTTTACCTATTTATTAATGGGTAAAATGCATCAATTTTGATATGGTTTCTCAGTTGTGTTCTGCAGTTTTATTTTCGCATGTGAGCTCAATGTGTGTGTGTGTGTGTGTAGAATATATTCTTTGGTAATATATTCCATTTGTACATTGATATATATACAAAACGCATGCTCAGTGATTATTTTCCGAGTTCCCGAATGCATTTATTTTTGGGAAATAATTTTTTTTTTCAAGTTATTATTCTTTTTTTTTCATTTGCAGATTTTTTTCCATTTGCAGATTTTTTTCCATTATCATCAATTAATGGTAATGATATCATCATATGATAATTATGATGATGATGATGATGATGAAGATCATTGAACGTATATTTTGAAGACCATTGTGTACATTTGAATTTTTTTTTTTTTTTTTTTGATTTCATTTGACAGCTGACATCATCATCATCATCATCATCGATAAAAAAAAATGATTGATGAAGAGCATCTACCTTCATTTAAAGATAATGATGATGATGATGATGATGATGGTACTGATATGATAAAACGTTTACGTAAAACATTCTGTTATGGTCATCGTTATCATCGCTATTATCATCCAGTATCATCATCATCATGGTGGCCAAATCTAATCAGTATGCGTTTCATAGTACCATCATCAATTCCAATGCGTCGTTTTCTAATCAAAACAATACGGGTTCGTTGAATCATAGTTTTTACATTCTTTACATTTTTAAATTCTCAATTTTTTTTAAAAAATTAGTTTATATTTCTGGCTATTTTGATGGCCACTGTCATTATTAATATTGTATTCATCATTGAAACTTGGAATCGTTTGCAGCAGGAATCGGTGGCAAATATTGATGGTAAAACATTGAATTTTTTTCTCAGAATTTTCAAAAATTTTTTTTCTGTTTAGATAAAGATGGCCATATTATCAATTCATTATTATCTGGTAGTCATTCGAATGATTTCAGCAACAACAACAACAACAACAATAATCAACGAATGATTAAATTGGATATTTTATCTAGTCAAAATCGTGCAATGGTTACCGTAGATGGAACTATTGTAAGTATCATGATTAGTTATTTTGATTCGAAAAATTATTTTTTTATTTGTTTTCACTAAAGATTTTAGATGATTCTGAAGATGGAAAAAATCGTGGCATACATATTCTTGTTCTGAATCAATATACTGGATCAATAATGGCTAGACGTAATTTTGATACATATTCCACACATGAAGATGAAGCAATGTCATTGTTTATCAGTATGGTTTCCGATGGCCGTATATTGATTTTTGCCATCAAAGATGAGGGTACATTTCAGCTGAAAAAAACTGCACGTGATTTTCTCACTAGATTAGGATCAAAACGTGCACAAGATATTGGTTGGCGTGATATGTGGGCAATGGTCATACAGAAACAACTATTAACACGGCAACAATCCACTAGTATGGATCCATTATTGGGTGAAGCTTATTCGAAATCAATGGATTTTAATTCCTGGGCATCACCAGCAATACTTCATGTTGATTTAGAGCTATATCCAACTGGCGATGATTATGTTGATTGTCAATGGACTACAATGACAACAACACCTTTGTCATTTTTTAATCAATTTTTTGGAAATTTTTTACCATCACCATCTTCGACTGAATCCGTGGATATTTCGATGATTGACAGTAATGCCAAAAGTTTATCATCATCATCATCATCGATGAATTTTGTTTTCCTACCCGATGATAACGAAACACGAGAACGACGAAAACATTTTTGTTCACGTATTGAAGGTTATGGATCGGTTTGTAGCTGTAATGATCCATTACCATTACGTTTTGTTTCCAATTATGATCCGATGGCAAAAATATCACAAGTACCAATCGCCATAATTGCTTCAAATCGTCCACATTATCTTTATCGTATGTTACGAACATTATTATTGACACCTGGTTGTAATCCATCAATGATTACAATATATATCGATGGTTATTATGAAGAACCATTAGAAGTGGCAAAATTATTTGGCCTGCGTGGTATTCAACATACACCCATTGGCCATGCTAATTCACGAATCACACAACATTATAAGGCCAGCCTGACGGCTACATTCAATCTATATCCGGATGCACAATATGCTATCATTTTGGAAGAAGATCTAGATGTTTCATTAGATTTTTTCGAATATTTTGCACAAACAATGCATCTACTTGATCAAGATGATACATTATTCTGTATATCAGCATGGAATGATCAAGCATATGAACATACATCAAGTGATACTAGCCTACTTTATCGTGTCGAAACAATGCCCGGTTTAGGTTGGATGTTAACACGTAAATTATATAAAAATGAATTAGAACCTAGATGGCCTACGCCGGACAAATCATATGATTGGGATATGTGGATGCGTTTATCCGATATACGCCGTGGACGTGAATGTATCGTACCAGATGTTTCACGTACATATCATTTTGGTTCATCAGGTCTGAATATGAATTCATATTTTCAAGAAATGTATTTCAAAAAACATGCTTTCAATACAAATCCAAGTGTATTGCTTAAAAATGTTGATCTGTAAGTATATTTCGATTATGATTTTTTATTCTGATATTTTCAATTTGATTTGAATTTTTTTTTCTCACAAACTAACGTTCATCACAGTTTAAAAGTAGAAAACTATGAACGTCTTATTAATCGATTAATTCGTATGGCTATAATTATTGATCATCGAAAAGGTCCTTGTGATTCAAATTTTCTTAAAACAACAACAACAACAACAACAACCACCACTACCAATAATACATTGGTAATGAAAAGTAAAAACCATCATAGCCAAAATCAATCATCAACATTACAATCAATGATAATGGATACGACAAATATCTATTTAATCTTTATTCGTATGATACATGTTCATGATTATGATACATGGCTACATATTGCTAAATGTTTACATATATGGGATCTAGATGCTCGTGGCTATCATCATGGAATGTGGCGTCTACATTATTATCGTTCACATTTAATTATAATAGGTGTGCCTTATTCACCGTATAGCGTATTTAAACCACCACATGTTGTGCCTTTATCATTCTTGTCCAAATCATCACCATCAACGTCATCGACGACAACGACTACGACGACGACGACGACGACAAAATCAATTGTTCCAATTGGATCCGATCATATGAATTGATGAATGGAGGGGGAAAAATTGATGCATATGAATCATTAAATGAATGAAACAAATTTTGATTTTGATCTTTGATTCAATGCCAATGTCTCTGTGATATCAAAGTAGTAGTGTTTCTTTTAAATGTTTCTGTTTTTCGTTTTTTTTATTTCACTTTTGCATACACAATTCAACTTTTCTCTTTTTTTCTTGATTTATTTTTGTTTTCTCCACCACTGTTGCTTTTTTTTTGTTGAATAAAATTATTATTTTTTTTCTCTTGAAACAATGATGACTCATGAATTTAAAACGTTTGGAATTGAACAGATATTCCTTGTTTATTGGAAATTGATTGATTGGAATGGAATTCCGTTTCAAAAAAAAAACAAAAAATTCAATCGATTTTTGTCGAAAATCATTATCAAATTTATTTGATATTGAAATCAATTTTTTTCCCATTTCATTTATCCTCGAATTTCAATCCAATCCATCATAAACTACTATTTTTGATGACAAATAAATAAATAAACTGCCAAATCAAATAAGCAAAAAAAATCAAAAATCAAAAATCAATAATTCAATCATCAGTTTAGTTTGAATGGGATCAAAGTTTGTGTAAATAAATGTGAAAAAAAAATGAAATTGAAACCACGTGATTATTAAACATTTGACACAGAATAAGTAAAAATAATGGTGGCTTTGAGTGGTATAAGAAAAGAAAAATAAAAATAAATTCCAAGGACTAACTACCCACTGATTTAAAACGCATTTACGAAGAAGAAAAAGTGCACACATGAAAAAAAAAATTTTGTGTTTGCAAAGAAAATTTTTTTTTCTGTTTGATTATCATCATCATCATTATCATCATCATCATATGTGATGCTATTTTTAGGTTTGCTTAAATAATCATCATCATTTTGAAATTTTTTTTAATCGCATCACATTCGAATCTATATAATCAATAATAATCTATAAAATCAAACAAAATTCCCTGTTTAATCTTAGTATATGTGGTCATTATCATTCCAAAAATATCGCGTTTTTTTTAATTTTTAATAGATCCAGATTATGATGATGATAATGATGATAATGATAATGAAATGTCTGTGCGTGTTTATGTGTATATATGTTTTTGAAACATTGAATCCAAAAAAAAAATTTTTTTTTTCTTTCCATCATCATGAATATATATATAAAAATCAAATGAAGCGTACATCATTATCATTAAAGTATCGATTTTCATTCCATGATTCATGCCATCGTCGTCGTCGTCGTTGATGGTTTTCACACGCACACATACACACACACACAAGTGGTCGTTCTTGAAGCCAATCTTTTTCTTTTCTTTCTCATGTTTTTTTTTTCCTGTTTTAGGCGACATTGAATTTTTTTTTTTTTGCACATTTTCATTTTCATTTTAACCATCTTTTTATAATGCTGCTTCTGCTGCTGCTTTATTTTGTCTTGATGTTCATAGCGGCAATCCAACCCTATTATTGATTGACAAATGGCCACCAACCATACCACCATTGCTACCACCACCACCACCACCATCACCACCACCAACACCATCACCATGGAGAGAAAGAGAATTAAATTTTGAATGAATGAAAACGAAAAAAAAAAATGAAATTAAAATGGCATGCTTGGCTAACTGATTGACGGTTGTTTGATTAGCGTTTTTTTCTTCCAATGAATACACGATTCCTTCCTTCATTTTTGTGCTCTTTCCAAATTTTGATTATCAATGAAAAAAAAACGAAGCGCGCGCTTGTGCCCAGTACGTACCACACTCGAATATATTTATATTGGTTGAATATTCATCAATCATAATTGTTTTGTGTTTGTTGCTATTCGAAAGGATTATTATTCATTGTTAATGTGGTTAGTTGGTTGGTTTAAAATGAACACATAGAGGAAATGTGTATGTGTGTGTGTGTGTGTATAACATATGTCTAAAATAAACAAATCTGAAAATCAAAGAAAAAAAAAACGAATGTGAAAGAGAAATTATTATTATTATCGTCGTCGTCGTTTTTCCTTATTATCATTCGTATATTCGTATATACACACAAGTTATTTAAAATTGCAACCAAGAAATTAAAACCACCACCACCACCATAACCACCTTGTAATAATAACACAATAGACAATAATGAAATTTTCCAATATCAACAATACAATGTCATCATCATCATCATCATCATCATCGACATCGGCATCGACAAACGATACGACGAACAACAATACGGTTCGTTCATCGTCAAATCATCAACATCATCATCATCGTTATCGTCATTATAATAGTAATAATCATAGTCAACAATATTATCGTCACATGAATTTAAATCATAATCATCATCATCATTGTCATCGATGGATTAGACATAATCATCATCACCATCACCATCATCATCATCATCATCATCATCAAAATTATTATCATCGTAGAATTTTACCATTAAAAATGATGATTCCACCATTTGTTGTTGTTAAAATTTGTGATCATCATTATAAAGGTATATATGATATATGATTTTTCTATTGTCATTAATTTATTGATCTTGGATTTTTTTTTTGTTTTCATTTGGTTTTACATACCACAGTACCAAGTAATATTCTATGTCAATCGAGCCAATTTTTTAATGCACTAATTCATTTTTATAATAATAATAAAAATGATGATAATGATGATTCGATTGATAATGAACAACAACAACAACAGTGCACATCATCGGCTATAATCGATATGAATGAAATTGAAATTATTGAAAATGAAAATCAAGATGCATTCCGTATGATAATGAATCGATTATTAGCCACGGCTATTGATGATAATAATAATATTGAACAACAACAACAACAACAACAACAACAAATGGATACTTGCAGCCAACAACAACAACAACAACAACGACAACCGGATCAAGATTCATTAGATTTTCTATTCGATTGTGTACTTGTTTGTAGTAAATATTTCTTTGATTATCTTGAACTTACATATTCAGATGAATTTGTACAAAAATTGCGTAATTTTACAACCGAATTGGCTGTTACCGATATTATTATACCGAAAGATTATTATAATGTGAATGGCATTGAACAACAACAACGACAACATGTCGATATCACCAGTAGTAATGATGATACAAATTGTTGGCTATCGATGATTGAAATATATCGTTTAGCACAAGTTTATAATCTTGAATATTTATCCAATAAAATTTGGGAATTAATCAGAGAAAAACGTGCATATTTTTTACGTCGTTTACGAAATACCTATTATTTTTGGTGATGATTTTAAAATACACAATAATATTTTTATTTTACATAAACATTTGGATTCTGATTTTGTTTTGTTTTTCTGTGATTTTCTATACATAATATAATAAATGATTTTTTAAATTAAATTTTCAAATTTTGAAATTTCATTCGAAACAAACAAACAAACAAACAAAAAAAAACCGATGATCAACAACGATCACCATCCACAACATCAATGATGATAAAAATGTCAATGATCAAAGTGAGGAAAAAAAATGATTACAATTTTCAACATCAACAATCAAAAAATGTTTATTTGATTTGCCCAATAGGCCTTGGATTTGTTTGTTAGTAAGTAAATAAATAAGTAAGTAAGTAAGTAAACAAATCAAATCAATGGACCGAAAATAATTAATGAAAACCGAAATGTTTTTTTTTTTTTTTTGTTTGTTTGTTTGGAAAGTGGAAAAAAAATCAAATTGCTGAAATCAAAAAAATTTTTCAATTTCATCATTTGTAAGCCATGTACGTAAATCATTCCATGTTTGTTGCCAAAGTTGTTTCTGCATCCATAAATCATATGACAATTGACTGGATCGTTGCCGT
Organism: Dermatophagoides farinae; assembly: GCF_024713945.1. Classification (NCBI taxonomy): domain Eukaryota; kingdom Metazoa; phylum Arthropoda; class Arachnida; order Sarcoptiformes; family Pyroglyphidae; genus Dermatophagoides; species Dermatophagoides farinae. The sequence continues at coordinate 1,814,484 of NC_134686.1, read as the reverse complement.
TGACAATCTTCAAAATATTCACCACTTATTGTTTCAATTTTTCGTGATAATGTTGTAAACAATATTGTTTCGGCACCATCAGCAGCAGACTTGAGTTTTTTTTTTTTTTGGAGTAGAAAAAAATTTATTAATATTTTTATTCTTTTCAAAAAAAACAAAACAAAAATACTAACACGAAATAATGGTGATTCTCGAATTAGCCAAATATAACGAATAAAATTGAATGCATTCATTAGACCAGTACGACACATTCCTGGATGAAGACAATTTATTGTTACATTTGATCATTCAATAGTAGCCAACGATTAAATTGATAAGTAAACATTATTTGACATAATTTTGATTGACAATATGAATGATAAATGGAAAATAATTTCATTGAATTTAGATCATGAAGACGAATACCAAAACTAGCATGATGTGCACCAGATGAAACCATTATAATACGTCCTGGTTGTTGTTGTTGTTGTTGTTGTTCATTTGTTGATGATAATAATGGTAATAATTTAGCAATCAATAAACAATGACCATAATAATTAATGGCCATATGTTGTTCGAAATGATCATTGGTTATATTGTATGGTACAAACATTACACCACCATTGCATATCTAAATTAATTTTGAAAGAAAAAATTTTAATAATCCTTAACTATATGGTAGAAATAATCTCAATTACCAAATAATCAATTTTATTACATCTCATCTTGATTTGTGTGGCAAATTTTGCCACCGAATCCATTGATGATAGATCCAATGGCAGTAAAGTAATTTGATTTCGGTTATTACTTGATAATAATGATGGATCGATTTTTGTTATTAATTTTCTTTTCGCCTGTTCAATCATCATATCGTTGGCATCATCTTTCAACGTTGATGTTGCCGTAATGATTTGACAATTTTTTCCAACTAAATATCTACATACTTCCATACCGATACCACGAGTACCGCCGGTTATAACACAAATTTTTCCATGTAAATCAATATCACCAAATTCTTTACTGTAATCAAGTTTTTTGAAACCTAATAATATCATATATCATATCATTTTGTGATTGATGATGTAAATTTCGAAATGATGAAAAAAAAAATCAAATCTAAATATATGTATGTAATGAATGATTATCAAACCATACTTACCGAATATTTGTAAATGTCTAAACAATTCACGTATGGAATAATATGGACCAACAGCATAGATTAATATACCGGTCCATAGAATGAATATGAATTTATTGATGAAAATTTGAAATTTTCGTAGCCAAACATCTTTGAATCCTGGTTCGGATATTGTTAATTCGGTCATTTTTTTTTTGTTTTGTTTTGATTGACCAGTTGATTTGTTGATTTGTTGCATTCATACAAATGTGATTACAGTGGTAATAGAACAAACTCTAGTCGCGTACACTCACTTTTTACATAAACACCATTTGATTGACCTTGTTTTTTTTCTATATAGAAAAAAAAACATTTGACCAACATTACAAACAAGAAAATTTTTGAGAGAAAAATAGTATCCATCACTAACACAACATACTAACACGTTAACCTTGACTCTTGTTTCTTCATCTTCATCGTCGTTTTAGTCTTTTTTTTTTTTGTTTTGTTTTGCTCTCATCCATTACCTCTGGCCATCATTATTGGCCACTGTATACTAAATACTTGTAAATTGGAATTTTTAAAATTATCGAAAAAAACTTTATTTTTTTCTGTTATTTTAATACGACTATATATGACATCATAACGACAACAGAGACAGATAAATGAATCGAATTTGAATCAATCTTTTAATGGTATTGGTGGTATTGTACTACGAAATTTTTGTATCAAACTTCTTAGATTATAATTTGGTGTCAATATTTGACTGGCAAGTATTTCATTTGTCAATGGACTAGTAACATTTCCATCGGTTATCCATTTTTGCATTGCTAATCGTTCATATGAATGTCCATCTATATAATTTAAAGCAAAAAAAAAAAACGTCAACAACAACAACAACAACAGATATGATTTTAGATTTGATGAACAAAATTTTTTTAAATTTTCTTCAAACCTGAAGCAACAACCGGATCATTCATAACATCTTTGGTGATTGGACAACAAAATTCCATCGGTTTATGTATACGTTCATTTTCCATTTCATCTGTATTCAACCATAATGGATTTTTTAGAAACAAACTACTACGAAGAATTTTATTCCGATGACCTAAAGGTTCTGTGAGTGGATGAGAAAAAAAATGAATTGATTGATTGATTGATTGATAGGTAGACAAAAAAAAATTAGTATACCGATTCGTAGATTTGTAAGTAAAGCATCATGTGTTAGATGTAACAATTCTGGACCATCGATTTCATTTTTACGAAATATTTTCGTATACCGTCCAAGACCTAATGATGAAAGCCAATCACAAACATCATCCGGATTCCATTCGGTAGGGAATTTTTTCCGAAATAAATCATTTTCATTTTGTTGTTGTTGCTGCTGCTGTTCCTGTGATGATGTTGATGATGATGATAATGAATGTTTATTTAACATTTTTTTCTGCTGATTTATTGATTGATTATTATTTATTGATTCATCTGAATATTGTCGTTGTGTTGTCGCTCGTATATTAATATGTTTAACTTTAATTTTATTCAAATGCCAAACAATTATTGTTTGATCATTAGAACCGGATGCTAATAATTGATTATCATCAGAAAATGCACAACTGGTTACATAACGTTTATGTCCATCTAAACGATGGATCATTTGGCCAATTTTTGGATCCCAAACAATAACCATTTTATCACCGCCACTATTTTTTTGTTTGTTTGAATGCAAAAAAAAACATTTATTGTCTTGGATCTTGGATTATTCTAAAATGAAATGAATATACATACGCCGATGCTAATAATGAACCATCCATTGAGAATTTACAACAATTAACATTAGCATTATGACCAATTAATGTATGTGATAATGTTATTGAACAATTAAGGCCACCACTTATATGCCATAATTTGACTAAATCATCATTTCCACATGTTGCTAATAGATAAAAACTTTGTAATGGACCATCGGCAACTATTATGGGCAGTATTGTATATTTGTCCACCATTAATCAATCAATCAATCAAACAAATAAACAAACAAACAAACAAGCAAATATTATATTATTTACCATTCACTTCATATTGTGAACTAAAATCACAACCTAAAACACCAAGATCATGTGCAACTTCATATGTCATTAGATAGGAAACATTTCCATATTTTGTGTCCCATAATTTTAGATCACCTGAACTTGAACATGAAATCATATATGTACTATCAGGTGTAAATGAACAGCCAGTTATTTTTGCATCATGTTTATATAATGTTCTACATATGAATCATATATGGAAATTAGTAAATTCAAAGCAAAGAAAAAAAAACCACCACTTACTTTATACGTGTTCTTGTACTAATATCCCAAACGACTAATGTTTCATCATCAGCACCGGATGCTAATAATGCTGATGATGGTGAAAAACAACAGACACGTATTGCACTTCTTGATTCATGCATCATTTTTAATACTTGTTCACCATTCTTGATGTGAATTGATTGATTGATTATAATTAATTAATTAAAAATGAATAATGAAGATGAAAAAAAATAGAAAAACTAACCTGACTATTCCACAGAATAATACAACCATCAGTAGATGCTGATGCAATAATAGTACCGAATGGTGAATAACGTACACAATTAACACCATATTCATGTCCAATCAATGTGGATAATTTTGGTTTATCAAAATATTGTTGATCATTTGATTCCCAAAGCCTAATGGTACGATCATTTGAACAGCTAACCAATTTACGATGGCCATTAAAATCTATCCAATTTACATCCGATTGATGACCAGTTAATATTTGATACAATGTTTCTGAAGACATATTTTTTTTGTTTTTTTTCATTCATTTAACCAGAATAACGAAACGTTGCTTGCGAAACCACCACCACCACCATTGACAGCTAACTACCAAACTAATCACAAAAAAGAAGAGAACAAAAAAACTGGGTTAATTTATCTTATATATATTCGATTTAAGACAAAAAAAGACGTGAAAAACAAAATTTAAACAAAAAAAAACATATCTGGCTCATCTATATATATACTTTGTCTGTGTTTTTTTGAATGTACGTCAAAAAGTTTCATATATTTGCAACAAAAACAGTATATAATCAAAAGCCAAAAGTTTTTTCTTTATATTTCTCAAATGAAAAAAAAATTACATAACTTTTGAAAAAAAAAATTCATGTCGCCAAGATACGACGAACAGCTCGGCCAACAAATTCTTTTTACCTGTCATTTGTTCTTGATCACGTCTGGCATAATACTGACGATAATAGCAATAACAAAAAGACGATGAAGACGATGACGATGAAGAAGAATTTTCATTTTTATTCCCTGAATTTTCTCATGATTTTTTTTTCTTTGTAATTTTCGATTGCAATAATTGATTGGATATTGATTTTTGTTTGTTGTTGTTGTTGGATAACGTATGAATCATTTTTTTTATAGACAATGTTTTCTTTTGTTTTTAATAATCAATCACACAGTAATAATAATAATTTTAAAAATTCTAAGTTTTTGAATTTCACTTCTTTTTCATTTATTTTTGAAAATTTAAAGTTCTCGAAAAGAAAAAAAAATTTTTTTTTTTACTGGACTGATATTTATGAACGGCACAAATGAAATTTTCAAGCTTTTGTGTCTGTCTGTCTTTCTGTGATGTTGATGTTGTTGTTTTTTTTTCGATGTTGTTGTTGTTGTTTGCTGTTCTTTCTTTTACTTGCTCATTTTCGATTTTTTTTTTGTTCGCTGGGTTTTTTCTTTTCTTGTTTGCATAAATTTTTTTCATTTTTTTTCTTGCTTAAACAAAACAAACATATTGGAATTGATAAATAGAATTTTCGCCATTAAAATTTCGTTTATATTTGAAGAATAATGGAACAAAGGAATAGACCGATTATTGGTCATCATACGACCTCATCATCATCATCATCATCATCATCAACCACCACCGATACGGATACAGCAAATTTATCATCATCATCATCGAATGGCAATAATGGACGATCTCTTGGACGTATAGAGATACAAATTGAGTAATTTATATATATTGATTTTCCATTGATTAATCACATTAATAATAACCAAAAATAAAATTATTATTCTCAAGGCATACATCAAGAATGGAATCGGATTCTACTGGCGCTAATTCTTCCCCTCATATAACATTTAATTATCCTTTTCTTATGCGTAGAGATTTATCACAGGCTTCTCTACCATCATCAATGCAAAGAAATCGTATAGCTGAACGTGAACGTAATTATTATAGGCAATATTATTTAAGGTATGGTATTATTCTCATTATGGCTATTGTGATGATAATAATTCAAATTCGGATTCCTAATTTTTTCAAATAGAAGATATCGACCAGGTTCATCATCATCGTCGTCGAATGATTCTTCATCAGCAACTACAGCATCAGCAGCAGCAGTAGAATCATCATCAACAACAACAGTAGCATCAACAACACCACCTACATCAACATTAACTAATGCAAGACCAATAGAATTTGAGACAACAGTTTATCGGCCGAATTTATCTCGAATTGCTTCACAGATAGTTTTATCACCAATTCAAGTTACCTTTCCAGCCACGCCAACATTACCATTAGTGGTATCAACATCTGCGGATAATGTACAAAATAATCGTCGAAATATGAATGTATCATCAAATGCGCAAGATGTAACCATATCAACATTACCACCATCATCGGCAACATCGACATCAACAGCAAATCAAACGGAAATATTGACAACCAGTGGTGATATTGTACGTAATGTTTTCGAAAGATTACATGGTACAGCACTTCAATTGAATCGTGATGGTCATTGGTTTAATCTACAGAATGGATTAACTAAACAGGAAATAAATCGTCATACTATTTCCTATGAATATAAACCAAAAAAACGAAAACGAATGAAAAGAATTGTCGATAATAACAATAATAATAATAATGGTGGGGGTGGTTCAGGTGAATGTAGCCGAAGTTTTAATAGCCAACAAAATCAAACAAGTGAAAGTGAAGTTTGTTCAATATGTTTGGATCATTTCTGTATCAACATTACTGTCAGGTATGTTTGTCTGTTTGTCTGTTGTGTTTCAAATGAAATCATTGATTTTTTTTTATTCAAATTTTTTTTTTTTTTTTTGCAGACGATTACCTTGTCTTCATGTGTTTCATATAAAATGTATTGATAAATGGTTGAAACAGAATAAAAAATGTCCAATATGTCGAATATCGATTGCCATTGATTATGAAAAAATGTTTTCATCATTAAATTCAGGAATCAGTATTGAACAATGTTTAAATCAACAGGAATCATCACTTGGTTCGAATATAGCAAGTTTTCTACAAGAATTGACCGATCTACAACAATTGGTTTATGATTTGCCTACAAATAATGGAATGGCACGGCATTCATTATTTAATTATGGCCAGATTTCTTCAAATAATAATGATAATAATAATAACAATAACAATAATAGCAGAAACAATAATGATCAACAACAACAAACGGCTTCAATAAATAATAATAATGATAATGTTGTTGATGGTGGTATGGTCAACGATAATAATAATAACAACATTATCAATGATAATAATCGAAACATTTGAATCAATTTTAATGATTCGATTCATTCTATTGATTGGTTGATTGATTGATTGATTATATTTTAATTCTAAGTCAATACAAAAAAAAATTTATTGATCATCAAATCATTGAATCCATAATGTTTTCATCCATCAAATTTTTTTCATCAAAAAAAAAAAAAAAAATCAACAACAACAACGATAACGATATATCCATATTGTGCCTTTTTTTCGTTATTCATTCAAAATGGATGAAAAAACGAAAAAAAAAACAACAACAACAACAATAACAAAGCGAAAATAAAAGCAAAAAAAAACCTCAAATCCTAATCATCATCATCATCATCATATTTTTTAATCCCCGAATACACAAGGCATCAACTTGCAACTTGTCAACAATATATTCAGGCTGCAATGTTTTTTTTCTTCTTAGCTGATAATGAAATTTTATTTTTTTTCTTTCAATTATATTCTGATCACCTAATTAACATACATCACATGATTATATTAATTTCACCTGGATATATAAACAATATGATGATGATAACTTGTAGAAAATTTTTCACACACATCAACACAAACATCAAATTGATAAATTATGTATCAATTTTGAACAAGAAACAAAACGAAAAAAAACGGTAATAGATGATCTCTGGGTATTCAATATATATAAATATAAATATAATTTTTCCAATTTCTCTCTCATTCGTTCTCTCATCAATTGATTGATTGATTGATTGACGCTTTAATAATATCAAATCAAATCAAATGAAATGAAATGATTTTTTTTTTCTATTTGTCTTTCTATTTTTCATTGATTGTTTGTTTTTTTCATTTCATTTTTTTTCCACAAACACCCGCATACACACCCACCCACACACACGTCAATTATGTTTTTTTTTTATTATTTCTCGAATTCAAATTAAAAAAAAAGAATATTGAAAAAATCGATTTTGTCTGTTTGATCATCATGATGATGGTGATGTTTGTTTTAGATTTTTTTTTTCATTCATCATCACAAAATGAAGATGATTATCGTCATCATCGTCATTGGTTTATTTGTTTGATTCTTTCTTTCTCATTTCCAATCATCACATCAATTATTTCGGATATTCAAAATCACTAGGGATCGCGTATTTTTCATCCAGGAAATCTAACGACAACAACAAGGATTACACCATTGCTTTGGTGCGTATGCGTCTGTGTGTGTGTGTGTGTGCATACATTTTGAATTCAATAAGAAACGAAATGAAAACGAAAATGAAGAAATTAAAAATCAATTCCAGAATGAAAAAAAAAATAGAATCGAAATCGAGAAAAAAAATCCAAATGTTTATATTTTCGGGAAATGTTTGTTCGAAATATTCTTAGATTTTTTTTTCCTTGATTCTTGATGGTCCGGAAGTTTATTGTCATTTTTGTTCGGGTGTTTTTTTTTTTTTTTTTTTTTTTTTTTTTTTTTGGTACACACACACACAGATTATTATTTTCAATAATGATGATGATAATAATGTAGTGTAAGTCTACAATGGAATTTATAGAATCTATCTATATAAATGTGTGTGTGTGTGTGTTAACAGCAAACTATTTTCACATTATAATTAAGATATCTGATGATGATGGTGATGGTGATGGTAATGATGGTGATGGTGATGTTTAGAAACGAAAGTTTTTTTTTTCGTTATCGACATTCAGACACACAAACACACACACAGACACAGTGATTCATCGATAACAAGAAACGAAAAAAAAAATATCGAAAAAACATAAGGAGGAAACAAGCAAGATAAAAAAAAAAAATAAAATCTACTAATCAGTTGCTACTGATTTATTTTTTCTCCTTACTCTTTTTTTTTGATTTTGGTTTTGTTCCAATAATTTTTCTTTCGTTTGGATAATAATAATAATAATAATAATTTTCGGTAATAATCGTCGTATTATTAATGATAATAATAATAATATGTTTATTTATTGCCACTAGCTAATAATAATCGTATTATTAAAGCCATTTTTAAATGTGATATATATTGTGAAGAGAAATGAAAATTGTCCAACAAAAAAAAATGATGTCGATGTTGATGATGATGATGATTATGACGACTACTACGACAACAATGACGTCGACTCAGTCGAAATATTCGAAATGTAGTTCGAGGTTCATTCTCTCTGATTCCCCATATATTCTGGTTTGTGTGTGTTTGTCGAATTTTTTATTTTTATTCTTATTTTAATCGTGCATTGAAAATCAAATAAGACAGACACACACACACACACACAAGTAGACACGCAAGCGCATCAAAAAAAAAATTTGTTTTGCAATTTATACAAGGAACAACGATGATGATGATGGTGATGATCAATGACGGGCACCGGAGATTGCACACATTTTTAGTTTTCAATTCATTCATGGTTTAGATTTTAACTTCGATCATCACATCATTGTCATCAACATCGTCGTCGTTGTCGTCGTCGTCTATTTTTTTTACGGTTATTTTATATGTGCGACCAACAACAAGCGACAAATTCTCGAAATATAACTAGCAATATTTTACAAAAGTAAGTGCAACATACACACACACACACTGAGAAAGATTGACAGTCAGTTCGACAAGTCAATTTTGATCATATATGAAAATTTTTTTTAGATTTGTTTTTCTTTCTCATTTAACCATTATATTAACGATTTCAATGAATATATGTTTTTCGTTTTTTTTTTGCATTTTATGTGTGTATGATTGGATTTTCTTTTCAATTTTTTTTTTTTATTTTCCGATCAAATAATTGATAATCGAAAATTTTTTATTTTTTATTTTTCTAGAATTTTGAATTCCTATAGGAAAATCTATGTGAAAATGTCAAAACATTCAGTGATGTATGTGCCGTCGTCGTCGTCGTCGTCGTCTATATCTACCATTTTGTAGCCTCATTACTGTCGTTATCGCCATTCTATAATTTCCGCGCTTTTTTTTGTTTTGTTTTGTTTATTTATTTATTCGATTGTCATTACCCCATTCTTGAACATTATCATCATCATCATCATCATTGTCGTCATTTTATTATCAAACATTTTTTCTGTTGTTGTTGTCGTTGTTTTGCTCATGGCTCAATGTTTTTATTCCGGACCAAATTCTTGAAAGAATATTAGAATTATCTGTGGTCATTTATTCAATTTTTTGTTTGTTTGTTTGCTGCACACACACACACACACACACATTCATCAGAATGTTTCACCAGCAACAACAACAACAACAACAACGACAACAACAACAACGATAACAATAATCAACGACAACAATAATCACCGTATGTGGAATGTGTGAGTTCCGTTTATTTTTTAGTTTTTCAGTTTTTTTTATGTTTTTGTTTGTCATTTATGAAAATTAGATTTTTTTTTTGTTTGTTTGCTGTACAGTAGACTGTACAGGATTTCCGGTTTATATTTTAGGATTTGAGATTTGGTTCACACAGTTTCATTTTTTTTTTATAATCAAAAATTCACTGTTTTCATTCATCAACGAGCAATTCATCAACCACCACCACCACCACCACCAGCACCACCATCATCACCGTTTTTAAAAAAAAAATAAAATAACGAATTGAATCCATCGATGGGGATTCGTTAATCAAATTACATTTGATGAAAATAAATGAGAAAGGTTTGTTCATCTTTTTTTTTTTTGCTTTCGCTTCTTTTTTCTGGTCAAAATTTTCTTTCTTTTTTTACGAAAAAAAAATTCAATTATTGGTGTTCATCATCATCATCATCATCAGTGTGTGTGTGTGCTATTTTTGGAATGAAAAATTTATTGAATCAAAAAAATGGAATCAAATGAAATGAAATTTCATTATCACCATTCAATTGAAAATGAAATTTTATATCCATTTTTTTTCACCACTGATCCCTTTTCATTTATTGTTCCATCCAAAGTGTTCAATTTATGCTTATTTTTCAAAAAAAAATGATCCAATTAATCAAAATCCGGTTTTTTTTATTTTTTTTAGCTGTATAGTATTTATATTAGTATCCATAGATATTTATCTTGAGTATGCGAATCAGACATTATGATGATGATGATCATCGTTATCATCATCACTTGATGCCATCATTGAATGATAATAAAAAAACAATGATGATGACTAGTTCAATCTCAAGACATTCAATAACAATTACAATCAACAACAACAAAGGAATTTATCTTCCAACATCAACAAATTACATTTAATTAATTTTGATTTATGATGATGATGATGTTATGATTGTTTTATTTGATTCACGTACCTATTATCATCATCATCATCATCGTGATGATCATTGAAGATATGATAACCATTTGTATGGTTTAATAATAATAATAATAACAACAACCTACAAATGAATATAGTGACAACTCTTAAATCGTTATATTCAATGGTGTTTTGTTTTGTTTTGTTTTTTTGTGTGTTTTTTTTTTGTTTTTTGTTATGTTGATATTTTTGGTTGTTCTTTTTTTTCCTTGTTTTCTCCATTCATTCATTCATTCATCCATTTATTTATGGTGTTCCAAAAAAAAACTTGAGTAATTTTTTTCCGTTTATTCTGTTAAACTGTTCTTGTATCTGTGTGTGTGTATCTTATTCTTTATTCTTTGTATTTTTTTTCTTGATTCATTATTAATTCAGTGTCTGTTTTTCCATGTGTGTGTGTGTGTGTGTGTGTGTTGTTGATTGAATTCAATTGTGTTTTGTATTTATTTTTGGTTTGTGTATATATGATAAATCCTATGAAATTGATAACAAACTGTTCACTGTTTTCAACACACCATTGTTGTTTGTTTTCCATTGTTGTTGTTGTTGTTGTTGTTGGTTTTCTTTTTCCGGTATTGACCAATGGCCAACAGGGGAATTCAAACAAACGACGATACAACAACAACAACAACAACCGGACAATAAATAACAGTTATAGGAAATTTGATAATTTTTCTTTCTAGCTTGTCTTTGTTGTTGTTGTTGTTTTTGTTGTTGCCAATAATAATAAATTGATCAACGCCCAAATATAAGTTGAAACAGTAATAATTTATTCCATTCTATTATGTTTAGATGATTGTGTGGTGATAGTGGTGATGGTGGTGATGGTGGTGGTGGTGGTGGTGATAATAATAATAAAGTTGAATGAATTGGGCGTCATACGATATTATTTAGATATAATGATGATAATGAAAAGGTTTATTATTAGTGTCATTTTTAACACACACACTGTGTGTGTGTGTGTATGTTTATGACATAAAAATACAGTGTTTATTAGCCAAATTTAATTGATTAAAATGTTTGATATGATGATGATATTTGTGTTCAAATGTGAAATGATTTCATTCGATCGATCGATCGATCGATTGACACCAATTGGCTATAATTGGTTTTTTTTTGTTTTGTTTTAAAAATAATCCAAATACATACATTAGGAAAAAAATCGATGTGAACAAAAAAGAAACAAAAAAAAAACGCGTGCTACCACATGATCGTCTCATTCATTCATTCATTCATTCAATCGATCATCAGCATTTAAAAAAAAATCTGAATCTAAATTCGTGTTGATGTTTTTTTTTCTTCGTTTTTCTCACTGAAAACAAGCGAATAAGAAGACAAAAAAAAATCATAAATCAATTGCTGCTTAAACTTTACAATTTTGTAAACTTTTTTTTGCTGTTTCGTTTCGTTTCGTTTTGTTTTTATTTCGATTCGGATTTTTTCGTTTTTTTCACATTTATCCAAATGAAATGAATGAATGAATCAATGGATGAAAAAACTTCTGATTCTTTTTTGATGAGAATTGAAGATTTTTTTTCGTGTGTGCGTGCGTTTTTTTTTAGTGTGTGTGTTAAGAATAAGTTTTCATTGTATTTAAATTGTATGCATACATTTATAGTCGTCATAAACATCGATAGTTTTTTTTTTGTTTGTTACCCATTCCTGCTTGAATTATTGCTTTCATTGTTCACATTCATTCGGTTCATTCGATTTGGTTATACATCATTATATTAAATAAATATTACAAAAGAAAATTTATAAAAAAAAAAATAAAAAACGATCATCATCATCATCATCATCATTGGTTGATGATTGTCGTCACCACATGGATGGATGGATGAATGAATGTGCTGTAAAGTTGAATAGATGTGAAAAAAAAATTTTGAAAATGAAATGAATCGAACAAGAAACAAAAAAAAACTTTGTTCAAATAGCAGCAGCAGCAAAAACAATTGTAATGTATTTGAATCGCAGAAGAAATTGATAATGATAGTGATTCAAATACAAAAACAGAAACAAAACAAAACAAAAAAAAGTTCGACAAGTAATGATTATCGTTTTTTTTGTTTTGTTTTGTTTTGTTTTTTTTTTTTTTTGGTTTGGCCGATTATTATTGTTGGACCATACCAATATCAGACATGAACAAATAAATGGCCATCTATAGATTGAATCTTTTTTTTCTTTTTTGATTTTTTTTGTGTGTGTCTGTTCATTCATGTGCTCTTTGACTTTCAATACAAATCGTCTTCATATTTGTTGTTGTCGTTGTCGTTATAGTCGATCATCAACATCATTATTCAATGCATCATACAAGTCAATATCAATGGTCAATATATGTCATTTTTTTTGATATTTTCACTGGTTTGTAACATTTCATTTTTGGCCATCATATCATATTTAATATAGACAAACGTAGAGCCAAAACAAAACAAAACAAAAAAATAGGAAATGGAAATTAACCAGATTTGTGTGTGTGTGTATGGTTTTCTCTTTTTTGTTTTCGGTTCACTTAATATTCTATATCCGGGTAATATTAACCGGATTTTTTTTTCTGTCTGGTTTGCTTGTATGTTTGTTTTTTTTTTTTTTTTTTTTTGAAAAGTGGACTGATTCGGTTTTTTAGTTAATGATGATGGTGGCGGCAGCGGCTATGGCGGCCGCCATATTATACATCTTGACCATCTCGAAATCTAATCAATCATATCCAATTGAATTTGGGAGAAACAGAAAAAATTTTTTCAATTTTTTTTTCTCAAAAATTTTTTTCATCAAATTTGATTATTATTAAAATCAATCATTCAGTTTTTTTTTCTTGTTTCAGTAATGATGATTCTATTGTTTGGCTGTTCATTCATTCATTTTTTTCACTGAAATTCTTTGGTTAGTGTTTTTTATCAAGAATGAGAATTTCCACTCAATCGATCACAAACAAATCCATAAGAATTTTTTTCTTTATTTTTCAAGCATGAAATTTGTTTCTATTTTTCTTTTGTTTTCATCATTGAAACATTTTTTTTTTTTTTTTTTTTTTTTTGGTCTGTGAAAATCATAATAAATGTCCTGTACACACAAACAAAAAAAACTTGAAAGATTTATCCGTTTTTATTTTGTTGTTGTTGTTGTTGTTGTTTATTTGGTTTTTATTTTCAAGCCATTGGATCTTATATTCGAAACCGATTTGAAAATCATGGATTTTGGAGAGAAATGCAGCAGAATATATATGATCATCATTGAGTGATAAAGTGAAAATCCTCTGAAATTTTTTATTTTTTTTTATTTTTAATTTCAAAAATTCTCTAGAAAAAAAACCTTTTCATTTTGTTTGTCATCATCATCATCGTTGTCGTCATCATCTTCAGTTTGATTGTTTTTTTTTTGGATTTTTGTTTTTGTTTTCGTTGTTGTTGTTGTTGTTGTCGTTGTTGTTGATTATTGTCAATTTTTTTTTCGTTTGTTTTTTTTTATATTCTCTGTGTATGTGTGTGTGTGTAGGCGTAGGCGAAATCATTTCGATAATGTGTTACAATATACTCGTTTCACTCACATAGTTTTTTTTGTATGCCATCAATCCTTGCCCCTAAACATTGCGGATATTATTATTATTATTATTATGATTATGATTACTATTAGTGTTTGAATGGAAAATACCATGATGAATGAATGAATATCATGATTGAATTGAATGAATAAATGATGATGATGATGATGGAATAAACATAGAATGTAAAAAAAAACAGAATATAAATCTAGGTTTTCTCCAGTATATACCAAGAATTTATTATTCATTGTCGTTTCAGTTGTTTTTGTTGTTGTTGTTGTTGTTGTTATTCAGCAAAACGGAATTGTAAATTTATTCTCTCTCTCTCTCTCTCTATCTTGCTATTCAGCAAAAGAAAAAAAATTTTTTTTAATTCAGTTAATCACTAAACACTACTACCACCCCACTAGCACCACGACGACGACGACGACGACCACCACCATCATCATCATCATCATTACAAGTTTTGTTTCGTTCTATTTGGTTTTGTTTTGTTTTTTTTTATTTTCGCCCATTTATTCTTGGAAATTCTGTAGTTCCCAGCATTACATTGTGGTGTGGATTATTATTGTTCCTCAGCATTGTATGCGACAAACACATTGGACGTCAAATCCAAAATTGAATACAAAAAAAACCAATCATAATAATTCTAATAGTAGAATTAGTGGTTTGTGTGTATGTGTGTGTTTTTTTTTTAATTTTGGAACATTAACATATCTAGAATTTACTAATTACCAGTAGTAGTAGTAGTAGTAGTAATTTTCTATAGTAGAAGAGATTTATATATTTTTTTTTGTCACTTTGATCTACATTCGATCTGTGTAAATATGATGATGATGATGATTTTAACAATTGATTGATTAATTATTCTTTCTCGTTGTTGTTGTTGTTGTTGTTTTTGTGGGACAAAACTTTTTGTTTGTTTGTTTGTTTATGTCATTGTTATGTTGTTGATTTATAATTTCTGGAATTCATCTCATCATTTGTTCTATATGGTGATGATGGTGGTGGTTCCACATTCACATTTTGTGGCACATACATTAATGTTATATAACAGTATTTTTTTGGTTTTGGTTTTGACCACACAAACACAAGTTAATCATTAATATATGATGATGATGATGATGATATTTGTTTGCATATGTGTGTGTGTGTGTGTTTATGAATTTTGTACATTAATTAGTCATCATTGCAATGATGATGAACCACTTATAACCAGAGAAGAAAAACAAAAACAAATAAGACTTACATAATGATATTTTTTTCTCGGTTGTCATCATCATCGTCATTATTCTAATTATTGTTTGGTTTGCACAGATGCTAAACATCACACACACACACACACACAGACAAATTAGATGAAAATAAATTGGAAAAATTATTCTCACTTACATGTGATATATTTATTTATATTCATATGTATGGTTTTCGTTGATTGTTTTTCTAATTTTTTTTTTGCGGGGGTGGGTTGGTTGGAGGGGCTGTATGATTTGTTGTTGTTGTTGTTGTTGTCATCATCTGGGTGTGTATCCAAAGTCGAATTTTTGTGTTTTCTTCTATTTGGACATGTGACGATAGAATGAACAAAAAAAAAATCCATGTGTGTGTGTTTGTTATTAGTAGAAGAACAAAAAAAAAATCTCATCAGTAGAAAATGTATAACAAATGATCATAATGTATAACCATGGATTTGTTATAACCAACATCAACACCAAGAATAGAAACATCTGAAACAAAACAGCAAAAAAAAAGAAAAAGAAAATATGAAAAGTGAGAAAAAGAATAATGACCGTTTTTTTTTCATTTGGATTCTTTATTTATTTAAAGAAATGAAAAGATTCAACTACCGTTCCAACGAAAAAAAAATGGAATGAAATAAAATGAAATGGTATATGCCAGCCGGTGCAATACGAATATTTTTCATTCATATGAATGACAATGATTATCGCTAGCTGACTGACTGACTGACTGGTTGGTTGGTTGGTTGGTTTGTTTGAAAAAAATAAATTAAGAATCGCTTGGCAAGACATTTTTTTTTTACACGGCCAAATTCATTTCAACCAAAAAAAAAAATGAAAATAAAAAGAATAAGAACAAAACGATATATCATCATTGTAAATGTTAAAGTATGGCCATTCAGAATATATATATATTCTATACCGCAATATATATATAAGCTATTTATTTCTTTTATTATTCTTTATATTATACCATTATTAATCAAAAATTACACAGACACACACCCACACACACACACACATAAGAATATGGTTAAATTTATATTTATATATATGGACAATAATAACAATGAGTTGAATTTGTCATTTTTTTTCAACCACAACAACAACAACAACAACAACAACAACAACGAATGATGATGATCATGATGTGATGGTGATGGTGAATGATGATTGACGATGTAAATGAAAATAATAAAATCCTCTACTATATTCTATTGTCATTGTTTTTTTTGGTTTTTTTTTCATACTTTCATAGATCCAGTATGGTTTCGATGATGATGATGAGGATTTTATCATTTTTTACATGTTTTGTTTTGGTTTGAAATTACAAACGCAAAACACACACTCGCACACAAATAGATCAATCAAATTGGAGATCTTTATTGTTTTTTTTTTCAACGAATCCGATTTTTTTTTTGTTTTGTTTTGTTTTGTTTACAGCAGCTGCTTTGTTTACCATCAGTAATCATTCAATAATCATTCAGTGATAAGAAGAAGTAAGACACAAAAACAGAAAAAAAACAACAACAACAACATGACATTTGTGTGTCCAGAATTAAAATATATTTATTTATATATATATTTCACGTGAAAAAAAAACAAGAATATTTCATCATATACTCAAGAATCGAAAGTGGAAAAAAAATGAAAACAGAAAAGTAAAAAAAAAAAAAGAAATTCTTGATCTATATCGAATAATATCATATCATATCATTTTCATTTTTATTTTATTCAACTATTGAAACTTGAGATATATTCGTCTGTGTGTGTGTGTGTGTGTGTATGTTACAGATCCATTTACAGTCTCATTTATCCATAATATTTGTTTGTTTGTTTGTTTGTATGGACAGTTTTCAAATTCGTTATTGAATGGTGGAATTTTTTTTTTTTTTTTGGTCCCGGAAAAAAAATCCTATTCATTCGTGCGTGTCATCATATATATGATACATGGTTATCATCATTTTTAATTATTCAACAATGATATCACTTTTCATCAACATCATCATCATCATCTACGAACTACTTCCTGAATAGAATCCGATTTTTAGTTCTTCTTCTTGCTTCTTGCTTCTTCTTCTTTTTCTTGCTTCACATTCTTGTGTCTGTACCATTTGATGGAATATTGTCGTCGTGTTTGGTTTTGTTTTGTTTTGTTTTGTTTTGTTTCTTTCTGGTATATTTATCTCTCACTTGCTGCACACACACACACACACAATTTAAATATTTCAAAAAAAAAAAATCTATACCAAGTTTGAATTACAAATATTTTCCCAAACTAAACAATGAAGAGAGAAAAAAATTCTGAAACATTATTCCGTTCTATGGAAATCGAAAAAAAATGGCTGTTGGTGTTTCTGGTTTTGTTTTGTTTCTGATTTTCAATTCCATTTTTTATTTTTTTTTTTTTGAAATTACAATGTGATAAGAATTTATTTTTTTTTCTTGTATTTCTGGTTCATTTCTCAATCACATTCAATGATCATTGATTTGTTTTTTTTTCTGCCTGATTGCTTGAAATGATTGGTCCATTATTTTCACTTACTACCTCATTGCTAAAAAATTCTTATTTTTTCTTTCAATCTCGTTGTATTATATCCAAAATCCAAAAAAGAAAAGTTTTCAATAATAAATAGCCATTAATGGAATGGACACAAAAAAAATGAAAAAAAAACTTTGACAAATCTCAATAGCCAGATTATTAGATTGAAATTGTTAATAATACCGTTGTAATGATGAAAAATAAATGATGATGTTTTATTATTTGTGTGAATCAATTTCCATAGACAAACACACATTGATTTCACATTTTTTTTTTACATTCATGATCATGATCATGATCTCGTGACGATGATGATGATGATCAATGCGTGATCTATTTATTTATTTATGCTGTAAAATTAAGCCAAAATTAAGCCAAAAAAAAAGTGAAAAAAATTCACACATTTTATATGTATATCCATTAACATAACATTGCAACAAAAAAAAATCACGATCAAAATCACCTTATTCAAATTGTTGAAAGCAGAGAAAAAAAATGATTTCGGTCTGGTTTCCATCGAAACATTTTTTTTTCTTTTTTTTTTTGGTGTGTGTTAAAAATGTTTTCACATTCACATGATGATATTGCATACGATGGAATGCTGCTGCTCATCGATGGAAAATGTTGTTTTCAATCAATTTGCTTGTGGATTTTTTTTTTGTTTTGTTCTGACCGTTTATTTTTTTTCCAATCATTTCATTAGCAAGTTTAAATTATTTTTTTTCTTTTTTCTCCAAAAAAAACACAGAATATTCTTTCACCCTTAATGGCAAAATAATTGAATTTTTCTGTCTTTCGTATTTTTTTTTTTTTTTGTACATTTATTCTTTCATTGACATTTCTGACATTTTTTTTTGTTGTTACACTATGTGATGTTCACTATTAATTTGACCATAAATATTGCAAATTGAATTGTGTGTGTGTGTGTGTGCCCAAATGTTTTTTTTAAATATATTGGGGACGAAAATTTCCTTTTTAATATATAATTGGTAATTGGTTACCGTTTGTAATAACAGAATTTTGATTTTCATTTTGTTTTTTATTAAACTTTTTTTTCCTATCATCATAAAAGTAGTCGTACTACTAATGGTGATTCTGTATACTCCATATATATATACAGAATCAAACATTCCTTATTTGAACAAAACCGATGATGATGATGATGATGATGATGTTAATTTATTACAGCAAAAAAAAAAATATTCTCTCATACCAAAAACATATATATAAAAAGAGAGAGAGTAATATTACAATGGAACATTTCCAAACAAAAAACAAAAACAAAAAATGCGAAAAGTTCCATTATAATAATGCTTGAATTGTTATTCAAAACCGAATCGATCACCCCTATTGAGCAACCAAAACAAATCAGTAGCAACAGCGACATTTTCTCTCTCTCTCTCTCTCTTTCTTGTTTCTTATTCTTTGTCGGTTCCATTGGTTGGTTTTCTTTTTATTCTGTTTTTATATTCCGCTGTGAATCAACGAAAAGTAGTTGTTGGCATTTTTTTTTGTTTTGTTTTCTCTTATATCATGAAACCGAAGAATCATGAAAGATGAAATGGATTCCATCATCATCATCATCATCATCATCATCATCATCATCATCATCAGATAGAGAAATGATATAATTTTGGCGACAAATGGTGAAAATGGATGCAGAACAAAACAAAAAAAAAAACAGCGGGTCACACACTTATATTGAATTATATAACATGATGATGATGATGATGATGATTATTATTATTATTATTATTATTACCGAGAAGAAACAAGAAGATGAAAATGAAGAAGAAGAAAAAAAAAAACATTTGGATATAAGATTCTTGAATTCGAATGAAATGAATAAACAAACAAAACAAAACAAAACAGAAAGAGAAAAATTGTATTGTACGATAATGGTGGATTTTTTTTGTATGTGTATGGTGTGAGAAAAAAAAATGGGCCCCAAAAATAATAATATTATTATTATTATCTGGATTAGCTGGAGGCTATTAAGAAATAAGAATAAGAAGAATGAATGTAATTCTGTTTTGTTGTTATTTTTTTTTTTTTTTGGCAACAATCTGCTTGAATTGTTGTTTGTTGCTGGCTTGCTGGTTGGCTAACTGACTGACTGATTGATGCTTATTGGTTTTTGGTCGGTATTTATTGAATTTCTGGAATCTAGTGTGTGTGTGTGTGTGTGTGTGTAGAAATTATCCTATGAATCTCATTTTAGGTTTTTTTTTCATGTGTATGTATGTATTGATTGGATAATGGATTGCTATCCTATTTATTTTGTTTAATAACGATACAAAAAAAAACGATAGATACAATCTACTACTACTACTAGTTCCATATTTGGGTTTTTGTATAATGGATCTATGTCTAATTTTTTTTCTCTCAATATACACCCAAAACATTCAAAAAAAAAATATGAATATGAATATGAGAATCCCGAATGAAGAAGACGACGAAAAAAAACCTCAATTAACGAATATAAAACATATGTGTGTGTGTGTGTGTGTGTTAAACACTATCTATGGTGCATTCAACTTTATTTTTTATCCCCTAAGTACAAACTTTTTTGTTTTGTTTCTCAATATTGAACGAATTCTATGGATCGAATAAATTGGACAGGGAGAAACAAAAAAAAAAGAAAAAAGAAATGGTTCCATTTTTTTTCCTGCTCGGAATTTAATTCCGATTCTTGTCTTTTTTTAAGATGAAAGAAATTAGTCAATTAAGCAGATTGCAGCTGATCACAAATTTTTTCCAGTTCCAACGATCATGATGATGATGATGATGATAATCTTTTTTTTTGGTATCGTTCTCTTTCGATGATAAGCTTGTTGTATTTTATGGATGTGTTGACAAATTGTTTGTAGGATATGATGTGATAAGAAAAAAAAAATGGAATTTTCTTGCTTCTTTTTTTGTTATATCTGGTTGTAAAAATTTCAATAAAAAAAAATTTTTTTTCTTTCATTTTATTTTCATATATATAAAAAAAACCGGAAAAAAAGTTGCCTTACAACTTGTTTGTTGCTGTTTGCTGTTTTTTTTCATTTTTGGATTCAAAAATCCATTCGATTCGATTCATTAACTTATGACCAATGTAAGTATGTTTGTTTGTAGAAAAAAAAATGACCAAAATTCAAATTTATTTTGGAATTCTATTGATTAGAAATCAAATATATATAAAACAACCGATGTCAAACATCATCATAATGATAATGTACAGCAATCATCAACAACATTATTACAACAACATCAAAGACGATTATCATCATCATCATTATCATCATTATCATCATCATCAACAACAACATCAACATCAACAACGACAACAACAAATTCATTACCATTATCATCGCCATCGATGGAAGGTGAATCAATGGTGACCGGTAGTAGTCAACATCAACATCAACATCAACATCATCGTCGTCGTCATCATCGTCGTCGTCGTTGTCATCAAAAAATGGATATTAATGATAATGATGATGATGATCAACAAGAACCAATAGATCAAAATAATAATAATGATGATTATGATGATGAAATACGAAATATTCCAGATGATAATCGGGATCATCATCCTGATCTTATCTATTGTTCTATACAACAAGAACAACCAGACCAGCCACCAGACCAACAACAACAACAATCAACATCAACATCAACAAAATCTACAAATTCAAATCGTTATTCAATGTTTCGTTCAACATGGAATTTATTCACTGATCGTTTTCATAGTCCTTGTATGAATAGAAATAGAAATGAAAATTGTTGTCGTTCCAATTGTCAAAAAAGTCAACAACAACAACAACAACAACATCATGATGATGATGGAAAACACCATAAACCAAATAAAAATAAGAAAAAGAAAAAGAAAAATAAACAAAAACAAAAATTTTATATTCCTGAACCAACATCAACATTATCGGATAGTGGTGGTACTGTCGGTGGTGGTGGTGGTGGTGGTGGCATTCTTACCACTACTGCAGCCGCTATCAATAATGGTGATGGTGGTGATCTTATTGAAAAAGATACAGCAACATCATCATTATTACCGGAAAATACAACACAACTTAAATGGGAAAAATTGTCACCAAGTGAATTTGAAACCCTACAGGAATATATTCAATGTATGTATTTTATTTATTTATTTTTTTTCACTTGATCAATATTCAATTGAATCTCATCATTGTGTGTCTGTGTCTGTGTGTATGTGTTTGCATGGTACATGTCAACATTGATGACAGTTTTTTTTCTGTTTGTTTTTTTTTTTTTTTGTCATTTGTTCATATGATCTAAATATGTCAGAAAAAAAAAGAAAATACCAGACACAATGTTTAAAAAGTTTTCTCTCTCTAACTCTCTCTTGATTTTTAGATAAGGGCGTATTGCCTCTTAGGTCATTGAATAATAATCACTTGACTTTTCATTTAATAATAATAATAATAATGTCAATCGAGAGAGGCAATAGTAGAATTTCATTTTTGAAATGTATTATTAATTTGTCCTGATTTGGAAATGAAGAAACTGTGAGAGATACAGATTGAATTGATCATCAACTGAAATCGGATGACATTTTTTTTTGTTGACTGTAATTTTTTTTTTTTTAGAAAAACTTTTCATTTTCAAAGGGTTTTTATTATTATTAATTTTGTCGCTGATATGAATCTATATAAGATTTTATCAGTTAATCAATCAATCAATCAATCAATCCATTTGAATATATTATTTAATACACTGGCTACACTGAGCAGAAAAAAACGCAGGAATATTCTTGCTTGATTCAATAATAATAAATGATGATGAAACTTTTCTTCATGAATTCTTGACTTTCTTGTTCATCATTCATTCATGAGATTCATGAATCATATCCTATTAGATTTTTTTTTTTATTATTATTCTTGTTACCGATTTTTGTTTTGCTACTGATGATGATGATGATAAAAAAAAAAATTTTTGTATTGACACACACCCGCACCCGCACGCACCCAGAATCATGAATCATTGCATAATAATAAAACACACATTAAACATCATTCTATCTTGCTTTTTTTTATTATTGTTTTTTTTATATATATTTATATTTTTATTTTTCCACCGACAATTTTATATTCCTAGAATTTCACGATTCTTTTTTTTTGTCGATAAAAAAAAACAACAGCGACAACAACAACAACAACAGTATCTAGGTTTCTATTTCCAAAGTTTTTTTTCTTCTTTTTTAACTGTATTTTTTTTTATTATTATTTTTCATCATCATCATTATGTTGTCTTCATTTTTCAACCATCTCTCTCTCTCTCTCTCTGTTTGTGTGTGTGTGTGTGTGTGTGTATTTGAAAATAAATCTCTCGCTTTTATCAAATTCGCTTTTTTTTCTTCGAAGAAAAAAAAATAAGACGATCGTTGACAACGAAATAATTCTTGAAATAAAAAAAAAGACTAAGATTAAGATAATAAAAAAGTAACCAAATATCAACGACAATCAAAACGATCAAAAATACAGTATATAGCTTGTCTATTATTATTAAATGTAAGCAATGTGTTTTTTTTTATATATGACAATTAATTGTTGATGATCGGTATTGAATTTCATTATCAATTTGATTAAATCAAATAGACACATATTAGACAGGCATGCAAGCAAACATACGATGGAAAAAATTAGAATTAAACACAGACACACACACACACATGAAGGGAAAATTAGGTTATTGGGGGGGAGGGAGGCTTGGAAAAATGGTGGCCAGTATCCAAATATTATTGACCAGAAACAATATATATTATTATTATTCTATTCGTTGATAAGAAGATTATATTATAAACAAAAACAAAAATGGTAACAACAACAACAACAACAACAACAGAAGCAGCAGCAGCAGCAGCAGCATTAATAAAAATTTTTTTTCCATTCTTTAATATTTGGTATATATAAGAAAAGTTTTTTTTTCTTTAATTTTGTTTTGAAAAATGAATGAAGAAAGATAAATTCTTTTTGGTGTTCAAGTTTTATGTTGTTGTCAATAAATAGAATGAAGAAAAAAAAAACAGAAAATTCCTATTAAGACCTGAAAGAATGTTGCTGATTATGTAAGAAAGTCTTAGAAAGAGTAAGAGAGAGAGAGAGACATAAAATTTCAGCGTATAATATGTGGAATTCAATTCAAAATTTAATTCAATGATGAAAACATTTGGACTTGTTGTTGTTGTTGTTGTTGTTGTTCGTCTTTTTTTTCGATATTCCATGATTATTGTGTTCCAAAATGAAAAGAAAAGAAAAGAAAAAAAGTTTTTGCTCATTGTGTGTGTGTGTGTGTGTGTGTGTGTAATCCTTTGTTTTCGTCTTTTACAATTCTTTATGATCATGAACTGAATTTTAATATTGAATTTTCTTTTTTTTTGTTCCTGGCTATTAAAGTGAGTTTGACCTTTAGAATTTTCAATGATTGATTACAATATATAGTGGATATAATTAAACAAACATTTCACATATATGTCAAATGTTTGAATGTTTGAATGATGATGATGATGATGATGATGACAGTAGCAGAAATTTTTAATGGCTCCGTCATTTTTGAATGACGCATTTACACCTTTTCATGTCCAATGAGACAATGATGATGATTAAAAACACACACGTTTCTACATCATCATAATCCAAAAAAAATGTAGACAAAAAAAATTTTTTTTTTTTATTAAACAAACAAGAAAAAATCCAATTAATATAATTGTGACTTTCATCATCATCATCATCATCATCATCATCTGTGTGTAAACATTCCAATTGAAAGAAGAAAAAGTGGTAGTACATTTGTTAATTTATCATTTTTTTTAATGTTAATTTATTTTTAAATTTTTAAAATTTTCAAATTATGCATATAATAACAACACCGCCTATAGTTTGTTTCATTGTTTGGATCAACGTAATGAAACGAAAAATTCGTGAAAATATGTGTGTGTGTGTGTTTGATATATGATTGGTGGTTCGATCAAACAGGCAACAGCAGCGAAATTTTCAAATGAAAAAAAAAATTTTCTGTGGAATTTTTGTCTTCTCTATTTTCACCCTTTTGTTGTTGCTGTTTCCAATTCGAATTTTTATTCGTGATTCTGTTGTTGTTGTTGGATCAGGAAAAAAAATGAAGCATGATTCTTCCTACAATGTTTGACATGTATGTTTGTGTTGTGAGAGAGAAATAATTCTTCAGAATATTCTGTGTTTACAGGCAGAAAAAAAAGTGATGGATCCAAAAAAAAAAACATAACATAACCTGAATCTTTTGAATATTCATTCATGTCATCCAATTTGTCTGTCTGTCTGTTTATTTGTTTGTTTCATAAATCGGATTTCAAATTTGTTGACATACAAACAAATCAAATAATTTGAAAAGAACAAACTAACAACAGCAGCTAATTTCAATTAATTTTCTCTTCTTTTTTTTTTGTTTTTGTTTTTTCAGCTAATGAATTGATTTTTTTTTGTTGCAAATCAAACAAACAAACTAATGAATCCAATATATTCTTTCAATTTATCTTTCCATTCTCTAGATTCGAATAAAAAAGTTACAGATATTTTGGAATGTGAATTCAAATCCGATATTGGTGCACTTAGTCGTTATCATCCTGAAGGAGTAAATATTTGATGAAAGAAGAAAATTCAATATTTTTTTCTGTTTGTTTGTTTGTTTACTAATTTTATTTGAATTTTTTTTCCTCCATGTGTTTGCCAATGGATGCCTTCAACCGTTATAGGATATCGATTTGGAAGGCTTTAAAACATTCATGAGCATTTATTTGGAAAATGAACTTTCATTGGATCTAATACAGCGGTTATTTTTATCGTTTGTAAAAAAACCTGAACATAATAATGATCATCATCATGATGATCGTCATCATCATCAAACATCATCATGGGCAACAACTTCCATAGAACAACAACAACGTCAAACAAACGAAACAACAACAACATCACATCATCATCATCATTCTTTGATTAGTGGTGGAATTTTTTCACAATCAAATAGTGCCATTTCCGGTGCCATACATTCAATTCAGGCAAAATTTAATTTTACTAGTTTAGGTGGTATCGGTGGAAGCAGCAGCAGCGGTGGTGGTGGTGGTGGTGGTGGCTGCGGAAACATATCAACATCAATATCGGGACAAAATCAAAAAATTAATTTAAATACAACGCCTTCGAATTCGGATCCCGAAGAATCCAGATTACAATCATCAGCTATTTCGACAGCAACACCAATAACAATTTCACCGAATCAAACGATGAAAAAACAGCAACAACAACAACATTATCAACGACAACAACAACAGCAACAACAGCAACAGCAGCAACAACAACAAAAACAATCACAAAAAAATAAAACAAGTGGATCATTACCTGAATTAACTCGTGATTCGATTGTATTTCATGTGAATAATAATAACACTAGTAATAATAATAATTCAACAACAAATCGAAATTCATTATCAACAACAACAAAATATTGTTCAGGAATATTGGCCGAAAAATTATATTCAATTACAGAACGATTACATAATTTATCACATCCATCAACCAATGTGAATCGGAATAATATTATCGATTTCCAACAACAGCAACAACAACAACAACAACAACATCAACATTTAGATATTATTGGACAATCAATACGATCTCGTGCTGGTAGTGCATCCGTCCATCCAGTTACATTTACTCATCATCATCAACAACAACAACAGAATCATCATCATTTACGGGAACAAAAATCATTTGAATCATCACCAAATCATAGTCAAATATCAAGAAATTCATCAAAAAAATCTAATAATTCATTACTTGTTAATATTGCACGTAAGTTTTTTCGATTTTTTTATATGTCAAAGTTTTTTTTTCTATAAATATATAGAAAAAAAACCAATTTCTGTACTCATGCATATAGCCAGAATGTGAATGACAGAAAGAAAAATCACATGTTTTTTTTCGAAGGAAATGATGAGAAAGAATTAGAATGTGAATGAAAAGAAAAAAATCTTTGAATAGAAAGCTTTGGAAAAAAATTGAATAATTTGAAATTCTTGATTCTCATCATCATCCGTATTTTTTTTCTTCTATAGTCAACGGTTGAGTAGACAAAACCAACCAACCAACCAACAACAACATCATCTTAACAAGCTACTATTTTAATATTTTTTTTTCATTTCGGTTTTGAACATGATGATGGACAAACTCTCGTTTGACATTTGAGAAAACATTGAAAAAGCTTTTTTTTTTACTTTCTTTGGTTTTTTTTCAATTTTTTTTTCTCTTCACTTCTCAAATATCAGCATGTGTATGTTGGTTGGTTGGTTGAATCTACAAAACCAAACAACCAACCAACCAACCAACCAACACATGCTGAATAATGACAAACTTTACACACACACACACAAGCAAAAACGCTATATACACAGAGATTGAATGATGATGATGATGATGACAATAACGGAGAGAAAAGAAAACAGAAACTGGATTGTTTTGTTTTTTTTTTAGTTATTTATATATTTTTCCAGTAACAACAAAAAAAATTTTTGGATTTTTTTTTCTACATTCTTGTTTGTTTGTTGTATTCCATTCCCATCAATCTGATTCTCAAATGTGTGTGTGTGTGTGTGTGTGGTCATAATAATTTCTTTGAAACTGGAAATTTCTATTTTTTCCCCCTTATTCTGGTTTTTAAACACTTAATTCTGGACCAACATATGGCCATCATAATAACTCCATCTGTGTGTGTGTGTGTGTGTGTGTTACTATGTGATATTGTATGGTATGAAAACAGAAGCAAGAAAAAAAAACAAGTTAATTAATTTTTTTCTTTGTTTTTTTTTCTCTTGTTTACGTGGTTGAATATATTGTGTCATAAATATAAATTGATGATGATGATGATGATGATATTGGATGGCTTTTTTTTTAACCAGAATTGCAAAACCCTGAAGCATTCATCAGCATTCATCATCGTCATTATATTCAATATAAATGCGGTGGTTGTTGAAGCGGCTGCCATAAAAAAAACCACCATTATTATTGAATATTGAAAATCAAGATAGATAAATAAATGAATTATGATAATAATAAACCAAAAAAAAAAAAAAAAAAACAGTGATGAAAGTGATTGATTGATTGATGTGTGTGTGTGTCGCAATCATAAAACAATTCAGTTCAACAAAATGAGATTACAATGAATTTTTCTCTCTCTTATTCTCTACGATGATATATTGCCAACCAACCAGACAAATGATAAATAATAACAAAAAAAAAAAAAAAACCAAACAAATTAGAATTACGAAATTGCCATTATTATCGTTGTTGTTGATTTTCTAAACCTTTTTTTTTATTATTATTATTACCAACAACAATCATCAAAATCATTATTATTTTTCCATTATCATATTTCGGATGTTCACACACACACACACACACACACACACAGCCTGTGGTTTTTTTCGTTTTGTTTCGCTTTTCTGTGATTCATCCTATGTATACATTTCGAATGAATATTATTAGAATATAGAATCATCATCATCATTATTTTTTTTGAATTATGT
Organism: Dermatophagoides farinae; assembly: GCF_024713945.1. Classification (NCBI taxonomy): domain Eukaryota; kingdom Metazoa; phylum Arthropoda; class Arachnida; order Sarcoptiformes; family Pyroglyphidae; genus Dermatophagoides; species Dermatophagoides farinae. The sequence goes on along the minus strand of NC_134686.1, from coordinate 1,785,615 downwards.
AATCATGAATGATAATAATGAGGTTTCTCTTTTGTATTTTTTTTTTTATTGCTATTATCAATACCAATCTCAGATAGCTGATGAATTTGTAGATTTTTTTTCTGAATTCTCCATTTCTTGTTGCACACATACAAACGAATTTCCGTAATGTTTATTCAGCAAAATGGAATCATACAGAATTTCATTTTGCATCAACAAAACGATGAGAGAAATGCAAAGAAAAGAGAAAAAAAAATTTTATACAGAATCATTGATCCATAAAATCCTTTGGATTCTTTTCATTTTTTTTTCTCTCTGTGAATTTTTCTTTTGTGAATTATTTTCAATATTTTCATATCATTATTTCAAAATTCTTGACAAAATTTTTTTTCTCATTCCAAAAAAAAAAATATAGAAATTTCAAAACCAATTTCAAGGAAAACAAGTTCACATATCGATGTCCATTCATTATGGGTACCACTTAAAGATGTTGTTTGTTATCTATCATTGCTTGAAGCTGGAAGACCAGAAGATAAATTGGAATGTATGTCAATTGGAATTTATTTTCAAATGCGTCTATCTCGTTTTTCTCGTTTTTTTTTTATTTTGAATTTGATGAATTTGAAAATTTTTTTTTCTTTCGATTCTTTTCTTTCCATCTACACATTTATGGATCATTAATCAGTCATTTTTCGTCTTTATGATACGGATGGAAATGGATATCTTGATAGTAATGTAAGTATAAATATTAGGTATAACATTTGATATCACGTAATATACATGACTATATTCACGTATACATTTTGCAATAATAATCTTTTTCAATGCAAATTCTTTTTTGTTTGTTTTGTTATTTATTTTCAATCGCCAAAAAAAAAAAAATAAAATAAAAGGAAATGGATTGTATCGTTGACCAGATGATGACAGTGGCCGAATATCTTGGCTGGGATGTTTCAGAATTAAAGCCCGTAAGTTGGATTTTTTTTTTTTTTTTTTTTTTGAAAGTAGAAAAATAAAAATAACGACACACACACACTATACAAACACACAAATGATGATAGGAATTTTTCTTTCTTTTTTTCTTGGATTAGAATTTCTTTTTATCGATCATCATCATCGTCATCATTTAAAATGTTTGCTTCACTGCATTCAATTTTTTGTTGTTGTTGTTGTTGTTGTTGTTATATTCAGCGGTTGCATGCACACAGACACATATAGGTCTCTGAATTAGAATTGATGTAATTTTTTTTTCTTTAAGAATAAAGTTCGATTGAAAAAAAAAATCCAAATTGAAAAGAATCATTCGATCTTCAATGATGATGATGAAAAAGAAATAACTGATTTTGATGTTTTTTTCTTCTTCTTTATACACAGATTCTTCAAGAAATGATGATCGAAATTGATTACGATGCTGATGGAACAGTTTCATTGGAAGAATGGAAACGTGGTGGACTGACAACCATTCCGCTTTTAGTTCTTTTGGGACTTGATTCGGTATTTGGAACATTTTTTTTCGTTTTATTCGTTTTGGTCCTTGTTTATTTATTTTTCTTTTCGCCTCGGTTTCCCTATTTTTTTATCCATTGCCTCTTTATTTATATTATTATAATAGTATGCTTTGTTGTTATTTTTTTTTTGTTTTGTTTTGATTTTGATTTTCTTCTTTTTTTTGAAAATTTTTCTCTTTCTTTTTTTTCAAGCAAAATGTCAAAGATGATGGCAATCACGTATGGCGATTGAAACATTTCAATAGGCCTGCCTATTGTAATCTTTGTCTCAATATGTTGGTTGGCCTTGGTAAAAAAGGTCTATGCTGTGTTTGTAAGTTTTTTTTTCTTGTTATTGTTGTTGTTTTCTATATTTTTGGTTTTTTTACTGCCCACTTCATTATATATATTTCAAATTAAATCTGGGCCTGATTTTTTTTCTTACTTTTACTTTTTTATTTGTTGTTGTTGTTTTGGGGGCCTAGAATAATTGGCTCAGTTGTTTTTTTTTTTTTTTTTGTTCAAATCAATCTGATTAGATCATTGACCATCATTGTTCGATGGAATAAGTTTGTTTGTGTAAAAATTTGATTGATTATACATTTGACATTTTCAGAATGAATGTATATATGATGATGAATAATAAATTTTTTTTATATAGGTAGCAATGTAATGATGATGAAAATTATTGCTAAAAATATCAAAAAAAATGAGAGAGAAAAAGAAAAAGTTTCAACGGAATTCCCATCAACTTATCGGCCTCCACATATGAATCAAATGAAATATTTTTATTTTGCTATAAAATTCTAATTATATTTTTCTATTGAATTTTTTTTTCGTTGTTGTTCTGTTATTCTAACAGTTTGCAAATATACCGTTCATGAACGATGTGTACAACGAGCGCCTGCATCCTGTATTAGTACCTATTCAAAATCAAAGAAAACATCTCAGGTGAATTATTTTTGCAATTTTCAATCATTGATGAAATCATTTTTCATGATAATAATAATAATAAAAAAAATTTCATTTTCTTGTTTATTTATTCAATTGTTAACATGGTTATTGTTGAAAATCAAATAATGAAAAACATACACACACACACACGAATACATGCGAATATAGGTATTTTTACATCATTGGACCGAAGGCAATTGTACGGGAAAATGTAATAAATGTAGAAAACCAGTAAAATCATATAATGGTATAACCGGTCTACACTGCCGTTGGTGTCAAATGACGGTAATTATATTATATTTGATATTATTAATTTCAATCTGTTTATTATTATTTTTTTTTCATTATTATTATTCTATTCATGAATTCTTGTATACACAACATAATCTTAGCTACATAATCATTGTGCTTCCCAATTACCACCAGAATGTAATCTTGGTGTTCATCGTGATCATATATTGGCACCAGTTTCAATTGTGCCTATTGTTTTGGTAAGTTTTTTTTATTATATCATACATACCATATACACATAAATGTTCTCTGGCAAAGAATTTTTGGTATGTATGTGGCCATATAATGAACAAAAAGAAAAAAAAACATAAAAATACACACACACACACACATTCATGTAAACAAGTCAAATCAAATCACAAAAAAAACAAAACAAGAGAAAAAAAATGTCAAATGTAGAATTTTTTTTAGTGTTTTTTTTCATTTCAGTTTCATTGGAATTTTTAGATTGTAACTTTTATTTTTTTGTTTTTTGTTACATGAAAACATCACAAAAATAATATTCTGTAATATTCTGTAATAGTGATGTGATGTGTTTTGGAATTTTTTTCCTGTTTTGTTTTGTTCAGTTTATTTTGTGGATTCAAATATATATAAAAAAAATAACTATATGACGATGATGACAGAACATCAGCAAAGTCAGTTGCCGAATCAATTTGAATTTTATATCTGTTCATTCATTCATTCATTTTTTTCGGAATAATTTGTCAATGAAGTAGTAACTTTTTTATTATTATCAATGTTATCATCTTGTTCTTTTTGCTATGTCATGTTTCGAATCGTATAATTGTTGTTGTTGTTGTTGTTGTTGTTGTTTAAAACGGAATTTATATTCTTCATTTTCTACCCGGCAATGTGTTTAATTATTTGTATTTTTGTTCTGTCATTTATTTAGTTTTTTGTTTTATTATCATTGTTGGCCCAACAATAATAATGATGCAATTTCAATTTTCTTTATTTTTTTTCCACAAGGAACGACAACGTAGTGTTAATAGTGAACGTGGTGGTGGTGGTGGTGGTAGTGAACGAAATAAACATCGTACACCAATATCTGAAACACATAGTGTACCAATCGAAATGACAATTTTACCATTGTTAGCATCGGATAATAATGCACGTAATAAACAACAACAGGAGAATGTAAGTTTGTTTTTTTTTGCTATTTTTGTTCATCCCAAAAAAAAACTAACTAATGACTTCCATGTTCATACAATACAATTAGATGAGTCCCATTTCATTTCAAATCACGCCTTTATTGGGCCAACATCCATTAATTGTATTGATTAATCCGAAAAGTGGTGGTAGACAAGGAACACGGTATGTTGCATGTGTGAAACTGTGTGATTTTATTGTTTTTTTTTCTTCACTTACAGAATATTACGTAAATTCCAATATTTATTGAATCCACGACAAGTTTATAATATTGCAATCAAAGGACCATATCAAGCATTAAGTTTTTGTAAAGAAGTATCAAATATTCGTGTATTATGTTGTGGTGGTGATGGTACTGTTGGTTGGATACTAGATACAATCGATAAAATGAATTTTACATCCATTCCACCTATAGCTATACTACCGCTTGGTACTGGTAATGATCTAGCACGTTGTTTACGTTGGGGACCTGGATATGATAATGAAAGCCTGAATAAAATAATGAAAAAAGTTGAAACATCCAGTACAGTAATGTTGGATCGTTGGAAAATCGATATCAGTAGTAATGAATCAAGTGGTGAAAAAGGTGATCCAATACCTAGTAATATATTTAATAATTATTTCAGTATCGGTGTGGTATGTGTTTTTTTGTTTGTGTGTATTGTTACATTATTCATATCTGAATCTTTGATCAATGATCACTATCGTTGTATTTTTTTTTTCATTTATAATTTATATATAATAATAATAATAATATGAAGGATGCATCGATTGCATTTAAATTTCATTTGGAACGTGAAAAACATCCAGAAAAATTCAATAGCCGTATGAAGAATAAAATGTGGTATTTTGAATTTGCAACATCAGAAACTTTTTTTGCTACTTGCAAAAATCTTCATGAAGATGTAGAAATAATGGTTAGTTTTTTTTTGAAAATGGTCAATGGTCTATCTCTTTCCTTCTCTCTCTCTCTCTCTCTCTTTCGATAAAATATTTACGGTTTTTTTCTGCTATTTTTTATTTTCATCCATTAATTCGATCGAAATTTATTCATGTACATGTGCAATTTACCCATACGCACACAAACACACGCACACAGTGTGATGGTCTTCAATTGGACTTGAAAAATGGCCCTTCATTACAGGGAATTGCCGTACTTAATATACCATCCATTTATGGTGGCTCTAATCTTTGGGGTGAAAATGTCAGAAGAAACAAACAACAACAATCAACGAAAAGATCAAAGATAAAATCCTATGGTATTTATCACCGAAGTAAGCGTACAATTTTTTTTTCTCCACATTATATATCGAACAAGTCAACCAATTCATTTATTGTATATTAACGAATTTTTTTTTATATATATCCATTGATTCTATTTATATTGATTATTTCAAGGATCCAATTCAAGCATATCTGGTTATGGTGAAAGTTCGGCCAGTATCAATAAAGATTTAGCCAATGCTGTACAAGATATTGGTGATAGAATCATTGAAGTGATTGGCCTTGAGAATTGTATGCATATGGGACAAGTAAAAGCTGGTCTTCGTGCTTCTGGTCGTCGTTTAGCACAATGTAGCAGTGTTGTGATAAGGTAATATCATCATTAGTATCATTCATGTTTATAATTAATTAATTAATTTGGACAAAATTATTAATCTAATCTCATTCTATTTTTTTTCCGTTTTTGTTTTATAATTTAGAACACGAAAACGTTTTCCAATGCAAATCGATGGTGAACCATGGCTACAGCCTCCTTGTACTGTATGTATTTGAATCAACAATTTATGATCGAATAGGAATTCAATCCATTTTTTTTCTCTCTCTCTCTCTCTCTCTCTCTCAAAGATACATATTACACATAAAAATCAAATGCCAATGTTAATGGCAGCATTGCCTGAACCAAAATCACGTTTTTCATTATCATTTTTTCGAAAGTGAGTATTCTCTTTTTTTTCTCTCCATCCAATCTTCTATCCTTTCTATCTATCTTAGTGTTCCTCTAAATTAATTAGTTCATGTCCATTTTGATTTTTTTTTTGTTTTATATTTTTCTTTCAATCTTTTTTTTTCTCCATTCTCTTAAATCATTCATCATCTTTCATTCCTTTCATTGATGATTCTATATACACATACATTGATTGATTGACCAAAAAAAAAAAAAATAAAAACACCGTACCTACAACCTGATCTGATAATATGTCCTTTACTACTTTATACGTGTCTATGTTTGTATCATCCACAATAATATCATCCATTTCCATCGTTATTTGTCCTCATGTGTTTGTCCATCGAATCCAAATTGTCTTTTTTTTTTTAATATCCTGTCGTTTGAATGCGTATATTTCCAAATATGAATGAATGGTATAATCACGAATGCAATCGTATCCAAAAAATTTTTTTTTTTTTTTGAAACAAACAAAAAACTTCGAATATATCATATATATAGTTATTGTTGTTGTAGTTCATATTCTAGGGATACAAATGATGATGATGATTTGGAAAAATCAACCCAGTGATAACAAGAAAACAAAAAATTAATTAAACCAAAACAACAACAACAACAACAATAATAATTCATTCGATCTCTACCATTACTATCGTACAAATTCAATTTCCTTTTTTCTTTAAAAAATTTCTTTATTATTGTTGCCGATGTTTTGTATTGTACATAATAATCTTGGCGATTAATTCTACTGTGTGATAAATCTTTGATTTCACAATTTTTTTCTGTTGTTGTTGTTGTTATTTTCATTTTTTTTCTTTGTTTTTGTTTTTTTTTTATTTCCTGCCTTTATTATTATTTCATATTTGTTACCATCATCATTTTTTTTATCTTTATTTATACAAATTTTCAAACAACAACAAAAAAAAACCAGAACTCGTGTGTGATAAACAAGCAAAACCAAAAAAAAAAAAAAAAAAAAAACGACAACGACAACAACAACAACGTTAATTGTACATGAACATTTTTTTTTCTTTATTTCATTTCATATTTTGTAAAACATGTTTGTTTGTTTGTATTAAATGAATTTTTTTTTGCGTTTGTGTTTGTAATTAAAATAAAAAAATGTTTTTCTCATATTCTTGTGTGTGTGTGTGTGAAAAGAAATCAATCACATTTCGTGTATCATCATCGCCGTTTTCTCGCTATCTCGTAAGAAATTCAATCATCATTTTTGATACATTGAACCACTGATGCATTGGATAGACCACCATCTTTGATTGTAATTGATTCATCATCAATAACTTTATTTGGAAAAGTTGTCATCAATATGAATTGTGATGCACCATATTCTGGTCGTGCTAAACAAATATATTGTCGTAAATCTGATATGCGACGATCGATATTAATCTGTGGAACAAGCCTGTTGATGTTTTTGTTTTTTTTTTGTAAAAAAAATATTTATTTTAATAATAATTTGGTGAAAAAAAATTGAATCATACCTTGATCCATCAGCTAATCTAATTTGGACTCGTGTATGTGGCTGTGCACTATCAAATTGTAGATAAGCATTGGCCGATTCTAAGGCTTGTTCTCTAGAAGCTGGATCTGTTGATACAAGTTGGCCAACTTGTGATATAATTTCACTTGCCGGTGTTCCTAAACGTTGACCTTCACCTGTAAATGGTTTAGCTGGTTTTTTCGGTGGTGCTTGATATTCTTCAGTACGATGATCTTCCATTTTTAGATGAACTTCAGATCTGCTTCCTCGTGATAATTCACGAGGAATTTGTCCACTACGGATTGATGCTAAAAATTCGGCATTTGATGGATCCTGATATGATCGAAGCGGACCATCATCAATGCTGAATCCATCATGCCATAATTTCAATGTAGTATCTCGATCCGAGTCACTTGAATCGTCTGAATGATGAGCAGATGATGATGATGGACCACCAAAAATTCTACGAGAAATTTCAGTAGCTGATCCAAGTGTAGCACCAATACCACTGAATGTTGATTTATTCGGTTTTTTACTAGCATTCAATTCTTCTTCCGAAATGGCGTGTTCACGTGCTTGTTTAAACATTTCCGAAACAATATTATTTGGATCACGATTAGATTTTTGTGGTCCTAATACTTGTTGACCAGAATGTTCAGAACCACCGGCATAAAATGCCTGACCACCAGGATCACTATCATCTCTGATTGATGACAATGTTGCTATATTTGAATTACGTGATGTATTCGGTTTTGGAACCGGTTTATTATTTGAATTTGAATTTGAATCGTCATCCGACATTTCTGATGGTGATGTCCAATGTTTCGATTTCTTAAATGGAAAGTGACAAATACAAACAATATATAATCGTTAAAAAAAATCAAATAAGTTTGAAACTTAAAAACACCTTTTGCAAGTCATCTGAGTGTACTATTTTAACATTGATGCCATTTACTGTCGAAATATACATTATATAAACTGTACTATCGCCATCTATTAGTGAATTCTATTATGACATTATTTTCGAATTGATAAATAAAAATGGTTTTAGCTGTTCGTTGTTTAATAACACGCGTGTTTTAATTAACCGGAAAACAAGGAAACTGACCGCCACAAACAATTTTCATTCGAAAAATTCTGTTTGCAAATCATAAAAGTATTTAATCAATAATCTTTTTAAAAAAAAAATTTGGAAAAAATTCCTAAAAATACAGATAAATAAATATTACAGAAACCCTTATGGACCCATATTTATCAATATGATGATGATACTAGCCCCCGGAAAAGAAAAAAAAAGATACAAAATTAATTCTGATGTTGATTTTTTTGTCATTGTCATTGTGTTTCGTGTTTTGTTGTTGATATTATTATTTAGAAGAATATTTTTGCTATATATCCATTTGAACAATGAAAAAAATTTTAAATCAAAAAAAAAAAAAAATGAAAACAAGTCTTAATTTAAATGATGATGATAATGAAAGATGCAAGGGGATTTTTGTTTTCTTTTACAAAGAAGTACGGGCAATGATTCCGGATTCAACATTTACAAATATTAATATTAACAACAACAATGACAACGATAACATCTTGAATTGGTGGAAAAAAAATATTAATATAATGAGAAAAAGGCAACATTCTCATTATTATTTATTGTTGTTTATTTTGTTCTTCTTTTTTTTCGATGCAAAGATTCTTCTTAATTAGTGGTGAATAAAATTCTTTAAATTAATTCCGTATTCGATTTTTTTTTCTTCCTTTTGTTCCACCACCACCACCAATACACACACAATTTATATGCATGAATTCATAGTTGCGTATCACTATTATTGCAAATGTGATGACAATCCATGTAGTCGATAAGACAACGATATAAAAAGTCATATTGAGCCTGATGATTGTAGTTCATTGTTGATACGATCCGAATATAATGAAGATCATGATGATTTGTGGACAAATAAGACAAAAAGAGATGGAAAAAATAGAAAAGAAAAGAATAGAAAAAAATGATTAATCATCAATTCATTCTAGTGTTTAATATATGCATGGAGAAATGCAATGATTTGCATCATATTCTAATATATATGCATGAATAGTTGGAAAAAAAGGGAATTACACCCACTAATCAAATTATTTTGAATTTTGCAAATAGTAGAATAACAATAATGTTATGTTATCATTATCATTTATATATTATATTACTTACAATAGTTTGTAACATACACTGTCGTTGTGATTTTGTATATCTTGCCGTTTGAAATACATCAACTCTTTCCTCTAGCTGTAATTGTCGTACAAGACTAGCGAATGAAACAAATACTGACGATCGATCACCACCACCACTACAATGAACTAAAATGGGTGAAGATGATGATGTTGCCGTTGATTGTGATTTTCCATTATATTTAGAACAATTGATGATAATTTCTGGACCATTATTATTATTATTATTGTTATTATTCGGGTTATTGGCCAACAAAATTGCATCGGTCAATGTGATTAATGATTTGGTAGATTCGGGTACCACAACTCCGGATTTCCATGAAAAAAATTGATATTGGTTCACCACATGGCTTTTATTAGTCTATATTGAAGTTAAAAAAAAAATAATAATAAGACCATACGATAGAAACAAAGAAAAAAATAAATAATTAGATTAGTAACGTCAAAACGTTTCTTTTCTCTTCTCATCTACTGGATAGAATATAGAAAAGATTTATTTTCAATCACATCTTTCATTCGCTATTTGATATGTTCTATAATAATGGATCAAAAGTCAAAAAAAAAAAAAATTTTGATCTTATTTATCATTGTCCCGGGTAACATAACGAATGAACACAATATGGTGATCATTATCCCTAACGACAAATGGCTATGACTTTTTTGTGCTAACAATTTAAAAATGTCATTGTCATCATTGTTAGTATATGTCATTAAGTACAGGAAATAGCCAGAAGGTGAAGTGAAAAGTGAAAATAAATGTTCGACAAGTTTTGTTTGCTTTCTATCTATCTCTCTCTCTATTTCTAGCTAGTTAGTTAGTTAGTTAGTCAATCAACAACAAAAAAATAAAGAAAAAAAATACAAACCTTCTTTTTAGTAACATGAAATACACGTTTAACATAATATTGAAACATTTCTTCTTCAATCAATTTTACTTTAACAAAATCGCAATCAAATGTTGTATCCACTGATGCTGGCCAATATTGATGACATTTATTTTGGCCATCACCAAGTTCGGCCAACATGACCATTGTCGTAACAGCATGTTCAGCAATCATCCACCAGAATTCATTGACAGTATGTTCAAGTGGATCTTGTGCAACAATAAACGAAAGTGTATGATCATAGCCCTTCGAATATAGAAGAAGAATTTAGAATAAAAATAGATAAATACTTGAACATCATTAATCATTTTTATTACCTGAATAAACGAAGCATTGATATAGCAAGTATCTTGTGATGGATTCAATATCACTCTGTTGATATCATCTGAAAAAAAATCATCATCATCATTATTGTAGATTCTATTTACACTTCTCATTTATAATTGAAAACTTACATGGAATAATAAATGAATAACGATTTTTAAGTTTATTCGTTTCCAGATGGCCTACTACACAGGATTTTGGTTCCTCAAATACTTCGTTCAATTTCTATTTGTTGTTTTTGAAATGAACAAAAAAATCAGAATTTTTTTTTGTTAAAAAATAACATCAAAGATGCAAGTCATCAAATCAAATAAAATTAATTACCTCAAATTCACTGAACACACCATTGCCAGATTCGGTTTTCTGTTCTTTTAATTGTTTATAATGATCACGTATATGTCCGGCTTCAATTTCTGTATCACCAAATTCAACATATTCCATTATGGCACGATATACAAAAATATATTGTCGAAGTGATTGTACTAGAAAATTACGTTGATAACGAAGCCTAGATACACAATCAAATACATTAATCTCTTGGGCACCATCATCAATCTGACTAATCAACGAATCGATTGCAATGAATGTTCCGGTACGGCCAACACCGGCTGAACAATGTACAACGATAGGGCCACGATCATTACAATAATGTTCATTAACACGTTTAATGAAACGTAATAACCATGATGGTTGATCTGGTGCTAGAAAATCTTTCCATGCAACAAAATGAAAATGTAGTATATCACGGCATTCTTCGGTTTTCGTATTTTTCAAACTAAATCTTCGAATAACATAATCAGAATATTCACGACGAAATATAGTGGATACATGAAAATGACTAGATGGAAATGCATCCGGAAACGATAATGGCTGTTCGCCATCTTCATCATTCCAATATTGTGCACATTTTATTCGGCCTTGTTCTTCAATGCCGGTCAGCATGACAATTATGCTAATCGAAAAAAAAATGAAAAGCAAAAAATAAATCGAATGATGATCAATATAAATCAAATTATTAATAATTCAACGATATAGATTCGCCATCATCTCAATCATCATCATCATCAGAATCATACATACCAACACTGTTGTTCATAGATCATACGCCAAAAATCCGGAACAGTTTTCTGTGTTGGTCCTTGTGCACAGATAAAACGTTTGTCTTGTTTAAGGCCACCGTTTACGAAATCGGCATTTATATAATCCGACCCTTCTATATCATCAATCTTTTTCAATACTACTCTAGTTTGATCATATGATTTTATGTCCGGATATCGATTTTTTGTTGCATTTTCGATTGCATCACTTGCAATGGTCGTACGATCCGAAAAACTTTCAGGAAGCGATTCAAATTCTATAAACAATATTGAGAAGAGTGAAAAAAAAATCAAATTTATACATATGGAACAAAAAAAATATGGTTAATAATGAATGCGGTCGATCAACCGAAAAACCAATCAATCAATCATAATTTAAAAGTCAAATAGATATGGTAAACAACAATTTAGTGCATTTTTTTTTTTTTGATATTCCAAAAAAAAAAATTCTCATGTGAAGAATAACTATGAATGACTTACCGGCTTGAAAGAGAAAATCTGAATTTGTTCGTCTTTGTTGAAAAACGGCTACCAAATTCTGTATAGGTATCGGTTTTGAGGCCCATTTTCGTATAGCTTGTGTTGAATTGAAATTCAATTGATAGAAAAGTGTCTGATCTTTATTATGTTTTCGTCCGGTTAAAGTTCGTCGAATAAAATTAGATAAACCAATTCTTTCATCATCTAATAGAACGGGTGTAGTTGCTTCGGTTGCTTTACGTTTTAAGAAACAAAGTACTGAAAAAAATAATGTCATGATAAGTAATAGGCCACAAAATGTTCCATATATTATTCCAGTGGTTGTTTCCGAGAATGAATGGCTTGATTGTGGAATGATTGTCAAAATTGGTTCAGTTCGAACCGGTTCAGTCCATGGACTTTGTTCAACCAATAATGTATGATTGACAGCCATTACTGTAACTTCTATTGCAGCGGAATAATATGTATTTGGAAATAGTTCACGATCCTCAACTAGATGTTCATCTTCTAGTTCGAAAAATTCATCATAAGATTCATTTTGATTTTCGGGAATTCTAGTTGATCGAAGCTCATAATTAATTCGTCTAGGTGATCGATTATCATCCGAATTACCAACACCGATAGATTCATCATTCGGTTGTTGTTGCTGCTGTGAATAATGTCGACTATGTTTGATACGTGATTTGAGATCATATTCAAGCGCATCATCATAGCAACGTGAAATTTTACCATCACCTAAAATAATCTCACTAGGAAATGATTCCGGTGTAAATTCTTTGGCAATATAAGCACCAAATGTTTCACTACTTAAACCATTTTTTGAATGTACTAATTTATAGGTACTTAATGGAATTCGATTTCGATAAGAACCATCAGGATCAAGATATTGGCTAAATATATCACTTTGTTGATCGGTATTGTTGCTATTGCTAATATCAGAAATATTTGATGATGAAGAGGACGAAGAATGAGATGGAAGACGTATCACAATTATACGAATACAACGAAATGGACCATTACGTTCGGAAATTCGTGGCACATGTAATTTCAATTGCCGTTCTGGTTGTGGCTGTTGCTGTTGTTGTTGATAAAGATTATGATGTTGATGTTGTTGTCCAATAAATGGCTGATGAACAGTTTCTTTATCTCTCATACCAGAATAATGGCTATTACTTGTTGAAATTGTCGATGATGATGATGATGATGATGATGGTCTAACACGTTCTAAACGTATGCCTGAAGGAAATTCGGACGGAACAGTTGGACTTGATTGGCACATTGATGATGAGGTTAATGGTGATAATTGTCCACAGCCAGATTTATTTATTGCACATATTCGTACCGTGTAATTGGAATTTGGTTTCAATACAGCATGATATATGAATGTTTCATTACCGGTCACCTGATACGATTGTTCGAATGATTCAAAAAATCGTTGTGATTGTGTTGTATGACCACGTAATGATATATTATAACCAATGATTGAACCACGTGGATTTGATGGTTCTTCCCAATTGATTGTTGCATTTGTCTGTGCTAATTTTGTATCGAAAAAACATTCAATATGAATATTTCTGGGTGGATCGGAATGGCCATCCGAAGTGACAACTTCGAATATCGATGACCAATCACCACAACCGATATGTGAACAAGCACGAATCTGGAATGAATAATGTGTGCCTGGTTGTAGATTAGAAAATAATGACATGTGTTTATTTCGTGATTGCGTATTGTTGATCGTCTGATTCCAAATTATCACATCATGATCATCTTTAAGTATCTGATGAAATTGAATAATTGCTGCACCGTTATCATGTAATGGGCGTCGCCATCCAAATAATAATGTTTCATTTGATTTTGATAATAAATGTACATTATTAATTGGACTAGGTACATCGGCAGGTACCGTTATGTTCATCATACTCCATTCGGATTGGCCAACAATTTGATTGGTAGCAGCTAAACGAAAACCATATGTGGCTGCATGTACGAGATCATTCACTTTTATCGTTGAATAATTATGTTCGGTCAATATTGATTCTGGTGGTGGTGTATCCAATTGGATCCATGTTGAATTTTCATCATCATTTGTATAGTTTCGTAATTCCAGTAAATATCGTTCGATAGGAAGATTACCATCATAATCAACAACAAATGAGATGACAGCAGTTATTTTATTTTCAATTTCAATCTTTTCGATATGAATTTCCGGTACTTCCAATACGATCACCTGAAAATCTTGTGTTTTAGGTTTTTCCAATCGATGAATATCGATAGCTCGACAAACATAGGTACCATTATCGGAACGACGTAATGATTCAAAACGAAGTATACTTTGAAATAATTTCAATGGATTCAATGGATTTTCCACAATATCATGTGATGATTCGGGAAGAAATTGATCTTCAATATCGACACGGCCATCAGATTCAATATCAGTTGTAATCAATGTGTTCGGGTCATATCGTTGCCAAACAATTTGTGGTTTAGGATAACCAAGCACATGACATATTAACTGCGCGGCAGTATCGATTTCCTGGCTTATTGTACGATTTTGTGGTTCAATGGATTCCATCACAAGAACTAAAATCGAATCAAAAGTATTGAAAAAAAAGATAGTAAAAAAAAAGAAATTTGAAACTCTAAATAATCTATATCATTCTTTTCATTATCGTATATCATGATTAAATTAATATATGATATGTTCACAATGATTTGTTTAAATGAATCGCTTACCCGAAATTTCAAAATATAAGTTAGAACTATTTGTAATGAAAAAATGTTGAGATCCTGAGATTTCTGTATATGATGACGATGAATGACAGCTATAATCACCATCATGTATACCGAATTGAGCACATTCAATATTTAATATGGATAAATGTATATTATCCTGACGATTTATCACACGGCCACCTGGAAGAGTTGATGAGGAAACATTTTGGCCACGAAATTTCCACCAAATGGCTGTTGAATTCAATAACGGATTATCCGTTATGGGTTTCAATGGTATTATTTCACAATAAAATTCAACATTCGTACAATTTGATACAAATGATGAGCTAGCGTTTAGATTTAGAACAAATTCCGGTATCGATAATAAATCGGCTGCAATTGTTGTTGCTGCTGATGATGATGATGATGTTTGTGTAAGCAAATTTCCTGTTTCATTTGATGAATTATTGTATGTTGATGAAATTTTATCATTAGAATTTTCTAATGTAGTAATTGTGCCTATTTAAAAAATATATAGGAAATTTTGTAATGAAAATTCATCATAATTAATAATAATGAATAGATAATTAACAAAAAACAATAATAATAATCTAACCTTCAGAATTTGTATTCTCTTTAATATCCGATATTGTACTGGCTGCAGTTGAAATTGTAATAGGAATTTCAACCATTTCCGTCGTGTCCATCGTTGATATCGTTGTGGCTGTTGATGTTGATGATGATGATGATGTTGAAGCTCTTTCCTGTTGATGAAAACTATCATTTGATGATGATAATAATAATGTAGGAATGGTGGATGTAACCACCAGTTGTTTTGTTGTTGTACTTGGATATGATTGAACATATACATTATGAAAAATTTGTAACCAAATAATGAATATAAAAAATGTTAAAAAAAATAATGATGAATTTGATTGAAATTGAAATTGAAATAATGATGATGATGATGGTGTTGATGAAATGGGAAAAAACCGATAATGACAACGATGGCGATGATGAAAAATTCGGAAATAATCACTATAATTAAAAAATTTTGAACGACATTGAATTTTTCTGTACATAATTGACAGCTATAAAATTGATGATGATGATGATGCAATACATCGGGGTTTTTTTTATTGTCAGATTCCAATTTTCGTTTTTATTTTGTATTATAATATTCTTGAATGATGCTGCTGCCGATGATGATGATGGTGTTTAAATTACCGGTATATTAAAAAATGATGATGAACCAGAGGGGAAAAAAAGAAGTAGTCGGTAACCGGTAATTGGATTCTATTTTGATATCATCATTGTTAATATTTCATCATTTTTGGAAAAAAAAATTTCTGATTAATTCACAATATATCATCATTGTTTGTTGATGCAATGTGTTTATGTTCCAGAAACAATGAAAATATATATCTGGAAATTTTGCTCAGCAATTTTACATTTCTAAAAACAACAACAACAACAACAACAAATTATTATTTCAGATGAATATAACAAAAAAAAAACTTAAATGACAATATACTACAACAAATGTGCAATATTTATGTATATTTGATTGATTAGTTGAAAACAACAACAATAACGACAACAATGATGCTGAATTGAATATATACTGTCAGACTGTTGTGTGTCGGCTTAAACTCAAAAAAAAAAATCGAAAAAAAAAATTTCTCATTCAAATTGCAATTGAACAATCCACTGTTACCATTGCTGCTTCTGTTGTTGTTGTTGTTTGGTTAAACGAGGTTTTTCTGTTTATAGCAGGATATATATCGTCATTGTTGAGATTTGTCTGCGATTTGAAGCTTAAAAAATCATCATCATCATCTTTTGAAGAGAAAAAAAACACACATACATACACCGAAAACAGACAACAGAAACAGAAAAACACCGTAGTATATATGTATATATCTCTCTATGGCTTCATGATTTAATCATCATCATCATCATCATTGACATCCTATCATAACAAAAATTTTTTTTTTTAAATAAAAAGAGAGAAATGCAATTTGGCAATCATTCGGCACGGTATTGGTGTGTGTGTGTATTGTGAATGAATGGAATATAACACAACGATGATGATGATGTGATGATTATTGCTGTTAATAATTACTAAACAACCAAATGATGATGATGGTTGATCGGTTCTGTGAATCTATTTTTTAATTTTTAACAATTCAAAAAAAAAATTGTTTTTGTTGTTGTTAACCAAATCAATGTTGTTCATTATCATCATCATCTTCAAATGGTTGAATGAAAATGAATGTAAAAATTTTTCCAATGTAGAAGCATAATATAATGATGATGATGATGATAACTAAAAAACATTAGTTGATGTGATGATGATGATGATGGTTATTCGGGTTATATCTAGTTGCACGCGTGTGTGTGTGTGGTGTGTGAATTCGACATAAGTTGGCGTCGTCGTCGTCGTTGTCGTAGTCGTCGATTTTTAAACGATTCTGTTATTTGATGATGATCATTTGGGTATGCGTAACAAACAAAACAAAACAAAAAAAAAACTTGCTTCTTAGGTGGTTATTATATTATATGACCATATAACAAGCAGAAGAAGAAGAAGAAGAAGAGTTGTTTTTCGCCTTTAATAAAGAATGTGTGATGATCAAGAACCAACAAACAAACAAACAAAAAGTTAATAGGTTTCGATAGTTTTCAAGCTGCAATGATGTGCTTTTGAAAGTTCATTGATTGGTAGGTTGGCAATTGAATTTACACACATACACACAGAGAGAGAGAAGAAGAAGAAGACAAAACAAATATGCAAATATATTTTCCCTTTTTTTTTATTTCCGATATAATGATGGCCAATTGAAAGATGAATGAATGAATGAATGAGTGAAAATACACTAATCGTTGTCGATATATTTCGGTATCGAGTATTTTAGCATCAGCAGAATAGGCAGAATCCAAAAAATGATGGTAGCAAATTTCTCAAATAAAACAATCTTCTTCTCATATACAGAAGTTGACGAATATATAACGCAAAATTTTTTTTTGGTGATTTAAGCCTATAGAAAAAAAGGAGAGAGAGAAAAAAAACATGAGAAATTCAAGCTGAATTTGATGCATTCAATGATCGAGAATTGTACAAACTCACAATGTTCTTGTATATATTCAGTTTTTGGGTTTTCTGGTTGGATTCGAATCCAAAACAAAATCCCAAAAGGTCGTTGTCGCCGTCTGTTTTTTTTCCCGCTATTTTGTTTACTATATGGAATTTCTTTATGATCCAAAAAGAAAAAAAAACGTGAACATGAACATCCTAAATGAACCCGGAGAACATTCACATACACAAACACACACACAAACAAAAAAAATCTATAGAGTTCACGATGCGCAAAATAAATTGAATGAATGTATAGAATTATGGAACAAATTGTAATGTTTGAGTGATTATAAACACATCGCGTTTAACAACAACAACAACAAAAAAGAAAATGATTGTCAAAATTAAAGATTCCCGTGCGGCTTGACCTTAACACGCATTGACATTGGTCAAACATAGAAAGAGAGAGAAAGAATCCTGGAACACTTTTTATCGTTATCGTAAGAAATCAACAAAAAAAATTATGATGATGATGATGAATACAGTGAAAAAAAACAATAATTTCATCACAATAAAAAATTCTGTTTTCGTCATTCATTCATTTACCTGCTACCCTCTCTCTCTATTAATCTATCTATAGAACCAAAACAATTCGATTCTATCAATAGATAGATGATAGGGTAGGGTCTTACTTTTACCTATACTACTACCAATAACAATCCAAAAACATTTAAAAGAAAAATGTTTACATTTCACCTTTGGCCTATGCTACTACTACTACCACTACTGCTACTGCTACTACTACTACTATTTTCAAAAATTATGTTTTCATGTTCAAGACAAAAAACAAGAAAATTCCAAATCATTTCATTTATACATCAAATTTTTAATCATTTTTAATGAATAAAATTAGCTTCAAAATGGTTGTTGTTTATATGTAGATAGAATATAGATTATTATTATTATACAATATATGTATCAACCGTGAAATCATGGTTTGAGCAAGAAAAAAAAATGTCTATTTTGCGTGTTTGTAATGATCATTATGATGATCATCATCATGATTCTGTGTATATATTCAATGTAACACGCCTTTACTAAATGAACCAAAAAAAAAAAGAAAAAAAAATTTTGGTGCGAACATAAAAAGAAAAAAATTTCCAAATCATGCGAATCACATTTTCATTTTCGTAACACATCTATCGATGATTCTATTTATTCTTTTTTTTCGTTTGTTTGTTTGTCGTTGTTGTTTGTTGTTGTTGTCTTGTTTGTTTTTTCGAGGGTTTGTCGATCACCAATATACATACATGATCATATTTGAAATCATTCAACCAAAAAAAAAAAAAAAAAACAAAACAAAACACAACACATTACTATTCAGGGGCTGAACCAGAAATTTAATTTGAATAGAAACCAAACAACCGGGTAAAGAATCCAATCGAATGATCCGATGTGAATGGAACACGACAACAAAAAAGACAAAGAAAATTAAATGGCCACATTCACACTTGTTACAATTTGTTTTTGTTGTTTTTTTTTCAAATTTCTATTTTGTTCAATACGGCAGTAGTTGCATTATATAAACAAATCATCATCATCATCATCATCATTATCTTTCAGAATTTAGTGGGCAAAATTCCAAGAATTTTCTAAAGAATCAGGGAAAAAAGCACACACACACAATGAATAGAAATGTGATTTTAAAAAACTAATTTCGTTATAAATTTTTCTTCATTCATTCAAATCAATGGGTATATGCAATGTTTTTTTTCTGTTTATTCTTGTTTATACGCCAGAAACAACACTCACACACACAGAATAATTAAAATTTTAATCATGGTTTTAAAATTTGGCAAAAGAAAAATGTAGAAAAATATACAATTATTCGCTTCGATAGAAAATGACAAGGGAAATTCTACACTCACAAAAAGAATTGGATTTTTTTTTGGGGGGGAGGCCTTTTTCATCCAAAAGAATAATTTCATTTTTGAAAATGAATTCAAATGAAAAAAAAATAAACAGAACACGAGATGTTCTTTAAATTTCAATAATAATAATAATAACATATAAACCATGTCAATCCTTTCGGTTATTTTTTTTTCTCATTTATTTCAAGCAAACAAAACAAAAAAAAAAGTTCAACTTTTTCTCCAATTCTATAGTGTAATACAATATATTGGTATTGTGTGTGTTTCATTTGGAACAACAGCAAATGTCTCATATATATGAAAATAAAAAAAAACAACACGATGAATATAGAATATAGAAGAAAGTTTTTTTTTGTTTTTCATTTTCACTTTTGTCCGGTTTTTTTGTTCCAGTTTGTTCCAAGTAACTTTTATGAAAACGAAGATGATGAAAAATAAAAGTCATACATCGAGATATAGTGAAAACGAAAATACCGAGCATCAACTTCCTTCCTTCCTCTCTCTCTCTCTCTCTCTATCATTATCTCTTTTCAATTTTTCAATTCAAAATTTCCGGATTTTGTTCATGATTCAAAGATGGATATTTTGTTTTTGTTCAATTTCATTGTATATTACATTCAAAACTCGTCAACATTCAATTCGTTGTCGTCGTTACTAAAAAAAAAAAAAACAAATTAATCGAAATTTTTCAACTCCATCTCATCAATACAGAATGGTGAAACATTATTTTTTTTATTAAAGAAAGCGTCCAGAATCAGCAGCAAGAAAAAAAAGAATCCTCAGGGAATCTTATAGAATCTTATAGTGAGTAAATATCACTGCTTCATTTATTGTTTGATATTTGTATTTTTTTTTTTTTTTTTTTTTGGATTTTAGTTTTATTTTTTTATTTTATTTTTAGTTTTTCATTTCGTTTTCATTTGTCGTATTTTTTTTCTCTAGTTCTATTTACATAAAAGATTTGCTTCGATCATTCAGTTTGGTAGTCGTCGTCGTCGTCGTCGTCGAATTCAGTTCATTGATGACAAATAAAAAAAAAGTGTCGAAAGTCAAACAAAATATAAGACAAATACTGCGATGCTGTATATTACCGGATTTCAGAAATTCCATTACATGCACGATTTGTGTGTGTGTGTGTGGGGGGAGGAGAATTCTGGACATTCTTTTCTCATTTTGATTTTCATTCCGATTCTTGTGCCCACCAAAAAAAAAATCATATTCAAACATTTCTGGGCTTAATACAGACAAACATCGGAAAAATTCCGATCCAATCAAACACACATTTGCAATTGAAACAAAAAACTAAATGAATCAATGAATCTTTTAATCCATGAAACAACAACAACAACACCAATGATAATGTCCTATTTTGATGGATGAAAATGGAAATGAATCAGATTCCAATGATGTTGATGATTCAGAACATTCATTTTGGAACAAAATTTTTGTTTCCATCATCCCGATAGCAATGATGATGATCTACATTGAAATAAATGATTACATTTGTGTGTGTGTGTATGTGATTGATAACAACCACAAATGGAGCATGTCTGATGAAGAATCATCTATTTGTTCATTATTTTTTTTTTTTTTTTTTTTTGTTTCATTCAATGTCGGTTGATTCATTATTATTCTCATTTTTCTTTTTTTTTTTTTTGTGATCTGATTTCTGTTGAACAACGGGAAATCGAAATTCAAATTAATTTTTCATTCTTCCAACCAAGCGATAGTGATAGCAGTAGTGAAAAACAGAAAATCCAATCGAAATGTAAAATGAAAAATGAATGGGCAAAATTCTGGAATATTAAATTATCATCATCATCATCATCATCATAATTATGACGAAAATGATGCAATCATCAACATCATCATGGAAAATAATTACAAAAAAATTTTCTACTTCACAGTCGAAATCAGATCATCAATTGGTCAAAAAAGAGACAGAGAGCAACGGAAAAAAAATTCTTCAATTTTAAAAGCAAAATGAATTTTAAAAAATTATCATCACAAATCCTATGCATTTATATATATGGATGGAATGAAATGAAAATGAAAGCGAGAAAAAAAAATCATCAAATCTATTTATTCGTCATGTTGATGAAAAAAGTCCATCAATGGCGATAAAAAAAAATGAGAATAGAAATCTTTAATGCCAAATTTTCATTTAGAGTCCATGTCCATGAGCAATTCAATCATCCACACACACACACACACAACTACAACGATTCTGTTATTGATTCACATGATGATGAAGATGATGATGAATAGATCAGATAGACAGGATTGCAAATGAAAAAGAGAGAGAGACTGAGAAAAAAAATGGAATAGAACATAATTGGATTTCATTCAATTGGAACAAAATAGAATTATATAACAGAATAGAATAGAATATAAGGATACAAAGTGAACACACACACACTCTGCATTTATGTAAATAAGTATGAATCTTACATTTTATATTCCATTATCATCGTCATCAGAATCATATAGAATTTTTTTTTCACTTCATTCTTCACCATTGATCGATTCACATTTCATTGGGTTTTTTTTTATTCGCTATCTTGTTTTTTTTGCATATTCTGTATCTGTAACGGAATCAAGAATCTTACGAAAAAAAAAATTTCATAGAACTGGATTAAAGATGATGATGATGATGTGAAAATCAAAAGATATATTGATAATACAGGAATAGAGCAATGTCATTTGATTTCTAAAAAAAAACTCATTCGACTGTATATTATTTGATGATGATGATGACGATTCTGTATTAGGGACATTGTAAATTTCATGCATACATTCGAATTCTATATTCACGTTCATTTTTTTTGGTAAGCGGAAAAAATAATAATAAGGAATATGAATACATAAACAATAATCATATACAGAATAAATAGTGTGGCGTGGTTTGGTTTGGTTTGGTTTGCAACGAATCGTCATTATAATCATCATGATGATGATTATATACATGATGATGGTAAACATAAACAGTGATTTTCATCATTCATATTCAACAAATCTTGAAATTGTACAATACAGTCCAATTTTTTTCACCATAATCATCATCATTATCAGTAATAGCGGTCATTTTTTTATTATTATTTTTGTTTTTTCGGAAAACATTACTGATGCAAATTATCATCATCATCATCATCATCAAAATCGGTTTTTATTCAACATCCGACAGGCCAAAGAATATTATACAACAACAACGACAACAATAATAGTAAGCATTTAGCATCGGCAATGATCATCATGATTGAAAAAAAATGGCCAGATCACCACAAAAAAAAACTCAAGGCACACACACACACACACGCATATTTCAAACTTGGTTCGTTAAGTTTTTGTTATAAAAAAAAATGTTGGCAAGAATAAGCGGAAAAAAAACTTGAACAAAAACCACAACAGAATACAGTGACGGCTTGTTTGAAACAAAATCGGCACATTTTCATTTGCCAAAAAAAGAGAGAAAAAAGTATTTTGTTTCAAACTTAAAAACACACACACACACAGAAAACTTTTTTTCTCATCCAGTTTTTTTTCTAGTTTCATTTTCCGGTTCTTACATCCAAAAAAAAACGTCGTTGTTGTCAATTCCAGGCCAATGGACCCAAAAAAACCAAAAAACCAAAAAAAAAAAACAAACAAACAAACACTGGACCAGAAAAAAAACTCATCATGGATGACAGCCATGAAATCTAGATATATATCCATATTAAAGTTCAAAAATAACCATGTTGAAATCATGAAAAATTTTTTCACCAAAAAAAAAAAAAAAAACAAAAATGACCTGAACATTTTAGTTTTTAAATTTCGTTACCATTTAGATTTGTTCTTCTTCTTTTTTGGACTAGAAAAAAAAACAAAAAGCAAGAAAAAAAATTCAATAAGTGTCTCTTTTACTACTTTTTTTTGGCTGTTGTTGTGAGTATTAAGATAATGATGATGATGATGAAATTTGAAGCACTTTATACTTGAAAAAAATAGGAAAATAATTCGTCCGACAAAAAAAAGAGTAAAGGTTTTTTTTTCACCATAAAAGAATCTCCTGTGTGATGATGATCACATCATTATCATCATGATGACAGGGAAAAAAAGAATTGAAAACGATAAAAGAAAATGGAAAAAAAACTTTATCTCATGGCCTTTTTTCATTCTCAAGAGAGAGAGAGAGAGAGAGAGAGAGAGAAAAAACTTTTGAAATGTTTCCATCATCATCATCATCGTCATCAGAATTTTTTTTCTTCATATCAAAAATTCAATCGAATATACTGTAATTATGAATAATATTTATGATGATTGTTAAAAAGTTATTCGAATGAAATTTATGTTGCAACAAGAATCCAAGAATTGGAAAATGGAACCAAACCAAACCAAAAAAAAAGAAGAAAAGATTCTTTTCAGCTAAACAAATACAAAGAGCAGACGACTATTATATGGTTATTACAGGAATTTGTCCATATTGTTCCATGTATATGATGATGATATAATCGCGATATTTTCAGCGACAATTCCGGTTTTTTTTCATTCTTCTGGTATATATTTTATTACCCAGAATTTTTTTTTATATCTCTCTGTTTTGATTTTGGTATAAATAAAATTCTGTTGACAAGATAGTAATAGTAGCAGTAGTGGTAGTGGAAACAGCAGAAGCAGCAGAAGCAGCAGCCACATTTAAAACGAATAAAAAAAAAGCAAACAGAATATAACGTCAACGATTGTCGATCCAGAACCAAGAAAAAAAAAAAAAAAAAAAAACATAAACGACGAATAAAAAGATGTTTCGTATGTCATTACTTATAGACTTAGAATTACTCAACAATAGGCTCTCTTTTTGCCTACCATGAATATACTTTGACTACAAGCATGGGGTTGATATGTCAGAATGATGATTTTTGTCGTGAACAAAAAAAAAAAATTCTCGATTCATCCGTTCTATGAATTTCGGTTAAAAATGGGAAACAAAAAAAAAACAAAAGCAAATTCAGAATGAGAAAAATGGAAGAACAAAAAAAAATCATTCAACCATCTCATCATGTTCATCAACATTTCATTTACCATTTTACCATTTTACCATTTTACCATGCTGACATGGATACAAATGCTTGCTATGCGAATTTTTATTATTTGGATCACACATACACATACACACACAGAGAGAGACAAAATTACCAAAAGTATGTCAGAGAGAAAAAAAAACCAAATACAAAATGTAAAGATTGAAGTGAAAACAAAAACAAGAAATATAGATAAACAAAATGACCAGAATTATACAGAATATAACATTTCAATGGTTGTGCTAATAATTTGTCGCTAGGCCGAATAACGAATAATAACGAAAAAAAAAACAAGAATGACACACACACACACAATAGTAATAAAAAACCATAATAGATCCATAGTCAAAATGAAAAAAAAACGGATCGATATCAGTCATTCATTCATTCATTCATTCAGTTAGCCAATGATTCGAAAATTTTATTATGTTTCATTTCTCTATGATGATTGTCTTGGTTTTTGGGTAAATACAGAATTCAGCACTCTCTCTCTCTCTCTCTCTCTCTCTCTCTCTCTCTCTCTCTCTCTCTCTCTCTCTCTCTCTCTCTCTCTCTCTCTCTCTCTCTCTCTCTCTCTCTCTCTCTCTCTCTCTCTCTCTCTCTCTCTCGATTTTGTCGATATTCTGTTGTAATTGTAGTTTTTTTTATTATTATCGTTTTCGTTTTTGTCAATGTTTCTATTCTATGTTGTCCAGCATCCATTATCATCGTTTAAAAACAAAGACAAAAAATAGTAGGAACATATAGAATCAAGAGAATTGGGATGTCCAAGATATTGAATTGTCATCGTTGTTGTTGTCATTGTGTACAATCTAATTTCGTTTTCTACCGTCGATAATGATAATAATAATAATGATGACAACAACAACAACAACAACAACAACAGTAACGAATAAAGAATAAAGAATTTGGACCGACAGAAAAAAAAGTGCAGCAGTTCTTTTTTTTGTTCAACAACGATAGAAATGAATTAAATTATTGACTACTGATGTTCATGTTGAGTCAAGCAACCATATCGCCCTGTATATTTTCATCATCATCATCATCATCATCATCGACATTTTCAATTGTTAAATATAAAAAACATGGACAGAACACAAGAATATCTACAGAAGAATAAAATAAAAAAAGTTTGAACCTAAATTTGATTGTGAATCTCAAAATAATAATGATGATGATCAAAAAAAAACAAAAAACAAACAAACAAGCATGAAAAAAAATCAAGCCAATTTCATTTGCAACAAACAAGAAAAAAATAACAGAAAAAAATGTATGTAATTAACTTACTACCGCTGGTGATGATGATGATGATGATGATGCCCGCCTCTTATTTGCTTCATTGATAATGATTCCAATTTGTTGTTGTTGTTGGAATTTTTCTATTTCTGTTTTCTACACACACACACAGTGTGTGTGTGTGTTAATAATCATTCTGAATTCAAGAAATATTTGCCACTAATAATAATGATAATAATTATGAAACTTTATCCATTCATTCATTCATTCCATAGAATTCCAATATATAGAATATATTCTGAAAGAATTCTGAATGAAATGAAACATCATCATCATCATCATCATTATGCCATCATCATCATATGATGACATTAATGATGATGATGATGATGATGATGATAATGAAAAGAAAAATGTGTGAAATGAAAAATTTTTGCCCATTGTGTTTTGTTTTGTTTTTTTGTTTTGTTTTTTTTGGTACGCAAAAAATGTAAATTTTTGAACCAAAAATAAAAATAAAAATAAACCTACACACACATGCATGCATAAAGTAAAAATTCTGATATCTTTTGTTCATCATCATCATCATCATCGTTTACTGTCATCGTTTTATTTATTTTTATTTTTGTTTTGTTTAGAACATAGAAAAACATTAAGAATTGATTTATGATAAGCAAACACGATATTTCACTATTCATGAAAAAAAATTCTGAACGATTTTTTTCTTGTTTTTGGATAAAAACAAAAGAAAAACATTGCAATGTTCTTATGGATTCACAAGCATCTATTAAAGAGAGAAAAAAAAGAAACAAAAATCAAGCC
The DNA here is from genome assembly GCF_024713945.1 of Dermatophagoides farinae. Lineage (NCBI taxonomy): Eukaryota > Metazoa > Arthropoda > Arachnida > Sarcoptiformes > Pyroglyphidae > Dermatophagoides > Dermatophagoides farinae. Next base: position 1,758,461 of record NC_134686.1, on the reverse strand, counting down.
ATACATACTTGGTATTTGTCTACAAGATGAAACATAATAAATCAATTGATGATGATGATTTCATTGAATATATATTGTTTGCCAATTATTGAAAGTAAGAGATGGTGAGATGAAAACTTTTTTGTAAATGTTGTTGTTGTTGTTGTTGTTTTATCAAATAATAATTATAATTATATATCTCAATCATTGTATCATTGATTATCGATAGATTCTATTATCAACTTTACTATTGGTTGGTAATTGAATATATGTCAAATATTTCGAATGAATGAATAAATGAAAATAAATGAATAATATACAGGAAAACATACCACTGTTGTGTTGTGATGAACTAATAGATGAATCTTTTGGTGATCGATACACGTATATATTATACAGGATGGTATGTACATTTAAATTAGTTCAAAATCAATGTTTTCTTCCAATGGTTTCGTTGATAAACAAAAATCGATAATGAACAAATAAACAATCAAAGAAAAAACATCAAAAATCGATCCAAATCCATCATTGATTGACATACACACACACACATACGCAAATCAAGCGCCATCTCTGCATTAAACGATTAAAGATTGACACATAACATGATTGAATCATCAGCAAAAAAAAAAATCAACTGTCCTTGGTGAATTTGAAAATTGGCGATTTCTTTTCAATATATATTGAAAAAAAACCATCGTCCTTTATATTCTCACGTTAATGGTGTTTTCGTGACATCATTGAAATTGATGGGCCAGAATAATAAGATTATTTGAGGTGGAATGAAAAACATAAAGAAAGAATGAATGAATGAATGAATGAAAAAAAAATAAATGAAATCTTTGAAATCAAATAACCGGAAAAAAGAATTGTCAATATTTTCTGTTTTTTTTTTTTAAATTACAAAAATGAGATTCGACCAAACAAAACAAAATATAAAAAAAACGTTCGATTTTCGACCTGTCATTCACATATGACGTGATGTGATATTCGAACCAAATGAAATGCAAATTCCGCATTCGAATATATTCGAAATGAAAATATAATTAGCATAATAATAATGAAAAAAATCATTCAAAACAAGAATTTTTGATTAAAATATTTTTTTTTCATTCATTTATTTATTTATGTAAAATCATTTGATTGTATGGAAAAAAAAATTTAGATTTCAAAATGAAAAATCAATTATTATTATGAATCGTTGACAGCTTTGAATATTTTCTCCGCTTTTATTGCCAATTGAAGATTGCCTTTAATTTTCAATTTTCCCGACATGAATGCATTGGTCGGTTTGATTTTACCCATTGCCATCTGAATAAATGTTTCTTCATCGGTAATCATTTGTACATCACATTCATCGGGTGCCTGTTGTAATGGTTCAATTTTTAATGGCCTTGTTGAATGTGAATCAAATAAATATGTACGACCAGATACGACGAACACAAGCACGGCATTAATTTCATCTTTAATCTTATCGGTTATTTTTGATCTGGCCTGATTCAAAACTTCCATTATACGATCGGATGATGATGACGAATTATCAGTCATTGATGTTTTACCTTCTTCACTTGTACCAGCCAAACCTGCAAGACCTTCCATCAATCGTTCGGGTATGAAAAAATCACCCATCAATTGTGTACCCGGTTCGATTGCATATGGATCAAAATCGGTAATACCTTCATCACGAAGAACTTCTTCATCAATGAAAAAATTTCCTGAACAAGATTTTGAATCTCTCGATGTTATAGCATAGGCAGCATCAGCCATAATATCAATTTTACGGCACATTTTGGCTATTTCTTGTTGTCCACCACTAAGCATACCCATAGCGGCTGTCCAGATGGCCGTACGAGGCCATAAAGCATTGACAGCGATACCTGAATCTTTGAATTCTTCGGCCATACCTAGAACACATAATGACATACCAAATTTTGCCATCGAATAGGCAACATGTGGTGCGAACCATCGTGATTTCATCTCTAATGGTGGACTTAAATTAAGAATATGTGGATTCGATGATTGTTTCAAATGTGGTATACAATATTTAGAAGCCATAAACGTTCCACGTGCATTAATCTGATTCATAAGATCATATTTTTTCATTGTCGTTTCTTCTGTACCGGTCAAACTGATTGCGCTGGCATTATTAACAAGTACATCAATTTTACCAAATTTATCGACAGCTTGATTGATAGCACGAATTACATTTTCTTCATCACGTAAATCACATTGAACAGGTAAACAATTTCCACCATTATTTTCAACTATTCAAATGAATCAAATTTAAATATATAATATTCATCTTTGAATAACCAAAAAAAAAAATACTCACTTTCTTTAGCAGCTGTAAAGATTGTACCCTCAAGTTTTGGATGTGGATCAGTAGTTTTGGCAGCGATGATAACATTACAACCATCTTTAGCCATTTTCAATGCAATAGCTTTACCGATTCCACGTGAACCACCGGTTACGAAAACCGTTTTTGCAGCGAAAGCACTATGATCAATGAAAAAAAAAACAATTATCAATCAACAAATTAAATCAAATGAATCTTGAATCATATTGAAGACAAAAACGAACCCAGTATTTTTGAGCATTTTCGTGGATTCTCAATTATAATTGAAACGAAAACAAAAAAAAATGATCGAATCCAACAATGAACAGTGACAATGACAATCATATGATCGAGTGATTTAAACTGCAGTATATACAAAAATACACGAAAACATACACCACACGCGGGTACAAATGTATACAATCGATGACGATTCACATAGTTTGTATTTTGTAAACAAAACATGAATGAATTAATAATTTAAATAAATCGGATCGGATAAAAAAATAACTTTTATTCATTTGAACTTTAAACAGATACATGACATGATAATTTGAATGACTTCATTGGAATCGTTCATTTAAACACTTCATTTTGCATTGCTTTGAACATCTTTTCAGCACGTTGTGCCAATTTTATATCACCTTTAATCTTCAATTTACCAGTCATAAAAGCCATTGTTGATTTCATTTCACCTTTGGCCAATTTCATGAAAACTTTATCCTCAGCAATAAAGGTGACATCAGATTTAGGTGGATCACCAGTACATACTTCAATTTTTAATGGCCTATCTTTGTTTGCATCGAACAGAATATTTTTACCAGATATACAGAAAACCATTGTAGCGTTAATTTCACTTTTCAATTTATCATCAACAAGAGTTTTAGCTTTTTCAAATAATTTTTCCGTTTCATTTGGTGTTGCATCGGCAAACAATCGATATTGTTGACCATTCAATAATGTATTCGAACGAATAGCCAAAATTGATGCCGAATGATTTTTAATCATCATCTTATGATGAAAACGGGCCACCGGAATCAAATTCGTTCGACATGATGACATGGTCAACATCAATGCCGATTTTCCAATAAAAGAACTAATCAATTGAATCAAATTAATGAACGAAAAAGAATGAAAAAACAAATATTTTACCTGCTTTGTTTGATGAACATTTTTTTTTTGTTGTCGTCTGAATTCTTTACCACGATAAACAATAATGAAATGAAATATATGCTCGAAAAGAAAATACCATACACTGGCGTCTGAGAAATGTACACACAGTAAATGGACTCACACAAAACACACACCATTCACTGGGTACAAATTTTGCTCACTGCAAATAGTGTTAATGTGCAGATGTGTGATGATTATATTGTAAATGTAACTATGGCTTTTCCATCAAATATCAGAAAAAAAAGTTATCACGCCAATCAAACATCGATGAACAAGAAAAAAAATACTAAAAGATATATGGAACAAAGATCAATATCATCATTATCATTATCATTATCATTATTGTGTCTTATTTTGTTTCTACCATTGAAAATACATTGAAAATTTCAGTCTCATTTAATCAAGTGCGTCATCCGATTCAATCAATGGTAATCAATGATAATCAATAATCTGTGCGGATATTGTCAATTTATTAAATTTTTTTTTTAATTTTCAATTTAAAATTTAGATTCCAAACTTGAGAATTTTAAATTTTAATGAATGGATTTAGTGCACACACACGCACACAAACAAAAAATATGATAATACTGGCATCAATTCCCTTGCCCCTGTGGTGAACCCAAACAACAGAGATAATTAAAAAGGAAAAAAAATATGCAAACAGAATATATGAAACAGGAAAAAAAATAACCAATATTGGCAGTGTTCAATTTGGATATACAAATTAATATTTACAGCGAATACATGAATTTACCCCGAAAAAAAAATATTTACCGGAAATAAAATAATCAGAATCAGTGAATATTGTTGTTGTTGTTGTTGTTGTGATTTGAGTATACAGAATAATAATAAAAAGGGGTGAAAAAAAAAGCAATTTGAAAAAAATTGTCACTAAATTGTTGCAAAATAAAAAAAAATTCATCACATATTTAAGGATCTGTTGTTTTTCGAGAAATCAAATTTTTGTTGTAAGAAATAATAATTATTGCCCATTATCATCAAGCCAAGGATAACGTTTAGGACATGGTTGACATGTCTTTAGAAATCTTGCACCAGAATTTGAACCAACATTACAAATATTTGGATGAAGACATGGTGGTGGTCGATGTGGATCACGTGCACAACCAAATAGATTAACACGATATAATTCTTTCAATGGTGTTGGATTACGTATCCATTGAATTAATTCCCATTTGGTTACGAAATAAACATCTTTATAATATGTAAGTAGATCATCGATAACACGAATAAAGCCAGTACGATGATGTTCTGAATTGAACCAAGCAGAATGATAATAAAGACCAAATGGTGCACGATTTGAATTATAATGACGTTTAAAATTTTTCATTATCAATTCATAAACACCATTCTCATCGGATGGATTGGAACATGCATCACCCATTGAACAACGGCCACCACGTAAATCTTGCCACATGACCAAACCGATTTCCCAAAGACCTATTGTTTTTAAAGAATCAATAAAATTAATAAAATAAAATGATCATTTTCCATCATCATACCAGGAAACGATTTTGTTGGACATGGTGCAATCATACATTCATGATTAATAGCATAATCTAATGTATATGGCCAAAATGGTGGTGAATTTTCAAACACAGGCATCGATGAATCATATGTAAAATTTTCTTCATGTAACATTTCAAATTGTTTATTACCACCGCCCTGTAAGAATGGTGCTCGCATTCCACGAATATCGGCTTTATTAACACCACCATATAGTTGAAGTATTTCACGTTGACCATTAATTTCTTTATGCCATTGTTGTCTAGTATAGCTTTCACCAAAACTATGACTGTGTGTCCATAAAACAATGTAAAAATCGTAAATAAATAGATAGATTACCATTAAAAAAACAAAACATACGTAATTGAATGTGATGCAATCTCATGTCCACGTGAATATAATGTTTGAACTTGTGAATAATCAGTCCATTCATGTGATACATAGAATGTTGCTTTGATTGGACAACCATTTGGATTACTACGACCAGAATTAAGTAGTTCTTCATAGATATGCCAATTAATATCATTGACAGCATCATCAAAACTAATGAGAACAAGTTGTGGTACATCTTTCACCGATAAACCACCTATGAAAATGAAAAAGATTTTTAGATGAATAATATATCACTATATTCTTGACCACGAACCTGGAATTTCAGTTCCACCACAAAAACAATCAGGCAATTTACAAAGATGTTCACTACATTTAATAGCATTGGAAAATGGTTCAGGAGTTTTAAAAACCGGTACAGGTCTTGATGGCATTTGAAGATTTTTTGCTATTCGTGTTGAATTCATTGTTGAAGTGGATTTATTACCACCACCACCGCCACTACGATGATGACTACCAAGATGTCTAGCATGTGATAAACGAGTTGCCGTTGTTGTTGTAACCGGTTGTATCAACGAATTGGTTGTTGAATTTAATCGAGTGGTCACTTGACGATATTCAGGAATTTTACTGTAAAAATAGACAGAAATTAATCAAATTTCAATCGTATTAAAAAAATCATTCAAATCCAACCTTCTTTTTTGAACATCTGAATCATTTCGATTAGTACTAATACGTTGAAAATCATTTAGAACAATATCGGGATTCGGTATTTGAACCATAATATCGATATCATCCACATGATGATCATCAATCACTTTATTGGAATTAAATGGCCGTTCTTTAAGCGATCCATGATCCAATGATGATGATGATGTTTTTATTTGGAAGAATATTCGAATTATAAACATAAGCGGATTCTTTATCAGTTCTTGTTATTAGCTATAAATAAATTTTTTTTAAATTTTTAAAATTTTTTTACAAACACAATCAACTCACCTGTCTTGGTTTATTATTATTATTATTGTCCAATATTGATTGAGCAAGAATATAATCAGGTAATAAAACTTGTCTACCACCATTACCATCATTATTATTATTCGTTGAACTATTTTTCCCATGATTAGTTTGATTCTGTGATTCAGGAATAACAATTAATTTTGTTTTATTATACACTAGAATGGCACCAGGTTCAAGTGAATCAAAATCATTTTCTATACGAGAACGATGTTGTTGTTGTTGTTGTGTTGATGTGGATGATTGATGTGGATTATTATGAGAATTATGAGCAGAAAGATGATGATTATTTTTATTATGACTAGTTTGATATTTAAATTTATTTCCATCATCTGATAATCTATTATTGTTGTTGTTGTTGTTATTATGTAACAACAATTGATGTGATGCAGTATTACGTTGATTTGATGCAGCTAAATCAGCCAATGAATCATCTGATTTATCATACAATTGATTTTTCGTTCCGGATGATGATGAAGATGATGATGATGATATTAACCGCAATAATGCTGGTGAATCACCACCACCAGCGGCCAAATGAATGGCACCATTTTCATCAACAATGGCCGTTATAATATCATCAAATTTACCATCATTATTATTATTATTATTATTGAATGCATTGGCTAGTTGAAGAATTTCATCAATCAACAATCGATTGTCATTATTATTATTGTTGTTGTTGTTGTTGTTGATTTGTTTTGCACTATTTATATGTTTATCATCTGTCATCATAATTATTTTATCATCATCATTATTATTTTGAGCATCAATATTTCCATTTTTAAAAACAAAATCCAATTCCGGTATGATTGCTTTGGATGATGTGGATGCAACAACCGAAACTGATTGAGCACGATTCTCGCCATTCACGCTTCGGCCTGAAAAAAAAAATTACAAATGAAAAAACAAAACAATTCAAAAAAAAAATCAAAATAAAAATCAAAGAATTTCCTGATTAATGATGAAACATACCCAGTAGATTTTGATTAATCTGTTCCACCGAAATGCGATCATTTCGAATTGATTTACCATCATCATTATCATCATTATCATGACCAGCACGATGATGATGTTGATGCTGATGATTTGATTGCGAATGATGATGACCATGGCGAGATCTTTGTAAATCTAACAAAGTAAAATTCTCGTCCAAATCATCAAGATGTTGTTGTTGATTACGTCGATGATTATTGGTTGGTTGTTGTTGTTGATGATGATTATGATGATGAATGGGTGCCGTACCATTATTATTATTAGTATCAAAATTCAATTTATTTTCATCATCATCAATATCACCATGAACGTTTGTTATATCAAGATAATTATCTTTTGAATGTAAAAGAATTGGATTATGTAGATGTTGTGAATGTTTGCCACCCAAATTAAATAACTGATGATTGTTATTGTTATTGCTTGCGTTATTACCAATAGATGACAATGATTGTTTACGACCTGAATTTTTTTGTTGCTGTTGTTTAATTAATTTATTGAAACTATCCTGTATAATATCCTGTTCATTTAATGGATGATGATGATGATGATGAACAGATAATCCAGGCTGTTTTTCCAACAAATATCTTGTTGTTGTATGCTGATGTTGATTGAAAATGGGTGAATCATTATTATTATTATGAGATGATGATGATGATGGCGGTGTTGTCGTAAACTGATTATTATTATTATTATTAACATGATTAACAGATAAATTATTTCGAATTGAAAATAATTCATTCGTTGTTTTGCCCATTATTATTTGATGCGTTGGCGTCTGTTGTTGTATGGTAGATAAACTATTATTGGCTGTCGGTAATAATAATTTTGGATATGGATGTGATTTATGATTCAATATGATAAATGGATGATGATGATGATTATGATGATTATGAACATCATCATATAGATTACCGGTACCAGATGATAATGATATCGAAGGTTTGGCAGTTGTTGTTGTTGTTGTTGTCGTCGTCGTTGTAGTAGTAGAAGTAGTCGACGTTGTTGGAATAGCTTTCGATTCAATTATCATTCCTGATCCAACTTGTTTATTATTATTATTATTATTATGTAATAATGAATATGATCCAGAATCGACAAAATCATCTTCAGTTTCATCATAATCTGAATCTAGAAAAAAAGTGAGAGAAAGAGCATGATGATGATAATGTCGATTAAAGGGATGGACAAATCTTTCGAACGATGTGAATATCAACCAAACAAACAAAAAATCTCATATTTTTGAATTTAATAATAAATCACCTCTCACACCTTAATTTCATTTTTATCTTTCTCTCTCCACATGTTCTGTATTAATCTTTCTGCCTTCAATTGATATACATAGTCCTCAACAACACAACACTAATTATTGGATCGTGTTCATCGGATATTCGTAATGGGTATTCGTATAATTTAATTTTTCTTTTCTCTCAAACGAATCGGAAATGACGAGCAAATCCAAAAAAAAAAAATCGATCCTTCTTTATTCACTTTAATCGTCGTTTGTTGTCAGCATTTTCCTTTTCCTTTTCATCGAAGGGCGCGTTTCTTTTATTTTTTTTATTTTGGAATCTTTTCTCTCTTTCATGTTTGTTTGTTTTTTTTGTCAGGTTTTTTTTATCTTCTCGTTGACAGGTTAAACGAGAGGAAAAAAAATTCAATATTTTTTTTTTTTTTTTTTTTTTGGTCTTTGGTTTGTCTATCCGAAAATCATGTCTGTCCGAATTTCAGAAAAATGTTCATGTCTATTGTCATGATTGAAAAAAAAACATAAAAAACATGAACACACAGACATTTTCGGGAAATTTTTTTTATATATTCCTTTTTCACATTGTTTTTCAGGAAGTATTATTACAATCTCATTGATGATGATGAATAGTAATATTGGTTGCTGGTATAAATTTAGCTAAACTTTTTTTTCTTTCTTTTCTTTCTTTTCTTCACTATAGTCAATCCAAAATCGATTGTATCGATGATATTGATTTCAACATACCTTCATAAGGACAGATAACATTACGTGGCCAATCACATGTTTGTAGTTCGGATGAAAATCTAAGACCACCGGTACATGATTCATGTAATGCTTCACCAAAAACGCATACAAAATATTTAGAACAATTATATTCATCAGCATAATAACCAAATTGTTCTGGACAACGAAAATTTATCGATGTTAATGGCGAAACAGATGGTGATTGTTGATCACATACGACAATTTGTGGTATTAATCCTATTTTTTTGAGCAAAAACAACAACAACAACAAAAAAAAAGAAAAAAAAAGAAAAAAAACGATAAAAGTGAATGAATTTTTTGTTTATAATTGTGTGTGAACACAATTGATTAGTTTCTGTGATTGTTTCGTGAGAAATAGAAAAAAAAATTATCAACGACAATTATCATCATGCCATAAAATGTGTGTGTGTGTGTATTGTATTGTATTGTTTTTTTTGACAAGTTCATTTTTTTCTTGTTCTTTGATTGTTTGTTGAATGGACGTTGTTCACAGTAATTTACAGTCCAAAATGAAAATTATTCCGTTTTGGACTCACAGTTATTGTTGTTGTTGTGAAAAGTGAAAGTTGAATATAAAAAAAAATAACACGAACAATTTTGAATCGTGAACATCGTGTTTTCAAATATGTTGGAAATATGATCTATTTGGATTGGAAATTGAAATTGAAAAAAAATAGAAATATGCCACACCACCCACCCCTGGAATGTATAATGATTTTTAACAAGAAAATTGAAACAAAAACAACCTTGAACAAAAGAAAATTTCATACAACTTGATCAATTCAATTATTGATTCGATTATCAAATTGAATTTATTATTATCTTCATTACAATACATATCATCAAATTGTCATCATCAATTGTCATCATATATATTTCCTGTAACCGCCTTAAAACGAAGGTTGATATTTTATAATGTGAATGTGCCACCCCAAAACAAACCAACAAACATAGCGATTATCGATTTCCAAAACCATCAATCAACAAACAATCAATCGATTATCATCATTTGCAATTATGATGATGATGGTTATTAAATTTCTTTTTTTGTTTGCCCCATTCACATGTTCATAACAGGGGAAAATTGGTGTGTGTGTGGCTAAAGAAAAAAAAAATTTGAAAACATTGGCTAATTTGTCATCATTGAAAAATTATTTGAAACTGGTTCATTGGCTAATTTGTCATTAATAAAACTAAAAAAAAAATTGTTGCGGTCAATGCGCGGTGTGGTTGCGGTTATTATTATTAATTATTAAAAACGGTTATTCAATCATCATTGATTGATTGATTGATCGATCGATTTTTTCACTGTCTGTTTGTTTGTTATACATTTCATCATCATACATTATTTTCTGCCTACGGGTTAAATGTATGGAACTTGAAAAAAAATCATTTCATTTCATTTGAATTTTGAATAAAATAAAATCTCAATCTCAACCTTGTTTAATGTGAATGTATGTATAACGAAATTTGATCTCATTTCTTTGGTCCTTGGTTCGTCTTAACAAGCCTGACCAAACGATTTATGGTCAGTTCCATGGACAAATCCATTTATTCGTTCATGCAAATTTAGTTTGCAAATTGTTTCATTTGTCTCATCATCATCATCATCCAATGGCTTAATCTCACCTCAAGTATTACCTGTTAACATTGTGTGTGTGTGTGTGTGTGTGTTTGCGTGTCACATTGAATTGGATTAGTAGGAAAAACAAATCCCCTGAATTTTCAAATGTGACAAGCGATTAAAATGTTTTTTTTCTTGATGATAATAAATTAAAATTTTTTTTTTTTGGACAGCAAAAAATTAAAGAAGATCAAGACAACCATGGCATGTACAATGTTGAAATGTTCATAGAACATTCACTTTCAATTATCAACATAAAGTGGTTCCAGCATATATCCACCAATATCCATTGGAATAAATTATCGATTACACATTATTATTGATTATCGATTATTAATTCAAAAAAATGAAAGTTTTTTTTTGTACACATTCCTTCATCATCATCATCATCATCAGTCCATTTTCAATTATCCGGAATTTCATTTCATTTTCGTCATATACTGATTTAATTAACAATTTCAATTATGTATTCGTCTGTATGCCAGTAGTAGCAAATTGGAAAATTCATTCATTGATTTTTCACATTTAAATGGTGAAAAAATTGGCATCCTTTTTTTACTTTCAAGGACTGTGTGATTGGAATTTAGCAAAACGAAAAAAAAAATTCATAATAATAATGGTGGGAAAGTGAAAATTAAAAATCAATCAGACAATTCATATCATACGTTAATCGATGAAAATAATGATCAAAACAAAGCAACTGGATGATCTGTAGCAATGTAAAACTTACACACAAATTAATTTGTATGATGATGAAAAATGATCCTATTGTTTCGCGAGAAACAAAAATAAAAAAAAAACTAAACACGAAATCCACCATTTGCCATCATCATCATCATCATCATAATCATTATTTTCAGAAGAAGAAAAAAAAAGATGTTCCAAAAAAAAGATTGGAAACTTTTAATGGATTTTCATAATGAACAAATGAAATTCATTAATTGATTAATATCCAGGCATATCGTACATTTGTACGTTATTTTAATATGAAAAAAAATGAGAATAACACACACACATACACATACACACAGGTAATGAATCATATACAGGTGTGTGTGTGTTTAAAAAGCTCATATTTATCAAATAAAATCAAACGGTCATCAATTTATATATATATCGATTAAGCGTATAGACTCATTAGTAGTAATGGCAATAAATTGCATTCATATTTGATATACAAAATTGAAAAACGAAAACGCAAAGCAAAAAAAAAAATTATATCACGATCATTGAATGATGATTGAAATGATCATGTTCAAAAATTCATTTATTTATAGAATGAATGTTTTTTTTGTTCTTTTTAATTAATAAATAAATAAATAAATTGAACAACAATCACAAAACAACAACAACAACAACAATAGCAACAACAACAACAAAAAACAACACACAGTGATTGATTGACGTACAAAAAAAAATTATTATTATTATTACCACCAATGTGATTATGATGAAAAACACAGCAACAAATTAGCAAACAAACGAAAAAATAAAATTTCATTGCACGTGTCGTAGTGGTAGTGGATATTTATCTATATATAAAGATAACACATCGATAAACAAATCATTACAACATACACATTGCATCGTTTTGTTTTTATTCAAATCAAAATACAACAATCAATTTGTTTATTCCGGGCATATTTTTCGTTGTTGTTGTTGTTGTTGTTGTTATCTCCATTTCATTTCGTTCAAAGTAATATAAAACAGAAACGAAGAAAATAAATCATCGCCTGTTGTGTAGCATTAATTTCATCATCATTCTCATGGATGATGATCATCATCATTATATTGCCATTATTATAATCAATACAAATCTAAATCATTTCTAATGCGCGCACACATCGTAAAAAAAATGTTAATTTTATTGATAGCATCATGATGATGATCATCATTTTCATCCATGATAATTAAAATGGGTTCATCTTCATTTTTTTTATGATAAAATAAGAGATGGTGATTTAGTGTGTGGAAATAAATACATTATATTTGGACACAAATTATGGAATTATGCAGATTGTCCAGATTGTTAGTGTGATTGTGGATGAATGAATACAACGGATTATTGAGGTGTGTGTGTTTTACATATTTTTTTTCTTCTTTATTCGAAATTTCAATTTAAATATTCATGTTCCATATATTTTTTCTTTTCATATTACGAAATTGATTTTTTTCTTCTGCTCTGAAAAACAAACACACACATACACGAAAATTGGTGACACTTTTTTTGATTTGACTAATTTCACACTAATGGTCAATGTCAATATTTCTGAAAGTAAAAAAAAAACAACAACAAAAATTCATGTTCATGACAGAGATTATCATTGTCATCGTGAGGATTTTTTTTTTGAGAAACGATAACCTTGTCAGTGATGCAAATCTGTCAGAAAAAAAATGCGAAAAATTCAATCATAAGATAAATGAATGAATGACAACAGAAATCATCATCATCATCATCATCATCATCGAGCAACAAGATCGTGAAAAATTTTCATGGCTAATTTTATGGACGAAAACACATTGTGATTGATATATCAATCATTAATTAACTCGTTCAATCCATCATCTATCCACCATAATCAATAGGCGATTGATTATAATCAATCGCACCAGACGAATGAAAATGTGTTTTGATTTTTATTCATCAACATGATGATCATAATATATAAATGTGGCCATATTTGTCTTGGAAAAAAGTAATGGAATAAAATCCAAAACAACAACAACAACAACGATATAATCAATGAATCAATGAAATTCGATGCAATTAAATTCATAAATGGAATCATCATCATTTGTATTGATTATTATTATCACGATGATGTGATTTTTTTTATTCATGAATTTCTATATAAAGACAGGCGATAAATAAGAAAAAATAGCCGATCCGGAAACGCCTGTGGTCAGACAAAAAAAATGACAACGAAACAAGCGATAATGATAATCTATGGCCGAATTTGTCATCAATTGGTTGAAATTTTCTAACGAATGATGACGATGATTGATTGAATGTAAATTTAGAAAATGAAAAAAAAAACAAATTCAAAAAACTTGAACTCAATTACATGAAAAAAACACAGTGTGTGTGTGTCTTGTTTCAAACAATAGATCTCGATATATTTGATGAATCGAATTTTTCTCATTATTCAAAAGCAACAAAAAAAAATGTAAATTGGATTTAACACAAAAGATGGAAAAAAAACAATAAAATAGAAACAAACAACAATGACAACATGTGTTAAAATTGCTGCAATGCTGCCGCTGCTGTTTGTTTGTTTTAAATTACGATTATGATTAATGGATTGATGATGGTGATTGGAAATGTATCCAATAATAGCGTAGACACACAGCAAACAAACAAAAACGAAAACAAACAAGAAAAAAAAGATGGATCCAAAAATAATCGAATAACAGAGGACAACAATCGAACCGAATCAACCAACCAACATTCACACCTTGTGGAATGAAATTTTTTCTCCAGGATTTATTTGGATGACAAAATTAAATCTGGTTTTCATTTTCAGGTAAACAAAGATCAACAACAACAACAAAAAAAACAATGGATGTAACAAGAAAAATTAATGGAAAAATTAATCATCATCAAATGAAAAAAAAATGATAATAATCAAACCATCAACATTGGATACGATCCCATTTTGTGTGAATGAAATGTGGCAATTGGGCTGTATCAATTGATGGATTGATTATTTTGAGACAAACAAATGATGTTTTTCGTTTTTGAATTAATTTGCATATATATATACAATATATATATAAACATTTAAATTTTTGTGATTGAAATTGAAACAAAAAAAAATCATTGCAACTTGTCAAGGAGAACTAGGAGGAGGAGGAGGGCAGAGAAAAAAAATTGTTCCATTTTTGATTTTATAAATCAAATTCGAAATCGAATGAAAAAAAAAACAATGGACAAATTCATTTGATTAGTTTGTTGATAAAGTTGTCAAATCGTTCTCTCTCTCTCTCTGTTTTTTTTCATTCTTTACATGTTTCATCATTGCCTCGTGTGTTGGGATCATCAATCATCCAATTCAATCAATTTTTTTTTGAAATTTTTATTCAAATAAAGAATTTTTTCTGAGAAAATTTTACATTCATTTTTATATTGGGTCAGAAATGATTTTTAATTTAACGCAATCATTGAAAAAATTATGTAAAATTGAATAAGTGACCGATGATGATTATCATTATTCAATTTTAATAAAAATTTTGTTTCATTAAAATAAAATTGTCGCAATATGAAAATAAACACGTGGCCATTTTATAACGGTATTTGTGGGTGCGTTCAGTGCTTTCATCGTCTGTGTGTGTTTTTTTAAATGCTGACGACGTGAAATTTTTGTTCTCTCTCTCTCTCTCTCTCTCTCTGATGCTCGAATCATCATAAATTTTTCGTTTATCATCAATGTTTTTATCGTATTTGAATGGAATAAAAAAAACAACCAACAAATTATAAGTGATTTTAAAGCCAAAAGAAAAAAACATCATACAACAGAGTGTTCTATATCAGCAGCAGCAGTGGACAACATCCATTTATTCATTTTTTTTTTTTTTGTTTCTAATTTGCAACTAAAGAAAAATTTCAAACAAGACAAAAAAAAATAACGAAAATGCGTGTAATAGTGTTGGAAATATCGGCACAATTGGAGAATGTTACAAATCTAACCATACCAACGGATTATACATTTCATATGCATTTTCGTTGCAATAATTGTCATGTTGAAACGGATTTAATGAAATTTTCATCAATGAATAAAGTACCATTAATGGGTGGTAAAACATTTGTTAATCTAATATTTCGTTGTAAACAATGTACACGTCCATCAAATGTTTCTATACTGAATAATAATAATGAATCAATACGTCCATATTGTGAAAAAGATTCATCAACATTTCAAACATTATGTGAATTTGATTGTCGTGGCTGTTATCCAACACGATTCATACCATTTGGACCATTTCATTGTTATTCATCATCCACTATTGATCGATGGCAACAACAACAAAAACAACAACAACAACAACAACAACAACGGCAACAATTTAATGATGTCGATCTACGTGATTTAGATTGGGCCGAATATGATGAACGTGCTCATAATTCTGTTGGTATCTATTCATTTAAATATCGTTTTAGAACGATTAAAAAAGAATGTCATTCATGAATGATGACAAAAAAAACCAAACAAAACAAAACAAAACATCAGTTTTTTTTCAGGAAAAGAATTCATTCAATTCGCTGTGATATATTTTTGTTCATTCAAATTCATTTGTATGTTATGTAATATGTACAATTAAAAATCTATTATAATTTGATTTTCGTTTGTTTTTTTCGAATTGTCTATTTATAATCAATTAAAAATTTATAATAATTGAAAAACTCGCTTCATAATAATAATATCGTTTTACATTTCTATCCTCATCGAACCGTTCATTTGATAATGATGATAATTTGGCGATTATCAAAGATTTTCATGATTTCTTCTTTTTGTTGTTGTAATTGCAAGTGCAAATCTTTTTTTTTTTGCCTATTATCTAGATTGGAGATATTTTTACACACACACACACACACACCAACAAGAAGATCATTATATTTTCAACTACTGTGAAAATGAAAATCTCCATATTTATAATTGATGTTTGTCATGTTTGTATACAACAATAGTGAATTTTTTTCTTGGCCAATACAAACAACAAATACGATTATGAATATCGTACAGATCGAACAAAACGATTATGATTATCATTATTGTTGACATTATTTTATATTTGCTGAGAGAACAAAAAAAAAATGGGCGACAATTTTATCCAAAAGAAAAAAAAATAGTCTTTTCAATGCAATGCAATGCAATTCGATGCAATGGAGAATGCAAAAGAAAAAAAAATCAATCAAAAATCTCATGTGGCCACGATTGAATCAATCGAGATTTTTTTTTTTGTCAAACGTAAAATGTTAATGATGATGATGATGATGATGAAGGGAAAAAAATAGAGATAAATAGCTAAAAGGCAATCAAAATGGCAGCAGCAGCAGCAGCAGTAATAATAATAATAATGAACAACGACAACAACAACAACAACAACAACAACATCAAAATCGACATCGAAATAAATGATAAAAAAAAATTAATTAAATTTGAAATAGTAAACACAGAAACAGAAAACCAAAAATAAAAAAAAACAGGAAGAACTAAAGTAAATAAACAAACTTTCGAACTATTACACATGGACAATCGAAAATTTTTTATTCTTCAAGTATCGATAGATATCGATAGACATGGATGGTTTAATTAACAACAACAACAATAACAAACAACAAAAAACTATCGATTGTTGTTGTTGTTGTTGTTGTTGAAAAATGAACGGAAGAACAATAATATTAGCCAATCAACGAAAATTTTCAAACTCAAGACAATAACATCGACGACGACGACGAAAAAAAAATTTCAACATCATCATCATCATCATGATCATCGGTTTTTTTTCACTGTTCCTGTATGATGATGAACAACAGCAACAAGTGAAAAAAAAAAATTTTCTGCTTCTTTTGTGGATGAATATTCAAAATCCGGTGACGATTTAATGACATTAAAAGGCATGGTTCCGATTTTGTTTTTATTTTTTTGTTCACGTAATAATCATCTCTTTTTGTATGCGGATGAATAGACAACTTATAAATATTTTATAAGGTGGATAATAATGAAAATGAACAATAATAAAATATTCAACAACAACAACAACAACAACAACAACAAAAATCCAAGCATTTTTTGGAACAAAAAAACATATTCGAATTTTGTTGTTGTTGTTGTTGTATTCATTTCTTATGCTACGTGATAAGTAAACGTTGTTATCATCATCATCATCATCATCATAAGCATCGGAAAACAAGAAAGAAAATAAAAGAAAAACAAAACGAATGTTAAAAAAAAGAAGAAAATTTCATGTCATTGGAAATAATTTCATGGAAACTGTATATATCTATCTATATATATGTGTGTGTGTGTGTGTGTAATAAATCCAAACAACAACAACAACCGTGAAAATTTATTGTGTGGAGAAAAAAAACAACAACAATCCGTGAAAATTTATTGTGTGGAGAAAAAAAATTTTTTTTTTTTTTATTCGGAAGTAAGCTACCGATTGTTAATAACTAAAAAATTTTACGGGATAAAATATTTGGTGAAAAAAAAAACAAAAAAAAAAAAATACAGAACAAAAAAGAACCACCTGTTGCTAACATACACAAATGTTCAACAGGTTTATGACGAACAAACCGAATGGACAACAACCTAATTCAAAAAAAAAAAAAAAACGAAATGAATTTTGACATTGATATTGTTGGATGATTCAAAAAAAAAAAACAAAATTGAAACGTGTCAATCAATTAATGGTGTGTGTGTATAAATTTATCATTTGAAGAAGAAAATAATTTCGCAATTTTATCCAATTGAAATGATAATGGAATGAAAAAAAACACATCATCATCATCATCGTCATTGGATCGATTGGATGATATTTGATTCATGAAGACTGAAACTTGTTTTGTTGGCGAATTTTTTTTGTTCATCGTTGAAAACGGAGATTTGTAAATTTTCATTTTTTTTTATTATCATTTTTCAATCACCGTTACTAGCGACAATAACAACAATAATTTTTATTTCCTAACATGGATAATGATGATGGATCGTCCAAGAATTTTTTTTTATAATTGAACACCAAATGATGATGATGATGATGATGAGCTTGCTAAAAGTTTTTTTTTATTCGTAAATAATAATCACAAATTGTTTCCATACGTATAACAGAAATCCAATATCATCATCATTTTGGAACAAAACAAGAAAACAAGCCACTACTTACTTGTTGTTGTCAATGTTATTAGTAATATATAATGAACGAATATCATCCATATGATATGATGATGTTGATGATGATGATGATATTGGCTATTACGATATTTCGTATGATGTGGATGCGAATGAGGATGATGATGATGTAACAGGAACGGATTATTATGATCAATATTTTTCATTGTTATATCATCATCATAATCATTAATGATTGATGACGTTGTTGATGATCGATAATTATTATGACAAGACATTTTTTTTTTACTTAATTTTTGATTATGATGATCAAAGACTAGTGTCGATGTTGATGATGACGATAATGATGGATGATGATCGTCGTCATGAATTATTGTTGTTGATTTATTATTATTCGTTGTCATCATCAAATGATGATTAGGTGACCATTTTTTTTATGTTTAAATTTAAAAAAAATTGATTTAATCATTCGATGATCACCAATCACATTCAATGATTTATTATGCTATTGGATTGAAACTACAATTACGAAACCGAAGAAGAAGAAAAAAAATCAACAAATTGGCTGAAAACAAATACAATCTACAATCTGATTTGATCTAATAATAGTGTTTCTATTACACAAACAGGTGTGTTTTCACCTGCAGAAAAAAAAGTTGATTGTTTTTTTTCAGTTTTTCACTAATAGATTTTTTTTCCACTCCAATCATAGTGGTATCATACTAAACGTCGATATAATTGTTAATTGGCACAAGAATGTCATAGGTCATTCACATGAATATTATATAAAATCAAAGAATCGATGATGATGAACAAATGATGACCACAAACACAAATGTTTTTCACTCGATGATTATATAATCCGATGATATTTGATGGTCAAATATACAAAAGTTCATTGCCGGTCATACTTGGAAAATTCATTCATTCATTTTTTCATTTTTTCATTTGTTTGTATTTGGTTTTTCATGGTTTGGATGATGACGATGATGAACATTGACATTCATAAAAATAAATTATGAAAAAAAATGACTGTCAGAATGATTAAGATTTACAAATGTGAAATGTATGAAAATCTTAGCATACATAACAGACAAGCAAACAAACAAACAAACAGACAAACAGATGATTCAATTCAATTCAATTTAATTTTGAATTGAATTTAAAAATTTTTTTTCTTCTTCCATTTCTCTCGCTCCATGGATCCACAATTGATATGATATGTCTTGATGTTTTTACAAATTTAATCTCGTGGAGAAAATTAAAAAAAAAAACATTCGAAATGATGCTTCTTGTGATGTTCGATGGTGGTGATGGGCGAATGATGATTGTTGTTGTTTTTTTTATATTTTCACTTTGCTACAATCGCACACATGAGGAATGTGGATTTTTCCATTGACTGATTTACAAAAAAAAATACGGATAATCATTTGTCTAGAGGACAAATTGAAAAAAAAAATCATCATAAGAATGTTGATGATGATTATTGAAAAATTAAGATGCAAATGATGATGGTGGTGGTGGTCAAAACAAATTTATTCCATATGGTAAATGTTTCTTTCTTTAAATTTTCAATTTGGTGATTAATAATAATGAAATTTATTTATTTATTTATTATTATTTAAGGTCGAACAAACACAATCGTACAAAAAAAAGGATAATAAAATCAAAGAAAGAAAGAAAAATTTAAAATTCAAAAAGAAGATTATGATGAATAAATCAGAGATTTTTGATTCAAATTTAATTCAATTCAATTCAATTTTGGTTTCTTTGATTCAATTGATTAAAAATTCCAAACATCACCATCACCATCACCATCAACACCACCACAACAACAACCATCACCATCATCATCATTGGGCAGCATCAGTGAACAAAAGAACGAAATAACACACCAAGTGTTTACAAATAAATCAGATCATCATCATCATTGAACACATAAAATTAGGACAGTAAATGATAGGAAAAAAAAACCTAAAATATCACTGATTTAGAATCAATGATGGCGATGATGATGATGATGACATTTAAATTCAAGTACCGATTGGGCATAGAAATCAAAAAATTTTTTTTTTTCAATTCAGATCACCAATGTTGATGTTTTTTTTTTTTTGGTCGGTCATCCACACATGCACTGATTTTTTTTTCTATTCAGACTTTAAAAAATGCAAACACACACACACACACAAACATTACCATCATCTGTGCTAGTGCTGTTGGACAGTTTTTTTTCTTTCATCGATCGGACCAGTAACCCGACTTGGATATATGTGAATCACCAAAAAAAAAAAAAAAAAAAATCATGTCGTTTGGCTATTTGGATTTAATTCAAATTGAATACTGAAAAAGAAGAAGAAAAAGAAGCTGCTGAGCCAGGTAAAATGAAATGGAAAAAAAAACAAACAGTTGAAATTGATGGATTTTTGCATTCATTCATTCATTCATTCATTCATTCATATTCACCGGTTAATAGGAAAATTTGTCGAAAACTTGTGTGAGAAATAAAATAAAAAAAAAATCATCATTAAAACGGTCGGTCGGTCAATCACCAATTTGGTTTTTGTTTTTTTTTTTGATTTTTGATTTTTTGTTGTTGTTGTTGTTGTTGTTGTTGCCGATTTGATATGTTTGGGTCACGAACGATGAAAATATTTTCAAATTTTTATCGGCAAGAGAGAGAGAGAGAAAGAAAAAAAAACTTTACATTGATGATGATATATTAATAATAACGACAATTTTATATGGCCAAATTTGTTCACAAAAAAATCAAGCAAGCAAGCAAAAAACTTGATGACACTGTCTCAATTTGAGGTTTTCACTCTCTCTGTGTGTGTGTGTGTGTGTGTGTCTCATACACAAAAGAGAAAGTGTTCACTTTATTTTATTTTTTCTGTTTATACAAAAAGTGGGCGCCATTAACAATATATATGAATCATGAATCATGAGCCGGTCTTTTCATTGATACACATGTGTCAACCATTTTGTGTGTGTGTCATCGTCATCTTTGTTGTTGTTGTTGTTGTTGTTGTTTTTGAAAAAAACAAAAACCGACAAAAAAACAAAATCATAAAGCAGAAAATAAAACCGCACACACACAGGCAATAATAATGGTGCTAATGGTATGGTGGTAATGGTGGTGGTGGTGGTGGTAGCGAAATTCAAAAAACGGTAAATAACAATTTTTGGAGAACAAAAAAAAAATAAGCAATTACCACAACATGGTGAAAACAAAAACAAAAAAAAAATCTGAAAATTTTCAAATTGTCGTCATCGTTGCATTTTTTTTATGGTATGTTCGTAATAACACTTTGTGTGTGTGTGTGTGTGTGTGCGTAAATGGTTGCCGAAAGCGAATTGTATTTTTTTTTTTTTTTTTTTCACTATAAAACAACAACAGAAAACGGCAAAAATTAAATTGACATCCTAAACAACAAACAGATATTTTGGCCAATGAAACTATGGAGAAGATGACGAAGACGAAGACGTAGAAGAAGAAATTGTTGAAGATCAAAACACAACAACAAGATTTGTAACTTGATTTCTCTTTATCAAGCTTCTTTTTCTGTTTCTCTCACACACACACAAATCACATTACAATTCTCTATTTTATTTCATTCCAATTTCTCTTTCTCACTCTCTTTTTCATTCAAACAAAAAAAAAAAATGATTTCTCATTCATACAAATGGCAAATTTCTCCATCATCATCCATTTTAAATTCATTTGGATCCATTCAATACATCCATTTATGTAGCAAGCATTAAAAAAAAAAAAAAAAACACTAACCCCATATATCCACATAACCATAGCTATCGAGATTGTTTTTTTTTCTTGCTAATTACATATATAACTAATAAACACCACATATGTACATTCATTGAGAAAAAAAAACATCTTGATCAACATTAAGATTGAGTATACAGTACGATTAACAGGCGATATTTAGATCGTCAAACAAAAAAAAATCTGCTGCTATAACCATAAATGATCAATATATATCGAATGCAAAACAAAAGGACAAAACATTATGGAACAATTACGAAATTCTAAAAAAATTAATTAATTAATTAGTCAAGAATTTCAGGAGCGACTTTACACACACACACACACACACACACAAACTGTTTGCAATAAACAGATCAATGATAATCGATCCAAATATGATGACAAAATGTATATTTATAGACACACACACACACACACACAAGCGATATCGAGCACAGATTATACATTCATATGGATAGAACATAAAAAAAACAATGTTCAAGTCAATGAAAATGAAATGAAAAAAAAATTGATCTGAGAAAAACAAGCCCAAAGGTTAGGCATAACATTGACGATAAAAACGATGAGAAAAAAAAGGATTTTTTCATTCTTCAGATACATGATAATTATTATTATCATCATCATCATCATTTTTGGCGGATAATAATCGAATGTTGGAATGGAAAACAAAATTAGCCAAACGAGACAAACAATTTTTTTTTTTTTGATTGAATAATAAAGATTTGTGTGTTGTGTTCCAGAAATTTTTTTTGTTTTTCTGTTTCTGATTTTGACATTTGGTCCATTTTACAGTATTAGTGTGTGTGTGTGTGTGTGTGTGTGTGTTATCTTATGTGAAAAATCACAATGAACACACCTACACATATAAACATGCACGTAAACACGTGGGACCAATCTGACGATTGATCTCAATCGATTTATTGATTAAAAATAAATGAGTATGTGTGTGTGGAGAAAAAAAAAATCAACGATAAGATCTCTATCTCAAAGATGATGAGAAATAATGAAATTTTTTTTTTTTGGATGAAGATGATTTATTATCATCATGAAAATAATTTCGAAATTTTTTAATAAAAAAAAATGCAAACAAGAATCAAAAAAATGCTGCTGCTGCTGCTGCTGATGGTGATGGTCGTAAAATTCAATCGAAAATTTTTTTTTCAGAACCATTTAAATTAATGTAAAGTTATAAAAGGAGGGGCAGAATGAAAGAACAAAAAAATTTCAATTTTTCGTTTTCGTTTTCGTTTTTGTTTTTTTTTTCAGTGGAATTATCAAATTGAAATTCAAAATGAATTGTTTTTCAACAGTTATTGAAAACGCTTTGTTTGATCACAATGGAATTAATACAATTTTTTTTTTTGAATGGAAATATGATCATCATCATCATCGTGTTTAATGTGTGTGTGCGTGTGTCTACCTGTGTGTGTGTGTGTGTGTGTATGATTATTTATTGACCATCACATTGTTCAATGTTGTCAAATCATTGCCAAGAATGAACAAAAAATAAATTGAACGTTTTTTTTCTCCAATCCAGATTTCATTTTTTTTTTTTTGCTGCTGCTGCTGTTGTTGATCCAATATTGAACAATTCCAAATAACAATAAAGAAAATATATACAAGGTAATTGATTATTGTGTGTGTGTGCGTGTGCACGTCTGTTGGTCACTGTAAGTTGACATTCCACATTAACATTACTTGTTTTGGCAAGAAAGAAAACAGAAATTCTTGATCGGATCATAATTAAGCTTAAATATCGAAAAAAAAGGAAAAAAAACATTTGATTTGATTCAATTCGATTCGATGATGATGAACACAAAAACCAAACAAAAAATGATGAATTTCCTGTGTTAAAAAAAAATACTGTCATTTCTTCGAAAACAATGCAAACAATTTTTTTTTAATTCATGAAAATCACATACAGATGTTTGTTTAGTTGTCTTATATTCAACAAAAACCTATCATTTTCAAGAACAAATGTCAATTGACATCCATTGAAAACAATTGTTCAATAATGTTGATGATGATGATGATGATGAATAGAGAAATGATGGCAGACACAACAGAGCAACAAAAATAAAACAAACAAATTTTACAATTAATTTCAATATATAATCATGTTGATCGTTTGATCGTCTGTCTACATGCTGTGTATGATTTGAAATTAATCGATTCATATTCAATACGAAGAATGTGTCAATAAGAATAATGTTTCAAACAACAAAGGTCAATGAGAACAAAAACAAAAACAAAATTTGAAATTTGAAATTGAATTCCAAAAATAAAACAAAAACAAAAAACAAATTAACCATAATCAACAATGGAATAAATCCAAATGGAAATAATTCTTCATTGAAAATAAAGATGGATTATCCGTTGTTCTAGAAAAACAAAAACAACAACAAAAAAAATAGAAATTTTGACAAAATTTCTATTTTTTTTTTTCGTCAATCAAACTGCCATCATTGTTGTTGTTGTTGTTGTTTTTTTTTGTTTTCGTTTTCGATGATGACATTGAGCCTTTTTGTAGCTACTATATCATCATCATCATCATCATCATAATCGAATTCAAAAAAAAAATTTTGTTCAACATCTCCTTTCGTCATTTTTCCTTT
Source organism: Dermatophagoides farinae (assembly GCF_024713945.1). Lineage (NCBI taxonomy): Eukaryota > Metazoa > Arthropoda > Arachnida > Sarcoptiformes > Pyroglyphidae > Dermatophagoides > Dermatophagoides farinae. The sequence continues at coordinate 1,733,223 of NC_134686.1, read as the reverse complement.
TTTTTTGATTTATTCTCACCCGCAGAGATACCAATAACAACAAGTGTCCACTTGTTGTTGTTGTTGTTGTTGTTGTCATTATCTAATGATGATGATCATCATCAATGAATAAATTTCGTAACAAATTGATTTCCCATCGTCATCATCATCATCATCATCATCATCATTTACATTTGACAATCTTTGATGATGATCATGAAAAAAACAATGGAAGAAAAAAAAAGAAAAAAAAGGAAGAATGAGAAATCCGTCGTCGGTCAGTTATTTTTTTTGATGCGAAAAAAATTGACCATTATTATGGAAAAGAAAAAAAAACAATAATTGTTATTAGAATCATCATCATCGATCAATCGATCGATCGATCGATTGATCGATCCAAGATCGATTGGATCATATTTAATTCACATTCAATCATTTTTTTTCTACCATTTCATAATTGTTATTGGAAAAAAATTGAATTTTCAGCAACACTGAAATGATGAATGACATTGCAGCATCAAGCACAAGTCAGACAGACAGACAGACAAGACACTTGGATTCATTTTATTATTCTAAACGAATCTCAAAATAAAACACACACCTACATATTGCACCACTTTTTGTTGTTGCTGTTGTTGTCGTTGTTTTCAATGTGTGATAAACGGAATAATCAGCCGATCATCAATAAATACACATTATGGCAAGTAGATAATGATCATGATCATGATGATCATCATCATAAAATTTTTAGAGGTGATAATTTGATGGTTGAAAAAAAAATGAAAATGAAAATGAAAATTGTAAATTTTTTTCACCATTTTCTCCATTCATTATAATGATTACCTGGATGAATAAACAACAAAAGGTCAACAACAGAATTAATAGATGATGATAATGATGATGATGATGATGTCCATATAAATATTACACGTAACGAATAAATTATTTTAGATACGTAGTAGTTAATTTATGAATGAAAATTTGATAAAGTTGATATAATGAGTCAATTAGTTTGTTTGTTGTTGTTGTTTTTTTTTCATCGGACAATAAAAACAGATTGCAATCGCCATCGCCATCATCATCATCATCATCATCATCATCATCAATAAAAGAATTTTTCACTGAAACACCTGATGACCTGCCAAAAAAAAAAAAATCGTAATAATAATCATATTTGATATGAATCGAATGAATTTGATGTGTTGTGTTCATTATAAAACTGTCATATTTTAAAAAATCATTATCATCATCATCATCATCATCATCATAACATTGTGTAAAGACAAACAAACTGTATGATGATGATGATGATGATTGTAATGCTCGATATATATCTTCAATCTTTATCATGGTCTTTGTCATTTGAAAATGTATGGCCAAAAAAAAATTCTTATCACCACCATCATCTTTATCATCATCATCATCATTATGAACTTGTATATCATTGTTTGTCATCGTCAAATAATAAAAAAAAAGAACGTAAACACTTTGCTATTGCAACTACTGTCTATTGTTTATCATCATCATCATCATCATCATCACATATTTAATCACATGTGATTGTTATGTAAACAAATTGCCAGAAATATATGTGTGTGTTTGAATCTGCAAAAAAATGTTTGTCTGAAAATTCTACACGGGCTTGTGAAAATTTCAATTATTCAATTCCAATGGTCTGATTGAACATGAATATGTAGATGGTGGCCCAAAATTTTAGATATTGAAGAATTTGTATTGATTCAATGCCATTATCATCATCAACCATCATCATCATCATTTATTATTATTCACCAATAGAATAGTAGAATGATGATGATGATGATGATGATGATGATGGTAATAATCAATCATTGATATTACAGAGTAAACAAAACAATTTTTTAGTGTATGAGAGAGAAAGCAAGACGTTCCAATTTTGTTTTGTTTTTTGTTTTCATCATCATCATCATGATGATCATATCATATCATAACCATAGCCATCATCATCATCATCATCATAATAATATATCCAACCGTGAACATCATCATTATCAACACTATTCATCGATTTGTTTGTTTGTTTGTGTATCTTCAAACAAAAAAAACATACACTCACACAACAACAACAACAACAACCTCGACATCATGATCATGATCATCATCATCATCATCAAAAAAAAATGTGATCACGTTCAAATCGAAAATAGCCACCATCATCATCATCATCAAGATCTTAAGATGAACACAATTCAGAAATTCGAAAAAAAAGATCTTGAAAAAAATGGATGGATTAACAACGACAACAACAACAACAACAAAAAAGAAGAGTAAAATAGTTCTATACAAGAGCAAATTTGGATTCGTTTTTTTTTTGATATTGGAACCATCTCTTCTTCTTCGTTTTGTATATCGAAAATCATTTTCCTAATCCTAATCCATAATGTAATTGTTTTTTTCCTGCTCTTTTACAAATCACATTAAATACACACACACACACACACACACACAGAGAGAGAGACAAGGAAATTCTTATGAAAAAAAAATCTATTAAGCTCGAAACACACATGCACACACACAAATCAAACATCAAACAACAGCAGTAAAAATGACGTATTCGCCAAAAATAAAGGTCGAATTTGTAATGTTGGAGAGAGTGAACAAATGCAAAAAAAAAATCATAACATTTCAAATGGAAAAAATATTTGGAACACACACACACACACACACACACTGACAACAACAAGATGCATCGTTTTTAAAATTGAAAAAAAAATTCATTTTTTTTTACGAAATTTCATTTCAAATTTATTCATGTCATTGTGTTGTTGTTGTTGTTTAGAAGGAAGAGACACACACATGAACATTTTATTTTAATGGTGATGGATAGATAGATGGATGGATAGATGGATACTTTAATCATCCATCATCATCATCATCATCATCATTAAAATCATCATCATGGTAAACCATTACAAGGTGCCAGATTCCATTATATATAGCCATATTTAAAGGGTGCCACACACACACACACACACACACACACACATATTTCTTATATTGAATAGTAGATATTATTATTATTATTATCACATGCAAGATGTCAGTTGAAATCAACTTGAAATTAATTTCACTACTACTACTACTACTACTAATGTAAAGTGGATAGATAGATATAACCTGTGACTACTATTTAACCAGCTAACCAACCAACCAACCAACTAACCAACAATAAAGAAAGAAACCAGAAAACGAAAACAATCATTTTGTTACCGTTTGTTGTTGTTGTTGTTATTATTTGAATGCGATGAATAAAAAAATTTTCAGATATAATTTAGATTGTTGTTGTGGTTGTTGTTGTTGCAGTTGTTGTTGTTGCAGTTGTTGTTGTTGTTGTTGTTGTTTTGATTATTATTATTGTTTTTTTCTTGTCATTTTTTTCTGGTAAATTATTTGTGTTTGCGTGTGTGTGTGTGTGTGTAAGGAATACTAAAAATAATTTTTGTTTCCACTTCTCTCGGTGGTCAATTTAGTATCATCATCGTTATCAACTTTTTTTGTTGTTGTTTTGTTTTTCCGTTAAACTGGACAGCAGAACAGGTGACCGATTTATATATCACAGCAGCAGCAGCAGCAGCAACAACAACAACAACAACAACAACAACAACGATGATGATGATGGCAAATTTTACATTAGCAAATCATTATTATGGAATTTAAATTTCATGAGAAATTATCAAAAATTTCTATTTGTTTTAGAAAAAATTTTTCTATTTTCAATCAATTTTTTTTCCTATGCCGGCAGCCGTCAATGCAATTGCTGGCTGTCCATAGGAAAAAAAAAACCGTAGGATGCCCACATTACCAGATATGACGGAGAAATAAGAATCAGAATAAAAATTAACAAATCCATTTTAGAATGAGCAAGTAAAAAAAAAATGGCGCCTATTTTAACTTGATAATGATTTATTTAATGTGGCAGAAAAAAAAATATTTTTTTTTTTTCGTAAGTCAATTTAAGTTTTTTTTTTGTAAGGTTAAAAAAAAATGAAAGTATTTTTATTTATTTGGAAGGTATAATTTTAATTATCGGTGCACTATTCTAATTTCTTTGGTTAGATATTGAATTTTTTCCAGATTTTTTTTTTTTTTTTTTTTGAAAATTGACTGGAATTAAGTCAAAATTTAATTTTTTTTTTTTAAACAAAAATTACACCACAATTGTTATAAAAAAAAAGTTTAATATTAATAAAATAAATTTCGCGCACAAGCATTTGATTTTCTTGCGAATCAACTAAGATGATGAACATATGTCATGGCCAAAAAAAAAAAAAAAAAAATTTTGCTCTCAAAAAAATGTTTAGGTTTTTTCTGTGATTTGAACAAGATGGTAAAAAAAAAAATTATATTTAAACATTCGATTTTTTTCCACATTGTCTTTTCCACATCATCATCAGTGTGTATGCAACATGTACAACAATAATGGATTGGTCTTTTTTTTCAACTGTGGCGGAATATTATTCCAGCGAAGATACTTCAAGTTCGGAAATCACTATATTTTAATGATTAATAACAAACACATCAACAAAACTGCTGGCACCAAATGAAAATTTTTATTTAATAATGAAGAACTTAAAGAATTTATTGATGAAAATTGGAATAAGTGGTATCGGAGTGATACTGAGAAAGATATCAAACAATATTACCGATGCAACAAGGTAAATATATGATGTTCAATATATGATAATATTATTATAATTTAATCGTATTTTTTCCAGGTGAAAAAGAATGACATACAATGCCGAGCACGCATTTTTATTTCATATGACAAATTTTCTGAATCAATTTATTTATACCAAAACAACGAAGATCATACATGTAGCGAAATCATCTCAACAAGTAATCGACTAACAAAAGAATTGAAAAACAAAATAACATCGATGTATGAAGAGAAGCAAAAACCAAAACAAATTTATGAAAAGCTAAAAGGAGAAGGAAATGTATTGAAACAAACCCTGTTTGGGAAGGATTTCCGTTTTTTGTTATCGGAACGGTTGACAAAACAAAAAAATTCCATCCAATCGCTTTGTCTATTTGCTCTGATGAATCAAGAGCAAGTTTTCTCAAGATTGGACCGAAGGGTATAATTGGGCCAAAAGCCTGAAAATTATTGTTAACAAACCAAAACCGGATGGGACGATATATTATTTGTTCCCAATCCGAAGATGTCAAAGAGCTCCCGTATAAAACTTATTCCAATTATGGCAATCTCCGATGGAAGTCTTTCGACTATTTTAAGAAAGCATCGTCGAGTTGTTGGTTCGTCTGGATAGAAAAAGATTCATGGAAATCAGCAGTTTGTACGTGCAGTGTGTATAGTTTAAAAAATTATAAATGTAAACATTCAATTGGTTTAGCGATTCGTTTGAAACTGACCCAGCCACCAATCGAAGCCAAACAAGTGGCAATTGGCCAAAAAAGAAAACGTGTGTATAATCAACGTTATCATCGTTATGGCGTTATGTTATTTTTATATTTTAGATTTTTTATACTGAAAAAAAATAAATAAAATTTTTCAGATGAATTGTAAATATTTCTCGTGTTTTTTGTATTTGTTTTTGAATTCGAATATCAATTATCAAAAATTGAATTAATTATAATTTTTCTTCCAAAAATCGAATATTTTTACTTCCAAAAATCAATTAAATAGTAACTAATTGAAAAAAATAATTTCTCTGCCAAAAAGAATACTTTCAAAAACAGAAATGTTTCCTGCCAGAAAAAATAAAAAATATTGCTACGAAAAATAGTCGCGAAAAAAAAATTCCATATTTCAGATGTTATTAAGTCGAAAAAAAAATTCCTGTCTATATTCATGTCAATCAATAATTTGTTGAAAAAGAAAATTTCATCACCAAACAATTTTGTTCAGTCAATTAAGCAATCAAGCAAGCAAGCAAGCAAAAAAAAATGCAACTAATTATCTAGTGATAAATATAAATCGTGCTGATGATAATTATCATTGATAAACAAGCCAGAATTGGCTGTGTGTGTGTATGTGTGTGTGTGTAATTATGAATTTTTCTTCATTTTATTTCATTTCATCAATCGCCCACTCTCACATTCTCATTAATTATCAGGTATAAAAGTAGACAACAAAAAAAAACTCATGATTACTCCCAAACACCAGAATAAACTTTTGTTTTTTGTTTCAAATAAAAAAAAACAATACAATTCCACTTGGAACATTGAAAAAAAACAGATTCACACAGATGATTTTTCCCACCATTGTCATTCATTCATTCATTCATCATCATCATCATCAGAACCATGACAAATATCATGATTGACCATCATCATCATCATCATCATCAAGGTAATGGTAACAAACAGCAAACAAACGAAACTGGGTTTGAATGAAACATTTTTTTTTTTTTTTTTTTGGAACAGAGAAAACCATTTTTTTTCCATCACAAACACGCACACACCGGCATTTTTTTCTTTATTTTTAGCGATAATTTTATGCAGAAATTTTTTTTTAAATTACAGTTTGTAATTACAACAAATATGAAAGAAACTAAACAAAATAAAAAAAAAACACCTATTCAACCTTGAATTATTGATCATTATCAATAGTAATCTATATCTTATGTTGGCCAAATTGGCCACCAAATGTTTTGTTTTTTTTTCAAAATCAATAATCTGTCTCTCTCTCACTCTTACTTTCTCTTTATGGAAAACAAAATCCAATCTATCGTTAATCAAATCATGAAATTATCTTTAATTTGAATGAATTTTATGGATTGAATTGAATCAAGAAATTTTTTTTTACCTTCAAACAACAGTGTGTTTACCATTGTTGTCGTTGTTGATAATCACCGATTGATTGATTGATTGAATGAATGAATGAATCGAGAATCAGAATAGAATTCATAATGAAAACAAAAAATCCACAAACAACATAATCTTCACAATAGAAATTTCAAAATGGGGATTCTCATCAACAATCAAAGATTGAATATGATGAATAAACACAGTAGTTGATTTTTTTTTTGCACACAAACAAAAACACAGCATACAGGTGTGTCGTCTCGATCCTGTTGATGATAAAATTATAATGATATAAATGAAGTCAACAAAACAACAACAACAACAAACGAATAATCAACAAGTTGTTGGCTAGAAAAAAGAGAAAAAAAGATTTAAAAGAAAAAACAAAAAAAAATGAGATTGAATGATTGACACCGATTGGAACCGCATAACACACACATACATTCATTACCATTTTATTTATTTATTATCATTATTATTATCGAAATCAATCAATCAATTGATTGATTGATATAGTAGGGATTATCAATATCAATCAATTTGATCAATCTACCGGTTAATGATGATGATGATGATGATGATGATTTATAGACGTACATAACATGCATACATACAAAAAAGAACATTTTTTTTCATTTTGTATAACAAATGATTGAATTGAAAATCAATCATTAACTGAATAAAACAAAGTTAATGAATGAATGAAACAAAAACAAAAAAAACAAGACAAAGTAGATCAATACATTGAAAATTAATGAAAACAACAACAAAAAAAACGTCTGTGTGCGCGTGTGTGCACGTGTGTTACATAATGTCAATGTCTCATATCATTATCAATTGAAAACTTAATGGTTAAAAAAAACAAAACAAAACAAAAATTTTGTCGAAATTTAAATCAATCATCACATGATTAACATAACATCTCTTTTCTGGATTTATGAAAAAAAATTAAATTTTTACCAATCACCAATCACCATCACCATCACCGAATCGAAAGTATTTAAAGATGACAGAACAAAAAAAATCATCACAATCGAAACGAATTGGATTTGGCCAAAAATCCAGTAAAAAAACAAAATGGTCAAATGAAATCGTTTTGTTTTGTTCTGTATAATTGTCGAAAAAAAAGCCGAATAATCGATATTATTATTATGCAGCCATTATCCATCGGCCATCACGATTTTAATGCAATGATGATGATAAGCCATGACAACATCAACAACAACAACAACAACAATAACAATGGTGAATAGAAAAATCATTAATGTTTAGCCAAATGGAATGGAATGCAATGGAATGTTTGTTTGAATCATTTCCACATACACACACACACACACACACATGGCACAATAGAAACACAAAAAAAAAACGACAAAAAAAACAAAAAACACACATACACCCATAATAATGAATACAAACAAAAGATGTTCAATCGAATAAACTAAAAGAAAAAAAAATTTCGTTCAATTGGGGGTGGTGGGGGAAAAAAAGACTTGCATATGAATATTTTGTTCCTGTTAATACATGATGATGATTATAAGTAAGTGAAAACGAATGAAAGAAAATCTTCACCACTACCTGTGTTACACACACACAAATACAAATACAAACAAAAAAAATAAGCCGCAAAAATGGCTTTTCAATCATTTGTGATTCTTTCAATCTTACAAACAGCCGCATTCCAAATGGATAGCAGTTTTTTTTTCTTTACCACTGACCCTTTTTAATTCAAAGTGGATGGAATTTGACTGATCGATATATATATATTCAAATCGATCAAATCGATTATTATTACACAGACAATCTGTTCGACAACAACAATGACAAAAAAACAAAATAAAGATAAAAAATTGATTGTTTGTTCATTGGATCAATGAACGGCAAACATCGATTATGATGATGTCTGATGATGATGATGATGAAAAGAAAAGAATGAACGACGAATTTTTTTTCTGCACTCCACATTAACCTGGTTTTAAATTTTTATTTTTCTTTTCTTTTGTTTCCGTAAACAAAAATTCATAATAATCAATTAATCTTATTGGTTTTGCACGTGTTTGTGAGTACGTGCAAAATGTGAGAAAGAGAAGAAAAAAAACTAAATCTCAATCTCAATTTTTTTTGTTTGTTTGGTCAGCAAAAACAATTTGCCAAATTTTCATACTCATATCAATGGTGGTGATAAACTTGGCACACAAACACACCTGATAATTTTTTTTTTTTGTTCATTTTAATCATCAATGGAATGAAAATGTTTTTATTAAATGTTAATGATGATGATCTACTAAACACCTTGTTTTGTTTTTTTTTTTCAACTCATTTCTTGGCTCATTGTGATGGTGGTGGTTATTGTTTTTTATTTCAGTAAATCGATATTCTAAAAATAGATTGATGATTCGATTGAACCAAAAAAAAAAAAAAAAAAAAACGCTGGCAACAATTGCCAATCGAAATGGGAAAAGTGAAATGAAATACCGATTGAACGATTTAATCTGAAAATGAATTTTTTTTTCTTTTCCACCACATGTCATGATATATTTGGATTTTTTTTTTTTTTTGGTTGGAAACAAAATTCAATTCGACTGATATTTAAAAATTTAAAAGCGTGATCATTTCATTGATAATGATGATGATCATCATCATCATCTTCATCGTCATCATCACCGCCCTAAACTTTCGATTTTTTTTCTCGTTATTGTAATATTCAAACAGTGGAATAAAATAATGTTTGGCCAATGTGGTGGTTGTGGTGGTGGTGGTGGTGGTGGTCAGTCAGCCAGTCAATATTCCCATAAATTATGTATACCGTTTGTGGAAAATAAAAAACGTGTGTGGCTATTTTTTTTCGCTTAACATCATAATCCATTATTCAACAACAACAACAACCACAACAACAACAACAACAACAAATTTATCAGATTAAAATGGCCGACAATTACTGAAACCAAAGTGAACAAAAAAAAAACTCTGTGGTTGAAATTAAGGCGAGTAAAAAAAAAAAAAAAGAATTCCCTTTGGATCGACAACAACAACAACAACAACAACAAATGGACCACCATCAGAGTGATGATGATGATCATCATCATTTTTTTTTTGTTTAGCCACCACCATGGTTTAAACATGATGCGGTGATAATAATAATAATAAAAAAACGATAGATTTTGTATGGACAAAAAAAAATATTAATAATAATTGACGGTTTGAATATTTTTTATATGCAACAAGTATGAATAGAAATAAAAACCACACACACACACACACACACATGAACCAGCATGAAAAAAAAGTGCGCAACTTCCACCTATTGTTATATTGGGAATGAATGAATTACATATTTTGGATTCAAACCAAAATAAAAAAAAAAAAAAAAATACAAATCAGAATTTGACTGCTGCTGCTGCTGCTGTCCATCATACAAATACACACGATAGGTCACGAAAACAAAACCCGAAATATTCACTTACAAACATACAGCCAAAATGGGTGTTAAAACAAAACAAAACAAAAAAAAAACAAATTTCTTCGAGATGTTCAAGATCAAAAATTTGTAATGATATGCAAAATAACTGTCAATTTTTTTTTGGCCATGATTATATGGAACATTTCGGTATTTTTTTTGATTCGACATTGTTTTTGTTGCTGCTGATGACGATGATGATTACAATAATAACAGTGTGCATATATGGAAATGGTCAATTTAGCCATTGTTCCAAGACAAAAAAAATAGGTGAAGAACAAATAACGGAAAAAAAATCAAATTCACATTATGGTCTATGATTATCTTTTCGTTTTTTTTTATTTTGTCGCCATGTTTTATATAAGGCTTCTGTTCATGCATGTATATGTGTGTGTGTGTGTGTGTGTGTCTGATGCAAGAATGAATAAAAATCAGTAACCTGTTGCTAGTCTCTGTGTGTGTGTGTGTGTGTGTTTTAAAGGACATTTTTTTTTGGATTAAAATTGATTTGAACATCTTTCATCATCATCATCATCAATCAATCAATCAATCAATTACAATATAACAATGAATGTCTGTGTATGTTTTTCATTTCAACGTTTTTTTTTATTTAATCATTTTAAAATTCTTCCGGGAGCCACAAACAAAAGCTCTTTGGAATAAATCAATTGATCTGGTATGGTATGGTCTGGTCTGGTTTGGTTTGGTCATGCACACAAAGGATCTATAAATCTTTTTTTTTCTGTTCAAATCTAGATAATCCAGGGATATTCATATGAATTTTGGCAAAAAAAATTGATTGATTGATCTCATTTATCTTTCATTTCTTGTTGTTCTCGATTTTTCTTTCTCTCTCTCTGTGTGTGTGTGTGTATTGATTGATTAATCGAATGAAAACAAAAAAAAAATATGAATCGATAAATGAATAAAAAAGCAAAATCATTTACATATAATGAGCTGTTTTTGTTGTTCTTGTTGTTGTTGTTGTTGCTGTTCTAAAAGTGTTGAAAAAATCATCATCACGATTTAGATATAATGGATAATCCAATCAATAATAATCATAAAAAAAAATCAAAGCGATCGATCTAATGGCAACAACGACGACGACGAATATTTGAAACATCAATCAATCAATATGTATATACAAGTGAGAGAAGAGTAGAAAAAAAGCTAAACAAATCAATGTGATTATCCATTTCATCGAACCAAAAAAAAAAAAAAATAAAAAATAAAATAAAAAGATTATCAGTTAGTTATCGATCAAGCAGATTGTTGATGAACATGATGACCAAGGATTGATTGTGTTAGATTGTTTAGTTGTTTGTTGCACTAAAAGATTAAAAAGATCAATCCAGAGAATGTGGATGATGATGATGATGATGATAATAAAAAACAAAACAAAAAATGTTTTTGAAGAAAAGCCGATGGATTGTCAGTGTGTGTGTGAATGGATGCTAAAAATAGCGAAAGAAACTTGATGATTTTTGTTTTCTCTTCACACACACACACAGAGAGATCGCATTGATTGGATTTTTTCCTTTCTGTTGTTTCCATCTTCATCATTGCAATTTTCTTTTTTTTTAAGCCGATAAAACACAAAAAAAAAATTTAAATTCAAATCAAATCACAAAACATAAAATAAAATGAATCAATGTTATGGAATACTGATAATATGCATGTTACTTACAATGAGATGATGATGATGATGATGATGATGGCGGCGGTGGTGGTAATGTAAAAACATTGAAACATTCAAGTCAAACACGATTCTCAATCAAACGATGAACATGTGTGTGTGTGTGTGTGTGTGTGGATGTTTTCTGTTTATGTTTAGTTACCTGTCGCGTTGTTTTTTTTAAAATTCTTTTCATCTGTAAAAAAAAGTAGAGAAAAAATAAATTAAATCAATTGAAATCAGCCATTGAATGATGATGAAACAATAGACTTATCATCATCATCATCATCATGTATATATAGCATCAATATATATCCATCGTAAAAATCATGTTGTGAGGAATAAATAAATAAATCCATTCTCATACGTTAATCTTATCGATAAAAGGACAAGGTCAATCAATCTGTGTGCGGGCGTGAATGTTTTTTCTGTTTGATTGGAATTTCTAAAAAATCGAATTCGTTACATTATCAGCTTGTAATATAATTGATCAGTTGATGATTGATGTAGTATTTTGTTACATTGTTCAAGATTGATCATCATCATCATCATGAAATTTTAATGACGATAAAGTTCAAGGTTTTGTTGTACATAGTGAATATATTGTTTTAGTTTAATTTCATTTTCTCCAATGTATATGTTATTTGATTGAAATCAATCGATATTGCCGCTTTTATTCCGTTTCCTGGTTTAAATTTTATACATCTTCATTCATTCATTCATTGATCATCATGATATGGTCAGAGATTGTTTTTTTTTTCATTGATTTTAAATAAAATCATGAAATGCGGATATGCTTGTTGTTGTTGTTGTTGCTATTCCAAATGTGTACGTAGAATGGGCGAATCAAATGGGCAAATCGAATGGAAAAAACGGTGTGATGATAAATTAGAGGACAGGCAAATAAAATTGATTTCATGATCAATTGACAAGAGACTTCGACAGACATCATAACATATAGACATCAAATCAGTTGATCATGTGGATGATTTGAATCCATTTGGATAATGATGATGATATACAATTGTATCAAAATGGCAGATAAATAAAAAAAAAATTTGATTGAAAGTGAGCGTTATTATTATTCCACATTCAGAATGGACATGGGATAAAAAAAACAGGATTGAACCATCAATTCATTTTGATAGGAAATGTACGACTTGTGTGTTGTTGTGGTCAAAATCATCATTTCATGAAATGAAATGCTATACGATGTTGTTGTTGTTGTTCATATATAATAACCACCATTGCACCTACACAATGAAAAAAAAGAAGAAAATAAAAACCATATAGATTATTCAATTTGGATCAATAATAAATTGATCGATGATTGTTACTTTTTTGTCGATGATGATGATGATGATTCAATTCTCGTATACAATGAACAATAGTCTGAAGAAGTGCATGGTTATTCGATGACAATATATAAGCAATGTAATGCAATGAATGAATGAATGAAAAAGAATTTCCGGATTAAAATCGAAAGTGTGATAAATCAATTGTCATCTAGAGAATGTATGATGATGGTTTTTAATCGAAGAAAAAAAAAATTGATAAAGATAATCAACAAGTGAAGCAATAATAATAATAAAAATAAAAAATTACCATTGTTTGGTTGATCCTCAATCAATTTTCTGAAATGGATTTTCAATTTCAATTTTCAATTTTCAATGAATGAATCTTGATCGTCTTTACTAAATCGTCCAACAAAGCTGCTATTAGTTATAATAATACAAATCTTTATTGTTTTTAATTTTTATTGTTGAAATTTCATTTTAGATGACGATGATGACAAGATTAATAGATTTATTTATATTTTGTGTGATCAAAACATTCGGTGATGATAATACTAAACCCAATAATTAGAAAAAAAAATCCTCAAAGATTAACGATAATGGTAAATGAAAATGAAATCGAATATCATTGAAAGATTACGTGGAAAACAAAATCGAATATAAGAAGGATTGACTTTTCATTTTCATTTTCATTTGAATGTTGAAATAACAAAAACACAAATAAATACTGATCCATTCAAAAAGGACGGAAACCATCTCTATTGTTGTTGTTGTTGTTGTTATCGATGTGTTATTTCCTGAAAAATGACTAAAAACCCAAAAATCAAACAACAACAACAACAAATCGTTCCCGTTTTTGTTGTTGTTGTTGTTGTTGTTGTTGTTGTTGTAAGTAAATAATTCAATTCTTAATAATGAAAAATGAAAAATCCAAGCTGATCTGGATCTATTTTTTTTCTTCTTCATCTCACTCTCTGTGTGTGTGTGGTGTTGCTTGTTTGCAAAGATTTACGTCGGTTTTTTTTTGTTTATATCTTGACAGATTTGCTGTTGTTCTACTTATTCGAACGAATCGATTGTTTGTTAGTTTGTTTGTTTGTTTATTTTCCGGTTTTTTTTCTCGTTCTTATCCACAGAATAAAATAATAACCGACAACAACAACAGGCAAACACTTTGATGGTGAATCAATTTTTTTTGGAAAAAAAAAATTTTTTTTCATTTCATGTAACCGTCATCAACGGAAATTTTTTTTTTAAAGAAAATGAAATTTAATTAAGTTAAAAAAGGTAAAATTTTCTATCCTCTGCTGTCGTCGTCGTCGTCGATCAACCTAAATCTGTCAAAAGTCTAATGTGTTGCACAATATTTGAAAAAAAATTGTTGGGGGGAGGAGAAGAAGGATAACCAATTTACTCGAAACAAAAAAAAAAACAATTCATTCACGATATATTGAATGAAATATCGATTGATCATCATCATCATCATCATCATCATCATCATGATCATTTTAAAATCGTAAATCATCAATTGTTTTGAAAAACGGACATGGACAATAAGATTTAGCAACAACGACAATTGAAATGATGATTATGATGATGATGACACATTGCCTGTGAACAAGAAACAACAACAACAACAACAAAAAATTGTCAAATCAACCAACAACAACAACAACAACGAAATCAAAATAAAAATTTTTTTTTTTTATTTGTTTCCATTTGAAATTGAAATAATTCATTTAAATGTGCACCGCGACATCTAGTATCGATGATATAAATTAGTGGTCACAATCAATTGTAAGAAACAGAAGAAAATCAAAACAGCACATGTTGTGATTAGTTCAAATCTAAGGCTACGGTCACACTAGCACAGTCTTTTACGACTAAAGAGACAAACGAGACTAAAAATGCATTGTGAAAGTAGAAAAAAAAGTTGGATATATATGGAATGTATTCAAACTTAAACATTTCATTTTAACATACCTAGTTTTTTGAGATCAAATGGCTGTACCTTTTTGGCTGTACCTCTTGTATGTAAAACGTGATATTGAATATCCAATATTCATATAATTTTTTAACATTCTGATTAAGCATTTTAGGTGCACAAAATGTGCTTAAGCGTTCAAATGTAACATGGAATATTACATATGAATTCAAATGTCTGTTATTCAAAAAAAAAAAAAAAAAAAAATAGGAAAAAAAATTATATTTTGTTCAAATATTTTGTATTGAAACATCATACTTGTGGAAAAATCTTCTTTAATTTTGAATTGATCTAAATGATTTGTAGCAACACAAATTCTATAAGAAAAAAATGATAATAATAATAATCATGAGGAGAATAATTTTCAAAATATTATGCTTACTTGCAAATGAAATATTGGTTGAAATATTGGCTTAAATCGGATAATACGATGCGAATTTTGTTTTGAAAACTATAATCAGACAAATTTTCTCGTTTATCTTCAAGAATATTTTTGGATAAGTGAGTTTAGTGAGTAATTACATGTGTTTTCAATAATTTCTCAATGCCGTTGTATTGAATTTTTGGTTCCTGCTTGGCATGCTTTCTATCAGCCGATCGATTAAACTCTGTGGTAATTCAGCCCATAACTTCATCAGGAGCTCGAATAAACCACCATCACGAGTTGATGGATGAAGCTTTGTCTGCTTCAATAGGCGCTTCAACGAGTACCATAGGTGTTTGATTTGGTTCATATCTGGGGGCTTTGAGCAATTCATTTCAAATTTTTTGATCATCGACTGTTTTTTTAATAAAGTCCTGAGACTGTTTGGACATATGGTATGGTGCCCAATCTTCCTGGAGAAGAAGGTTCTTTTTTTAATTTATTTTTTTCTATCACGGAAGATGGGAGATAGTGTGGTTTTCAGAATATTGATATATTCACACTATTGGAGCATAGTCAACACTGATCATCATCATGCCTATTTTCAAGGAATAATGATTATTAAAACATGCTAAAAAACAAAAAAAAAAATCTTACCATATAGCCCCCCACCAAACCATCACACTGAAACCGTTATGCTTAACCGTGGCTTGTAGTCTTGGCGTGGTATGCCTGATTCTTCTTGCGATATACGAATGTGCGATAAGCATCGTTAAACTGAGAAAATCGACATTCGTCGGAAAAAATTACTTTTTTCCAATAATCAAGTGGCATTTCAGCCATTTTTATGGCCCAAAAACGACTATTATTTTTATTTTTCTTGGATAAAATTGGCTTTTTTCTTGATTTTCTGTAGCCATATTCGGTCATCTTGATGTATTTCTGTACCGTATTTTTTTCGTCACATCAATATGATTCGCCATTTTTTTGCCTGTTGTTACAGGTGTTTTTTTTCGATTTCGTTTCCAAACACTTTTAACAACATTATAGAAACAAAACATTCTCAAAATTGAAAACCGAATAAATTCACCATTCATATATTTGATAAAAGATTTGTAGTCTTGATTTGACTTACAAAATTCTATTATCGATTATCGATACCACATCGTAAGTGATTAAAAAAAACAATGCTATCCAAAAAAGAAAAAAAAATTAACTCAGCATTAAAAGCACACATTGTTACTCGAATGAATGAAATGTAGAACGGAAAACGTATTTGATATACGTGACTTTATTTAGTTCGAGATTCCATTCAAATATGTTGTATTTTTCATCATTAAAAATACAAAAATACAAAAACAAATACAAAAAAATACAAATGTATCAAATAGAGTTTTTTTTGCTACATGAAACTAGCAATGCTAAATTCGAAAAGGCAATAGTTCGAAATTCGAGCAGCTACAGTTTTTTTTTTTTTTTTTGATTTGACAAAATTAGTCGTCTTAATGTTCGTTCTGATTGTATCAAAAAGATTGTGTGTTGGTGGAAGAAATTATTGATGATGTCGAAAAATTTTGGACAATGGAATGTAATGTGTGTGTATGTTTCAGGTTCGGATTCAAATCTTTGACATAATTCTTCAGTATTTGCCATCGTATTACAGAAACTGAAAAAATATTATATTGTAGTATCTTCATTAACTCCGTTTATTCGACTGAACCGGAAAACACGTTTTCACTAAACTCATCTGTTTAGATTGGAGTTCATCATAGATGACGTTACCACGCCACCACAATATATTCAAATTGAAGGATGGATTCCGAAAAACGAAATGGCAAAAGAAGATGATTTTGCAATGTCTGCAAGAATCAAATTCAAATTGTGATTCGCGCATGGAATATATTTCGTTTTGGGATTCTTCTGCAGAATCAATGCTTGAACCCCTTTATAAAAGCTTCGCATATTAGCACCGTTATCATAACCCTGTCCACGACAGTTCGATAATTCTAATCCTTCTCGTGCTAATATTTTTTCAACTTTTGTGGCGAGTCTTTTACCTTGGCATTGATTGAGTACCTTAGAATGGCATTGTCGAAGGTATTGAGCATTCGTTTAGTTTTGTAATTGATTTGAGGCAAGAAGTTAAATGAGTAATAGTATTGAAAAATTGTTTGATAACATTTTTCTGTTTCCATTTTGGCGATAAGTTTTGATGATGTGTTCAAATTGCTTGTTTTTACTTTTTCTGCATATTTTAAGCCCGTTTTTTTTTCGTAATACTGGATCAACCATCTTTCGCAATACCGTTTTTTTCGAGTTGTTTGTTGTTTAAGTTTAATTTTTTTTTCTTAATTTAAAAATTGAAATGTTGAACAATGCACAATTGAGTAATTGTATATAAAACAACGATAAAATATGGAACACAACAACTGGTTAACATGCCAATTACTTACTGGTAGGTAGGTACTGCTTACGTCCATTGAATAATTGTAGCATAAGTGAAACAATTCACACACACACACACATTCACGTTATTTTGATGGCATATTCAAATATATTATTATTGTAAATGTATATAATAAAAAAGGAACACAGCAATTGCTCATTTCTCATCATTATCTGTCGAAATAGGAATTGGTTACAATAGGCAAGAATATTATTACCACACAATCTTTTTTTTTGAATTTAATAAAATTCTTTATTAAATATATAAAAAACACAGACACACACCCACACACACACACACCCACTTGGATTATTATTCAATTCATAATGTTTTTTTTTATCAGTCTGTTTTTTTTTTTTTAATTTGTAAGTCTGTGTGTGTGTGTGTGTGTGTGTGTGTGTGTGTGTGTGTGTGTGGTGATCACCAGGTTTATTCACACAATATTTCACCAGGTTGATATTTGTTTGAATGGATATAAACACAAGAAATGTGATCAAAAATTTTTAAAAATAATTTTGTTTAGTTTAAGATTTAGATTTCTTTAAAAATTGATTAATAATAATAAAATACAACGGTAAAAATATATAGAGGAAAGAATTTTTTGTTTTCTGTTTTGTTTTTTTAATTTTCCTATGTGTGATGGACATTTTTTTTTGCTGTTGTTGTTGTTGTTTTATTTACTGGATTGAAAAAAAAAATTTATCCCCGGTTACAAATGATGGTGGTGATGAAGGATTTTTTTTTGAACGAAATCAAGAAGTGTGTGTGTGTGTGAGAGAGAGAGAAAAAAAAGGTGAGAAAAAAAAGAGTAAGAGATCGATCACAGATTCTGTAGAGCTTGTTCTATATTCCAATTGAATTGTGATAACGCACATATTGCCCGTTCTTCATCAATATGGCTTAGTTCACGTAAACGTTTTATTTTTGCTACCATAAGAAAACAAAACAAAAAAAATTTTATTATTAGGACGATCATTGATTTTAGCATAAAAATTTTTATTATTCACTACCTTCATATGATTCAAATTGTTTACGTTTTTCTGCCGATCTATCAGTGGCAAAATAATATGTCCAAAATTTTGCCGTTTGACGATAAAAATCTGGATGATCTTTAAATTGTCGTGCGACTACTGCATCTTGTGGATCATCTGGTTCAGGAGCTGTAATAATACAATGAAAAAAAAAATTGTAAAACAACAAAAAACAACAACCGCAACCCAAAACACACATACATGTTAATAAGGCTTGAATGCTAAGCAATACGGTACGTAATGTCATTGCAGCCGCCCATTGATCTTTTAGAATGTCTAAACAAATGGCTCCAGTAACGGAAGCTGATTGAAAATTTTAATAATTAGCTTTTGTTGTTGTTGTTGTGTTTTTTTTCTGATACAACTTACATATATTTGGATGCCAAATTTTTGTCGTAAAACGTACTTTTGGTGGATTAAATGGATACGTTTCTGGAACTTTATAATAAAGAATGAGTGATGAAAAAAAAAATAAACATAATATACATTTGACACATACTTTTGATTTCAACTTTAAAACGGCCACCTTCAAATAATGATTCTGATGGTCCAATAACATAACCGGTAAGATTCAGTAAATTATTATCCACTGGTTCAATATGGAATAATTTATTTGGTTCATTCTCTGTTTGTGGTAATTCCATGAATTCACGTTTAATACGTTTGGCAGCAATGTTTGCCATATTTTTTTTTATTTTTATTATTATTATTTAATCGAAAAAAATATATCTATTTCAAAGTTCGTTACACCTAAATAATGTATAATAATTTTGTTGCTAAATCAGATTAAAAACAAACAAACAAACAAACAGCCGAAATAAGAAATTAATAATAATCTGATGATGAATTCGAATGTACAGTGCATATATATAGATGTTTTTGTGGTAACACTAGAAGGTAAAAATAAAATTCGATTATTTTCAATGAAAAAACAATGGAAAAAAAATTGATTAAAATCAATCATAAACATACCCATCAGGAGGTAATGAATAAAAAAAAATTATAAATCAATCACATCTGATTGATTGATTTGATGAATGTTGTTGTTGTGACACACAAACACAGACGATGGAGAGAGAACACACACAGTTTTACAGTTTCATTTTCATGTTGTTGTTGTTGTTGTGAGAAAAAAAAAGAAACCAGGAAAGAAAAAAAAATGGCCAATCAATCAATCAATAAATTGATGATAATGATGATTTGATGTGATAAAAAAAATTTTCTTCTTTCTTTCTTTCTTTCAATTGTCGAATGTAAATGCGTACAATAATTATCTGATTTTTTTTTCTGTCTCTATTTATTTTTCTTTCAAGTAATGATGATAATAATTAAAAATTCTTGAAAATGAAAAAAAAATATATCGAATCGAATTAAAAAAAAAAACACACACACACATACAGCAAGACAGACAACATCACAACAACAACAACAACATCATCATCATCATCATGATCGATATTACTGTGTTTATCATTGTAGTAGTAGTAGTTAATAAATGTGTAGTTATTATTAAAATAGTAGTAGTATTGATTATAGATATATATCAAAAAAAAAATGAATACGTCCTTCATTAATGGATCATTGAAAATCAATGAATGAAAAAAAAAAAAATAGAAGCAAAGCTAATATATAGAATATTAGTGTTTAAAACACCGCCTTCATATTGTATATTTATTGACCACTATGATGAAATGATGGTGAATATTCTATATTCATGTTCACCATTATATGATCACTACTACTACTATTTTTTTTTTGGCTTTTGCTGCTAGTTTGAATTGCAGACTAACTTTTTTTTTTCGTTTACCTGCCGCGCTCGTTGTTCGGTGAGTAATAAACCATAAGAGATGATGAATACCTTGCTTGATTTTAGGGGGCTCTCACCTTTGTGTTTGTGTGTGTGTGTGTGTGTGTGTGACAACAACAAAGATCGTTAGAATAATAATGATGATGATGAATAATTCTAGTTTATATTTTTTCGTTCTTTTCTTTTTATTTTATAAAGACTGTAAATGTGATTAGTCACTATTTTATCAGCACCTTATATTGACCAGTGCCACCATTTTTTTTTTTCTATTTTTATATATGAGTTATGTTACACAACTTTGAATCTTTCCCATCATCATCATCATCTAATTTTGTAAAAAAAAAGACAATGCAAACCTGAATTCTCTCTAATTATCGTGTTTAACTTCAGTGCCATCATTTTTCTCCCCTCTGTCTTTGTATGTTTCTGTCTGTGTTTTGATGAACCCAAGGATATCACCCATTATTCGAGCTATCGTCATTGTCGAATGACAATTTTTTTTTTTGTCATCATCATCATTCACCTTTACATTCAGCCACATCACCTCTCGAATATAATGACCAATCTCTAGTGAACTAAAAAAAAGAAAATCTTTCGGTTCAAACCAGATCCTCTCACTCCCCAGGCCAAAAAAAAAACAAACAAAAAATTGCTAAATTATCCGTATTGCACACATGTGAAAATTTCAATGTCCACAAATGTAATTCAGTCAACCAGAAAACAGAAACAAAGTTTAGAATGTTAATAACGTAAGTAAAATCAAACAACAAAATTTGATATTCAAATGCAAAACAAAAAAAAAATTTTATAATCATCATGCATATATGGATGACCGTTGAAATAAAAAATGACTCTTCAATTTTTCTGTGTCTTTTGCATGATTTTTTTTTTTTTGGTGAGAGCTATATAAATATGATGATGACCTTACCTTTTTTTTGTTGATAATCTTGTGTCCTTAAATATTTGATCCAACTAAGAAAAACAACAACAACAACAACGACAACATTCGAATCAGATCCGGTTCAGAAATTCAAATTTGATGGTCAAGTGTCATTCAATTAATTCCTTGTTAAACAAAAATTTGATTTTTTGTTTTTCTTGTATTTAATTTTGTGGGTTTGTTTGTTATCGGTAATTTTGTTGGCCATAATAAACAATTACAGTTGTGTAGGTTGTATACCTGTATCCGTTGAAATTAGATTTTTGAATTATAATTATCATCATCAAGTGGATTGGTTAAAATAAACAACAACAACCACAACAACAAACCTGACAATCAAAGACCAATGTACTTAATGTTGAGTTTTATATACTCATCATCATCAATTCAGCATTTTTTTTTTTTTTTTTTTTTTTGAACCTGATGATATCATCCATTGACATTGTGTCAAACAAATGAAAAAAAAAGATCCAATCATCAACCAAACCAACACATTAACTATTAGATAGATAGATGCCATTTTTAGATTTGATTTGGTTTTTTTTATTTTTTTCATTTTGGCTTCGTTTTTGTTTTGTTTTTTTTTTTTTTTTTTTTGCTACACACACATATATATAGAATAGATCTATTTTGTATTGTGTTCAGATTATGATGATGATGACGTTGAAATAGATAAATCAAAATCAAATCACGTTTGTTGTTATTTTCTGTTCTGTTCTGTTTTTTTTTTTTTTTTTTGGTTATTTTATTTTTATCTCATTTGATTTATTCGTCTATATCTTTTTTGTTTTGTTTTTGTTGTTGTTGTTGTAATTTTGATCACACAATGGTTTTGAATTTTTTTCATTTCAATTTCAATTTTAATTCTTAAAATTAACCGTTATATATTGTCTTTTTGTTGTTTTTTGTTTTTTGGGCGCTAAACTTGTTGATTTGTTTGTCAGCCACACAGCAACAGCAACAGGTAATACAACATAGCAACAACAACAACAACAACAAAAACATTCAATGAGCAAAAAAAAAGATTTGAAATCTGAATTTATTCGTTTTAGTATTTGATCAAACGATTGTTTTTTTTCTTCCATCGTCATCATCATCATCATCATCATCATCATCATCATTGTAAATTGGATGGCCACTTTTTTTTCTGGCTGACCACCACTCATTTGTTTGTTTGTTTTTTATTTTATTGATATTTTCAATTTATTTCTTGAGCTATTTCAATTTACTTTTGGCCATTTTTGCTTTGTTTTGTTCATTTCAATATATGATGAATGAATCCATCTTTATTTTTTTTGCATCTGCCATTTAGTTATTTCACTAATCGTTTTCAATGTTCATCACCTGATTGAAATGTTGTTTTTTTTTTCTTCTTCACCATCATCATCATCATCACAGCATGTGTGGTGGCCCATTAATAATGTGTTCTGTCCATTCTCTTTCAATTTTTTTTCTCTTTTTATTTTTTTTCGAACATCTCAAATCTTATCCTGTTCATGTTTTTTTTTGTATGGGCCATTATCTTTTGGAACATCTAAATATGAATGATGGTGATTGGTCGATGATGGTGGTGGTGGTGGTGGAACAATTTCCTCTTCAATGTGTTTCGTATACGTGTTTGTCTTTGTGAATAGCGATGAGCTTTTTTTTTGGCTTGAAAAAATATTTATTTTGAACACTCACTTGTTGCTGTTTTTTGTTATTGGAACCTGTTGCAATTCATTCCATCATCACCATCACCATTTCCTAGTTTTTTTTTTCTTCCAAAACAATAAGTCATCATCATCAAGTCATCAAGTTAAAAAAAATTTCTGAATTTTTGAAATCAAAATTGAATTAATATACACATCTACTGGACGATGGACTGTTTTTTTTCGCAGATATCGGTAACAATCAGATGAATGAATGAATGAATGAAACTAAAAGTCGATAATAATGGCCACTCGTTTCGGTCAATCGTGTGTGAATTTTCGTTTGAATTGTTTTCAATCTATCATCCATTCAATAAAATGATATGTATATATATCTAATGTATTGTTGTTTTGTTCATTTTTTTTTCTTCTCCTGTAGAATCAACATCATCATCATCAACTACTTGGTCTACTACTGGTTGATAGCACACAATTTTCGATAAAGATTGATAATTTGTGAATGATTGTGTCACATATATATGGTCAGTAGTTGTGTGTGTTTCATAATTGGTTGACAGACGATTTTACACACACAAAATTTTTTGTTCAACAAAATTTTCATGATCAAAACAAAAAATGTCTGTCCGTATTATAATCAAAATATTTTTAACATTACAATTATTATTGCTCATTTTTCGTCAAATGATTGATTTTGCCGGCATACAATGGCTAATGATATTGGTGAATGCATTGGCTATTATAATAACAATAACTGGATTTTTTGGCCATCTACTAATATATGCATCATTTCAAATATTTTTGATTATCTATAATATCTATGTGATTTGTGTTTATGCACGTTTTATAACATTGGATACAATAACCGATACATTCGGTACTGGTGATATGTCATCATTATCATTATCATCAGCAACAACGACAACAAATCTATATAAATCAATTATCGATGATCATCAATCAAACTATCCAATTGTACATACATCACCATTATTACCATCAACACAATTATTATCATTTGATATAAATTCTCGTTCATTTTGGTATATAATTGTTTCCAATCATATATCAAATATTCAGGCACATTTAAATCATTATAATCAACAACAACAACAACAAAATTATAAACAACCACAATCTTCACCTATAATTAAACATTTATTATCATCGACAACTGAAAATCAAATTCCATCAACGACGACGACTACGACGACAACAACGAATCATCATCATCATCATCATCATCGTCATCCATTAGATGAATCATTAGTTGATCTATGTGTTCAATATATTGAAATTGCCATTGCTTCTTTACATATTTTCATTTCAATTTTAGCAATTGGATTAATTTTATTGAAATATAAACTTGAAAGGGATAAATTTTTACGTAATAATGATAAAAGTAAGTGATTTGATATTGATTTAAAATCGATTTATGATTTTCTCTTTTTCATTTCATTTCATCACATTTCAGCTACACCTCCATTGCCACCATATACCATTAAGTAAGTACAATACAATTATATAGATTATTAATTATTTCTTTGCTAATTCAACCTTTTTTTTCTCTCTCTCTCTCTTTCTCTATTAATTATAGTCCACAAATGAATCATTATATGAGCTTTACACCAACAACAATAACTACAACAAAAAGTTCATTATATAATCAGAAAACAAATTCAGTACGACGATCATCAAAACGTCGCCGTAGTACACGTAGTCTTCATACACAAAAATCTAAATCCAATTCATTAGGTGCATTGAACAATATACGTGCCAATAGTAGTGGATCATTACGTTCAACAATATCTAAACATGGCCATCATCGTAAAAGTGCAACATCATTATTGATGATGAACAATAATAATAATAATGTTGCCGATGCATCATTCATTTCATCTAATAATACTACAATTGGTTCACGTTCAGGTGCCAAAAGTTCACATTCAAATTATGGCCAAATTATCAACAATAATGATAATAATAATGGACTTTATGGTACAATTATTAGTACACCGGTCAATAAACCTACTGTACCATTACGTAATCAACAACGTCAACATCAAAATCTACAAAACCAACAACAATATTCCTATCGACATTCAATCTATGGTGGTGGTTGTGGTGGTGGTGGTCAACAAAATAGTATTAGTAGTGTTGGCCAATCAAATTATGGTCCAAAATTTGTTACATCCGATTCTGAAACTGATAATTATTATCATACATTCACACCGGCCTATCTAAATAATGGTCTTGCTAATCCATTGTATGGTAAACGTAATTCATATATGGATTCATCCGAAACTGCCATCTAATATATTTATTTGATAGTGTGAATGTTTTTTTTTATTTGCCCACTTACCATAAAAAAAATTGACTTCAAATCAATCAATTCTTTTTTTTAAAAAAAATCGATCTCAAACACTATTCTTTGTACATAGAATTAATTTATTTTTTTCTACTTTTTTTTACACACATTCTTTTCCTTGTACTGACATCTATCGTCTTTGAAATGGAAACTTGAAAGAATTTAAAAATTTTTTATTATCAAACAAAATTGATTTTCAGAAAATTGAATAAAAATTTTTTATTTTTAATTAATTTCATCATGTGTGTGTGGGTGTGTGTGTGTATCAATTTTCTTTAGAAAAATGTTTGGTCATAAATTGAAGTTCATCGATTATGTTTCCATTGATTTCAAATAGATGATAACCAATATAGAGAAGAAATAGAAAATCGAAAAAAAGAATTAGAATGGATGACCATAATATAGTTTGAAGCACCATTGATTTGAATAGCCAATATAATAATGAATGAATGATTAAAATGGATATTGTATAAATGATTTCTATACGATTATAACGACGTTTAGCCATATTTAATGTTGAATCTGGATCATTGACCAAATAACGACGACAGCCAAGAACAAAATTATAAAAATATGTTTCCCATTCAATTGAATTTACATTCGTATTGAATAATGATCGTTCATTTTCTGGTAATAATCCATTCATATATTGAATGTTATGATTATGAAATAACCATCCATTACAAGTGAATGGCTTCAATAAATATATACCTTTGTGTACACGATCCATTAGTTTCACCATAAATCTTTTTTGCATCATTATTACACATATCAGATCGAATAAATATGCGAATAGATAATGTGAAAATATCATTATCAGATTCAATTGTAGCCGATCCAATAATGTTCGTGATGGATTTACATATACTGAAACCGGTCGTATAGTTTTCATTGATGGTGTAACATTTTTCATTCGATCAGTTTCATTGACTAATTTTCCCCATGTAATTGAGTTATCACCCAATGTAATGTTGACAACTTTTTTATCATCTTTATAAAAATTGGAAGCACGAAAAGCACCCGAACAAATCATTGCATTTACAACAATATCAACAGGAATAATGTCGGCTTTAGCATTAAGATCCATAATCACTAATCGTGATATGCCTAAACCATTACAAAGAACGGAGCCAGCAACACCAGCTGTTGAATCACACCATCCTGGTATTGGTTCTTTAATCGAACTATTCACTATCGATGGTCTACAAATGATTACCGGTAAGGATGAATATCGTTTTTCAATCATCCATTCAGCTATTGATTTGGAGAGTGTATATGGATTCGGTCGATTCTTCAATGCTTCATCACCAATTTTGAGGCTGATGTCACCATAATTTATTCTCAAATCATTTAAATATGATTCAAAATCTTGATCAGTATCGATTGGGTAGATTTTCTCTTCAATCTCTTTAAGATGGCAATTACAATAAGCAGTTGATACATAGACAATTGATTTCAAATTCAACATTTCACTACATAACTTTAAAATAGCATCAGTACCATCGATATTTTGTTCGATAAATTTTTTCGTAATGCCATCAAAATTAACAGTCGCAGCTGAATGGAATACAACATCAACTTCATTGATTAATTTTTTGCGATCTTCAACGGATATACCTAATCCATTAACGGTAATATCACCATTGATGGCAAAAATTTTATCAATTTTATCTTGATGCAATTCAAATACTGGTGATGTTGACAATAGATTTGAAAGTCTTTTTTGTGATGTTTCAAAACATTTATCACGAATCAATACATAGATACGTTTGCAGGAACATTGTCGTAGGATTTTTTCCAACAAAACTTTACCAACAAATCCAGTGACACCGGTTATAAAAATGGTTTTATCGTGATAAAATTCCAATACAGAAAATTCAGATATGGTAGTCATTTTATTTTTTTTTTTTTTTGTTATTGAGGAATTCACATACAATCGATCAATCAATCACGAGAAAAATGACCAAATGTTGAAATCAGCCATGGTTTTTATAGCCACTCATCATTTCATTTGTTTCTTTGAAATCAACATGGATAAGCGCCGTACTTGCAAAAACATTTATCAATGCGATTAACGCATGTACATTTTTTTTTTTTAAACATTGTTACAACAACGGCAATGAAATTGATTCCAAAATTAATAACCACTATATTCTATCCCTCTTCTTCACACTGATATTAATCCGAAATGAAGATGAGGGATACAAATGAAAAATAAATGAAGAAATGAAATCATCATGTTTGAAATATTATTTGATTTCATCAACGATAATTAATAATTTATTTATTGGTCATTTCAATACATGAAATTATCATCATCATGATTTCCAGTGCAAAAAAAAATAAACAAAACTATGGTAGATTCATCACGGTGATAATAATTTTTCCAATTTCAATTGTGCGTAGTTTTTTCCATATATCGCAAACAACAATTCAATATAAAAGGAAACAAACAAACACGCACACGGAAAGGAAACTAGAGTACAGTGTAGATTAAAAATGTTTCTAAAGAATTTCATCAATTGATAATTGTAAAAAAAAAAAAAATTGTTTACAAAACAAATGAACATTGAACCAAACAATAAAATGATTGATATTCTTTTTTAGCCCTGATTGACGTCAGAATATCATGGTATTCACGAATGAATGATTAGATATTTTATATTGAACACATCGATAATAAAAAATTGTTTATAGATGAATATAAAAATTTGTATACACTCTTTGTGTAATAATAATAATAATTGAATTTAATTTGTTTATTTACTATAAAGTTGGTTTGATCATCATTTCATGTTCATTTTGTTTTGTTTTGTTTTGTTTTGTTTCATTTGCCAAAAGAAGAAGAATGGATTATTTACCATAGGGAAAAGTACCCTAAATGTCTGGATGTTATTTTTTTGTTTCCAAATACAGCAATTAATAATTTTCCTTATTATCCATTTCAATTCTGCAATCATTCAATTCGATACATTGTTGCTATAAATTGATGGATAGATTTTTTCTATTTCATATTTATTATTATTATTATTAAATATCGATTGATCAAATATTGATATGAATAAAGGAAATAATAATCATTTTTTTTCTCTCTCTCTCTCATCAATTGAGTTTTGATCATTTAATGACCTTCAGCCATTAAATGATTTCATTTTTAATTCATTGAAACATAATTTCATCAATGTTGATCGATATTCATCTGAATATTTAAGATAATTTGCACCATGTGATGATTGATTCCAAGATTTTATCATAGCAATAAGATCATTATTATGATGTTTTTCAAATGTTTTTTTCTTTGCATGATCATCATAATTGACCATTGGATCATATTTCGATATGAAAACCATTGATGGACAATCGATTGGATTAACATGTGTATCTGTTTTGATGATGCTAATCCAATATATTGGACCATCATTCATATAGACAGCTGAATCAATAATGACACCTGTTGACAAGAATTATAAACAACAACATTTTTATCATTATCATGGTTGTTATTTCAAATTTCAATTTCAAATACAAAATACACAATTAATTAATTTTTTTTACGTTTTTTATACACACATTCTTTCCCTTGTACTGTCATCTATGGTCATTGAATGAAAACTTGAAAAAATTTAAAATTTTTTCACATCAAAAATGTAAACGAAATTGATTTACGGAAAATTGAATAAAATTTTATTTTTAATTAATTTCATCATGTTTGTGTGTGTATCAATTTTTTTTGGAAAAATGTTTAGTCATAAATTTAAATTCATCGATAATGTTTCCATTGATTTGAAATAGATGATAACCAATGTAAAGAAGAAATAGAAAATCGAAAAAAAGAACAAGAATTGATGACCATAAAATAGTTTGAAGCACCAATGATTTGAATAGCCAATATAATAATGAATGAATGATTAAAATGAATATTGTATAAAGGATTTCTAAACGATTATAACGACGTTTAGCCATATTTAATGTTGAATCTGGATCTTTGACCAAATAACGACGACAGCCAAGAACAAAATCAAAAAAATATTTTTCCCATTCAATTGAATGAACATTCGTATTGAATAATAATCGTTCATTTTTTGGCAATAATCCATTCATATGTTGGATGTTATTATTATGAAATAACCATTCATTACAAGTGAATGGCTTCAATAAATATATACCTTTCTGAACACGATCCAATAGTTTCACCATAAATCTTTTCTGCATCATTATTACGCATATCAGATCGAATAAATATGCGAATAGATAATGCGAAAATATCATTCTCAAATTCAATTGTAGCCGATCCAATAATGTTCGTGATGGATTTACATATACTGAAACCGGTCGTATAGTTTTCATTGGTGGTACAACATTTTTTATTCGAATAGTTTCATAGAATAATTTTCCCCATGTAATGGAGTTATCACCCAATGTAATGTTGGCAACTTTTTTATCATCTGTATAAAATTTGGAAGCACGAAAAGCACCCGAACAAATCATTGCATTTACAACAATATCAACAGGGATAATATCGGCTTTAGCATTAAGATCCATAATCACTAATCGTGATATTCCTAAAGCACTACAAAGAACGACGCCAGCAACACCGGCTTTTGAATCACACCATCCTGGCATTGGTTCTTTAATCGAACTATTCACTATCGATGGTCTACAAATGATTATCGGTAATGATGAATATCGCTTTTCAATCATCCATTCAGCTATTGATTTGGAGAGTGTATATGGATTCGGTCGATTCTTCAATGCTTCATCGCCGATTTTGAGGCTGATGTCGCCAAAATTTATTCTCAAATCATTTAAATATGATTCAAAATCTTGATCAGTATCGATTGGATAGATTTTCTCTTCAATCTCTTTAAGATGACAATTACAATAAGCAGTTGATACATAGACAATTGATTTCAAATTCAACATTTCACTACATAACTTTAAAATAGCATCAGTACCATCGATATTTTGTTCGATAAATTTTTTCGTAATGCCATCAAAATTAACTGTCGCAGCAGAATGGAATACAACATCAACTTCATTGATTAATTTTTTGCGATCTTCAACGGATATACCTAATCCATTAGCGGTAATATCACCATTGATGGCAAAAATTTTATCAATTTTATCTTGATGCAATTCAAACACTGGCGATGTTGACAATAGATTTGAGAGTCTTTTTTGTGATGTTTCAAAACATTTATCACGAATCAATACATAGATACGTTTGCAGGAACATTGTCGTAGAATTTTTTCCAACAAAACTTTACCAACAAATCCAGTGACACCGGTTATGAAAATGGTTTTATCATGATAAAATTTCAATACAGAAAATTCAGATGTGGGAGTCATTTTTTTATTGATGAAAATGAATTTACATAGAATCAATCAATCACGAGAATAATGAACAAATGTTAAAATCGACCAGGGTTTTTATAATCCCTGATCATTTCATTTGTTTGTTTGAAATCAATTTGGATAAGCGCCGTACATATGAAAGCATGTACAGTTTTTTTTTATTTATCAAACGTTGTAACAGCAACGTCAATGAAATTGATTCCAAAATTAATAACCACTTGATAGGCAATCTATCCCTCTTTTTTCACACTGATATTAATCTAAATGAAGATGAGGGATACAAATGAAAAATAAGTGAAGAAATGAAACCATCATGTTTGAAATTATTTGATTTCATCTACGATAATCAATAATTTATTGGTCATTTCAATACTTGAAATTATTATCATGATTTCCTGTGCAAAACTGTTGTAAAATTCTTCATATTTTCCCAAATGATAATAGTTTTTTCAGTTCAATATGTTTTTCCATTTATCGCAAACAACAATGTAATGAAAGGAAACAAACAAACACGCACACAGAAAGGAAACTAGAGTACAGTATAGATTAAAAGATTTTGGTAGTTACGTTGTTTGATTATAATTTTGAAATGTTTACAAAACAAATGAACATTGAACCAAACAAAATGATTGAGAGATATATATAATCATATTCTTTTTTAGCCATGATTGACGTCAGAATATCGTGGTATTCCCGAATGAATGATCAGATTTATATTGAAGTTTCAGTTTTTTTTCTGTAAAATTGTTCTTCACATCTCCATTTATTACCATTCTATATCTTATTTCAATCTTAATCATAAAAATTGACATCAAATCAATCAATTCTTCTTTTTTAAAACGATCTCTCTCGATATTTTTTTTACACACATTTTTTTCCTTGTACTGATATTTTTGGTCATTGAATGAAAAGTTGAAAAATTTTTTCACATGAAAATGTAAACGAAATTGATTTACGGAAAATTGAATAAAATTTTATTTTTAATTAATTTCATCATGTTTGTGTGTGTATCAATTTTTTTTGGAAAAATGTTTAGTCATAAATTTAAATTCATCGATAATGTTTCCATTGATTTGAAATAGATGATAACCAATGTAGAGAAGAAATATAAAATCGAAAAAAAGAACAAGAATGGATGACCATAAAATAGTTTGAAGCACCAATGATTTGAATAGCCAATATAATAATGAATGAATGATTAAAATAAATATTGTATAAATGATTTCTATTCGATTATAACGACGTTTAGCCATATTTAATGTTGAATCTGGATCTTTGACCAAATAACGACGACAGCCAAGAACAAAATCAAAAAAATATTTTTCCCATTCAATTGAATTTACATTCGTATTGAACAATAATCGTTCATTTTCTGGTAATAATCCATTCATATATTGAATGTTATGATTATGAAATAACCATCCATTACAAGTGAATGGCTTCAATAAATATATACCTTTGTGTACACGATTCATTAGTTTCACCACAAATCTTTTTTGCATCATTATTACGCATATCAGATCGAAAAAATATGCGAATAGATAATGCGAAAATATCATTCTCAAATTCAATTGTAGCCGATCCAATAATGTTCGTGATGGATTTACATATACTGAAATCGGCCGTATAGTTTTCATTGATTGTACAATATTTTTCATTTGATCAATTTCATTGACTAATTTTCCCCATGTAATTGAGTTATTACCCAATGTAATGTTGACAACTTTTTTATCATCTTTATAAAATTTTGAAGCACGAAAAGCACCCGAACAAATCACTGCATTTGAAACAATATCAACAGGAATAATATCGGCTTTAGCATTAAGATCCATAATTACTAATCGTGATATGCCTAAACCATAATAAAGAACAGAGCCAGCAACACCAGCTGTTGAATCACACCATCCTGGTATTGGTTCTTTAATCGAACTATTCACTATCGATGGTCTACAAATGATTATCGGTAATGATGAATATCGCTTTTCAATCATCCATTCAGCTATTGATTTGGAGAGTGTATATGGATTCGGTCGATTCTTCAATGCTTCATCACCAATTTTGAGGCTGATGTCACCATAATTTATTCTCAAATCATTTAAATATGATTCAAAATCTTGATCAGTATCGATTGGGTAGATTTTCTCTTCAATCTCTTTAAGATGGCAATTACAATAAGCAGTTGATACATAGACAATTGATTTCAAATTCAACATTTCACTACATAACTTTAAAATAGAATCAGTACCATCGATATTTTGTTCGATAAATTTTTTCGTAATGCCATCAAAATTAACTGTCGCAGCTGAATGGAATACAACATCAACTTCATTGATTAATTTTTTGCGATCTTCAACGGATATACCTAATCCATTAGCGGTAATATCACCATTGATGGCAAAAATTTTATCAATTTTATCTTGATGCAACTCAAACACTGGTGATGTCGACAATAGATTTGAGAGTCTTTTTTGTGATGTTTCAAAACATTTATCACGAATCAATACATAGATACGTTTGCAGGAACATTGTCGTAGGATTTTTTCCAACAAAACTTTACCAACAAATCCAGTGACACCAGTTATGAAAATGGTTTTATCGTGATAAAATTTCAATACAGAAAATTCAGATATGGTAGTCATTTTTTTATTGATGAAAATGAATTCACATAGAATCAATCAATTAATCACGAGAAAAATGACCAAATGTTGAAATCGACCATGGTTTTTATATATTTATACGCGTCGTATGTATGAACGCGTGTACATTTTTTTTATTTAACAAACGTTGTCCCAACAACGGCAATGAAATTGATTCCAGAATTAATAATCACTTGATATCGTATTCTAACCCTTTTTACACATTAGATTAATCTAAATGAAGATGATGGATAAGATGAAAAAATAAGTGAAAAAATAAAACCATCATGTTTGAATCGACCAATAAATTATTGATTATCACAACTGTCAATTCTTGAAATTATAATCATAATTTCCAGTGCAAAAAAAAAATAAATAAACTGTGGTAGATTCTTCACAGTGATAATAATTTTTCAGTTCAATATGTACGTGTATTTCCATATATCGCAAACAACAATTCGATATAAAAGGAAACAAACAAACAGGCACAATGAAAGGAAACTAGAGTACAGTGTAGATTAAAAGGTTTCTAAAGAATTTTGTCATTTGATAATTGTAAAAAACAAAACAAAAAAAATTGTTTACAAAACAAATGAACATTGAACCAAACAACAAAATGATTGATATTCTTTTTTAGCCATGATTGACGTCTGAATATCATGTTAATCACGAATGAATGATCGATAATAGAAAATTTGTATGCACTGCAGTGCATAATGGCGCAAAACCCGATTCATTCCGTCGTCAATGAAACCAGTTTTCTTTCTGTTATCAAATCATTGTTACTTTCATCTATTGTTTTTCACACCTCTCCATATATTACCATTCTATATATCTTATACCATTCTAAACCATAAATTATCAATTGATGGATAGATTTTTTTTCTATTTCATATTTATTTTTTATTATTATTTAATATCGATTAATCAAATATTGATTGGAATCAATGAAATAATCATTTTTTATTCTCTCATAAATTATTTAATTCATAATAATTAACTATTATCATCAATGACCTTCAAATGCATTAAATGATTTTACTTTTTAATTGATTAAAACATCATCATCATCATTAGACATTATTTGATCAAGAAATTTTATCAATGTTGATCGATATTCGTTCGGATATTTAACATAATGTGCAACATGTGGTGATTGATCCCAAGATTTTATCATAGCAATAAGACCATTATTACGATGTTTTTCAAATGTTTTTATATGATCATCATAATTGACCATTGGATCATCTTTAGATATGAATGCCAATGATGGACAATCGATTGGATTAATGTGTATCTGTTTTGATGATTCTAAATAATGTCTAGTGGCCAACGGATAATTGATTATATAATATAATCGTATCAATACAATGATTACAATCTGTAGTAATGTATTCGATGTTGTTGCTTTGGCCAATCCAATTGGACCTTCATTCACATCGACAGCTGAATCAATAATGACACCTGTTGACAGGAATTATAAACAATAACAACAATATTATCATTGCTGTTAATTAATTACCTTTCATTCGTTGTTGAAATATATTTCGTACATCTTGATTAGATTGACCATTCAATAGTACTAAACATTCACCCATAACATAAACACCAACAGAAAATGCATGACTTATATATGTATCATATTGATCTTGATTCATACGCATAAATTGTATTAATTGTGCCATAATTTGTTGTGTACCAAATGGTGGAAATAATAATTGCATTAAACCAGTACGTATTGTCAATACATTGTAGCCAAGTTCAAGATATAATTTACGATATTTATTTAGATGACGATCCTGTGCAAATAGCCACGCAAAAATGATTACAATGGATTTGGATTTTTTCTTACCACCATTCAATTCATATGGACATAGTGAAAAATTTCTAGTTGGTAGATAATCTAAATGGATAAACTGTATAGAATAGAATTTGTTTTAGAATTTTAATTTTCAACAATTTCAATCATCATCATTTACTTTTAGCTGTGAATCACAATCATTTTGTTGTTGTTGATTATTATTATCGTTATTTTTCTGGCCATTCGTTTTACTTTTTTTTTTTTTTTTTTTTTGATTCGGTTTGAGTAGAACAAGAAATAAAAATTTTAAATCGAAAAAAAACCAATGGTGTTACCTGTTGTTGCTTACCTCAACAATCGTATGATAACAAATCCAATTATAAATGTTACTATCAACAAAGTGGCCATCATGTTTGTTGATATATATATATATGGTGAAATGATTTGCAAAAAAAAAATACAAAAAAAAATTCAGATGACAATTTTTTTCACTAATCTAATGTTGTTGTTTGTAATGTTGTTAAATTTGTCACACGAATATTTGAGATTGTCAAGTTTCTTCTTTTAGTTTGTCATTCGATCATCATCATCAACCACTATATATTGATATAATACTATAATGATGAACAACATTGTATAAACCGCGTCAACATCGTCAATGAACAACATAAAAAACAACAACAACACGTATCAATGAACAAAAAAAAAATTCAAAATGAACATTGAAAATGATCAGTTCTTTCTTTTTTTTATTATTTTGTTCTTCGTTACTCGATACATTCGATACTCTTCAACATTATCATCATCATCATCATCATGAAAGTATAATTATTTTCAATGTATGCTCGTTGAATCATTATTTATTTTGAATGTTGAATAAAAAAAAACATACACACGCATACACGCACACACAACAGAAGTATATATATATTATATACATATATAATATCCTTGATGGTCAAATAAACAAAACAAAAAAAAAAACACTGATTATATTGTCCATCGTCGTCATCATCATCTTTTTTTTCCCTTTCTTTTATTTTCCATTGAAATCATTGAATTTATTCGTTTAAATGAAAATGAACGAACAACGAATGGATGGATGGAGGAGGGAAACGAATTTAAATTTTCCAATTTTTTTTTTGTTTTGTTTTTTGTTCAACAAACTAAAGAAATTATACAACGTTGAATGATGTAACGTCATCATCATCGTCATCATAGTAATTCTTTATAAATGTGTTTATGATTGACGCTTTTGAATTTCAAATTTTGTTCAATTCAATTATTGATTATTGATGACGGAAATCCTGAATGTTCATATATGTTCATACAGTGGGTACTCGCGACTTGCGAACAAAATTTTAAAAAAATTTTTCAAATATGAAATTCAGAATTTTTCCTGAAAAAAGAATGTGAAATCAACCCCAATGAGGATTTCTGATCAACAAAAAAAAAATGGGAAAAAAATTAGGGAAAAATAAAAATTTTATTGTGAAAGAGATTGAAGATTCAACTGAAAAAAAGGTATAAAGGTTGACAGTATTATTTATCTACAACGAAAAAAAAAATTTTCATGATTCTATTATATATGTCTGATTTTTTTCCTGATTTCGTGATCGGTTATTGTTTCATTTTTTTTTTTTTTTATTCACGTTTGATTGGTATTTCACGATTTTCTTTCGGTGCTTCCAATGCCGGTAATGGTGCTTCAATCACTAAACGACCATCGGTTTTAAGTAATGATCGTACACGATCCAAATCAACATCATCAGGCAATGAATATGAATAGCTTTATTTGTTTGAATTGTTTACTAGATCCATCTGTGATTTCACATTTAGCATCGATTTTTACTTCACCTTTTTTCACTGTAACATTTACATTTTCTGGTTTAAAATCGGGTAAATCAATTTCGATTTTAAACATTCGTTGACCATCTTCAATGGTTTCCATTGGTAGAGCACGACTCAATGGTGTTCGAAGCTGATTCATTGTCGGAAAAAATGATCGTTCCATTTCACGAAAAAATGAATCAAATGATCGTTGAATGTCTGTGAATATAAATCATTATCAAATTAGTATTCTCATATATCGAATTGAAATCAAGATTCAAACTTACCAGCAAAAGGATCATATCCACGTCTTGATGGAAGGAAGTTACGTTTAGTGAAAACATTTGGCATCAACAAACGTCGAGTGAACAAATTTCGACTAATCGGCACCAATTGACGAATCATTTGAGATGACATTTTTGTTTATGTTTTCGATATTTGAAATTTTTTGCTGAAAATTTTTCTTTTACGGTTATAATAAATGCTGCGTATATACGCGTGATGAAATTAACTTTGACAATGATGAAATTCTATACAATTGTTGTCCGCATTATATACCCAATACGGATAGCGCCAATAGTTGTCGACAGATGTCTCTGGAAATTTCGGGAAAATTCTATAATTCTGTAGAAATTTCTGGAAAAAATTACCAAAATTTGATTTGAATAAAATAAAATATAGAATTTATTTATTTTCTTTTCCGCAAATGGAAATATTGAATTTTTTTTTAAATAAAACAGAATAAGAGAGAGAGAAAGGGAGAAAATGACGGGCAAGATAATCTCGATGATAAACATCATCACAATCATTCAATAATTCATTCGATAAAAATTTTGTTCATGAATTCTCTCTAGAAACAAAACAAAAAAAAATCATAAACACAATCCTAATCTGATGAAAAATAATTTTTTCTTCAATTTTTTTTCTGCTTATAAATTGCTAGATCATAAAACATTTGCATTTGTTGTTATTATGATGAATGCGTGTGTGTGTATGTGTGTGTGTAGTGCTTGTGACATTTATGATGCTAAAAATTTTCTTATGGTGGAAAAAAAACAAACAAAATTGCAGCATTGATGAAACACAAGAATAAATGATTAAGCAGATGATGGTGATGATGATGATTATAAAAACAAGAATGTCAAGTTGAATGTATTTTATTATATGTTGAATGTAGTTCAGAATATTCTTGATTCCATGATTCATTGTTTTTTAACGATTATATATATTGAATTAACACCAAAACAAAAAAAAAACACTGATAATGATGATATTGATGAATCTGATGATGATGATGATAATTTTTTTTAACATTGACAATCCGAACGATTCCCACTACCATCTTGTCGACCATTAGCATTTGTTGATGATAAAACTGGACTTGGTTTATGCTGTACACCAGATTCGGCTGCATTCAAATCCAATGAACCATCCTGAATGTTAGAGAAAATACGACGGGCAGTCTCAAGAAAGGCTTCTTCAACACCATCACCGGTTTTTGCCGATGTTTCAATAAACATTAAACCATTTTCATCGGCAAATTGTTTAGCCTCATCATAAGTTACATCTCGTTGTGAATCCAGATCGGATTTATTACCAATCAAAAAAATGACCGTATTTGGATTGGTTAGATTTCTGGCATCGGTAAGCCATGAGCTTAGATGATTATAAGTGGAACGTCTCCTAATTTAATGTCAAAGTCGTTTTTTTTAATCTTTTAATAACAAAAAAAAGAGAGATTAACTTACGTAATATCGTACACCATAAGTGCACCGGCTGCACCACGATAATAGCTACGTGTGACGGCACGAAATCTTTCCTGTTTAAAATTTTGACAACAAACCAAAAATTAAATCCGGCCCCAATTAAACAGTAAAACATAACATACCTGACCGGCTGTATCCCAGATTTGTAATTTAATTTTTTGTCCACTAACTTCAATGATACGTGTACCAAATTCCACACCAATTCTTTATTATTCAAAATTTTTTTTTTGTTCAAAAATTAAACAACAACAACAACAACAACGAAAAAATGAGACTTACGTATGTGGACAATCGGCCATAACTGATTAATCAAAAAAATAAAGAATGAATGGTCAAGATTTTTAAATAACAAAAAAAAACAATTTAAAACTTACATTTTTTATCAGTAAATTGATGAAGAAGACATGATTTACCAACGCCCATATCACCGATGATTATATATTTAAAAATATAAGAATAATTATACGGACCGGATGCAGTCGACATTTTTTTTTGTCAATCGCTGTATGTTTGTCTTATTTAATTCAAACGAATGATGAAAATAATTAATTGAAATAGAAAATGAATGAAAAATTTGGTCCTAAAAAAACTAATAATTTATTGGTATTTTTTTTTTGTCGTTGTTGTTGTTGTTGTTAAAAAATTATAATCAGGTTTCAATGTCCAAAAATGTAGATCGTAGATGAACGCAGCAACAAACACAACAAACACACGCTAGCACACGTATACACACAACAACAAAAAAAATTTTTCTTCCAGTTATGGATTATGAATATAGCGAATGTCCAGAATGAATAATGAACATATGTTTTATGTTATATTATATACGTTGATTCCTATATATATATGAGTTTCATTACAAATGTAAAAATGAATTTATGAGAACAAAATATATCACATATAAAGGTAAACGGGATATATGAAATATATATTGACAAATGGTTGGTCACTAAGCAAAAAAAAAAAATTTTCAGAACTTCATCATCATCGTAAAAAAAAAACACATACCTGTGTATGATTATTGTGATTGATATAAAAATCGCTTTGGGCGTATATTTATGTTTTTCTCTTTGTTTATTAATTTATCTATCGATATATATCGATCGATTATATTTGACACAAACAAACAAACAGACAAACAGATGCTTAAAACGCACTCTCCAATAGTTGTTGCTGTGATTTTGGTATCCAATTAAAAAAAACACACACACAATTTTATCTATTTCAAACAAATGATGTTTCCAATGATGATAACGATAAAAAAAAAGATTTCATTGTTTTGATTGTATAATAATGATGATGGTGATAAAGTTATCATATAAAACGATGGCCATTAATTGATGACATTTTAAAGAATTTTTTTTTTTGTTCCCATTGGTTAATTCAATGACGTAGTTATGTGTGTGTGTGTGTGTTGTTTTCGTATGCAACACAAATTCATGACAAAAAAAAAAAAAAAAATAGAGACCATCACATATAGAGACAATGATATTACAGAATTATAATTCAACGACCACCACCATCATGATGATATTGACGTCAAAAAAAAGTTTTTTTTGTGGGAAAAAAGATATAAAATGAATGAATTTTTTATTATTATTACAATAGAATGGATACTGACCACTAAATGATGATGATGATGATGATGATAACAGAATTTTTTTTCTTTTTGGTTTTCGGAATTAATTCCGGTAAAAAATTCCACAAGGAACACAAACACAGGAAACAAAAAAAAAGAAATTTGAATTCTAATACACCCACAGATGAAAAAAAAACAAACAAACAACTGGACTCAAAAATCAATATGCATCTGATTTTGGCAGATAATTTTCTTTTTCATTTTTTCATTTTTTTTTTTTTTTTGCTGGTGCAAACTAACGACGAAATTATGAGAGAAAGAAAGAAAAAAAAATAAAAAAACTTACCACTACCCAAAAATCAGAATGCACAACATCTCTATATATATATTTTGTTGTCAATTTTGGAAAAAATCTTTTCTTTTTTCGTCGGTATATTCAATACAATGATGATGATGTTTTTCTGTTGTTTGGTTTTCACTATTTTTTATTCACCATTCAAATGACTCACACACACAAATACATTGGACTTTTTTACTTGCTCATTCATTTTGTAAACTGAATCATCAAACAAACAAAAACAAAACACACACATCTGAGCGATGACGTCCAAAAGATAAACTTGTTTTTTAGGTCAAGAATCCATCAACAGAGGGCGTGAGTCTCAGTGTGGAAAAATTCGAATTCTTTTTTTTACCAGAATCGGGTTTATGTGACAAATGATTGAATCATGATTTATTCATTAGAAATAGAAAACGAAAACGATCCAAAATAATAATAACAACAACGTAAAACAGTTAAATATTATAGAATATATGATGATGATTTATGTGTATTGTAAATAATATCAAATTGTAAATTCTGTTTTTTTTTGTTTGAATTTTAAAGCTGAAACAATGTTGATGATGATGATTGCACATGATTAATTTGGTTTAGAGATTCTAATTTTTTTCCTCTCAATGTTTAAATTATGTAACTGTTTCAAATCGTCGTGAACCACATTCATAACAAAATTTGGCCATTACATTTGGATACTTGGTA
The DNA here is from genome assembly GCF_024713945.1 of Dermatophagoides farinae. Taxonomy (NCBI): domain Eukaryota; kingdom Metazoa; phylum Arthropoda; class Arachnida; order Sarcoptiformes; family Pyroglyphidae; genus Dermatophagoides; species Dermatophagoides farinae. The sequence continues at coordinate 1,691,415 of NC_134686.1, read as the reverse complement.
CCGCATTGATGACAGAATCGTGGTCTATTTTCATGATCAACAATTTGTTGTTGTTGTGGATGATGATGATGATGATCGATTAGAATTGATTCGGTAATATCATTACCATTAAGTTCAATCTCGTTCAATGAACTATTACGTAATAATAGATGATTTGCAGTTGGTTCAATATCCGACATTGTAGGTGAGCCAACCATATCAGCTCTAAATGTACGGCTACTAATTTTACTTCTGGATCGATCAGATTGTCGTGATTTTAATAGATTGATATCATTTTCATTTACTGTTTCCAATAATTGATTTGTACAGCCATTTGTCAAGCCATAACCAACGACACCTAATCCCGAATCGGTAGAATCCGATGTAGACATACGAGCTTCATCACTATTGGCAGAATTTTGTCGTTGAATCATTGTGGTTGAATCTGTTGTTGTTGTTGTTGTTGGCTGTTGAATATTCGATGATTCTGTAATACGACCATTAATATGTTGTGTTAGTGGTTGTTGACCGATAGTAACAATACCATCATCACCATTATTAAGGCCATTGGCCATCATCATATCATTATTATTATTATTAGTAGTAGTAGTAGTTGACCATATTGGGTTGTCATAGAGACGATTAATATATTGATCGATACGTTTTTTAATATCACCGCCCATCATCATTTGTAAATTAGTTTCCGATTTTGATAGAATAGTTCTATATAATATGGAAAAATTTAAATAAAAGAATTTTTCTTAATGAATGTAAATATCATACCCATGATGATGATGATCATCATGATGACTATTTGAATTATTTGATTTTTTAATGGGTGAAATACCACCAGTTCGTACACCGGGTACAGTTTTTGGTGAATCATCATAAACGGCCATAGAATTTCTACGTAAAATATGTTCAATATCATGAAATTGATCAATAATTGATTTGGCATGATTATTCAAATGATGATTTGGAAATTTTTCCTTAAATTTCATGATTGGTGCCGATTTTTCATGATGATTATTATTACGATTACGGCTTTGATTACGATCCGGATTAATGCCACTATCTATTTTGCTTGATACAGTTAATTTTGGATTATATCCATTCGATGTTGTTGTCGTCTTTTTTGTTGTTGTTGTTGTAAATTTCTGATTATTATTACGATCAATATTCTTCTTATTATTGCTTTTATTGTTCATTGTTGTTGTTGTTGTTGTGCGTCTTGACATTGATGGTGATTTATTATTATTATTACTAATTTTCGAATTATTCATCGCTGTTGTCGTCGTTGTAGTTTTGCCTTTTTTTATTGCATTCGGTAAATTATCCGTACTTTTCGATAGAATTTTTGCATTATTTCGTCGATGATTTATACCATTCGTTGGATGTTGTCGTTGTTGTGGTCGACGTAGATTATCCTGTGATGTTGAACGAATCGTCGATGTTGATGTTGTGGATGATGTTGATGATATTGTTGAACCAGTACTTGATAACGTTGTTATAGATTTTGAACGTGATATTAATTTGTCATTGTTATTGTTGTTACCAGGTGGTGTTGGTTTGTACTGCATACAGATTAAAAAAAAAGAGAAGAAAAAATGAATTTATTAGCAAAAAAAAAAAAAAAAAATACACCGACGATACAATAACGGGATCGAGATATAATGAAATGAAATGGGAAAAAAAATTAGTCCCAAAAAAACCGTAAATAATCAGAAATCGATCCAATTTGTGTGAGCCCCCCTGTAGAGAATTTTATTTTTTCTTGCCCGATCAATCAATCGATTAAATCTATCCATTTCAACCAACAGTATAGTCAACAACAACAACAACAACAACAACGGGGAAAACCAAAGAAAAAAGGCAGAATTTTTTTTTCGTCTTTATTACTAAATCGATTTCTTTGAATGAATTCTATTCGAAGTTCAAGGATGTAATCAAAACAAAACAAAACAAAATTTATTTTTGTCTTGTGATGAATTTTTTCGCTTTTACTTTTTAAAATTCAAATATTTTTCATCAATTCATTCAGTTTGTTCTCCCGGAACCCTAGCCGCCGCCGCAGCCGCCGACAACGATAAACACTAATGTCAATGTTGTGTGTTGTCATGTTAATCGATTTGGATCGATAATATCGATTGTTTTCAATGGTAGTAATTTTTTTTTTTAAATTTTCAAGTTTTTCAGTTGAATGTCAAACACACATATGCACACACGCACGCAATTTAAAAATTTCTTTTGAAATGATAAAAAAAAAATACAGATAATGATTGTTTTGTATCGAATCGATTTTAGTGCTGAACTTGACATTGGCATCAAATTTTTTTTTTGTTTTTTTGCAAGCCGAAAGAAAGAATAAAAAAATTTACCTTTGTTCTTGCTTTCATACGTTGTAATGCTTCTTGTTGATTTTTCATACCATTCTGTTGTCGTTCATGTTGTTTACGTTTTGATTCTGCACACCATTCTATATGACGATCAGCTGCTTTGATTGAAAATCTACGTTGACATGTAGGACATTCAATAAAACCTGATGGTATTACATTAATCAATTTTTTCTGTTGTTGATCATATAAATCATCATCACCATCATCATCATCATCATCATTAGTGATGGATACACCACGTGCTGCACGTATTGTACGAATAAATTCTTCATGTTGTTGTCGCCAATTTGATTGTTTTTTTACCGTAGCCGCCGTATCATTATCATTATTATTATTCGTTGATCGTTTATTATTTTTCAATTTTCTGATCGATTTTGATTGATTTGTTTGTTGTTCACTATTAACATTATTAATATCCGTCGGTACCAGGTTAATTTTATCCAAATTTTCTGCACGTTGTTTGGCTGCATCAAATAATTTTCTTTTCTTTTCCTTAATCTTTTGACAGATAATTAAATGTTTTTCCTATTTTTATAATGAATGTGACACCAAAAAAACAAAAAAAAACAAACGAGATAATGAAAAATGAATGAAACATGTTAATTAGACAACAAATATGAGTTATTAGGGTCACAACATCACTATTTTTAGGTAATTTTTTTTCTTGTCTTTATCTTTACGGTTGTTTTTGTATTTTTTTCTGTCACAAAAAAATAAATGGCGCCTATTTGTAAAAAACAAAAACAAAACAAAAAAAAAATACTGTGTTTTCATGGAAATTTTGTTGTTGTTTTGCATAATTTGAATATGAACGTCTTTTCTGTTGTTGTTGTTGTCGTCGTCGTTGACGTTACGCGATATATGATGATGCCCGCCCTATCAATTTGGAATATTAATTCTTTCTAGGGATCGATTTTTTTTGGATTGATTGATTTATATGTCAGGTCATCAAGATTTTTTGTTTCAAATGTTGGAAAAAAAATGGTGAAGATATCTAGGTTAAGATAAGAGAAATAAAAAACACTTACCAATCGATCGGATAAAAATTTTCGTTCACATAATGAACATGGTACTAGATTTTGTTGATTTAATTTTGTTGCTGTTTCAGATAAATCACCAGATTGATCTAATAATTCTTTATCGAACATGATCATCATGGAACCAACATTACCATCACCACCGCCGCCGCCACCACCATCATCATCATTATTTCCACCAATAACAACATCATCATCCATTGATAATGTTTTCATTGTTGAATCTCAGAATATTCTTGTTGTCGTTGTTTTCTAACTGTACTTATTTATGAATCAAATTGTTCAAATTCATTTGATAATGATAATCACATTTCACTGGTTACAAACGGATTATATGCCACACGCATTGGTTTGTAATAATTGAGATAAAAAACAAAACAAAACCACATTATTCGAGAATCAATTTGGAATCAAATAATGAACGGCTTTACTCACACACACAAAATGAATATGGAAAATGTTTCTGGAACAATATGCAGAATAATGAATAAAAAAAAAGTTCTCTAATTCGGTTTGTCTCTACTACTATCAGGAATTGTTTCTTGACGTAACCAATAGATACGGTTTATTTTTTTTTTTTGTTCATTTCGGAAAAAAAGGCACAACACAGGTGATTTGGTGCATGCGTTATTGTTGAATGATTCTGTTTCCAGAATTGTTAAATGACGATAGAAAATCTTTAGGAATGAATGAATAAATGAATGAAATCAACAAAAAAAAATATATCGCTAACCTGGAAACCAAAAAACAAATTCCATTGTCCTTGTTCCAAACCCGAAACTGGTCAGTTGATTCTATATTTTGAATTTAGGTTTGCGGAAAAAAATGATTTGAAATGAATCTAATCTATATATGAATAGAATAGAACAGAATGTACAGTGAGTGTGTGTGTGTATGGAAAAATTATGACCACAATGTCTAGTTATCTTGATAATTGTGAATGATAATAATTGCTGTTTTTTTTTTCTTCTTGTTTCTCCTTCATGAATCCTTTATTCATTTAATGATTTTTCTAGAAAAAAAAATTATCTTCTCAACCTAGTTTATTCATCATAAATCCATTGATTATCGCTGTGGCTAGGAAGAAGAAGAAGAAAATGGAGAAGGGAAAAAAAATCTCATGATTATCACACCAATTGTTGTTTCATTTTGGATTGTGAATTTTAACTACGTAAAGAGTGGCAACAAAAAAAAAAAAAAAAAAATAAGAATCATAACCATGAAAGGTAGAGAAAAAAAACAAAAACCACATGCAAACCAGACACACACACACACACACACACATTGATAATTCCATTTGTTTATGGTTGCAAAAACCATTTGTGGTCATCGAAGCCTAACCAAACCAAAACTAAACCCAAAAAAAAAACAATGGTCATGAGTTAATTTTTTAAATTAACTCTTCTTTTGAATGACTTTTTGATTATAATATTTTGTTGTTGCCGTTGTTGTTGTTGTTGTTGTTGTTGTTGTTGTTTTGTCACCATTTTCTTTCTTAAATGGTCGATATATATTTTGAAACAAATGATCATTCATGTCTTCTGTTTACCATGATCATAATTATTTGTTTTCATTCGTTATGTAGTGGTAGAAAATGATAATTTATGCGGAAACATATATATAGATATTCCTTATGGTGAACAATTTTATATTTTTTTTTTTTTTTTTTTTTTGTACCTTTATAATTCACATATCACAACATTTATTTACGGTTCTGTTGTTTTCGCCTTTGATCTTAATCTTTTGATTATGGTGATGATGATGAATCGTGGTTGTTGTTGTTTGTTTGTTTGGTTGATTATTTGTTGTTGTTGTTTCACACTCATTCATTTATACTTGTTGATTTTTTTTCCTAGCCATAGGTTATAGGTGTTGGATATCCACACACACACACATATTCATCAAGTGCAACTTTGAAATCTACTAGACCATGACACTAGTGACCATGATTATGAAAATGGATATTTTTTTTGACGACGACAACGACGACGACAACGATGATCATAAATGTTTTTTTGTAGTTGTTGTTGTTGATTATGATGACAGGCTACACGTTACGACATTTATATTGTTATGTTGAATTTGATTAGATTAGATATTAGACTAGATTATCATTGTTTGAAGTTTATTATATTTTAAAATTCGTTAATAATAATAAAATCAGAAACCGATCAAACTCATTATTACATAAACAGAATGGAAATGGAATCATAGAAATAAAAATAACGAGCTCGATACAATCACTTTGTGTTTGATATAAATTAATTTAATTTATTAAAATAGAGATTAAAGAAAGATACATATATTATATATGGATATGGATATACCCAAATCAATTCGATTTTCTTGTTCGTTCGACCCGTTCATAAAGAATGTTACGCCAGTGTGCTGTAATCGGAATTCTTTTTATTCCATGCTTCCATTGGTGTTCCTCTTTTCAAAGTTGTTGTTCACAGACATCGTTACAAACTTGTGTAACATATAATCTCCACACGCCTGATTTATAGCATATTATCAAAAAAAAAAGATGGTTCAATAAATGGTAACAATATTTTCATCATCAATATGGATTATCTACTAGTCTATGTCGCTTAACGATTTATCAATATATTATCGTTACAAAGAGATTTTATGTTGTTTATAACTCCATATTAGAAATTTTTTTTAAGATAAAAATTCTTCAAGAAAATCTTGGAAAACATCCTCGTTACCATAGAAAAGAAAGGAGTGAAGGAGAAATTGATCTTTTTTAACATCATAATTATGTTATTATTATTATATTATTCCAATAATCTGGAATTAATTCAGCTTCTAAAATATCTTCTTCAAATAAGGATTCCAATTCATCAAGATTTATTCGTTTAGACCAGAGTTATTCGATAGTTGATGTGAAAAACATTGTGAGCAATGAACAAAAGGAAAATCATAGTGAGACATAAATAAAAAAGGATATATAAAAGAATAGAGGTATAATAAAGACAAACCGTTCATAAAATCTGTACTCATCTTGTCCTTGACAATTTATATATTAATTGTGTGTATATATACACTAAAAATTCATTATATACAAATGGATATTATTCAGACTTTTTGTTATTGTCAATGCACATTCTCGATCATCATCATCATCATCATCATTTTCGTATCCGGTATTTACACATTTAATTCTGATATATATAATATCTATATCATTGTTTCGCTGCTAGTGTGTTGATGAATTAATCATCACATTCCGTTTGTTCACTATATATATACAGATCATCACTTATCATTTTTGGGTATGTATGTAGCGTTTTTTTCTGTAATCATTCATTCATTTGTTCGTGACAGAATAATTTAATGTTGCTGGTTACATATAGATTGTTGATAATGGTTCCAGAATATATGATACCAAATGTGGTTATTATTAATATATACATGGTCATTCTAAAATTATCATTATTATTTTGTCATCATCCACTTTTCATTTTCATTTCATTCGATTGTTTGGATCTGGTCTTGATTGCAGAAGAATTTAGAAAAAAACCAGTAATCATAATCATAATCATAGTATTTGTTGTTCATTTTTTTTACCTGTTTTTTTTTTGGTTGCTTATGAACCACCAAACAATATAATGATGATGATGATGATAAACAATCAATGGTGATATTATTTGTTCTTGTCATCAATTGGTAAATGACACATCATTACATCGAAAACATCAGACGTTGACAAAGCAAAAAAAATTTTTTGTCATCGTTTATGACGACTAGACAGACACATAAACACCATCTGGATAAGCAAAACAAACTTTGGTTGCCACACCAATGTGTGTAAATCGAATTTTTTGGTTTTTTGGTTTTTGTTTTGTTTTTTTTTTGCATAACAATGAAAATCATCAGATTTTATTAAATTTTGTTTTCTTTCCTCTAAAAATAGCCAATAATTCATCATCAAATCAGCAGTGAATTAAAAAAAAAAAAAATGACCAACATATTCAAAACAAGATTATTATTATTAAAATCAATGAATTATCGAAAGAAATTTTCATCACTAATAACAACAACAATAACTTCCCGTATTTCGACAATTTTATTGATGATGATTATAATCATCATCATTATAATATTGTTATTATATTTTACAATGTTTAAACAAATTAATCAAGAAAAACCAATGTTTATCCTGTTTGATGAATCAGAATTGAATCCAAATATAACCACCACCATTATGGCTACAACAACAACAACAACAACAACAATCGTCAATGAGAAATCATCAGATTTGAATTGACGATTGCCATTTATGCTGGTATGTCAAAATTAGTCTAGTCTAGTCTGTATTTAAACACCAACAACAACAACAACAACAACGAAAATTTCTTTTCAGCACAACAAAAATGGCCAAACTATCTACATTAATTTTCACAATTACAATATTCATCATCATATTATCAATACCAATTTTGGCTATCGATCTGATGCAAAAAGATTATTCCAAAATGAACATTCAACAATTAATGGATGAATTAATCATGATAACAAGTGAAAATGATCCATCTGTAATTCAATCAGTGATCGATACATATCTATCAATAAGAAAAAATTATTCTTGATACAAAACAAAACAAAAATATGATCATCATTTGTGATTTTTTATTTATTTAATAATTAAAATGACATAATAATAATTGTAAATTGTAAATTACATTTGTATACATATTGATTGTTGATTCAAATCAACGACAACAACAACAACAACAACAACATTTCAATATGGACGCCATAATCTACTGCTTCTTATCGATGATGATGATGATGATTGATGTGATTCATGTTTTCCTGTTGTCGATGTCATCAATGATGATGATCGTTGTTGATGATCATTGTGTTGTTGTTGTTGTTGTAATGCAGCTGCAAACATTATTTGTATATTTTTCAATGATTCAGTTGTTGTCGTTGACGATGATGATTGATCTATTGGATGTCCAATACCACTGAATAATGATAATGTTGGTGATGTTGATGATTCCTGAAATTTCATCATCGATTGTTGCATTGTTGTTGAATTGTTCATCTGTGACCAAAGAAGATATGATTGTGCAGCAGCAGCAGCAGCAGCAGTAGCTGCTAATGACATTGAATGAATCGATGATTCAATTATTGGTTTTGATGGTGTATTTGTATTTGCCATCGACAATGTTGATTTTTCATTTGGAATCATTAAAGATGTTGGCAGTGGTGGCAGCGGTGGTGGTAGCGGCAGCATCAGCAACGATTGCTGTTTCGATAATGAACGATAATCATCATGATCATGATCATTATTATCGTCACATGAATCAACATCAACATCAACATTAGATGGTGATCCTAGATATAGATAAACGAGAGTGAGAGAGAGAGAGAACCAAAAAAAATTTTTTTTTTGTTTTAATTAATTTCAAAAAGAAAAAAACAAACAAACAAACAAATAAACAACATGCGGCTTGACTCTATTTTTATCTTTTCATCCCAATTTTTATCTTTATCAGCATAATCCTAATTTCTGGATGTTGACAATTTTTCTTTCATTTCATCATTCATAATCATCATCATCATCATCATTATATTTTGTGTAGATAAACACACACACACACACATACACACAGAGAGAGAGATTATGTAAATTGCTTTGAATCATTTTTTTCGTTCAATAGTTTGGTCAGAACCATAATGTACTTGTATAGAATGTGAATATTTTATCCACAGGCTACTGAATTGGTCGTTGATCATCACCACCACCACCACCATCAGCAGCAGCAGTGTGTGTGTGTATTATGGTCAACCAAGCGAAGTTTTTTAGCTAAAAAAACCAAATTCAGGTGAACAAACAACCAAAAAAAAAAAAAAAAAATTGAAAATGATCATTCGCTTCAATGATAATGATAAAAAAGTTGTAGTTTTTTTTTCGTCTTTTTCTTCTTCTTTCTGGTCTTTTAATCATCATCATCATTATGAATGATCATTTTCAATTTTTTTTTTTGGTTATTTGTTCACCTGATTACAAGTTATGTGGTAATTTTTTCACCAAGAAAAAAAAATTCCACTTTTGGCCATTGATGGAATATATGAAATTTTTTTTTTTTTTTTTGGAACAACCAAACAACCAAACAAACCGATTGAGAAATCAATCATATAGATTTTCAAAGAAGAATTGTATGCTACTTTGTATCTATTAATAACTCTCTCTCTCTCTTTATCTCCATCATCATCATCATCATCATCACCTTTTTTTTAAATGGAACACAACAATCATCAATAAATTATATTGGCTAAAAATGGCTAAAAATGATGATTATCATTTATGCATAATGTTTCACCTCATTATCATTTTGTATTTTTTTTTCTCTGTTATCTAGAAGTAGTATATATGTATATATATCCAACCGACCGAATAGGAAAACAATTAAGAAATATAAATCAAATTAGACGTTTATTTTTTTTTGTTGGTTCATTTAATTGTATTTAGATCTATGTTGTTGTCGTCGTCGTCGTTATGGTTGTTGTTTTGGAATTGTGTGTCATGTAAAAAAAAATGACTGATTTGATATATGGATGGATCAAAATTTAATTTTGTTTCGAAACAAAACAAAACAAAAAAAATTGGCAAACAAATGTCGCCTAATTTGTATTTCCGAATTTTCCGAATTGTAAAGAGAAATGATAATATGATGTACCTTCAAGGCAAATTGACAGGTAAATTCAGGTGTTCTATTTTGTTTTCTGTTTTTTGATATGATAATTGTTTATTAGACACGCTAGCGATTCATAATCATAATCATCATCATCATCATCAAGAGCAAGTGAACTAGAAGAAGATTGAAGTGAGTACAAACTTACCTTGTTCTGTAATCGATAAAATTGATGATTTGGATGATTCGGATGATGATGATGATGATTGATCAATTTCATTATAATCATCAAATTCATTATTTGATTTCGATTTCGGTGATATTGTTGTTGTCGATGAATATGATGATGATGGTGATTTTAATGTTGTTTTTGTATTAATTAATTGATTTGAATTTAAATCTTGAGGTAAACCACCAATGCTACCACCACCATCTTCATTATCATTATCATCATCATCACAGTTATGACTATTACCATCACCTGGTCCATTTCGGTTAATTCTGCTGGTAGTGGTGGTGGTGGTGGTGGTGGTTGTTTTTGTTTTTTTCGATGATTTTGTTGATGATGAAATTATTCCATTATGATGATTATCAATAAGTGGCCTTAATGTTGATTGTTGTTGTTGTTGCTGCTGTTGTGGATATGGCCACGATATTTGATTATGATGATAGTGATGGCTATTGTGGTTGTTTTTGTTACGATGGTGTCGATAATTCGTCTTCGTTGTTGTCGTATTATGATGATGACCACCACCACCACCACCACCACCATGATCATCATGATCATCATCATCGTCATTTTTGTCATTATTTTTCAAATTGCAAAGACCTTAAAACAAAACAGAAAAAAAAAAAAAAAAATTCAAGAATGAAACCAGATATTTTTCAGAAAAATTCACGATTTTTTTTTCGTTTTGGTTTAAATTTTTCGAAATACAAAAAACACTAAAACGGTGATTAATTATTAATTTTTTTTTCGTTTTTAATTTCTTGAAAAAAAACTACTACTTTATGGTAAAAGTCGAAGATAATTACGGTGGTCAAACAAATCTCGTGTACGGCACGTATGCCCATTGGCCATCTCGACCATATCATGCACATTACAGTGGAAGACCCGAGGGTCAATTCATTCAATCATTTCAGCTGCAACAAATGAACAACAACAACAACAACAATTTTCGGATGTGGGCTGGTCATTATCGATATCATCATATAAATCATATATTGATGGTCAACAATATTGGACCAAACAAACAACAAAAAAAAAACAAAACAAAAAACAATAGCCAAGTAGGAAAAAAAACTGTAAAAAAAAATCTGACCAAACAAAAAAAAAACTCAAGGTGTGGCATCATTTTGTTAAATGAAAAAAAAAAATTTTTTGTTTCAAACAAACTTTGGAGAAATTCTTCACATTTTCGTTTGTTGCTCAATCAATTTTTTTGGATCGAAATAAACATTAAGTTTTTTTTTGGCCCCAAATTTAACTATTTTTGTTTTGTTTTTGTTTTTTGGTGATGATAATGATGATGATGACGATAATTATCATCATCATCATCATCATTAGATTATTACAACCTATAATTAAAACCAATGTAAACTTGCTAATTCTAATTGCCAAGAGCCCCACAGTGTTTGTTTGGGTTTGATTTTTTTTTTTTTTTGGGTTTTGTTGAAAAAAAAAACAAAATGAAAAAAGTTTTTTTCGTTTGGTTTCAAAATAAATAAATTCCGAAAAATAAATGAATGACACACATACCTTGATTATTATTTGGATGAAATAAATTTATCTTTGTACGTGGTTCACGTGGTCCATCAACAGTTACTTTGATTGCTTTACGATAGAATGCAACAATCATTGGTTTTGTTTGTACAACAATGGACAATGAAAATGATTTACCACGTCCAGAACGAGCAATAAAACGTAAATCATGAAATTTTGCTACACCATTTTTCGTTACAGCCATACCGTTACGTATTTCACCGAAACAATTTTCTTCATTACCGGCTTTCACTTGTACAATGGTACCATCTTTTATTTGACATCCATTACAATCACTTAATATGATCACTTTGAATGTATATGGTAATGATTTATTTAAACGCCAATGTGTTGGTAATTGTGTACAAAGAATATTTGGTGCACCGGTTCTTATTAATGATGATGATGATGATTCCGTTATTGAACCATTTGTTGTTGAACCAAAATAATTATTAATATTTGTATGTTTCAAATATTGATCTATTAATTGATCATTCAATATATCCATATTGATTGATTTTTCATCGAACACATAGAACACAATAGAATCACAGGTTTTTTTTTTGCTGAATTTTGACCGAGAAAAAAATTCTTTAAATCAACCACCACTTGTTGAGATTCCAATGACGATAATCACGATGATTCAATTCAATTTTTTTTTGTCTTTCATCCAAATTCACATCAGGAAAAACCAAACTAACCAACCAGCCAACCTACCATCGACACCCATCTGTATAATCTTGTGTTGTTGTTGTTGTTGTTGTTGTTCGTACACGATCAAACACCATTCAAATTTAAACCAAAAAAAGAAAAAAAAATGAAGATCACAACCACCACCACCACCATCAAAAAAAAAATTCCTACCATCATCAGCATATACCGGGGCATGTATATGCATAGAAGCTAATTACATGCATGAATTGCTGTTGTTGTCTTCTGTGTTGTTGTTGTTGTTGTTGTTGTTGGTCGTGGTCTTTTTTTTCTCTCTCTCTTTCTCACTAGTTTTTTTTTTTGCTAGTCCAAGTCTTTATTGTTCATGTTTTCTTTTTTTTTTTTTTTTTTTTTTGATTTTATTTTATCTTTTATTTTTTTATGTGATTCCGTTGTTTTTTTTCGCCAATGATGATGATGATGATGATATGATGATCTGTAATACGAGGCAAAATTTTGTCGGTTTTTCTTTTTTCATGTTTTGATTGGCCAAATTGGAATTGGTGGTGGTGATGGTGGGTAGTAGTGGCGGCTGCTAAATTTTTTTTTTTTTTTACATTTTCATAAAGTCATAAAAAAATGAAAAAAATTGAATTTACAATCCGGATTCAATGAGAAATTGCGACACAAACAAACAAACAAACAAACAGAAAAAAAACATTTTGTCATGTGTAATGAGCAAATTCTTGGCTGGAAAAAAAAATTTTTTTTTTTTCAAAACTTGGCGACATGTCGATATCGTGGTCGTCAATTAGTTGTTTTTGTCGGTTAAGCTCAAATTGAATCATCATCTGATTTTTTTTTGAATTTTTGAATCTTTTTTTATTATTGTTAGGGCCATACGAATTATTATCATTATCATGATTATTTCTGTCTGTGTGTGTGTGTGTGTGTATAGATGAAATGTTTCGCTGTTGTTGTTGTTGTTGTTGTTGTTGTTGTTTTTTTTACGACCTTTTTTTTATATTTTTTTTTGTGTTTCAAATTTCATTTCGGTTGTTGGTTTTTTTTTCGTTTGTTTTATTATCATTATAAGTTGAAAGAAGAACAAAAAAATAATGTTCATGATCGTCATTGTAAATCATAAAAAATGAATGAAAAAAAAAAATTTTTCATTTTGCCCATCATGGACATCCATATCATGATCATGATCATCATTTGATCATTTGATGATGATCGTCATTATCATCAAATGTGGCGGTACTATTTCTTTGAAAAGTTTTTATTTTCTAATTCTGTTTGTTTGAAATTTTTTTTTATTTTTATTATTATACAACAATTCATGTTTAGGTTTACTTTTTCTTGTTTGTTTTTTTTTTTGCTTGTTTTTTTTTTTTTTTTTTTTTTGTTTGCCGACACCGACCTTGATGGTTTGTGTGCGAAGGATTCACATCAATTTTGGTGGATTGTTTACAAGTGGTGAAGAAGAAAAAAAAAATTTAAATTCCCCATGATAACATTGTTGATGGCCAGATGGCAGCAGATATTCAATGAAATTGAAAATGAAAACAATTGCACATTGTGTGTGTGAGTGTGTTCGAGTGTTTTTATAATTTGAAAATTCATTGAATTTGAATTTGAATTCCAAATCATTTGTAAGGTAAAGATTAATTTTTTTTTTTTTGAATAATAATGATAATCATCATCATTTTTTTTTACCATTTTTGTATTCATAGGAATCAACTTATCAAAATTAATCTATGAACAATGACTGATCAATCATCAACTAGATTGACTACCGAAATAATGGAATTACCACCACCACCACCATCGGATTTCAAGCCAAACACTGATGATTGGCCTGAATATAAACGTAATGTACTTGGTATTATTTATCTTGATGATTTTGATGGCCAAATTGATGATATTAATGAATCATCGAATCAAACTATTGAAATACCATCGCATGGAACAATCGATCCAAATGTACAACCTCAATATCAATGTATTAAATGTGGTAAAATACAAACAAATGAATCGTTGGATGAAATTCATCGAATGAAATGTTTACGTTGTTATAATAAAGCATTCAACAAAATTAGACCAACAAAATGGGTTAAATTTCATGCATATTAAAATGATCTAATTTTTTTTTTTTTTGTCAAAATTTTTGTCTCTTCATTTATGAATGGTTATTTTAATCGCACGTGTTCAATTTCATGATTTCAACAAGTTTTATTATTATTATTTTTGTTTTTTGTTACATTCATTTCAACATTGATTAAAACAAATGGAAAAATCCACAATAACGGTCAAATCAAAACCATTGTCTTTACCATTGCTGGTATTGTATACGCACACTGGATCCATTCCATTTTTAAGCTGGAATTTTGTTCGTAAATACAATGGAATCCTGTTTCGATCCGAACAAGATATGGTCGATGAAATTAATATGGTCAAATTGAATGTTGCAGATTTCTACGATTATTTAGAATCTAATGATCATGATCATCATCTATCTAAGTTAAAATATTTTGAAAATTGTTCATTCCTCATGTCGTTATTTGATCCATTACAATTTTGTTATTTGTACAAAAGTACTGATGATCAGATTGCCATTCACACTTATCATGGTAAAAAAATGCTTTCCGTTGATGATATGTTAAAATTATGTCGATCAATTGGTGTTGAACATGTACAAGCAATTGCCGATATAATTACACCACCTAATGCCGGACGAAAATGGTTAAATAAATCGGTGAATAGATCGTCAAAATTCCTCGACGATACGATTAATCAATATATTTCCGATGATGATAATTCTTCTGGTCAATCGATAAAAATTTGGGCAACACTAACCGGTGGTTATCAATCCGAAAGTCGAGTTCGTGCATGTCAACAGATTTCTGTTCATGCAGATAAATTGCAAGCAATCATTATTGATGGTTTTTTTGGATATATAAAAACCGATGAAGAAAATTTCAATTATTATCATGATATATTATGTCGTGATGTTCTTCAAAATCTTCCGGCAAACATTCCAAAAGCATTATTCGGTATATTATATCCGGATACAATGATCAAATTGATTAAATGTGGAATCGATATTTTTGATAGTTCAATATGTACATTTTTGACCAACAGAGGTCGGGCATTACCATCACCATTGATTTGTGAAAATACTATGAAACTATTATTTGATCGATCAATAACTACTACTACTACTACTATCGATTCTGATATAATCATCAACAATCCAAATCCATCGATAATAATTGATTTAAATAATTTCACATTCAAAGATAATAATCTATTATTGAGTAACAAATGTCAATGTTATACATGTCAAATGGGTTTTACACGTGGCTATATTAATCATCTATTGAAACGAAAAGAGATTAATGCTAATATTTTATTACAAATACATAATCATTATGTATTGACAAAATTTTTTCATCAATTAAAACGAATAATACAAACCGGAAACTTTGATCAATTGCTAGTCAATAGTCATATAAATGTTGACAATATAACACAATGTTATAAATCACAGCCACCATCAATGAATGGAATCAATTGAAAAAATGGATACATACCAATATAATAATATTGACCATATGTCTGCAAATAAACTAAATTCAATCATCATGAATCAAATATCGATGAATGCAGAATCAAAATGAAAAACCAAAAAAAGAAATGACCATCTTATTTCATAACAAAAATCACATGACAGCTGTACTTGAAATCAATTTTTTTTTTTGCTACCAAAAAACAAAAAAAACCGATAATTAATCATTTCATAATGATAATGAGATATCATATGATATGATATGATATGATGATGATGATTTTCGTGTTCATTTTATTTTCAAATAATAAAAAATTATTCTCTAAATTCAAAACACACAACGAATTCAACGAAGCAGAAAATAAAATCTTATTATTAGTCGAAGGTCATGAAACAAAACAAAAAAAAAATCTTTCATCATGGTTTTTTTATTTTCATAGATAATCTCTTGAAATATAATAATCATTATTATTAGACAAACGATAACGACAACGACAACGACAACGACACGACAACAAAAAAATGATTAATAGTTTTCTTTCGTGGATTCTTTCGTTTTGGATCTAAATTTGGAATTCTGTTTTTTTTTTTCTCGGATCCGATTTGGTGCGCAATTTTTTTCATTTCATATTGAATTATATTGTTTTTTTTTTATTCTAGTATCATCTTAGATAATGATTATTTCGAGGTGAATGATGGATTCGTTTCTTTTATTTGGCATTTTTCGTTTTTTTTTCATATTAAGAAACGAAAAATCTATCGTATCATTGCGTTTGTGTGTGTGTGTGTGTTGTTGGTTTTTTTCCATTGATTTCATTTTCTTTGTTTCTAGCGTGTTGCAAAAAAAAAAAAAAAATGTCTGTTCATGATTTTAAGAAATGTGGATGAAAAAAAAAACTTATCAGTAACATAACAGTGTAATATTTATATATCGATCAATTGTTGATCGATTAATCGATTGTTTAAAATTGTTTAAATTTAGTGAAGAATTTGTTGCATTTTGAATCATCATTTAAATGTTAAACACTACACATACATACACACACACACATATGTATGCACTAACAATAAACAAGAATATTCTATATTCTGTAATTCTGTACACACACACACACACACACACACACAAATTACCAATTGTTATCATCATCATCATCATCATCGCCATTGTTGTTGTTGTTGCCATTTTAAATTCCTTAAAATCAATGATCATTAAATTAGTGATAATTAATTCCCTTATTTTTATTTCCTCATTTGTATACCGAAAAAAGAAGAAGAAGAAGAAGAAAAAAAAATTTGCTAAAAATAAAAAACATGTGAGCGAAAAACAAAAAAAAAAAAAACAAATGCCGAAAAATCCAATGCCAATGGTTAATCTTGTTTTATATATCGAAAAAAAAAGACAAAATCATCATTTCTTTGAATCTAATTTAACGATATATTCCTGGAAAATGCAAGAGAAAAAAAAAGATTTTTTTCTCTTGCATTTTACAGCAAAAATCATACACATACTTTTTTTTGGGGATTTTTTTTTGGAGATTTTTTTTCTGGTTGGTCTTGAATGAGTTTCCTGTGTGTGTGTATTGATGAAAAACAAGAAAAAAAAATTCGTCATTGTGGTAATAATTGAATCGATTTTTTTTTTTTTTTTTTTTTGGTTAAATTCATTGAAAAGACATTGAATTCAGATCAGATCTAGATTATGATTGCATTGATTATGCAATTACAAGTGTGTTCGTGTGTGTGTGTGTGTGTGTGTTGCAAAAATACAATGAACTCTGAACATGCTAAACTACTGCTGAAATAGTTTTCCAATTTTCATTTGTCTCTTTTTTTGAAACAAAACAAAAAAAACGATGACGACAAAATTTTCAAATTTCTTTGATACTTTACAAACTTTTTTTGCTAACGGTTTCTCTCCACTTTTTTCTTCTCTTTCTCTTTCTTTTTTCTTCTATTTAACTATCATAACTTGTTGAACAAGTTATCCAAATCATCATTATATCATAATCATATTCGATATATCAATATGTGTGTGTGTGTGTGTTGATTTTACGAAAGAAAAAAAAATTGATGTTGCAAATGAATCGATTATGGGGCGAAACAAACAAACAAAAAAAATGAAAAAAAAAATCAAGCAATTCAAGGTTAACATAGTTGTAATATGCAAAAAAAAAATACTAATGTATCTAATGTAAGTATGACCAAAAAAAAAAAAAAAATTTTTTGAATTTCTCAATAAATTGATTTTTTGATCATTTGTATGGATCTTGTATGTTCATATTTGTCAATACAATCGTTCCATTTTTTTACAATTTTCTTACAAAAAAAAATTTTTTTTTTCACTTGTCGTTTAACTTATGTTCCATTGATTCGATAAATTAACGATATCGACAACAACAACAACAACAACAACAACAACAATAATAACGACTAGAAACTACAACCACGACGACAATGTTTTATTCATCATCAAAATCATTCATTACGTTCATTGTTTTCATTATTTTCATATTTAATTTTTGTTTATTAATTTCTAATAAAGTTGATTGTGGTAAAAAAAAATCCAATAAAAATAATAGAAATAATAAAAATGATGATGAATGTTCGGCCGATGTACGAGAAAAATTCGACAATAATGTAGCCAAATTAATGAGTCTTGGCCCTAATGGTCGCCATTGGCCAGAAACTGAACCAGAACATGATGATTATTGTGCGTAAGTGTTCAATTCATTCATCGATTCATTGATTTGAGTCATGGTTATGTGAAATTTTTTTTTTTAAATTTTCAATTTCAAAAATAGTGAAACAAAACGTTTAAATCAACATCTTGATGATTATAAAACAACATGTTCATCTGGTCCATCCAAAGAATTTGCATCAATCATATTGTTTTCATTAAGACGTGTAACTAGGCAATATTGTCGTAAAACGGCAGCAAACAAACGTAAACATACGAAATTATTTGCAATGTATACATGTTCAAATCAATTATCAAATCAAACTGGTGAATGTTTGGAAAAATATATTGATTCATTATTATCGACAGTAAAATTATCGACAATTGAACAGAAAATTCCATATACATGTTGGTATGTATCGATCAATCAATTCGAAAACTTTTTTGATCATTTCGATGCATTGTTTTTTTTCATTTTTTTTCCATTTTTTTTCATCAATTTCACAATAGCAATTATTTTGAACTATTAAAATGTACTGATGATGTTTTCCATTCCGAGGTTAAATGTGCCGATTCATCAGAAACATTTCAAGAATTTGTACGTACAATATTCGATGATATAATCAATGTTGCTTGCGGTGATTATGTTGAATTTAGTGATAAATGTCAACAATTGCCAATATTATCATTACCAGTACAAAGAAAAAATCAAAAACGTCCAAAATCAATATTAATACCATTGATTGAAATTTGGGATCAATCTGCATCGACCAAAACTAACTGACTGGATGACTAGATCATTGAATCTCCTCGGGGTCATTGTCATTTTTTTTTGCTTTCATTGCTGTCATCATCATAATCATCATCAAATTGGTAAACGGGGAAAAAAAAATCTGACCTTTCAGTGGAATCGTTGGGCACAATTGGAATTTCATTTTCATTTGTTTTATCGATATTTTTTTTTATCTTTTAAAAAAATAAAATTCTAGCTATTAATTTTACTCCTACTTGATGCGAAATTATCATCATCATCATAAACTAATAAATCCAATCCAAATGCTTAGAACGCAGTCATATGTGTTTTTTTATTTTCTGGCGATGATGTCAAATGTCATCATCATCATCATCATCATCAACAGGATTTTTGAACTTTGGACAAGGTCCTGTGTTTTCAATTTCATTTTTTTTTTTTTTTTTTTTGGTTTCCTGTGTTGTTTCCTTTGTGTGTATGTAGGTTTTCGTTTTCTCATTTTTACCAATGGATCATTGGATGATTATCATTTGAAAAGTTATCAAAAAAAAAAAAAAAAAAAAAAAAAAAAAAAATTTCTGTTGGTGTTCAATAAATGTTTATATAGAAATTAAATTCAAGTATCATTTTTTTTCGTCCAAGCTGAATGTGTGTGTGTGTGTGTGTGTACTGTTTATTTATTATTTGGTCGATTGGTCTTTTTATATTTGTTTTGATCAAGATTAAAACACACACACACACAGGAACGAACAAAATTGTTGGCCAAAATATAGCAGGATGGACTATCTTTGTGTGTGTAGAAAAAAAAATTTTTCGAATTATCTAGACTTATGTACCAAAAAAAAAAAAAAAAAAATTTCCAAAAAAAAATTCTTTCAACAAACAAAACATTGTGGTAATATATAGGAAAAAAAACCATCTCAAATACATTTATAACTACAAAACAAAAACACACAAACACACACACACACACAGATAATGGACATAGAGATCTATTCAATGTTCATCAATATAAAAATCAATGAAAACGATTTCAATCATAATCATCATCATCATCATTAATTTGACCACAAAACGATTGACCATCAGCATCAAGCTTTATTCATTCATTTTATTTTTATTTTTTGCTTTAAATACACGAATACACACACACACACACACACACACACACAAACTGTCCATTGAATTGAAAAGAAAAATTTTCCAAATTTTTTTTTCGCTTGGCTAACCATAAAGGATAATAACAACAACAACAACAAAAATGAAAATGAAATATTTACCAATCATTTTATTATCGATATTAAATTGGTTTGTAGCCAATATTTGGATTGTTGCTGCAGTCAATACACAATCATCATCATTATCATCATCATCGAATTCATCATCATCATCATCATTAAGCTCAAAATGTTCATCATCAGTACTTGAAGCGTATGATCATGATATGGCTAAATTGATGACCATTGGTCAACGTATATGGCCAGAAAGCTATCAGGATAGTAAAAAATTCTGTATGTAAGTGAAAAAAATCACAATAAATGAAAATGAAAATCTAAAATAAATTTGTTTGTAATCGTTCCATTTTTTTCAATTATTACTATCTATCGATATTATGATTGAACCAAAAAAAAAAAAAAAATTCCAGTGAAAGTCGTCGATTACATGATAAAATAAATCAATATAAAAATCGTTGTTCCATTGGTACGGCCAAACAATTTACATCGGTAATCATTTATTCAATACAACGTGCACATAAAACATATTGCCCAAAACAAGCGAATAAAAAAGTGATCAATTTTTTTAAAGCACAATCATGCACTAATCGTGTAATGAATCAGACAACAAAATGTTTGAATCATTATATTGATCAATTGCAGGCAATTATAAGGGCACCTATTGTCAAACAAATTCCACATGTTTGTTGGTAAGTTTGTTTTGTTTTTGTTACTTTTTATAACGTTTTTTCCTCCACATTTTCATCATCATCATCATCGTCATTACTATAGCCAATACTTTGAAATGCTGAAATGTTTTGATAAAGAATATGAAAAAATACCAAATTGTTCAGAATCGGCTGAAATATTCAACAATTTTGTACGACAAATATTTGATGATATCGTAAATCTATCATGTCAAGATTATAATGAATCAACTGATCGTTGTGAACATTTAGGACAGCCACCATCATTATTGTTGACTAAAAAGAAACATTTTAAATCATTCATATTACCATTGATCGATATTTGGAATCAAGTGGATGGCCAAAAATAATAACTGATGATGATGATGAATAACAAAGAGCCACACATTTACGCACACCCAAAAAACATTTTCCCATTATAATTATTTGATGGAAAAAAAATGTATCAAAATAAAAATTTTCGAAAACAAAAACAGAAAAAAATTAACAAGAAAAATGTCCCGTGTTTTCGTCATTTTTTTTTCGTCGTTGCCATATGGAAAAATTTATATTTACCAAACATTCGACATTTCAATTTTGCACAGTGTATGAAACATTCCCTGGTTAGTAGTGGTGAGATTTCATATTCCATTTGAAATTGATGAAATCATTTAATCCGTTTGTTGTTGTTGTTGTTTTGAAACAAAATATTCAAATAGAACAAAAAAAAACAGAATCGACAAAAGTAAAAAACAAAATTCAGTGTGATGATGAATGATTTGTGTGGAAAATTTCTTCATCACCGATGCTTTCACACACACACACATTGAGATAACACTTTCCCCATTCACTTTTTTTTGGGGCACAAACTCATGACAAATACAAAAAAAAACGTCATATGAAACCAAATACAAATGACAAATGATGTGGAAATAAATTTTGACATAAATCTGGTTATTACAATTATTAAATGTGGGAGGGTGGGGGAGGGTTGAGTGAAAAAAAAGATAAATTGTTGAAAATTATTTTTTTTGTGCGTGTAAGCGCGTGTTTTAAAGATAAATTAAATATATATACCACATACGCCAGAATAATATAAAACGTCAATGGTAACATAGACAGAAAAAAAATCCAATCTTTTTTATGCGTGTGTTTGTGTGTGTGTGTGTTTGTAAAAAGGGGTGTAATATTTTGTTGTTGTTGATCGTTAATTTTTAGATTAATTTCTCTCCAAAAAAACATTTGTGTGCAAAGGGGAGAGAGAGAGAGAGAGAGAAGTAGATTTTTTTTCCTCAATCATAATTCATTCGTAGTCGTCGTCATCATCGTGTAACATACGGTAATGATTTTGATGTGAATTTTATTTTCATTTTCATTTTTTTTTTTGTTGTTGAAAACACATGGCGCCTACTTTATGGTTATTGTTTGTTATGTTTCAATGACGATGATGACTGTTTTTTTTTTTGTTGTATTTCAATATCAACCATCATCATTTCGTTTATGATTAGAACGAAAAAAAAACAACAGCAACAATGACAATTGGAAATCTATAGTTTTGTTTTCAGTGAATGAAATGAAAAACCTTCACACACACACACACACATAAAAATTGAATATCAAATGAAAAAAAAATTGATTGAAAACCAATAAATGGATTACCTATCTATCGATCTATTTATTGGTTGTTTGTTAAACAAAACAAAGCAAAAAAAAAAATCTCATTATTCATTCGACTTGAATTGTCATTTACACACACACACAGGTACACAATAATGGTGATGTTGGTAGGAATTTTTTTGTGTTATTATTCAAGGTAAACATTCATTGATCATTCTGGTCCTGCATACACCGTTTATTGATTTGGCAATATCAAGAAAATTTTTACTGAGAAAATTTAATTGAGAAAAAAAAATAACAAAATCAATCAGATCCTGAAAGGAACCTATCAGATTTCATGTGTGTGTGTGTGTGTGTGTGTGACAAAGAAAGTGGATGAAAATCAATCTTAAATTTTTCTGAAACTTTCTTTTTTTTCTTCTTCTTGTCTTTCTTGTTGTGACAGAAACAATTGCCAATTGCTGTCACAACATCAATAGTACAGTAATTAAAATTTTCAAATGAAATTTTTTTTCACTTTACAAATTTTCATGAAATTTTATCCTATTATCAAGAATATGTACCCATTCAATTTTTTTCAGTTTTTACACAATGATATCACGACAAACACGGTAAATCCATTTTATCAGACAGAAAATAATAATAGGATGCCAAAAGGAATTTTTTTTTCGTTTTTCAACCAGAAATGCTCATTTTCTATGTCGAAAATGTTTTTTTCATTATGATTACATAAAACAACAAATGATGCAACAATTTAAGAAAGTGAAACAAAAAACAAAAGAATAAAACAGAAAAATCATAACCAACGAATACAGAATTCAATCATTTTTATGTTTAGATTATTCATTGTCTCAATGGAATTGATTTATATATTGTGGAATCTTAGTGTGAACAAAAGAAAAAAAATTGATATAATTTCATTCTTAATGAGTTTTGCTAATGTTGTTGTTGTTGTTGTTGTTGTTGTTGTTGTCGTTTTTGTTGTTGTTGTCGTTGTAGTTTATTAGTGGTGATGATAAATTGAATATAAATAAAATGATGATGATCAATTTGGCTGTTCATAAAATAGTTTTTTTTTCTATATAGCACAATGTTTATGTAATGTTTTTTTTTTATTTTTCTTTTGTTCATGTTGAATTTAATTAATGAAATGGATGGATTCATTTTTGTGGTTATATTTAGTGATATGAATTTTTTTTTTTTTTTTTGATTATGACCGTGTGTGTGTGTGTGTAATCGATTCTAGATAGATAGAATAAAACACACACACACACACACACACACACACACAAAGAATTTTTTCATTCTTTTTTTGATGTGTTTTAAAACGGGAGGGGGAAAAAAATTTCACTTTCGGATTTTTTCTTGAAAATATCCGATTCGAAATTTTAATTTGATTTGTTTGAAGGGGACTGGTTTTTTTGGGGGTGGTGAGCGAATATATACAATTATTCCACATTGATGTGTTTTTTTTTTTTCTTTTCATGAATTGTGATTGCATTTTGTTGTTGTTGTTGAATACATTATTCTCTATTATTGGGTAGATAAAACGATCCAAAAAAAAAAATTGACAAAAAGCACACCAAAACAATTGTATAATTCATTTTGTTTTGAATTGCAATAGAATTGGTGGGAAAAAAAGCCATAAATAAATCAATATTCAATATCGTTATCGAGTGTGTGTGATAAGATGCGAAAATATGAAATATTTCTCATGTTCTAACAAACAGCACAAATTATTTATTCACCGGAAAATAAGTGTTTTTTGTTTCGTTGTTTTTGTTTCATCACCATATACCGGTTGATGATGATTTCTATCCATTATTTGTTGGTCAATTGTTGTTTATCAATCTCTCTCTCTCTCTCTCTCTCTATATGAATTAATATTAGTTTTTTTCCACCCATTTTACCATTGATAATCATTCATTTTGAAGCAACAAACAACTATGAATGACGTCATCATCATTGATTGTATCTGTATTGAATTTGCCGTTATGAAATTGATTATGAATGATGACGACGATGATGATGATGAATTAATGAATGACAACATTCAAGCCAAAATTGTTGATTATTTCATCAGCATGGTAATTAACAAAAAAAAATGAATTCTTTTTAATTGCTTCCAGGCTTTTCCAGTGAACAAGAAAAAAAAATTTAGTTTTTTTTCTGAATTTAAATTTTATTCTTTTAACCAAAATTTAAAAAAAAACTTTACATGACCAATGGTCAATCTGTGTGTGTGTGTGTGTCGTACTATTTCAACCATTGTTTTCTTCTTTTTTTTGCGTAATAAAATGAGCGAATAACCAAAATGAATTGTCCCATGGTCATTAAAATTAACTATTTTTTTTTACTTTTCTTTACCATTATTCAGTTGTCAAACTACCGTTTTTTTTTCGTTTGTTTGTTTGTTTTTTTTTTGGACATTTAGTTTTATTTTCTTTTTTTTTTATTCTGTTTTAATCTGATCTGAACTGGTTTTTGTTCTCTATCTCTCTCACTCTGGAACTTGTCTTCCGCTTGTTTCTGGGTTGTTTTTTTATCGTTTTTTTTGTTGTTTTTCTATGGTTCCAAAATACATTATGGTTCAATGGAACAAAGTTGACAGTTGTTTTGTTGTTGTTGTTGTTGTCGTCGTCGTTTGAAAATGGAAAAAAAAGTGAAAAAAAAACAACAACAACAGCCACAATTAATGTATGAAATGAAATGACCTGAATTTGAATGAAAATTTCTTTTTTTCTTTTTTTTTTTTTTCGTTGGCCACTGATTAAGCATTCTATGTGAAAATAAAAGTTGTTTGGTTATTAAAGCACATCACATTAAATCTGAAAATTTTAGTTCACACTTTTAATTTTTCAACTACTACTATTATTATCATATCTATGTGTGGTATATACATTAACCGAAATTAAAAAAAAAATTGAAAAAATTTCAAAATTTCTGTTGTACTTGAACAAGCTTCAGATTCAAACTTTAAACTTTTTTTTGAATTTTTCAATTATTAATGCAATGATTACGAGAATTTTTTTTTTTTTTTTTTGGTCTATCATCCAATCGGATGATTATAATCGGCTTGAAATTGAATTCTTGTCGTGAAAAAATACATTGAATGAATACCGTGGTAGCCAAAAACAATACCGGAAGCAGCAGTTAACTTTGCACTTAATTTTTTTTTCAATATACATTATTTATATGTGAATGAAGAATATTAGAATCGGTAAAGTTGTAGTTGTTTGCTGTTGTTGTTGTTGTATTCAAGTATGTATTCAAAATATCTACCCAGGTACATTGTGGAAAAACTTTACCTTTGATTTACATTTTTTTTTCCTTCTTGAAAAACAAATAATAAAAATCTGATGACATAATCATTCGAGAATAAAAAAAAAAAACAAAACAATTATCATCCACCATTGTTTGGTTTGTTCATTCAGAATTGTAGAATTTATTTTTTTGTCTGACTATTCACGTTCCGCCTCCTCTTGGTAATTTCAGAGAAAGAATATAAAAATACAAATTTTCTTTTTATTTTTTCTGTCGTCTGTATTTTTATATAATACAGAATCAAGTAGTTCTCTCTCTCTCTGTGTGTGTGTGTAAGTGTGTATGACCGCGCACATCCAACAAGAATCATCGACGCCGTCATATTCTTATTCTTATTTTAGAATCAAATCGCACACACACACACACACATCATCAGCCACTGAACAACGTTTATCATCACATTTTCAATTCAGTCATCCATTCATTCATTCATTCATTCATTGAAATACTCCGGCAATCTTATCGATCCATTCGCATTGTTTGAATTTTGAAAATTTTGAATTTCATTTCATTTCAAATTTTTTTTTTCATGTTTGATGAAGAGAAAAAAATCTTTTATTTGTCTGTCTGTGTGTGTGCGTGTTGCAGTTGTATATTCTGCAAATTCTGCTTCTTCTTTTTTTTTTTTTTTTTTTTTTGGTGAAAAAAAGTGATTTTTCATAAACAAAACAACAACAACAACAACAACATCAGCATCATCAGAATAATTTAGCAACAAATCTTGTGCATCTAATGAATATTCTTGTTGTTGTTATTGTTTTCAAAAAATTTATTGTTCAAATTTTTTATCAAAAAAAAATTTATTTTTTTTGTTGACGTTTTCAATTTTTTTTTTATTCTGTGCGTGTTTTATGTGTGCGTAGTCTGTGTGTTTTGAATGATTATTTTTTTCAAACAAACAAACAAACAAGCAAGAGAATATTCTTATCTATAGCCATTAAATGAGAAACCGAAAATAAGATAAATGGCCAAACAGTTGAATTAAATGAAAAAGAAATTCTATATAGAATTGAATTCTGTGTTTTTATTTGACTTTGTTGTGTTGTTTAAATTAATAGAATAAAAATATACAAAAAAAAACTTGACTACCAATGACTACTTTATCGTGTAAATTCATTCATTCATTTATCGTTTAATTTTAATTACATTCATATCATATCATAACTGTGTACTGCAGTCTTTGTTTGTTGATCAAATGATTGAAATTAATCAATAATTTTGAAAGCCGAATAAAGAAAATAAAAAAAACAGAAATGTAAGTAGAGTTTTTTTGTTTGTTGGCCGAAAAAAATGATTCAATAAATACACCGAACACGTCTGATATGGCGGTTATGACAGCAATCGCAACGAATAATGAATTTTTCCTGTGCAAAACATAATCATTTCTGGTCATTGGTCAAGCACATACACACACACACACACACACCTTATAATTACACAGAAACATTTATATTCATTATTTCTGCATTACATTGTTCATGTGTGTGTGTATGTGAGAAATTAATTAAACAAACGACAAAAAAAAAGAAAGAAATATCGTGGTTTTTCGTTTTCAATTTTTTCTTTTCACCATCAAAGAAATGATTTCCAATGAGACATTCATTTCTATCTGTGCAAACACACACACACACACACTTATTGCACTTAAAAAAATATTAAGAACATGACATTTTGGAACAAAATGAAAAACCAAAATGAATGGAGAGTCCAAATTAAATTTGTACCAAAAAAAAAAAAGTTTTTGTTTCTATGATGAAATGATGGCAAAAATTTTTCATCGAATATAAAGAATTTGCAAAAAAAAATGTAAGCTCAAACAGGGAAACACTTTGTCGGTACTTATATAATTTTTATATATTCATATATATGAATATCGTTTGGTTGTTTATTTTTCCATTTTCTCCCAACTACTACTGCTACTGTAGTGGAATACATTTGATCTTGGACATTTGTTGACCGATCAGCCTTATGTGTTATTTGATATATTGGTACTTTGTTTTTTTTTTACATAAAACCTTTTTTCTCTCTCTTACTTTCTTCAAGTAACTACTATAGATGTTCCATGTTATTCGATCAACAACAACAACAACAACAACAACAACAAATGGAATGGACAATATTTTTACCACATTATATTCAAACAAAGTGAATATATTTGCTCCAATTTTGTTGTTGTTGTTGTTGTTGTTGTTGTTCAGTTATAAAAGAAGAAAAAAAAAGAATTGATAACAACAAATACGGAAGATCTATTTTTACATATTATATATGTTTCATTTTACATTCGATTGTTTCGGTTTGTTGTTGTTTTTATTTTTTTTTCTTTTTGTCCATTGTATTATAATTTGTCCAGAGAGAGAGAGAGAGAGAGAGAGAGAGAGAGAGAGAGAGAGAGAGAGAGAGAGAGAGAGAGAGAGAGAGAGAGAGAGAGAGAGAGAGAGAGAGAGAGAGAGAGAGAGAGAGAGAGAGAGAGAGAGAGAGAGAGAGAGAGAGAGATGCCATTAAGGTTTTTAGTTTTTTTTTCATTTCATTTTCATTTTCATTTTTCCTGTTGCACTTATATTTTATTATGTTCCAATAATTTTCATCTCATTTGTTGTTTTAGTTTCCTGTTCCATGAACCGCTACCATTTCCTTGAAGACATATATTTCCAGTACAACAAAAACATCATAGGAATAATTTACGAATAACTTGCTAATATTCATCATCATCATCATCATCATCATCATCGACTAGAATGAATGTTATTATTTTGAGCTTTATTTAGAGACAAAAAATATATGGACAGTTATTGTTATTTCCGGTGTGTACACTGAAAACTGATGTGTTTTATTTCATTTTCATTTCATTATTGACAAAACATTCATTCATTCATTCATTCATTTTTTTATGTGATTTACGATCAGGTCATAACTTGTTATTATTATTATTATTATTATTATTGTTATTTATCACTCATTTTTTCACCATTAACAATTTTTTTTTCGTTTTTGTGTTTTTGCACTTTGAAATGTGTGTGTGTGTGTGTCCATTGAGCAAATAAATACATCTTGATATGATATATGAATGATCACATGAACAATTTTACTTTTTCTGGGTTTTATTAATATATAGATTCTTGATGGCAACATAAATAAAATCAATGAACCATCATATTTATTTACACTGAATTCATTTTGTCTATGTTGATTTTTAACAACAACCAATAACAACAACAACAAAAATTTAAAAAAATTCTTGTTTCAGACAAAAAAAATAGATGTTTATTGTCTCTCTGTCTCACTCTATCTCACTCTCGCTATTTCGTTCATTGGTTTTGGTTACACAACACACACACACTTGCACACACAAATTAAAACATGAAAACTAACATGCCTTTCATATGAATTTCAAAATGTCTCTTGTGGATTCCATTTTCATAAGATGATGAATACATTATCATTTTTTTTATGAAAAATTTTGTTAGTAAATGTTGACGGCATCATCATTATCATCACCATCATCGTCATAGAATCGATATAATATAATCACATGATTCTGTTGTTGATGGTGATGAAAAAAAAAATGTCAATTAAAATGTTTGTGTGTGTGTGTGGCAGCGATGTTTGGAAATAGCAAAAAAAAAAAAAAAAAAAAAAACAAACACACACGCATTGCATAATATGCAAACACTATAGTGAAACAAAAAAAACGATGATGATGATGATGATGATTCTTTATCAAGAATTATATTTACCAACCATGAGTTTTATTTTTCAATACATTTAATCACCATTTAGATTTATAATCATTATATTTCCATCATCATCGTCATCATTTTTTTTTTGTGATTACCAGGATTTTGTATCCAATTTTTAATTAATTCAATGTTTATATATTGATGAACAAGTGCGATTAAACTAAAAAGCACCGATAAAAAAAATTGAATCGATACAAATATAAAAAAAAAATGAGATTCTCATGATTGATACTCATCATCATTGTGGCCCTTTACAGTGATGAGTTTTTTTTTCTGTGGAAAAAGAATCAGAAAAATAAATAAATAAATAAATAACTCATTAATTAAAGATGAAAACAAATAAAAAGTACGAAATACGACAGGGACAAAGTTACAAAATCATACCAAATTTTTTTTTTTGCTGTGTACAGTTGGATCAAAAATAATTAGTCAACAGCTAGAACAACAACAACATCATCAACTTGAATAAAAAGCCGAAATGGTCAAAAAAAAAAATTTTTTTTTTTCAATGTTTCCTACACAGAATATTCTCTCTTTCTTTTTTTTTGCTTTCATCATTAACCATGAATCATTATAGCATGGCAACCAATTCTTGTTTTTTTTTCATTTTTAAAACTTGAAATTGAAAAAAAAATTTCAATACCGTTTGTGTGAATGAAAAATAAAAAAACAGAATATGAAGAAAATTCTAGTATCCAATCTGGAATTATCAAGATTTTTTTTTTTTGTTCCACTTCTTCTTCTTCTCATTTCACAATTCATTCAATTCATAGGCGTTTTTTGTTGCTGTTGCGAAAAATTGTCATTTAAGATTAAAAGTAAATAAATAAGCATATAAATAAATCCTCTTGAATTATAAAAGAAAATTCAAAACCAAATTGACCATTGGTCATTGTAATGGATAATGATGAAATGATCATCATCAATTTTAAGTAGTTTTTCTTTTTCTTTAACTTTTTTTTGCAACATTAACCATTGGAATTAGTAGCAGTAGTACTGTATGGATAAATTGGATTTTTTTTTTGTTGAATAATAATACAACAGAATGGTGAAAAACAAAAGATTTACATCATGATTGAATGAATGAAATGTGTGTGTGTGTGTGCAAGAACAAAAAAAAATGCTAAATATTCAAAAAACACAAAACGCAAAACACAAAAACACAAAAACAAAACAAAAATAAACCAAGTTGTCGAACTTTTATATCACATCAAAGAATCACTTGAGAATTGTACCCATATATATCAAATACTACTACTATATGTGTGGCTGTTTGGAAAAAAAATACCTAGTCTACTAGATTCATTAATTTAAAATGAAAATGAAAAATCTGTTGAATAAGGAGAAACAAAACAAAAAAAAATTCCATTCAAATAATTGATCATTTTGTTGTCGTTGATCAATTTTTTATTCTGGTTTTGGTTTTTTTTTAATTAAAATGAAAACTCATTAAATTCAGCTTGTGGCCAAAAAAAAATGGCAAAAAATTTCGCCTTTGGCCACATTTATTTCACATTGTTATTTTTAGTTTGAATTACATCCATGGTCATGATCCAAAAAAAAATTTCTGGTTGAAAATAGCAACCAGAATAGCAAAAAAAAACAACCAACCATACACATAGAATGTTTGAAAAAAAAAGTTTTGAATTTTGCCAAAGTTCACAAATGAAATTTCATTTTTTTTTTGTTTTGGTTCTGTCATTTGTTTTTTTTTGTTCCACATTGTTTTTCCTCATACGAATGATGACGAAATAAAAAAAAAACAAAAACCATGGAAATTCCAATGAATAGAAATCATCTTTATGTGTGTATGTGGAATGAATTTAAAATTATTTCATGTATTACATTGACCTATGGACATT
Source organism: Dermatophagoides farinae (assembly GCF_024713945.1). Lineage (NCBI taxonomy): Eukaryota > Metazoa > Arthropoda > Arachnida > Sarcoptiformes > Pyroglyphidae > Dermatophagoides > Dermatophagoides farinae. The sequence continues at coordinate 1,659,498 of NC_134686.1, read as the reverse complement.
TTCATTGGAAATTCTTGAAAATGGATTCTTATTCCATATATGAAGAGTGTTTGTGTGTGAGATAGAATATGAATCATAGGCTTGGTCAATCATAATGATGACCATGATGTTGTTGTTGGAATTTTTTTTTTATTGTTTTCATCAATTTTTCCTTCAAATTTAATTTCTAATTTATATTTTTAAAACAAAGAATCAAATGCATCCTGATAACATGACAATGTTAAGTCGATCGATATGATTTCCGGCACGTAATCATCATGATTCAGAATAAGAATAGGAAACAAAAAAATTCTTGAGACTCCAATTAAATCTATATTCGTGTCAAAAAAAAGTAGTGCTAGTTGTATTTATTCTGTTCAAAATTTTAGACTATAAAAAAAAAATCCAGAAAAACAAAAAAAAACGAAAAAAACAAACACTCATTTTTCAAGGAATTTAAAAAAAAGAAAGAAACTCATCCACCATTGTTATCTAACTGGCCAATGTTTCAACATTATTTGTTTCATTATTTCATTTCATAGGAATTAAATTCTCCATTGTATTACATTTGAAACATTATTATTTGTCTGTTTGGATGGTTGTTTTATTATTATTTTTATTAATGTTTCCGGTTGGATTTTTTTTTTCGTTGTTGTTTCTCTTCAGTATTCCACTTGTATATACGAGAGTTTATTATTATTATTATTAACACTTGATAGAACAAAAATGAGAAAAGGAAATCATGTTCGATTCACAGTTTATTATGTACAGACGGCGTTGTTTGTTGTTGTTGTTGTTTTTTTCAAAAAGACAATTACAACAACAACAACAATGATTTATGTATACCCGAAGGAATTAATTTTTTTTTTTGTTAAATTCTGGTGATAAAAAAAAAACATATTGTTCATTGTTTATATTCACAATTTGTATTGTAGAAGAAGAGATAAAAACAAAACTAGAAACAATTGATATTAATTGAAATGGATAATTAAATTCATGGATCAATTGATTTGAATATTGATGATTGATGATTATGATTCTTTTTTTTCAACTAGACTAGACCACCATTTTCCTTTTTTTAATCGTCTAAAAATGTTGCTGTTACTGCATACACACCCACACCCACACCTACACACACACACACACGATGAAATTTACATTATATTTAGAACACCAAATGAAATGTGTCAAACGTGTGTAAAATTTTTTTTTTTCGCTGAAACTATTTATACTTTGGAACAACAAAATTTATACACACACACACACACACGGATACACACACACCGAATGTATTTATGTCTATTGATTGTGAATTGGAATGAATAAGTAAATTTTGAATATTTATCAACATCCGTCGTAAGGAAAAGATAAAAATTTTGTCACCATCACCATCACTATCATCATTATCGTCGTCAATAAACGGATGTTTGTTGTCGATATGAAGAAAATATTCGCTGGTGTGTGTGTGTGTTTTTAACGTAAAGAATTCAAGAGAATCAATTAAGAAAAAAAAATAGAGAAAAATTGAGCAACAAGAATGAAAAATGAAAAAATATCAACTTTTAGAGTTTTAAACAAACAAACAAACAAACTTGTAAATAAACAGAAGAAGAAAGAGTAAAAAAAAATCGATCGTAATTTCATTATCATTTGAAAATTTAAATTCAAAAAAAAAACTATCATCTATAGCGTGTGTTGTGTATACATGTGTGTGTGTGTGTGTGTGTTTTGTGTCTGTGATCTTAAATATGATCGATAATTCAATTATGTCTTATATATCGGTAGGCCATTGAAATATCGTTGATGCTGTTGATAATTTTAATTTTTTTCCACCGAAACTATTGTCAAAATAGTTGTGTAATAGACTGAAACTAATAATCATATTTCATATAAATATGATCAGGAACAAAAATTGATGATGATGATGATGACAATTCATTCAATGAGTTCTTGTCTTGTAATCTAATCTAATTTTTTTTTCTTTCGTATCTGTAATGTAAGTGTGCGTGTGTGTGTGTGTGTGTGAGTGGAAAAAAAATGATCGGAAAAAAACAGATGATAAAATTAAAATTACAATAATGTAGAAATTGAATTTCATTTTTCTCTTGAATCATCATCATCATCATCATTATAATGTGTACACGTTTTTTATTTTAAAGTGCTAAATGTATCGAAAATTGAAAAACTCACGTTCATATAAAACTTTTTTTTTTTTTTTTGCTTTGACCGGTTCCAGAATTCAATTTTCTCGCCATCATCATCATCATCATCATCATTATTGTCGTATTGGTCGTAGTTCCAGTTGGCATTGATTGGTCAATGGTTGAAAAATTTCATTCTCATTATCAATCTATTGTGATCATAGATGATAAAAACAAAAAAACAAACGTAATCGAGTGAGAAAAAATTATTCGTGATCTTTTTGTTGTAGAATTTTTGGTCCATACCAGAAATCATTACATTATCATGATGATGATGATAAGTTGGCTTCATTATATGGATTGTTTTTTTTTTGTTGCACCATGTGATTATACTAATGAATCTTGAGAATTTTTTTTGGCGTTCCCGTGTATGAATATTCTGAGTATTTTATCAGGAATTTTTTTTTCTACTTAGATTTATTGGCGATGAAAAAAAATGTCGTCATGTGTGTGTGTGTGTGTGTGCTCGTTAACCAACAAAATACCAAAAGAGATATAATGGAATGTTATTTGTACATCAAAATACAGAGTACAGTACGATGTTGTTAGAATGCAAAGAATTTTTTGATCAGACACGTTCATATTATTCGATCGGAATCGATTTATTGCTAAAAATCAGAATATATATTGAATATACATGTATATGAACAAAACGTGAATTGTTTTTTTTCCGTTTTCAATAAATAAAATGACCAAATGACCAACAGAAGAGTAAAAAAAAAGTTTTTTATCAATTGATTATATTGAACTTATCGATCAATCAATTAAGTGATCAATCGTAAATATTAATATTAATATATTGGCAACTATATTCACTGACCAATCATACATATTTTTTTTTCATTTCATTTAAAAATGTCTATGTCATTTTTTTATGGAACAAAAAATGAAAATAAAAAAACGAAAGAGTTGATCATTCGTTAATCATCATCATCATCATCATCATCATCAGATTATATTGCAAACATCACATCCAAAACTATTTTGTTGTAAAGCCTTTATGTTCATGTTTATGTTTGGTTTAAGCATATTTGTTCGTTCATTATTGATATGAAAAAAAAGTATCAAATTGAAAAAAAATTTCATTCATAAATAAATATCTCATGATAGTCAATAGATATATATATATAGTGACTATATGATCATCAATAATAATGTAATATATAAAAATTTGGCCATACTTGTTTGTGTTTGGTCTCATTTTTTTTTTTTTTTTGGAACATCTCAATCTTCATAATCGAAAAATAAATTTTGATTCATAGGCACAGGCTTTAGAAATTATTTTCTGATTTTTCATATACCACACTGTTGTTGTTGTTGCTATTTCGGTTTTTTTTTCGCAAGCAATCAATATTATTCATCAAACAATGTCATTCTATACGCAAAAAGTGAGTGGGAGAGAGAGAGAGAGAATGAGCTTTCGAGAATATTATTTTTCAGTTCTGGATTTTTTTTTTAGTTTTTTCCATTTTCATGGTTTTTAGTATCGTATTTTGTTTTTTGTTTTTGTTTTTTGTTTTTTTTACCATTTTTTTCATCCTCTGTTGATTGAATAACAATTCGATTCATTTATTTTTGATCCAGAAACAAAATTCTGTGGCTATTGACAATTCTTGAATTATTCTTGATTCATGGACAACATTAAATCCAAATGTAAATAGACAAACATTGTTATTCGTCATTACATTTTTTTTTCTCTCTTCCATTACAATTTTTTTTGGTTTTAAATGAAATCCTTGAAAATGTAAATGTAATTCAATATTCAAAAACAAAATTCAACCAAATAATAAACTTATCCTGTTTCATCTAACCAGTTTATGTTCAATTTATTTTATTTTATTTTTCTCTCTCTCTCTCTCCATCCACTTTTCATGATTGAATTTGTTTTTCATTTGAAATAAATTCGATTGTGGCCAATGAGAGATAAGATCCAAGCGTTTTTTTTTTCTTGTATTCATTAACAATGGTCACTTGATTATTCAACCAATTGAATTCTGGATTTTCAAATTTCCAAGGATTATTATTATATCACCACTGTTGACAGAATAAAAAAATGTTGTTGATTTGAAATATTGACAAGCGAAAAACAACAACAACAACAACGTCGACGAAAATGTTTGAAAAAAACCTCATTATAACGGATTTAAATCATGAGATTTTCTATTATTTGTCCAATCGATAATGATGATGAGAATTTTTTTTTTGCCAGAATTTCACTAGAATTTTGTTTTGACACTTTATTTTTTTTTACGATCACGATTTTGTTATTCTATCTGTTTTCGTTCGGATTGCCATTGACTATTGCCAGCCAAAAATGATTTATTGAACACAAAATCATTGTCATAAAACATAGACAGAACAACTTTTTCGATGATGGTGGTGATGATTAATACAGAATGTGAGAAAAAAGAGAGAATCCATTAACGTTTTTTTTGTTGATGAAAGAAAAACAAATATTGGAAAATTGAATTCAATTCATGTTTTTTTTCTCTATAATGATCATCATCATCATCATCATCAACAACAACAACAACAACATCATTATGGCCAAAAAAATAGGTAAAAATAAAAATTGACATTTCAATGAGAGAGAGAGAGAGAGAAAAAAAAACATTCAATTGAAATCGCAATTCTGTTCAGTATGTAAATGAATGAATGAATGAATGAATTCTATGGCCGATGATGCCGCAGGTTTCATGAAGAGGTTAGCTCTTTATTCTTCACTCTCTCTCTCTCACTCTCTCTAAGAATATTCTCGTTGATCGTAAATATCAATAAAATTTCAATGCATTCGTGTATGTGTGTGTGTATGTATGTCAAAACATTTCAACAACAAAAAAAAATAAAGAATTGAAGAATCGAAAAATATTTTATTCTCGTCAACAATTCCAAAAGTCATCATGTTCTTATTTTCACATTAAGATTTTTTTTTGTCAAAAAAAAATTTTTTTTATGATTTACATACCATCACACTATGATGATGGTGGTGTGAAACATTTAATTTGAATTTTTCTTTAACCTATGCCATACTATTTTTTTTTCTCGAAATCGTTACGCGTACTTATAATAAAAAAAAATATTCGAAACAGATGTGAATACATTCAACAACAACAACAACAATTGGGAATTGAGAGAGAGAGAGAAAACTCTTAGGAATTTTTTTTTCTCTCCAATTCTAACAAAATTCAATCTTTATTCTGTATGTAAAATTGATTAGTGAATATTTACTCATGATCTTAAATGCGTCACACATTTTTTGATTATTATGATATCTCTAAATTAGAAAATCATCATTTGCATCTTGTATTTTTGCTTTCATTCAATGTAAATATATATGTAAAAAAAAACAAAAAAAAAAATTGAATTTTCATTCTTCAATAAATGTGATGATTCTTCGGAATCATCACATTCATTGTTGATATATATCCAAAATGTTCCAGAATAACAGCTACCTAATATACTGGTATGGAATAATCTTATTGGAATTTGTCGACAAAAATAAGGTGATGAATCTTGGAATTTTTTTTTTCTTCACAATTTCTATTACAACAGGAAAAAAAAATTGTAATTGTAGACATGAATTATTCATCCACTTGAAAATTTCCAAGCTCAAGAATTATTGTTATAACCACTGTATTCATCATCCATTAACTAATTATTATACAAGAAAGAAAAATTAAAAAAGAAGAACAAAATGGAAAAAAAAACGAAAAATTCTTGAAAAAAAAACTACAGCAGTTTAATCAATTGAACAGAGAATCATGTATACAGAGAAAAAAAATTACAAATGATTAACTCAATATCCAGTCAATAAACAACGTTACCATTGAATTTGTATGGTAACGCTGTTTATTGACTGGATATTGAGACGATTTTTTCTCTCTGTGTATTTGACATTTTTACACACATGAAAAGTGAAACGAATTTTTTTTTCTTATTAACCAACAAACAATGCACTGTGTGTGTGTGTGTGTGTGTGTGTGTGTATGGATTTGACACTCACTGTTTACCATTTTGACGAAAAAAGGTAGTGAGATAAAACTTTCATCGATGTTGTGTATCAGGCATTTTTTTTTTATTTTCAATTTTGTCTCACACAAAAATCTTCAACAATCTAGAATGTTTAACTTTAATTTACTGATGATTTCATTCAACATGAGATTCTAATAGTTATTGGAGAAAATTCTTTGAAAAGAAAATTTATTGTCTTCCTTCATTGCACACAAACACACATCGTTGAGAATATTCTGTGCATGCATATTTTCAATGGATTTTTTTTACGCACACACACACACACACACACACATACGAATTTTATGTGGAATTGGAATTTCATTTCATTTTTTTTTGGATATACGATTTTCACCCGGTAATGGTAATGGTTGTTTTCCTTTTTTTTCCATCATCATTGTCGTCATTTATTCACAATATCGTATTTATTAACACTGCCAAAAAAAACAGATTATGTACAAATTTCCACAATCATATTATTCATTCGCTTCAAAACACACACACACTTAAGCTGGTTTTGTTTTTCAGGATTTTTTATGTTCCAGGATTCATTATAATTGGTATTTTGTTTATCAGCAGAAGCAGCAGTAGCATACCAACCGCGAAACATAATTGAAATCATTTAAAGTTGGATTTTTTTTTTGCTGGTTTTTCTGATTGCCAAATACAAAAAATGTGGTGAACAAAGATTATTGCCAAGTTGGAACATTGTTTTGGATTGGAGAAAGTTTTTTTGTTTTCTTGTTATTTAGCCTATTAGCTTTTTATTTAGGCTATCTAAAGCAAATCATAATCGATTCAATTTTGTTGGAATCATAATTATGATCACGATCTAAGAAGATGAAAAAAATATGAGAATATTTGATAAATCTATTGAGCAACTTTTTTTTCATAACTGTAAAAAAACACACACACACGAACACACATCAAATTCCCTTCGGGCAATTGTGTGTGTGTGTGTGTGTGTATTCTGCATTCTAAAAGGGCAAGTTATCATCCATATTGGCAAAAGAATCATTGATTGATTGTTTAATTGAATCATTGACTAGGTTGACGTAACAACAGTGAAAAAAAAACGTACAAATGAAATTCATTTTGATATTTATTTTTCCCCGGTACAAAAAAAATCAATTTATTTTCTGTGCATTTTTTTCCGGAGAAATGTTATGAAAAAATATTCTTATTCCCATATCATTACATTATTCTTATTCTGATTCTAGTGATTTTGCCAAGTAAGTGATTCAAAAGAGAAAGTGAGAATTTTTCGTTTCTATCACTACCCCGCCACACACACACACACACACACACACAAAATGTAATGGAAAAAAAATTTTAACCAATGACAATCTGATTTGTTTATGAAATTCAAACAAAAAAAAAATTTATTCATTCATTACCATCACACTATTCGTCCGGAAAGCAAAATTTAAAAAAAAATAAAAATTTCCAAATGGCTGTCATTTTATAAAGTTGAAAAGAGAAAAAAAAAGAGTGGGAGAGAGAGAGCGGAAAAAAGCTTTTTTTTGTCGCATCATTGTTTCCGGCTTGAATTAGATGTGAAAATTTGACGAAGGAATCATAAAAACTGGAAAAAAATTCACATTCTATAGATAACAAATGATTCAACGATTTTAAGCAAAAAAAAACAGAAGATAAAAAATATGTAAAACAAAAAACTTTATATATTCCTGATACTTGATGTTCAATGTTGTTACATTGTTACATTTTTTTTCAATGTAAATCTATAGACATATATGAATTCATCATTCTGAAATCAGTATAAAATAAGCAATGGGAGAGAAAAAAAAGTTTAAAATTTCCTAATAATTTGTCATTTATCTGCCATGATGATTGATGATTCATTTTCAATATATATTATATACATTGATTGTAATGACAAATCAATCGATATTAATGTTTCATTAATTTTTTTTTTGTTTCTTTTACGCACGCACACAGATTTATCAGATTGGTTCATTTTTTTTTGTTTGGGGTCGATTTACGAAATCATCAAATACACAAAAGAATTCAAGAAACTGAAACGAATGAAATGGAGTGAAATTCAATTCAAAGAAATCCAGAATAAAACGACGACGAAGACGAAATTTTTTTTTCTGCAAAACAAAAAGAATTTCACGCCACAATTGTCACCATTATCATTATCATTATCATTATTATCATCATCAGCAGCATCATTCATAAACTCTGTCAATGTTTGTTTGTTATTGATGGTTTTGTTTAGCAGCAAAAAAAAAAAATTTTTTTTTTATTATAAATAATTGAAAGAAAAAAAAATTTCCAATCAATATGCTAGTTGTATTGAAACGATTAAATCCATTGGCTGGCCATCCAAATCCAAATCCAAATCATCATCCAACAATAATATCAACCGATAATAACATTATTAAAACGATTAGCGTAATGATGACTGTTATGATTTGGATGATAAATGCTGAGAAACTAGTATCTCTGCAACAACAAAAATCGGCTCAACAACAACAATTTCCTGTGAATAAATTAACGATTCCATCACAGAATGCACAGAATCATTGGAATGTTTCTCAAATACAAAACAATGATATCAATCATCAACCATTATTATCATCTTTGTCATCAATTAAAGATAATATTCTGAATAATAATTTTGTTGATTATTCCAATTTGTTGATCGATAATAATAATCATCAAAACAGTAGTAGTCAAAATAACAAAGACCAACATGATCAACAACAACAACAACGACAAAATAATGATCATTTTTCACATAGTAAGATTCCATTGTTATTAGTTAATCAATCACAATTTGGATTCATTTTCTTTCTTTCTTCTATTTTTTTTTTCATTGTAGCCAACAACTACAAAAACAACAACAACAACAACAAAAATAGAAATTACAGAGATATCAGCATTAATAATGGTGATGATGATGATGATGACCAAAATCTGCAACAACAACAACGACAACAACAACAACAGGCAGATACAGCATCAACAACAACAGAGAATATCAGATCAATAATAAAAATGGACAATAAAATTGAATCAACAATAGCTATGGCTATTGTTGATGATAATGGTAATTTTTCCAATGATATACATGAACAAAATCATGATTATCAAAATGATAGTATCATAATCATTGGTCCAGATATTGAATATATTCATTTCCGGTCAGTATATATATGATTTACAGTAATCAAAAAAAATTTTTTTTTTGTTTCATTTGGTTGTGTTTATGAAAATTTTTTTCATTTTTTATTTTTTTTTTTGTCCAATAGTGATGGAACACGATTCTGGGTTCAACGTGTACTTGTACCAATAATCATGATCATTGGTATTATTGGCAATAGTATTACAATGATCATTATGACAAGACGTCGAATGCGTTCAAGTACAAATTGGTATCTAGCAGCATTGGCCATATTCGATATGATTTATTTAATATTTACATTCATATTATCATTAAAACATTATCCAAATGCACATTCAATTGATTATTATTATTATTGGAATCTATTTCCATATTTCACAATGATTACGGATGCATCATCAAATACATCGGTTTGGTTGACCGTTACATTTACCATTGAAAGGTTAATCATCACTGATTGATTGATTTTGATTGATTTTACATTCAATTTTATTTAATTACAGATATATTGCTGTATGCCATCCAATCAAAGGCAAAATAATATGCACTGAATCACGTGCAAAACGTGTTATATTATGTGTATTTATTATTTGTCTTTCGGTTACATTGCCAACACCATTTGAATGGATTATTGTTGAACGTTTTGATAATCAAACACAATCACAATCATTGGAGGCAGAATTTTCCGAACTAGGAAATAATCAAACTTATCGTAATATTTATTATCATATGACTGTTTTCTTATTCGTATTGTTACCATTAATATTGTTGGTTATATTCAATTCATTTTTAATACGTTCTGTACATATTTCTAATCGTGAACGTTCACGTATGATAATGGGTAAAGAAAAACAAACAAAAAAATCTAATAATAGAAAAACAACAATATCAACAAGTGGAAAATTGATATCATCATCATCATCATCAAATACAAATGCAAATGCAAATATGTATGTGCCTTCAACAACAACAAGTGCTAGTGCTAATGCTACGGCTGTTACATCATCATCATCAAGACAGGAAATTCGTATTACAATAATGTTGATCGCTGTTGTCATATTATTTATTATATGTCAAACACCAACCGCTGTTATATTAGTATATACAGCATTCAATCAATATGATGGTGAATCAAATAATGGCTGTATATTGGTTGCATTGAGCAATATATTCAATCTACTTATGTCCATTAATTCGGCTGGTAATTTTGTTCTTTATTGTTTATTATCACAAAAATATCGCCGTACATTTGTCAATATGTTTTGTCCATGTTTAGCACGTAAGTAGTTTTTTAATATTAAATTCTTATATAGATCAGTACATTATCTATTTATATTCCATTAAATTATTCTGTAATACTGGTTACTGAATGAACAAATGAACTGGATTGTCCACTTTTTTCTTTCCAACGAATCATTAATCACCATTATATAAACCACATTGACCACCACCACCAAAAAAAAGAAAAGAAAAAATCATAAGAAAGTTGGGAACAAGTAAACTTAATCTGTCTATGGACATTGTTTCAATCGTTTATCATTTAAATGACTTTTAAATGATGGAGAAAAAAAATCTCATATTTGTATGATTTATTCATGTGTAAAAATTGGATTTTTCAAGAAGAAAAAAATTCAGTAATCAGTAAAAGGTAATCATCGATAGCGATTGGATTCAATGAATTTGTTTTTTCAGCAAATTCTGTGTGCGTCGGAAACTAACGGAAATTAATATAAAATTTCATCATCATCATCATCGTAAATATACGCTTCAATGGATACAACTTGAATTCTCTATTGTTATTATTATCATCAAAGACTTTTCCAAATTATCATTCATTCATTGATTCACACAAATTCTGGTCTAGCCATATTGATACAATAATAATGAATTCGTTACTGTTGTTGTTGATGATGATGATGATGATTTTAATTCTAGCTGTTTTTTTTTGTCATCAGGGTATTATTATCCTATCTTTCCCTATTTTTTTGATTCAGAATCCTTCTATTCTGATATTGTCATTGTTGTCATGATAATAATGCTGATTATGTTTATTTTTATTTTTTTTTTTTTTTTTGGTGATGATCATTCTCGAATAAACCGTGGTGGATAGTTGCAAACTAATCGGAAAAAAAGTATCAAGCAACAAAAAAAAAATTGATGAATGAAATTGAAATGAAAATGAAAATAAAAAAAAATCCAAACAGAATCCATTCAGTGACAAAAACAACAAAAACAATTTTATATTCCATTACATCCTATTTCAACGGTGATGATGATGATGATGGAATTTTTTTTTGTGTGTTTATTATTGTTGTTGTCTATGTTGATTCTGTAATATCTTGCTATTTTTCTTCTCTCCCCGATAATAATGATAATGATGATGATGATGACGATGATGATGGCAGAGAAAATGGCCATTTAAAGTGAATTGAACGAATAACCACCCCCACTACCACCACCATCACCACCACCACGGCTATCAAGTAAAATTTCTCATTTCATTTTTTTTCACAACAAAATTCTATTCTGTTGTTTCATTCATTCATTCCATTTCATTATTTTTATTTATTGTACTCAAGCTCATGTTGTTGATACATCATAATGGTGATAATGATGATGATGATGATGATGATGATTGAATCATTTGGCCATTATGATTCGTTTCTTTTTTTTCTGTTTTCATTTGTTTGTTTGTGTATGTGTATGTGTATGTTTTGTTAATTCATTTTTTTTTTCATTGTTATTTAAATTATATTTAGACAAATTCTGTCACACAAATATACATGGACGTTCACAAATGGATCATTCTGTGGCTGGAACAACAACAACAACAACAAATGTAACACGTACAACTATTATGAATCGTAATAATAATAATCATCAAAAATATTCTTATAATCGTAATAATAATGGAAAAAAATCATTGACAGCAGCATCACCATCACCATCATCATCATCATCATTAATGATTGGAAAAAAATCCTATGATGATCATATTAAACAGAATAATAATCATCGTAATGATAAAACATCTACTACTAATACTACTACTACTACAACTACATCATCATCATCAATAAAATTAAATCACAACATTGTTGTTGATAATAGCAACAACAATAATAAGGATCAAAAACCTAATAATGAAACATTGGAACGACAACAACAACAACAACAACTTGGAACACGACAAAAATGTCATCATCATCATCATCATGTACATTATGCATTAACCAGCAACAACAACAACAACAACAATGAATCAATAACACCATCAACAAAATCACCATCACCATCACCATCGCAATCATCATCATCAATACAACATGATCATTCGACTAATAGTAATATTACTGACAATAATGATTGATGATCGATATATTTATATTGAATGGTCAATATTTTTGCAACAAATATTACAAAATGGAACCAAAAAAAAAAAATAAATAAACATTATCATTATGTCATTGTTGACAACATTACATATTTTTTATTTTTTACACCATAATCATTGTCAATCATCATCATCATCATCATCATTATCATCATGTTTTGTATATAATAATAATAAAAACATCAACACACACGCACACACACACTAACCAAACGAACCAGAAAGAGAGAGAGAGAAATTCTGAATTCTGAAAATCAAATGCCCTTTTGTCGAATTATTTCTATTCTTTTTTTTTGTAATTTTGATTTTTTCCACACACACACACACACGCGCGGTCACATATCTTTAAAAATGTCAATGAAAAAAAAATCCAATAAAATTTCCATTTGAACATTATTTTGTACGGAATTTATTCCATTCCATTTTTTTTTTTTATTTTGATGAATTTGAATAAAGAATTTTCTTTTTTTTTCATTACAGTATCTGTATGCCATCTATTATCATAGAATGAACTACATTATCATATGACTGAAATAAACGGAATCATAGTTCTATTCACTGTTAACAGATAGCAGCACTTTGATGAATTAATCAGAGATACCGGCAATTTTAACTCATTTGTCATAAAACTTGTCAATAAATAAATTCGATAAAATATGATAAACTTGTAAAAAGTTCAACAATTTTAAAATTTATTTTTTAAATAAGATTTTTTCTTGTTGTTGTTGTTGTTGTTGTTGTTGTTAAATATCGGCATTATTATAAATGTTTTTTTTTTGTATGTGGGGGAGGGATCGTATGTGATGTGTGTGTGTGTGTAAATTGTGGAAAAAAGAATATGACGTTTTTTTGTAATATATCAATTGTTTAATATTGCCGCCAAACATTTTTTTTTTTGGATCGAAAATTGTTTTTTATCTCATTAGGTTTGGTTTGAATTTACCGAAATGTTTTTGTATGTGTGTGTGTATGTATGTAGAGACAACTATTATGTTTATAGTATGATTATGTTCAAATGAACAAACGGTTATTTAACAGCAGTTGGGCAGAATAAAGATCGCGATTCTTGTGAGACAATTTGACATGATCATTATAATCATACTCATCATAGATATATAAATTCGATTCGATGTATATAAATTCAACAACAACCACTTGATTTTTGATGAATTGAAGTTGTCTGTCCTGGATTAATAGTTTGTCCACCGGTATCTTTGTTGGAAGCAGTTGATGGACCGATTCGAGATTTAATTTCTGATGCCATCATTAAGAATGCTTGTTCTACATTTGTAGCCTGTTTGGCTGAAGTTTCGATAAATGGAATGCCTTTTTTAGAAATTGAAAAAAGAGAAAAAAAACCATTCATTCATTCATTGTTTGTTTGTCAGAGAAAAATAATTATCACATACCTAGATTATCTGCAAATTCTTTGGCTGTGGTATAATCGACCACTTTCTTAGCAATCACATCAGCTTTATTTCCAACCAATAATTTATTCACATTATCGCATGCATAGCGTTCAATTTCTTGAAGCCATTGTTTAACATTTTGAAATGTTTCCATATCGGTTACATCATAAACAACAATTATGCCATGTGCACCACGATAATATGATGATGTTATAGTACGGAAACGTTCTTGACCGGCTGTATCCCAAATCTAATCAGAATAAAAAAAAATTTCCAAATTAACCAAACAACAAAAACATAAACAACGTATACACTTACCTGTAATTTAATGGTTTTACCATCCAATTCAATTGTACGGATTTTAAAATCAACACCAATAGTGGAAATGTACGATTCCGTATATGTATCATCGGCAAAACGTAACAAAAGGCATGATTTACCAACACCGGAATCACCAATCAATAAAAGTTTGAATAAATAATCACTACATTAAAAGAAAAAGAAAAAGATTAATATTCATTGAAAAAAAAACATCATGATTAATGATGATTCAAACTTACTAATCTGGATTCATTTTTCTTCGTTTTGTTTTGTTTTAATTTGTAGATATTTGTTTGTTTGATACAAATTTCGACAATTTATTTATTTACAATATAAATATCAAGACCAGATTTTCAATTGTTTAGTTCAATAATCTAAAAAAAAATCTAAAGAAAAAAAGAACGAAAAATTTTAAATTAAAAAATCAGAGAAAACAAAAGGAATCAAAATCAAAATGCGACACAATCGAAATGCCCATTTGAGCCATTTGATTGCGTAATAATTCTGGGATCTTAACACACACTCTACACACACACATTCACATCACTTTAAGATGGAAATCAATAAATCACACACACACACACTAGCAATTTTGACACACACAAACACGCCCCTCGTTTCGTTAATTATCTGTAGTTAATAATAATAATAAAAAAAATTGTCGAAAAGAAATATGAGATAAAGGTAGCAGCTTATTTAGCGATGAAAAAAAATGAAGAATTTCCGACAAGAGGAAATTGATGATGAAAGAAAGAAAAAAAAATTCCGGAATTATAAAAACAAAACAACGTATACAAGGCCAACTTGGTAATTATTATTATCACATTACATATATGATGATGATGATGATGATGGTTACACGTCAGCAAAACCTTCAAAAAAAACAGAATTAATGTTGACTTGAAATATGGATGACAAAAAACAAAAAACTAACACTTACCTTTCCATTAATATCAACAATCATCATCATGGCATATATATAGAATATATATAAATTTAAATGTTTATAGAATAGAAAGAATCAAATGAAGCCTACCTATTCGTGATGGTTGCGAAAAAAAAATCGTTATGTATGAAAAAAAAAGAATTTGATTGATTCAATATATGTATATTCGGAATTTGGAATTTGATTGATCCCCCCCTTTATAGCACAAAACCAGAAAAAAAATCATATACTACACACACACAAAGTGAGAAAGTAACAAATAATAAAACGAAACGCCAATATATTTGAGCTCTAGAAAAGCAAAAAAAAAAACTTTTGCATGTATGTGTGTGTGTGTACTATTCGATTCGTATATCGCTTTCTCTCTCCCTCACTCTCTCTCTCTTTATTTTGGTATATTAATCGTATGATGTGATTCAATATAATTGCAACCTTAATAATGAAAATGATGGTTTTTTTAAAAAAAATTGTTGATATATCGGGATTAATGATGATGTTTATAATATAATTGTGGAAAAAAATGTTCAACAGTAGCAGCAGAAGTAATAGTGTATATAAAAAAAACTGGATGAATAAACGATGAACAAAAACAGCATCAAACACAAAAGATTGCCCGTCAACAGTAACAAACAATATATAATGACGAACCGATGAAATCATTCAAGCAAAGAGGTATAACACACACACACACACACACACACTACAAACTCGAAGTTCTTGTGGTCCCGAAAAAAAAGAAAAGAGAAGCAGCAAAATTCAGATGATGATAATCATTGATGCGTCGTCAATGATAATGATGATGATGATGGTTGATGGTTGATGGTTAATATGATGATGATCAACAACGTCGTATTCATTCACACACACACACACAATTATTTAATGCAGATACCATCGAATGATGACGAAGCTAAACCCAATATACACACAACACATACACACAAACAACAGACAAACAAACAAAAAAAAATGCATACAATGAGTTAATTGGTGATTTTTTTTTTTTTGGTATCACAGATGTAGTAGCATTGAAATGAACGTCAGCAAAGAAGGGTATACAAAAATGATAACGGCATTAATATTAGAATGAACAACATTTTCATGGTCACACCTTTTTTCTTATATTCATAGTTTAATTCTAGACTACTACCCTATCACTGGTATATTATTATTTTTTTTTGTTGTCTAATATACATTGTCTATGAATGAATCGAAAAAATTTTAAATTGAATTTTTTTTTTGGTTAAATTAAAGCATCTAACTAATAATAATAATGATTACATGGTTAAAAAATTGATTAAAATAAATATAAAAATAGACAAATCGTTTGTGGATAGTTCGTCAAGACTAGGAAGAATTTATTAATTAGAAATTAGAACCAAAAAAAAAGATGCAAATACAGTCAAAATCCATATATATATTGATTGATAATAAAATGTGATTATTGTGGAACAATTTCCAATGATGAAAAAATGTTGGGATCTTTGCGAAGAAAAGAGGGCAATTTTGTTATAATTAAATTTTTCAATGTTTCAATTTCTATCAATATAATCATTTTATCAGACGATCCAATCGATGATTGTATCAATTGAAATGAATCATCATTAGGCTGAATGGATCCAAAATATTGTTTCAAAAATTTTTTACCATGTTCATCATTCAATTCTGAATGTTTAAACGATATCAATGATAATGGTACCATACAATGGCCCATGTCATCAATATTCACTGTTATTGACCAACGAATATGTAAAAATCGTCGTTTTTGCATGGATAATAATTGTATCAAAGATTCGAAAATTGAACGATTCGTAAATGGATCTGAAGAACTGAGATGAAATTGTCGCAATGGTAATGATTTCAGCATGGCCAATAATGATGTCCAGTTTTGTTTGGCTAGAAAAAAAAAAACAAATTCAATTCATGATAATCATAATGAAAAAAAAATCTTACCAGATTCTTGTATGATAATATTTTCTAAAATTAAATTTTCGACAATAATTAACGATTCAAATAGATTGACCAAATGACTTGAGTGACCAGAATTTATTATGACATCACGTAATCTTAGAAAAGTAAGATTGGAAAATTTTGATAAATTTTCGAATAAACATTCCACTTTTGATGAATCATCATTTTCTGGCTGAATAAACCATGTGGAACAACTTCCAATTGATAAATGTTTCAAACGATTAGTGTTAAGATGATCAAATAATTGAGCAAATTGTTCGACGGTAAAATCTTTCAATGATACACATTCAAATGTATGTAATTTTGATAATTGTTTCAATGCCAATAGAATCGATTCATATTGTTCAGAATGCGGATCGTCGTTCAATACCAAACCATTATTTGAATCAAATTTAAGTAATTTCAATGAATTATTAATTGAAGCAATTTTTGATAAAAATTTTATCGAACAAGATTGATTCGGATCAACATTGTCGAATAGATTCGAAACAATAAGTGTATGAATTCTTGTCCATGGTTGTTTTTCCATTGCATTCAATACATCATCGATTACAAACAATGGAACGGATCCAAATTTAAGCAATTCAATATTATCAATTTCAGGTAAAATTTGTTGAAATCCTTTCCAGAAATGACATATTTTTTCATTTCGAGTCAATGCTGATTTGCTAGGAGGAGAATGTGAATTTGAAACGATACGAACGCCGGTAAAATCAATGGATTTTAACCAAGTTTTTGAGCATCGAATAGCTGAGCCAAGTTTCTCCCAATCACATATGGGCAAACCATTCAAACGTAAATGTTTCCATATGATAGGCATTGAAAGTAGATATGACCATTGTCGATTGACAAGACGAAGATTTAAAATGTCTTTAAAATCAAGATATTCTACAAGCTATTTCGAATCAAACAAAAAAAAAATGAAATGAAAACAACAATCAGGAAAACAGAAATGGATAATTATATACAAACCTTTACAAGAATAGATAATAATGAATCAAAACGATTGAAAAAATTGAAACGTTTTTGTTGATATTTCAACCATTTTGATTTTGGATTAATTGGCTGTTTTGAATTATAGCTACCACCACCAGCAGCACCAGCACCAGCACCATGATTCAATGTTGAATAATATTGTGTACGTGCCATTTGTTGAGCCGTTTCATTCAACAATGTTTGATTTTCATGTAATAATTTTTGTGCACTATCCAAATAATTATAATTCATTGTGGTCAAATTATTATTCGTTCCAGATGAATGATGACCATTCATTGTTATAGTTGCTGTTGATGATGATGAATGATGACCATTAACCAACAATGGTAATGGTTGTGTTCGATCTTTAATAACAACCGAACGTCCATTAGCCGATTCTGCTAAACGATAAATATGATTGATACCTGGTTGAAATTTTAAAGATTGTGTTGAAAATGAATTTGAATTATGATGATGAGGTGATAACGAAGGTGATGTCGATAAATAATGAGGAACTAGATATCAAACAAACAAACAAAAATTCACAAATAAAATAAATTGATCAACAATGGTGAATGAAAAAATAACATACCAATACGTTTGGAAGTTTTTTTATTTTTAACATTATGAAAACCATCTGAATGATTTTTATTTAAATGATTTGATGATGTATGCATTAGTCCATTCATATTTTTCATTGAATTCGAATGCTGATGATGATGATTATTATTATTATGGCCATTCATTGATAATAAAGATTCATTATTATTATTATTATTAGGTTTACGTTGAAATTTTGACAATTTTTTATTCGATGAACCAACATTCAATGGGGTGGCATCTTTTAAAAAAAAAACAAAGGGAAAAAAGTTATTAATGGAAAATTTTTTATTTCAATTCTATAGATTTTACCATTGATCATGGAATGATTATTTTGACGTGTTGATGATGATGATGATGAATTCGATGGATTAGTCAATTGTTGTTTCAATAATAATGAATTTGGATTCAATTTTTTCATCAATGATTTTGAATTATTATTTGCCATCAATAACGATGTTGTAGATGTGGACGAAGTGATCGGTATAGTGGTGGTGGTTGTTGTTTCCATATTACCATTTTTAATGGCCGATTCATCTGTTGCTCGATCATCGTCCGTCACACAATTTGGACAAGCAAATAGATTGTTTTGAAGAAAAACACCATCCGGAACACATTCCAAATGAAATAGACAGAAACAACGATAACACATTAGATTGGGCAATACATTTCTTCGACCTGGACAATTAGTACTACATGGTTGACGACAATGTGGCGGCTGTACTTCATCATCATCTTTCATACGATGTTCGGATTGTTTTTGTTCTTCTTGTTGTTGTTGTGGTTGATCTTTAATATCGTTCTCATCATCAACATGACCATTCTGTTGTTGTTGTTGCTGCTGTTGATTAGAAACGGAATCTTTCGTTAAAAGTGATAATTCACCATTTTGATCAACTTTTCGATTTCCATTTTGTCCTTTAATGATTTTCATTTTAAGTAACGATGAACCTCGACCAGATTCTTTGTCTGCACTAGTTGATACAGTAGCTGCCGATCGTTGTTGTTTTTGTTGCTGCTGCTGCTGTTGACGTTCCTTTTCTCGTTTCACTTCTTCATTAACCTGATGATATAATTGTTGTTGTAGTGCACGTCGTCGTTCCTGTGCCGACATTTTCGTTGCCGATCCAGTTGTTGTCGATGTTTTATTTGATGATTGTGGTGAATGGCCATCATTTGAATTACTATTTGAATATGATTCACGATTCGAATGATTTTGTTTGTTACGTTTGTTCATTGGTAGATCAACTTCTTCATCATCATAACGTGATGGTACAACACGTTTACGTTTACCGCGACCAAATCCACCATCAGTATGATCATTAGAATCTTCATTATTTGATATAATAGAATTATTATTATTATTATTGGTCGCAATAAGTGATAATGATTGATTTGAGATAGATTTTCTTTGTTGATTATTATTTTGTTGTTGTTGTTGTGATTGTTGTTTAGCTCGTATATGTTGATTAAATGCAAATGGACGTTCAACAAAATTGGCTCCACGTTGCATAGCATGACGAACTATTTCATTCGGTGGACGATATATTGGCTGTTTAGCAAATGTAAAATTTGTTACATTCAATTCAGTAATCTGAGGATTACGTCGCAAGAATAAATTCATTTCAACATAACTTCGAAGTTTTGCTGAACCATTTGGTGTATGATAATATACATCGCCGGCTTTTTTATCACCACGATTACCAGTGCATCGAAGTACAAGTTCACGTTTCCAACCATATTGAAATGGTTGCTGAAATCGTTCATATTCTTCTTTAGAGAATGGTTTTACTTTTGTATTTTGAAAATCTTCCCATCCATATACACCATTTTCATCACAATTCTTAACGATTTCAGCTTCATCTTCATAACCTTGTCGTGGTTTTCTTTCGGATTGTTTTGGTTCAGATTGTTCATGATTATCTTCTTGTTCATCATCATCATCATCATCATCAATTTGTTCATTCTGATCGACGACTGAATCATCACGTGATTGTTGCTGATCAGCCGATGATTGTTTAGATGTTGGTAGCTGTCCAGATGATTTGATCTCTTGCGATTGATGATTAATCATCAATGGTGAGCTTGGTTTTGATTGTTCTTGTTGATTGTTTTCTGATTCAGGATTTATATCGATTTCTTCATCTTCATCATCTTCGTCATCATCCTCTTCATCGTTTTGTTGTAATGATTGTTGTTCGTCTTTATCAACCTGAAGATTCTTCGTCATCATCATCATCATCATCATCGTCATTGGATGAACCGGATTCAGCTTCCGAACCAGAATCAGAACCTCCATCACCACCACTTGAATCTTCATTGTTGGATGAATTTTGATTCTCACCATCATCATTATATTGTATCATGCTTCGATTACCATTTTGATTAATGTCAATTTCCAGAATCTTCCTCAACGTCATCATCATCATCAACCATATCATCTTCATCTTCGGCTTCAGCTTCAACATCATTAGCGATGATCATCTCTTGAGCGACCATAAATTCATTGACATTTGGAGTGTCATGTTGTTCGACAATCATATCTGAATGGTGATCATCGGAACCACCTTCACCTTGTTGATCGATTTCGTATTCACATTCCGAAGACATTGTCAATGTCAACTATATTTATTTTAATGATGATTAACAATATCAATATGAGGATCAAATTGAAAAAATAAATTATGATAATGATGATCGGATCGATACTTACGGGAAATTTTCGAAGTAACAATTGTTTCGAAGTATCAAGTGATCACAACAACAACAAAACTTTTTATTATTTGGACAAACACAAAATCAAGAGCGGCGAGAAAGTAATTGTGTGATCGAAAAGTACATGTCTTTGTGCAGACTCATATACAGCCACAAACACACACACACACACACACGCAGCCAACAACAAACTAGCCAAACTGCAATAGACAATGTACACAACACGTTGTGTGCCAAACAAGAACGTCCCCTCTCTATCTCTCTATTTGCTCGCGATCAAAACCGGCAGCTGTTGTCCAAAAAATGAATTGACCAATATCCTTATGATCGATTTCCGAATCAGATCATACACATATGAATGCTGAATGGAAAATCCGATGCTTATACGATTGTGTTATTATAAACAGGCAGGTTCGAGATCGATCGTATGATAAAATCGAAGATCGAACTAGTCGATATTGGCTAGTCGGAAGTTAAATGTTTTCGAAATGGATCGATTCTTGTTTTTCGATTTGACAATCTCAGTTATTATCAGGATTAAATGTCGTTTTTTTTTCTTTAATTCTATATATTATCAATGTCGTTGTTCTATTATTATTTGTCCGTATTTTAATCAAATAGGATTGGGAAAAAAAAATTAGAAACTTTCTTGTGAAAATACTTTATGGAATATTTTCGGTAATTTCGAAAACGTTTTAGATTACGCGCGCATTAAGAATTTCGACAATTAATCGCCAATCAAGTGTAATTATTCGATGAATATTTCACCTGGGTTTTCCCTAAAACTACGTGTATTAATCAATGATCGATCGATGTTTTCATATATGAAAATTCAATTGATCAAAATGGTTTCGAAAATGTCAATAATAGCCAGCAGTAACGAAACAAAAAATTTCACATAAAATTATGTTCGATCCTAATAAAATCCATTCCGATGTATTTTGTTCATCAAAAACAAAATCGAATGAAAATTGAAAATCCAAAATAATTTGATCATTTTTAATAGAATTCTTTTTTTCAAAATTCAATGTTGAAATCAAAAAAAAAAAATTCATTTCAACATATAAATTGGGCAATAATATCGTAGATTCGAAAACAACTAACATTGTATAAATATGCTTCTAAAAAAAAATCTATTCATGTCACGTTCATCTGAAACAAAAAAAAAAAACAATGCCACTACCACCAACAGATATAGCCGCCATTTCCCCCTCTCTTTATTATTTTTTTTTCATGCATGCATGTATAATGTGCGTGTGTCTGTCTGTGTGTGTGGGATTTTTCTTTTGTGTGTTGGCCGGTATAAACAACAAGAACAACAATAACAACAACTATTTTTTTTCCTATGCGCGCGAAAAATTTATCGTTATATAATACTACTACTACACACACACACACACGCTCAAATAACACACCTATCTATTTTTCATCTTCATAACAAACAAATAAAATAAAAATGAATGGATTCTGTGAAAAAAAAGGTAGTAGCTAAAGAATATTGTGTTTCAAATAGTTTGATAATCCTCCTCCTCCTCCTCTTTATTCTCCTTTTTTTGCTAAAAAGATCAAAGTTTTACATATACACACACACACAGACATTAACGTTGTCGAATACTACTACCATTTTATTATTATACTGCTAGCATTCGAACTTGTGTGTGTGTGTGTGTGTGTATGTTAACCTCGTCATTCTAATTTTTTTTTTTTGGCTCTCTCTTTCTTTCTCTATTTTTTTTTCAGCGTTTCACATAATAATTCATTGAATTTTTTTTTATATTCTTTGTATTGTTTTGTGTTTATATGGTGATTGATTGATTCTTGTATATCTATCTATCGTATCCATTTTTTTATGTGCATCATCATCATCATCATTATCATTATCATCTGAACTATCCATTAATTCAAAAAAACATTGAAATATATCATTGTCAATCATACACAATCCATCTCTATCTATCTATATTGGTCACAAAAGGTTTGTTTCCATTCTAATTCATTTGTCAATATTATTGATTCTATATCTGGTTTATATTTACTTTTTAGATAAATAAAAAAAAAACAAAAAAAAAATTTTAAATCCATCGATAATTATTAACGGCGCGATGAAATGAAAAATGTAATTAATTTCAAATGAAAAAAAACTATTTTTTGATGTATAATATTGTTGGATTTATTATATTTATATATTGTTTTTATTTCATGTGGCTATCATGACAAATCATCATCATATAATGATAAGACATTTTTTTTTTTGGTTAAAGATTTCATTTTTCAACTATAGTCAATTATTATTCACTCGATTACAATATACAATTCGATTTGTTGATTTTCTTCGAACCCTTCAACGAAGACAATATTGAATTCGAATTTTGTTTTGTTTTTTTTTCAATGATCGGTAAGAATACAATCCATTTTTTTTCCAGGACAATCATTATGAAACATACATGACAGTTTTGAAATTAGTAAAAAAAAAATTCATTTATTTCCTCTCTCTCTCTCTCTTATTCACCCATTATCAAACTGGTTGTTATCATCTTTTTTCACATTTCATGATGATGATTTGTTGTATTTATCACACAAAATTTTTTTTTTTTTTTTGATTCTATTGATAAAATGACTATTTTTTTGTTGTTGTTGTTGATCCGACTAGATGGCCATTATCATATAATTGTGAAATTTGGTCTCATAGTATTTAGCAAGATGTATGTTAAGGCTATTGTAATGTAAAATCTATTAACAAATCAAAATAAGATAAAAAAAAAATTTGTGATTTGTATATGATATTATAGATTCGATAATATTGATAGTAAATAGAAATCTATCTATTAATTATTGATTATTGATTTTTTTTTCCAAACATTTCTAGTGTATAATAATAAATCGAATAATAAAATTTAGTAAAAAAAAAAATGCACACGATATATATTGTGTGCATTTCATACATGTCATTGCAATTTATTTACATTTTTTTTTTGTCGTTGAATTTTTTTTTTTTTTTTTTTTTTTTGATTAATAAATTAAAAATATTCACACATTTGGAATGTAACTAATTAATCTTTTTTTTTCATCTATTTTTTGTTTTGTTTTGTTTACCATTTAAAGTATTTTCAACAACAAAAACAACATAAAAGAAAAATTGAATCATAGCCAATGTCTACCGATAAAGAAATTAATAAAATTTCAACAAATGAAGATGATTCTGATTCACAAATGTCAACATCATCGTCATCATCATCATCATCTTCATCATCAACATCAGTGACTTCATCTGCAACAAATTCATCGACAGATTCGATCAACAATAATAGACAATTTTCATCATCAAATTCAATCAACGATGATGATGATGATGATGGTGATGTGATGCTGATGGTGATGATGATGAAGATGACGTCGATGAGGATGATGATACTTCCTCTATCACTACCGTGCCACATGTATCTGAATCGATAGCTGAAAATCTTAAAGCTAGTGATGATATTGAAAGAGATGATGATCTTGATTCAGATGTTTTGATTTGTAGTGAACATCAGCAAGAGATAGGTCCAAAAAATGAATCTCAACCATCAACAACAACAGCAACTTCGAAAACTGTATCCACGACGTCGACATCTAACAATAATAATAATAATAATAACATTGCATCATCAAATAAAACATCATCAGATCAATCATCAACTACAACGACAGAATCTTCATCAATATTTTCCAACAGTAATCCAACCGATACTCGTCGTCGTGTCAAATTGTACATGTTGAATGCAAATCGAACATGGGATGATCGTGGCACTGGACATGTATCATCTAGTTATATTGATCGTTTGAACGGTATGTCATTATTGGTCAGAGCCGAAACCGATGGTTCAACATTGTTGGAATCAAAAATAATGCCCGATACCGCATACCAAAAACAACAAGATACTTTGATTGTATGGTCAGAAGGTGAAAACTATGATTTAGCATTATCGTTCCAAGAACGTATTGGATGTGAGGAAATTTGGGCCAAAATATGTCAAGTTCAAGGTAAAGATCCTTCGGTAGACATCACTCAGGATTTGATCGAAGACGAAGACAATGGTAAGTTGATATTTACATTTTTTTTGTGTTTGAATTTAATCATTGAATGATCATGACTAGAATTACCTCCAATCGAAGTGAATCGTTTGGATGAGATCAATTCCATTCTTACATCATCGTTAACAACAGCTAGCAAAAAAGACAATATCACTTTAGCGCTTGAAAATGATAATTATATCCTTAAACTGTTGGAATTATTTCGACAACTCGAAGAACGGCAAGATATTCCGGCATTACAAAAAATTTATGAAATATTCAAAAATATTTTCCTGTTGAACAAGGGTACTTTGATTGAGATTATGATATCAGATCAGGCAATTTGTGACGTAATCGGTATCTTTGAATATGATCCAAATGGTGCTCGTGTACGAGAATATCAAGCCAAGACAAACAACATAAACATTCAACAACAACAACAAAGATTGTCACAACAACCATCATCATCCACATCGTCGAGTACAACGACACAAACGCCGCATACATTATCATCACAATCGCAATCATATTTCACATATTTACCATCATCATCTGAATCAGAATTGATGCGTTTAGTAAGAGAAAAACGTCACCGTGAATTTCTTCGAAACGTTTCCCGTTTCAAAGAGGTTATACCATTGAGTAAATCCGAACTTGTTTCCAAAATCCATCAAACATATCGTGTGCAATATATTCAGGATGTTATAATGCCATCGCCATCAATATTCGAAGACAATATGCTATCCACGTTATCTTCTCTACTCTTTTTTAATAAGGTTTGATTTTTTTCAAAATTGTTTCTTTTATTTTATATTATTATTGTTTAATTCGTTTATTTTTAGATTGAAATTGTCACATCGATACAAGATGACGAAAAGTTCTTAAAAGAATTGTTTCGTCAACTTTCCGACACGGAACCATCGTTTCAAGAAAAACGTCGTGATTTGGTTTTGTTCCTGAAAGAATTGTGTACATTCTCACATACGTTACAAAATCGTGAATTTTTCATCAAAACCCTATCTTCATCTGGTTTGTTACAAACAATCGAAACATTATTGATTTGTGATGATGCTGCCATCAAATTGGGTGCTGTCGATCTCCTAACCTATGTTGTTGATTATTCACCATCGATGGTTCGTGAATATGCCCTTCAACAAGAAATGAATACAAATAAGGTAATATTGGTTGTTCAATTTTGATTGTTATATATTATTAATTATAAATCCTTTTTTTGTTTTAATCAACAGCCAGCGGAACAATATATAATAAATATAATCATTGAACAAATGATTTGTGATATTGATCCTGATCTAGGCATGGCGCAACAATTATCAGGGATTTTAAAGATGATCATTGATCCGGATAATATGCTCACTACTCCTGCATTGAACGTATGTTTAAAATCAAATTGTTCTTTTTTTTGAATTCACCAATCTTTCATATTATATATATAGAAAACGGAGAAATCGGAATTTTTAAATTATTTCTACAAACACTGTATCTGTTATCTGACGGCACCGATTTTAGCTGCTACAGCTTCATCAACCACATCTTTATCATTACCACCTCCAACTTCGACAACAAATCAACTAGATCTTACATTACATAACAATCATAGTAATGGACAACCAACTGCAAATGTTTCATTAGCAAATCATTCAAACTTTTCTACCACAACAACACCATCATCGACGACAACAACAAGCTCGGTGACTAACACAACAACAATATTAAGCAACACTGAACCATTAAAATTACTTTTCGAGAATTCCTGCCAAGCAGCACAATTATTGGCCATAATACTCGAGTTGTTGACATTCTGTATCGAGCATCATGCTCATCATATTCGATCATATTTAATAAATAAAGAAATTATTCGTCGTATCATGATTCTGACCAAATCACGTCATACATTCCTAGTGCTAAGTAAGTTGTTCATTTTGAATATTGAACGAACCTGATTGATTATTCTTTTTTACCAATTAGCGGTTATACGTTTCATGCGAAAATTGGTCGGTCTAAAAGATGAATTCTATAACCGTCATATTGAAACCTTAAATCAATTTCAACCAATTGTCGATGCCTTCCTATCGAATCGAGGTCGATATAATCTCTTGGATTCAGCAGTTATTGATCTGTTTGAATTTATCGATCAAAATGAAATTCAAACATTGTTAACATATACTATAAAACGTTTTTGGAAAAACAAACTTGAACGAATTGATTATGTTCGTACTTTCAAATCAATGAAACGTCGATTCGATCAACAACAACAGCAGCATCGGAGTTCTAATCTGTATGTTCTGATAAGCAATTCAATTTATTTATAAATAGATATTTATAAACATTGTATAATTTTTTAGATCTCATCCATTATTGCCTTGGATGAGAACGGCGACAAATGCCCAATCCTCACCATCGACACATCATCGGTTTCGACGAGATCCAAGGCAATTGGATAAAGAGGAAGATATGTGGTTTAACACCGATGATGATGAAGAAGAAGAAGAATGTCCTGATGATGATGATGATGACGATGACGATATTGGGGTTAGCAGTATGAATTATCCACATCATGGTGTTGATCATCATCATCACCACCATCATCATTCAGGTGAAGAAGAGGATGATGATTTGATTCCTGGAAGTATTTCCGTTGGTTCTTCTCCTGATTCAAATCAAACATCAAATGTGCTTGGAAATCATTTGGCACTAAATTCTGCGTCTGCAGTACTTTCAGCCGCTGCCGGTGGTGCTGATCCAATAGATAATGTTGCTGCGGCCGCAGCAGCTGCACACCATCTTTATGGTCAACATGAAACATCATTACATCACCATCAAGTTGGAAAAATCGGCACTTCAAGTAATCCCGGAACTGTTTTGCATCATCACCAACATCATCTACACATTTCATCATTGCATTCTGGCACAAACACAAGTTCATCTGGTTCTTCGTCCAGTTCATCATCTTCCAGTTATAACAGTCTAACCGCTGCCACTAATTCTTTGTACCATCATGATAGTGGTGCAGTTTCATCAGCAGGCACAAACAGTACTGCCGTTGCATTTGTAGATTCGCCATTCTTTTCGTCATTAGCGTCTGTAGCAGCTGCCACTTCAGGAGCTACACAAACGGTCAGTGGTACAATGGGTTCGGGTTCCGGATTAATGTCTATCGCCAAAAAGAAAAGCAATGATCGTAAATTAAGTAAGTTTTTAGATTTATTTGATTTAGACCATTATCATTAATTGTTTGCTAACAATACAGCTATAAATTTGAATCATAAAACGACAAATTATCTAACTTCAGCTTCTGGATCATTGAGCACTCAGAATACTAGTAATTATACCCAGCAATCACAAGCGAATCAACCAAAAACATCTTGCAATAATGTTCTCAGTGCTTTCAGTAGTGGCCTATCATTTTCATCAATTAATTCGTCTATAGCGGCTGTAGCTGTAGCGGCAGCTGCTGGTGTTCAACAAAGTTCTCAAGATACTGTAACCGCGACATCAGTGACAGGGACGACAACTACTGCAAATCAACAATTCCGTACCAATACCACCAACATGACAAACAATTCTCATCCGCATCAATTATCAACGATGGGACAGCATATTGCAGCTGCTGCTGCAGCATTCCATAATCTCAATAATAATAATCTGACCGGTAAATCGACTGCTGAAACCGTTTTGTCTCGAAAGGTTTGTACTAATACTTGTCTCTTATTGACTTGAAACCTAATATGGATTTTTTCTTTTTTAACAGGCTTTGGTTGATTATCCAGATGAAGATTCTTCAGACGAAGATGATAGCTCAGAGGCATCAGACACCCAAAAAGAAGAAGAGAATGTAGAAGATGAAGACGATAATGATAATGATTATAGTGAAGAAGAAAATGTTAATGACATAAAGGAAGAACATCCTTTCATTCCTCATTGTCCTTCAAACATGAACATTCGTGTCCAATTGAACAAAGCGACTACATCCGGTGATGAAGATAGTACCTGTATAATCAAAAAACATAAAGAACCAAAGTCATGTTCCAAACATCATCAGCATCATTGTCGATCTGGTAGTTTGAAGCTTGCTAAAAATAATCCGGTGGTCAACAATAATAACAGTGGTTGTAGCGCCACCGTAGTTCATGAAACGTCATCAATTTCAGAATCCAAAACAAATGGATCTGATAAAAAATCTGAATCCCTGAATAATAAAATCAATGATGAACGAGTTAGTAGTTCTTTGCAAGATGAACAATCGGTTGCTGAAGATACAACAACTAGTGATGATAATAATGAAAAAGAAAATCTAATGGTCAATAGGAAACGAAAATCAGCTGATGAAAACAATGATGACAATGATGATGATGATGATGATGACGATCTTGAACAAGATATTGATAATGACCATCAATCTAATGTTGCAACATCAAAAATAGAACAGCTATTCAATACTGGTACCGGCACAGAATCAAATACAGATTCATCATCCGCCGATTCATCATCCAAACGATTTCGATATTCGTTTGTTGAAAGTGATGAAACTCATACGGAAAATTAACCGATCTTTTCCTCAAAAAAAAAAAAACAAAACAAAAAAAACTCATTTTTCTCTGTTTTTATAACGAAAAAATCGATCTCTTTTCTCATCTACACAAGAAATTCTGTTCAAACATGAAAAAAAATAATATATACGAAACAACACACACACACACACATTCATATATATGAATATACAAATGTAAATTATTTTTTAAAATCAACCATTTATTAATTAGCCTTTGCCCATCACACCATCAAAGTAAATTGAGGTTTCCAAAACATTTTTTTAAAAAAAACTTTTGCTCTAAAAATATTCTCAATACATTTCATCATCATTTTTTTCCTTTCACATCATGATCATCATGATCATCATCTAATTTGGTCACTATTTTTTTGTCCATATTTTTTTTTGCTAAAACAAAACAAAACAAAAACAAAAAATAAATACTGAACCTCAAAACATTAATTTTTTCTTGTTTATACATATAAAATCTGCTATAAAACTATCAAAAACATCAATTCTTTATATATAACGATGTTGATGATGATGATGATGATGATGATTTAACATGTGTCACATATTTATATATGAAATTCTTATTCTCAATTCGTTCACAATTTATTCAACTCAAATCAACAGAATTTTTTTTTTTTTTGTTCGCTCTACTATATTTTTCCATGTTTGTAAATAACTTCAGTTCATTCTTTTCAATTGAATGAAATGAATCCTTTTTTTCTCTTCTTTTTTTCTTCTGGTATACAACAACAACAACAACAAATCGATATTGAATGTGAATGAGCGAAAAAAATAACTAATAATTCGTGCATATGTGTAATATATGAAAATTCGAATCAATAATTAACTGATGATATATACTGATCGAATCAACATATATATTTATATAATTATACATTGACGTACACTCTCAAGTATACTTAAAAAAATAATCATCATCATCATCATCATTAATTATTATCGATTGTTGTTGATGACAATAATCAATCGATAATGATGATGATGATGATGATGATGATGCTTATTATTATTGTAATATTTATTCAAATTCAAATAAATAAATGTTCAATTATTAGCCATAAAAAAAAAAGAATTTGTTGTTGTTGTTGTTGTTGTTGCCTTTGTTGGAAAACAAAAACAATCAAATTAAAATCTGGATCTTTGTGCGTTTGTCGTTATTTTTTTCAAAAAAAAAAAAAAAAAAAAAAAAAATTCATTCTGATGAAGTGGTAATTATGACCACGAATAGATTGTTTACAAAATCATGAATATTGCATTCAAGCAATGAAATTTCTTTTTTTTATCCTTAATTATACAAAACACCTGTATCTGTAAATCCATCCATTGCATTTATAATTCTGGATCGAATTTTGTTTTCGTTTTTTTTTCTCCATACTTTCTATTTCTGTGTGTGTGTGTGTGTGTGGTTGATTAATTCAACAATTGTCAACAAACGTCAGTGTTTTTTTTTTTTTTTTTTTTTGATTTCAATGAAAAGAAAACTTGGCTTTTTTTTTGGTTTTGTTTCTTCATTCTATAAATAAATATATATATCGTGCCAGTGAAACATATAAAAAGAAAAAGAAATCACATCACATAAGCTAAGGAATTTTCAATTTATTATTCATTCACTTGGTTATATATTTATAAATAGCTATTGCTAAAAATGATAATTAGTTAATAATAATCGATAATAATAATCAATTCATTTCATGGCCATCAAATGAAATTTGTTATCAACAATAACAACAAGCATCGATATACAAGCAGATGATTTGTTTTTTTTTCTCTCTGCATATCTTAATCATGAATATATTTGATAAAATATGGATGAGAATGGTCATGTAGTAAAAACAAAAAAAAAATTCGGTCAAACACACAAACATTTGTCGCTGATTTTTATTTTTTTTTGTTTTGTTTGCAACCGAACAAGCTTTTTCATGTAGGAAAAACCACTTTCACTTGTTGCATTTTTTTTCTTTTTTTTTTGGTTTGTTTGTTTGCCAAACCAAAGGTCTTTCATTTTCATTCATGATTTGTGGGTGAAAAAAAAAACCCAGAAGAAATATTTATATGACGATTTTGGATATTTCACCAATTACATTCACTATTGCATATTGATCTTGTTTTTTTTTGTCATATTTAGGTAATCATCATCGTCATTGAATTGATTACGACAATATTATATATGTAATGATGTATGATGATATAATGTTGTCCAAATTGCTGTTTTTCCTTTTTTTATCTGCTAAAAATCAATGATTATTTCTTAATGAGTGCTCTGATCGTTGATCGAAGCTCTCAAACATGTTTTTTTTGTTTTGTTTTGTTTTGTTCTCAGAAACACTACTCTATTCCACTTTTGAATGTGAGTTTATCAATGTTTTTTTTCCTCTTCATCATCATCATCATCATAATTATTTTATTATTCGTTGATGCTGTATGCTGTTTTTTGTTTTGTTTTGATTTTGATTTTGTCCATACATAAAGAAGAAATTATCCATATTGATGGTTCATTGATTTTGTTTTACTCATCCAACACAAATCCCGATTCTTGACGTTAATGAAAGGAAAAAAAACTTGTTTATGTTCGTCTTAATGAGTTATTATTATTCAAAAAAAAGAACTGCAAGATAATTTTAATAAGAAAATTTTCTTGCCATTAAAATTCATGTGTATTCTGTTGTGTTTGATTGATTCGTTAAATTCGATTCAAAGTAGCAATAAAAGATTGCCACTGGATTTCATATTCAACATTCAAGATGGATCAATCGACAATTATTGAACAATTATCGATCAAAAATAAAATCGTTTGTATTATCGGTGCTGGTTTAAGTGGAATGGTTACAGCTAAATCTTGTCTTGAATATGGTATTGAACCTGTTGTTTATGAACGTACAAAAAATTTAGGTGGATTATGGCGTTTTCGTGAACTAGTGGAACCTGGTCAAGGATCCGTTATGCGTAGTACAGTGGTTAATTCTAGTAAAGTTATGACCGCTTTTTCTGATTATCCATTTCCTGATGATTATCCGAATTTTATGCCCAATGAATTAATGGTATGTGTGTTGATTGTTTTGATTATCGATTGTTGGATTATTTTTTTCCCCCATTTGACAGTACGAATATCTTGTGAATTATGGAAAAGAATTTCAATTAGAATCACATGTTAGATTCTCTCATGACGTACTACGAATAGAACATGCTAAAGATCCAAATGATGGATATATGGTAACCGTTAAAGATCTTAATAATGATTTCATTCAAACATTAAGATATGATGCTGTGGCTGTTTGTAGCGGCCATCATCATACACCTAAATCTCCTACATTTCCTGGTCAAGAAACATTTCAAGGAAAAATCATTCATTCACATGAAGTTAGATCCATATTGAACAATGAAGATTTTATCGATAAACGTATTGTAGTGCTTGGTATCGGTAATTCTGGTGGTGATGTTGCTGCTGAAGCAGCTCCCGTGGCTAAACAAGTTTATCTTTCCTCGCGCAACGGTGGAACATGGTTATTACGACGTACTGGTCTTGGTGGACAACCTGTTGATACTGTCGGTATTCGCCGTGCTTTTATGGGCGCTCTTCATACATTACCATATTCATTACGATGTTCGGTAATGGAATTTTTAGCTTCACGAATGGTTGGTCATGATTTACTTGGACTTCGGCCGGAAAATATACGATTTTTTGAACAACATGCAATGATCAATGACCATATTCCTACCTATATTCATTTAGGATGGATTAAAATGCGTTTTGGTATTGAACGTTTTACACCGAATGGTGTTGTATTCGAACGTGATAATGGCCATGTTACTGAATGTGATTTAGTTGTAATGGCCACTGGTTATGAACATTCATTTCCTTTCATTACATCGGAAGTATTTGACACTTCAAATGGACGATTCGATCTTTATAAACATGTTTTTGATCCACGTCAACCACAACCTGAACGGTTGGCATTCATTGGATTACCGGCTGCCAATGGTAGTTTACCACCAATATCAGAGATTCAATCTCGTTGGTTTTGTTTACTATTGACTGGCCAATGTAAACCACTTCCAAGTGTGAAGAAAATGTTTAAAAAAATTGAAAACGATAGAATATGGGTAGCAGATCGATTTGGTGCTGATAGAGTTGATCATTTTCGATTCGAAGTTGAAATGATGGATTATATGGATATGGTGGCTCGTTCAGCTGGATTAATGCCCAATATTTTTATTCATATGATTAAAGATCCACGATTATGGTGGTCATTGGTATTCAAACCATGTATAGCTGCTCAATATCGTATTAAAGGACCGGGTGCAAAACCAAAACAAGCAAGAAAATTAATACTAACCATTGATGAACGTATTAAAGCTCCTTATCGAAAGGTACGTAAACCAGAAATCATTCAACAACAACAACAAGAAGAAAATGGCAATGAATTTGATAGTAAAAGAGCTTTGCTGAATCCGAACAAGACAAAATTCAATTAAATTAAATTGTTAAATTTCACAAATTATTATAAAATTTTAACATTTTTTTTTTTAATTTAAACCTAAAATTTATTCGTTTTCTCTTATTAATTATTCTTTTTATGATAAACAAAAAATCCTATTGTAAATTGAAATTGTATTCATTGAATGAACAAAAAAAAAAAAGCAAAACAAAGAAAAAAAACTACAATAGTAAATTGGATCATTTTCATTTTGTAAAGGTGATTATTACACAAAAAAATCAGATAAATGAAATGTGTGTGTGTGTGTGTGTGTTGTGATTATGAACAAAAAAAAATGATGTTACATTCAATAAATTCACATATTATTATTGATATTGTGGTTGTGTTGCAAATGGTGATGCCATTTGATCAGATAAAGATGATGGTGATGATGATGATGATGATGACGATGGAATTGGTGAACCCAATTGTGTTGGATCTTCCAATGGATTTTGTGGCCGAAATTGTTCGGATGTATAACGCATAAATAATATACCCATACCTTCGATCAATGCTAAAAGTACACCACCAATTATAGCCGATCCAATCATTGCACCGGTTCCATCTAATCAGAAATAAATGTGAAAATTGATTAATTCTGAATTGACAATAAAAAAATGTTTACAAACACATACTTCTAACAGATAGAATGGCACCAGTTAAAGCACCAGATGTTATTGAATTCCATGGATCTTCTTTTTTACGTAAATATATTAATGAACAATCAATGGTGGAGAATAAACCACCCCATACGGCAAAATTACCACCAATAACTGGTGCACGAGATCTAACTGTTGACCAGGCACCGGTTGTACGTCTTGAAAATCCTGATGGTGCATTACGAAATCCTTTTATAGCTTGGAAAACACCACCACCGATTGCACCCATGGTAAATGCACCACCACAATCGTCCACAATACGCCATGGACATGGTTCACGTGAATATTCTTCCATTTAATTATTTATTATTACTATTGAAATCAATGATAATTCACTTTGAATATATAGAGAAAAATTATGTAAAAAAAATATATGGTGATATACCCCAAAAATTATTTTTCTTCTTGTTGAATCTTTTTTTTTTTTTTTAATCACACATTTACACAAAACGAGGGTCATTCGTATCACACATGTTGTGTTTCTCGCGCAATACACATTAAAAATCGATTACAATTGATATATGTGAATTTTGATGATGATCAATCATAAAGAACGTACGACTTGTTTTTTTTTCATGATTAATTCCATCTGAGCATGCGTTTGATTTTTTAGCACATGGACCGCTAGTTTAATTGGTAAAAAAAAAATTGTGAATATATCAGAATATATGTAATCACACAGTCCACTACCTAGAAAGCAGTGTGTGTGTGTGTGTGAATTGCAATAATGTCACCGTATACTACTACCATTCATCATTGTCATCATTTGACAATAGCGGTAGTGGTACATTTGTTACTCGTTTATATTTTCTTATTACAATTACAATTTTTTTTTTCATTCCGAGTTTTTTTTTCTCATCTATTTTGAGATTTTTTTCGGTTTTTTTTCTATTTAATTTCGGTTATAATTGGCTTTTTTGATTCATTTTTTTTTTGTTAATATATTTATTAATCCGATGACATTGAATTGCTGCTGCTGATTGATGCAAAAGATTTGACAGAAAAATTATTCTGAACAACGACGATAATTTATTCATCGAATCAAGTTTTTTTTGTTGTTGTTGTTGTTGTTTAATTTCGAAAAATCGGTAAATATAAACATATGATTGTGTCATTTTCAATTTTATTTTCAATTTCAATTGATTCATTTTATCATAAATAGTTCATTGTTAAATATTTAAAACCAACTACCGACAATGCCTTCAAAAAAGAAACGTTTCAATGCTCGATTTCCGCCGGCAAGAATTAAAAAAATTATGCAAAAAGATGAAGAAGTTGGAAAAGTTGCCCAAGCAGTTCCTGTCATCATCGGTATGTTTATTTATGTTCATTCATTTATTATTATGGAATCGAATCTAATCTGATTATTGATCATTTGTTTGTTTAGCTAAAGCATTAGAATCATTTGCCGAACAATTGTTGACTATATCATCCGAAGTGACTCGTGCTCGTAATGCTCGTACATTGACACCAAATCATATGTATTTTTTTTTTTTTTTTTTTTTTTTTTTTTTGAATGAATCGATTTTTTTTTTGAATTAAAGCTAATGATTTTTTTTCTTACATTTATTGAAAACAGAAAAACTGCTATACTTAATAAAACTGAATTTAATTTTCTAAGTGAATTGGCCCAATCAATACCGGATGTAAATAATACAGCCGATGACGATCCACCAACGGCATCATCATCATCATCAACAACAATAACAACAACTATAAATCCTGTTTTAGCTCATCAACAACCACAACAACAACAACAAAATCCAACTTCATCAACACCATCTTCGTCAGTTATGGTTACGACGAAAAATTCATCATCAATTATTACAAGTGAGATACCACAAATTGTCAACAATAATAATGGTTGTAAAGTCTATCAAGCAACCCCTATTCCAACTACAACTACGTTGGCAATGGTTTTACCTCAGCCACCGATTATTCAAAAAAATTCATCAAAAAATCATAAAACACGTGGTCGAGGTAGGCCTCGAAAATATCCACTAGATCAGCAACAATCGTGTTCTGCATCAGCATCTACATCTTTACAACAACAAGATAATGGTCAACATCAAACATTGAAAAATAAACAACCTCAATCGACGACAACACGTGGACGTCGAGGCCGACCACCATTATCAGCCAAATCAGGAAGAAAAAGACGAAAAGCCGAAACTTCAGATGATGATGATGACGATGATGATGGTGAATCTGATGATATAATGGATGATGAAGATTTGGTCGATGATGATGATACTGAAGAAGACGTTGGCGATGAAAATGGTAATAATAATGATAATGATAATGATTATGATGATAAAGACAATATGTCGAATAATAACAAAACAATATCAACAATCAAGTCATCAAATTTAGCCAATTTTGGAACATTGGCCACTCCACCATTACCAGCAACATCATTAGATGGAACAATCAATGATGATGAAGATGATTATGATAATTGTTGATGAATTGCTTGCTAAACAAATCAACAACAACACACGTCGTCTTATATTAGTAGTAAATGTGTCTGATCTTTATTCTAAGTTTGACTTTGAATATTATCTATTATTATTATTATGATGATGATTTGAACATTTTTTTTCAAATTTGGTTTTTTTTTGACATTTCAAATTACACTGGTAAATGACCGTGACCACACTACCAGCACCATTATCATCATCATCATCATCATCATTTTGTAATGTTTAATTTTTTTTTTTTTTTTTGAATATTTCATTTCCCGCATTATTTTTTATTTTTTTTGTCTAATTATTATTTACACATTCATATAATTTCATTGTTTCCTTTTTCACCATTCATACCAACATTCATTTTGGAAAGAAACAAAACAAAAAAAAAATTAAAGTTTCGGCTTTATATATAAAAAAAAACCAAGACGAAAAAAAAATCATTTTAAATCCATATACACTGCATTTTGGATTTTATAAAATATCAATGATGATGATGAAATTATTATTATGCCACATAGCATTTATGGTCATTTTATTCGTTTTGTTTGTACAATCCAAAATCGAATAATGATGGTTATGATGATAAATCGATTGATTTAATCGATCCAAATTGTCGTTGCTGTGCTGGTGGTGGTGGTGATGGTGATGGTAATGGTCGTCCATCCGGTAGATATTGTGGTCATACATTGAATCAACAATGTCCAGGTGCATCATGTACGAATGATTCGATTTATTATTGTTTTTCTACCTATGATGTAGCACAACGTGTACGAACATGTCCACCATTTAATGTTGATACGAAAAATTGTCTACAAATTTCACCAGGATCATCACGATGTTCGAATCAATGATTTACAATGATTGTAATAATAATAATAATAATAAAATTCCTATATCCTGGATTCTTTTCTTTTTGTTTACATTCATTTGATTTATAATCATTTTCTGGTATTTTTCTTGGCAATAATAAAATTAAAATTACAGACAATTTTTATTGATTCAAAAAAAAAAACACACACACACAGACTAAAGAACAATGTTTATGAACAGATAAAAACTTTTTTTTTCTTACTAAATGGCGTGTACACCCTCCGATATGGAGAATGCCCTCCAAAAAAAAAAAAAAAAACTGAGTGGTCTTGCATATTATATGTTGATTGTTGTTTGACAAGTGTTCCATGTGATTGGAACACTGTTTTTTTTTTTTGGCGATTACCGTGAGCGGGAAATTTTAATTGTTTGTTGGAAATTAAAATTATTATGGAATGATGTGATTCAAACAACAACAACAACAAAATGGCTTGATCATCATCATCAACGCGTTTTAATTCTTTTCTACTTAAATTCTCAATTTATATGCCGAAAATAAAATACTCGTCACCACCAGCCACAAATAAAAAAAAAGGCCATAAATTTTTCATTATGTGACAGATTGAATTGTGATAATCATCATCATCATCATTTTTTTAATACTCACAAATTTTTTATCTTCTATTTTTTTTTGGTATTTTTATCATCATACCATCGTATAATTGTCCATTTATTGCTCAAAAAATTTTGAACATAAAATTATCGTTTACAATCATCATCATTTATAATCTTTTGTCTTTTTTTTCCAGAATTTCAATCGACAAATGCCATTAATTTCTATTTATTATATCCATATTAAATGACAATCATCATCATCATCATTGAAATCATTGAAATCATCAACCCTTGAATATCCTTGAAATTGAAAATAGAACACACACACTGTGTGTGTGTGTAATCATCATCCAAGAAAAATTTAAATCAATAAAATCGAATCTTTTCGAACCCTGTCGATGATAAATGATGATATCCAGATTGAACTAGCCAAAAAAAAGACTTATTGGAAAAAATTTTTTCGAACATTTCCATCATCATCATCATCAACAACAATAATACTTGACTAACCAAAAAAAAACTGGCCGCCATCTCTTGAATGAATTCATATCTTATCGTTTCAACCTCGTGTCCAATTTTTTGTTTTCATTTCATTTCATTTCATTTGATAATGATAATATTCACCAGTAAATGAGATGAATGTCATTGTACGTACGGTTTATCTCTCTACATATATGTGTGACATGTGTTATAACCTTGTCCGATTTTGATAATCAATGAATGCTGTCACACAGGGAAAAAAAATTCCACTTTTTTTCTTCTTATTATTATTTACCCGATTCATCGATTGAAATTTGATAACCATCAACACCATCATCAACTACGTGATTATTGAATAGATATCGAAACATTTTCAACAAACATTGGAAATAATGATTTCAAAACAGTGGAAAAAAATAATATGCAGAAATAAGAATTAAGAAATCTAAAAGGAAAAAAAATCCTAATCCTAACAAGACATATCAAGGCCATTTTAACGGAAATCATTATTTCCATTAAAAATACTTCAATAGTTCACATTCATCCTTGATGAATTTGTTTCTCTTCTCATCATCATCATCTATTGGCTAAATGAATGAATGAATACAAAATGAAACTATTGGCCACTGTTTGTTTGATTTCCAATCAAATTCAACAAAAAACAATCCATTTGCGATTTTTTTCAACAACACTAGACTATTACCCCCTGGATACAAGCGATATTTGTTGAAAATTTCCCAGAATAGGATACTATTTGGCGTTGTTTTTTTTTAATTTAATTTTTTTTCGTAGGAAAAAAAACTTTGTTCCGTTTTATAGATTATGACGATGATGATTGTGTTTGTTTATCAATTGAACAATGATGGCCATGGCTGCTGTCACTTGAATGAAAAAGAAAAAAAACTTTAAATCAACCAATTATTGATTGATCATCGTTCATCATTCATCATCTTATCAATATGAAAAAAATCGAATGAAATCATCTACATCTGAATAACAAAGACAAGAACATTATTCCTTGTCTATATATACGTGTTTTTTTGTGTGTGTGTGTGTGTTGGTTTTGAGGTTGGATGTGTGATTTTTTTTTTGTCTTTTTACACATCAATAAACGTTTGACAGTGTGACACCAAATTGTACTTTGTAAACTTGGACATTTGTCATTTCTTCTTCTTCTTCTCCTTCAAATTTTCGTTCAACAATCATCTAGAACACAAAAAGAGAAATTTTCTGTATTCTTTTGTGTGTCTGTGTGATAGTAGTCAATATTTATTCGGATAAAATAAATGGTG
Organism: Dermatophagoides farinae; assembly: GCF_024713945.1. Lineage (NCBI taxonomy): Eukaryota > Metazoa > Arthropoda > Arachnida > Sarcoptiformes > Pyroglyphidae > Dermatophagoides > Dermatophagoides farinae. The sequence goes on along the minus strand of NC_134686.1, from coordinate 1,618,388 downwards.
AAACAAAAAAATCAACTTTTTTTTTGGTGATCATATCATATCAACATCATCATCATCATCATTATTATCTTAAATTATTCATCTTTTTCCCAATTCATATATTTATTTATAAATATAAATATAATGTATGTAGTCGATACAATAACAAGATGCCAAATGTGTGTAATTGATGATGATAAGATTGATGATATTCAACTTTCGTTCTTTTCTTATTTCAGTTTTTTTTATCGCCTAATCACACACACACACACACACACATTCTGTTCAAATTTATCATACAAAGACCTTTAAAGACTATGATGATGATGATATGATGATAACGTTGACCAAGATTTATCTTATGCTTATTTTTTTTTTTTGCTTTAAATCCCGAATAGTTGCCGTTGTTGTTGCTAGTTGATGGTGATTGAATCATTCATCGTTTAGACATCGACAAAATTGCTCGTCCACAAAGATCATCGCTATTGCTTCATAATAGGTATTTCAAAATATTCTGTTTTCATTTTTTTCAATTTCTTTTTTTTTACTATTATTAGATAGATCGAATCATAAATTTTTTCTGGATAAATGTCGACAATTATTCACCGTCATTCAACAACAACATTGCCATCATCGATTAATTTAAACGATTACAATGCTGTTAACATTGACAACGATATCAACAAGAATCATTTTGAACAAGATTCAAACAACAATAATTCCAATGTTATTAATGATAATTCAATTCTTCAAGATGATCGATTCCATCAACAACAACAACAACAATCACCAATGACAACGGATGAGAATGATAATATTTCTCATTGTCAACAACAACAACAAATGCAAATGAATACAAATTTTATTACTGATAAACGAATGATACAATATCCGGTAATTAAAAAAGAATGTAATAATAATCATCGTCATTCTATACATCATTTACATCAAAATTATTTGGTTATCGATACAAATCATAGTAATAGTGTTACTAAAAAAATTGATCCAATAATGATTAATGGACATCAAAATAGGCTTAGCCTACCATATGTTAGTCTAGTCCCAACAGACGATGATGATGATGATAATGATGTTGATGATGATGAAGATGTTGAAGGTCAAACATCAGAAGAAAAAATGGAAGATGAATTAAATTCATCATCATCGTCATCTTGTTTAAAAAATGCTGTTGAACCAATTAATTGTAATAAAATCAAAATCATTCGAACACGACCAAAACAATCGAAATTTCGAATTTCATTTATGGTTCTATTCAAATCCTGTTTCTGTCGTGGCCCAATGATGATGCGAGTATTTTCGGCATTATTTTTTGCAATATCATCATTCTTATTGGTTGTAATCAACAAAATTATCTTGACAACCTATCAGTAAGTTGTTTTTTTTTTATTTTTGTCTCTAGAATAATTCAATTTATTTATTCATTTGTTTTTTTTGTCACATTTTTTTTAGTTTTCCTTCTGTAATGATTGTTGGTTTAGGCCAAGTGTTGGCCACTATTATTGTACTGAATATTTGTCGACGTATTGGTCTTATTAAATATCCATATTATTCACGTGATGTGAATGTTAAAATATCACCATTGCCGATATTTTTTTTCGGCAATTTAGTTGCCGGTCTTGGTTCAACTAAACGTTTAAATCTTCCAATGTTGACCGTGTTACGACGATTCACCATTCTAATGACAATGATTGGTGAATATTATATTCTAGGGTAAGTTTTTTTGTTTAAATGAACAAAAAATTCTTTCAAATTGATTGTTTTTTTTAAAATTTAGTATAACACAATCTATGACTATTAAAATGACCGTTTTCATGATGATCGGTGGTGCCATAATTGCAGCCAGGTAAATTTTTTTTTTCTTTTCTTATTTCTGTTCGTTGATCACCAATCACGATAGTTGCCATTTTTATTTTCACATGAAATCTCATAAAAACACACATACACACACACAGATTTAACGACTCGTAAAAATTTAATTCAGCTAAAAATCAAAGTTCATTGGCATTGTGTGTGTGTGTGTGTGTCAATCATCAATCAAATGTAATCAATATATATGTATGTTTGATCGATCAAGCAATTATTTGATTTTTATTTTCCATTCAACAAGTAGTGTTTAGTTTATATATATCATATTCATAATAATATGTTTTGTCGTGTTCATTTTTTTTCTTGTTTGGCAATTCTGGAAAGAATTTCATTCTTGTAGCAATAGCAATGGTTTTTATTCATTAAAAAGTTCATCAAACTTTGTGGAAAAAATACATGTTTCTATACGATAGATGGCGTTTAGTTTTTTGTTGAAATTTTTTTTACTGATTCTTGAATCGAATTCAAATTCAAATTTCGACTTTTTTTTAATTTTTTTTTTCATTTCACAGCAACGATCTGGCATTCGATATGATGGGTTATGTTTGTGTATTGCTCAACGATATTTTTTCCACTTTTAATGGTATATACATGAAAAAGAAACTTGATTCAAGGGTAAGTTTTTTTTATTTTATTTTATTTATCATCAATTCTTGAAACATTCTTGGTTTCTGATCATTTATTTTCATTTTTTTTCACTCTGTCATTATTATTCATCATCATCGTTCAATATATATACATATATACTCATCTGATGGCCCTTTATTTTCAATTACAATGATCGATTATTGATGATGATGATTCCCATATGTATGCGTATATATGTGTCTGATTATTGTTATTTTTGGATATGTTTGTCAACCACCGTGTGCACATCATTGATATCAATGTATCCATTGGTCATTCGAACAACCAAACCAACATAATGACAACGACAATGATTGATTATGTCTTTGCACTATTTGTGTCATCAAATTTTATCATTTTGATTCATCAAACATCGTTGCTGTAATATTCGTTTGTGTGTGTGTTTGTGTTTGTGTGATTGTAATGAAAACGAAAAAATAAAATCGATAGGATTTAGGCAAATATGGAATTCTATATTATAATGCTTTATTCATATCGATACCATTATTTCTATTATCATTATGTGTGGATGATTGGCGACAATGTTTTCTAGAATTTGAACATTGGAATTCACCTTGGTTTGTATTGGCATTTTTAATGTCCAATATAATGGGATTTGTATTGATGTATTCAACGGCATTATGTACACAATATAATTCGGCATTAACAACAACCATTGTTGGTTGTTTAAAGGTTAGTGAAAAATTGAATCAATAAATTTAAAAATGATAAATAATAATCAAATATATATATATTAAACATCATTGATTGATTGATTGAAGAATATTACATTGAATAAAAATCAGAATCATTCAAAAATAGTCTGAATTTTGAAGAAAAAAATGCCAAATATATGTAGTTAGTTGTTAAGAATTTTGATTCTATTTTCAGATTCTATTCACGTTTGTATTCTTTGAGATTTTTCTTTTCTTGAAACCAATATCTTTCTATTAGAATAACAATACACACACACACACCAGAATGAACGATTATGAATAAGATAATTGAAAAAAAAATCAAAAATTCTACACTTTCAATCATTGATCAGTCGCACACACACAGAATCTTACGATAAACATTAGGCATTTATATTTATTTGATTTCTAAAATTGTGTTTTCAAAAATATTTTGACATGAAAATATTGCCAACAAAAAAAAAGAAAAAAGACAACATGATGATTCTTTATTCTGTCTCTCTCTCTCTCTTTTTCTCATATATTTTCGTTTTGTTTGTCATGTAATAATATATGTTTTTATTTTTCTTTCATTCATTCATATAGAATATTCTAGTGACATTTATTGGAATGTACATTGGTGGTGATTATATATTTTCTATTGTAAATTTTATCGGCCTTAACATATCGATGATTGGCAGTCTTATATATTCGTATGTGATATTTGTGCACAAATCTTCTCAATCATCATCATCATCATCATCAACAACATCGTCAACAACAACAACAACGTCATCATCATTGCCGGATTCTAAAAAACAATCAACAGTGAAAGAATAATGTCAACCAGTCAGTCAGTCAGCCAGTCAGTCAAGAGAATTAATATATAACAATTTAAAACATTTAGAGAGAGAGAGAGAGAGAAAAAAAAATCAAAATACATCAGAATCAATAAAAAAAAATAAACGAATGATCGAAGTGAAAGAGAAAGAGATATTACCCGATTACATTTGATCTTTGATTCAATTCAATTCAATTTGATTCGGTTTTTCTCTGTCTCTCTCACTCTCTCCCAACGGCAAATTCCAATGTATAAATGGTTTGGTTGTCTTACACTTTCACTTACACATACACACACACACACACACACACACACGAATACGACAAACTTTGGTCAGATATATTTTTTTTTCTATATGTTTCTTTTCCTTGTCATGTTACATGTTATAGATTATGTTTCTGCAAACGATCAAATATAAAAAAAACATACATACATTACACACACATACACAATAGGACAAAAAAAATAGATTTTTCTTGCCATTTTTTTTTCTTTTTTTATTCTTGCTGTCTTCATATTTGAAAGCTTTTCTTTTTTTTTGTGACCAATTTTTTTCATTCATTCATTCAATGAATGGAAAATAAATTGATTATATATTGTGCCCGATATATATAAAAAAAAAAATCTTAGCATTACACACAATCATCAAACAAGAAAAAAAAATTGCCAAACAAAACACGATGACATCCATATCGTGAATGGCCAGTGTGTGATAAGAACAAAAACAAAAAAATGCCATACGGATATATGATGATGATGATGATTTGATTGTAACAATTTCAATTTTTCAATTCTGCAGTTCTGTTTTTAAATTTCATTTTTTTTCTCAATTTTTTTTTTTTTTTTTTTGCTTACCACTTATTCTATACATATTCTTATATTATTTACATATGGATAAATGTATGTTGTCAAATTTTCACTTTTGCTTAAATTTTTTAAAAAAAATTTCTATTTTTGAATTAAAAAATCATTTTCAAATGAACAAACAAATAAAAAAAAACCAATCCAGATCCACATCTATCCATCATTGTTGAGGATCGATCAATCCATCGATCGATTCATCGATCCAATCGACAGTTTATTTGAATCAATTAAAAAAGTTTCTGAATTCTTTATATTCGCAGAATCATCATCAAGAAGTAGCTCTTCGAAAAGTGAAAAGCCCAAGTCGTTTAAAAAATGTTGAATTCCGTTGAAAAACAACAACAACGGAAAAAAAACGAAAAACGAATCTCAACTTCTAGACAAAATACCAGTAGAGAGAAAAAAAACCTACAACACAATTTGACTGGAAATGGTTTTTTTTTCTTCATTTTCTGATCTAGATTTCAAAATGTTTCTTTCTTATTTTCATGAGTAATTCTTCAATGTACGGCTATCGTTCATTCATTCATTCATTCGAATGTTTCGCATCAAACCAAAAAAAAAAAATCACAGCAACCAGGAACGATAGTCATTTTTTTTCCTATGAAAAAAAAACTTCTGATTCTTTGCAAAATGATGACATGGATTTTCATCATCATCATCATGATCGCTGCATCTTTTCAGTTTTTTTTTTTTTTGTTTGTTTGTTTGCCTGAGACATTGACAAGTCTACTATAAAATTGTGATGAACAATAATGAAAAAGCATTACATTTTCTTAACCGTGAAAAAGAAAACTTTTGTCATTTTTTTTTGTTTTTTTTTTGTTTTGTTCATCGTTCACCATCATCGTTTTAGACATTGTTTGGTTGTCGTCATAGTCGTCATCATCGTCAAAAATGATGGTGATGGAAATCATTTAATCTTGTATCGTTTGAGGAAATCTGAAAAAAAAAATAATACAGACCATTTCATCCAGGAACATGATCAATTTGATTTATTTTGTTTTTTTTTCTCTGTTGTTTTTTTTCATGAGCAACAATTCAAATTTGTGTTTTCGCTTCGTTGGTCCACATAAACAACAACAACAACAACAAACAACAACAACAAACAACAACAAAAACGACAACAACATTTGAAAAAATCTTCATTTAATCCTATTTCTTCTCTATGTGGTATGTATGTTTTTTTTATGGGTGTATTTAATCGATTTAAATATTTATTATTGTTGTTCCGGTGGCCCAACCAAAAAAAACAGTAAATGACCTACGATGACCGGCACTACAACGAATGATTTGTATCATCAAATGTTAATGATGATGAGTTGACTATTTTTTTTTCTACAATTTTTTTGGTCAATCGTTTTTTTTTTATTTGGTTGGTTGATTTTAACTCACAATCGAAATCATCATGATGATGATGATCATCACGATGATCATCGAATTTATTTTTTTAAAGTTTTTGGTCCGGAAATTTTCAGTATTTTTGGACTCTCTGCACTGTCCATGTACTCGATTGATAGTTGTTGTTGTTGTTGTTGTTGTTCGGTTGTTGTGTAGTATTATCATTTGACATTCAATTTTAGAATTTTTTTTTGTTGTTGTTGTTGTTACTTTCCACAATTTTTTTTTATTTTATTTATTGAAACTATAAATCATCATCAAAATTGATCATAATCATTGTCGTCATCATTAAATGAAAACTATGGATTTTTTTTTCACTATCCAAAAAAAAAAAACAACCAATAATGATTGATGATCGATTTTGATTACGGATATAGTACATATAGTGACCGATATATAGTGTTCGATATTCGAACATCATCATCATCATCATCATTATTGTTGAAAATTTTTTCTGTTTTTCAGTTTTTTTTATCCAAAAAAAAAAAAAAAAAAAAAATACAAAAATACAAGACACGCCTTGGCCTTTTTTTGCGTTTTTAGTTTGTTCGTCGTCGTCGTCGTCGTTGTTGTTGTTTGCGTACAAATTTGTTTCCATAATGTTATCGATTTATTCTCCATGATTTAATCAGATTTTTGTGTATGTGTGTGTGTGTTGGTGTGTATGGAAAAAATGAAACAAAATATGATCTTCTGATTGATAATTGACTTTGTAAGCAAAAAAAAAAACAACAACAAACAAACAAACAAATAAATCGATTCTTGGTAATAATAATAATAATAATAATGATGAACTATGATAATGATGTTCAAAATATACGGTGTGTGTGTGATAACAATAGAATTTTGTATTCTATTATCAATAATATCAATTGATCGCAATTTTATCGATAAATTCTTTGTCTTTTTTTTCGCTGTTGTTGTTGTTGTTGCTGTTGGAAGTTCAATGGATATTTTTCTGGCTTTTCTTATCTTACGATGTTGGTATATACCATGCATATAATTAATAATAACAACAACAAAATGACGACGACCATCACCACCACTACCATTACATGTCAAATTTAGATTGGTTTTAGATTGTTCGTTTGTTTGTTGTTGTTGTCAGCTTATAGTTTATTTTTTACTGCGAAAAAAAAAATTCTGTAGACTTGGAATCATCATCATCATTAATGATGACAACAACAACAACAACAATCAAACAATCAAACAAATAAAAAAATATTCATGCATAATTAGGTTATAAATGAAAAAAAAAACAAAATTCGTTGCTGTTGGCCTAGATTTTTTTTTTCATTTCATTCACCAGAATCATTGCCAGAATCATCACCAGAATCATCATCACCCTCAATCATATATATATCGCTGCTGCTGTTGAAAATTATTCAAAAAAAAAAATGATAATTTCAGTTTTCCATACGATAACAATAAAAGATTTTTTTTCTTCTTCATCTACAAATGACTGACAAGAATGAATTCCAATTGGGATGTATTTCCTGTTTTGTTGTAGTAGTGATTTTTTTTCCATTTGATCAACAGTGAAGAAGAAACAATTGTTTAAATTGTAATCACATTTTTTGTCTGTTTGTTTTCGATGTTTTTTTTTAAACAACAAAAGCCAGAGAGAGAGAGAGAGAGAGAGAAAGATGGAGAGGGAGAGAAAAAAAAATCCATCATTCAATAGGAAATAACCACCCCCACCATAATCCCCCTCCTGAAAAAAAAGAATGGATTGAAATCATTCAACCATAGTTTTTTTCTTGGCCCGTTGTTGTTGTTGTTGTTTTTGTTCCATTTTTCCATTTAAAAATTCCATTTGATTCGTTGCTATAGATTCAATGCAATGATGATGATGATGATGGTGGTGGTGGTGTGTGTTTGTGTGTGTGTGTGTGTTTACACAAAAACAATAACCAAAATGGAATAAAGTTTGATGACCAAGATGTGGATGGGCACAGAAGAAGAAGAAGAAGAAGAAGAGGAGGAGAAAAAAAACTTTTGTTTTAAAACTGTTTGAAAGAAAAAAACAACATTTCCACAATGATGAAAATTTTAAAATTCATAGATTTTTTTTATTTCAAATTTCCTCTTTACAAACAACCAGAATCTAGGTTAGTGTTGATTTTTTTTTGTTCCAATTGCTCAGACGATGGCTAAACTTGAACGAGATGTGTGAAAAAATAACCAGATAATCATCAAATGAATTTAAATGATAAAAAAACACACACACACACACAATGAATCCATGGAAAGTATTCGATCATTATCAACGACTGATGATAATGATGATGATGATGGCAAAAAAACCACATCACATCAATGATGATGATGATAGAATCTCTAACCGAAAACATTTTTTATTTTAAAACAGCAACAAAAAAAAACAGAAAAAGTTTTTTTTTATTTTATCGTGTGTTATTAAAATGAAACTTTGTGCAATTTTTTGTGTGTGTGTGCAGCTGCCACAACCACCATCATCATCACCACCACCACCGCCTTCATTATTATCATTGGTGTCCGCTAACAAGAAATTGATGCGCTCGAATTTTTTTTTTCACTTGATATATTATGAGACCAAAAAATAAAAAATAATAAAAACGATCCAAATGATCGTTGTTGTTGCTGATGATGATGATGATGATGATGTCAAAAGTTTTTTTGTTGTTGTTATCGACGTTAAAAATAATGTTTTATAATAATCGTCATCATTATTGTTTGATTCAAGAGTTCCATATTCTTGTTGTTGTTGTTGTTTCAGTTGTAGTTTTCTATCACTAAATATGGAGTTTAGTTTGGTGAATTCTGTTGTTCTGTGAATTTTTTTTTCATTCTTATTCTGCCCCTCAGTTATGATTATTATTGTCGTCGTCGTCGTCGTTTTTTGATTTTTTTCCCTTGTTTTACGTTATTTTAAAATCAGTTTTTTTTACCATCACTTCCGTTCGACAGATAGATAAATGGATGGAAAAACTTTTCATTTTTCTTTTGTTTTCTCCTCTCACTAAACATGAATACCCTGAATTGAGAACAGAATATTCTTTGCTTTTAAAATAAATTGTAATCAACGGAAAAAAATACTACACTAACACTGGTACATATGTTTAGGCCAAAAAAAACATGAATTTGAATATGGTGAACAGAAAAAAAATCCTGGTTAGTAATTTGATGTTTTTTTTTAACAATGTTGAATTTTATTGGAATGAAGAATAAAAAAAAACCAGCAATATTCGATCAAATTTCATGTGGTTAAAGTGTATAAAAAACGCACACACACACACACACACAGAATATTCTGATCATCATCATCATTGGTATTATGACCACATTAAGTCATTGATTGCCTTGTATTGATTCTGTTGATTCTGTTTTGTTGTTGTTATACAGAAATACAACAACAATATCAACAACAACAACAATAATAACATGAAGAATTTTGAGAAAAAAAAATCTCATTTAATGTAATGTTGAAAACAAACAAACAACAACGAACAAAAAACATCCAATCCCCTTGAAGAATATAAGAAATGAAAAAAAAATTCTATTCATCTCATAGTATGGATATATGTAATTTATATGACATCAACAACAACAACAACAACAACAACAGCAAGAATAATAGAATTATATATTTCGAAATACTTGAATGATGATGATGATGATGATAATGATGTATATTTTTTTCTTTTCGTTTGAATGTGTCGACATTTGGTTGACTTTATGATTTTTTCTTTTTCGTTGTTGTTCATCATCATCATCATTGGTTTTTTGTTATGGATTTGAATTCAAATGTTGTTTGTGTTTGTGATCGATCGAATACGATTAAGCTGATTAGGTTTTTTTTTTTTTGCTTTGCTATTGGTTTCGTTATGTTTGTATCCATCTTAATCGAAACAATTGACCGAAAATAAAGAATGAAATGAATGAATGATTCGATGCCATTCGGGTTATTTTTTTTTATTTTTATTTTTGTTTTTGTTTCCCCATATATTATTTTCAATATAAATCATGGAAAAATCATGGAATAAAATGTGAATGAAAAGGATGAAAAAAAAATTGGCTGCACACACACACACACACACTGCTGTGTACTAATGTATTGAATTAATCTTTGTTGAGATTTCAGTTATTTTTTTTCTCTTTTGCGAAATTTCTCTCTCTCTCTATAGGAATCGCCATTTGAGACAATTGTAACAAACGCACACACACACACACACACACGCACAGAAGCAGGAGAAAAACATTTTCATTTCACTTTTCATGATTTGATTGATTTTTTTTTGTTTCTCGTTCTCGTTCTATTTTTTTTTTTCATTTTCATTTTATTTTCACTTGTCACTTTGGTTTTTGTTGAAAAGTGAATTTTTTTTTTTTTTTTTTTTTTGGTTCCGTTTTTCTGGAACAATAAAAGCATTGGAATGAACAAGAATATCAAAAAAACTAAATTGAACTGAAATTCTTTGTATGATGATCCATAAATGTAAATGTTTTTTTGTTTCTTTGATTCTTTGTGAAATGATCAAAAAAAAAAAAAAAAAAAATTGGTGTGACTAGAATCGATAACCACAATAATACAAAAAAAAATGGTGTGAGCACGAGTGAAAAAAAAAATTTTAATTTTATCGATCATCATCATTGTCATTATCAAATGAATTGGATAATCAGATAAATTGATCACGATCTCATTGTATTGTTGGAACAACAATACAATATAGAAAAAAAAATGCAACACAGTGAAGTCAGCATTCAACCAGAAAAAGAAACAAAAAAAAACGTCATTGATGTTCAATAGCCAATCGATGGTTCATTATACAATCATAATAATAATAATAAAAAATAATACGCCGATTCGTACATTCAATTTACATATGCAATATTTATGAATTCTATATGAATCTAAATCTTGTCTTGAAGAGAATTTTTTTTCGTTTCGTTTCGTTTCATTTCGTTCCATTCATTCATTTGGATCGTCAATAAACAAATAAACAGACAAACAAACAAACAAAACTCATGTTATTCGTTTATTTACACACACACACACACACATTTATGTCTTTTGTGATACTATCTACTTTATCACTGTATGATTATGACTATTTCGACATTCTTGTTCGAAATTCATTATTTCTATACTGGATATATAAAGTTTATATATATATGTTTATGTAATGTAATGTTTGTACGACGACCAACAACAACAACAAGCGGGGTAAAGAACAAAAAAAAAATTTATAGCACTTTTTTTTTATTACATCACTATATGTTTTTTTTTTTTTTTTGCTTTCAGTTATGGGTTGTTGTTGTTGTTTTTTGTTGTTGTTTTTTGGATTGCCATTTTGCACCAGTCACCAACACAACCAGCACAACCATTTCTGTGATGATTATTTATTTTTCGTTTAACCTTTTTTTTCTGTCTTTTGTCTTTATTTCATCTTTCTTTTCTTTTTTTTATTATATGCTGGTACAAGTATTTTTTTTATTTTATTTTTCGTAGGTAATTTACATTCAGTGTATGTGTGTGTGGGTGTGTATATTACATTAAATTCAAATTTATTACATCACCACATTCGTATATTTATATTTGTTGATGTGAGAGAGAATAAACGAATGAATATAAAAAATAAAAAAAACGTTCATTGCCCTTCATAAAAGATGTTACCAAATGATTTCAATAGATAAAAAAACGAATAAATAGAATAGATAGAAATAAAATGTTAATGAAATGTAGTAATGATATTTGTGAATGATATACAGATTTGAATTAATGAATTTTTTTTTCTTGTAAACGGATTTTTGTTTTGTTTTTTTTCACCACGAAACGATTGTTGTTGTTTCATCATAACAACAACAACAACAACAACAACAACCGCCATACATACACAATTTAATTAAAATTTGTTTTTGTTTTTTTTTTTTTTTTTTTTTTTTTGTTCATCCATATACCGGTATAATTATACAAACAGCGACAGTTTTTTTTTTGCAGAGAAAAAAAATCCAAAATTAGCTGCAGAATTTAAAGCTGGCAATTTTAAACGTTTGCATATTCAATTTATGGAATAAATAAATAAATCCTTCAGAGATTAAATTATCGTCATCGTCATCGTCATCGTCATCATCATCGAAGTGAAATAATTTTCGTTGAAGCCAATTTCATATTTTTTTAATAGCCATGTCGTGGTAGATGAATGAATGAATGGATGAGCCAGAAAAAAAATGACAATCGAAAATTTATGGTGATTTCATATAACGAATGAATAGAAATGGAAATGAAAATGAAAATGAAAATGAAAATGAAAAATTTTCATTTTAATTTTATGGTTCAATTGAATTTTTTTTTCTTTTTTTTGAATTTGAATTTCAGTTTCTCGTTATGTCTCACTGTGTTTTTTTTTTATTCGTGTGCGTGGTTCTTTTATTTCTTTTTTTCTTTAGTGATTCATTGAAGAATAACCAGAATCTTATTATCATTTCAAATACCAATATTCATCATCATCATCATCATCATCATCATCAATAAAAACGAATGGCTACACACACACACACACACACACACACGGACACACATTTGATTGTTCATTGATATAGCCAGAAAAAAAAAATTTTTTTTTCTTCTGGTAATAAAATGTCAATCACATTGGAAAAGTAAAAGAAAAATTTAAATTTAAAATTTAAAATTTTACAATGCCAATTGAAACGAAATTGAAAATAATGTTCATTTGTGAAATGAAATTTCATTTTGATTCAATTTTTTTTTTCGTTCTGTTTCGTTAATTGAATATTCCAATTTCAATAATAACATATAAACAAATAAATGTAAAAATGAAAACCATTTGAATCAACTATAAAAAAAACAACAACAACAACAACACTATTTCAACATAACCATCCATGTCTATATGTCTATGTGTATATGGGTGGTATGTGGATGTTCATGTTTTTCAATTCATCTATATGCTACTACTATTTTTTTTTTTTTTTTTTTTTTTTTTGTTAAACGGATGAATATATCAGTTCCATGTCCATTAAATATAAAGTTTGGCGCCAAAACAACCTAAACCAAACAATTATGATTAGAATCAAGTAGTAGTAGTAGTAGTAGTAGTGGTGGTGGTGATGGTGGTAGTGGCATCAAATTGAATTTGGAACAAAACGAATGAAGAATGAAAAAAAAACAACAACAACAAAATTCTGGTCATTCGATCCTGTTTCTCTGTTTCAACAACCAATATTCACATTTGAATTTCTATACATTGATCCATATAATAATAATATATACCAAAATACAACAAATGTGTTTGTGTGTGTGTGTGAAATAAAAACCATGGCGCCAAAAAAAAAAATAAAAAAAAAATACAAAATACAAAATGACGATATTCAACTACGATATGAAAAAGAAGAAGCAGAAAAAGAATGTGATTGTGAATCCATCAGTGTTATATATATCACACATACATATCTACGGATGATATGATGATATATATCTGTCTGGTTGGTGTAATTCTCTTTTTTTTCCCGATTGTGGATAGCTATTTTTTTTCAGTATAGTTTGTTTTGGTGGCCCTTTCAGTACTATTTTGGCTTTTATTTCGTTTGGTTGGCTGTCTGTCATCCTGTCCTGTTCGTATATTTGTATGGTGTGTGTGTGTGCGTGTGTGTTCAAAGACAAAGAAAAAGAAGAAAAATTCATCTCATTTTAAGTTTTGAATTTTTGATTTTTTTTTCTTTCTTTCTTTTTTTTTTTTTTTTTTGGTTTTGTTTCCTTCCTTCATCATTCACTCTGTGTTTGATTTGGTTCAACGTTCCAAATAATAACCTAGTGTTTGTCTGTGTGTGTGAATGTGTTCAGTGTTTTTTTTTCCGATTGATATGAATGTTTTCTTCCGTTTTCAAATTGCAAAGATAAACGAAAAAAAAAAATTTCCTATTTCAACCTAAATGTGTATTTGTGTGTGTGTGTGTGTGGTGAATCATAATTTTTTTTTTCGTGGATTTAACCGAAAATCATCATCATCATCATCATCATCATCAGTGTGTGATTAAATAACCAATTTGTATTTGACCCGAATAATTTTCCAAAGAAGAAGAAATTTCAGCCCTTTAAGCAAGTGAAACCAAAAAAAAAAAAAAAAAAAACTTCAGTTCACCATCATCATCAGCATCATCAACATCGTTTGTTATCAGCAATATTTAAATATAATGATGATTATGACGGCCAATGGCCGCTTTTGAATCAATGATGCGTATTTTAAAATAGAATCAAGAATTTTGTCCACGAACTTTTTTTTTCTTTTTTCTTTTTTTTTTGTTGTTGGTTTGATTTGATTTGGTTTTGTTTTGTTTCTCTGGAGCAGAATCAAAAAAAAAAACGGTATGTTTATTTATTATTTCTCTCATCCAAATCGGTCATGCAATCAGAACATTTTTCTTTTTCTTTTTCTTTTTTCTTTTATCTTGCCAATTCGTGTGAGACAAACACACACACACACACACACACACACACACACACAGACATGGACACTAAGCCATGATTTTCATTCATTCAATCAATTTGGGAATAAAAAAAAAGAGAATCTGGATTATCCGTAAAAAATTTTGTGCTTATCAAGTTTATTTTGTAGTTTATATGGACACGATAGTTTGTCAATTTTTTTTGTTTTGTTTTGTTTTTTTTTTTGAATTGAATTAGACAGCAGCAGTAGCAGCAGCCAAAAAGCCAGTATATAAAATAAATGAGAATAGAATACAAATTTGAACGTGAAAGCTTAATACCAGAAATCTAGCCATTTGGATGAATGTAAAAGAATCATGTTGAAGATGATCAAAAAAAATGGTAGACGAATTAAACGAATCGTATTAATATAAAATGTAATGAAATAAGATAGATTCAACGATTCTGTTCAATCTTTATCAACCGGATTCTATTCCATTTTTTTCGTTTTGTTTTGTTTTTGATCTTCTATTCAATTATTCCGCAAGTTTAATAATCGTGACTAGAGTCAATTTAGATTCTTGTTGTTTTTTTTCTTATTTTATTTTGCAGATAATAAAAAATAATTTGATGATGACGATGATGATGATGATGATGATAATTCGTGATACCATATATATGTGAATTTGAATGTCACTCATTCGTTTCATTTTTGTCAAATAAAGATTCTGGATGTTATTTTTCTTTTCTGAAAGGGTGTGTTTGTTGATGACATTTTTTTTTTTTTTTTGCTTCTCAAAAAATTCTTTCGTTTTTTGTTGTTGTTGTTGTTGTTGTCATATAAAGACATTTAGCGTTTCTCTATTTTTTTTTTTGTTATTCTTAAATAAATGGTTTCGTTTCTAAGGAACCTTTAAAACGTGTCTGTGCGTGTGTGAGATAGAGATGGAGCGAGAAAAATGGAAGAAAATGGCTTCTTCTTCGTTGTTGTCGTTGTTGTTGTTGTCATCTTAAAAAATTGAAACTTTTTTTTCATCCAAAAAAAAAAAAAAAAAAAAAAAAAAGAAAATCATCAGTCTTTGTCGTGTGTGTGTGTGTGTGTGTGTGTGTGTGTAGTAATATCAAGTTACAGATATCAAAGTTTATAATCGACATGAATGGTTGACAAGCAAAGGAAAAAAAACCCGGCCGTACTTAGTGTAACCGATTGTATTCTTGTTCCATTTTTTTTCATCTTTTTCTTGAGAAATTATTATCCACTGAACAAGTTGAAAAAAAATGTAAAGTAAATTATTAATTTTATGATTAAAATTTATGTATTTTGTCTGTCTGTCTGTGTGTGTGTGTGTGTGTTTGTGACTGTGCACCAACCATGTCCAAAGACTATTTCATTAATTCTCATCAAATGGTCGTCCTCGTAGTCGTCGTCGTTGTCGCCGTAGTTGTCGCCGTCGTTGTTGTTGTTGTTGTTGTTGTTGTTGTTGTTGTCGTTGTTGTTGTTGTTGTTGTTGTTGGCGACATAATTAAGAATATCTCAGACAATAAAAAAAAATCCAAAAAAAAACTTTCACACAAAAGAATAGAGATTCTTATTCTGTTAAACATTCACAATGCCCGTGACATTATACCGGTAGTTGCAAATGTAGTCAGATTTTTGTTATTTTTTCCGCATTCTCTTAATTTGTTTGTATTCATTATGTTGATGTTTATGTGTGTGTGTGTGTTTTTTTTTATGTTGGAAATAATCAAGAATTGTACATGTGAAGACAATTCTTTTCTGGTTGTTTGCTCAGAATTCATATCCATAAACAAAAAAGAGAGATATATGTGTCATGCATACATTCCTTGAGATGTGAGGGTGGTATAACACGCTGAAACAACGTCAATGTTGATGTTTTTTTTCCTACAATGGTTATTTCATTCCATTTTGTATTCCATTAATTAAACTTTATAATAAATGGAATTTGAAAGAATAATTAAAACAAAAACACAACGAGAAAAAAAGTCATTTTTCAATCGGAAAAAAACTGAAAGGTGTGATGTGATGGTATACAATGCAAAAAAAGTTTCCTGCATTTGTGTTGTGTTCACCACCATTCGCCATTTTGTAACAGTCATTTTACATGTCATGTTGAATTAATCATATTCATCGCCATTCTCATATCCGAAATAAGAAATGCCATAAATAAAAAGAGAAAAACATTTCTACAGTTGAATGCCACACAATGCTATATTCATAATGAATGTGTAATTTGATTTTGATTTTGAATTTGAATTTGATTTTTTTTTTGTTTCCCATTCCCCATTTTCCTATTGTCCCCATAGGTGTATAAAGGATGTGTTATTTGTGTGTGAAAATGGGGAAAAATTCGAATGAAAACAAAAAAAAATGAAAAACTTTTTTTTTCTCGATTAACAGAAATGTTTCCTTTTCAGAGAAATTTTTTTTTTATTCAAACTATCCAGAAAAAAGAATATTCTGAAAAACTTTTTCTGTTTTTTTTTTGTTTGTTTGTTTGTTTATTTGAATTCTCAATATTATAAATCGTGGTTTTAATGAAAAAAAAATTTTTCGTCTCAACAACAACAACAAAACCAGCATCAGCATCATCATCATTATCCATTGGACGCAAATGAAGAATTCTTCATCATCTCATTTAATTAATGTTTTATAGCAACCATTTATATATTATTGTTTATTTTGGATTCCGTTGCTACTACCATATTATTACTGTTTTGTAGAATGTGATTCTATTCATTTCGTTTTTTTTCTACTTTTCTTTTTTTCTTTTGTTCATTTTATTCACTCATTCTGCGGAAAAATCACATTACCTTTTGTTGTTGTTGTTGTTGATTTTTATTCTTATGATGATGATGATTATACAGTTTTCAAAACCGCCCGGAATATAATGAAAAAATCTGAAAGAATCTGAATATAATGAGTTTAAGAAAAGACGAAAATCTTTTCAAATTTGATGACATTTTTCGTTCGTTCGTTCGTTCGTTTATTGGCCATTTTAAGCGATTTTTTTTTGTTTTGTTTCTCTCTCTCTCACTTCTATTTTGTTATTTATCAGTCTATTTAGACAATAGAATTTTTTTTACTTTAAATTTTGTCGTTGTTGTTGTTTACGTTCGCTGAAAAACATTGTGTGTGTGCCATCAATGTGATTGATTTGAAATTTTTTTTTTTTTTTTTTTGGTTTTGGTTTTCCTGTCATCTAATTTTCATTTTTTCCGGCTATTATTAATGAACATGGCACGCATATCAAGAATCTATATTTGGTGCGTGCGTGCGTTTTTTTTTTTTTTTTTTTTTTGATCATTTTGGATCCACTTTCAGCGAATAATGATATCATTTTATTGATTTACAGCAGCAGGCCAAGAAGGTCGAATTGATTTTTATTTTTTTAGTTCTAATTGGAAAACTCGCTTAATTATATACAGTTTTACAACGGTTAAATTTTTTTTTGGGTTGACAAAAAAAATTACTGAAATCAGGACATGTACTCCTGTGCTCTTTCTAGGTCTGGTGGTGGCCCTAATTGACACACATTTACGGTTCAATCATCATCATGAGCATCAAAAAAAAAAAAAAATTTCATTTTCTCTACCATCCTGTTTGAAATTTGATTATTATTATTATTATGACCACATTAGAAATCAAATTGTGATTGAATGTGAAATTGGACAAAAAAAATATGAGACAAACAGACAGCAAGAGAGAGAGAGAGAGAATTCCCTGTGGTATTATTTGTTTCATTTAAAAATCGATCAACCGAGTGGGAAAAAAATGGATTTTTTTTCTCTGTGTGTGTCAAACTTTTCTCTCTCTCTCTCTCTCTTTCTTTCTAACGATTGAAACCTTTTGGAAAATTAAATAAATCACCACCATTCATTCATTCATTCATTCATAGTAAAGGATCAGCTAAAAATTTATAGAAATATAAAACTTGGAATTAACCAAAGTGAATGAGTGGGTGAATGAGTGAGAGAGAGAGAGTGAGAAAAAAAATTAGTAGTAATTGATTTTGATTGATATAGCAGCACTTTCAACAATCAATAACTTGATATCGCCACTTTATATTTGATGATGAACAAGAAGAAAAAAAAATCCTAATTCAATGTGAACAAATATTATTATTATTAGTTTATTAAATCGATAAATGAATTGAAGAGAAAAAAATACACAGAATGAAAGGATGCCATTGAATAAGTAGATGATGATGATGATGATGATAAAGATGGCGGCATACACTTGAATAATAAGAATATTCTTTAAGATTTAAGAATTGAATAGAAATACATGTCATTATCATCATTTTTTTTTTTTATTTATTTATTGTTTGTTTGTAATTGAAATTCAAATATCCATAACCATTAAATTCTTATTATTATTTAGTGAATTCTGGGCAAGTTTTTTCCAATTCATTGTATACTGGGCCATTGAATGCATCGTTGTTCGTCGATATTCTTAACAACATTGAAGATTAATGAATCTAATATACATTGCTATGAATTTTTTTCCCGTCTATTCTGTATTATTCTGGCTGAAACTAATGATTCAACTTTGTTTTGAGTTCTTGTGTTATATATATATATATATAGTTGGTTAGTTATCTCCATTAAAAATTACATAACAACAACAACAACAATGGTAAGAATCAAGAGACATCTGAGACACATTCATTTATTGTCTACAAATTGATAGTTGAAAAAAAATGAAATGAAAATGATTCAACCATGTTGACCTACATTCGTTGCATATAACACATGGTACTTGTTTGTTGTTGTTGTTGTTTGTTTGGACCCCATAATTTTTTTTCACTTTTTCACTGTTTTGATTAAACTTTTGGATATAATTACTATATATATGTGAAGAACTTGAATATGTTGCTATTGTTGTTGTTGTTGTTTTTTCTCTGGTTTAGTTTGGCGGCCATTGAAATTATGGTGTTTGCAAATGAAAGAAAAAATCATTTGAAAATGGTGAATGAAATGAAACTTTTTTTCTTTTCATTTGAAATTTTCAGCCACAGCTAAAATTGTCATCTTTGTTTGCTGGTATTTTTGAGTTGGTGTTTTTTTTTCGCCAATTCCAGATACACACACACAGGCACACGCACACATTTAAATCGATAGAATAATTGGTCTCGTTATCAAAATTCGACAACCAGACAGAATTGTGAACAGCCAAATACAACAATAACAACAACAACAACAACAACAACAAAATAACTAACCAATAAACACGAACCATAATAATGTGGTACATCCAACAATAATCACAACGACCACCATTGAATATTGAAGTGCGAATGAATTGGATTTGCTTTTTATTCTTTGGAATTGTTGTTGTTGTTGTTGTTTTGGATGATGACTCTTTTGATATTACATTTATTCAACTACTGCTGCTGCCGCCGCTTTTTTTTTGTTACAAATTCTCACGACAATTTGGGAATTACAATTCGTACACATAGATGAAAAAAAAAGAAATGGCTGAAAGGTTAGTAAAGAGTGAAAAAAATGATGATGATGATGATGATGATGATGATGATGATACTTTTTCGACCAGGCCACAAATATATGTACAATAGAATCAGATTCTTTTGGTTTTTTTTTGGTTCATTCTAGATTCTTTAAGATGAATGAATCATTTTATTTTTTCTTATTTTTTTCCATTTTTCTTTCTTATTCCATTTTTCATTACTTACTTCTTCTTTTTCTTCTTCTGGTTGTATTCTATTCTTTTGATTCTTGCCATTCATTTGTTCGTTCTTTTTTTAGACTGTATTGTGTGTGTGTGTCCATAGTTCCCAAACGACGGCGACGACGACGACGACGATGATGATGAGTTTCCCGAGAGAGAGATTTTTTTTTATATATATACTAAACCAGACTTTGGGTTTTTCGTATTTATTTTCATTTCATTTTTTTTTTGCCAGACACACACATTTATCTAAGTACATGTGTGTGTGTGTGTGTGTATTGATTTGTTTGAATCGGAAAAGCTTGATGGTTCCAAAAAAAAGTAACAGAATTAATTTTTGTTTTTGTTTTTGTTTCGTACACGAATCAAATCGAAAATCAAATCGAAAACGGAAATCAAAACCATCATTTTCATTTGATGTGTGCATTTACATTCATTTTGGATGAAAATGAAAATCATAAATAAAACTTTTAAAATTCTTGCCATATGTGTGTCAAATATGGGACAGGTGTCTGTAGTATTTAAGAATAACCATCATTATCAATTTTTTTTTCTCTTCGATTCACCGGATATTTAAAATAAACGAATTTTTTTCGTTTTGTTCCTCTTCAAATTCTATTCATTTAAATTCACTTGGCCTGAATTTAGATTTGAATTATTCAAACATTTTTTTTCCAGTTTTTTTTTTGTTTTTTTTTGTTGTTGTCGTACGGGTTTTTTTCTGTTTGTTTGTTTGTTTGAATAGTTTTATGGTCGATAGTATAATGTGTATGTGTGTGTGTGTGTGCCAAACTTTAGTTTAAAAAAAAAAATTCAAACAAGAAGGATGACCATTGAATGCCCGAACAACAACAACAACAAAAAAAATAGACCGCTTTTTAACATAAAAAGAGAGAGAGAAAGAGAATGAAAAAAAACAACCATTCCATTTGCCAGTGACCATAATTCGATTTTACTAAACTTGAGGAAATCTTTTTTGTTGTTGTTGTTGTTATAGTTCGGGAAAAAAAGTGCTTGCCATTGCATTGAGTAAATATATTCAATTTTGATGTTAAAATGAAATAAAATAAAATAAAATAAAAATTTCTACAATACGAAAAACCGAATGGATCGGTCAGTCAGTCAGTCAGTTAGTCATTTTGTTTGTTGTTGTTGCTGCAGCTACTGCTGTTGTTGTTGTCTAGATGCAAATTCAGCACATTTTACATAATCGAAACTACTTGAAAACTTGAAAATGTGTAGAAGAGAACAAACCTTTTGATAACCAAATTGTTTGGCAAGTTTTAGTTGTTAAAGTTTTTTTTTCTGCTTGAAATTTTCAACAACCAAAAAAAAAAAAAAAAACAGAGAGAGAGAGAGAGCAAAAGAATTGTGAGATGTGTTTCAATGTCTGAATAATGAATAGAATAAATATTTATTCGAACAATTCAAAGAATATATATATATATATTGACAAGAATTTATAAAACAGAATAAATAGTCTTTTGGCCAATTCAATGATCTTTGAACAATTCAAATTGACCATTGACCAACTTTACATCATAATCATCATAATCATAATTTATTTATGACCATTAATAATAATCATAATCATCATAGTCATAATAATAATGACCAAATGATAATGATGCTAAATGTGGCTATGTTTTTATGATTGACGATTTTATTTGGACATTTCTGAATGATTCGCTGATAGATAGATAGATAGATAAAAAAAATATTTATATATTTAGAATCCTTCGAATGATTCATTTGAATTCGTACATTTGAATCGATACGATTGAATGAACATTTGGATTCCAGTATTTTTTTTTTTTTTTTTTTGTTTACTGATTGATTCTACACTTATCATTATCTGATGACGATGATGATGATGATGATTGTAGATTTTAATAATAATCACAATTTTATACAATGGAAAAACATTTATATATAAGCATAATAACAAACAAACATGAAAAACAACATTGAATGGCCATGACAAAAAACCAGCAACTCATGGTGTCATAGTGTCATAGTCAACTTGATGCAACAATGATGATATTGAGAATGAACATAATAAATGTTTATTTTCGCCATTTTTATTTTTTTTTTATTTTTATTTTTTATTCTTGAAATGATTTTCTGAATAAAACTTTATGTTTCTGTGTGTGTGTTGTGTTTTGTCTTCAATCTTTGAAAGATGTGATAGATAGACAGATAGATAGAAAACTAGTAGCAGCAGCAGCAGCAGCAGCAGCATGATTCATTCTTCCGATGAACAAATGATTAATCTATGATCATTAATCTTTACGAGAGTTTTTATTTTTGCTTTTAGATTTCTCTCTCTCTCTCTCTCTCTCTCTCGCTTTTTTTTGTCTGGTTGCGAACATTCATTTCACTGCTGTTTGTTTGTTCCAAAAGCAGCCTCATATGTTTGTGTGTGTGTGTGTGTGTTATGCATATGAGCCCAGTTTTCATAATGATCTCCACATTGACCTTGACAAGCAGAATGAAAATAGAATCTAATCTAATCTTGATGTTGTTGTTGTTGTTGTTGTTGTTGCAGAAAAGTTTCAGAAAACTAAAAAAAAAAAAAATAATCTGAGTATTCAATTAAAAGATTGTTTCATAAATAAACATATTTCATGAACAAAATAAGAAATGGTCAAAATTTTTAATAATAATAATTCTTGTCAACCATTGATTTGGTTAATTTCAGCTAATATTCTGGATTGTTTTTTTCCCGATTCTTTATGCTCAATGTCATCACAATGATTGCGTAGAATATCCCCAGAATCATAGTTTCGGTTTTTTTGTTTTGTTTTGTTTTGTTTTTTTTTAATATTCCAAATTCTCAGATGATCATTCATCTTTGATTATTGTTCTTGTTGCAATAGTTTCGACGATGGTTTGTAGTGATGGAAAAAAATTGATTTTTTTTCTCTCTATATCTTTCTTACCACCCAAAAACAATTCATTCAATCATTTTAATAATAACGACAACAACAACAACAACAACAACAAAAGTAAAGCGAAAAAAAAACAATCATCAATCCAATCCAATCCAATTCCAATCGAAAATTGCATCAAAATGAATTGAACCAAACTGAATCAAGAAATAAAAAAAACAATCATCAATCCAATCCAATCCAATTCCAATCGAAAATTGCATCAAAATGAATTGAACCAAACTGAATCAAGAAATAAAAAAAGGAATCATCATCGGCAGCTGCATTCAGTAGCAGCAGCAGCAGCTGAAAATAATATGGATTGGAATTCTTCGTCGAATCAAATTCTGTATATCGTCATCACCGGTGAACAAAAAAAAATAAGAAAAAGTTTTTTTCCATTTCTGTGCATAATGGCTAATATTGTGTGGTGAAAATGGCACATAGAAAATTTTTTTTTGTGTTTGGCCCGATGTTATTATTATTCTATCGATGGATTTTTTTTTTTTTTTGGATTTTCTTTTTGCCACACATATGACAAATCCCTTTTGATATTTTTTCCATTCATTCATTCATACAGAATCGAACATAATTTGGTCCATTCGTGAAATTAGCTCTTTTTTTCTTGTTTTTTTTCTGGTTGTATTAAAGTGATGATCATTAATTGAATCATTTTCTCTCTTATTTCCTTTCAGGTTTTGTTGTTGTTGTTGTTGTTGTACCAATTTTTACTTCATTTATTCATCCACACAATCTATAACCATCATTGTTGTTATAATTATTATTGTTGTTCTTGTTCAGTTTTTTTTGTATTTGACTTTCTTTTTTTTTGGCCACACTTTCTTTTGTCACTATTTTCATAATTATTTGTCTTTCTCTCTGTGTATGTGTATCGGCTTTTTCATATCAGCTAATTTGTCGTTTCTCTCTCCCATTCTCTCTCTCTCTTTGGTACGATTCTTAAATAATTTTCATTTATTCTCTATTTTTTTTCTCGATTCCTGATTCATGTGTATGTGTGTGTGTGTGTGATAGAGTGCAAAAATGTGTTTTGTATTGTCGAATATTCTGTACTACACATTTCTATTTGATTCTATTTTTCTATTTGATTCAATTCAATTCAATTCAATTCAATTCTATTCATGCAATGTGACAATGACCATTTTCACTATTATTATTATTATAACAATAAATAGTTTTTCTTATTCGGCCATTATTTTTATATTGTATAAAATGGCCATTGCTTGCTTGCTTGCTTGCTTGCATTCATTCGTTGAACACCATTAAAATGAATCGAATAAAAACCAAAAAAAAAAGAATTCCATTCTGTCTAGTCAGTAATTTTTTCCATGTTTCTTTTTGTTGTTGTTGTTGTTGTTGCCGCTGCTGCTGCTGCTGGTGCTGCTGCTACTGCATGTCCATTCTGTTATTTTGGGTATAAAAATTTCAAATAATAATGATGATGATGATGATGATAATAATGATATTATTATTGGATTGGATATATGTGTTATAAGTAGTCTTGGAAGAAGAAGAAAACAAAATAATAATATTGACAACAACAACAACAAAATAATAATATTTGCACTGACCTTATAATGATGATGATGATGATGACCAAAAATGATACAATTAATTATCCGATAATAAGACAATGAAGCCATAGCAGCGACAGCAGCATCAGCAGAAGCATTAGATGTCTTTTTTTTTTGGTTCTTACAAAAAAAATGAATCCCATATAAATAATGATATTATATCAATAGAATTTAGGAATTGGCCAACGGTGTCTGTGTATGGGTGTATGGGTGTATTAATATTCTGGAACAAAAATTCCAAATACGGCCATTTTTGTTGGTTGTTTTTTTTTCTCATTATTTGCTTTTCAATTATTAGTTTTTAGTCTCGGTCATGTTGAATTCATCCAAGAAGAATAATAAAAAATCGAAAAATCAACAATAAAAGTTTGAAATTAGATCCAAACACAAACACACACACACGGAATAAAAAATGAAAATTTTTGATAAATTTCCGGGCGCCAATCCAGAATTTTTTTTTTTAACGACTGATCCGGTTTTTTTTCGAAAAAAAAACAAACAAACAAACAAAATCATAATGAAAATGACTTAATTGACTTTCAAACGACCAAAAAAAAAAAAAGAATTAGTATCCTGAAAACTTTATATAAATCTTTTTTCCTGTTTCACATTCATTTTCATTAAGGGGTGTTGCAACAACAACAACAACAACAACAAAAAAACCCAACCTCATCTTCATCAATCTATACAGACGCCATCATCATCATCATCATCATCATTATTATTGATTGTCAACTAAATGTTTGTTGCTACCGTTAGTTGGTTGCTGGTTAAATATTGTTGTTGTCAAAATATATATAACCATAGTTAAATGGCAATCAATCTTAATCTCAATTAGCCATTTATTTATTTATATAAAAAAAAAAAATAAACCTTGTATGGCCATATTAGTGGTGGAACTTTTTTTCCATTTCTTTTTTCTCTCATAAATTTTTATTCGGCTGTTTTTACTTTCTTATTTTTTTGTTTCTTTCTAATTTTGATCATAATTTTCAATGTTTCTTTTTGATGTTGTGGGTGAAAAAAAAATGTCGACGACGACGACTACGGAATTACAGGTCTTTAGATTTAATCAACCGAAAACAACAACAAAAACAAAAATAAAAATTTTCAGAAAACATGGATAAATCTACCCATTTTGGAATGAAAATGAAAACCAGATTTCAGTTTCAGACTAGTGGTAGTTGGTGGAACAGTCTTCATTTCCTTTTTTTTTGATAAAAGTTTTCGAGTTTTTTTTCGAGTTTTTCATTTCTCCACCTTTTTCCGTTACAATTTACAGACTAGACTAAAACTTTAAATAATAATAAATTCCAAGCACACACACACACACACACACAAACATTTGATTTTTTTTTCGTTAGTTCGTTCGTTTCAAGTAAAAGAATCAATATTCTTACATGTCAATCAGGCATACATGAAGCTCAGTTCAGTCAGTCAGTCATTCAATTCCATTCAATCATGCAATTATATCAATAAGTAAATAATTGGCTCATTGAAAGTTGTTGAGTATAGTTTTTGTTGTTGTTGTTTTTGTTGTTTTTTTTTCATCCACTGATTGATTGATTGATTCATGGCTACTGTATGCGAAAAATCAAAATGGAGTTTGGAAAATATGGAAATTACAGATAATTTTCTCTTTCAAGTGTTTACTTCTAGAAAAAAAAATTCCGAAATATGGATTGCGTTGAGTTTTTTTTCAACACTTTAAGCCTAAATTGGGAATTTTTTTTTTTTTTTTGAATAAAACAACTTGGTAATTAAAGTGTTAAACTTTTTTCTTTTTCTTTTTTTCTAGTGATTGTCATCTGGTTATAATGTAAAAACAATAACACACACACACACGATAATAAGTGGAACAAAACAACAAAACATCGAGAATCGAATGGAATCAATTTGAAAAAAAAATTTGGTTGTTGTTGTTGTCAATGTGATGTTGTTTTGTTCGTTTTGATTTGTTTTTTTTCAGTTTATTTTTCATTTTCATTTTCTGGATCGAATCTAATGTGTTGTTTTTAAAATTCGATTGAAGTGTGTGTTGTGTGTGTGTGTGTGTGTGTGTGTTGTTGTTTTAAATTTCAAGCTATTGATCGTCGTTTACATCAAATGAATGTGGGCAATGTGCGCCGAAGTATCCATCAAACGGTGCCCATATCAGTGTCATCATCATCATCATCATCATCATTATCATCATCGTCAATATCAACAACAACGAGAAATACACGAATAACAACGATAAAACAACGGTCAAGATCATCATCATCATCATCATCATCGACGACAAATAAATCGGATCAAAAATTTGATTTTGATTATAATAATTATTATAATCATCAACAACAACAACAACCATCATTACCATTATCATTGGCTACAAAATCAATTACAAATGATCACTTAATACGGCGATCAATTAATAATGGCGCCTTTAAAGGCGCCAAAACTAATGCTGAAATTGGTGGCGGTGGTGGTGGTGGTACAGCTACTACTGCTGTTGCAGCTTCAGCAGCTGCCAGTTGTAGTCGCACCGCCACCACCATCACCACCACCACCACCAACACCACCAACGCTAACAACACTACTTCCGCTTCAACAACAACAACAACAATTAGTCCAGAATGTTGTTGCTGTTTAGAATTATTTATTGGGCCATTCATTTATTATATTCTAATTGTGATATTCTGTCTTTGTATATATCTATGTTTGGGTGATCAACCACCACATGTTTTTGCTTTCGAGCAATTTGTTGCCAAATTTAATTCATCATCATCATCATCATCATCAAAATCATCGTCTTCATCATCATCGCAACAACAATCATCAATGTCTTTAAAAATTTTATCAAATTATTCATCATTATTATCAATGAAAAAGACAACAACAACGACAACAGCAACGACTAATACAACCAATTCAGCTACTTCAAATGGAACGATATTTATGAACACTGTCAATCATCATCATGATCATCATTATAAATATAATAGTGATAATAATAAAAATAAATTTATAAAATTAAATCGTCAACCTCGAAGTGCAAAAAATGATAATATTGAATCATCATCATCATCATCAACAACAACAATAATAAAACAATTTACAATATTAGCATTATTACCTGGTGAAAATGCACCGCTTATAACAAGAGCATTAAGGGATGGCCAATCAAAATGGGAAATATCAACACATCGTTCTGATTATTGGAATGAATTTATTAATAAAACTGGAATGTCATCTATGAATAATAATGAAAATAATGTACAATTATCACCATTACGTGCTTCCGATATTCAATTAACAGTTTATTCTGAACCAATACAAAATGATACTGAACGTATATTAACATCAACATGTGAATGGATTAAAATACATAAACCGGCATTAATATTATCATTATTAGATCCATATCGGTCATTTTATGTGGCAATGATTGCACAACAATCATTAATACCATTCATTTCAATGACACAGAATTATCAAAATGAAATCAATCCTATTACACCATCATCATCATCATCATCATCATCATTGACAATAACAAAAAATGAAGAAAAAGAAGAAGAAGCTAAACTGGTAAGTTTTAAATCAGTCATAAATTTAATTTTGGAAATACAAAATTTTCATGCCATCAGCCAATCAAACAAACAAACAAACAAAAAATTTTTTTTTCAAGCTAAAATTTCAATCACCATGTAATTTCGATGATTGATATGTTTTTTTGTTTCTTCTTCTTCTTCTTCTTCACTTTCTCGTGGAAAATGAATATCATTTCAATTTATCATGGTTTGAATTTAAACAAACACACACCCACACACACACACAGCCTTTTTTCACCACCACCACCACCACCATTCACCCCCAGACAATATAACATGAATAAATTCAATAGCACTTAAGTGATGATGATGATGATGATGATGATTGCCATATCAGAGATTTTTCTTTTTGTTGTTGTTGTTGTTGTTGTTGTTCAATTCTTGATTTATAGCCATCAATTTGATTTGATTTTTGTTTTTCGTTATACCATCACCACCATTACTACCACCACCACCACCACCATCATCATCATCGATATTCATCATGTCAAAATTGATTTCAATTTCCAATGAATCAATGGATACATTTCTATATTTTTTTCTTTTGCCAAAACCAAAAAAAAAAAAACTGGCTCTGATCCAAACACACACACACACACACACACAGAGTGAAAAATTGTTTATGACCAAGAAGAATTTTTTTTTTGATTTTCCGTTTTGTTTTTTTTTTTTTTTTTGTTCAAATTCGGTCCAAAAATGATGACGAAAAATGCAAAAAAAAAATGAAAATGAAAATTGAAAATTGAAAATCCTATTTGTTGCCATCGTTAGTTTTTTTCTCTGTCTATATTGATTTGTTTTTTTTTCATCTTGTTCTTGTTGAATGATGAATGAATGAATGAAAAAAAATGCTAAATAATTGAATATGTGATAATGGTGTTGGTGGTGGTAGTTGGTGGTGGTGGTGTTGGTGGTTGTTGGCGGCCGTGACGGTGTCAAAATGCCAATTACAGAATGAAACTAAAGAAGAGAAGAGAAGAGAGAGAGAGAAAAAAAAAATCCAATAATGTTCACGCACACACACACACACACACACACGAATATATCCATGGCCAAAAGGCAAAATCATTCAAGATGTGTGATTATAATGATGAAAATGGGGATGCCATACCAAAAAAAAATAATCATGATAAACCCTGTGTATGTGTGTGTGTGTGTGCAATCGCCAAGTGTCAAATAAACTGTGATGATGATAACAGTTCTGATGAAGAAAAAAAAATAAAAAAAAAATTTCAGATTCTTGACATCATCATCATCATCATCATCAGTAAACATATATCTATATATATTATATATATACACTTTCTAAAAATCGATTTAACCGATTGATCGATCTATCGATCAGTCTATGTTGTAGAAATAGACACACACACACACACACACACAAACACACTTGCACACGTACACTGAATCTCAAAGAAAATCTCGAAAATCCATATGAATGTTGGTGAGGATCAATTTTTTGTTGTTGTTGTTGTTGATTCAAAGAATTTTTCATTCTCTATTCATCATTCATTCATTCATTCATTTATTCTTTCTTCTCTCTCTCCAACTATATACATGTGCTTGAATGAACGTTTACAGAATTTATATTTAAAAGTGGTGAAAAAAAAATTGAAGAATTTGTGAAGTAGTGAAATTTTTTTTTTTTTTTTTTTGACACTCGATACTCAATAGGCATGCTACAAATCTAGACATCAAATCGTTGAATCGTTGAATCAAATGAAATGAAATGAATAAATAAAAGCGACAAGCATGGCAAGAGGAAAACAAAATAGAAAAAGAAAAATATTGTATTGGCGGCATTGGCAGCAGCAGCAGTTGCAGCCAATATTGATGATTAAATTAAAAGCAATGATGATGATGATGATGATTGGTTATTGGTTATTATCATTCAATCACATCTCATGAGGATTCTATACATTTAATTTCATTCAAACGTGTCATCATCATCGTTGTTGTTGTTGTTGTTGTTGTTGTATCATAAACGTTTACAAAAAAAAAAATTTATATCAAAAACATAAAGAAAATAAAATTCTTTGTCCCATTCATTGGCTCATTATTGATTATTGATATATATATAGATATGGAATATATGGGTCAATTATTATCATCATCATTGATCATGAGACGATCATCATCGTTAAAAACGTACATATTTCGAATAAATTTCTTATATCATTGATAATGATGGCTATTATGTAATCGTACGAATGAAATAAAAAAAAAACAATAATGATAACGGATATTTTGATGTTGTTGCTGCTGCTGCTGTATATACCACATATCATATTATTCGCAATTGATGAAAAAGAATGCAGATAATCAAATATTAAGAAATGAATGAATGAATGAATGAAGAAAAAACAATAAAGCTAGAAAAAAGAAAATAAATCTGGATCATTTTGGTCGAATTCTGTTGAATAGAGAACGAAATTGCATATATGCCAATACACTAAAAATGGTATGGAATTTTTTTTCTCGGTTCTTTTTTTTTTTTGGTTTGAAAATAATAGAATCATCATCATCATCACACATACAGGAATAATTGAATTTCTAATGCAAAATCAATGGGTGACAATAAATATTTATGGTGCGTCTGTCTGTCTGTCTGCCTGTGTGTGTGTGTGTGTGTGTGTGTGTGTGTGTGTGTGTGTGTGTGTGTGTGTGTGTGTCTGTTTGTGTGCAGACACAACAGAATCATTTAATCAATCAATGAATATTCTTCATACTATTCCATCTATCCATATAATTTAATCATCATTCGACTACAGAATTAAATTTAGTTGTTTTATTTGTTGTTGTTTTTGTTGTTGTTGTTGTTTAAAAATTGGATCATTAATAAATGTGATTATTATTAATACAAACCAACAATTCAACAACTGGGAATCTTCTATCTATTAAGCTAATCTCTCTATGTGTGTGTGTGAGTGTAAATGAATGAAATGAAAAAAAAAATTTTTTCACTCCAGTCAATCTCATTTAATTTTACTGGATTTTTTTTCACGTTGTTTTCATTGTTTTCATTGCTGTTGTTGTTGTTGTTGTCATGAATTCAAAAAAAAAAAAATGTTTGATGATTCTTGAAAGCTTTCACTCATTCTCTCCACTGTTTTTTTTTTTGGATTCTTCTACTTTTTTTTCTACGTTCATTCGTTCGATGTTGATAAATAAATTGTAATCATCAAACAGCAAGCACAGCAGCACACACATGTTTGATAAAAAGACAGCGGCAACAAAAAAAAATGTTGATGTAATGGAAAGAGAAAAAAAAAAAAGAATCATTCATTTCAGTAATCGATAAATCTCAGCACAGTTTAGTTCATCACTATTCTTATATTCTATGTTTGATAGTTGAATGGTGTGTATGTTGATGAATGCAAAAGAAAAAAGAATTGCTCATTAAAATCATTGACAAGGCCGTTTTTCTCTCTCTATTTTTCCCGTTTCTTATAGATAAGATAAGAATAAAATAGCAAGAGAAACCAGATATCCGATAGTAATAACGTTATATCGTGTGTGTGTGTGTGTGTGTGTTAACCCTTTTTTTGTTTGATCTATTTTTTTCCCCCCGGTGGTTGGTTGTTTGTTTTCGTCTGTCTATATATATATTTTTTCCATCAGTTCGATTAAAAAAATCCATCAATTCTATGGCCAATAGATTGAATGTGAACAACACACACACACACATGCACACACAGACACACATGTAACAATCAAATTTTCGAATCAAAAAAAAAAACTAAACCAGATTGAATTGAAAAAAAAATGATTGATAGAAATTGAATTGGCATCTAACCAAAAAAAAAAAAAAAAACAAGAAGAAGAATTGACCATCTTCATTGAGAAACATTCTTTGTAGTTGTAATTTTTTTGTCAACATCCATTTGTTGATGTGTGTGAGGCAGAAATTGTGCAAAAACAGCCAAAAAAAAAATTTAAGCCATACATTTGAATGCGAAAAAAATGAGCAAAGATTCTATTTTTTTTGATTCATCACTTTAAGAAATGAAAAAAAACCATTAAGACAAATCCTCTTTCTCTTTTGCTTCTGTTCTGTTAAATCAATTCTGGATTCTTTATTTTTCAAGCGTGATATTTCAATTCTCATAGAATAAAGAGTGGATGGATGGATGGTGGTGGTAGTAGTAGTGGTAGTGGGGAACTTATGGTGATGTTGTTACAATACAATGTAATCAGTGGACATTTATCATTTTCAAAACATTTTACCGTATTGTTGTTGTTGTTGTCATTGAATTATTTCATTTTTCATTTTAAATTCTGACACACATATACAGCAGCATGAGCAGCGCCACCAAAAAAAAAATATTTTATATTCATATGAAAACTAAAATATTCCTTGTTTTTGATTCAAAAAGAAAAAAAAAGTTATGAATATTTTTCTCTCTTTGATGCACGAAACTTGAAATGGATGCAAACAGAACAGAACAGAATGAAATCAAATTTTTTAGACATATATCATATATCAGAGGATTGAATTTTTCTTTTGTTTAAAAAATAGGAAAAAAAAAAGTTTGTAGAAAAAAAAATCGATTCTGTTGAATTAAAATTAAACAGAAAAAAAATTATTCATTCCAGTGAAATATTTGTCACTTTTTGTGTGTTGATCATGATCATATTTTTTTTTGTTGATCAATTTTCAACCAGTAACACCGCTTCTCTGCTGCCACACTCACCCATCCCCACCCACTCACAGGAATCGATTCTTTTGAAATTTTTTTTTTTGCATAACTAAAAAGGTGTTTGATGATGATGATGACGGTGACAATAATCATAAATTTTAAATGAAAAATCAACTCTTAGATATTTGAGAGAGAAAAAAGTTTTGATTTTTTTTTCGTTGTTGTTGTTGTTGAATCATTAAACATCATTCATTTATTCATGAAAAAAAATCTTATTTATTCATTCATCAATTTCTTTCTTCTTCTTTACTACTCTCTCTCTTTCTTCGTCGATTGAATGCAAAAATTCTTCGACCAAATTCTGATATTCTTCCATTGACAATTGTGGATATTTACGTCGAAAATGTCCACAATTTCCATTTGTTAGTAAATCTTTTCTCAGCGTTTCCTTTGATTCTGCTCCTCCTTCATTGGAAATCATTGAAAAGTTTTTGCGTTTTTATTTTCAATTCATTATCATAATTTTCAATATCCATCATCATATCCACATTGTTGTTTAATTCAAATGTTCGGATCAATTCATTGAACATTTTATGATTATCCATAGCGATGAATGGTCGATGAAGATTGGTTAATTTTTTCAATATTGCATGAATTACATTTCTATCAAAATCATTATCTATAACAGTAGATAATGATTGTTGTCGTTGTTGAATATCCGGTATTGATTGATTGACAACAATTGCATCGTGAATCATTCGATAATCAATATTAGCATCATCATTTGTGGTTGCTATTCGATTGAATATTGGTGAATACATTGGTGATTGATGATAGCCACTCATTTTCTAAAATTTTTTATACCAGTTAATTCAATACACCACATACGCTAAAATATGCATTTGAAGAAATTCTCGAATGTTTTTTTCTCTTAATTTGATCATACAGTTCTTAATTTCTTTTTCTTTTGTTTTTTTTCACCATTTTTTTTCTGATTAAACACACAGGATAATGATCAACGTTTTCCACAGAATATAAATCAAAATTATTGGTTACCACCACCACCATCATCATCATCATCATCATCATTACGTTTATCATTAGATCCACCAATACAAACATTGGCCGATGCAACATTTAAATTATTGCGTACACAATATTGGTTTGATGCCTTATTAATCATTGATGAATCAATTGTTTCTGATCAATTTGCTCGTCGATTAACTTCATTATGTGATTCATTTCGTTATGAATATGAACAACAACGACAACGACAACAACAACGACACCGACAACATCAACATAATAATAAGAATGTGAAACAATCGAATTTTTTTCGTTCATTTCATCATAATTATCCTTATTCTTATCATCATCATCATCATTATGATGGTGGTGATAGAAAGCTCAATTCCAGAGAAAAACTTTTATCAAAACGATTTAGCCATGAATCCATTTATTCTTCATCATCATCATCACCATCATCAGAATCGCAATATGACACTTTTGATTGGATGGAATTGAAACGTTCGTCGATCAAAAAAAGTGCCATGTTAGCTGATACATTATTACATAAGCCTATCGGAAACCATCACCACCACCACCACCACTACTACTTCTACCCCTAAATCATCAACTATGGCCGATACAGATAAAGATACAACGACTTTTTTTACTAAACAAGATGATGATGATGATGATGATGATGTAAAATCAGAATCAATATTTGAACAACAACAACAACAACAATCGTTGAAATATGATAGAATAATACGAAGAAGAGGAATAAAATCTAAAAAACCATCAAGTGCCAAACAACAACAAGAAATTCGTCAATTAAAAGCTGGTCTTTTAATGTCCATATGGAAAAATCTCATGATCATACGTGTATCTAAATCTTTACCACAAAAAGAGGTTCGTTTATTTTCATTTTTTTTCTGTTGATAAAATTTCAAGTTTAACATTCTTTTTTTCGTCTCCATACACACACCCACACACCCACTCATATAGTTTTATTTACGTATGGCCGAAATACAGACAACACATCGTCGTATTGTATTAGTACATTGTGATAAACGTACAATGAAACGTGTTATTCATAATGGACGTGAATTAGATTTATTTAATGGTGAAAAAATTTGGATTCTATTGGATGGTCGTCTAGGACCTGATGAAAAATTCGATACTATTTCATCATCATCATCATCATCATGGTTCAATGGTGATGGTGATGGCGTTAATGGAAAACAAGATGATGATCATCATATGGACAGTGTCAATGATAATGATCAACTACCATTACCAGTTGGAATGTTAGCCATACAGAATCGTCATCGTAAAATTTATGATCCAGAATTATTAGATTCAATAGTAGAATTGATGGGCAAAGCAGCATTAAATTCTTATCAACTACGGCTATTACAGAAACAATATCCAAAATCTAGAACATTATTTCAAAATCAAAAACAAATCAACAACAACAACAACAACCATAATAATAAAAAGAAACCCTTCGGTTATTATACATCAAGTGCCTTTAAATCATCACCATCATCATTATCGTTAATTTCAAATAATTCATCATCATCATCATCATCATCAATTGTAACTAAACCAACATCTTCATTACCCATGAAGCCTTTCAATGATGATAAAAAACAGCGTGAAAATTTAAAACAAAAAAAATCATCAACATCAACATTGTTACATAGTTTGTCATCATTATCATCTGTGAATACTGGTTGTATAGATTCGGCTGCGAATTATACAAACGAACAAATTGATTATCGTATCGATATTTTACGGTAAGTTTTTTCCATTCTCATCATTTTTTATCATCTCTAACTAAATTGGAAATTCTGCTGAAATTCTTTAAATCAAAAAAATTTTTCTCATTTTGTGTTGGATTTAAATCAGTTTTTGTAGCCAAACAAGAGAAGACAAGCGAAATAAAATAAAAAAGTTTTCATTTCTGCTTCATTGTATTTTATTTTATATTTTACGGTAGTGTTTGTGTTCCATTTCTCATCATTTTTTGTTTAATCATCTCTAACAACGAATAATTGATGAATGATGCTGAAATTCTTTAAATCAAAAAAATTTTTCTCATTTTGTGTTGGATTTAAATCAGTTTTTGTAGCCAAACAAGAGAAGACAAGCGAAATAAAATAAAAAAGTTTTCATTTCTGCTTCATTGTATTTTATTTTATTTTATTTTTTTGACGTTATTATAATCCTTGTGTGTCTGTGTGTGTGTGTGTGTGTGTGTGTGGGTTCTGCTTCCGGGATTCTTTTGTTTAATTCATGACAATAAACAACGAATATATATACGTAGATGATGATGATGATGGCTTCTATTCATGATAACATCATCATCATCATCGTCATCATCATCATTGTTTTATTTCATAGAATTTCCTGTTGTTTGTTTCATGATGCTTGACAATTATTTGTCTACTTGTTTTTTTTCATACATTGTGTTTTTTTCATATATGATGATGATGATGATGAAAATGTACTCATAATTTTTCTTTTTTATTTGTCTATTTTGTTTTATTTTTTGGTCTTTTCAATTCGTTTTTCTGTTGTCGTCATCGTCATCGTTGTTGTTGTTGTTGTTGTTGTTGTTGTTGTGATGGAATAGAAAATGAAAATGAAAACGAAAACGATCAAACATACATTGTCATAATAATAATTCTAAAGATTCCGGAATCATAAATTTTTCCATTCTCGTATCGAATTGGCTGATTCTTGATTCTTTTTTTTCCAATTTATTGTTGTTGTTGTCTTATTTTAATTCGAATGATAAACATATGGTGTGTTTGTGTGCGTGTGTGTGTGTGTGTGTGTGTGTGCATGAAAATAATTGAACTTTTTTTTCTTGAAGAAGAAGAAGAAGAAGAAGAAGAAGAAGAAAGAAAAAACCGTGACAATGAAAATCATTGAAAATCTTTGGAAATTCTTGTTGTTGTTGTTGTTGTTTTTTTTTCTATTTCATTTCCATCAAAATAGTAACTTGAGATTATGATTATTATATATACGAACACTTGAAACAACAAACATGAACAAACACGCACAATACTTGAGATTCTTGATTCTTTTTTTTTATTCTGTGTGATATATTTTTACTATTTCAAGATCGAATCAAGTTATTCAATGGTGTTTACAAACAAACACACACACACACACACACACAATAAATATAGCTAGTTTGCTGCCATTTGATGGATTCATTCATCACATTTCTACCACACATACACACACAAATAGTCGTCCGTTTTTTTTTGACATGTTTTTCTTTTGCCACTTTACCATCATACAACAACACAATTGGCAATTTGGACATATTCAAATGTTGATTCTAATTCTTGAAAATCGATTTCATTCTGTAGATGATCTTTTATTTTTTTTGTTATTATTACTGATTGACAATAACCATTTGTTTGTTTCAAATTTCATGTGTGTGGGTGGGTGTGAAAACTTGATGATGCTTGTTAGTAGCTGTTTGTATGTTTGCCAGATTTTTTTTTCTAGCTTTTTTGATCACATACATGAACATGAACAGACTATATGA
Source organism: Dermatophagoides farinae (assembly GCF_024713945.1). Taxonomy (NCBI): domain Eukaryota; kingdom Metazoa; phylum Arthropoda; class Arachnida; order Sarcoptiformes; family Pyroglyphidae; genus Dermatophagoides; species Dermatophagoides farinae. The sequence continues at coordinate 1,580,643 of NC_134686.1, read as the reverse complement.
ATGATGATGATGATGATGAACTGTTGTTGAAAAAAGTTTACACATTTGCGACATCTACATAATATATGTATACATTTTTTTTTTTTTTTTTTAGTTCGTATGCAAACATTGAGAATATTTTGACGAAAGATAATGTTTTTTTGTTGTTGTTGTTGTTGTTTCTCGATGAAGAAAAAATTTCGCCCAACAGAATCGTTCGTTTTTTTTTCACCACTCATCTCATTCACCAAAGAATTATTCTATTGAACGGGCCAGCTAATGGATGATTTATGTTTTTGACACATTTTCTTCGTGTGATTATTATTATTATTTTTTTTTATTATCAAGTAGCTCCAAGTTGACAAGTTGGCGATTGGTGATTGGTTTCCATTGTTTTTATTTTCAAATATATTCATTACAATTGATAAACAAAAGACACTTTTATACATATTTAGCCTGTAGAATTATGATGACGATGATGATGATGATGATGGTATACATTGAGTTTTTTTTGTTGTTGTCATGTTTGTTTATATTTAAATATTCAGACTGTCTTGGATGTGTGTGTGTGTGTGTGTGTGTGTGATTCCTTTATTTTGTGGAGATATAAAATAATCGTCTGTGGTTTTTCTATGTGAAAGCGGATTTTCATTCCATTGAAATCGTGTGTGCATGTGTATGTAGGTTAGAATAGAATTTAAAATGAAATTTGCATAATATCGATTCTGTTTTATATTCTAATTTTTTTTCCATAAATTCTATACATGAACAAAAATGTTTAAAGAATGGAAATTTTTTAGCGATTCTCCTGATTCTTTGTTGTTGTTGTTGTTGTTGTCATTTTAACATTTCTAAAAAAAACCGGATGACAGTCAAATGTGTTGACGTTCATGATGATGACAATATCGCATGCAACAACAACAACAACAAAAAAAAAAACAAACAAAAAATTTCAAGATAAAAAAAAAATTCACCAATCTTGAAACCAAACCGTTTTTCCGGCATTTATTTTTTTTTCTACAATGTATTTAATTTTGAAGCAACACAAAAAAAAATCAATTTATAATTATTGCAATTTGATCTGAATGGAAAAAATTTTTTTCCCAAATTTTATTCCGTTTCTAGTGTTTTTTTCCACTGGTGTTCAGTCTAAAAGTTTGCCAGAATTTATTATATTCTATATTCTCGTGGCGTGTTTCTATCCGGAATTTTTTTTTTTTTTTTTTGCTTGAAACCATATGGTGCTCGATCGTTTTTCTTTGTTTCTGTGTGTGTGTGTATATGTGTTTGAAGTATATGACGCTATGAATATCTATTAGCATTTTTATGTATTAATATGAAAAATAGACAGAAATGTACAGAATTTCAGTAATCATCATCATTATATTGCTGATTGTATATAATGGTGGCCATATGGTTTAGAAACACTGATCACTGTGGTAGCCAAATACGTGATTATCATTTGGATTGTGATTTATTTTGACGATTCTCTACCACCACCACCACCACCACCACCACCAACACCATCATCATCATTGATTCTGGAAAATAGATGCACACGACGACGACGATGAATAACAAAGAGAAATTATATATATATATGAATATATGAAACAAAAGTTAATTTTTATTACAATGAAAAGAAAAAGTTTTTGTCGTCGTCGTCGTCGTCGTTTTTTTTTTGGATTTTAAATATATACTGATGAAATGAATATTCTTGTGTGTGTGTGTATGTGTTTGTGTGTTTGAATTTGAAGAAAAAAGAGGTGTGTCAAAAACATGACATTTTTGATTGATATTGATGCAACAGAGACAAACAAACAAACAAACAAAAAAAAAAAAACGAATGACACGCACACACACACACACACACAATGAACATGACGCATGAATGAATCGATGAATGGTCGAATATATATTTAATTATTGATAAATAAATATTCATGGTTCAGGTTTATGAATTTGTTGTTGTTGTTGTTGTTATTTCTATTTCAAAAAAAAAAAAAATTCTCTGTCAACAATTCAATCGATTGTGTGTGTGTGTGTATCAATATATTTATAATAATATATGAACCATGAAATTTGCATTTTTTTCCATAAAAATTATCATTTTTTGGTTCATATTTACTTTATCAATTTTATGCAAGAGAAAAATTTGTCATTTTTCTCTTGGATATCTGGCTGTCTGGCTGTTTGTTTGTTTGATCAAACAAAAATAGCATAAAAATTGAAAATAAAAAAAAAATTTCCACCATTTCATTCATTTCATTTTATCATTGAATATATAAATCGTTAAATTTAATGGATCATTTCATTTCTGTTATTTTGTTTGTTTGTTTGCAATCATTGTCGTCGTTGTTGTTGTTGTTGTTTTATCATCATCATCCACATCATTTTTTTTTGTTTTGTTTCGATTCTATGGTTCAAAATGAGAAAAAAAAAATTTCCATTTGAACAACCTAAAATCACTGGCAGTATTGTATTTTTTTTTGTTCACTATGGAATATTCTTTGAATTATAAAGAATATCCGCAAGCATAAACCATATGTGTGTGTGTGTGTGTGTGTGAATGTTTTTTTTTCCTGCCATTTTTTTTTTTTTTTTTTTTGTTACCCGGAATACAGTTCTGGATTTTGAGTTGAAATGCACCAGCATAAAAAGATTCAATGGACCGAAAATTATTTTTTTTTCTCGATTCTCTCCATAGTTTCTATTTCATTTTGACTGGGTTTTTCATTGTTTTTTTTCCTTTATTTATTTACAATCGTTTAAGATTCTTGTCATCATTCTTCACTTTACCCACACATTAATGCTTTATAACGTTTTCTCTCTCTCTCTCTCTCTCTCTCTCTCTCTACGCTGTTTGTTTGTTGACAATTTTCAAATAAAAATGCAGAATCCAGAATCCAAAAAAAAAATCCAATATTGAAAAAAAAATATTCTCTTCGTGCTTGTTTGCGTGGGTGTGTGTGTGTGTGTGTGTGAGAAAACGGAATAAAAAAAATTTCAAGATTCCGTTTTTTTTTCATTTTCATTCATGGTTTTTTGATCACGTAATTCTATATCACTGTGTTTATGTGGATGATTCTGATTCTTGATTTTTGTTTTTCACTGTTTTCTCTTTTAAACACTGTGATTTATTATTTTTTTATTTTTGACAGTGAAGCCAACATTTTTTAACCTTTGAATTTTTTTTTTCTCTTTTCAATATAAATAGTGAACTACAAAAATTATTGAATCCAATATTGGCTAGATATCGTCATCATAATCGTTTTTCACGTTGTTCACAACAATGGCCTTGGTATTCGGTTGCAAATAATAATAAACATCATCATCATCGTAAACAGCAACAACAACAACAACAACAGCAACCACGACAAAGATATCGTCGTCATCGTCGTACAACAACAACAACAACAACAACAATCGATATGAACAAAAATGACATCAAAAATGATGAGAATAATAATAATAATAATAGTAATGGTCTTGCTAACATCAACAATAACAATGATGATTCGATAACGGATGAAAAAAAAATTTTTTTTGCTAGCTCAGCTGCTATCAAATGGAACCATAATCATGATAATCATGATGATGATTCGAAATTGTCTTCCAAACAACAACAACAACAACCACTACCACCATCAGAAGCCTATTCTTCTATTTCGACACAATTGTCATATGGGTAAGTGTGTGTGTGTGTGTGTGTGTGTGTGAATCATCATTATCATGATCATAACCACCATTATCAGTAGTAGTCATTTTTGTTTTTTTTCATCTGATTTATATATATGTTCAATTCAATGATGATGATGATGATCTTAGATGATGAAAATAATAACCCCCAGCTGTCGTTTTTTTTTTGTTCTTTCTATAGAAATCCGACCATTTTTTCAAACATTGACAATGATGACAATGACGACGACATTGATATCCAAAATGATTATGATGATGATGGTAATGATGGTGATGATGATGGCAATGATAATATTGAAAACAATGATAACCGGCAACAAAATCAATTTTCAAATGCTCGATTACAACGTCGAAATTTATTCATTATGAATGATAATGATGTAAAAATGGATTTAAATGTTGTTGTTGATGATGATGATGATGATGAATATTATTATTACGATGACGATTATGATGATTATTCTGATGATGATGTTGATCATCGTCAACAACGTGAATATAATGATAATAAATCACCAGATGTTTATGATGATGATGATGATGACAATGATAATGATAATGATATGTTTACGCTCGATATGTATCGATCAATAGTGCCTCATTTTGATATTTTAAATTTGATTCCAGTCGATATGTCTTCGGAATCAATCATCACTACTACTGCTACTACTAATACTAATAGCCACAATACTGCCCATAGTATAGCTTCCTCTTCTTCGTCGTCTTCATTTATGAATCAATCTGGTAATCGTTTTGTGAAATCGTTTTCCAAAAATAAATGGCATAAAATTGGTAATATTACCTATGATCAAGCAAATTTAAATACAATCATGTATATTGGTATGGATAAATTACCCAATTATGTTTTATATGCTACAAATATGAATCATCAAAAGCAATACCATCATTATCATCATCATCACCAGCATCACCAACAGCAGCAAAATATTGTCGTTGATAATAATGAAGAAATGACTGTTAATATTGATAATATCGATGATGATCATTTTACCACATTACATATGAGTAGCGGCAGCGGCAGCGGCAGCAGTACCAGTAGCAGCAGTGGTAAACCACGTTTTCGTGTTGTCACCAATATTGCACCACCATTTGTTATTGAATCAACTAAACTGGATAATAATACATGTCTTATTGGTGATTTTTGCCTTAAGGTAGGTTTGTATTCAAGTTTAAAAAAAATTTTATTTCATTCGTATTTGTATTCATCGATCATCAATATTTATTAGCCAAGTGTATTGATGATAAAAAAAATGGAAAAATCGAGAAATAAAAATTCATAAATCGACCAGAATTTATTAACAGCTCCATTTTTTTTCTGTTGGTTTTCATTTCTGATTTATAGGTTTTGACCAACGTACGTGATGATTTAATATCAATATTTACTGATTTTCGTTCACAACGGCGACAATTTGAAGGACATAATTATCAGGTTAATTGTTGTGCCGGTATTGCCATCGATTTATTGAATGCCGTTGCAAGAGATCTACATTTTGATTATGATCTTTATTTGGTTGCCGATGGTCTATTCGGCATACGTAAAGATGGTAAATGGGATGGCGTTACAGCTGATCTTGTTAATGATGTAGCACATTTAAGTTTCACTGCATTCAGTACGACTAGTTCACGTGTACAGGTATGTGTGTATTAAATGTAAATATATAAAAAAAAATTCAATCATTCGAGTTGATTATATCAGTTGAGAATATTCACTAACCACTTATTCATTGGTACAATATAAACGAGATTGAGAGAAAAAAATATCATCATATAAATAACGGCTCAAAATATAGAATCTGAAAACAGAATAAAAATGTCAGCCAAAGATAATTAGGTTTTCTTTTTTTTTTTGTTTTTTTTTCATCTCATTATTCTGAATATACCAAGAATTTCTCAGATTTGATTCATTTCATTCTGGTTTACAAATTTTATTGTTGCAATCAGAAAGTTTTTTTTGTTTTGTTTTTGTTTTATAAACTTGAAACTCTCTATTCTCTCTTCTTATTTCATCATCAATTCATCATTATTTTCACTATTTTTCATTGTTTATGGTAAGAAAAACAAAATGAAAAAAATTCTTGTGATATTCCGTGTGCTGTTGGTGCTGCTGCTGCTGCTACTAGAATCGTAATTTAAGATGTCAACTATTTGTGTATGATAATTATGATGAATTCATTTTCTCTGTCTCTTGCTCTATCTTTTGACAAAATAATCTCCCAATTTGTTCAGTTGGCTTATTATTATTATCATCCTCGTCATCATCGTTATTATTATTTTTTTTCCTGCCAGTTCCTGGATCATTTCACAATTCTGAATACCTTTCAATCATCAAGAATTATATTCTAGATTGCTTGATATATTTGATGATTTTTTTGTGTAAATAAAATTTTTTTTTTTGTTCTCAATGAATTTTTACCGAAAAAAAAACGGCAGAGAATAGAGAATTGAAACAAAACAAAACAAAAAACAGAAAATTCCTGAATCTAATTAACTTTTCCCTCAACAAACAATCAGGATTCATATATATAACCTGTCTAGTGGTATTCATAATAATAAAATAAGTAGCTCTATATTTTTGTTGTTGTTGTTGTTGTTGTTGCTGTCCCGAATATTCTAAATGATTAAAACAGAATTGAATTCATTGAACCAATTCTGATTCTGAGCTATTTGTTGTGATTGTACACATTTTTTTTTTTGAATGTAAAAAAGATGCAGACATGGTCAAACAACAACAGCAACATCCGAACAAAAAAAAGAATCACCATCATCATCATAAACATTTGAAACGACCATTTAGTATATACTAACCAGAATTAATATTATACCGAAATACAACGTTTTTTTGTGTTGTCTGTCTGTCTGTTTGTTTGTCCATGTTGCTGGATGTAAATGTGGGTGGGTGTGGGTGTGTGTGTATTTTTCTTTGGCTTGATCACACTGAATGAATTGAATATATTAAATCTGATGATTCCGAAATCAACAACACACACACACATCAATGACAGAGATTTGTTTTGTCTGTGTGTGTGTGTGTGTGTGCTACGGAATTGTTCAATCGACCGATTAAAACAACAACAACAACAAATAACAACAACAAATGGGAATAAAAAAGCAAATTTTTTTTTTCATTTTCTAATTGTATGTGATTTATATTGATTGTTTTTTTTTTCATTCTGTTTTTTGTCTATTCATTTCTTTTCAATTCACATACGTACACCCACATACAACACACAACACAACAATAATAGGCTATTGATTATTCGGTGCCATTCTTTTATTCCGGTGTATCATGTCTTTCATCTGTTAGCTCCTATTCGGATGTACGTTTATTGGCATTTTTAATACCATTCAGTTATGAACTATGGGCAGCTATATTTGCATCATTAGTAGCAACAGCCATTGCTGCTGCTATTTATGAATGGTTTTCACCATTCGGTCTGAATCCATGGGGCCGTCAACGTACAAAAAATTTTTCATTAGCCTCTGCATTATGGGTCATGTGTTCATTATTGTTTAGCCATCTTGTTGCCTTTAAAGCACCAAAATCTTGGCCAAATAAAGTAAGTATTTATATTTATTGATTAGATTTTCATTGATTTGTCATTAATAATTTTGTTCATCACTTGTATTCAGGTTCTAATCAATGTTTGGGGTGCATTCAGTGTAATATTTTTGGCTACCTATACGGCCAATATAGCTGCACATTTTGCTGGATTTCTATTGCCTGAAGTTAATGATTTTCATGATAGTAGTGTAAGTATTATCATTATGAATAAATGACAAAAATAGTGTCAATATTTGTCAACGAAATGAACCACACATTTCATACACGCAATATCTTCCAAACCATCCGGTATTACTACCCATCCGCTACTACTACTACTACTACTATCACCACATTTTAAATTTTATATATCATCAGATGTTCATTTTATTTCATTCATTCATTCATTCATTTGTTTTTCCCACTGACTGAATATTCCGATAAACATATTAATTCTGGTTGATTTCTTTCATTTTCATTATTTTTGCACTTGTTTTTCATTAGCTAGCTGATAATTGATGATGATTCGTCTACAAATAGAATATGCATACATTACATTTGATAATTTTTTTGTTTCTCTGTTTTGTTTTTTTTTTGTTTTATTAGCTAATGAAACAACGTACTGGTACAGCACGAAGTTCAGCATCAGAAGGATATTTAATGGAAAAATATACTGAACTATGGCATCATATACAACGATATAAAGTGGATAGTTTTGATGCTGGACTTGAAAGTTTACGGTATGATTTTTTTTTTATTCTATTCATTTCATTCACATGTTCACACCAATAATCATGATCATCATAAACACACACTGGATACACACACACACACAGGATATAAATAAACACAAATGGACAAATTGAATCCAAATAAATTGTAGTGTAATGTATGTGATTATTGATTCTTTTGCCATTTTAGTTTGGTTATATAACATCAACTATGATGATGACAACCACACACACACACAGTACAAGCATATTAAGCATGAAAAATGATTGTATTACACACACACACATACACAGTAAAACACTCTAAGATCTAATGTTAAAAGTCAGACGATGATAAGATCATAATTTTGGGCTGCAAATCTCCATTTTGTGTGGTAGAATAGAACAGAACAGACAAAAAATGAATGAAAGTGATGGCAATTTGGTCCAAAATTCCAAAAACATGATATTATTTATAACATAAAATGTTGGTTCATTCATGAAACAAATCTCATTCTAACAAGCAGACAAAAAAAAACACACACACACACACAAACACAAATACGATTAAGGACAAATACAGAGAAAAAAATGATAACAAGAGCTAGAGTGAAAGTAGTGGCAACTAATTTTGATTGATTATATTCACAATAATAATAATGATGATGATGATTCTCGAGTGGTAAAAATCTATCGAGTGGTAAAAATCTGTATTGGTAAAATTTTTGCTTCATTATTATCAAATTTTTTTTCCGTCTCTTTTTGTTTCCAACATAACTATGAACCATAAATTGTCGCCGATGTATTTATTTTTATTTAGCGAAAAAAAAAAAACGAAAGACCAAACAAAACAATCATTAACTGACCCACAGATGATGTTGTCCAAGTGGAAAAAGAAAACCACAGGAAAAAAAATCGACCAAGCAGAAAAAAAATGAACTAAACTCAAGTGTCCAACTTGGACAATTATTATCATTTTTCATTTTTTCATTTTTTTTTTTTTTGTTTCTTTCGGATACCCAAACACACAAACACACACACAGTATTTAATTCCATTTTTTTCTCTTTTTTGTTTCACTTTTTTGTTTTGTTTTGTTGTCATTTTGTTGTTGTTGTTGTTGTTTTTGTTGTTGTTGTTAATGTTTGTTTCTGGTTTTGTAGTTTTTTCATGGCCACTGATTCATATAATATTTGTGTGATTTACAAAAATTTTTATTTTCATCCACTTTTTTTCTCTCTACAGGAATGATAAATTGGACGTATTGATCGGCGACACGGCCATATTGGATTATTATCGTGCCAATGATCCAGGATGTAATCTACGTTTATTAGGTGATTCAATATTTGATGATGCATATGCAATCGGTATGCAAAAAGGTTTTCCATTTCGTGTAAGTTTTTTTTTCAGTAATTTTTTTTTTTGTATGATGATGCACAACTAGTAATGATCTAGTAGTGATATTTGGCTAATTTATTATCATATATCGATATATCGATAATAATGTAAACGGTAAACATAAAAGTTAATAGGCCAAATACAATACAATCATCATTGCTATACTATTTTTCACTATGAATTTTCTTGTTTTTTTTTCTGTGGAAAAGTAAAAAAAAAATTCTCTTGAGATTTTTTTTTCTTATCTTTCGATCTCTCTTTTTTTTCATTTTATTTATTTTCAAACGTTGATTCTCTTTAGGATTCTTTTTTGAGAGAGAGAGAGATCGAGAGAGAAAACACAGACAGACAGACAAACAGTAATAATAAATATTCCGGTATTTTGTGCAACCGACTGTGTGACTATGAAAGAGCAAAATCAACACCAGGAAAAAAACTACAGAATACGGAATTTGGAATTTGCAATAGCATAGATAAAGTTTCTCAAAGCCAATAAAGTAGAATTCATTTGTAAAATAAAAAATTAAATGAATTCTTTTCCTTTTTTTTTGCTTGCTCAAAAAAAAAAAAAAAAGAATTTCGGCATTGAAATGAAAAAAAGATTCCGATTTGTTCTCTGTGTGTTTGCTATTAGCCATAAACATATCGCATACACACACACACAAAGTTTTTTTCTCTTTTTTTTCTATAGGAAAAGTTTTTTTTCAATCATTCTTATGGTTATATTTAGAAATCTTTTTTTTTATTTACTAATTGAAATACAAAACGGAATCATTTTTTTTCATATCGATATTCTTGAATGGATTCTTGTTGGTTTTTTTTCTGATTTGATATTCAAAAATTATTGATCCACACACACAGTGTGATTCGTTTTTTTCATTTTCATTTTTTATTCTCGTTTGGCCGCTACGTTTTTTATTGGCGTTGTTGTTGACCTAGTTTCCATTCATATTCTGTGTGTGTGTGTGTGTGTGTGTGTGTGTGTATTTGAATTTATCTGATACTGGGCTCGATCACCCATTATCATCATCATCATAGTCAAGAAAAACGCACACACACACACACACGAAAGATACTATCGGATGTTATCGTTTGTTTCCTTTTTTTTTAGCCAAATTCTTTTCATAGTAGTGTGTGTGTGTGTGTGTGTGTTTGGTTATATTTCTCAATCTACCATTCATTGTTATATAATAAAGTTTGCATTATATGGGTAGTTTTTTTATTCACTGATTCTTTTTTTTCTGGTCTGTTGTTGACTGTCTGATTGTCTTTGTCGATGTTTGTTGTTGTTTTTTCTGTTTTTATTTATTCAGTCAGTCATTTTTATTTTATGTTGATTCATGCAAGGGTGATCGGAAAATAGGCTTGCTTCCGATTCCATTTTCCATTATGAAAATACCCCTTTTATTTGTTTTTTTTTCTACACTCAGTGAAAACACACAATTCTCTCTCTGTGTCTGTTTTGAACATTCTGCCATTCTGTGATGATGAATATAATGATTGGTAGTGAATGTTAGAGACAAAAAAAAAATTATTACAACATGAAAAACATATGAATATTCTTCGTTGATGTGTAGAGATTCATGCTGTGAACATTTTTAAACATTGTTTATCTGTCTGTGTGTGTGTGTGTTTTTGAGTTTGTGAGTTCAAGAAAAAAAAATCATGATGTAAAAAAAACCAGAGAGAAAAAATTTTTTATTTTCCTCGCTGTCATTTTTTTTTTTGTTTCCAAATTCAAACAACAAAAACAACATGGGCACACACACACACATCTCTCATTTCACCGTGTTAACGGCGGCAATGTGATGTGATGTGATGATTTCAACCAGAAATTAAATTGAAAAGAAAGAAAAAAAACAAATTTTTTTCCTTCATTCATTCATTCATTCAATGAATATGTGTGCGTTGTTTTTGTGTGTGTGTGTGTGTGTGTGTGGCCATAATGATTTGATGATTTATTATTACACAATTTCATTTTCAAAATAAAAAAAAAAATTCTGGTTTCCAAAACCAAATTGTGGTTATTGTTGCTGTTGCTGTTGTTTCATTTCCTACGGACTAGACTCTGTATTCACTCGATTTATTTGTTTCAAGAATTTTGCTTCTTTTTTCTTTTTCTTCGTTTCCTATTTTCTTTGTCTTTATTTTTTTTCCCCTGTTTCTTTTTTCCGGCAAAAAAAATACACCCTTGAAAATAATGTGTGCACACATCAGTTGTTGTCTACGGTGGCAGTTATGTTTTTTTTTCTTTTTTCCATTTTCTTCATTCGCTAATGATTCGAGCAATCTAAAGTCACAATAGTCGAGTTGTGTTCTTTTTTTTTTTACTATTTCGAATTGTTTGTTTGTTGTTCAAGTTGAAGAAAAAAAAATTCATTTTTCTTTCTTCAATTTTGTCATTTTATCTTTAAAGATCCAAATAAAAAAAAAATTTCACTCTCTCTCTCACTCTATCCGACATTTTTAAAGATGTTTATTATGGATGATGTGATCCAATGATGTGTTCCATTTCGTGCATATATATTCCGGTTGGCTTGTTCATGTATTTTTTTTTCTCTTTTACTTTTTCTTACTTTATGGTGGTCTATTTGTTTGTGATCTATTTATCATTGGTTTTTTTTTGTTTCGTTTTTAATTTATAGTCATTGTTGAGAATATTTTCATCAATCATTTTGTTTTCGTCATTTTCTTCCAAAAAAAAAAAAAAAAACAAAAGTTTCCTACAGAATTATTAATCTTTGTTTGTTGTTTTTTTTCTCTCTTTTTTTTTGTTCTCTTCGTTCATCGTCATCATCATCATCAGGAATCCATTTCAAATTTGATACTAAAATATAATGAATATGGTTTTTTGGATCAATTACATCGTAAATGGTATGGCCGTGTACATTGTTTAGAATCAACATCATTATCGAAACCAGAACCATTGACTGTACGTGGTGTTGCCGGTGTATTTCTTATGCTTACCATCGGTATATTGGTTGGCATTATCATATTGTTGGCCGAACATTTTACATTCAAATATCTATTGCCTGGATTGAGAAAAAAACCTAAAGATTGTTTTTGGAAAAGTCCAAATTTAATGTTCTTTTCACAGGTATTGGTTTTTTCTTCCAATTTTATTGTTTATTCTAAGTCACTGATTATATAATCATTATTGATGAATATTTTTGTTGCATACGGATTATATTATATATAGAAATTATATCGATTTATCAATACAGTTGAATTAGTGTCACCACATCATTCGGCAAAAGAAATTATCACCAATCTTCGTGAAGGTCAAATTGCAAGTCTTTTCCAGAAAAGTGTTAAAAGGGTATGCGTGTATTTTGGATCATTAATTCATTTTGGATGATGATGATGATGTAATAATCTCATTAATCATTATATTTGCATTTGATTTTTTTTATAGAAAGCAAAAGAAGAAGCACGACGACGAAAAAGTAAATCACAATTTTTCGAAATGATACAAGAAGTTCGTAAAGTGTAAGTCATATATGTTTGTTTGTTTATTTTTTTTTTTATTTTTTTTTCATTGATCATTTTGATTAATAAATTGATTGTTTTTTTTCTGTTTTTTTTTTGTTTTGTTTTTATCAGCGTACATTTACAACAAACAGAACGTAGTATGCAACAAGATGATGATGATCATGATGATAATGATAATGCCGATGATGATGATGATGATGATGATTTATCATCATCAGATTTGATTGATGAAGAAGCGGCATTGAATACGAATACAAATATGCGTGTTACTAGGCCATCATTTTCATTATCAAAAGATGAACTTATTGAAATGGAATTCAATCATCAGAATCGTGTTTCATCAATCAGATTTCGTGGTTGGTATTTTCAAAAAGTTTTTTTTTATCATGAATTTATTTTATGTTAAAATCAAACTTTTTTTTGTTTTTTCAATTTTCAACAGAACCGAATGATATGAATCATGATACAATTTATCATCCACCATCCCTACCACCAGCACCACCACCACCACCACCACCATCATCATCATCATCGGTAGTAGAACGTAAAAGTAAAAGTAATCTGAAAATTTCAAACGAATCAAAAAAATTAAACAGTTCAACCGATAGTCAACAGGATGTGATTGTTGAACATGCACATCGTCTACGTTATCATCAACGACGACGTCGATCAAGCAGTAGTAGTACACAACGACATTCGAAACAGATGGAAACAGTACAATCACGGCGAAAAAAATTACTACAAACCCATACACATAGTACATCGTTTAGTTTGGAAAACATTTGTTTCGAAGGCATCCTATCAGAAGGAATAAGTGATCAGAATGAAAAGCGAAAAAATTTTCGCCGCAGACGTATATTATCATTTGAAGATTTACCGGCAATCAAAAAAGAATTAAGTGAATCATCACAAGAAGGTGATCATTATTCAATGATTGAATCGGAACAATATCGTCATTATACAACAAAATCAATTAGACCGATAAGAAAATCAAAATTAAAATCATTACGTCATCAAACTATGACCACATCATTATCATCATCATCATCGGCTGCGGCGGCGGCGGCTGCGGCTCGAAGTATTGATATTGGACGGTTATCAAGAAATGAAATTCTAAACCTATGGAATTCATCTGAAAAAGAGCTATTGAATCGTTTAGAGATGACAATACAACAGAATCGTGTATTGGAAGAGAAGATAAAATTATTACAACGAATGTTGAAAAAACCACCTTGATGGAATTGAACAAAAAAAAATTCTATGTTTATTCGAGCTGATTCGACAAACACACACACGCATACACACACCCATATTCTACAACTTGTTTTTTTTTGAAATTCTTGTTTTTTTTCGTGTGTGTGTCTGTGTGTCTGTGTTCGTTTTTGTCGTTCGCTTTGTTTGTTTGTCGTCCATCGTATGCAACTCAATGTGGAATCAGAAATTATTTTTGATTATTTTGTCATCGATTCCTTTTTATGGATGTGTGTGTATGGCGACAAAAGGAAACCAAAAAAAAAAAAAAAATTTTTTTTTGATGGAACCAAAACATTTATTGCTATGTTTTGGGTTATTGTTGTCAATTTTTATTCTGGGCCCAATCTTGTCATTTTTTTCCAGTTTGTTTGTTTGTTTGTTTGTTTGTCATCATCACTAAAATCTATGTCGTCATCATATGTGTGTTTGCTGTTTTATTATTCTTGGTATGTACAGAATTTTTTTTTACTCATTCAAAAAAAAAAATTCATATTTCAAATAATGGAATTTCATTTCATTTCTTTTCTTTTTTTTTCCTAAACTCATCATAGATCTTGCCGTTTTTTTGTTATTCTGCTGTTGATACAATATATATAAATATATTCTATTCACAAATTGAATTCTGGAATTTTTTTTTTTTTTTTTTTGATTTATTTATTTATCAATTGTAAAACACACACACACAATTGTTCAGTTATTTTTTTTAGATTTAGAAATTCCATCATCATCATCATGATGATCATTTCAAATAGACACCCTATGGACATATTAATGTTGTTGTATGTGAAAATCCAACAACAACAACAATCGACAACAACAACAACAACAACAGAATACAACAACAACAAAAAAATGGTCGACAACAAAACATTTTCATTTTAAGAATAATAATAATTTTTGATCACTGGTAATGATCATCATGATCTTTTTCGTTGTATATGAGATTTACAAATTTTTTTTTTTTACATTACATGTTTGTCGATTGTTATCGTTGTTGTTGTTGTTGTTGTTTTTTTTCTGCAATCCAAACGTCAATGAAAATGAAAATTTTTTTAAACAACAACCAGCCTTCTCTAGGGCTTCCCATTAATAAGAAAATGAGAGAAAAAAAACCTTTTTGTTGTTCCATTAATGATGATGATGATGATGATGAGAAATACAAATTTTTTTTCCCGATGTCAGAATTCTAGACTCAATTAACATGCATGCACACACACACACACACACACACACACCCATATACAATGCATGTATATAAACATAGCGCTGAATGAGTTCTGGGAAGAAAATCAAAAGAATTTCGTTCTTTTCATTTGAACAAATAAAACCGGAACGTTGCCGTTGTGTTCCAAATTTCCTACCGGTTGCAAAAAAAAAAAAATTTTTTGATAGCTTTAGTGGTTCACATAGTGAATAGACAGAATGTATATAATTGAATTTTGATTAAATTCTGAACTCTTTCATTTACAATGAATTTTTTTTGCTCTTTTTTTTAATTTCAACAAGAATTTCAAATTTTGTTTTTTTTTTGTTCATTCAAAATTTTTAATTTTTTTTTCGCTAATCAATCATGATCAATAACAAAGACGATGACGATGACAATGACAGCAACTACGTTTTTTTTATATATACCTTGAATGAATGGGCAAATTTCAATTGATAACCGGCAACAAATGATGACAATGGCCAAAAAACAAAACAAAACAAAAAAATTCAAGAATTATTATTATTGTTGTTGTTGTTATTATTATTATCATTATTATTCTGTTATGTTCATTAATCAGAAGAATATTCTATATATTCTATATATATCTGTAATAATAATATAATAAACAACTTGTATTTGCATAAACTTCATTTTATTCACACACATTTATACACACAGAATATTCTTGTTTGTTGTCATTGTTTTCTTGTTATTTCTTTTTTTTTCTTTGCTGTTGCTGTTTTTGTTGATTCAGAAATAGAATAGAATAGAATATTCCATCACCGTCATATAGTTTATTGCATATATGCATAAAAACAACAATAAAAACGTAAATATAAAAGGAATAATAAAAATGAAAAAAAAAAATTTACCCCTTTATCACATTCAAACAAAACAAAACAAAACAGAAAAAAATTTAATTTTCATCCATTCTTCTTCTTTTGCGGTTCTTTATTTCATTTCAATATTATATAATAATTCTGTTCTACTACTGCTGCTGCTATACCATGTAGTGTATATGCTCAATCGTTTTTGTTGTTGTTGTTGTAAATAAAAATAATATTGGAATGGTGAACTTTCATTCATTCCATTTCATTTCAATCAATCAATCAATCAATTAATCAATGAAAATTATTGGAAAAAGAATAATTTCCTCATTTCTTCGTTCTGTTTTACAATTATATTCTTATTCATTGAAACACACACACACACAGACACACAAATATGACAAAATAAAACAGACAATGAAAATCAATATGCAAAAATTATTCTGCTGCAAAAAAAACCAACAACAACAACAACGACAACAACAATAAAAACGAAAATAAATTGGATTCCTCACTAACTTATAAACTTGTTGATTGATATATTATGTTTGTTCGCTTTTTTCTTCTTGTTTTTTTTTCGTTGTTCATTATTCAACAGCCAAAATCAATCAATCAAAATGAAAATTAATCACAAAAAATTTTTCTTTTCGAAACTATCTCTCTATTATTAATTAGAATTTGTATCATATTAATGTAAACAGACACACACACACATATGCCTCTATTATAATTGATTAAATTTGGAAAAAAAATCCGTTCGAAAGATGAACTTATAATAATTATGATGATTGAACCAAAATTCGTGTGTTATAAACAAAACAAATGAAGAATTTTGAATGAAAATTCTTTTTGCAATTCTCTTCTGATGTATAATCAAATTGATGTATTCTTATTCGTTTTTTTTTGGAAAAATGAAAAAAAAATTATTGTTATCGAATAAATTGATTATTATTAATTGTTTAACGAATTGTTTTGGTTATTATTGATTTTCAGGAAAGAAATATTTCCGGAAATTTCGAATTTTTTCCACAAAGAAATTTTTCCGTTAAAATTGTTCATTGTTTGTTCATTCATGTGGATTTTGTTTTTTTTTTTTATTTGATTGATTCTAATTTGAAATTTTCGATAATGGATCAATTAGCAATGACAAGATTGTCTGAAGAACGAAAATCATGGCGCAAGGATCATCCATACGTAAATAAAAATAATATGAACAATTTTTAATTTTTTTTAATTTCCAATTTCAAATTTCATTGTTAAAAGGGTTTTGAAGCTAAACCTGTTAAAAATCCCGATGGAAGTCTTAATCTAATGATATGGAATTGTTCGATACCAGGAAAACCGGATACACCATGGGAAAATGGAAAATTTAAATTGAAAATTAAATTCAATACTGGTTATCCATTGAAACCACCCGTTTGTCAATTTGATCCACCAATATTTCATCCAAACATTTGGTTGGATGGTCAAGTTTGTCTTTCCATATTGAATCCAGAAAATGGTTGGCGTCCATCAACAACCATACGTGAAATTCTGATTGGCATACAAGATTTATTAAACGAACCGAATATCTATGATCCAGCTAATTTATTAGCATATGAAGTATATGTTAAAAACAAACAAAATTATATCGAACAGATTATTGAACAAGCGAAAAAATTTATAGCCACCGATTGATTGATTGATTGATTGTGATTCATTTGTTTTTTTCTTCGAAAAAAAAATTTGTATTACCCATATTATTACATGTAAAAATGAAAATATGATGCAATGTAAATAAAATTCACATATCACAATTGTGATCCATTACAATTTTTTTGATGATCAAATTGTCGTGGCAATTGAGATATAAACACATATACCATTTATTTCAAGTAATTGATGATAATTTTTTTATATATTCGTTTATATATAAATAGTAAAAGAATGAATGTGAATGATTACAAAATTGAAATTATTCCAAAAAAAAGGAAAAAAACCATGTACAGGAATTGTCACAAAAAAATAAGAAGATTGAAAGGTCAATTAGTAGCAAAAAAAAATCGATGAATTTTATATATGTACAACAGTTCCATGAGATGAAACATGATTTATAGGATAAATAATTTTCCAAAAAAAAAAAAAAAATTTATAAAAAAAAAATTGTAAAAACCAACAAAAAAAATGTTACAATTCGTATATCATAATAATAATAATAAAAAAGGGAAAAAGAATTAAGCTCATTGAGGAGAAAGATAGTGGATGAATGAAGATCCATATAATATTTTCATTTTTTTTTTTTGGGGCGGGGGGGGCTACTCTATTTAACAATGTCCCAATAATGTGGGCATTTTGTTGGCACGTGGAGCTGTTGATGGTGTTTGTGGCCGTGAACCAGATCCTTGGGCAGCAATCGAATTTGAGCTAGCTGAATTAGCTGAACTAAATTGATATTGTTGCTGTAAATGATGATGATGATGTAGATGTGGGCCAGTATGTATAGGATCACCATTTAGGAAAACACCTTGTTGACTATATTGGACGGTAGCAGGTGTAAAGGTTCCACCACCATTGAATAGATTGGCATTTGGGCGAATATTATTATTATTATTATTATTTGATGATGAAAACATCGATAATTGACCATTGGTTGATGGAGGAGGAACTTGAGGTGGTGGTGGTGGTGGCAATGGTAATGATTGTTTATTATTCGTCAATAATGGTGATGATGGTATCGCATTATCTGTCAACATTGTTGTTTGATAGGCGACAGCACCACAGCTACCACCACTGCTACTATTGTAATGTCTAACCGATCCTAATCCTGATCGGCAATTCGGATTTGTCGATTGTGATTGTGTATTATTATTGTTCATTTTATCACGGCCATCTCGTGCATGTACAGCTTCCCATGAACGAAGACGACTGTGAAGATCATGAAATGCTGGTCGCTGATTTGGTGTCTCTTGCCAACATTCTAACATCATAGCATAGATATGTTGTGGACAACCAGATGGACATGGTAATAATTGTCGTGATCTAACCATTTCGATTACTTCTGTATTTGAATAACCTGAATATGGTTGTTGACCGAAACAGAATATTTCCCAAAGTACGACACCAAATGACCATACATCACTTTCGGTTGTGAAACGTCCATAAAGACAACTTTCAGCTGGCATCCAACTATCAGTAAAAAAAAGAATGGATTAATTATAGTAATGAAAATTTGAGAAAAAAAAGCTTACCGAACAGGCAGCAATGATTTTGATTGAACACGATAATAATCACTTGAATAGATATCTCGTGATAATCCGAAATCAGAAATTTTTACAGTCAAATGTTCACCAACTAAACAATTTCTAGCGGCTAAATCTCGATGTACATAATGATGTCCAGATAAATATTCCATACCAGCTGCAATTTGTGTGGCAATATGAAGACAATCCGAAATGTCCAATATTTCCGATGGATCAACAGTGATATCAGTTACCGGTGCATTAGGTCCATGGATAACTAAATATTCATGTAGATCACCTTTTCTCATATATTCAAAAAGCATACACATTGGTTCTTCTTGAAAACAAACACCCAACAAACAAACAATATTTGGATGTTGTAATTCGGCCATTAAATCGGCTTCACGACGAAAATCTTGTTTAGTTTTTAATGAAGAATTTTCTTTCAATGTTTTTATGGCTATCGGTACAATCAATGGACCACCATTGGTCATCAATAATTCACCACGATAAACTTTTCCAAATGCACCTTCACCTAATTCTTGTATGAAACGAATAGTAGACATTGGATATTCAGTCGGTGTTCGGCCAGAATGGACACGACCACCACCACTTGAAGATCCATTTGATGATGATGAACTTGAAATTGGATGTTGAATATCACCAGTATTCGGATGACTATGTTGACTTTGATTATAATGACTTTGTGGTAATAATGCATTCATTTCGACACTATTTCCACCATGTTCAATATTATATCCACGGAGACTTCGATTCATTTGATTATTATTATTATTACTATTATTACTACAGCTACTATTCGATGTTAACGAAGTTGTTACACCATTTGATTTAGTTGGTGCACCAGTACTACTATTGAATGAACTTAATAGGCCAACATTGGTACCACCACCATTAAGAAATCCATTCAATTTTCCATTCAATGAATTTGAACCGGCCAGAATCGTATGTTTATGATGATGATCTTCAAGTAATGCTCGATTCCTTCGTGCAACAATTCTTCGTCGTCGTATACAACATACACAGACCAAAACAATGAATAATATCAACGCACAAACGACCGGTGAAATTATATAAAACCATAAATATTGATCAAAACATTTGGGTATGTCACAAAATTCTTTACGAAAATCATGTACATAACACCATGGCTGTTCTTCACGGCCACCCGGATTACGACAATAATTATGGCCAGTAAGTTCAGGATATTCAGATGTACGTAAAAAAATTTGCTGACTCCAATATAAACATTTGGCTCCGGATTGTGTTTGCGAAGCTGTTCCACGATATGATTGACCACGATCATTGTAACAATTATGATCTATTGATTGTTATTGTCGAAAAAAATCATGAATTAGAAATGATTATGTTTAACAACAACAAATTACAAACCATGAGCTACTGGCATTGTATTCGGAATACCAAGACGTACACAACGTTGACCTTCATGAGAACCAATCGATGGTAGATCATCACATTCTGGTAAAATATCCTGATGACCAATCAATGGATGTTTTTTGGCGATTGCATATTCCATATGACAAATATTATTCTCCAACATTTCACATTCATCACGACAGACCTGGAAATAATTGTTTTTTCTTATTTCAATTGAATTCAAATTAATTAATTAATAACATACCTTTCGTGGATGTGGATGTGGAAATGTATCATCACATAATGAAAATACATGAAAACAAAGCGATGATATTGCATAACGATGACATTGTAATGATACATCTGGTGAATGTACAATAACATTGAATGCAGCCAATAATTTATTATCCATAATTTGTTGCCAATATTCATTACGAACATAAATGGTACGATTCTGTAGAAATTGTGAACAAGCTGAACCACGATATGGTTGACACATGCCTGGACCATCTAATAATAATTCTTTTGAATCAATATTTGGAATGGCAAAACTGTTCAATTGGAACAAAAAAAAATTAGCAAAATTAATCAAGTGAACTCAATATAAAAAAACCTATTATTATGCGAAAGCGCCAATAATTGTGTCATATTGTTGAGCAATTTTATGGTAGAAATATTGAAATTTTCCATATTAAACAATGGAGAATTTATTTGTTCAAAAGCCATTATACTATTAAAATGAACCACAGTGAATAATGTAAACAAAATGATGAAATGTATCAATTGTTTAAAAATCGCCATGTTGAAAAGAACAGATTATTACACACACACACACACACACACAAACTGGAAGCCAAAATTTCAATGTTAAGAATTTCCTGTCATTAGGATTTCTTTACAACAATGGTGAAAATGATGTTCATTTTTTATTTAATATAACCAAGCTCTTAACAAAAGAAGAATACAATTGCAATTGAGGGAGGACATGACGCATGAGTTGTAAAAAAAAATCCGGGCGTTATGTGTATATGTGTGTGTATTATTTTGGATCATTGCGCGCAAACACAAATAGTAAAGGGCGATGTCCATTGAATCATTTATTGTCCGGGTAGAGTTGTCTAGTGTGAATGAAATTGAAACATGAATGGAACGTTTTTCCGAATGCAAGTGCTGACATCTGATTTTTTGGATTAACAAAACAAACATAAAATGAAAAAAAAAATTCGTTCGATCGTTCGATCGATCGATTTTTCCAAAAATTGTGTAGAAAATAATAAATTTAATAATTTGTCTCAATAAAAAAAAATTGAAAATTGAAAAAAAAGTGAAAAGAATTTGTTTTATTGTCCACGATTGATGAAAATTACAACAACAACAACAACAAACAACAACAACAAAAACGACGACGGACGATAAAAAGTTTTACAATGACAATGGGACAAGAATTTTGAAAAGAAATAAAAAAAAAAATAAAATCAAAGCCAACCAAAGTTTGGTTGGTTGGTGTTGAGTATTGGCCATTTTTCATTTGGTTCTATCTTTTTTTTCACATTTTACACAAATGGTTCGTAAAATTGTGTCGATTTTTGGATCGATTTTAGTAACATAACGTTGATTGAATTACTGAACACACACACACATTTATTCTGTGTTAAGCTAGTGTATTGGTGGACATTTTTTCATTCATTCATTCATTCACTGGATCAAATCCACAGTGAAAAGTGAATTGAATTTAAGTAAAAAAAAAATTGTCTCTTTTTTTCTGTCAAATGAATTGATCATCTAAAATTGAGTCAAGAATTTTGAAATGTAAATCAAATCAACAACAACAACAACAACAACAAAAATAATGATAAATCCCAATCGCAAAAAAAGAAGAAGAAGAATAACGCAGAGAGCCAACGCAGAGATATGGAATTTTTTTTTTTTGACAATTTGTTGAAAAAAAATAAGGGATTTACAGTGTAAATATTTTCTGTTCTTGCTACATGATTAGGGGAAGTAGGATGAAGAAATCGAAAATCAATTCAAGAAAATTTAATCAAATGGAGACAAAAAAAAACATGAAGAAGAAGAAGATGTTAAAGCAAATTTCATCATCGGTTTTTTCCTGTTCTTTTTTTTCATTTGGATCGAAAATGAAAACCAATTAAAGTAATGACATTTTCTTTTGATTTTCAGTTTCTCTCTCTCCGATAAATGAGTATCATTAACACACATGGTCATTTTTTTTGTGCGTTGTGTGTGTGCGTGTATTTAATCCGTTCATTCATCGAATAAAAACGTGGCAAGAACGAGAGACTGATATATTATATTGATTTTATTGGCCATTCAAACATACAAACAATGATACTATGAAACGATTGATTGGAAAGATTCGAAATTCGAATGACTTTGGATCAGTTTAGCTGAAGCGAGATGTCATTTTAGCCCCATAGTAATATTTTTTTTTTTTTTTTTTGTAATGTTTTATAACTCGTATGTTTTTGTGTGACAAACCAAACCAAACAAAACAAAACAAAGAAAAAAAACTTTTACGACATCGATATGTTAATAAGTGACGATGATGACATAACACCAACACCAAACAGATGAATCGATCTAAAACACAACAAGAGAACAACAACAACAACAACCAGACAGAGAAAAAAAATGGGTAACAATTTAACCAAACAATTGATAGCTAAGGGAGGATCGCCATCATCGCCATCATCATCATCATCAAAGATTCAATGAAAATTGCCATTGCAATATAAAAAGTTTTTTTTTTCGCAAATAACGACGACAATGATGATGATGATGAAAAAGCTAAATGAATATTACAGCAAAAGTGTAAATGAGTTGCCATCACCATCATCATCACGATCATGACATCATCATCATCATCATCAAGTCATGGTCCAAAACAATGAGAAAACATGACCAGAATTTTATGGCATTTTTTTGCGACATATTATATTTGTGTATGTCTGTTGTTTAGAAACACACACACACACACACACACACACACACACACAGACAGAATTACACACAGAAAAAAAGTCATCTCGAATTCTCGAGAATCGAATCGAATACACACACACATATATAACGAAACGAAACGACAGACAAAAGAAAAGAAACAGAGAAAAATTTAAAATTGAAACGGAAATACAAATTGAAATTGAAATTGAATATGGCAAAAAAAAAATGAAACAAAATTTTCGAATCATTTATGATTTCATATTTTGCATTAAACTAATGAAATGATATTGGCAGAAGATGAGGAAAAAAATACACTGTCATTTATAGTGAGCAAAAAAAAAAATGATGGATCGATTTTGTCTACATACCCCAAATAGCTCAAATGCTGCTGTCATAATCTTCAACTCGATTGATTTCGTTTGGAGAAAAAAAAATCTTGGTTTTTCCTCGTTTGTTTCCTTTCCATTGATTGAAATAATGTTTCTATTCAGTGGAACGATTCATATTTCCTTTTGTTTTAAAATTTCATTTTCATTTTCATTTTTCTTTATTTTTTTTTTTTTTTCTTTGTCATTTGATTCATAATTCAGATGATGATAATTGAAATCTATGCTGAAACGGATGCTTGTGTAGAATGCAATTGCTTGGAACGAAAAAAAAAATTTGACCGGAAATTTTTCATTCTTAACTTGAGAATTTAAAATGAAATGAAGTTATGAAAAAGGGGGCGAAAAATCAGGAAACAAAACTGTTATTGTCTCCATAAGGTGTCAAATAATCTTGACATTTATTATCATCATCATCATCATCATCATCGATAACAACGACAATCGAATCATTCATCAAATATCTTTAGATGTATGATCAACGCCAATTTTTTTTTCTCAATACAAATTGCTGGATCAGAATTGAAAGTAACGAGAGAGAGAAGCATATCATACAACGCGGCACGTGACAATCATCAATAATTCATTCATTTTTTTTCCTTGCAAACCAGAACCCAAACCAAAGAATGAATGAATGAATGTCCACCGCCAGGATAATGGTTCCCGGGTATCCAATAGTGGAATGAACTAGTCTCACTCACTAGTGAGACTAGTTGTCTGTGTTAATAATATGAATAGCTAATGAAGAAGAATTGTATTTTTATTCTTAACTAACTAAAATGAACAATCAATCAAATATCAAATTGAAAGTAATGGAATCCGATATATATATGATGTTATGAATTCCGGATGCTACCGTATTTTTCAAGTATTGTGTGATAGAATAACAAAACTGTCAGAATGATTGACCAAAAAAAACAAGAGAATCCATTAGAAAGTTGCCCACTAGCCACTGTTTTTAGCAATAATAATCATGATGATAATTCCAATTGAAGAATTTTTCGTTTTTCTTACTTTTAATGTTGGCCATAATTCTGTATGGCCATTCGATTGATTTAGGTTGTCACAAATTCCAGAACGAACAAAAAGCAAGAATTCATTCTTAGATTAATGACTGACTACCGATCTTCCTTTTTTTGTTTGCCATATAAATTATTTAATTGATAATAAAATGACAACCAAAAAAAAGGAAGAAAGAATAAAAGAAGAACAAAAGAAGAACAAAAGTTTGAAAAGAAAGACCAGCGAAAAAAAAGGCGATAAAAATTAATAATGATTAGAGAAAATCATCATCATCATCATCAGAAAAAACTTTACGGAAATCTATTATTAAGAAATCTTTGGCGTTTGGTTATTACTGAAAAATGAGAATGAATATTACGTTATAGCTAATTTCATTTTCATTTTCATTTATGTTTTGATCCATGATTATAATCAATTATTATTGTACAAGCAGCACATAGCATGAAAGTGGCCGGATTTTATTTTTGAAACCAAATGAAAAGAAAACCATGAAAATGTTTCAAAATGCTGCTTAACAATTCTGAAATCACATTCATTCGAATATTCACGAAACAAAGACGAAAAATTTTTTTTGTTTTCTGGTGACAAATAATTGTAAACATTGTATTCTATGCATTGTATATTGTGATTGAAAACACAAAAACGTAACATCAAAACTTTTTGTTCCATTTGGACAAAATTTCTTCATTGTCTCCCGGTTTTATATTGATGGACAAAAGATGTGAAAAAAAAATAATTGACACAACCACCAAGAACATTGTTTCATAAATTATACAAAGGCGATAGAGAGATATGAAAAGGTTCCAGAATTTCAAACATTTCAAATGTTTTTTATTTCTCTGATTAAAAAAAAATTCGTTGTTATCATTGTTTTTTTTTTGATATTCTACCAGAATAAATTCCATAATCATCATAACAATTGTCATTTGAAAAAAAGTAGGAAATATGAAAAAAAACGAAATTCTTGAGACCAAGAGAGAAAGAGAAAATTCTAACTTTTCTCAATTCTTTACATTGAATCGATGAATGTGAAATCAAAAAAAAAAAAGAATGGATTAAAATTCTTTCCTGTGAAGAGGAAAAAAAAATTCAATTTAAAACTGAAAAGAAAATGGAAAATGAAATGATGTGTGTGTGCCCATATTGAAAATTTAAATTTTGAATTAAATTATAATAATAATCAATAATAAAGTGTGTGTGTGTGTGTATATAGTCGTTGGAATAAGATTCAAATGGATTGAAAAGG
This sequence comes from Dermatophagoides farinae, assembly GCF_024713945.1. Classification (NCBI taxonomy): domain Eukaryota; kingdom Metazoa; phylum Arthropoda; class Arachnida; order Sarcoptiformes; family Pyroglyphidae; genus Dermatophagoides; species Dermatophagoides farinae. The sequence goes on along the minus strand of NC_134686.1, from coordinate 1,554,282 downwards.
AAAAAAATATTTTCATTTCAGAATTGGAAAACATATGGCCAATATAAGAATCTGAATGGGAATTTCATTCGGGTTTTTTTTAAATTTTCCATACACACAGATTATTGTTATTATAAATGGATGGATGGATGATTGAAAAAAAAACATTTAAAAACAGAAGAGAGGACAAACATACACATTCATCTCATCTTTCACAATCCAATTTTTTCTATTGGTTTCCCACTTCCCCCATACACACACACACAGTCGATTTTTCAACGAGATTCAGATCATAATCAAATGATGATGACTATGAAATGATAACAAGGAAAAAGATTCGACAACAACAACAGCGACAGCAGCAGCAGAAGCGATTAATTACATCATGATCGAATTGGTTTCGGTTTTTTAATTAATTTTTTTTTGTCCAATTTAATATTTTTTTTACCGTCAACATTCACTGGTAAGTAACCAAAAAAAAAAAAAAAAAAACAGAAGCAACAAAGATTTTTGTTCGGTAGTAGAAAAAAAACTGGATTTTCTGGTTGGCCACACGATCTTTGTATGGTTCTCGGGTTGTTTTTTTTTCCTATTTTTTTTTCTTGGTGAAAAATGAAACCCCTGAATGAATGAATAAGCACATAGCTTCATACAAGTTTAATCCATCATATTTTTTTCAATCGAGCATCTTTCTCACTGCTGCTCCATGATGATGATATGATAGTTTTTCTTGCTACCTCCCTCCAACCACCCCCCCCAAAAAAAAAGAAAAATTATGTCATTTGATTTGGCATAGGGTAAATATTTATGGTATATATATGGAACCCACTATCTTGAATCTCAAATTTCAAATACATTTTCAATGTTGTTGTTGTTGTTGTTTTTGTTGTTGTTGTTGTTGTTTATCATTCTTTGGTTCATTCGATAAATGAGAGAATGAGATTTAACTTTTTTTTCCATAAAAAAAATAGATAGCTAGATGATGAAGAGATATGTGGTTCAAATTTTTAGAAATTCGATGAGAAAAAAAATAAATATGAAAATTATTCTATACCATGAAGAAAAATTTTTCTGGACAAAATTGCTATGAAAATAAATGAAAAAATGTACATAAAATTTTTGTTATATTATTGTATTGTGTAAATATGATATATATCGAGAATGATTATCATCATCATCAATTATGAATTTTCTGCTTACGCCCCCCGCCCCGTTCTTTTTTTTCCAATATTCTAGTAGTATATATGTGGGTATATACAAAATGAATTCCGTATGCATCCATCCATCCACCCATCCATTTACCTTGGTATTTTAATGGCAACTTTTTTTTTTGCTGGAACAACTCGAAACGACGACGACGATGATGATGATGATGATGGAAACAGAATGAAAAGTCGAATTCGGGGACCAGAATGTCTCTGGAGACAATTTTTACATTGCAGCATACAAACAATATCAAAAAGTTGGTTTTTTTTTTGATTTTTGATTTCGTTCCTCATATAAGAATCATATAATATATCGATATATAGACTGTGAATATTTTACAAACATACACACACACACACACACACACCAACTTTGTGTGGTATGTATCAATGAAAAAAAAAAAAATCTTTCAATCTTTTTTTTCTGCAAAGTTTTTTCCAGAATGAATAGATCGAACCATACACTTGAACAACAACAACAACAACAACAGGGGAGACAAAGAAGAAAAAACTTTTTCCACTTTTTCATTTTAAATAATGATAACTTTATTCGTTAAACAACAACAACAACAACAACAACAAAAAACTCAATTTTTCATGATAAAATTTTCTTTTCGTTCTCTGTGTGTGTGTGAATTTAAATTGAAGTTTAGTTTACTGGTACAAACTTGTCTTGCTGCCACTTGTGTCTGTATTTATTCTTTGTTTTGTGAATGTTTTCTTTTTTTTTTTAATTTAAAACGAACGAAGAATCCGATTATCGAATATGATGAGGATGAATGAAAATTTGTCAATAAATGAGAATGAAATGAATTGAGTTGTACATAAAGTACAGTAGTGTATATGTGCAATAAGGTTCCATGAACAGCGATGATGATGATGTTGATGTATTTAAAGCATGATAAATTAATTTGGATCCACTTAGTATCATCCTGATGATGATGATGATGAACAGAAGAAGAAGTGGAAGTGGAAATGTTTTATAATCATTTTGGAAAGTCTAAGTGTGTGTGTGTGTGTATCCATATCTTACTAATTGACTCAAATACAAATTTGATGACATTCATGATGACACTTGTAGTAGACAAAACCAAACTGAAACCAATCCAAACCGAAAAAAAAATATTGAACAAGATAAATGCATTTACCGTTCTATATACACACTCACACACACACACAAGTGGAAAATCAAATTTTCTCATTTCTACAGAATGGCGAATTGATCCATCATCATCATCAACATACAAACATCAGCCAAAAGGAAAAAAAAGTTAAAGTCGACAATCCGGATACTTTGAAAAAATTAATTGAAATGTACATTTCTTGTGTTGAGATAATTTTTTTTTCGTTTTTTTCGTTTTTTTTTAATTAAACATATCAAACCATTTTCCATCTTTTAATGAACAAAAAAAATAAACATAGCAGCAGCAGCCGTATTAGCAGTTGTTGTAGTGGTCGGCCAAAAGTAAAGAAAATGATGATGATGAAGACTTTAAAATCGTAAAATAATTACCTATATATACAACAACAACACACACACATACACACAACCAAATTATCAATTAGATTAAATTTAATTTCTTTTTCTTCATCGTCGTCTTCTTTAAAGTTTTAGTCTTAGTCACAAAATAAGTCAGTGAAATGGTTACCAAAAAAAAAAAAGATAAGTAAATAACCGAGCTATGGGTGAAGAAATTCTTGCTTTTTTCTTCTTGTTTTTTTTGTCCAATAATAATAAAAAATTTTCCATTTTACAGAGTGACGCGTGACTATCTTGTCTATGGCATCAAATCAATGATGGTAGCGATGTTTTTTTTTTTTTTTTTTTTTTTTTTTTGAATTTTGATTGACTTGACAAAGAAAAAAAAATTTCCTTCCTGGATCATTCATTCATTTTCAGTCATTATTACAAATTAGTAATGAGAACCTTGACCGATCAATGATGATGATGATGATGATGATGGTCATCATATTGAAATTTATGAAAATTGTCCATATATAAAATAAAAACATTCATAAAATACGTAAAATTTATGATTCAAACTTCAATGATCATCATTTTCATGTATTTTAATCACCAACACCGACATTATCATCAGCATAATTATAATCATAATGAGGATGATGATCATGATGATGATGAAAAAAAAGGAAGAAAATACATGGATATTTGATGTAAAATTAATCCAATTTTTTTTATGTCCGTTATTACTGCATTCTTTAAAGACCAGCCGAGAGAGAGAGAGAGAAAAAAAACATCTCAGCTGAGGAGCTGAGGAGTAAAAAAAAATTTACATCATAAAAAATAAACCTAAGAAACAACCAGTAGAAAAAAAAATTAAATGAATAAACCAAACTTTTTTTGTTTTTTTTTTTTTTTGGTTTTGTTTCATAATATACATACACATTATTAGGAAAGCTTACTTGTTGTTTTAATTAATGTATATGTATGTAATATAAATGGCCATTATTATTATCGTCATTATCATTGGTTAGTTGATTCGAGGTTTCTTTTTGTTTTCCCCACTATCTTTCTAGCTCCATACACACACACACACACACACACAGATATATGATACTTTTACATTGGATATAAAAAGCTTATGGAACCAGAAAAAAAAGACACTAGATAGATACATAGATGGATAGACCACCACCACCACCATCATCATCAGACAAAACAAAACAAAGGATTCTATACGCATTTGTTTGGCATCATCATCATCATCATCATCATTATAATGATGATGAAAACATCCCATTTTTTTGGCACGATTTCCGTTTCCATTGAATAACAAAAAAAAAATGAAATGAAAGAGTTTATTCGCAAAAAAAAGCTTGAACCATAATCATCATCATCATCATCATCAATGGCAGCAGTAAACATCAATCGTTGGAAATTTTTTTTTTATGATGATTCTCATTATCATCATGATGATGATCATCATCATTATTATTGGTGGCTAGAAAAACAAAACAAAAAAAATGATAGATATTTGTATTGGAAGCCATTTCGTTATTTGGCTTCCATTTTTTTTTGTGTTTTTATAATAAACTCAATAATCGGTTTACGATATACACACACAAATATCTAGGGATAAAAATACAGACATCATTCAGTATCATCATCATCATCATCATCGATAATCGATCGGACCCGAGAGGATGACGACTACTACTACTACTACTCAATGTCTATGTCTTTTTTTTCATTTCAAAATCAATAGCCAAAAAAAAAAATTCGGGTCCACACATCAAAATCAAAAAAAAAAAAAAAAAAAAAAAAAAAAAAAAAAACGTGGACGCCATTATAATAATTTTTTTTAACGAAAAAAAAAAAAAAAAAAAAGTCAGCCATTTCTACACACACACACACACAGAGAAAAAGTCCAAAATCTGTGTGTATCATTCATTCATCTATGAAAAAAAAGTGACTTAGAAATGAAATTCGTTTACAGCAACAACAACAACAACAACAAACGACGTTTGATATTTGCCCATCCACGGGGATCATATCAAATATAATGATCATAATTATCATTAACTCAGAATTCTGTGTGTGTGTGTGTCTTGCGTTCTGGTTTTTTTTTGTTTTGAATCCAGAATTTAGTGCCCAAAAAAAAATAAAAAGAAAGATTGATTGTTGTGTGTGTGTGTGTTCACTTTAATAACGACTGATGATGAACACACACACACACAACACAGCAGCAGCAGCTTTATCAAGAGAGCAAAAAAAAAAGAATGGCGCCCAATGAGAGAGAGAGAGAGAAAAAAATAGAGATGAAGAATCACTAACAACATACGGGCTTTAAATGAGTGAAACGACGATTTATATCATCATCATCATCATTTTTTTCACTAATAACATTTTCTTATGGACATACGACAAGATCATCATTATTATTATTTGAATTGGAACTTGAAGTAAAATGAAAAATATAAACATATAATATAGAACAAGAATAATCATAATGATAATAATATGTGATTCTTACCAATCGATCTAAGTGAATGAATGAGCGATTCTGATTTTTGTGTGATTGTATAAGAATAAAACGTAATAAACAAGATAAGCTCCTTTTTTTTCTTGATGATGATGATTTCAAGAATAAAATCCCGTTACATTCATCGTACAAGATGATGATGATGATCAGAACCGATAACGATTCGTGTGTATTGGAATCTTTGAGATTTTTTTTTTTTTTTTTTGCTAGTCCGATTAATCAGTAAACTAAAAAGATTATGTTGATGATGATGATGATGATTATTCAAGTTGATAAAGACCTGAATGTGTACGATACACGCACACAAACGCACACCTAAACTAAAAATTCTAATTAGAATTTGCAATTAGAGATTTTAATCATCATCATCATCTTAAGTTGCCCGTTTTCTGTTTTCTTTTTTTTTTGGCATTCTGCAATGATGAACTCGATTTTAACTCGTTTTAATTCGGGTGCAATTTTTTTCCTCGCTTTCAGTCCATTTTGTTAATCAGTGAATTGGACATAGGTAAAAGGTAACAAAAAAAAAAACGTAGAAGAAATCAAATTATTTTGCATGGAATTCGATTGGCATGACAAAAAAAAAGAAAAATTTCATTTCCATTGATGATGTCCAATTATTTTGGGATTATAATCATTAAAATGATGATGATGACGATGAGTCTTGTGTATACATGATTATAGTTCCACTGTATTCCAAAAAAAAAATCCCACGACGTCCAATGAGTAGAAATAGTCTTAAAAATAAAAATTCAATGAATAAAAATAAAAATTTCAACAAAAAAAATAGTTTCCTATTCTCTAGAATTACAAAAATGCAACAGAATCTATCGAATGAATCAAACGAACGAATAAACGACGAAAATATATTCTTTGCCAATTAAATTCGGATTAAAATTGGCACAACAGAAACAAACAGTCAAATGAAAGAATAAAAAAAAAAAATTTACAAACAGACAAACAAACAAACGATCCACGATTAACCAACTTTTGTACTACTGAATTAACAACAACAACAACAACAACAACAACAACAAAAATACTACAAAACAAATGTATTTCACAAGAATTTGATATTTGCTTGAATGAATTTTCTTTTTTCTCTTTTTCTTTTTTGTTTGAAACACGAATTGCACAGAATTTTTTTTGCAAATAAAAAAAAGCTCAGAAATTGTCTTCAATCGATTGGAATAAAGTGGAAGAAAGAAAGAAAATAAAACTTTTAGACCAAAACATTTGTTATTTATTAATTGGAACAGAATCGATTCTTGTTGTTGTTGTTGCTGTTGTTTGGGTTTTTTCAATTTTACAACATTCAAAAAAAAAAAATAACCAAAAATCTGACAACAAAACAAGGAAATCCAAAGTACAAGTTTTGATTTGATTTCAAAGAATAATTTTTCTTCTTTTTTTTTTCTTTCCACGACCCCCATTGGTCATGAATTCAATGATGCATTTCAAACAACCGTGAATCGAAACAAGAAGTGGAAATCCTTTTTTTTCTTGTTGCACTTTCTCCGGGATTCCGATAGAAGAATTTCTGCCGGAATGACGACGAATGAAAACAAACAAAAAAATATACGATTGATGGACCAAACCAAACAAAATGGATGGACAACAACAAAATGATGAAAAAAAAACTTTTTTTTCCCCAATTTGTTGTTCACAACCACCACCACCATCATCTACATTACGTTATTATATAATGTTAAATGATCCATGATGATGTTGTTGTAGCTTGACAGATTCCGTATGTGTGTATTATTCATGTATACTACACACCCACACACCCTTATACATCATAAACATTGGTAGAAAGATTACATAGATGGATCATTCATATAAAATTAGAAAATGGAAAATTTATCCCATCAACATTGATTAATTAATCGATCAATTATTCAAATATTTATGGATCATAGAATGATGTTGATGATGATGATGAACAAAATAAATGAAGCAAATCGGATCTATAAAGATGTATTTCGATATTTCCGCATCTAAATCGATTTATATTATTGAGAGAGTGGAAAAACAAACAAACAAACAAATAAACAATCAATCGATCATAATCCACAAAAAAAGAATCGAAATTATCCATTATTTATGTGAATATTGGATGACCGGAAATACTTTGATGCTTCTTATGAAAAAGTGAAATTACTTTAACGAGATGGACATAATTTAGCCATAATTTTTCGAATGAATTCCACTTCCAAGCACTTGAAAACACATCACATCAAAAACAAAGAACTAGAATTTTTTTTTCATTAAAAAATTTAATAAAATTTGAAATTCTAGCAATTAATGGCCATTTAAAATTATCATTATCATCATTATTATTAATAAAAATGTCAAAATAATCTGCAAAAACTAAAATGCAGAAATTTTCCTGAACGAAATTTGCTGATGTTGTCACAAACAGTGGGGAAATTTGCCGAGAAAAATTTTTTTTGAAATGATAATTTGCATTGTATGGAAGAAAATTTTTTCTCCAAAACAAAATCCTTATTATTTATTGTCATTACAAATGGAAAAAAAACCGGCCAAGAAACAAAATTTCGCAAAAAAATTATGAAATAGGAAATGTTTCTGTTATTTGAACGAACCAGAATAATGGAATTTTTCATTTTTATTCTTTCTTCGATTATATTCTGGAAAAAATAGACAGCAAAAACAAAACAAAACAAAAAAAATGTAAATTTCCATTTTCATGCTTTTCATCTCTATTTTCAATCTGATTTTCTTTTTTTTTTTGCCATTTTTTCCATCATCATCATCATCATCGTTGTTGTTGTTGTTTTTGTTACATATTGACTCTCGAGAATCGAATCGATGAGGGAAAAAAAGCACTCATCGTCAAGAATAAGACGATGATGATGATGATGATGTTGATGATGAACGAATAAACGAAAGAACAAAGTTATATAATCAAATAATGTGCAATAAATTGAATTATTGACAATATTCACTCATTCCTTCACTTCACTCTATATACAAATATGAATAGATTGAAGACGAAAGTTGAGTTTCACAATTGCCAGCAAAAAAAAAAAGAAAGAGAAATGGAAAGAGGAAAAGAAAATCTCTCAACATTTCATAGATTGAAACATAAATCAGAATAATGATGATGATTGAATCCATACACAGACAAAAAAAAAATATGGAATCAGATTCACTAATGTATACTGTGTGTAGTTAAGTGTGAATGAATGTCCAGATTATATTCAATGAATTGAACCAACAAACGATGATGATGATGTTGATGATGATGACGATAAGGAAATTTGAGAGCTACTTGCTGAATTAGTAATACATTACATGCAACCAGAACAAATATATGTGTCTATCAAATAGAAACAAAATTCAGAATATTCTGATGTATTAATAAGTAAATAAAAACCGAATAGAAAAAGAGAGAGACAGAGACAGAGATATGATCCATATGATTATGGACAATCAAAATCATAATAAATTGACTATGGTATTCACAAGATTCTGTTAGTATCTCTGGTGTATTGTATTCTTTCTATTTTTTTCGGTTTGTTCTTCCTCACACACACACACACACACACACAGCCACCCAAGAATCATCATTGTATTCATTCTGGACGTTCTGTAGTACAATAATAATATTGTAATCGAGAATCGGAATTCCCAATGATATTGAGACGAAAATGACTACATTATATTTTCTTTCTCTCCCACCACCATCACCACCACCCCCCACCACGAAAAACAACAATCACCAAAAGAAGAAGAATATCAAAACCAAAGAAAAAGCATCTTGTACAACATTTTCATTTCTATTACCATTCAAATTCTATTCGATTCCAAGATTCTTCATTGACTCATGGATCATCATAGTATTTGTTGTTGTCGTTGTTGCTTTATTCTTTTTTTTTTGGCAACAAATAAAAAAAGAATACTGTAACGTAAAATGAATAGAATAACAAACGAACAAACATGAAATGTTTTTTTTCTTCTTTCAGCAAACAAATACCCAAACAAATAACAAGAATATTGAAAACATTAAAAAAAAAGAGAATTCAACGTGGTTCAATATAAAATTCGTATTGAATATTTTCATTCATTCAGTGAGTGAAAATGAATGAATGAATGAAAAAAAAACGAAAGAATTAGTACACACCCAGACTGTGTGTGTGTGTGTGTGTGATAATCATTATGCGCATACTAAATTTAAGTTTTTTTTTCATTCAATTCGATAAAGTTTTTTTTTCATTTTACTTTTTTTTCGATGAATGAAACCAATTGAATTCCAAAGTTTTTTTCTTGGCTGCTGTTGCTGGTTGTTGGTTCCAAAATGCAAAAATTTTAAATTATCAACGACGGAAAGAAAGCCAAGAATAATTTTTGTTTTTTATTCTACAAATTACAAGATGTTGTAAATTGTTTTTTTTTCGCACTGTACAGAATGTGTGTGTGTGTGTGATAGAAAATCTATTTGAAAATTTTTGTTGTTGTTGTTGTTGTTGTTCTGATTGATCAAAAAAACAACAACAAAAATTCCACGTTGATGTTTTTTCAAGGAATAATTTTCAAGTTATCACGTGAAAAAAAAACAAATAAATGTAAAACACATCAACAGAATCACAGAATAATAATAATAAGACGTCATGAATGAAAACAAACAAAACAAATTTTGACAAGCTTTTTTCTTCTCATCTTGTCTATGGATCATTTTTGAATCTTTGAATGAAAAAAAAAAAAATTTTTTTGACAACAACAGAATACGTTTCGTTGTTGTTGTTTTTTTTTTTTTTTAGTTCAATGGACCATTTCATAGATAGACAACTTCATTCTACTTATTATTATTATTGATCATCATCATCATCATCATCATCTCTTGAAGAGAAAAGAAAACAAAACAAAAAAAAAATAGATACAGAAATGGGAAAAAAGACTGTTTTTGAGAAAAAAAAAACTTTTTTTTTCTGTCTGTTTGAGTTGAAAGTTCATATATGTAAAAAATGAACTAATACAGTATAAAATGGGAAATGAAATGAAATGAAATGAACAACAGCAGCAGAAAAGGGAAAAAAATAATGATTTCGTGACAATTCTCATATTTTTTTTTTTGTTTTTATATTTTTTTCTTTCCATTTTTTTTGCTGTGTTGTTTCAAGTATGCCATTTTCGTTTGTGATATACACTCACACACACACACATACACAGGTCATGTGGCATTTTGAATTTCAAACTAAAAGTAGAAAAAAACAACAACACCAGAATTTTGAATGTATGTCTTGAGCAAGAAAAAAAGAAAGTTTCCAAACGATTGATTCTTAATGCCTCGTTATTTTCAATCGATATACATTGTGAATGAATACTGTGTGTGTGTGTGTGTGTGTGTATGATAGAATAGAATAGTATGTATGTATGGATGGATGGATGGATTGATTGAAGACAATCGAGACGAATCGAATAAAGAAAAAAAAATGAATTGGATAATAGGAAATATAACTAAACAAAACAATCAAACTATATCCAAACACAGAAAAACATTATCATTTTTTTTTGTCTTGATAATCAAACAATGATGATGATGATGATAAATATTTAATAACCGAATAATACCAAAAAAATAGACATTATGGAAATGGGCCACACATTTGATCCATAAATGTAATATATAAAATTATGATCGCTTATCATCAACGTTCATTATATTCGATGATTATAAAAATCATTCAATTCATTCATTCATTCATTCATTTAGTTTGATTGATATAAAAACCAATATGAACTACGAATATCGATTTGGATATGGATCAAATGGATTCAAATTACAATTTTCAATTTTCGAAACAAATTGTTACTTGTACAATACGGATTCTGCTACGTAGAATCCATTGATGTTGTCAATTCTCAATGATTGAACAATGAATAAATGGATGGATGAATGAATGGATGGATGGATAGAAAAAAAACTATGAAGTGAAGCAAATATAGAAAAAAAAATTACAACAAATAACAACAACGACAACAAATACGAGTACACAGATGTAAATAAGTGCCACTTTTATTTCAAACAGAACGAAGAGAAAGAGAGAGAGAATTTACAGAATATTATTGTTATTTAAATTACAAGCATCAAATAACACACACACACACACACACACACACACACACTGTGTGTGTTTTATTTGAAATATCAAACAAACATGATATCATGATATACCCAGTAGTAGTCATGTCATATCATTCTTATTATGGATTCTGGAGATTTTTTTTCATTCTCTCGCTCTCTCTCTCTCTCTCTCTCTCTCTCTCTATACACATACATTTATTTATCCTGTGGAAAAAATTCTGAATCCATTCTCCAAGTGGTGATTGTATCCAGGCACGAAAATCAAAAAGAATTTTTTTGCACATAGTGAAGTAGTTAGTGTGCCCAAGTCACATTGTATGTGATTGCATCCATAATAATCATAATCATTTTTCTAAACAATTTCAGTTCCTAGGACCTAGTAATAGGAATATAGCTCTTCATAATTGACAATGATTATGATGATGATGATGATGATTGCTTACATTGTTGTAGCTACAATTTGTAGTTCAACAACAACAACAACAACAACAACAACAATGAAGCCAAAGAAGAGAGAAAGAAAAAAAAACGACATTCCATTTCAGTTGTTTCAATTGTAAGTGAATGAATGAATGAATGAAAAAAAAGTTCATTTTCCATCATCATCGTACATGCATGGTTTCAATACAGAATACACACAGAACAAAAAAAAAATTCATACCGTTTTCATTTTATTATTATGATTCTTCTTCATTCTGTGTGTGTGTGTGTATTAAATGAATCGTATCGTAGTAAAAAAAAAATCCATGGGCAAATCACCACCACCACCATCATATGAATGGTGGTGGTGGTGGTGGTGGATCATCAAAAGAATAGGAATCCGAGCAACCAAAAAAAAAAAAATTCTCTTTTTCCTTGGAATCCAGATGACAACAACACAACAACAACAACAACAAATACTGAAAATCAATGAAACACACAAATGTAAATGGATTGATATTCAAATGTCTGTTTTTTTTAATCAAATTTCAAAATTGAAAAACTAAAAATCCAACTCAAATAGTCAATTCGTTCGATAAATAAATTTTCATTAAACATTTAATTGAAAATCGAACCAAATTGACCACCGCATTCATGTATTCATGTCACAATCCTGAATGAATGAAATGTAAATTTTATTTTACAATCAAAAATGGACAATGGACCAAAAAAAAAATAGGCACACACACACAGAGAAAAAAAATCACATCATTGAATGGGTGAATGTAATGATATTTTGAATAATCAATCAATGAAACTAAATAAAAAAAAGAAATCGACTCATAAAACTGAAGAAATAAAATCTACAAACGCACACACAAACACACAGACACACAGACGTACACAACACGATAAATCGATTCGATCAATTGACAATCATAAATTGTAGAATTGTGTGTGTGTGTGTATAAAAAATAACTCTACATTTACAAAACACTTTTAATGATGATGATGATCTTTGAGAAATGATAATAATCATGATAGCTAGATAGACAGGATAATAAATTACATGATCTAGAAACGAAAAAGGCAAAAAAAAAATTATTATTGAACAAAACGTTATCATTAAGTCAATTATGAACAACAGCAGCAACAAATCGAATTCTTCAAAAGGAAAGAAAAGTGTTAATAACTACCATAATAATCATCATCATCATCAAGAAAATCATTTCAAAATAACACCCAATTTGACTTTTCATCCATTTTTGTAGTGCATTTCATTCGTTTTTTTTTTGCTGTTCATCAGAATAAATTGCCATTTTTTTTGTTCTCATTCTGTTTCTGTTATTTTTTTTTTTTCTATCAAAATGAAAAAGAGAAAGAGAAAGAGAAAAACGAAATTGAAATAATCATCGATTCGTATCGTATCAATTATTAGATTCCATCACCATCATCATCATCTTCATCGTCAATGATCAATGGTTAGATAAAGTTATTTCCGGAGAAATCATTTTTCTTCTTTTCTGAAACAAAAAAAAAATTTTCAACTTTAAAAAATCATCTTTAAAATGAATTCATGAAAAATAAAAATTTGGAACAAGGCTGACAATGGGCGTCAAAAAAAAAAAATTTCCACCATCATCATCATGTGATTGAAAATCTAATAGAATTCAACGAATTTCAAATGGACAAAAATAGAATCCATGATGTATTTCTATGTGCCGTTTTTTTTTGTTTGCTGTAAGATGAAAATTTTCCATTTTCAATTGTCACCAATTTGAATGGACAAAATTGAATCAGAATTAAGACGAGAGCGAAAAAAAAATGTTGCTGATTGATTTTCAAGAAAGAACCAAAAAAAAAAAAAAAGTAAAATGAATTGCTCAATGTTCGGGTGTGTATGTTGAAGAAAATATAAGAAAAAAAAATGATGGTGGATAGTAGTAAAATCCCAAATGAATCGGTACTGTTTTTCTGGGTCGGGCGTCATTTGTTGTCAAAGCTAACGAATACATCACCACCACCACCACCATTATACAGACATAAAAAAAACCTATTTTAATTATCCACAGACACAAACAAACCAAAAACTCTACAACAAACAACAATAATAAGGATCTAATCGTAGAAAATTTATTATATGGACAGCTTGAAAATAATGAAACAAAAATGGGAAAAGGAAACCAAAAAGAACTAAACGAAAAAAAAAACCAAAATAAAAGACCAAAAATGATTGAGAAAATTAATTGTACACCATATATTAACCTAAACTAATATGTAGAGCTGCTGAAAACATTTTGTTATAAAATATCCATGTGTTTTGGCAACAAGAATTTGGCATTAAACATCTTTTCTTCGCACTATCAATTCTGGTTCTGGTGATTTTTTTTGCCAATAAATTTTGAAAAAAAATTCAATTAAAAATTCAATCAATTAATTAATTAATTAATTAATTAAAACAACATCAAGACATCATCATTATTGTTCATTGAAAAAAAGTGTGTCAAAAATTGTGTTTTATGTGCGGTTTTTTTTTGTTTCATATTGATCCAATCAAATTGTGATTATCTCTATCTATTAAAAACAATTTGATCGATCAATCAATCAATACAACACTATTTATTGGATTTATATAATCATCGATCGATTTCCGGTCGATATGTGTTTGTTTTTTGTTTGTTTTCGATCGACAAATTTACACATGCATTTGATATAAGTTAAAACCAAGATGTAAATTTTTTTTTTTTTTTTTGGGATTATCATATAATCTCGGTTCCATCATCAAAATAAATTAGCCGAACAAGATGATATGATGAGAAAAAAAAGTCATTTTCTTACATCGAGAAAAAAAAAGATGATATCCACATAGCCGGATAAAATGAGTGGATTAAAAAGCCCTAAAGGCTTACTTATTAAGTGTTTACGAAAAAAAAAATAGAAAAATTTTTTTTTCTTTTGGTCGATAAAGAAAAAAGATAAGGCAGAACAGGCAGCAAAAAAACAAAATCGGATTAAACAACTCAAAGAAAGATGTGTCCAGCCATCATTTCCATATACATAAATTCCGTATAAAATTATCAATTATCATCCAGTAAAAAAAGAGAGAGAGAGAGAGAGAAAGAAATTAATTTTTCTGTGCAACCAATTTAACATCGAAGATTGTTGGAACAAAATTAATTTAGGGTTACCATAATTTTTTTTTCCTAATCAGGTCAACGAGAAAAAGATGGAAAAAAGTAGCCAAAAAAAAAAAACAGAAAATTCCAATGAATAACAGCTGTTAACAATATATAATTATGTTTGGCAATTAGAATATTCAATAAGAATCGATAATTTCACAATATATTCTTGATTCAAATTGTTCATTAATCCAATTTTGTTCATTCATGTTAATCCAATGAATTTAAACTGTTGACATGTAAACAATTTAGGAATAAATCATATAAAATTGTGTAAAATGTTCACAACTTGGAATCAACTTTGCTTATCACATCAAAAAAAAAACTCACTCTCTACTTATATAATAAAAAACTATTGAATCATATCAATCAATCAACCAATCAATCAATCGATCATAATGGAAGAAAAAAAATCCGTCTCTGTCACCAAAAGCAAAACAGTTGAAACCACTGATGATGATTGTATTATTACAACAACTGTAACCAATGTTAATGTTGAATATGAAATTGAAGTTGATGATGAATTAATGGAACAATTAACTAATCAATATGGTGAATGTGATATTGAAACTATTATTCAAGGACGTGCAATTATGGCTTCTCGTAGTATTGTCGATACTGATGCCGATGTTGCTGCTACTCTACTACTACTGATACTGCTGTTAATGCTATTGCTAATGCTGCTAATGATGCTGATCATATTGCAATTGAAATGAATGATGATTTGAATGATACAAACAATAATGATCAACAAAAAAGTTATATTGAACGTTACCAAGAAATGGATTTTAGTGATGAATATGATGATTTTGTTATCATAAGTCAAATTGAAGATCCACCAACAACACAACAACAACAACAACAGATAATAATGCTGATGGCAATGATAAAAAATTGATTATAAAAAATTATGAACAAAAACCATGGTGGCATATTGATAATTTTTTGGATATATTTGAAACTGTGTTTGCATTCTGTTTTTATTTAATCTTGATTATCATTGAGCTTTTCAGATCATTGATTAGAAAAGTACGCAATTAACAACATTATCGAATACAATTTTTATATGAAAAAAAAATCATGGCTATAAAGAGAGTGATTCTAATGAAGAGTGTTCATCGTGTTTAAGAAGAAAAGAATCATTGAATCTTAATATACTTTAATCTATGTTTTTAAATATTCAGAATTTTTATTATTATTAAAATTCTTTAATTATTGCTTAATTGTCATTGCAGGCGCAATCAATCAATCATAAATTCATTAACCACCACCAACACCTACCTGGATTCCATAATCGAATCGGATGATGAAAATTGTGGATTATTCAGATTATTATTTTGATGTACAATATCTATATTTTTTTTGTGTGTGTGGAAGAAAAAAAATCAGAGAAAAAATCAATTTTTTTCAGGTAAAAAAAAAACTTACAAGTTTTCACCACTAATACACCGGTCGATTCAATAGTCATAAAACCATTGGTGGCTTCACATTTATAATAGCCAGAATCATGTGTATCCAAACGTTTGATAACCAAACGTGCCCTAATACGATCTGGTTGTATTTTTGTTGATTTTGTTGTTATCTTTCCTGGTTCAATTTCAATTGGTGCTTCATTTTTATACCAAAATACTTTTAATTTTGGTATACCACTGAATTCACATTTTAATCGTACATCTTCACCACTTTCTTTTGTTAAATTTGTCAATGGTTTTTCTATACGTAGATAATATTGTGTACCTATGACGAGATAAATTAATATTGATTATATATCATTATTATGTATTTATTTATTTTGTTTTTTTTTGTTTATATTACCATTTTCCGAAATATTGGGCGTTGGCGGTGTCGATGAATGTTCATTATCATCACTGTTTATATTATATAATAATATTTGAACAAAATAAAACAAAAATTAAACTCATAGAATCGTCTAGAATATGGTGAAAATACACTTACTAGGACAAATCATCATTCAAATCAAAATCTTCGTCCATATCTTCCGGGTCAGCTTCATCAACATCGGCCGGTTCCGGTGGTGAAAGTATTACATCATCAGCATGAAATACTGTTGAAAAAAATAAATGAATCATGATTAATAATTTATATTATTTAACAAGAATTGAAAATGAAGTGAAATGGATGCTTGCCATCGCTGCTTCTACCGATGATGATGATGATGATGATCATCATTTTGTATAGCTTGAAGCTCGACAGTAGAAACAACGAGAATTACAAAGGAAAAAAAAATTTTTTTTTGTCATCATCCTGATGATGATGATGATGAAAGTAAATAGCTTCTAGGCTTCAAACAACATACATACATTCACTAATTGATTGAACAATTTTTTTTTCATGAATTCATATCCGAAATCAATTGAAAAACAGAACAGAACTGATCAGTAGTGATTCATTTTGATACTTTTTTCAGTTTTTTCTTGATTCAAATAACAAACATGTGAATATTGTTTTTACACGACAAATGAATGAATGAATGAATGAAAAGGAAATTTTTTTTTCTTCCTCCATCATCATCATCATTATCATTATTTCAATCATACATTCAATGTAAATATTTGCTACGAATTTCTCGCTCTCTCTCTCTCTCTCTCTCGCGCTCTGTTATTCTTGTCAAATTTTCCAATGAGAATTCATTCAATAGGTAAACATTCATAATGAATTTATATATGGACACACAATATGTCGCTGTTGTTGTTCGATCCACTTGACAACAAATATCCAAATATTGAATACTGTAGAATCTCTAGAATACTACACATACACATACACACACACACACACACTATTTTTATCTGATAATTGGCTTGATTAGTGTATGTGTGTGTGTTTTTTTTTTGTGACGAAAAAAAAACATGAACCAAAATTCTCTAGAATAAAAAAAGGTAAATAGATTTGGAACAATTTTTTTTTCTGTTTGTTTGTTTGATGTGTGTGTGTGTGTGTGTGTTCTAATATTATAGATTTTTTTTTTGTTTTGTTTCATTCTCACTCGCTCTCTGTAGTTTTGTCGTCTTTTAACAAGATTTCGATTTTCATTTTCGGTAACAAACTTGTCATCATCATCATCATCATCTATTTGATTGCACTTGTAGTTCTTCTTCAAGGCTTTTTTTTCGTTGTTGTTGTTGTTGTTGTATATTGAATATAACCAATATCACCTTCATCTCCTCCCCCCATACTTTCCACCATTTCTGTCAGATTATTATTAGTAGTTTGATGATAGAGGACAAGATCGTTTTGTTTTTCATCATTTTCAATTTATTAGTCTCATGTTTTTTTTTGTTTTGTTTTGGTTCAGTCCACATTTCACAATTATTTGTGTATCTTTTTTTTCTTGCGAATGTTTGTCGCCTATTTTAACACAAAGGAACAGAACAAATTGTAATTATTATTTGGTTGATCATGCCAAACGATTATTATTGCAACAACAACAAAAAAAGAATTAAAACACACCCACACACACCATCAGCAATTGTACAATTTGGATCGATCCTTGAATCCAAACAACAACAACAACAACAACAACAAAAAATGAAATGAAAGATTATGCTAATGAAGATTTGAATTGCAAAAAAAAGCTCGAGGCAAGAAAAATGAAATTGTTGTGATCATCAAACAAGAATTTTTTTGACAAATGTAACCATCACATGTGTCATAATAGCAGCTGCATTTTTTTTGTTGTTGTTGTTTCGGTTACATTCACGAATACAGAATTCGATTAAGGTCAATGATGATGAGCGAAAAATATTTGTAGTGGAAATAAATACAGAATAGATAGATGTTCAATTGCTTTATGAATCGATTCGATTCAATTTTTTTTTACCAGCTCAATAGATTCACATAGATTCGTAGTTTTATCTTTGTCCAAACAGATATCCAGATATATTTGGTTTAGTCCAGATTCAGTTGTTGTTGTTGTTGTTGTTACTGTTCACAAATCATCATCGAAATATATACATTGATGACAGAAATATAGTGAGACACGTGAATCCGATTCCAATGAATTGTCGACAACAAGGCGTGTGTCATTAAAACATTTATTAATCGATTGAATGAGCTAATTTTTGTGCAAGTGTGTGTGTGAGTGTATGTTTGTGATCCACCGGATTTGGATTTTTTTTTTTTTTTGGTTCGATTATGATTCCATCACTCAATGCATTATTGGTGAAGAACAAGTGGATTTTTTTTTCTGGCAAATAAACGACAACAACAACAGAAATGACGATGATGATGTCATTGAATTTTCCATTCCAAAAGAATCAATTAGAATCCATACAAAATCGTCAAAGAACAAATTCGACAACTATAAGTGTATTATTAGTATATACCAAATTCAATGGAACGAAATTCTCAATGTTTTTTTTCCACGTTTTCATTCACCAATACGAATTTTAATTATTCCATTTGGAATAGAAATTCTGAGTCATCATGAATAAACATTTTCAATAAACAGAAAGACTTATCATCATCATCATCATCAGATTTATTTTCATTGTATATAAATGAATGTCAATCATAATCATGCAAAAATTAACTCTAATGACCAAGTGAATGACTGGATATACCAAATGAAACAGCACACATACAGACACACACACACACACACACACACACAACTATTTAGTATATGATGATGAAAATTTTGTGTAATCTGATTTGACATCAGTCATCATTGAATATTATTATGACATGAATGATTTATCAAGAAAAAAAAGTGGACCCAGATTGCAAATTATCAGTGATGAAAAACAAACGAAAAATAAAAAAATAAATTCCGACATGAATTTGATTCGATTCATGTCAAATAATGAAAGTGATGAACTGTGTTTGTGTGTGTGTGGAAATGTGGAAATTGAAATAACAGCAGCAGCAGCAGCAACAACAACAACAACAAAAACCGATTCTGAAACGACCATTGAATTTAATTGTGTTTTATTTTAGGCAATTTGATCCAATTTTTTTTCCTTTCACAATGATGATGATGATGAGTCAACTGACATAAATTATGAAATGCGTGTGTGTGTTCGTTTTCACAGCACGGTAACTTTATTTATATTATTATTATTGATGCAAAAAAAAAAACACGTGGTACGTGCCAAATTGCCTATTTTTATTACAGTATGATACCCGAACGGACGAGCCAAACATACACATAAAACGTTATACTGAAGAGAGCTAGTAATTCAAATTAGTTTTCCAATGGTAAGCAATTTTTCTTTTCGGTTCAATTGAGCCGGTTATTCGTTTTTTTTTCTCGTTTCTGACTGTTAACTACGATGATGATGATGATGATGAATAGTGGACCCGAAATCAAATAATGTTCGGATCTGCATGACTCACACACTTTTAATGCACACATGATTCTTACATTTCAAAGGTCAATTTTTTCTCATTGGTTAATAATGAAAATTTTTCAAAAAAAAAAAAAAAAAATTCTATTTGGACCATCGATGATGACGATGAATCATTGATGTGATAAATTATTGTTATTACCAACTTTTTTTTATTATTACCATGGCCCAAATGAACAATTAAAAATTTTGAACAAATTGAACGTGATATATAAAACAAAAAACGAGAAATTTGAGAGTAAAAAAAAAACTTTCCGAAATGACTGAATGCCTGTTTTTTTTCTCGGGAAATTTTCCTTATCATCTTTACATCTTTACATTCACACCTATGCAGTAGAAAAATAAAAAAAATTTCAGCCATTTGAATGACATGAAATTATCATTAAAAAATGTGAAATAGACTGTATAATAGGAATTGGATTTTTCCTTTTTGTTGTTGTTGATCATCATCATCATCATCATAAGTGAATTTGATTGACAAGCACGCGACTAACTCGATATTTTAGAGCGCGAAAAAGAAAAGAATTTGCATATTTTGCTAATTTTTCTTCTTCTTTTCTTTTTTTTTGCATATTTCACTGACACTATGAAGACAAAAATACACTACTACTACTACTACACACACACACACTTAACAGAATAAAGAATTCAAAATGAATGATTCGATTGAAATTGAAACATTAGATTTTCAATCTCTAAAATAACCATTTGAAAATTCTGTATTTGGAATTACAGAATGAACCAAAGGAAAAAAAAACCACTCGACGCCTTGTCAGCAAATTGCTAGCAACAACAACAACAAAAAAAATCCGGAAAAGAATCCTTACGAATGCAGATATTTGAGAAGCCAAAAAAAAAAATAAGAAGAAAAATGATTTTTGTTTCTCTCTCTCACAATCTCTCTTTTGCTTCAATTGGTTTCTGTATTTGCAAAAAAAAAAAATTTGTTTTTTTATCACAATTTCGATCCAAAATAAATAAATATAAATGGTTTTTCATTGAAAATTCATTGAACCATACATTTGAATTGTGTGATGTTCGAATGATGATGATGAATCAAACGAAATCATGGAATGCAAAGAAGTTTGTCAAAAAAAAGGAGAAAAAATCATCGACGAAATAAGGAATTTTAGAAATAGCAAGAATTTTGTTTTCTTCCCCATTTATACACGCGTTAGCAACCATCATGAGTTAGCAACCATCATGATGATCATCATGATGATCATCAGCATTTGTTTATGACCAAAACAATGCTTGTCAAAAATTCATTGAGAATGAAAATGAAAAACTGAATGAGATAAGTAGATCAATGATGATGATGGTTTATATGGTTTTCAATGTCACAATGTGTGTGTTGCTGTGTGTTCATTATTAAACTAAATAATAAATGTACTGAAACTCATGTCATTGAGTTGAAAAACAATCACGTTAACAACAATAACAACAACAAAGAATCGAGAGAGAGAGAGAGAGAGAGAGAGAGAGAGAAAGAAAGAAAGAAAAAAAATTCAAATCAAAATCAAATTCATTCAGTAATGTTTTTGTTTGTGTATTGAAAAAAACGTGGATACAAGATCAAATTAAAAATTCTTTCATGTTTATAATGGAATTATAATGGAAATAATACGACAACAATGGATCAATGCATTGTTTGTCTGTGTGTGTGTGTGTGGCCAAAGAATTCCAGTCAAAACAAAAAAAAAAATTCGACCATTTTCCAAATGAAAAACAACAACAACAACAACAACAACTTTGGAACTTATATAGATTCGTAAGTCGATTAGAATATTCTGAAGAAAAACAAAAATACTGATCAATGGAAAAACTTTTTTTTTTACAAATTCAAACTTGTGCTTATCATCCAATGACCATCAAATACAACATGGCAATAGGGATTATCAAACTATTTGTGTGTATCGATGGACTGTATAAATTTTGCATTTGTAATGAATGAAAACAAAAAGAAAAAAAAATGGACGAAAATCCTCTTGTTCACCAGAATAACAACAACAACAACAACAACAACAAAAAAAAAGAGATAATAATCACCACCACTACTACTACTTTGTTGTTTATGGGAATAATAAATGTTCAATGAAAATCCAAAACGAAGGAAAACAAAACGAAAAATTTCGATAATCATCCTGAAATTTGAATTCAAGCGGAAACATAATTAAAAAAATTTTTTCCAATTTCCCAGTTTTACAAATTTTCAAACATCGAACATGGCCAATCATATGTAGATGACATATGCAATTTAAATGAATGAAATGAAAATTCGTTTGGTCATTATTTTCGCTGACACGCAATGAAAAAAAATTTCTAAGAACTTGTATAAACAACCAAACAAATCCTAGCCAGAAATATGGATAATGAGACAACTTAATCTATTTATTGTTTGATTTTGGGTTCGTCATCATCATCATCATCATTAGATGATGAAAATTTTCTTACAAACAAACGGAAAGAAAAAAAAATCGTATTTCAATAAAAGAATCTGTAATGAAATGAATAATCGAGGGATTGTCCTCATCATCATCATAAAAACGATACACACACACACACAATGAGTCATCGTCAAAGTGTGTTCCAAGATTGTACCCACCAAAAAAAAAAAAAAAACGCGTGTAAACATTGGGTTCGTGCAAAAACAAAACTGGGCCTGCATTTTTTTTTTTGCTTGCACTAAATAAATACAATCGATTTTCACAAAAGCTTAGTTTTGAGCCAGAAATAAAAAAAAAAACATTTTTTCTCATTTTTTTATTTCTGATTTTTGGATGACATGAATGATTAAAATGAATCCCAAATTTGCAATAATAATAATAATATCCATAAATTATTTACAAAACTATTAGGGAATAACAACAACAAAAAACAACAACAACAACGAAAAAAACAAACGATCGATGTTTGAAAACTCTAAAAATCTTTTTTTCATTCTGATTGTGTGCAACCGTTTCTGGAAAATAACAAACAAATGTGGTATATATGGTATATTACGCCTCGTTTGTTGTCGTTATAATTTCATATCAACATACGAATACGACGATAAAGCTTGACACTGAATGAATGAATGAATGAATGGCTATAAAATTTGAATTTATTGGCACAATTTTTGTTCGTTCGTTTGTTTTTTTTCTTGTTTTTTTTTGTTGCCTTAATCAGATGAAGAAAAACGGTTTTTAATATATAATCTCTATAGCTATAGTTTTTTTTTGTTGCAAAGAAAAAAAAACTCAAATTGGACCCAAGATGATGAACCAGGCAAATAAACAAAACATTTATTCATTTGAAAATGAATGAATGGATTGAAAAAAGGGGTTTAAAATTTATTGGCTAAGAATTTTATTTTGGTTTTTGTTTTATTCGAAGCCATAAGTTAGCCTTTGTTTGTTTGACATTGTAAGGTTTGGCCAATGATGATGAGTTAACACCATCATTGTAGCTAGAAGGAGAAAAAAAAATTCATAAATGTATCACACACACTCACACATAAATTAACCTAGCAATGTTGGTGTGTATGTGTGTAAGGGAAACTTTTTGGAGAAAAAAAAATTAAACCCTTTCGACATATACGTAACAGGCATATATATAGGATTATTACTTTTTTTTATTTTCTATTTTATTTTGATAAAAAAAAACGTTAGGTGTGGATCAACGAAAGCCTGGCTGGCTGGTTTCCGGCCATTGACTACGTTGACTGGTTGAGATGATAATGTTTTTTTTTTAAAAAAAAAGAACAAAAACAAATTTATTGTCTAACATTATAAAAAAAATTTCAATTTCCTTTTTCAATTTTTATCTATAAATTTATTATGATAAAAAACTAATCAGATTTGCAAAATCATTTCAGCCGAAAAATTAACAGTCAAAAATTCTTATCTTAAACTACCAATCAAAATGAATCAATTTTCAATCATCATCATCATCATCGTCAACATCAATCATGGTCAATCACAAATTATCGGATTTCGGTTAACATTCAATGGACACACAGGAAACCGAGAAAAAAAATATTTAAATTAAAAACGGAAATTATTTTCACTTGTGCTCCTACTGCAACAACCAACACAATGAACAAATAAAAAAGAAAAAACCACAAATCTAAATGAATTGATTTCATTTAGATTTTTGACATCGATTGATTGACAGATTTAATCAATCGATTCCTGTGTTTATTTGTTTGGTGTTTTTTCTTCAACAATTCCCAAAGATCTACATACAATTGAAAATATGGAGAGAGAAAGAGAAAAAAAACGAAATTGAAAAACTTTTCATCATCATTTTGCATTTGAAATTATCATTTTCGTTTCTATTCTCAAACTGAATAATAATAATAAAAAAACGACCATTTGAGCAAGGAAAAAAACTTGAAAAACTTGACTTTATTAATAATTTTTTTCTTTCTTGGTTTATATATATATGTTGAGACTCATAAAAATGGTGAAAAAAAAAATTTAAATTGACTTTTGTGCCTTCAATTTTCTTATAATTTTGAATGCTAATAGAAATGAGAATAGAGAACAGAGAAAAAAAAAAAGTTGAACCGATTGGCCAGAGTTTATGCATAGATAGTTTTTCATTGTCGTAAATTTTTTTTTATTTTGGCCATATTTTTCATCGAAAGTTCAACTTAATTAAAAAAATTTCCCTTTTTCGAAAGATTCACTTGAGTAAGAATAAAAAAAAGATGAAAAAAACGGTGTTCTATGATTAGGTGTGTGCGTAGTAGTAGCAGCAGCAGCAGTATTTTTTTATGCAATTGATGCAAATGATGCAAACGACACAACTAATTAGGGTTTATCTCAACATGAATGGAAAAACTTTTTCTTTTTCTTTCATTTTTTGTTTCTCCTTGGCTCCTTCCATATTCTTGCCCGATTATCATATCATTCTATTCATTGAATAGAATTGAATTGAATTGAAAGACCTGCTTTGATTCTTTGTCTCGTGTCATAATTCTGTTTCCTTCATTATTATTATCATAATGGAAAGAATGGGAATTCTTTTTTTTTCACCAGAATATTATCAGGAAAAAATTGAAATTAAAATTTTTCACTAATAGATTAGCATTATTCAAGTCAATCCCAAATATAAAAAAAAGAGTTTGACCATCATCATCATTATCATCATCACACAAACACACACATTACATTTGATGATGGCAAGATTTTATTTATTTGTCAACTGCAAAATGACCATTGATGATGATGATGATGATTAGGATGTCCGTTGACAAGATGTATGGGTAATCTTTTCAGCCTCTCTCTCTCAGTACACATCACATACACAAGAATTATTATTAGATTTCCATTGTCGTTATCTCTATTTATTTATTGTTGTCATTTTTTTTTTCTTTTGGAATTTAAAATTTAATTTTCAAACAATCCATCTGTATCAAATAACACACATTCATTGACTATTATCACATGTTTTTTCTTTTCAGCTGTGTGTGTATGAGTGTGTGTATTAAATACGAATTGAATTGAAATAGTGAAAATGCGAATGTGAGGAAATGGATGATTTCAAAGCCAATAGTAGTAGTAAGAAGGATGATGCTGAAATCATCGAAAAAAAATGCCTATGAAAAAATGTCTCAATGGAATTCATGCATCGATGCACACCGGGTCGTCGTTTTCGATGTTGTTTGTCAACATTGATAAACAATAACAAGGCAAAGAATTGAGTGTGTGTGTGTGTGTGTGTGTGATGAGAGAAACAGTGAGAATATTTGATGGAAACAATCAAAACGTTGAACCAGATTGTCGTTTCGAAAAAGAAAATCCATAGAGCTGAGATTTTCGATTTCAAATATATTATGAAACGAGAATTTCATAATTTTATCCAGTGTTTTTTCTATCTCTCTCTCTCTCTCTCTCTCTCTCTCTCTCTCTTATTGAGAAGAATTATTGTTATCGGTATCTATTCTATTTCATCGAAAAAAAAATGACAAAGACAATGAAGTGAACACATACACACACACACAGGAAAGGTTGCACATACACACACACACACACACTCACACATATGTGACACGACATATTTTCCAGTACGTCAATTTTTTTTGTCGCTATAATACACACACACTGAGACACTGTATTTAGAATCAGAATCGAGGTGACATCACAATGAACCCGAAAAAAAATCATCATCATATACACGCAGTGTGGAAAAAATTTTATTTTTTTTATTTTAATTAAACTTATGCTTGAATAATTCAAAAGAAAAAAAAATGAATGAATGTGATGAATGGTGAAAAAAAATCAAAAAAATAATTGGATCCAAATTGATACAACCACCACTGCCTTGAATCCACTATGGATATATAAAAGTTTATGATTTTCAATAAATATAAAAAAAACAAGATATCAAATGATCGAAAGATATGTTCCAGATGACCACAAATAATAAACGTGAATCATTGATGATAATGATGAAAAAAAACAAGGTAGAAAAACGCATACTTCAACCATTAACGATAGCCGCAGTTGAGGAACATATAAAAATGATGATGTACCATAGAATTGGATTGCACATCATCATTATCATCATAAATATGATATTTAAAATCATAAATCTATCCAGTCAACAAAAAAAAAACACATCAGAAAGAAATGTATACATCCATTTTTAAAATGCAATAACAATAAATTAAATTAAACGAATGTCACTGAGCAATTTTGAAATACGAAAATCAAACTAAGATAATAAATCTTTCAAAGACTGGATTTCAACAAAACACAACACAACATAACACGACAAAAGTAAATTAATGAAGAATCAGATTTCGGCCATAATAATCATAAATGGGTAAAAAAAAAGTCAAATGACCAAAGCGAATCATTAATTTTGATCATTAATTTATTATCAATCAATGATTAATCCAACACCGATTCGAATGGACAACATTATCGAAAAAAAATGGATGTAAGCAAAGAAATAAACAAAAACAGATTAATTGAAAACCAATACACTATATTTATATTCAGGTAAATAACTCGGATAAATGCATTGGTGAAATCATAATCAAAATTGACAAGAAATGAATGAATGAATGAAAGAAAAAAAATGTTTCGAATGTCCACATCAACATTGATTTTGAATGATCCAGGTAACTGTGTCATTTTTTTTTGTTACCAAAACAGATAACCTCAAGGTAGAACGATGTAAAAAAATTAATAATGGCACCAAAAAAAAAAAAAAAAAAAAAACACTATAAAATGGATTTGTGCTCAATTCGATGGAGCTTGAAAAATTGTTCATTTTTTTTTTGATCATTTTTCCAGTGAAAATTGATTTCAACTCAAAATTAAAAAATGTTCACAATCCTTTGACAACATTGAATTTCAACTACTGTTTAAATAGGAAAAAAAAGGAAATGAAGAATTAATTTTCAACACACACACAGAGAGAGAATATTTTCATTGTAACCGGCGGCAATTTAATTCCCGTACACACATGCATACACACACACAGAATAAAATGAAATTGATCAAAGAATAAGAAACATTCTGGAATCGGAATTAATTTTGTTTTCAAAAAGAAAAAATGAATAAATTCTACGGAAACGTAGATGTTTAAAATTCAATTTAAATGATAATAACAAGAATTCGATTGTTTGCACTATTTTTTTTCTCTCTCACTCTCTCTCAAACAAAACAACGTGTTAGTTTTAGTGCCAAAAAAAAGAGAATATTCTTTCCATTTTCATGATGATTGCCATATTGAATTATGCAAAGCAAAAAAAAAAAAAACGATATGAATTAAATTTTATGTAAATCAAGTCAAGTCAATGGAAAATATGAATATTCTATATGCAAAAAACAAAACAGAAAAACAATTGAAAAAAAAATTCTAATCAAATTTTGTTCGTGCTTGTGTGTATCAAATGTGTGAATTGAATTTAAATCTCATGAGACTTTTCAACAATTGAAATCATATCATATCACATATACGATTTGATTGCTGCAATTATTAATGGAATTTACAAACACAAACAACAACAGCAAAACACAGAGTTTGCACGTTTGAAACGAAAAAAAAAAAAAAATAGAATCGTCAGTTTCAAATTAAGATGCTCATTATTATTGGATTACAATGAATGTGAATAGTGGTCGCTATCTTGAATGTTTGGATAACAAAACGAGGAGAGAAAAAAAACCGCCTAGAGTATGTGTATATGAATGATCATTAAGTGGATGGCCATAGTATGTGATAATGATGATGACAGTTTGTTAGTTTTTGACAGTATTAAATGAAACAATAATAAATAATAAGAATATAATGCACGTGTTTTAGGCACATACTTCATAAATTTTCACAATCTCTCTGTATATAAATGTGAATGAATTTGCACGTGAAACTGATAATAAACTGTTTGTGGCATATATCATCAAAATGTTGAATAATAGAAGGACAGAAGGGGACAATCCAGAAGCTCGTGTAAATAGATCATGATGATGATGATGACAACTAATGTGTGTGGCCAAGGAAAGAGAGAGAAAGAGAGCGAAAAAAAATTGAAAATATAGAAAAAAAAAGGAAATGAACACGTGGCAAAATTTAATTAACAAAACAATCCGGCATTATTTAGGTATATGGTAGCCGCTCAATAAATTCAAATTGTATGAATGGTGCAAAAACCCTGTGGTGGTAGATAGATTCATCGATTTCAACTCAATTTTATTCAACCATCAAACACACACACACAAACACACACACATAGACAGTCAGACAATGGATAATCTTTAGCTTTAGCTTTGTTTATCATCATCAAATATAAATGAAAAGTTATCATATACAATACTGGGTCCATATACACAATTATATACAAACAACAGAAACAACAATGACAAACAAACAGACAAACAAAAACCACACACACACACACACACACAGTAAAAGAAAAAAAAATTCACATAGTTTGTTCTTGTACAAATACCTAACAACAACCTTCACCATAGCCAAAATGAATGGGTTATTTCATTTGGTTTTTTTTTTTGGAACAAACTAATTTCCATTTTGCATAAATACGATTTTTTTTTTATTTCATTGCAAATAAAAAGTTTCAATTTTTGTATTCATGTATTGTGCATGAATTGAATGTGTGTCTCTCTCTCTCTCTCTGTGTATGTTAGTGGTTCTGGAGCAAAAAGAAAAAAAAATTCATTTCAATCATGATGTTGATCAAATGCAAATTTTCGTTGAAAAAGGATTGTTCATCAGCAACAACAACAACAACAGCATGAAAAAAAAACGAATGACAATGAAAATCAAACAAAATTCAATGATAATGTTGATTAAATTTTAATTTGAATTGTAAACATTTCTGTATATCATCATCGTGGAACACATAGTGATGGCAAATATATATTCATATATCATCACCAAATATGATGATAAATGTTAGACATTATTTGGACAAACAAACCAAATTGAATGGATCAGAATCGGAAGAATTTCAATTCAATGCAAAGCGAAGCAAAGCAAAGAAAAAAAAATTCATATAAATAGATCTCATCAATATTAAATTCGTATCGATTCAAAATTCTACAGAATAAAAGAATAAAATCTGCGATTCTTTAATACGAACACACGAACATCATTTACGATTCAGAATGAAATGGCAATGAACAGCACTGTGTGTGCAATTGCAAATGCAACAAGAAAAAGTTATTTTCGTTATCCATTAGTATACAGCACAAACAACAAAACTTGAACGGAATAGAATAAAAAAAAAAAAAATTTTAAAGAAAAAAACAAAACAAAAAAAAAATTCCAATTCTCATTAACAAGCCATATATAGAACATATGAACATCTTGAAAACATCATCATCATCATCATCATTATTATTATCGTCTGAGAATGACAATATTTAACTTTGCATCATCATCATCATCATGATCATCATCTTGATGGTTGTTGTTGGATGAGACATGATCGTAATTTATTTTGAAAAAAATAAAATGAAAAAAAAATCTCCATCTTGTCATCATCATTGAAAAAAAATTCGTTCGGATCACAAATGACAGATGTCAAGGTTCCAGAAATAAAGATAGACAAGAAAAAAATGGCAATTTTGGTGACAAAAATTTTCCAGTTTTCCATACATGTGAATAATAAATGCCGGCCATAAGCAATGATGATGATGTCGATGATGGTTGAAATTAAGCTCTTTAAAGATGACTAGAGAAAGAGAGAGAGAATATGTAATAAATTTTATGGTTAAGCACACACACACACACCGACAGAATTCTAAAAAAAAATCTTAAATCTTTAAATAATGTTCACATCCATTTGAAGTTTATGCAATTTTTCTATTCATTCGTTCATTATTCACGCATTATTAGCAGCAGCAGCAGCAGCAGCATTGGAAAAAAACATTCGATTCAATGATGACGATGATGATGATGATAATGATGACACAATCAAATTAAATTGAAAAATATGTGCTAGCTATAAATTTTTGCTTTCTTTAAGAAAAAAAAACCATAAACAGATTATCATTTGCAAGCAAATGAAAAACCAAATTGAATCAATATTCAAGTTGGCAAAGTTTGTATGAATTTTTTTCGCAGCAGCAGCAGCAACAACAACAACAACGAATTCATGCATTCAGATTCTTTCTTTTTTTCGCACACAATTTACATTCAATTTCGAATGAATAATTTATCGAAACTACAAACGATGATTATTTCGCAAATCTTCCATCACTATAACCGGAAAAAACGGTTGGTTTTCAAATGATATATAAATTATTTAAGACAATGAAAAAAAAAAATTCTCCTTGCCCGTAGTGTGTTTGTGTGTGTGTCTGTGGAGGGTTTACATTTATTATTGTAAATTCTTAAGGTTTATCATTATTATTATTACAATCGGTGGATGGCCAAAACAGAAAACAAAACAAAACAACAACAACAACAACTTGGCCATTCTCTCATGGTTTTTTTTCCTGTTTTTTTTTTTTGATAATAAAAAACTTTTTCTTGGAACACTGTTGAATAAGATAAACAAAATGAATTCATTCAATCAATTTTTTGAATGAAAAATCTATCTCCTGTGCATGTGTGTGTATGTGCATGTAATTTAATGAGAAATTCTTAAGAATTGAGATTGAAAATCTCGAGTGGTGAAAAAAATGAATTATATTTCCAGGAATTTATAAATTATTATTATTTCGATATCATCGACGATTGGATGTTGAAAATTAAAAAAAAAATACAACAATCGATTATATTGATCGATTGTATCGATATTATGATGATGAGCAGTAGAAAAAAAAACAAAAACAACAACAACAACAAATTAAGATTAGAATTAGATTGAATTATTATAATAATAATCACGTATATATAATCTAAATCAATATCCGAGATTTATATATCCAAAAGAGATTAATTATCTGCATACTCAAATGTCAGGAAATCAAATCAGAGAAAGGGAAAAATTCAAATCAAATTGATAAAAATGATGGCAAAAGAGTAAACATTTAATTAACGTTTCAATTTCCATTTTCATTCAAGTGAATGAATCAACATACATTCATTCATATCGGATCGACCAAAATTAAACTGAACCAAAACGAAAAAAAAAATGAATGAAATTTCACCACACAATGATGGACTGGACCACAATCCAAAAAAAAAACACACACACAAAAAAATGACTGAATGACTGACATGATCATGTTTGGATATTTTTTTTCACGAGAACAAAAAAAAAAATGAATACACAGCCCAATATTTTTTTTTTTGTTTCATATTTGACAAGCAAATGTCTCTAATGGGACAAAAGAAAGAAATCAGGAACAAAAATCAAGAAAATGAAATGAGAGAAATAAACCTCAAGCCATTCATATATAACCAAATAAAACTGACAAAAAAAACAGTCCATTTCATCATCATCGTCATCATCAGTGTCAAACCAGAACAAAAAAAAAAAGACTGGATCATTGATGATAATGGAAATTGAAATGAAATGAAATGGAAAAAATGAATCAAAACACAAAGATAATGTAACGGTGTATGTGTGTGTGTGTGTAATTGGAAATATTCAAATCAAATCATCATCATTACATGATATTCGTGTTATTTTTTTTTTGTTGTCCACCCCAGTATAAAATGTGTATGTTGTCTTCATTGGTGGATTATGATTTACAGTGAAGAAAAAAAATTGTTTGCGTCCAAAATAGATAGATATAGCGTGCAACGTTGATTTTTGTTTTTTGTAAAAACGGTAGCCTTTATATTTGATGATTAGATTTGTATTTTTATATCAAATCAATCAGTGATCGATCGATGACCTAAATTCAAATAAAGATAAATAAATACACACATGTATATATATATCGTTTGATTGAAAGATTGGTCGATTCGACATATTAATCCGGATTTATTGATCAATCGATCGATCAATCAATTGATTAATGTCAAATGAAATTGTGTTAATACGCCCAGAATTCACGAAAAACCAGCAACAACAACAACAACAGCAGCAGCAGCAGCAGCAAGTATTCAGAAGTGAGATACAAAACAAAACAAAAAAGTTTGGATATTTACCTGTATCAAAAAAAAAAAAAAAAAAAAAATAAAATAAAATAAAACGAGAAAAAAAATCAATTATTATCGGATTTTACAATTGGAAATTAAAAAATGAAAATGAAAATTCGCTTGAAGGAAAAAGAAATGAAATCAAAATATGAAAATGAATTCATACATGCACACACACATACACAGTTGAATTCCTCAGAGAATTGAACAATTGAATTTTGAAGAATTGTAACAGCTCGTCATCGTCATTTTGAATCGAAATAAATATTGATTTTCTGTTTTTTTTCCAGAAAAAAACAACATCATCATCATCATCATATGTAGATTGTAGGTGACAATATTTTTTTTTCTCTTTGTTCAATATTCATCAATAATGATGATGATGATGATAAACAGTTGTGAACACTGTAAAGTTTACAGTGTAAACACTATATGTAAACACGTGACCCAATCAGTTGTTAGTTTTGTTTGCAACGACAATTATAATCATCGATGATGATGATGATAATGAGATTCGAGTGAAAAAAAAAATTTTCCAATTTCTAATTTCCATACCATAAGTGTTTGTCCAGAACAAAAAATTACTGATTGAATATGTAGATATGGAATAAGGAACCAAAACCAAATCAAACCAACCAACTAGCAAATTCACAATTGAATTCACAACATTCATTCATTCAAAACACAATAAACACTTCAACCTTAAATTTTCAAGCAAAAAAAAAATAAAATAAAATAAAAATAAAAATAAAAACCATACATGTGTCAATACCATGGCCTTCTCTTCTCTTCCATATCATCATCATCATCATCAGGTCGATTCAAATAAAATCAACTTTGACACGTCAAATTCATAGTAGTATTGCAGTGAAAAAAAAGGGAGGATGAGAGTAATAGAACAACAACAACAACAACAACAAAAAATACTGGCTGGGTCATACTCAGATCGTAAATTGGATCATTTTGTCTATAGCTTAACACGGTGTGTGTGTGTGTTTGAGGCCATTGTTCAATATGTGTTCAATCTGTTGGAAAAAAATTTTTTTCTTTTTTTTCACTCAAACTAAGCATTTTTTTCTGTTGTTGTTGCCTGATGCTTAGTAGTATCTGCCACGTGTCAACTTGCATTAATTTCAATGTGGAGGCTTTATTTATTTTCGGCTAACAACGAAGGAAAGAAAAAATAATACTGAAACTGACCGTTATTCAATCACTATAGGTGGAGAGAAAATTGAATTCGAACAAAGAAAAAAAAACGAAAAAAAAATCCAAAAATCCAAAAAAAAAACTTTGTGATCAACACCTGAATTGATCATCATCATCATCATCATCTGTTCTAACCGTAGTGATCTACCATTTATTGGAAATTTGATGCAAATGAAATGATACAGATTGATTCATTCGTTAATCACACACACACACACACACACACACACACACACACAAAAAACTGCTGCATTTATTCAACCTAGCTCGAGTGGTCGAGTGGATTTTTTTTCTTAAAAAAAATTTTATCAAATTAAAATTTATTTATTTTTATTTTCTGTTTGTCCAATCCAATGTCATATATATATATATATATATGAGAAATAAAGATGTTGTTGTTGACGTTAATCATGATCTATGCTTGTTCGTTTTTTTTATTTTTTTTTTGGTGACATTCGTCAAACAAAATGAAATAAAATACCAAAAGAGATACTGATTTATATATCATCATCCAAAAGAAAAAAAAAATTTCTTTCAATGTTGACACTTTAAAGTGAAAAAAAATCATGATTTTTTTGGCCACAAACAAACCATAATTCCTTTCAATTCATCATTCAATCCAATGAATTTTTTTCTTTTTTTTTATTTCAACAACAACAACAACGACAACAACAACAGATGTGTCCATCAATATATACCAATGAAATGAAATGAAATGAAAAAGATTAACAGGATTGATGATTGTTGTATAATCTACTGGCTAGAAAAAAAAGCTGGTTATAATCATCAATCGAAACTGAGACAATATCATCATGATCACCATGCCATAGAGGTCTACATAGATTTTTTTCGTTTTGGTGGATTAATGTCTTTTACTCGATGTGAAAAAACCCCCCCTCCCCATACAAAACTAATGAGACACACAAAAACACACACACACAGAGAGAGAGAGAGAAAAAAAAAGTTTTAATCTTGCAACATACGTGCGTGTACGTGTATCAACAGCCAACATATTCATTTTTATAGCCATGAAATGAAAATGAAAATTCAACAGAATTTTTTCGGTTTTTCATTTTCAATTTTTGAATCGACCTCGAATTTTATGACCAGAAAAAAAAGAAAATTTTTTTTCGAATCCAGGGTGAATGTCATTTGTGTATGTGTGTGTGTGTGTGTGGGGTAGAAATCCAGAAAAAAAGTTTATGATACAGTTACACAGCATGATTTTTTTTAAAATGTAAATTTTGTATACCAACCACACACACACACACACACATAAATATTGGCCATCCATTTGTGAAAAAAAAAAAAAATGAATGACCAGACACATTGTGTTTGGTGACATTAGTTGTTGTTGTTTTTTTTTTTGATTGCAACAACAACAACAACAACAAAAAATCTAGATCAAACAACAGTCACCAGGCCAGAAATTTGATAACGAAATAACAACAACAACAACAGAAAAAAAGAGCAAAATAAAAACAAAAAATTGCAGGGCTTGGTTGGTCGGTCAGTCAATCGGTATATGACTTGTTGTCATTCTTAGGTCCACCCGAATAGAAATAAAACACACACACATATACGGTGTGTGTGTGTTTACCTATAGATGTGTATCCGGATTTTTTTTTGTTTCTTTCTTTGACCACCACTTGAACACACACACACACTCACAAAAACGAACCAGCACGAGCTATTTCAATTCAATCCAAATCATAAATATAAATCAATCGAACCTGAAATGATGATGATGATGATGACGATTCAAAACCGTTTTCTGTCATTGGTATCACCTACACCGCCTACACACACACACCTTCACAAATTTTTTTTTTTTTGTTAAAAGTCAATGTTTTTATAATCTATATATATATAAAAATATTATGACAATTGATCGATTGACGAATGATATCATTATCTCTGTAATGTATGAAGCAGATGTTCATTTGATCAAAAAAAAAAAAAAAAAAATAGACATCGAAGAAATCGATGACCAAAACAAAAACAAAAAAAAAAAAAAAAACAGAGATAATAATATGGGGACCCAATTGATAACGAAAAAAATTTTTTTTCTGACTTTTTCAGGTTATTATTATACTAACTGAACAAATTGGCGGCAAAATATTGTCAACGAAAAAAGAAAAAAAAAATGCCGATATATACCAAAAAGAGAGAGATACAGAGATAAAATGTCAAACGAAAAACTGATAACAGTGTCTTCAAAATTGACACCTGGATCAATTTAATTTTCAAGAAATTTTTAAACGGTGAAAAGAAAAATAGTCTGCAATTCAGCCATATTACATAATAATGTACCCCATACATATAAAATTCATAGGGTGTGTATCCAACTACCATACACACACAACACAGACATAATAAAACAATTATGAATTACTGTCATTTCGTTACTGGAAAATGGAAAATTTACAACAACAACAACAACAACAGAACAACAGAAACCGTAAAAAAAATTATAGAATGAAAATCCGGAATAACGATGATGATGATAACAAAATAATAAAACGAACGTACGTGAATTTTCAAACATGGATGATGATGGACGTTCTATGTAGGCCGTAAAACAAAAACAAAAACAAAAAAGAAATCGTGGTAATAAAAAAAAAAAAAAAAAATTGTCCATCCGTACATCTATATATACACGGGTAATCATCATCATGAGATTCTGATGCGGTTATTATTATCATTATTATTATTATTATCATCTTTGTCGACTAGAAAATGAAAATGACGTTTTAATCACGTTTTGACTACTACTACCCCTACTACTATCAAGATAATGGCCAATCATCATGATCATGATCATCACAAATTTAAATTTGGATCGAGTGTAATTTTTTTTTTATTATATGAAGACACATTATTATGATAAAAAAACCAGGATATGAGACCAAAATATTCATCCATTTCATTTCATGTGACAGATTCCTTCCTATTAGTAAATCAGGTAAAAAATGAAATCATTTTTTTTTTGGCTTGCACACAGAAAAGAATTAATCAAACAAAAAAAAAAGAATTACATGGATATGAAGCAAATGCACACTGAATAAATAAATGATGCTAATTAAAAAAAAAAAAAAAATTTGAATGATGAAAAATTCAACAGTCATCTTCATCATCATCATCGTCGTCGTCGTAAATTTTAATGGAGAATGGAAAAAAAACTGCCATCAAGAGATGAAATGAAAAATGAACCACAACCACACACACACACACAGATCCGATCGTCATAAATGGACAGACCAGAGACAGAGACAGTGAGAGAAATAGAATTCTAACGTGCAATATATATTTCAAAGAAGAAAAAAAAAGGATGATTGCAAGTGTAGAATGCAAAAAAAAAATTCCATGTGCATCATCATTCTCTCTTGGTGTGTGTGTGAAATATCTCATTATACGGGCAAAAGATCAATATTTTGATTTGTAAAACACAGCAGGTCGACTAGTTGTGGGCAAATACACACATACAGAACCACAACAATTTATGGAGGCATATAAGAAATAATAAATTTATTTTTTTGATAATCCGAACCAAAAAAAAAAAATTCTAATCAAAAGATGAGAAATGAACAGGAAACTCACGTGCACACCTTACATGCAATCAGCAATGAATGAATGAATGAGAAAAAAAAATTAAAAAGACAATTTCGTTGCTGAAATAATTTAATTATCGATGATTTGCTTCATGATTCATTTGAAATCTTGTTCAATCAACTCGCTCATTCATTCATTCATTCAGTCATTCAATTCACATTCATTGACATCTGTCATTCATTTGTAGATTTTTTTTTCTTTTTTTTTGATTAAATTAAATTCAATTGAATTTAATCTAATCAATTTTCAAGTGAAAAAAAACTGAATAACCAAAATTAAAACGAACAATGATGAACAACGGAAGTAGAACAACGACAACAACAACAACAACAACAACAACAACAACAACTGAATAAACACAAGACAGAACAAAATTCTCAATTCATAATTCGTGTGTGTGTGTATGACCACCAAGTGTGTGAGAAGAAAATTTTTTTTTCATCACAACATTCACTGTGTTTACTTGTTGTTGGTGTGTGTGTGTATCATTCTGTCTTTTGTGAATGAAGAATTTCAATTTTAAATATGAAATAAAAAGAACACACACACACACACACACACATAACCAAATCAAACAAATTTCAAGTTTCCAACATTCAATATTCATCTTTGGCTTGTTGTATATATGTATATATATAAATTAGATTAGATTTGCTACGTGATTGACATATTGACTTTTCTCTCTCTCTCTCTCTCTTTTTCCATTTGTTTGTGGATGTTTTTTTTCTGTATTCGTTGGATTTAGATTTTTTTTTTGCTTACTTGTTTGTTTGTAGAATTTTTCAAGATTATGTTGACTGGTCGATTGTGTTTACACATTGTGATGTAATTTGATTGAAACACTTGTGGTTAGTGCGTGTTTTTCCCCCTATTTTCGTTGTAAATGTTTGTTTCTGGATTTAATAATAACCACATGAAGAAAAAAAATCACTACTGGTCATTATTGTTATCATGTAAATCTGTTCTCTCTCTGTATCTCTATATCTCTAGCATAAAAGACCTGTTGAAATGTTGTGTAAACAGAATTTCAAAGAAAAAAAAATTCTAACCACCAAATGGAACTCTTGAGATTATCTTAAGCAGCAGCAGGTTTTTTTTCTACTGTGTTTCACTTCGAAATCATCATCATAATCATCATCATACCCACCCATCCTGTTTTATAGGATGTAAAATAGAAATTTATTTTTCTCTCCAAATGCGAAATAATTAAAGAAGAAGAATGATGATAATGATAATGGTCATAATTACCGTACATATCATGAATGAATGAATGAATGAATGTCATCATATCATCATTTATATATTACAACAATTATGATTTACAGTCAAAGCAAAAAAAAAATCATATCATATCAAAATCATAACAGCCATAATGATAAATAAAAAAAAAAATTGCTTGACCCTTGTCATCATCATCATCATCATCATCATATTATCATCGTTGATTTTGTTGACCACCATCAACATTAACAACAACAACAACAACAACCACAAAATGACTGAAATTGTAGTTGAATTTTATCATGATAAAAAAAATATTCATTTCATTCATTGAATTTGATTGGTTGGTGAACAACAAAACAAACACAGAAAAAAAAGAATGTGACATTCCAATGTAAAAATGTATCGAAAAAACATCAACATGAACTTTGCACTTTATATGGTGGCAAAGAAAATGAAATGAAGAAAAAAAAATCCACCGGAATAATGGAGAGAGAGAGAGACTGACACGAGAACGTGTGTGGTCATCATCATCATCATTATTATCATCATCAAATTGTCGGAACATTGAAATCATCATCATCATCGAAAATCATCGACCAAGAATTATTATGGTTTATCATCATCATCAAGATCATCATTGCCCAAAATGTCAGACCAGATTCAATGCAATGTGAATGTGACAACAATCTCGTTCACTCAGATAATTGTATTCGATGATGATGATGATGATGATGATGATGATGAATATGACCACTTGAATATGTCAAGAACTTTACACTGATAATCATCATCATTATCAATGGAGAAAAGAATTTGTTCGAGAGAAAAAAAAACCACCACAATAGCAGCAGCCACAGCAGTAGTAGTAGCAGCATGTCATGTGTTGATCATCATCATGATCAATGAATGATCAAAACCAATCCAAATAAATACCTGGCCAAGACAAACAATAAACAAAATCAAAGAAAAAAAAAACGAAAATCATCAAGGACAAAGGTGAACAACAACAACAACAACAAAAGTGAAAAGACCACGAAATTGAACAAATCGTGTGTGTCGAGTGTGTGTTGTGACTTTAATTTTCTTTGTAACATTGTGTGTGTAGAAAATATAAAGAGAGATGTTCAAGTGAAAAAAAAACGAAAAAAAAAATTTTTCTTAGGTAGTAGCCCATCAACTAATAATATTTACACGACAATGATGATGATGATATAAGATCAGATCACCATCATCATCTAGTCTAGTCTGGTCTAGTTCATTCATTCAAACAATGCCAAAAAAAAAACAAACCATAGCCACTAAGGTTAAAGGTCAATCAAGCAACCGAATTCAAATTCAAATACCATGAAATGTTTGTTTTGTAAAGTCTGTCAGTGTGTGTGTGTGTGTGTGTATGCTCGAAAAAACCAAAATGCTCATCATTCATTCATTCATTTATCTGACTTCGATGTGTGTGTGTGTGTCCGAGCAACAGGCAACAACAACAATAACAAACAAGGAAAATTATCACATGTGCAATGAACCTCGAACTAACTAACTACTTGGGTAGGTACGTATGTTTTATATATTAGAATGCATTCCATGGATGAAAAGATATAATGATGATGATGAGGTACAAAATACGTTCATTTTTCTTGCTCTGCATGACATCCCTTTTTTTCAAAAACGAGAAGATGATGATAATGATAACAATGGTTTTTTTCAAGAAAACAAAAAAAAAAAAAAAAATACTTCACGGTATTCACCTTTGACCTTATCTTGGTTATGTTTATAATTTCATACAAAAAAAAATAAGAAATGATACACGATTATCATTCATAATATAAATAATAATAATGATGATGATGATGATGATGACAATAATTTATTATAAAATGACCAATCAATGTAAAAAAAAATGACCAATGATCATCATTTGATTTCATTTGATCTGTATTGGCTACTGGAATTTTTTTTTTTTTGGTTCGTTTGATTTACATAAATATTTCTCTCTCTTTGTGTCAACAATGATGATGGTGATTGTGTGTGGTAACTCGGACAACAACAAGTTTTTATCATCAAAAACAAAAACTTCACATGTGATCGTAATTTGAATCGTATTGTGAATATACGAGAACATTTTGGACAAACAAAATCTGAAAAAAAACAAGGTGACAAGTGTGGCTACAATGTGCTGTTGTAATTGATTGGCAAAGAAGAAAAAAAAACTCTCGTGAATCATCGCCATCATCATCATCAACATCGAATCAAAGATAAATAAAATTGTCTCATTCGCGCTTCATTTATGGCAAGTTTTGGCAATGTTGAATTTTCTTATTTTTTTTCTGTTGCTGTTATAGGATGAATGTCACAAAAGATAACTAACAAGCCAAAACCAGAGTATTAAAAAAAAAGACCAAGTGTCAACCAAATATCATCGACCATGGTGGTGGTGGTGGTTGATGTTTGGTTTCGGATTTCCAAATTTGAAAAGTTTTCTCTCATTTGC
The DNA here is from genome assembly GCF_024713945.1 of Dermatophagoides farinae. Classification (NCBI taxonomy): domain Eukaryota; kingdom Metazoa; phylum Arthropoda; class Arachnida; order Sarcoptiformes; family Pyroglyphidae; genus Dermatophagoides; species Dermatophagoides farinae. The sequence continues at coordinate 1,512,932 of NC_134686.1, read as the reverse complement.
CATCGATGATGATGATGATGAATTTTTTTTCTGTAGACAGTAAGATTCTTTGTTTTACTTTATTTGGTCTGGTTTATATTTTTTTTTCTGTAAGATTATGATAATGACGACAACGACAACAACAACAACAACGATGATGGTGGTGGTGGTGATGGTGGTGATGGTGTCTTGAGCTCATCAATCAAATTGAAACGACAACAACAACAACAACGACAAGAAGAAGAAAAAAACTGTTGCTGCTGCTGATGCTGCTGCTGCTTAGCCAATAATGTCGGCATTTCAATCATTATTATCCATTGAAAAATCACAGAAGTCACCATTCATTCGTCGTTATTGTTGTTGCTGGTGTTGTTGTCGTTGATTTTTGAAGCATTTTCGATCATCATCATCATCATATCATTGAAATGATATATATCCACATTTTATTTCATTCTTCAATTTATTGTTCGTTTATGTATATAGAGCTAAGATTAATTGATCTCGAATATATGTATATATGAAGTGAACGACGACGAAGAGAGAGAAAAAAAAATGCAAATTTCAAAATACATGACATGAGAATATCAATGTGGCTAGACAATTTCAACAACAACAACAACAAAGCTTAGGTCATGAATATATATCATCAATTGATTTCTGTAGTCACACATAACACACATACACACACACAACGGTCATAAGGGAAAACCAAAACGAAAAAACCAACACATAAATTGTGAATAATCAACATGTATATTAAATCAATGACAAAAATAGAACGAAAAACAAAACAACAACAACAACAACAACCTGATGAATCATTTTTCATCATCGTCATCATTTTTAGAACAAACTAATCTCATGTCAAATTATTGTCAAATTGTCAGGTGTGTGTGTGCGTGTGCGTTTGTTGTTTTTAATCTTATTTAATCAACTAGAGACATTTGATCATTTGATTCATCGAGCAAAAAAAAAAACGAGTTCAAAGCATCAATAATCAACAACGACGAAAAAAAAACAAAAAAAAAAAAAAAAATTCGGGCAATAACCGATTATAATCAGAAAAAAATGGATAGATAAGAAAAAAAACACATCGAAACATCAAAATATTGGAATACATGACATAAATGGATATTTATTATCTGATGTCCATCAATTCAATCTGATCGAGATATGGAGAACAAGAGAGAGAGAGAGAGAAAACGAATTTTTTTCATTTTGAAAAAAATTTGTCTCAAATGTCAATGATAAATGATTTGTCGGCAAGACCAAAATGAAAATGAACAAAATGAAAAATAGCAACAAGTTAACCACCGACACACAAACACTTGCTGTTAAAAAAAATTTTTAAAAATAGAAAGTTCAAGTTAAAAATTGCAATAAAACAACAACAAAAAAAACTTGTTAGCCAGTTATGACCAGAAAAAAAAACAAAACAAAACAACTGCTGCTGCTGATGATGATGATAAAAAGTAACAAAACGAAAAAATTTCCGTTTAAAGTGTTTAAGTGGAAAAAAATTGAATTACATAACTGTTGTTGTTGTTGTTGCTGTTGTTGTAGTTGTTTATTGGTCAAATGAAACAAAATAAAAAAAAAATTATCAGTGTGGTTCGTGTTTTTTCATCGTTAACACAGCAACAACCATAGATGAGAGAAATAAAAAAAGTGATACAAACTAAAAATATACACATCATTTGAAATCAATGAAATTATTGTCTATATGCACACACACACACTGATGGACAATTAAATTAAATTTGAAAAGAAACAACAGAACATTACCTACGGCATTACAGCAACAACAACAACAACAACAACAACAAAACACTCTCGATCTTAAAACACTTGATTCAGAGAAAACAAAAACTTTCATCATGCTGTTGGTTATATTTGTAGAGTGAGATAGAGATAAAAAAAAAAAAAAAAAGTTTTATGGTCACCGGGTTAATTTGGCCAGATTTTTTTTCCATATGTCCAATCAATTCGATAACATCAAAAATTGTTCAGAAAGTGAATGAAAGATAGATAAAAGACGCAGCTGTTGTGTGTGTGTGTGTGTGTGTTGTTGGAAAAATTAAACCATACAGAAACAAAACAAAAAAAGGTGAGGTATTGGAAAATGAGAGAAAAAAAAGTCAAAGGGCTAGTTTTTTTGTTGTTGTTGTTGACCATTTGGTCAATTGGTCAATAAAAATAATAATAATAATATATTGTAAAGTTCAAGAAACTTTTTACCAAAAAAAACATGCACATACACACACACATACAAGAAAACCAGAAACCAGAAAAAAAGGCATCGATCACCACCAGAGGATATATTGAATTACACACACCCACACACACACACACACAATTGTAAGTAATCGATCAACGAAAAAAAAACTTTAAACCAGAGAAATGAAAAAAAAATCACGTGCAATAAATTGCAAAACAAAATCAATAAATCTTCTGACCACCACACACATAACATACAAGTAGGCCAAAAAATATTCTGGTTCATCATCATCATCACCACCATCATCATCGATGGGGATACCAAAATAGATTTTACAGGAAGACTGTAACACACACAACGATAACAGACCAAAAAAAAAAAAAAAAAAATTCGTGATAATAAACGTTGTAACAACAACAACAACAAAAAAAATATCATTTGTTTGACCATCTTGAAATAGACGACCAAACAGACGAATAAAAAAAATATCCATCATCATCATCATCATCATAATCATTATGAAATCATCTTTCATCCAAAAAAAAAAAAAAAACGAAGAAAAAAAAACTTGAAATTTATTCACTCACATTACACATACAATCGTAAATAACTCAATTTTCTTTCCATTCAATCGGAAATCTATCATCATAATCATAATCATAATGATGATGATGATGATGATTATCGTTGAGGATGTAATAATTTTTGTGGTTATAATCAAATGATGATAAAATTGATTCAATTCAATCAATCAATATTTATCAATCGATAATCATTATCATTAGAAAATATATACGACGAAGAAGAAACAAAAAAAAAAAATAGCTTGTTTCATACTAAAATAAAATCAAATAATGAAAATGTGAAAAAAAGGTGAAAGGTCACGCTAAGCATCATTATCATCATCTAATGAGAATCTTGTGAACATCAAGTGCAAAAAAAAGATAGAACTCGAGTAATTAAATTACAATACATACAGAATGATGATGATGATGTTATCGATCCAGAACAAAAAAAAAACAACGAATTTATCAAGCTGAATAAGCAGAAAAAAAATGAAAATTAAATATTCAAAAAAAAAAAATCATTCAAACATTCATCATCATCATGATCATTGTTTGATTTGTTGCGTGATATAAGGTCATTAGAAATGGAATAAAAAACGCACACACACACACACACACAACCTAACCAACCATAATCAATGAAGAATAAATTAAATCATTCAAATTATGATTATGACACATACAATAACCTTTGCCCATCATCATCAAAAAATACAAATTGATTATGTGCTCCTTTTGTTCCTACAGTTAATGGAGTGATGATGATGATGATGGTCCAGAAAAAAAAGATTGGCGCCAAATGTTTGCCGATAGTGTGCACGAGTGCATATGATTCAGTACATTTGTTTGGCAAATCATCATCATCATGTAGAGTGATGGAAAACATAACACAAAATTTCAACTTTCCAATTTATGATGATGATCAAATCATTATCATCATCATCATCATCATCATCATCATTGGATTCGATTTTTTTTTGTTGTTGTTTCTTTCAACCAAATCATAATAAACATCTGTATAATAAGTTTGCATATATAGAATATATTACCATCACAGTATTCGATCCACATGATTGGAAAAGTTTTTTTTTATTCGTTTGACAGTAGAATAACTTTGTACGAGTTGCATTGAATAAACAAAAAAAAAATTTTCGATCTGGTTTTTTGTTTTTCTTCATTTTAAATAAATTCAAAAAAAAAATCTCAAGAATAAGAATCTCAATAGTAAGTAAAACAAGAAGTCAATGTATTCTGAATTGAAGGACTTTGAACTTTCAACAAAAACAACAACAACAACAACAACAAAACCAACGAATACCAGTCGATTCTCAATGCCGATTAACAACAACAACAACAAAAACAACAAGGTAAACGAGAATATCCGTGATGAACTTTGAAATTTTTTTTCATCATCATCATCTTTTTCTTCTTGTTTTGTTTGAACGATAATAAAAAATTAAATTAATTACACACACACACAGACAAACAGAAAGTTAACGAATGATATGATATGAATCGGTGATGAAGAATGCTGTAATTAATCAAACAAAAACAAAACAAAACAAAACAAAATCATCAACGAAGCATATCGAGTCAAAAAAAAAACTGGTGAATTCATAATCATTTTTGGCTCGATGCCATTTGACTTTTTTTTATTCTTCATTAGATGAAGCCTGCGATAGCATTTGTTGGTTAATTAGAAATATATAGATTTCTAATCAATTCACATCGTGACATTATTCATACCATGACAGAATTTGACTTGACGGTGTTTTTTCATCCGTTTTTTTATTCAAAATAAAAAACATCTTTGGCAACACAAACACACATTCTTCAGGAATCTTGAAGAAAATTTCCACAATAATCAATTGAACGTGACATGTGGAATATTTTGAGCGCGAAAAAAAAACAAATGACACAAACAAATGAAAAACAAAAAAAATAACGAACAAACGAAAATGGCAATGCAATATAATCGAATGAAGCAAGCAAAAAAAAAAAAAAAAAAATGCAGTGATCTATGGCAATTACCATCGAACCAGTTCAATACATAAAATGAAATTGGAAAGCAAAAAAAAAAGAAAAATGCTTCAATTACGATTCAATTAACAGACATTTTTTTTATATATATTCATTCCAACACACACACACACATGCCAAATGATTCTGAAAAAAAAACGGAATTTTTTTTTTTGTTGCACATGTCACACATGGAACAAAAAAAGGTCAAAGGCACACACACACACATATATTGCATGATTCAAGCTGCTAATAATAAACTTTCACTTTTGCTTATTCATTCAACCGAATGAATCTTGAAGAATTGAAAAAAAGAATCGAACGAATGAAAAAGAAAGAAAGAAAAAGAAAAAGAATTAATAAAGAAACAAAATGGTATGGTATGGTTGAATGAATACAATTAGTGATAATCATCATCATCATCATCATAAGGTCATCATGCAGTGTGTGTGTGTGTGGATGTGTCATAGGTTAAATGAAGAGTAAAATAGAAATAAAGAGACAAAATTTTTTTAATATAAACGGTCGATCTCTCTGATGGATAATGATCAGGGCCGGCCCGGAAAATCGCGAGGCCTTGTGCAAAGTCAACTTGAAAAACGCGAGGCCTTAAAAAAATTAAGGAATTTTCAAAAAATGATTGCTTAAAAAAAATTTGAAGCGTTAAAAATCTTGATTGTTAATTTGAAGCGCGCTAAAAAACAACTGGCAAAAAACTGCGATCGTTCATAAAGTCTGTGCAGCAATTTATGACCGAAAAAATTTCCAAAAGCTTGTATCAATCAATTTAAATTTTTTCTAATGATCATCAAATCATCAACGTCATTCGAATCAGTAATGTCACCTCGACTCTATTTTGGTTATTTTAGATTTTATTTGGACTTTCTATAAATTGATTATAAAATGCGTTGAAAATTTCAGATTCATGAAATTAATAACATTACCAATCATTCAATCCAAGTAAAACTATTGCCATGATCGTTCAACAAAGGAAATTGTTTTAAGAATTTTTCAATCTCTATTCTGAAGTGCATTAAGATTTTTGTGTCATTTTTGATTCTAAATCACTATAACCAACCAACCAACCGCAACCAACGGCCAACCTGCGGCTCTTTAAAAGATTATTTGTGGCTCTCGATAAATGTATTTGAGATGGTGGAAAATTTGAGCCTCACACATGTGTGACGCTTGGTCGTGAATGGGTTAAATACGTATACGTACATTTAATCTTTTTATTTCATTTAAATCAAAAATACATACACACATATTTCACCAGTGCATAGCAAAAGAGTTGTTCTTTCAAAGATTTACTAGAATCGAGAAAATGACAAATGTCCAAACTAACACGACCAGTTCAGAATCGAGAAAATGGCAAATCCAACCTAACACGACCAGTTCAGAATTGGTTGACAATGCTTTATTGATTACTTTCCCAATTCTGAACAGGTCGTGTTAGGTTGGACATGTTATTTTCTCGATTCTGAACTGGTCGTGTTAGTTTGGACATTTGTCATTTTCTCGATTCTCAACAGGTCGTGTTAGTTGGGACATTTGTCATTTTCTTGATTCTGAACTGGTCGTGTTAGTTTGGACATTTGTCATTTTCTCGATTCTGAACTGGTCGTGTTAGTTTGGACTTGTTATTTTCTCGATTCTGAACTGGTCGTGTTAGTTTGGACTTGTTATTTTCTTGATTCTGAACTGGTCGTGTTAGTTTGGACTTGTTATTTTCTCGATTCTGAACTGGTCGTGTTAGTTTGGACTTGTTATTTTCTCGATTTTGAACTGGTCATTTCATTTATCTTTCTTTGGCTTTCAGCTTTAAAAGGATCATCATCCTTTGGATATTTTTGCTTCGCCAACGAATAATCTTTTTCTAAGATTTCCAGTATTTCTTCTGAAAGTTGTTTTATATATTCCAATTGTTTGAATATTGATTCAACAGAATCAACTGTACTTCTTTTTTCTGGAATCGCTTATGATGTTGATTGTTGGAAATTTGTCGACACAACATTTTTTTCATTTAATTGTTTCTCCAATTTAAATAATCAATCAATCAGTCAATTTTTTGATTTGTGATTTTAGAATTTTAGACAAGAATTTAAATTATGAGGCGACTGGTGAACAAACGGGATTGTGCATACCCTATTCGTCACCAAATTTTTGGGATAAATGATCCATGATCCATTGAAAATCGGTTTAATTTGGAATTATTGATAAATCCATCTTAAAGAAGTCAGGCAATGCATTCATTATTCATTTTCCTTTGATGATTTATCACTTACTAGGTTAGATATTTAGCCATCGACATTGTTTGTTTATTTATTTTTCCTATATTGGTTCCACTACAAACAATTCGCACAACTATTAATAGATATTTGACTAGATGAAGTACATGTTTTTGATTCAGGATTACCATAATATTCAAATGTATCAAAACAAAAAACATTTTCATTTTATTAAATCATCCAAAATTCGGAACCGCGAGGCTTTTGGAACCGCGAGGCTCTTAGTACTACGAGGCTCTTGGAACTGCGAGGCTCTTAGTACTACGAGGCTCTTGGAACTGCGAGGCTTTTGGGACTGCGAGCTGTTTCCGGAACCGCGCTGCCTCCGGCAGCGCGAGGCCTTCAGTAGCGCGAGGCCTTGTGCGGTGCACAGTCTGCACAGGCGCCTGGGCCGGCCCTGATAATGATTATACAAATACAAAATATCCATAAGGTTCTTGTTGTTAGAAAGTAATGAGATTCTTGTTTTGTGTTTATACACACAGCCAGCCAGCCAGTCAACCAACACGAATGAAAATCAAATTTCTAATTTCGAATGATGATGATGATGACAAGCATGGGAAAGAAATGATGATGATGATGACGATGACGATGATGATTTGTCAGAACGAAGAAGAAATTACTATTAAAATATAAAAGAATAAAAATCGGTGTTTTCTGCACCGTCTTGTCATTGATTTCATTTCATTTCATTTCAATATATATATATCCAAGTAGAGATAAACATTTTATTTATTTATTTATTTTTTTGAATGTATATATGTGCGGTAATTAAAATTCTAGCCACATAAAGATAATCATCATCATCATCATAATATTGGAATATAACAAACACACACGAATAAACCATGAAGACAAGATATTTGAAATTTTGGCAAAGACAACACGCAGAGAGCGAGTCAAAAGAAGACAAAAAAAATGGCAATAAATTAACCTCTGATTTTTTTTTTTGGTTGCTTGTTGAATCTATCATCATCATCATCATTCATTCATTCATTCATTCATTGTTGTTGTTGAATGTAAAAAAAAAATCAATTCTTGCTGCTGCTGCTGTTAAATCGATCTTGTTACTACCTTAAAAATAATATAATAATAAATAATGCTGCTGCTCAGACAGAATAAGTAGGTAGAACAACAATTGAAGATGATGTTGCATAAATTTTTTTTTTATCATGGCTAGTTTTTTTTTACCAAGAAAACCCATATAAGATGAATGATGAATGTGAATGGATGAATTCTTGTTCTCAAATGATGATGATGATGATGATGATGAATGATATTCAAATTTGCAAACAATTCAGGTAAACAATGTACAGACACACACATACACACAAAAAAACTAGCAGGAAAAAAAAAGAAAGAAAATCGACCAATCTATTGTATGCTAAACATACACACACACAGACACACAGGAAAGATTTTTAAACTTTATTCTTCATCGTTTGTTTTTCAAAGTTGCGCAGTTTGTTTGTTTGTTTGTTTGTTTGTTTTGAAATCACCATATAAATACAAAAAGTTAAATTAATGACCAATCAGTTTTTATTTTTCTATCTACAATTCATATTCTTTTTTTTCTGACATGTTTTGTTATGTTTTGTTGATGATGTAATGATTTTCGAAAAAAAAAATCGGAAATCCAAAAAAAAAAAACGACAAGTATGGCCAATGAATGTTTTCTTTGGAAAAAAAGTGTCAAAAAAAAAATCATTAAAATCGCTAATAAAGATCGTCATAATGATGACGATGACCGGACATTATTTTTTTTTGTTTTCCTTTTTTCAAAAAAAAAAAAAAAAATCATTACCGAACCAGCCATCATACATGATTGGTTTTGAACAAAAAAAAAATTCAAATTAATTTTCCAAATGCTAATAACTAGCGAGGTGTTAAATGTACAAAAATTAATAATAATTCCAAGTTAATGGTGGTGGTGGTGGTGGTGGATGAAATTTTTCATTTTCCATCAAAAAAATTAGTCACACACACACACAAATACTATAAAATGCAAATGTAATCCAAAAAAAAAAAAAAAATGTCGCTCACAGGCAAATGTGTAGCCAAAAATAGTATTTTCCAATAATCGGATATCATAACATTCGTTCAACTTTTACAAGAAATAGATCTTTTAGAGAAAGTGAATAATCATCATCATCATCATCATCAAATGAAACAAACAACCTGGTAACACAGTTAACACTTTGACACATATTAAAAAATGATGATGACCAGAAAAAAAATAAAATTTTTTCCACCGCGGTGGTGGTGGTGGTGGTTGTTGTTGTTGTTGTTGTCAAATCTAGATATATCAATTTAACTAGTAAGTGAGCGTGTGTGTGTATCAAGATAGCAATTTCGAATGAGAAAGCAAAAGAAAAAAATCTGCATCAATAATGATTATCAACGAATCGAATAACAACAAGCAATTTTTGGTCATCAAAAAAAATAATAATAATCGATATCTAGAAATCTAAGGTAAAGAAAATTTTCACTTTTCAACCAAAATTTTTTTCTTTTTAAATGATTTTAAAAATAGCCAAAATTGGGTGAAAATTTTTTCCTTTCTGATAGTTTGATTTCGTGTGGCATAAGCCATCATCATCATCATCGAGTTTAATTTCCATATAATCTCCACAAAGTATGGTAAATGATCAAGAAAATGAACGGATGAATTTCTCATCATCATCGCCATCATTCTGTTGTCAACGTGTAGTGGAAAAACTTTTTGCAAAACTGGATTATCGTTTGCGGTGTGTATTTAAAGAAACAAGAAAAAAGAAGATTTATGGTGATTAGAATTTTTTTTTCTTCGTTTTTTCATTGCAGCCACAAAAAAAACACTTGTGTGAAGTGATCCAAAAAAAAAAAAAAATGAAATGAAAATCAATCATACACACACACACACACACACAAAAAACAACCCAAAATGAAACGAAACGAAACGAACATGATTACATCGATTGAAATTTTATACTGTAATGTGTGTATATGTTTTCATCATCAATAAGATAATTTCCGTATTTGGATCGTGCGTGTGTGTGTGTGTGTGTGTGTGTTTGTGTCCAGTGTGATGGGCCATATGTTTCCTGAATATTAATTATGGATGATGGTAACAAAAAAAAAAATTAATACAAAATCCGTCCGTCCAAAATTTTGTTGCTATGTACACTGGGTCAAAGAAATTGAATCATTATTATTATTATTAAAATGGTTGTTGTTGTTCATTTTTCTTTTAAATTTTGTTTTTTTTTGTTGTTGTTGCTATTTCTGGATACATTCAAATATATGTGAAATGTTTATGAATTATGACAAGCTGTTTTTTCTTTGCTGTTGTTGTTGTTGTTGGCCATTGGTTCACCACTCGCACAATTCACAGTCTGATCCACAATCCAATCGGTGAAAAAAAAAACATTTTGAATCGAAATCGAAATAGCAACGGGAAAAAAATATGATGTCAGGTAGGTGGTTGTCAAAAATGGATCGACAACAACAGCAACATCAACAGCAACAAGTGGTAAAATGAATGAACAAAAATATAAGATGCTTAAATCACAAATCAAAAAAAAACTGAATAATGATGACGACGATGATGAGGGAGCAACAACAACAACAACAGCAAAAAATGTATGTCAAGTTTACCAGATCGATTGGCATAGTGGAAATAAAAAAAAAGAAATCTGTAACGGGAATTGTGTTTCATTTTTTTTTTTATTCACCCGAATTCCGGTAAAACCAGTTTTAGACTTTTTGTATATATATCCAAGAAAAAAAAGGATTGAAAACCTGACTACTACTATCACTACTACTACTACTGGCTACATATCCATCAATCCATCAATCGACGTAACCAATTTAAGCGGTTGATTGTGATTGCAAAAAAAAAATTATTTGTTAGACAAATTTTGTTTCATATTATCAACATCCAAAAAAAAAAAAATCGACAACCAAATGAATGAAATTATGGCAAATAATTTTGATCATGAAAAACAAATAAAATAAAATAATCGATCGATGAAATGCAAAGGAAAATGGCAACAAATTGAAATCGAGATTAAGACATTAAAAACCAAAGAGAGCGAGAAAGAGGTAAAAAAAAAAATGGACATTATAAATGTTTTCAAACGACGAGAAAAAAAAGGTCATCATCATCATCATCATAATGGGTTGAGAATTTAAAATTCAAAATAGAAGAAGAAAAAAAAAATGAAAACCACAAACATCATTTTAATCATCATCAGTCATTATGAAAATTTTGGCTAATGGAATGATTTTTGTTTTGTTTTGCTTTGTTTTGTTTTTTTGAATAAATTGGAAAAAATTATCTCATTGATTAACATGTTAAAAATACACACACACACACACACACACGCACACAAACACAAATAATTATCATTTTGATATCACAATAAAATATACAGAAACCATAATTATCATCATTGTGAAATGATAATGATATTTAGTCAAAATAGCAGGGTGGTTTTGCAGAGATGTATATATAATATTCAAACACCATCAGCCTTGAGGTCATTCATGTTGAATGAAATATAACGAAATAAAAAGCAAATGTGAATGTTTCTTTTTTTTAAACTCAAGAAATCATACAAATAATCAAAGCCCACTGTCGTAAGAATTATGTATTACATCCAATGAACATTTATGAATATGACAAATTTGTCTTCATTTTTATTTTCATCATAATGGCAGTGAATATAAAAAAAAAAATTATCAACATTAATGTCGTGATGTAGAAAAAAAAAAATTAAATTGTCCTCAAGGTGTCGACCTTTGAAGGAAAAAAAAGATTAGCGAATTTTTTTTTTCGTTTTCATCATCATCATCATCATAGTTGTAATATTCAGCAACAAGTTCAGTCAGTGTAAAGTGGACACAAGAAATATCAAAATATTACGATTCATTTTTCAATATGTCCAGATTGTGGTCAGTGAAATAAATCACGGTGTTTTTTTTTTTTGACTCAAAGACTTTAACACAAGAAGTGCAAAAACAAACAAAAAAAAATGATATATATGAAAAGGTCATTTCAAGCAGAAGCAACAGGTAAATATGACAGACAACAGTAAACAAACATACACACACACACACACACGAAAGAGAAATAATCAATCCAAAAGTGAAGAAAAAAAAACGACAACAACAACAACAACGACCAATAAATGACCAACGATTCTATGGTTATTAATCGTTGTTGATGTATTTTTTTTTTTTTTTTTTTTGGTTAATTCCCAATCTATTCACCATTAGAATCAATCAAAACAACAAAAACAAAACCCGGACAAATATTAGACGCTACATAGACATACACACACAGACACACACACACACACACAGACCGCAAATCGAAGATCAAATAAGCTTTGGCAGCTTAATAACAAAACATCACAATCTAACCACACAGCTATCATCATCATCATCATCATCGATGATTAGAGGATTAGAATATGATGGCCAAAAAAAAATCGTTGAGTAATATCATCGAGTGAGAAAGAAGGATGGAAAAAAAGCGGGATCATTTCTGATGATGATGATGATGATGATGACAAATTACATGGCTATAACGATGCTTCTTGTATGTAAAGATATCTTTCGGCTTTTTTTTCCTTCTTCCAATCATCATCATCATCATCTTTCAATGGAAAACAAAATCAACTTAGATAGATGACAGGTTGTTGTTACCGTATATATATACTGAACATACAACATTCCAATCATAATCATCAATTCAATCAAATCGATAATCAACAACAACAACAACAACAACAATGAAAAAAAAACGGAAGAAACGAAAGAATTCAATACAGAAACAATAACAATAGATAATATATAAGAAGCGGAATATGATTAATCATCATCATCATCATCATCATTAGATCATCAACATTTTCTTAAGATTTAAAAAAAAAATGATAGTTATTCGAATCAATGAACCAGAAATTGTTGTTGTTGTTGTTGTTGTTGTCTGAATATTACCAATCGGAAGATATTTGTCCACATTTGAATGTTCAAGCACACTATTATGGCCCTATGGCCTACTACTACTACTACTAGGAAAAAATTTTTCAATGAAATCTAATTTTGTTGTTGCAAGAATGTATGTGGTGTGGACCCAATAAAAATGTCAGTTGACTTGTGTGAATGATTGCTGCTGCTGATGTTGTTGTTGTTTTTTTGTGTCACACACACACACACAAGAGATGATTGTGATTGGTGACATTTGAGACATGAATTTCGAGCCTGATTCCATGCAAATGTTACACATACATACACACAAGAGAGAGGGAGAGAGAGAGAGAGAGAAACAGCTGGATCTATTATGTGGACATTTCATATATAAAGCCGTTCAAATTGTTTCAAAGTGTGGTGTGGTTGGTGGGCATTGGTAATGAGATTTTTTTTTCTTTTCAATTCGTCTCTCTCTCTCTCTCTCAACATTTGTTTTGTGAAGTAGAAAAAAATGTACAGACTAACTAAAATGAATGAGACCCAATACAAAAAAAATGGGGGTGGGGGAAAACGACAAATTTTCAAAATGAAAATAAAATAAAAAATGAAACGAAAGGGCAAAATATTTGGACAAGAACACAGAGAAAACTGGAGAGACAGGAGAAATGGATTGAATGAATGAAAATTTGGACTGTAAAATGTTGAAAATCATGGAATTGAATTAGTCAAAAACAAACAAGAGACAGAGAAAAAAGACCAACCAGAGAGAGAGAGAGAGCATTCTTTGCAAGTTAATATCGTCATACACAGGTATGGTTTGGTTATTCAAATAAATATAAATAAATCGAACGAAAAGCTTGAGGCAAGATTGGAACAACAACAACAACAACAACAACAATGGAACAATCACACCAAAAAAAAACAAAATTTCTTTCTCCAAAAAGTCAATCTACACAGATGAATTTTGATGATAATCAAGACATGGAAAAACAAACCTACAAATTTCAAGTTCATTGTCAATGTGATTAAGTGAAAGATGAACTACAGAAAAAAAAAATGATAAGAACGAGACGAAGAAAAAAAAGAAAATTTTTTTTCATTTCATTTCATTCCATTATTTGTCAATCAAATTTTATTTACCATTCACACACACACACACTTGAACAAACAGTGAGAAAAAAAACCTCAAAAGGATTTTTTCAATGTAAAAAAAAAATCGTGCAACTATACAAAGAATTCAAACATTTCTTTCAAACACATCATATTTTCATGTTCAAAAATCATCATCATCATCATTCATATATACAGTAATAATAATTGTTAACTGAAATGGTAAAAATTATGGAAACCATGACAAAACGAATAAACGAAACACATGATGATGAAAATGAAAATCTATTTTTATAAATATACATCGACACAGATAAAGGTAATAAATCAAAGGTCATATATTATATATCATTTATATATTTTATATATGAATAAATAAATGTTCAACTTGGCAAACGAAAAAAAGAGAAAAATCCAAACAAACAGATATTAAAAAAAAAAATTATTATTATGACCAATATTCGGAAAAAAACACACACACTGCCATCACGAATCGATTCATTCAACAGGTTTTGAATTTTTTATTTTTTTTTTAGAAAATTTTTTTCACTGAAAAATCACATCATCGATCATCATCGATGTGTTGTAGGTGGATATATAATAATTAACCGGATAATAATTTGGATCATCATCATCATCATCATATTCTAGATGAAAAATTATCCATTATTCGCTTCTGATTATAAATCAAGTTTCAATGAAAGAAAAGTTTTGACCAAATGATTTAATCTCTATATATATATTGAGTGTGTGTGTGTGTGTATTTGGAAGTGTTGTTTGCACATCCACACACACAGACACACACATATGGAGGGTGATTAATCGAAAAATTAATTTCATCGTCACGTCTTGATATAAAATTCCACATTCATCGATGATGATGATGATGATGATGATCTTGAAAAATAATGTTTTCTTATGTTCAAAACAAAACAAAAAACAGTTAATGAATGACGACGAAAGATTAACTGATGAAAGATTCGTTGAAATGATAAAAAAAAATTGAATGAATATGATCAGGCTATTGTTGTTGTTGCTGCAGTTGTTGTTGTTGTTTTCAGCGATCCAACAACAACAACAACAACAACAAAAAACAAAAGAAATAAATAACACACATAAAGTTGAAAAATGAAAAAAGTTTTTAAACTTTTCCATCTTTCTTTCTCTCACCATTATTTTTCATTCTAAAAATATCCATCTTTTGCATTGCTATTGAACATCAAAAACATGATAAAAGAATGAATGAATGAATGAATGGTGATCATAATCATCATCCATAAACAATATCGAAATCTGTTCATAAATACAATAACAAAGATGTGTTGTGATGTGATGTGATGTGAACTAAATCAAAAATCGGAAACGGATTAAAAGAGGTGAAAAACTAAAAAAAAAACAACACACAATTGAATAATTAATTGGCAAATATTTGCGATAAAATCAAAACAACATCAGCAACAACAACAAAAAACTTGAATTTTGGTAATAAACACAATCGATGATGTTTGTGTGAGTTTTGCTGTTTTTTCATCACAAAAATCAATAGAATATATTGAAAATAGAGGTCAACAATAGAGGTGAGAAAATAAAAAAATAAAAATGTAAAATAAATGTGTGGATGGATTGAAACTTGAATCATCACCATCAACAACTGTTGAAAGTGTTGAAAGAAAACTGAATGATTTATCACACACACACACACACATGTGTGTGACACCGAATGAACAATTCACAAACATCTTCAAACACGCAAAAAATGTATCAAACAAAAAAAAAAAAATATTTCCATTTTTTGTTGTTGTTGTTGTTGTTGTTGTCGACAAATATTGAAAATAAACAACAACAACAACAACAAAAAAAAGATGAATTTTAATGATAAAATTCGTGTTTCTATATATATCAGCATTATATTCTTTATATAATCATCATTGGATAACAACAAACCTGAATATTGTGTGTGTGTGTGTGTGTGTCATGGTAAACCAAAGATCAAAATCAACCATATCAAACTTGAACAACAACAACGAAAAATGAACGAAAAACTCGTATTGAACATTTTTCAACCAAAAAAAAAAAAAAAAAAAAATTCAAATAAAAAGAAAAAGAAAGGTAATTGGATCCGTGTGTGTGTGTGTGTGTGTGTGTGTGTGTGCACATAGTTCAATATTTAGCAACAACAACAACAACAACAACAACAACTAAACAACATCCGAATCAAAAAAATTCATCATCAACAACGATTAATTTTATCGAGCGCATATAATACACACGAATAAACAAAACAAAAAAAAAAAAAAACCTACACAAACATTATCGAATATGAAAAAACAAAAATCTTATGATGATCTGATCTATGTGTTTTTTTTTCATGATAATAATAATAATAAACAATGGTAATCGAGATTGGATGAAGAAATTTTTTTTTTGCATAAAAATTTACATACAACACACGCAGATACACACACACACACACAGAGTACTTGCATGTATAAATATTCTGGAAAAATTAACGATAACAACAACAACAACAACAACAAGGGTCATCACCATTGAATGATGATCTACATATATAATCATCATCATCATCATCATCATCACAAACACACATATAAATCTTTAAATGAGAATCAAACAAAACAAAAAACAAAAATTTGTTGATGTTATCCTCGACACCAATTTGATTCGGATATTTTAGAATAATAAACCATAATGTACACACACACACACAAGCTTGGCATATGTTAATTCCATAATTTCATCATCTTCATTTTTTTTCTGGTTAGAATCCACACAAATCATTTTCATAAGATCAATACATGTGTGTGTGTGTGTGTAAAAAACATATGTGTGCAAAAAAGAAAAAAAACGAGACAAAACAAACAGAAACGATTTGAAGAAATAAAAATATGGAAAAGATTTTTTTAAAAACTAAACGAAACAAAACTAAACTAACCATTTCCATGTGGTGATGATAATGATGTTTGATGTGATGAAGCGGCTGCAGCAGCCGCTGCAGCCGCCATAACTGCATGCATTGATTGTTGTTGTTGTTGTTGTTGTTGTAGATGATGATTTGATATCGATGATGAATGGTGATTATTATTATGATGATGATTATGAAATGGATTCGTATTCGTATTATGTAGAATATGTTGATTATGTGATGATGATGATGATGATGATATGGTGATAATGGTGATCTATAATCAGAATATGATGATGATCTTTGATGTATTGATGATAATAATAATGGATTATTATGATGTTGTTGTTGTTGTTGTTGATGATGATGATGATTACCACCAATATTTGTTGATTGTAAATCTGATAATATTGGTGATGATGGATAAATACCGCCAACAACAGTACCAATATTTGTTTGAATGGATGGATCAGGTAATGCCAAACATAATGATGATGATGATGATAAAATGAAATTAAAGCAAAGAAAATATATCACAATTGAAAAAATATGATGACGATGACGATGAAAATTAGTCATCAATGATGATGATGACAAGATGAAAATTTTTTTGAAATTATCATCATGATCATCATCATCATCATACATATGGCCACCAATCATTTTGGCCAATTTGTTTTTGGTTTTAATCATGGTTGAAAAACTTTTTTTCGATTATTTCACAAAAACACGAATCATTCACATCACCAGCAAAAAAAAAACTTTAAAACTCAGAACAGGAACACAAATACACGCACAGAGAAACACTAATAATGAAACACATATATGAGTTGGGTGTGTGCGTTGATTCACATGTCACATGTCACACCCACACTTGAAGATTCATTTCATTCCAAAAAAAAATGATGATGATGATGACGATGATTATTCGTAAGACGATGAATGGATAAGGATCATTGAACAAAACGATATGGTTTTTTTTGTGTGTGTGTGTGTGTGGATATAGTCGTAGTATTTTTCAATTTAAATTCAAAACATATGTCATGTTGATGATGATTATTTTGTGATGATTGTCAAGATTGCTATTTCTTTTGCACACAACATTTGAATCTGGATGTTTTTATTTCATTTCATTTCAGTTCATTTTTCATCATTTTTAATGATAAAATGAACATTGAAATAAAACAAAACAAATGTCATGAATGTCATCAACACCATGACAGAATTGAACCGGAACGGAATTTTTCATTTTCTTTCAGAAAATGAAAAATTGATGAGTTTTTTTTTGATTCTTTTTTTTCACTTTTGATTATTATTAGAATTCGAGAATAATAAATATATGGTAGTCATGGATAAAAGAATTGATTTTTTTTTCTCTTGAAAATGAAATCAAAGATGAAAAAAAAGTTGAATTTATCAATCACCATAGAATCATCATTATCATTCGATTTTTTTTTTTTTTTTTTTGAAATTCAAGCTCGAAATTATCATTGAAGAGAATACACCGCACACCAAACACCGGAAATTGGATGAAATTATGTATAATAAAAAAAAGATTCCCGATCAATAATTTACCCGGGATCAAGTCAATTCAATAAACAGAACAAAAAACAAAAACAAATATGTGCGTGCATGTGATTCGAACAACCACTGAACGTTGAATGTGAGAACAACTTTCAATCCCCAACAATTGCAAAGGAGAGAAAAAAAAACTTTGAAGTTTGTATAAAGAGGATCCTCTCCAATGATGAACTTATTGAAGTAAGTGGTGGATATTTTTTTTTTTTTTTTTGGAGAACAGACGAAATCAACTTGTGTGCAACTAGCCTTCTGCTTTTTTTTTGTTGCTGCTGTTTGTTGAATGAATTTCTGGTTCTCATTTTTTTTTATTATTTGAAATTTATGAAGACCAATACGCTTGCGTTTGATTCTTGATAGTGAAAAAAATTTCATCTCTCTGTGTGTCCTTATCCGATGAACTTTGAACTATGCCACTATGTATTTATATGTGCAATGTTTCTAAACACACGCACACACACTATTATTTCATATCTATCGACCACTACTACTACTTTTTTTTCTATCAGTTCAGTAGATTATGTATAGCAACAATTGCATTGCAATAACATCGCCATCTATGTTCATCATCATGCAAATATTGATCATTGATGACCGGTCAAATTCAATTTAATTTTTTTATACCATCTTGATGATCATCTTGATGATCAACAAACATATATCATCCATATATATGAACAGAAACAAAAATAGATAAATAAAGTTTATATATGGCTATAAAAAAAGGGTTTGTTTAGTTTGTTCATCATTATTTTTTGAATTCTTTTTTCTTTTTCTTTTTTTTTATTTTGTCCATTCATTACAGCTGTGATGTGTGTGTGTGTGTGTGTGTTTTTCATTTCGAAAACGAAACAAAACAAACAAAAATTATGGCCAATGGAATGATAATAAAAAATGGATTAACGTTTTTTTTTGTTGTTGTTGTTGTGTGTCTCGAATGGTCCAATCCATCGATGTTGGTGGCCAATGGGTCATTTATAGGCATCCGTATATTCACAGCAGATGAAATTTTATTTGGAAAAAAAGAAGATAAAGAAAAAAAAATCATCATTTACATGAAATGTTACACACACACCGTTAATATCAACAAACAAACAAACAAATGGATACCGATAGTGATGGTGTAGGTGGTGAAATAAAAAACAGCAACAACAACAACAAAAAATCCCCCAAAAAAACATCATTGGAATTTTTATCATCATCATCATCATCATCATCATCATCGATGAATATAAACATTGTTGGCCATTTTGTTTTTTGGGATGAAAAAGATGAATTGATGATGATGATGATGATGGTTAGGCTTGGTGGATTTAATTCATTTCGATTTGTGCATGGGGAAAAAAATGGCCAATCCCGTTGCGATTGAATCATCGCCATCATCATCACTATGTATGTAAGTAAATCAAGAACCAAATCCGAATATTCCAATTCTTAATTTGCGTTTTTTTGTTTGTTTGTTTGTTTGATGTTTGTTTCTCTCAACACCTCCTACTACTAGTCACTCTCATATTCTCGAAATTCGACCAGGCCCATCATCATCATTATTGGTTTCAAGAATCTGAAGAGTGTTGAATATTTTTCGTTTTCTCTAAATTCTCTGTTGGTGATTGTTTTTGTGCACTTCGACCTATACACAACATAAACACACTATATATATATGGCCTGGTGTGTTTGATTGTGTTTATCTTGTGCAAACACACTTTTGGTTCAGTCGAATAACGTTGATGATGATGTTTTCAAGTGTTTGGCATCGATCAAAATAAAGAGAAAAAAAAATCCAAAAAAAAAGAAGAAACAAAACGAAAATCCGGATACAACAAATCCATTAATATACATTCATATAAATTCTTGTATTGAATTGAATCCAATTGAATTTTTCTAAGAATCAAATAATAATGATGACGAAAATTTTTTAAGTTTTTAAGCAATGCAATTAAACATTAACAATTCATATATATTGAACTGACAGTTTTTTTTTCTTCTTCCAATTGCTTCCACCACGAATAAATGAATGAATATAATGCACATGATGATACATAAACATATAATAAATCTACAGGGATTCTATTATAATATAATAACAAATGTTTAAATGGATAAATTCGCCATAAATCTGATATATCCAAGAATATTCCACTTAAAAAATACTGTTTTTGTTGTTGTTGTTGCTGGAACCATTCATCAATGAAAAAAAAAACAGTAATAATTCACATGAATTTTTGTTCTCTCTCCGCTTTCAACACACACATACACACACACACACACACCATCAACAAGACCAGAAAAACCCGAAACCAGACCATACATTTATTGTGAAATTAATTGATTTTTTGTTGTTGTTGTTGTTGTTGTTGCACATCATCATCATTGCTTATATTGATTATTATTATTTCCATACTATTTTTAGATTCTTTTTCATCAACTTTGTGTGATTTTTTGTTGTTGTTGTTGTTGTTGTACTCTAAGTGATCCATAATGATTAAATTGTTGTTTAATAAACAATTGTAAAAATTTGATGGTCATAAATAATAATAATGATAGTGGAAGATATACGTTGACCGTTAAGTGGTTAAACAGGTATCTTTTTTTGATTAATGAATTTTTTTTTTTGAAGATTTAGAGAATTTTTGTTTTTGTTTTTTTTTTTGAATTTTGAAAAAACCAGATTGTTGTTGTTGTTGTTGTTGTTGTTATTCTCTACATTTTTCACCATGTCCATTCATTATTATAATCCATCTAGCTAATCTTTTCATTGATGATGATGATGATGATGATGATAATCGTTGCTGTCAGATTTTTTTTTTTTGGCTAAAAAAAGTTGTTGTTGTTGTTGTTGTTACACCTTTATCATCCATCGATCGGTCAAAATCGGTTGTTGTTGTTGTTGTCTATCGATGGACAACAACAACAACAATGTTGATCGAAATCTCATTTGTTATGGGCAAGCAAAATATGTACCAACAACAATGATGGAACAAGACCATGAAAAAATAGAGATTATTCTACCACTCATCTTTAGTTGATGTCAAAAAAAAAAATTTTAACACTTTTCAATCGATTTTGATTGATTGATTGATTCAAACACAATTTGAAAGAGCAAAAAAATTCATTTCCATATATTGAATTGGAATGAATGAATAGTGTATAACTGATACATTCCTTATTCCTTATTTTTTTTTTGACAGCCATTCAAATATCAATGTGATTGATTATCAATCAATCGAGCGCGCGATTGATTGAAATTTTTTTTTCAATTCGAAAAACAAAAGAAAAAAAAATAACGATAACCCCTTCTTATCCTTGATCTGTTTTTCAAAAAATTTGAACAAAATCAATGAAAAATTGATCATATTGAATGGACAGACTTGATAAATTGTTTCAATCCTGAATGAATCCTGTTTTTCATCATCATCATCATCATTCCGTTTAGCTTCCGAACACATCAAAAAAAAAAATCATCATCAGCTATTTGATTGATGTAAAATCTTCAAAAATCATCATCATCGTCATCATCATCATCATCAAACAGCAATAATAATGATAATAATGACAACCAACCGAGCCACTAAAAACAACAACAACAACAATAAATTCAATCAATGAAAGAACAAAAAAAAAGGTCAATCAAAATGAATAATATACACAATGAGGAAAAAATGAAATGAAATAAAATTGACACACTTTTCATCATCATCATTATCATCACAACTACATGTTGAATGAATGAATGAATGATAATAAAACAGAAGTCTATTTGACTGTTGATTTTTTTTTTTTTTTTTTTTTTGATGAAAAAGACGACGAAATTGAGAAAAAAAAATTTTATATTTGTTGAAGAAGCTTGTACAAATCAAATGAACATCGACATCGACAAAAGCCATAGCCACCACCAACACACAAAACAAAAAACAAAAAAAAAATCTGTGATGGAAAATCAGTAATGATGATTATGAAATAATAACAGGCGATAAGCACAAGAGCACCCTACGCAATTTATATGAATGGGAATTATTTTTTTTCCGTTGTTGTTGTTGGCCGATTCTAAAACATCATTATCATCTTGAAAATTGTTGTTGTTGGTTGTGATCTAAATTAAATTCTTTTTTTTTTTTTTGTTTCTGTTTCATGATTGTCCAGCACAACAACATCATCATCATCATCATCAATTGGAAATTCCACAAAAGAAAAAAAATCATACACACACGTGCGTAGGTGCTACAATTGACAAGTATACGAATTTTTTTTTTTTTTTTTTTTTGACCAACCAACTAATACCTGTCTAGTTTTTGTTTCATATAAAAACCAAGGTTAATTTGATTTGATTCGATTTTCATTCTGATTTACACATCATCATCATCATCATTATTATCTGTGTGTGTGTGTGTTCGTGTGTGTGTCAGGAAGTAACAAACAAAACGAAGTAACAAAAAAAAAAAATTGAACCAATCAAGATTGAATTGATACTATTCAGTACTACATTAACATGTACATGATTGGATGTTTTCAATAATGGTCTAGTATCATTCATTCAATTCCCGTTATTATAATTATTGACCGGTTCTTTTTTCTCTGTTCAGTATAATATATATGGCGGCTAAATGCTAAATTGATGATGATAATGATGATGATGATGATGATGATGTTTAAAAATAATGAATGATGAGCCAAACCAATGGCCATCACCATCATCATCACCATCTACACCTACTATCTACTATCTACTATGGCAAAAAAAATGTCTATTTTAACCAAAAACAAATCCCATTGTTTTTCCATTCTATTGTGTAAAATAGCAAAAAAAAAAGATTATGTTCATCATTCACAAAAAGCATTGAATATTCGCTTCTTGTTTTTTTTTCGTTTTGTTTTGTTTTGAATGGAAATTTTGTTTTTCTAGTTCAAAATAAAATGAAATAAAAAAAAAATAAAGAAAATCTTGATGAGACAAAATAGTTTTTGCTTCAATCAATCTATTACATCAATTCATTTGATTTTGAAGGTTTTCTCTTCTATTTTGTTTTTTGTTTTGTTTTAATTATGGCTTGATCATCAAAAAGATGTTGTCTATGATGATGATGATTACTTGAATCTTGAATTGATTGTTTTTTTTCACTACTACTGCTGTTAAACTTGTTGCTCATATTCAATCTGGTTGAGCAAAGAATGAATGAATAGAAAAAAAAACACCATAGATCAATGGCTGGATAACCATCAGATGAATTAAAAAATTTTAAATCATCATCATCATCACCATTACATCATATCAACTTTTGATCTTTTTTTTAGTAAAAAAAAACAGAGAATGGAATAAGATTTGAATCATCATCATTCGATTAATTTATGATGGCCATCAGAACACAAAAAGAAAAGAGAAACAAATCCGTTACATTTAACTCTTTCTTTCTCCCTATCTTTTTTGTATTATTCACCTAGGCCATAAACACCAATGGATTCATTTTTTTCTCTCTTTCACATATACGGATAATCGTCGTCGTCGTTTTTTTTTTTGTTGAAAATTTGAATTTTTTCCTTTCCCCATGTAGAACAAACCATCTGGTCGACAAAAGAAGAAAAAAAAATCGGTGAAGCAAAAGATTTACGTAAATTTTTTCTATATTTTATGCTTGGCCATAATAATCATCCAATATTTATAATCGTTTGATAATTGTAATTTTTTTTTTGTTTTGTTTATGGCAACCATTCATTGTATAGTCCCCATTCAAATTGAAAAAAATCTTTTCAGTAATTCAATTCAATTGAATTGTTTTGAATCACATGATGTTTTTTGTTGTTGTTGTTGTTGTTGTCCTTGTTTTTTTTTCTTCACCAGATCTACCAAAGGTTTTTTTCGTTTGTTTGTTTGTTTGTTTCATTTACATCATACAAATTTTCTTTGTTCAGCAAAAAAAATAAGAAAAAAAAACATTTTATGATCATCAACAACAACCATCATTTCATCGTCGAACCCTTTTTTTTTCATGGTGGTTTTTGGTCTGTGTGTGTGTGCTTATGAGCAAAATTCGTTATTTTTAGATCACATCATAACAGTTGTTGTTTTTTTTTTTGTTGGTCATAATTTGAAAAAAAACGTTTTTTTTCTGGGTTGTGTAAATGAATGAATTTGTTGATGGAAGAGAAAAACCACAAAAAAAAGATATGAATTTTTTTTGTTCTGTTTTGTTTTTTACCAAACAGAAAAAAAAATTTCATATTTTCAGACATAATTTAATATATAATATATACGGCTGTGTATTTCTCATTTGAATTTTTGTTTCACTTTTTTTTCTTTTTTTCCTATGAAACATGGATCGATAATGTCATAATTCAAAATCAAAAAAAAAAAAAAATGAATGTTGTTGTTCTGTTTTTTTTTGTTTGCAAACAATTTTTTCGATACATGAACATGGAAACAAAAATTTGTTTGTTTGTAACAAAACTCAAATGATTAATTCATCACAATGTGATCAATGTGCGATTATGGAATGTTAATATTTATGTTTTTATTTTTTTTTGCTCATAAACACGAAGGTAATAAATGTGTTGATGATGATCATACACAGGTAATAAGTGTTGAATCAAATGGAAAAATGAATTGAATTGAACCGATTTCAGTTGATGATGATTGTGTAATCGTTTTTTTTTTTGTTTTTTTTGTTGTTGTTGTTGTTGAACATCGATAATGATAATGATGATCATCTTGCCTTTATTATCTAACATGTATATGTGTGTGTGTGCGTTTGATTTATCGAACCCAATCAATCATTATATCACTAATCGTATATATATAAAATTGAGCATCATCATTATCATTATAATACTGTAGGATGATCATGTGTGTGTGTGTATGTGTTGATCATTCAGATATCATGTATGATAAAATGGTCAAGTTTTTGTTCGAAAAGAAATAGAAAATCCAAAGGAAATGATGATCCATTTTTGTTTCAATCTTTTTTGTTTTTTTTCTTATTGCCAATGGCAATAATGTTCAATCATCAATCGATTTTTCGATCTAGTGTGTGTGTGTACATGTGTGGCAATTTAAAAGTAAATCTCGATGAAAAAAAAATACATACATATAGACGTGAAAATGGCATTTTTTTTCATAAATGTTTGCGTTGATTAATTTCTGTTTATTCATCTAATTTGTTCAGAAATTTTTTTTTTGTTTGCAATGTCCGAAAAATTTCAAAGATTCAACGGACGAAAAAAAAAACAGAAAAAAAAGAGAAAAGAAAAACATAATCAAAAAAAAAAAAAAAAGATTTTAATTAACTTAATATGGACACACAGCGCTGACCATTCATCTACACACACACAAAAACCATTCATAAATGGATTAATCATTAATCTATGATCGTGTATATGAGTATGTGTGTGTGTGTGTGTTTAATATAGTGATGTTTATCATTGATGGTCAACATAATTTTTTTTTCATATAAATATAATGGACATGATCAAAAAAAAGGCAATGTAAAAAAAAAATGAAAAATTACATCCGCTATCAAACAAACAAAAAAAAAACTAAATAAATCCGTTCTTTTCAAATGAATTAAATTGAACACACACACACACACACACATGTACAAACACATTGATTTAGACATATGGACAAAACGCGTAGCTTTTTTTGATTATAATTTATCACATCAGAAAATATTACAGAAAATATTATTTAGGCGTCAACATTTTTTCAGGTTCTAAATCAAATAAATAAATAAATAAATAGTTATCGATCCCATATTAATGGCCAATAATAATGACGATGATGATGATGATGAGATAGGATGGCCACATTTGGATTTTTTGTTTTTTTTTTTTTTTTTTTTTGGTTAATTGAGAATAAACTCAATGAAAGATTGAAAATCGGTTAGCAATAATAAAGGAAAAGAAAGACAAAAAATTCATTCATGAAAAGTATTCACATATATTTTTTTTTCTTGTAATAACCAGGAGAATAATCATAATCGTCAATTCATAACTGGTCATCATGGACAAATCAAATCAAATCAAACTTCACGAATTTTTTTTTCTCCCGAATGAATAAATACTATGATGATTTGATGAAGCAAACAAACAAACAAACAAACAAAAAAAGGAAAAGAAAAAGATCATTTAGAAGAAATGAAGTCTGTCTGTCTGTTTTTTTTTATTTCTGTACACACACACACACACACACACACACACACACATGCAGAATGAACCCAAATAGATTGATGATTATGATATAAAGATAACGGCAACAACAAGTTGAACAGGGTAAAAAAAAATATCAATAATAAATTCAACCAAAAAAAAAAAAGAAAAAGAAAAAATTTTTTTTCTTCTTCTTCTTGTTCACATTATTATTTCGAATGATCATCATTAATTAAACTTTGTGTGGTCACAATTCACAGCATTTTTTTTCTTTTTTTTTTTTTTTTGTTTGACCAACATTTATTAATTCTATAAAAAATCTGATTTATCAAAATCAAATACAAATGATGATGATGATGATGATTGCTAGACATCTAAATTGTTATATAATAGTCATGTGTGTGTGTGTATGCGTTTGTAATGCATCCATAGTTTTAATGAAGTGATTATTCATCGGTTTTTTTGCCATTTCTTTTAATCGATGATTATAATCAATCTATTATATATGTATTAGATATGAATGGATTTTTTTTTACATTGATTATCACGCCATCTACCGTTCTGGATTCAAATTGATGTAAGATTTTTAAAAATCAGATTTTTTAATTTCATCTGACATTTCGTGTGTTGAGCATAAATTCACGTGATTATTTCATTTTCATCATTTGAATGAATATTAATGAATTAATACTAATGATCATCATTGTCATTTTTATTTGATTGTGCTTGTAATTGATTGATTGATTGATTGAGAGAGAGAGAGAAACAAAGAATAAGCTACAAATTGGATTTATAGTTGGATGGAAATGTTCACATTCATTTTCATGTGATTTAAAAGAATTAAAAACGAAAAAAAATTAAAAAACACAAACACTGTTTTTCTTTGCATTGAAAATGAGATAAATTTTTTTTTTACAAAATAATCAATCGAAATCAAAAATTAATAATTCATGAACAATAATTGTTGTGTAATTTAAGTAGTAGTAGTAAAATAAAATAAAATAAAAAATAAAAATAGATACATTTTTTCTTTGACCCCTAAAAAATAATATAAGAATCTGTCTGTCTGTCTGTGTGTGTGGTAAAATTCTATAGAAAATAAGAATCGTGCATGA
Organism: Dermatophagoides farinae; assembly: GCF_024713945.1. NCBI lineage: Eukaryota > Metazoa > Arthropoda > Arachnida > Sarcoptiformes > Pyroglyphidae > Dermatophagoides > Dermatophagoides farinae. Next base: position 1,485,042 of record NC_134686.1, on the reverse strand, counting down.
AAATTGTATACAAATAATTATTCTGTGTTTATGATACATACACATAATGTATGTATGTATAATATAGATTGTTGGTGATGTAGTGTAATAATAACGTCATCATATAAATAGTGGTATTTTTTTTCTCTCTTTCTCTTATAAAAATTCTTTCATAATTCATAAGAAGAATATTAATTCATCATCAAGAATATGGTACAATAGAAGAAATGATTTGTGTGTATGTGTGCAGTCAATAGGAATCATATTTCTTTTTTTTTCTTGGAGATAAAGTCTGAGTTTGATTTTTCATCAATCAAATGAATCCATTTTCCATTGGTGAAAAAGTTTATAAATTATGTGTGTGTGCGTGTGTGTGTGTGGTTATGAAGTGTATTGTTTTTTGTTGTTGAAATAACGAAATATTGCAGCTTTTTTTTCAATCAGAATTTTTTTTACCCCATGAATGATGAATATATTAAATATGGCCAACTTGATTTTGTAGGTTTTTTTGTGTGTATGTGTGTGTGTGTGTGTGTTATGACAATTATCAAAGTTTTGAAAGCATTTGGACTTTTTTTTTATTAGGATAATTGTGTGTTTTCAAATGACTGGCCATTGTGGTGGTGGATGTGCATTTGGCCTTAAAATTCTATCAATAGCTGGATTATGAGGCCTTGGACCAGGTTCCGGTGTATATGTGAATGTTAATCCGGTTGCATAGATCACACCATCATCACGTACTAATGACACTTGTACCTGTGTTGGTTGTCGTAACATATTGCCATCCTTCACGAAATTGTGAAATATCTGGTACTACACAAAGCATACTTTCCGCACAACTAAAAAAAAATAAACCAAAAAGTAAAAAAAATTGAATTAAAAATCATCATTTATATCACTTACCGATACATGGTTTCAGCTTCAACATCACCGAACCAAACTTTCAATGATGGACTTAGATTTTCACCACTTAATTCAAGCATTGCTACATCACCACCACCATTTACATTGAGACTATGTACAATTGGTACAGGCGTAACTGTACGATGTATTGTACCCATTCCTTCATAGAATGTATATTCAGCTTTATCAGTCGATATGATTGTCCATGATGCACCATCATTGATCATTTCTTTATTCGAATCTTTTGGACATGGTGTTGCCTGAAATTGTATAATACGTTCCTGTGAAAGGCATAAATACATTCTTTCCGTATCTTTTAGATAAAATGCACATTTATGCAATTGTGATACTGGATCATCAGCATCTAACATTGCCGTTTGTTTATCCACTTTACGTATTATCTATAAACAACAACAACAACAACAACAAGAAAAAAAATCAAAGCAAAAAAAAAATTATAATCAGATCATCATCATAATCATAATCATCATCATCATCATGAATTGAAAATCTAGTTATTTCCAAACAAAAAAAGTGATTGTAAGTAGAAAACTAAAAAACAAAACAAAATGTTATTCAACAACATGTAATAACAATTATAACCGGCTATTATATTATCATCATCATCATCATGACAATAATAATCGCATGATGATGATGATGGTAACCTTTCGTGTTGATCTCCATGTTTTTTTTTTTGTTCTTTCATTGTTTCTAGTCATATACATAATAAATAATTCCGTTCATTGTATCATCATCATCATCAAACAACAACGAACAAAAAAAACAGGAGCCATTGGTCATATAACGTATTATTTTTCTTCTTCTTCTTCAACATGATTCAAAAAAAAGATACATGTGAAAAAAAATAAAAAATTTAAAATCGAATTGTTATAGTGTGTGAAAATGTCGCCAAAAATTCCCATATCATCATCATCATCAACTAGATGAATCTTGTAGAGCTAGTCTTTTTCTTTCTTTATCTATTTTAGTCAAGTTGAATAGATTGTCTTCAAAGCAAAACAAAAAAAAATTATTTGAATCATTTCATTTTGAAAAAAAATACGAAAGAATTGTATTCCATTCATTTCATTTCATTCAAAAAACCAATTTGGTTTGAATCTTTGCAATTTTAGGTATGGCCAAGACAACACACAAGCACTTTTTTCGGGGAGCCAATCTTTAATTTCATCCATAAACCGGGAGCGACCTTTATTCTCATTTTTTACTCTCTATCTAACTCACTTTTTTTTCACTATGATTATCATTATCATCGTCAAGCATTGCTAAGATTACACCCTGAAACCCTATATAAGTAGCAAAATAGAGAGAGAGAGAGAGAGAGAGAGAGAGAGAGAGAGAGAGAGAGAGAGAGAAAGAAAGAGATAAAGATCCACCATACATTTCATTGTTTCTTGTCACTTATAATGACGATCATCATCATCATCGTCATCATCGTCATCAACAACAACAACAGCACAATAATAATAATCTAACTATAATTATTGTGATGCTTCTGGAATTAATTTCATTCCTCATTTTTTCACTGTAAAGTTATTGCATAGACACTTGAAAAAAATTGCTCTCTTTTCATACGTCATCATCTGATGATTGACTACTTGAAAATTATCATCATCATCATCATTATCATTCGTATCATTTGTTATTATCACAACAACATTCAATATAGGGCTACTTTTAATTGGCCCAAATATCACATTTCAATTGTAAAATCAAAAAAAAAGAACAAAAAAAATTAAAACTTTAAACACACACACACTTGACTACTATCATCATCATCATCATCGTCATTGTGGATATTATAATGATAATCAAGTTGAATTTTTTTTTTTGATTTCATTCAAGAAAACAAAAATATAAAAGTAGGAGGAGTAAAGGAGTAAGTAAGAAACAAAAAAAAATATACACATACCAAACGAGGCAATGCCATTCCGGTTACTGAACATACTAATTTCACTGTAGCACCATAATGAATATAACCATCACGTACGGTAAATTCTTCTGATTCTTCTTCATTATCATCGACTAAATTTTTCAAGAATAATAAATTAATTTATTATCAATTGATAAACATATTGAAAAATGTCCTTACCAAGATGAATAGTAAAATAGCCCCATTGTGTTGAACTAGCATGAAAATGGCCATTTTCTACATGTAAATATCTTGTACTGACCGTTTGTGATCGTAAACGATTGAATAATGCTACTTTTGTTCCGCTAGCGATACAGACTAGAATAAGAATAAGAAAAAAAAATCAATGAAATTTTTACATCAATGATGATAAAACACATACGATCGGAATTTTTCAATGACTGTTTCTTTTTCGATGGTTTCGAGATCACTTTAATACGACGTGAATGAAACAATCCAATATCTTCACCATTTCCATAGAACATTTTCACTGATAACATAAAATGTTTACGTTTATCCGAATCCGAAATGTATAATGTTTTTGCCGCACAAAAGCTCTGTATGGACATGATTAGTTTAACAAAAAAATAAATTCAACATAAAAACAAAATCCAAATACCTTTCCATTGAAATCTAATGGTTGCATATCTTGATCAGAATTTCCAATACCAATATAAGCACAAAGACTGGCTTCTTGTTCAGTACGACCTTCACGTATCATCTGTTCTTGACGTTTACGCCAACCATCACCTTCCAGATAGATACAAGGCGGTGGACAAAAGAATCGTTTCTCATTACCATAAGATTTTTGTGCAACTTTTGCATGTAAAATGATAATTTTCAGATCATTTTTTTCACGAATATAACGACGCATTGCTTCACGTGTTAAGGAATGATTACCAGTAACGGCCATCAAAGTTCCAGATGAATTAAGGTCCGATGCATTCGAAGAACATGTTGATGAACCACCAGCGGACCGTGGATTTATCAATGAAGTACGTGGATGATGTGGTGATGATGTTTGATGGGGATGACCACCACCACCACCACCACTACTACTACCACCAAGATGATTAGAACGTCCCAAATAATCCAGGGAAGAAATATTTCCATCATTTGGTGGTGAAGGTGTAGGTATCGGTGACATCATATTATTACTTGATGTTTGTTGTTGTTGATGATACGATGAATTCAATGAATTCTGATTATTATTATTATTATTATTTGCACCAATCTGAGAATAATAACTATGAGGCGAATCACGTGATTTAGAATCTGTGGATTGAAAACAAAAAAAGAAAAATTGTTAGTGAATTTGAAAATGAATGAATAGAAATAGAAAAAAACACAAATTTAATAGAAAAAAAATTGCTAACAAAATGAGAATGAATCTAAACCATAATAGTAGGAAGATCGCGCAGCAGATGAAGCAAAACAATTAAAATAATGTCGAAGTAATTGCTGTTTATTAGGCGGTAAATGACGACATTCAGTCGATTGAAATAGATAATCGAAAAAAATCGATGATGTATTCGATAAACAACGATGATGATGATGATGATAATGATGGTGGTGGTGGTGTTGTTGTTGTTGTTGTTGATGATTCAATGACATTGGTGAACCAATAGTCGATAGAAATGAATTGGAACAATCATCATCATCATCATCAACAGCATCAGCATCAATAATGTCCATCGAATTTGATTGTTGTTCAATAGATGTATCCATCGTTTTTTTTCTTAGTTGATTTTATCAAAAAAAATATTCGTTCCAAAATAATCCAAAATAAAAGAATCCTTCAACGTACAACAACGAAATGGACAAATTTTCAACCAATTAAACAATCATCAATGAATGTTGGTTGAATCTGATGAATCAAGAGGGAAAAAAACGAACGAACAAACACATTCGGTAGCCTTATTGGCTATGAGAATTTTTCTCACGTAACATTTGTGTGTGTGTATGTGATCGGCGGATGACCGATCAGAGAATCCCAGTATATTATATATATAGAAATAAAAGCAATAATCGATATATGGATGATGATAGAAGAAAACAATAAAGATACCTCTCTCTTTCTCTCTCTCTCTCTCTCTCTCTCTCTCTCTCTCTCTCTCTCTCTCTCTCTCTCTCTCTCTCTCTCTCTCTCTCTCTCTCTCTCTCTCTCAGAAAAGATTCGACGCAGCAAACGGAAAACAAAGTTCTACTGTAAAGCTGTACGTGTGTGTGTGTGTAAAAAGGCGATTGATTGGTAATGAAGGGGGGAGAGGAAAAAAAGAAAAATTCATAAAATATCGAACATAAGAAACATTTTTCATAAAGAAATTCTCATCATCATCATTTCGAAACATCGATCAGAATAAGAATAAAAAAAATGAATTTCATAATATTCATATTAATAATTGTACACACACTGGTTGGAAACAAAACAATTTTTTGGTAATTATGAAATTCAAAATGGATCGAACCTTTGAGGGAATCCTGAATATTCTTTATTCACACAGTTAGTCAGTCAATATACATTAACAATATACAAACTGACTGTTGTCGTTGTTATTGTTGTTACATTGTCATGGAATGGATTGCCATTAATACCACCACCACCACCACCACCACCAGTACCACCATTTTTTTTTGAACCAAAAAAAAACAGACAAGATAATCTTTAGCCCCCCATCACACAACCACCAAATATATGAATAAATATTCGAGAACGATGAATACTTGAACATAAACTAATTCATACAAAACAGGTGTCAAAAATCTCACGCCTGGCCCACCAAATATATATAAAAAAAAAAACAACTGAACCCTCATCATCATCATCAACATCATCACTTATTTAGTCAAAACAAAATGAACCCATCCTCATCATCTATTCTTTTCTATTCACATAGTCCAGAATTCAATATATCTCTATATAGAATGCACGCCTACTTTATAATAATAAACATCCAACACATATACAATTACATTCTGTTCCATTATTTTCAATTCAACTATAATATTTGGATCATACTCAAAGCAAAAAAAAAATCGAAGCTATATATTTAATATACATGCAATTCTCAATCGATCACAATGGTGTTGTGTGTGTATGGAGAATATACAAATTCACTCACGCATAGATTGAGAAAAAAAAATATTTTGAAATGGGTGAAATATTCAATTTCGAAAGCAAATCTCATTCCAAATGATGATGATGATGATGATGATAATTCGACCAACAATTGAATTTTCAAATCAAAAAAAAAAAAAAAAAAAACAAATAGACAGAGTAAAAATGATGAAAATGAAAAAAAAACTGACAAAAACACCTGAATGCACACACACACACACACACACACATATTCCTGAAAATCGCATATCAATGTCATTAGAATGAAATTTTAAAGAATTTCTTTTTTTTTGTTTGACATATTCTGATTGAATTTAAAATTTTTCTTCTTTGGAAATATTCGAGACAATCGTATTATTATGGTTTGTCATCAAATCATCATCATCATCATTGTCAATGGATATAAACAATTATAAGATTCTGGACAAAACCAAAAACATATGGTTATTTTTTTATTTGGTTTGGTTTGAAAACACACACACACACACACGCCCACCACCACTGTACCTCAAACACTTGAATTATGATGGTCATCACTAATGGACATCACATATGCATGCATGTGTGTGTGTGTGTGTGACAGTCACGATTTTGATTTTTTTTCCTATTCTAAATTAATGGTGGACAAACACACAAAAAAAAACATGTGTGGAATGTCCATTTTTGTATGTCATCATCATCATGTAAGACAGAAAAAAAACTATCCAAAATCATAAAAAAATTGGAACAAATAAAATACACTTGAAAATATAATCAATCGATGTTTTTTTTTCTTTTTTTTTTTGTTATCAATGTTTTTCTTTTCATTGTTTCATATATTGTGAATTATACATCCATTATAATACAATTTCAATATCAACAAAACAATTTAAATCAATCTTTGACTCTCTCTATCTACACACACACACACACACATATTGATAATATTGACGGTTAGTTTTATCATCAATTTGTCAATATGTCAATATCGATCAAAATCAATTTTATATCTTCAATAAGTAATTATGATTTTTCTTTTTTTTTCCTTTTAAATTTACAATGATAACATAAAAAACAAGGTTGTTGTTGTTGTTGTTGTTGTTGTCGACAAATTTGAAGAAAAATCAATCAAATCGATAATTTACGCTTTAGATCAAAAGATATGATGATGACGATGATCAATCTTATTATACTACCACCATCACCATCATCACCACCAATAACTACAAATCGATGATGATCTAATCAAGAACTATTAATTGATATTGTCATCGTCATAATCATTTGATGTTAATTTTGTTGTTATCGGGTACAAATTGATTGATTGAGATTTCTTTTTTTTTCATTATTATTAATTATCGATCAATTAGAAAAAAAATATGTTTCAAAATTTTTTTTCGTTCATACACCAATGTTTTTTGTTACATTGATTACAAAATGATGATCACATGCAAATGTAAAGGACATCATCAGTAGAAAAATTTAAGGAATGTCAATCATCAGTAAATTGTCAAGAACCACCAACCACCACCACCAATGGGGTAATATTATTATCGATCAATCATAAAAAAATCAATCAAAGATCGATTCAGAATTGAATTTCAATAATGGTGAGGTATAAAAAAGGTCAAAAAAAAAAGAAAAAAAAATTTTTTATTAATAACCATGGTGATTTCTTTTTCCTTTCTCTCTCCCCTTCTCTCGCTCATAGACAAATATAACATGAATTAATTTTTTTTATACAATCAATCAGTACACCACACAAATATGACGAACAACATTTGAATGGTGGTGATTAGTAGTGAAACGAATCGACAATATATTTCCACCATTGGTGGTTGATTATGACTATGACGGTGATGATGATGAGGATGATGATGATGTTGTTGTTGTTGGTCAATGAAAATGTCATTAAACATCGATATTCTCATTATTATTATATCAAACACTTGCCAATTGTAATTGTAATGTAATTAGATTCAGTTTTCGTTTTTTTTCTGGATTTTTGTTCTTTTGAACAAAAAAAAAAAAATTCAACCATTGTTGTATGATTAGACAATTCGTATTGATGATAATGATGGTGGTGGTGGTGGTGGTGTTTGGTGAACAGATGCAGATTTCTCGTTATAATAACAATTTTCCAACCATACACACACACACACATACAGTCAGTCAGACAATCAAACCAACAAAAGAGAATGGCGAATAAAAAAAACGGTGATTGATTCAACAAAAAAAAACAAGCATACGGTTATAGTGGACCAAACAGAAAACAATAACAACAACGACAACAACAACAACAACAACAACAAACAGTGGGTTATTTTGAAAGTTTTTTTTTCTTTTCTTTTGGACCATTGTTTGTTACAGCCTACAGGCTAATGTATATAATTGAGTTCAAGTCTATTTGATTTTAATAATAAAAGGCTAGAATGGTTGAAATGAAAACATATATGTACTATAGTAACGCGTGTGTGTATGATTAGATTCGTTAAAACAACAACAACATCATCAACAACAACAACAACAACAAACAATTGACAATAGGTCACCACACACACACACACACACATCTGACACGTGCACGACACGATCGATATAACCAAAAGCCGTCAATTACAAATCTATTATGGTTTCAACACCATTCTATCATTGAATGAATGAATCAATGAATCAATGTTGTTCATATGTTGGCCACTCGAAACGGAAATGGCTAATTACTAATGATGATAATAATAAAATTCATAAGGTAAACCAAATGAAAAACAACCAAAAAAAAGGATTCAAATTTCCGGCTATCAAAATAAAATTGACAGGTTCTAAATTTTTTTGTCTTTTTCTGTCAATACTAAAAAAATTTTCAATAAAGTCGATCCAAAACAAATCATTTTTCATCGCACACTTGAATGAACATTTCAATCAAGCTCGTCAGGTGCAATACACACACACACACACATTTTATTCATCCATCAAGAGGCCATATCATCATCATCATCATCATCATCATCGTCAATCCAGATTTATAAAGGCTGAAATTAAACAAAAAAAAAATTTTCAATAACAACAAAAGCGACAAAAAAAAACATCATCCTCATCTGTACACTTGAAAATCCACGGAACCTAATCCATATGCAAACACTACACACACACACAAGAAAAATGTTGATGTTGTTGTTGTTGTTCATTCATTCAGACCAAATGTTCAGAATTTATATATATTTCAATTAAAAATAAAAATAAAAAAATCTCTCATTTTTTTTCCATTGTAAAATTCAATGTGAGATTTAATTTCATCTGGCTCTGGAAACCATTTGAAATTCAATTCAATTCAATTCAATAAAGGTTGTACTGTTGTTGGCAATGTTTATATTTGACTTTAACTTTGGATAGAATATATATATCTATACATCATTCATGATGACGATGATGATAATCCTATGGAAGCTGAGGATGATTTCATTTTTTGAATCAAATATAAATAAATAAATACTTTCTGTTTTCTTTTTTTCTCTGCTCCAATTTTCATATTAAATTCGACAAAATGAATGTCATCAATCTTTCTTAATTTTTTTTTTGTTCATTTCATTTAAATTAAATAAAATCATGTTTTGTGTGTGTGTGTGATCAAATTAGTTGTGATTTCATCATCATCATCAAACATTCACATGGAAAAAAAGTCATCAAATGAACATATCATGCTTCCAGGTTGTCATAGACGACATGTTTTTCGTTTGCTGTTGAACATAAAGATATTATCATTATCTTATAAATCATAATGGTAGATAAACAAACGATAAATTGATCGATTCATCATGTTCAACTACTAACTACTAAACTATATCTTGTAATGATTCATTCGTTTGGGAAAACAAAATAAAAAAACAAAAAAAACCAAAAACAAGATTTCAAAATTGTAAATTGAAATAAAAAAAAAAAAGACAAGACAAGAGAAATATGATTTCACATACATACATTTTTTTTGGATCGATACAATCGATTCTCATTCACCAATAATAACCATTTGTGATATGAAGAAGGAAAAAAAAATTTCCTTTCAAAGTTTTAGAAGACACAAAATGTCAAATTTATTTGTAACCATCGTAAAATGTGCAAAAAAAAACGACAAAAAAAATTTATTTGTAACCATCGTAAAATGTGCAAAAAAAAACGACAAAAAAAATAAGAGGAAAAAAACCAGCTACCACAGACACAAGGTATCTCCATATCCTATCCTATCCATTCATTCATTCATTCATTCATCTTATCTGTCTATAATAAATCTTTTCATCATCTTTCACATACTTTGTGATTATCTAGTCATTTTTTTTCATCGTGGACATTAAACACGATGGTCAAAAGATCATCGAAAAAATGATGTGTGTGTGATTATAGCTTGTTGACAAACGTAATAAATATGTTATTATTATTAAGAAGAGGAAAAAAAATATTGATTATTAATTAGGTCAAGACTGTGTGTGTGTGTGCATGGTGATTATTTATTAATTTCAAAATCAAATTGTCATCATCATCATCAATGATCGATTATGTTTTCTTTTTTCGTCATCAATAAATTTGCCAATTTTCTTTCAAAAAAAAACTTCAATTCTTAATCAAAAAAAAAAAAAAAAACAAAAGTCGGCTTGATGACAATGATCATCATGATGATCACACCAATGTTGACACATTGTATCATCAACACACACATAAATATATATAAATCACACACACACACACACACACACACAACACATCAAGTATTTCTATATATTCAAAATGGCAATGAAAATTGAAATTAATGTGAACAAATCTTTTTTCTATGCGGAACACACACACACACACACAAGATTGTCAACAACAACAACAACAACAAATTGAATAAATGACCCCAGTTGTTGAAAAAATGGACAGCGAATGTGATGCGGAGAAAAAAAAACCCTTCAAAAAGATTTATATTTCTGTTTATAAATATACTGGATGTTTGGATTTTTTTTTTTACTTTTAAAAAAACCGTAAAAAAAACAAAACGAATGATGGATGGTGAATATAAAACATACACACACACACACACATGCACACACAAAACAAGATTAAAAACCAAAGATTAACAAAAAAAAAATATGTGGCAAAATGTCCAATTTGTATGCATGTATGTATGTGATAAACGAAAAGAAAAACGACCAAGATAAAAAAAAATCAACAAATGAAATGAAATGATTTTCCTATCAAAAAAAAAATCAAATCAAAATCAATCAATAAACAACAAAGATCAACCAGATTGATTTAGCATCATCATCATCATCATCATCAAATTTCAAGGGTGTGTTTATTATTATCAAATATGGTAAACCCAATTTTTTTTTTGGTACTTCATTTCAATTGTGTTTTGCCTACCATAATCATTTGTTGTTGTTGTTGTTTGACTACCAGGTGAATTAAGTGAAGAATTCTGTTGATGTTGTTGTTGAATATGTGTATGATGATTTAAATTTAAATATTGTTGATGATGTGATGATCCATACATAGAATGATGATTATTATTATTAGTATGTTGTTGTTGATGTTGATGATATATTGTAGGTGTGGTTGTTGTTGATAATGATGACGGTGGTGTATGTCGATGATATGGATGAACCATGTGATGATTATGATGATTATTATGGTGTTGTTGATGATGATGATGATGATGATGATATTGTGTATGATATGATGATGTTTGTGTATGATCAATCGTACCATTAGTTGAACCGGCTGTTGAAATGCTTGTTACACTTGCAAATTGATCCATTATATTATGGTGATGATGATTATTAGTATTATTATGAAGTGATGATGATTGATTATTAATTGAATGTGGTGTTGTTGGTGAATGTTGATTAGGCGTTGTTGGACATGAATAATAATTTGCACCAGCAGCAGCTGCAACTGCTACAGCAGCATTTGTTGGATAAAATGCTCTATGTAAATGATGGCTTTGTGGTTGTGATGAATGATAATGTGCCGGTATTGGTGATGGAACATTTCCGGGCATCGGTGTACCGCCAAAAGATGGCGCATATGGCGAACCGGTAAATGAAAATGATTGAGTTGTTGTTGGTAAATTTTGATTTTGTTCACTACCATCAACACTACCGATTATTAATGATGATGAATCTTGATCTGTTGATAATCTTGTTATCGATGATGATAATGATGATGATGGTGGTGTTGATGAATATGAATGATTAGTATATGTTGATTGAACTAATGATGATGATGAAGATGATGATGTATTATGTTGTGGTGATGGATCAGCCGAATGGCCACTATTTGTTGTATTTGTAGGCGAAGGTGGCGTCATCTCTAACAATGCATTCACACCAGTTGCAATTAATGAACCAGTGGAACCAGGTGTAGTTGGTAATGTATGATTGGAATTATTATTATTATTATTAGGTGTTACTACTATATTTCCGGTGGAACTAGCCGATGATGGTGGTGAATGTGATGATGTTGATAATGGTGGTGTTTGTGGTGTTTGATGATTATGATGATGAGATTGTTGTTGCTGTTGTTGTTGTTGTTGTGAATCAATAGAATCAGTTGATGTTGTTAATTGTAATGGATGTAAATGATGATGAGGATGTGGATGATGTGAATGATATAATGGAAATGTACCACCATGATGGTGATATGGTGGCGTTGCCGATTCATACATACTGTGTTGTGGCATTTGATTTAAATTATGATGATAAATAAATAAATAAATAAACTCTAATACAATAAAATAACTACAGAATCTAATCAATCAATAAATTCTGTGTGTTTTTTTTTTGTTGTTGTTGTTGTTGTTGCAAATTCAATAACAATAATCGAATTCATCGAATTGAAAAAAAAGAGGAAAAACAAAGAGAAAAAAAAATATTTCTCATATGAAAAACGATTCACCACCATAAAAAAAATGATGATGAATAAAAGAAAATTTTTGGAGAAAAAAAAAATACACCAACAGTGTATATATGAGGTGATATCATCAACGATGACGATTGATGATGTTCGGGACTATTTGTCTATGTGTGTCTGTGTTTGTGTGTGTATGACCGTCAAGCATCATCACACGATATGGACTGAATGGTATAAAATGTGTGTGTGTGTATTTGAGATACAGAAATAGAGAGAAAATGGCTGCTGTTTTTTTTCTCACTTTTTTCTCATAGCATCTAAGTATACAGCGAATTTTAGATTTTTTTTTTTTAACAGGAAAAACACAGTAAAGAGAGAGAGATACAAAGAGAGAGAGAGAGAAGAATATTCATTCATTCATTCATTCATTCATCCAGGAAAAAAAAAGAAAAGAGAAAAAGCTAATTTTACACAAGTCAATTGTCAATTTTTAGGTATATATTATATTATTATTATTTATTACAAGAGAATATTTTTATTTTTTTGGGGGGGAAAAAAGAAGAAGAAGAAGAAGAAGAAGAATTTAAAAAGAAAAAAAAAATTTGATTGATAAAATGACAAAAAAAAAATCAAAATGTTTATCGTGTGATTCAAAAAAAAAATCGACATACACACTCATACACACACAGACAAAAAAAATGTGGCTATTTGATATCGTTGTCGGTGTTGTTGTTGTTATTAGATGGATATAAAATGATGAATGAAATATAATGGAGAGATGGCTCCTAAATTAAAATTTTTTTTTTTTTTGAGTTCAAGTGTTCTGTATCGTAGTATGATGATGATGATGATGGAGCTAACTCTAACTACAAAAACCTAGTGTGTGGGTGATGCATATGCTGTGTGTGTATTTGTGTGTGTGTGTTGTGATGTGAATTGAATTGTGAAATGAAATGCAATACAAAAAAAGCGAAAGAGAGAGAGAGAGAGAGAGAGAAACTCCATCCCACCATAAACTAAAAACCAAAACATACACAGACAGACAAAAAAAAACCATTGAAATACAAAAGGCGGCCAATGTTATAAATTCTTATTGTATTAATATAAAAACGAGGCGGTCGTTGTTTTTTTTTATTATTATATTCGTTGATGATGATGATGCTTTGGGTTTTAGGTATTTTTTTTTATAAATATTTTTGCTATGATGTAAAATGTGTCATTTATGCATTCAAAAAAAAAACAAACAAACAAAACAAAAAAAAAACAGCGATAGATAAATGAAATGATATGAACCAGAATTTAAAGAATTCAATTGAATAGATGGATTTGAAATGTCATTTGAATTTGAATTTGAAATTCTTTTATGATGATGGTGGTGGTGGTGATGGTGATGGTGATGCGTGTACACAGAGAATCGGATTGTCATAATGTTGGAATCAAGTTTGTTTTGGTTAAAAACAAACCTTTTTATATATCCCGAGCAAGTTTCATCATCATGCACTGGGTACCATTGTTGTCAAGCCAGTTACCAGAGAAAAAAAAATACATATTACGAAATTCAATTTTTCTAAATGAAATTTTTAATAATTTTATCACTTTTAATCAACGGATTATGATGAAAATAGGCTAACCCAACAAATCAAATTAGCCGAAAAAGATAGGCGCGAAAATTTCCGGACATTTGTAATTAGAATATCCGTATCCAATGAGAATGTGATTTGTTCACACGGTTTAATCAAAACAAATCCAAATTTGTTGCGAAAAATCAACACAAAATTCCCAAACGTCAAAAAGAATGAAGAAAAACATTTTTTTTTGTTCATTCTTTTATTGATGACAATTGTTTTTTTTTATCGATTGATTTTTTTTTCATTTGGAAATGACAATTTTCATTTTCATATTTTATTCTCAACTGGTTATTGGGTTTATTTTTTCGATCGATAAATGATTTTTACATACAATACACACACACACACACACACATACACATTCATTAATGACAATTATGATCAAAACACACACCCAAACAAATGTAACAATATGAATCAAACAATAAAACAGAATATATATACAAAACATAATAATTAGAGTCACACACACACACACAAAAAAAAAATAAGAAAATGATTTTGGAACTTGGTGAAAATCATCATCATCATCAATAAGAAAAACAGTAATTAAAGTAAAAGAAAAACATTTCGTCAATTCTTATCGTCATGTTTTCATAGAATAACAATCAGACGTTTGATTAGAAAAGCCAAAATTGATCGATATTCAATGATGATGATGATGATGATGATGATGATGATGGGATTTCAATTTGATTTGTACTCATTTTGATTGAATCAAATGAAAAAATAAATTGACGCTCAAATTGTCCTTGGTATGATTGTCTTTCCATTATTACACAACAATAATGGTTAGAATTTTTTTGAAAGAATCTAAATGAAAAAAACTCTTTATAATTTATTGTTTGTTCGTGTTGTTGTTTCTCAATGGCTGAAATCTGGACGAGTAGTAAACAAAAAAAAATCAGGCCAATTTGTCATCACAAAGAAAAATCATCATTGGAAAAACAATGCTACAAAGATTGATGTCCGTCTGCAACGACAACGACGACGACGACGACAACCGATCGAACAGAATTCAAGCGTGAGAATTAAAGCTCATTGTTTTTTTTTCAATTTTGCTATAGTTTTTTTTTATACTTGTCTATAATTCTTCGTCTGACACGTCTAATTAATAATTATGTGAAAAATTCCTAAAAAAAAAAATTTTTTTACAAAAAAAATTCACTTACCGGAAATCCGATGAGACGTTGATATTGATGATGATAATGGCGATGATGATGATGATGATGATGAAAAGTTCATTGACTGACTGGATTCTTGTTGTTTAGTTAATTTTCGATTATTCTGTATATTACCATTTTTAATCACTGATTGTCTTATTGATAATTGTCGTCGTTGTGGTGATAATTGACCAATTATTGACGTCGTAGTCGTTGTCGTTGATGAATTTGTTGAATGATGATGATGATTATGTGATAATGGTGGCGATGAAAGATCCATTGGATTTTGTGGGCAGTATTGACTAGCAGCTGCTGCTGCAGCAGCTAATAACATAGCACTTGTTGTTGATGAAGATGAATTCTGTTGTTCATTTGTATCTATTGACATTTTATCATTATTATTATTATTTATAATTGAATCATCATTCGTTTTCATCATCATCATTGATGTTGAATTCTGTTGATTGCTTATATTTGATGATGATGATGATTGTTGTTGTTGATCAAATAATTTATTATATGCTGCTGCTTGTAATAATTGCATTTGCAATGATTGTAATTGTAAAAAATGTGAATTTGTTGCTGTTGTTGTTGTTGTCGATACTGTTGAATTATTAGTTATAGAAATTGGCTGTGAGGATTCTTGTTGTTGTTGTTGTTGTTCCAATAATTGTCTAGCTGCATGTGCAGCTAATGCTTGTGCTAAAACATTTGCGGAATGTGATGATGAATCTTGTTGTTGTTGTTGTTGTTGATGAGTTGGAGAATTTTGTTGTAATAAAGAATTTGCCATTACTGCAGCAATAGCAGCTGAATCTAATCCACCTGTAGATGATGATGATGATGATGAAGGTGGTGGCATTTGATGAT
Source organism: Dermatophagoides farinae (assembly GCF_024713945.1). Taxonomy (NCBI): domain Eukaryota; kingdom Metazoa; phylum Arthropoda; class Arachnida; order Sarcoptiformes; family Pyroglyphidae; genus Dermatophagoides; species Dermatophagoides farinae. Next base: position 1,468,590 of record NC_134686.1, on the reverse strand, counting down.
TCATAGCAGCCATCATTGTCATCATTGATGATGGTGATGGTATTTGTTGATTCGATTGTTGATGCTGCTGTTGTTGTTGTTGTTGTTGACGAAGATGATGAAGATGACCAACAACATTAGCTTTAGCATCAGGTGATGATACCATCATTGATGGTGATGATGATGATGATGATGATCCTTCAACGTTTGAACTATTATCAGCGATTGTACTGTTTGACTGTTTATTAGTTGTAGTTAGCTATAATCAGAAAATAAATGAAAAAAAATAAAAAAAAAAAAATTCAATTTTCTTCATTCTCGAAACACACACATGGACAAGATAAAAGCAATGAAAAAAAATGGGACAACACAAGATTAAAATCAAATCAAAAAAAAAAATCGACCAAAACGAATCATTTCAATGAGGCAAACAGATATCTGAATCAACAAGTTTAACCCATATGTGCGTGTGTGTGTGTAAAAAAGTATCGATCACATAGATTAATCGATCGAATCAATCTTGTCTTGTCATTTGAATTTTTTTTTTAGTTTACACTTACAACTTTCATGATGTTTTTTCTTTTTTAATTTTGTTGTTGTTTTTTATTATATAATAATGATGACGATGATGATGACGTTGGCTAACGATTGACATTTGTAGTGTTGTTGATGATGGATGATGATGACAAATCTGATTTTTTTTTACATTCGATTTACACAATGATAATGTGTGAAGAACATAGAAAAAAAAATGAAAACAGATCTGTTGATATTTCTTGGTGTCTTGGTTATATATGTGAAATAACATTCGACAACAGAAAACAAAACAAAAAAACATCGGTATATCCAAAAAAAAAAAAAAAAAAATTAAAAATTGAAAAGGCAAGCAAAAAGCCAAAGTTTCATAACATCGATCAGATTCAATTTATATGTGCATTATATAGTTATTGATTGATTATCGATGATGATTATGGAGGGTTTCGAGGGTGAAAAGTTTCAATAGTAAAAAAAAATTCATATATAGGCCAAATATAGAATATATTCGTAAATTCGTTTAGTTAATTTTTGATTTGTTTGTTTGTTTTTTTTGTGCTTGTTACAAATGTATAAAGATAAATACTTCTTTTTTTCTGGTATATAAAATATATAAGAAATGATTTACATAAAAAATAAAATGATTTTTGCATATGTGTATGTATATATAAAAAAAGAATGAAGCTCTATTTGTGGAGTAAATGTGTTTGTTTGTTTTTTAAAGATTTTCAGCCATAAATGCGGAATGGTGATGATTGTCGATGATTGTTTTTAATTAACAATTGTCATCATTTGGTATTTTTTGTTTACTTATAAAAATACATTATGTAATGTAATTTCATCATGTATTTTGAATCATGAATGAAAATTATCTGTTGTAAATTTTAAAGGGTTGATGATTGATGATTAATGATGTAGAAAAAATTTGTAGATTTTTTTTCTCATGATTCCAGATCTTCAATTTTCATGAATTCATGAATTACATCGATTGGAATTCTTCATCATTTTATTATATATTGTCATAATTGATGATTGTCAAATTGAATTACAATCTCATCTCTTGATTTATTCCATTCATTTCATGATGATGATGGTTGATGATCGTTGAAAGTTAATTTAAATTTTCAAACAACAAAATCAAAATTCTCATGTTGTTGTTTTGATTCTCGTTGGCGGTTATATTGTTGTTGTTGTAGTGGTGGTGGTTGTTGTGATAATTTTTGATTGATAAAAACAAAATTTCCAAACAAAAGAAAATTGGCCAGGTAGTTGATGATGATGATAAAAACATATATATACACAAAGAATCATTCATCACATTTTATCTGTGCATTTTATTCATCAATTAATTCATTCATTTTTTTTCGATGAAAACATTTCAACGTTTTTTTTTTATTTATTTATTTTCTTTTCTTCAACACACACACACACTAAAACAATTAACTCGCATACGTTGTTTATGAACGGTTACCTTTTTTGGATTTTTTTTTTGTTTTGTTTTGAAGAGAGAAGCTTGCAAGACAAGCAAAAAAACATTGTTTATTGTGTGTGGTGGTGGTGGTTGTGGTGGTAGTGGGTGCAAAAATGAGCAGACAAGCAAGCAAGCCCGCGTTCTGTAGATCGCTGACCTTATGTGTGTGTTAGAATGAATGCTGCTAGTTTTTAGTGTGTGTGTGTGTGTGTGCAATAGTAAAACATTCGATTTATTGCGCCAAGATTTCTTCTATTTTTTTTGTTGTTGGAAATGATTTTGAAATTTTTGTACCGACATACCGATACACGACAGATGTTCCAAAAAAAATTAAAAAAAACGAAATGAAACGGTCTATACACACACAACAGTGTTTATATATTCAGTTTTCAACGGTTTTAAGAATAAGAGTCAAGAAAAAAAACTGGACAAAAATTCACTAAAAATAGAAATATTCAATCAAATATTGGCGTCATCCATATAGAGTGCAAATAGATTGGTCCAGTTTGGATAATGTTTTTTTTGTTATGCATCAATTTGATCGATTTCTGATATATATCGATAATTGATTGAATTGATAGTGATCAACAAATGAATTGTAAAGAATAGAATTTTAAATAAATATTACCTCGAAAATGATATCACTTGAACGATGATAATCGTTGATGTTTAATGTTGATAACAATAACGATGATGATGACATTTTGATTTCAAATTTTGATTTTGTTGATGATGATGATGATGATGTTGATTTAAAAAAAAAACATAGATCGATTGATCGATTGATGATTTTTATCTGATGATCATTGATTGACAAAACACAAAAAAAACAACACACACACACACTCATAGATCTCCAATTGTTGATCGATAAGAATCATCCAAACACGGAAACAAACACAAAAAACATTCGAATCGAATCAACACAAACAAAATGGAATGATGAAATGGCGCGCTATTCAAAAAAAAAAAAAAAACTGTACCAACCAATTGGCAGTCGAAATAGTCGAAACAATGAAAACATTCGAAAAAAAACTTGATGATCAATGATGATCCCAAAAATGTACCAATTCTTGTTGTTGGTTTTTATAACATCGTGGTTGCTTAAAATTAAATTCTTTAACAAATGAAAAACATTGTAATGTGTTTTTTTTTTGTTGACTGTCGTCCGAATTGTTCAATGGTCGAAAATCAAATGGTGAATGATGGAATAATTTTTCTCATCATGTGTATGTTTCGATGTTTCACAAATGTCGTCGACGTGATGATGATGATGATGATGATGATATACTGTGTATGTGTCCTGGTGATCATCGTAGTAATAGTGCGTGGTTTTTTTTTCACGGACTGAGAATATTTTTCTGTGTGAAACAAGTGAAGAGGTGAGAGTTTTTTTCATTTCATTTCATTTCATTCTTTATTTTTGTTTTGATTTTTTTTATTATTATTATTATTATTATCATTATTTATTCAATTCAAAGTTTAAGCCTGGTTAAGCTTCTATGTTTGATGGTTAACTAACTAACTTAAAAAAATTTTCATCATCATCATCATCATGGGAATGGGAAGAATTTCCAAATATACAAACCATATCAACAGTGAACAAAGAAAGAAAAAAAAATCAACCCATATGAGATGGTCACACACACACACACAACGAGACAGACACTTTGGTCTTTTCAACAAATATATCCGATATATATATATATATGATGAGAGAATCAATTGGGAAAATCAGAATTAAAAATCACACGATATATTTCTGTGTGTGTATCATGGAATTCACCATCCACTGATCATCATCATCATCATCATCATCATCGCCATTTCATTGTCATAATTTTTCTCTCTTTCTCTTGTTATCTGTGGTCACATATGTGTTTTGTATATAAGGTACGTGCTCTGTCTTTTGTTTTTTTTTTTGTTTTTTGTTTTTTGTTCATCTAAACCGTGTTAACGTGAGAATTTTTTTTAGAATTTTCACCAAGGAAAAAAAAATAAAAAATTTTTTTTCTTTCACTGCCATCCTCAATATGGATGATGAATTTTCATTTGTCACTTGTTGATTGATTGATTTGTTTGATTATCAAATCAAATTTATATTTTTTCTATGGTCAAAATTTAAATCATCATCTCATCATCGGTGATCTGTATATATACGACATTTAACGATGTATTTAGTCGAATCTACGAATAGAAAAAAAATGATGATGATGATGACTAATTTTTTCAATTTAGCCATTTGGGATAAACTATTTTATCAATTACTAATCATTAACACAAATGAAATCAGAAAGAAAAGAAAAAAATCGTTCACAACAACCACCACCAGCAACAAATGTTAATGACATTTTTTTTTCTTTTTCCATTTTCATTGCAATATTTATACACACACACACACACATAAACATGGTCATAATCAGATCATTTCGTTTTAATTTATCTTTTTAGTGCGTACATCGAATGAGATGCTAATTATGATGATGATGATGATGATGATGTCGTTTAATTTTCCAATTGACTGACCGATACAAAATTATCTAAATCTGATCTGATCATTGGCATTTTTTTTCGTCCATGGATTCTTTTATAGCCATAAAAAAAAATCATCATCATAAATGTGGAATGAAAAGCCGTTAAGATAATAACTGGTCAGTTTTTATTTTTTATTTTTTATTTTTAAATCAAATTGAATATTTTTTTTTGTTGTTGTCCACATTGGTCAAAAAAAAAATCCAAATTTCAAATTTTTCCTTTTCAAATTTTGAAATTCATATTTATTTGTTTCCTGAATTTCACATTCTTTTGTGGTTGTTTTTTTTGTCGTCGTCATCATCGTCGACGTCATGACCATCTTCATCATATGTGATTATCATCATCATCCACAACAGAAACATTGAACACACACACACACACACACACACACATAGAGATGAAAAAAAAGGACAGAAAACGGATCCGTGGGAGAATAATGTTGCTGATGTCTTTTTTTTATTCATTCATTCATTTCTTTCAAATTGAAATTGCTTGCAGGTTGTTGTTGTTGTTCAAGATGCTGTTTAAAAAAACCAGTAGCAAATATGATTATCATCATCAAACATCTTGAACTTGGACATCCAAAAAAAAAAGAAAAAAATCAGAGCAACAAGTGAATGATGATGATGATTACCTTCACATACACACATACACACACACACAGCTGATGATGAATTCAGTTCTGGTATCTATCCTGCTGATGAATCCCCCCAAACCAACAAAAAACAACAACAACAACAAAATGGATGATTTATAACAATTTTTATTTCGCAAAAAAAAAACAAAAACAAAAACAAAAATGACCAATGATGATGACCATACACTACAGCGTATCAATTGATTTGATTGATTGATGAAAATTTGAATGGAATTCCAATAGTTTGAATCAATCAATTTGTTTCGATTGAATTTTTATTTATTGCATTTTATATAATTCAATCAAATTCAATTTTAAAATTTTGAATTTGATGATGATGATGTGAAATTTATTTGACCACAAAGTTGAAACAACAGCAACAACAACAACAAATTGAAAATTGAATTCAATTGTTTTTCCATTTGTTGTTGTTGTTGTTGTTGTTGTTGTTGTTATTGTAATTCTGGTTATGTAATACAACGCTACCTGAATGGTGAATATTCATCATCATCATCATCATCCTAATGTGTAATTGTATTGTGTGTATTTGGTTTTAGCATCCTGTTTTCATTTTTATTTTTTAAAACATCACATTTGATGACTGATTACTACACTGTCGAAATGTTTTTTTCTTTCTTTCTTTCCATCTTTCTTTTTGGTTGATCTTCAGATGAACTCTTTATGAATGAATGAAGGAGGTAAACATATTTTCCCACACACACACACACCAACACACACCAGCAAACCCAACCAAAAGTCATCATAATTTCTTTGTGACATTTTTTTTCTTTTGATATCTCAACAATCTTTTTCCATCTATTAATCTCTTTTATTTTATTTTTTTCGTTCAATTTGACATTGATGACACTTGTTGAACTTGTTTTTTTTGTTTTGTTCTACCACTTGTTGTTTGTTTTTTTTTGTTTTTTTGGTTTTTTTCAACGAATTTCCACACAAAATTCACATCATAATTTCATTTTAGAACAGAAAAAAAAGTTTTTTTTTCTGTTCAATTTTCTGCCTTAAAATGGTCAAATCGATTAGTTTTTTTAGATCGAAAAATCCATTTTTGAAATTTTGAAGTTTCAAATCTCAATTTCGCCACTTTTGGAACACACACACACAAAAAAAAATCTGCAAACTGGATCGTCAACTAGCAACAACGAAAACGACGACCGCCGCCAAAAATCCACTGCCATCGGCTATAGTGGATATAAAAGAATTTTATTGTAAAAAATGGTCAATCATATCGTTGACATCGATATCGATAATGGCAAAAATCATCATCATTATTACATTGTTATTATTTTCGGATAAGTTGGCCAAAAATATTCATCAAAAACATCCGGAAATCATCGATTTAAATGAAGTGAAAACATTTTTCATTATTGTTTCAATATTAATGGGTTCCATTTGGATTTGTTTCACTGCAATAGGTCTATTTGGTGCATTATTTGAACATTATTGTCTTACATTAACATATTGTATGTTGAATTTAATTTCATTAATCTATCATCTAATCAAATCATTCAATGATCCATTATATTGGTGTGTGGTTGTCGTTGATTTTATCATCATGATCATTTCAATTATTTTTGTTTGGGATCTTTATAGGATTAAAAAAATTTATGAAATTTATTTCAATTTTTCATCATGAATAAAAAAAATTCAAGTTTTCTTTGGTTTTTGTTCATGAATATAAACGAATAAATTTAATTGAATTTTGAAAAATTTTTTGCTCCTGTTTCACCATGATATTTAAATCGAATTTTTTTTGCCAATTGAAACAAAATATTGGTCATTTTTTTTTTGGTTTTTTTTCTATTTTGGAACGAATGGATCGAACAGAACGACCATTTGGATTTGGTTGCAAAAAATGGACCATCATTGTATTGTGTATGTTGAGTCTGGCCATAAAAATCATTTCCGCTGCATTTATTTTGGCAAATATCAATAAATTTGTTGATGAAATGCATAAAAAAGAAATGAATATAACGAAAACACAAGCCATACTGTTGATTATTCTATTTCAATCGATAACCATTTCATTCACATTAATCGGATTGATTGGTGCTTATAAAGAAAATTTTTGTCTCTCATTAATATTTTCATTATTATATTCATTGAATTTAATCAAAGTGATACATGATTTATATCATGACCAAAATTATTGGTTTTCATTAATCATAATGGCCATACTTTTGACCATAAACATTTCATTTACATATGATCTTTATTGTATTCAACAACAATCATCGTCATCGCCATCATCAGATAATGATTCAACGAAGAAAAAAACTAAAAATGACCACCACCATCATCATCATTCATCATCATCGTCTAATAAAGTTTAAAATGGATTTTTTTATTCCTGATTCTCAATAAACGCAAATTGTGTATGTACAATTTAATTAACTCTTTAATCCAATTCAATTATTTAATTAATTTTTTGAACAGCTGATTGAACACAGAGATGTGGTTAAACAATTTGTAGTTATCGATGATTTTTTGTTGTTGTTGTTGTTTTTTCATCCCCTGATTAGATTATGAAATGAAACGATTAACTTGAATAAATTACCACCAATAACAATTAATTAATGGTTAAAATTATTTTTGCTGTCTCTGTGTGTGAGTAAGATGAAATCAAATCATCTGATCATTTTTTTTTTTGTTGCTGAAATTGAATAAAAATCAATTAATCTAGTTTTTTTGCACTATTCACATTTGATGGTTTCAAAGAGTTGTTTGTGTGTTGATCTCGATTCACTAATTTTCTGTGTGTGTGTGTGTGTGTGTGTGTGTGTGTGTGTGTGTGTGTGTGTGTGTGTGTGTGTGTGTGTGTGATGTGCAAATTTTTTTTTTGTTTTTGTATTGATTTTAATTGGCTTAAATAGTCTTGTTATCTGCAAGTTAAATTTTTTTCCACTTGATTTTGTATGCTTTTTTTTTGCTTGTGTCCAAAAAAAAAAAAAAAAACATCAATCCATTCCATTCCATTCAAGTCGATCGATTTGATTCCTAATCATTTTCAGTGCAATTCTGTCGGCTTTTTCTCTTTCTGTGTGTGTGTGTGTGTGTGGTTGCTAAATTCCAGTAAGCTTGTTGTTGTTGTTGTACGACCAGAGAGAATGTAATATCAGCGATCAATTACAATTTCGTTCATATGTACACACAACAGGTAACGCATGCGTCTTGACCGTGGGAAAATGATTTTTTGTTGTTGTTGTAATGTTTTTCTTTATTGAAATTCACTTCATTCCACTTACACACACACACCTGATGATAATGGAGAGTGGATGATGGCAAAAAAAAAAAAAAATGGCCAAACCGAAACCATCTTGTTTTATGAATGAAACATTTGGATGATGATGGTGATAAACAATTGTCAAATTGTGATTTTTTTTTAAACTCTGCTATATCGTTTATCATCAAATTGAATCGGATCGGTTTTTTTCCGTTCGTTCGTTTGTTTGTTTATTTGATGCAATCGATTAATCCGTTGCTCCCATCGCCATCATCATCATTTAACATGAGGATAATATTTTTGTCGTCGTCGTCGTCGTTTTTTTTCTGTCATTGATGATCCATTTTTCCATGAAATCTAACAAAATCAATGATCTTTAGGTATGCAAAAAAAAAGACTGTCGATATTCTCATCATCATGATAAAAAACAAAAACAAATTGATGAAACAAAAAAAAACGAATGTTTTTTTTACCATCTTTAGTTCATTTTCTGTTGATTTAGGGTGAGAACAAAAAAAAAATTTATACTAACATCGATACCATCGATACCTATACAATATTCATTTTTTTAAATCAAATTAGTTGTTGATGATGATGGTGGTGATAAAAATTTGTGAAATGGCCAAGTAAAAATAGGAAATAAGGTTGTTTTGGGTGGGAGTTGATGAGTGTTTTTCTTTCGTTGGGTTCACCTAAAGAAGAAAACCGCTTTCACCTGTCTACGTGGTCACACACACACACACACATAGAAAGTGCATCGGTAACATTGAAAATTGTTTTTTTTTTGTTGTTGTTACTGTTGAACATTAAAAACAATGTCATTTTCACATGTGAAACAATCAAAATGAAGATTCCTGACATTTAATTGTAATCATCATAAAAAAAATATAAATGTGAGATGATAACTGTTTAATGTCAATTCTGGAGTTTTTCTGCCAAAAAAAAAGAAAAAAAAATTCTGCAAACCAACAAAAAAAACCAGGACAAATTCTTTTGATTTTGTAAATTTTTTATTCTCACGAAATTCTTTTTGTGTTGTTGTTGTTGTTGTTGTCACTAGCTTTGGATGAATTGATATGATAATCATCATTATCATCATCATCATCATCAGTAACAACAACAACAACAATTATGGACCAATTCTCTTTTGGTTAAAAAATGAAATAAAATTAGTGATGCACAGCACGTTTGGGAACGGCATCTAATGTCCATTCACACACACACACACACACACACATACAGCAAATGGTCACACACACACACACATTGCGCGCGTTAATTGACACCGTGTCTCATCATCATCATCATCATCGTCATCATCAAATTTTCTTGAGCTAATAAGCCTAAGATGTTGGTGGCGGTGGTGGTGATGGTGATGACCATGGTTAGTGATGTACAAAAACGACAACAGCAACAAACACACACACACACACCTTTCAAAGATTGACCCGAAAATAAAAAACGATTTACGAAATACATTCATTGACAACAACAACAACAACAACAACATTGGAGATTGTAATCAAATTAAAAATTGATAGTAAAAGATTTTTATCACATTCATTTCTCATGGTTTCAAACGGACTGTACTGGTTACCGATGATCATAGTTTGACATTAATTAATGAACACATTTGTCACTATAGCCATTTTCATTCATTGATATACTGTGATGCTGTCATCGAATTTTTTTTTTGGTATTTATTTTTTTTTCTTCTTCGTCCAGTTAAATATCTATGAAATCTCGCCAATCGAAAAAATCGAAAACTTGTACCAAAAGTCTTTAAATATAAGTTTTTCTTCTTCTTCTTCTTCTTGGCAGTTGTAGATTGATCACATCGTTGTTGGATGTGATTGAAAAAAAAAATCTATGTTGATGATCATCATCATCTGAAACGAACGAATAATTAACTCGACAATACACAACAGTGGTGGTGGTGGTGGCTAATTCGTGAAAATAAAAAAAAATTAGTTACAAAATATTTGAATTTTTTTTGGTTGTTTTCTTTTCTATTAGCTTCAGGGCTTCTAGTATTTGTTGTTGTTGATGACGATGGTGGTCGTCGTCGTCGTCTTTTTTTTGTTGTTGTTGTCGCCACCGGTGATCTTCATGTCATTCATTCATTCATTCATGTCAATTCTTCTGTATATGTTGTACAGATTGAATTCAAAATGATGACATTATAACCATTGAATCTAATTTTTGTTTGTTTGTTTGTTTGTTTGTTTGTTTTTTAGTTTTGAAATTCTTTGAACGAAAATAATTCATCAACACCAGACAGACAAAGAGAGATAGAGTTTATCATTTTTTTTCTGTCGATGATGGTCAAATAATAATGATCTTTAATGATGATGAGGAGATAATAATGTTGTTGTTGTTGTTGTTCACAATGTTGATGATGATGATGCAACAATTATTTTATTATGGGCCAAAGGTCAACATCATTAGTGGTCTTTCTTTTTTTTTTTTTTTTTTTTTTGGTTAGTTAAATTATATTCTGTTTATATGTTTTATTCTGATGATGATTAATGTTGCTCGTGTTTCGGAACTCTTTGTTTTATATTGAATAATAATAATAAATATCCATACATCCAATCGATTGGATAGATCAATCGATCGATTGGATCGATTATGGATAATCGATATTTGATTAGATGGGATTATAAACGATATAATATAATAATAATAACAACAACAGCAGAAATAGAATGATGATGATCATCATCATCAAATGATCGGTGGAAAAAAAACAATTTTTTTAATTATCATCGTTAGATAGCAATTTTGGATTATCATCATCATCATCATTTGACTTGATGGTCGAATGTTTCGACACCACCACCACCACCACCACTATATATAGTCTAGACGTACAAAAAAAAACAACAAAGACGTTCGAATATGAGAAATTTTTTGATCGATCTATCCAAGAAAAAAAAAGATTAGCTTTACAAAATAATTATCGATGAGAATATTTCTCATCAATAATTATTTTCGGGTTGTTTTTTGATTGTTGTTGTTGTTGTTGTTGATTGTTATTTTTTGCTGGCTTTTAACACCACTATTATCGGGTTTTTGTTTTCTGTTTATATCTTTATCACGAAATACGGTCATTATCATTCGATTTTTTTTTCTCCATTTTTTCCACAAAACAAAAAAATTTTCTCCAATCAATCGAATGTCATCGATCCAAAATGAATTTAAATTTGAATTTCTTTCAATTGTTTTTTCCTCTTTTTTTTAAAAAACAAGAATTCTTGTTCACAAATCATCAATCAATCATAATATGTGATTCAAGTTTCAATCAAATTGATTAAATCGTTTCATTCTTATCATCATCATCATCGATATCATCGATATCCTGTTCAATTTTGTTTCAAGGTGATCATCAAGTGGTTGTTAATTTTTTTTCCTGTACGACAAAAAAAAACAAAAAAAAAATTTTTTTTGTTTCACATTTTTTTCCGTACATACTGAATTAGTTTTTTTTCCATTGAAATTTGTTTATTCATCCAATTTCAATGATGATGATGATGATGATGATGATGGTTATGGATAATCTTAATTAATGAAACGACTTTTAATTGGAAAAAATAATTCAACAACATTTTTCTGATCTGATTTTCCACGTTGGCGACAACGGCAACGACAACATTTTTCTTCTTCTTTGAATAAATTAAGATAATCGATAATTTGTTCGTTCTTTTTTGGAATTTTTTTTTTGTATACAAAACACAACAAATTTAAATGGATTGTGTGTTTGTGTGTGTGTGCTCATTATTTCTTGTCCTGAAATTGGTCATCACATCAATTTTTCATTTCTTGTTTCTTATCAACTCGTCATTGACAATCGCATAAAATTTAATTGAATCGATGACATTTTGATGTTGTTTTTTGCGCTAAAAAAAACAAAATTGTCACACACACACACACAGACACGCACACGCAAAATCATTTGACAATTGATGTCGAATATCAAATCTTTAATTTTTGTTTTCCACTTTCAAATTGTCAATGTGTTATTTATTGATTTGAATATCGAATTGAATTGAGAATTTGAAATCATCAGAAAAAAAAGATAAAACGAACCGTCATCGATTCTGTGATGATTCAGTTTTTTTCTTTCATTATTTGTCATCATCATCATCCCATAATCAATAATAATTTTCGGAATTGAACAAAGATGATTTGATTTGATTTTCATCATCATCATCAATTGTCAATTGTGAAATTTATTCTTATTCAATTTGCTCTCTTTTGGCTCAAGTTCAAAGGTCAGGACATTTTTTTTTCATGAATCGGAAAATAAAAAAAAAGAGAGAGAAAAATTGAATTAACCTTTCAATGTTGTCGTTGTTGTTGTTGTTGTCCCCTTGAAAATGATCGCGTCACCGATACGAATGATTGCGTGCCATCCATTCATTCATTCATTCATTCAATCATCCATTCGATGATCAATGAATAAAAAAAAAGATTCGAATTCGACTTTCTTTGTAGCCATAGAATCAGGCGGCAGCGGCGGCGGTAGGTTTCAACCTGTGTGGCATTCATTCAACAATAACACAACTAAACCACTCCATTCACACACACTCAATTTAAAGAAAATTGACAATTGTATCAATCTAACAACAACAACAACAACAACAATCAAATGAAATGAAATGATATTGCTGTGAATTTCCATTTGAATTTAATAACATATTACCAATGATGATGATGTGGATGATGATGATGTAGATAATCTTTAATCAGACGAACAAACATTCATTCATTTTTGGATCAAAATTTATTCAACAACAAAAAAAAAAAAAAAAATAAAAAAAAATTGAAAATGATAATCATCAAATGATTATATAACGTGTAATTGATGTGTGTGTGTGTGTGTGTGTGTGTATGCGATTCATGAATTGCATCCATTATTATTATCATCATCATGATAATAATTTGATTTGATTTGATTTGATTCGATCTCTTTGATTTCTAGGACGATTGGATGGATGGATGGATGGAAAAAAACCCGAAAAAAATAAAATAAAATTTTATTCATTGCCCGAATCGATTGATTGATTGAATGTATCAATGAATGAATGAATGAATGAGTGGTGTTTGAATTGGTCTACAATTTTTTTTGTTCTCTTTGTTATTTTATCGAAAATAAATTTTCTCATGAATTATTGGACAATTTTTTGTTGTTGTTGTTGTTGTTCTTGGTTATTGTTCATATTCATTTCCTTGTGATATTTTTTTGTTGTTGTTGTTGTTGTTGTTGTTGAGGTTCACCGGGTAAATTTGATGATGATGATGATGATGGCCTAGTTCAATGGAATGGGCAATGTTTTTTCTTATCCACCATCATCGAAGTTAATTTAATAATTTTCCAATTTATTTATTATTTTTGGATTAAAACAACAGAAACAAAACGAAAAAAAAATCAGAAAAATGAAGGTGCGCCATAAACTACCGATCATCATCAGCATCATCATCCGATCTTTGAGGTCAAGGTGCACACACACACACACACATACGCACCAATGATGATGATGATGATGATGATGAAATCAAATCACCAAATTGTTTGACCAGTCCGACAAGTTTCAAGTTATTATCAACATGATATTTGAAAGTGTCAAGAATATTTTTTTTTTTGAACCTATCCTATTGATTTTTTTTGTGCTCTCTGCTCTCTCTCTCTGCTCTCTCGGTTTGATTTGCCATAATCAATTAATCAAATCGTTGTTATAAAAAAAAATGAAACATTACGCGAATCACATCCGATTTCACAGTTGACTACACACACACACACACACACACATACACAGCAAATGTGTATGTGGATGTTTGGCCATTTATCACACATCCGAAAAAGATGCTGCCATTTTGGTCATCCTAACTGATAGAAGATAAATGAGTCAGGAAAAAAAAACAAATGAGAGAAGGAAATTATCATTATTATAATACAAAATTGGATCAGATGATGATGGTGATCATGAAGAATGATTGGAAAACTTTTCAATTCATGAATTCATAATTTAATTTGATTCGAAAACATGGAGATTTTTTTTTTTCGTCATAAAATTGGACAATAATGACATGTTGTTGTTGTTGTTGTTTTTTTTTCTAGCCAGATTGATATCACTTAAAATCTAATCAATTTAATTCCAATTCGTTTATTGCAGCAATAATGATCATGATCATCATCATCATGACAATGATTACATGATTGTGTCTCGTGTGTGTGTGTGTGTGTTGGAGATTAAATCTGATTTTTTTTAAGGAAAAAGAAATTTTTTTTCCTTGAAAAAATCATTTCCAAAATTCAATTTAATCATTCTGATTATTATGAAGAATAATGAAAAAATCATTCGTCATTTGTATTCATATATATATCCGATTATCATGTCCATGAATAAATTGATGATGTGAAATTTATTGGTGTCAAATGCACCGGGTTTTTGATCCGATTTCCTTTTGCACACCTACTATCTATGGTTTATTAGTTTAATTTAACTATACAATCAAGGTGCTGCCCTGTATCATGTGACTAGGGGGAAAAAAATGTAATTTTTTTTTTGTTTTTTTAAATTAAAATCACTTTTCATTTTCATCATTATTATGCAGATAGATAAACGAATAACAGATGGTTTTCGTTCGAGTGTTATTATTTGGGCTAGTCGGTTTTTTTTTCGTTCATTTTTTTTTACAAAATTAAATTCAGATCAATCCTGTTGTTGTTGTTGTTGTCTATTGAAAACAAACAGAATCTGAGACAAACAACACGAAATTTCCGTTTCCAATCAAACAAACACACACACACAGTTGTTGCAGAATTTTTTTTTCAATTAAAACGAACAAACAAGACAAAACACACGACCACACACACACACAGAGTTGTATTTAATCCAAGTGATAAAGTCAATTTCAAAGCTCGATTTTTTTTTAATCCGCAATAATGATGTTTATCATTCAACTAATGCATTACCGAGTCTGTCTGTGTGTGTGTGTGTGTGTCATTTTCGACATTCGATAATTACCATCGTTGATTGTGGTTAGCTCGAAAATGATGATAATTGATGAAAAAAAAAATTTGATTTCACAAATTATCATTATGTGATCATTTATGATGATTAGTCTTAAAATCATCATCATCATCGTCGTCGTCATCGTCATGATCAATAAGATGATTAATGAAAATTTTTTTCCACTAAAGAGAACTGAATCAGTGTGAAGATTATTTGATAAATTTTTTTTTGTGGTCAAAAGAAAAAAAAATGATCAACTTTTTTTTATTTTGTCAAAAATCAATTTGTTGTTGTCCATTTTTTTTTGCTCTTGTAGATGGAAGAAAAATTTACGAAAAAAAAAACCAAAATCAAAATCAGGCCATCGATTATCGTTATGCCACGATGGAAAAAAATTTTTTTTTATCATGTCCACTATCAAGAATTTTTTTTTTTTGACCAAAAAATTCAATTTTTCAATCATCATCATCAACAGACTACCACATGATGATCATATTGTCATCGTTTTTTTTCCATAGATCAAATAATAATCAGAAAAAAATGATGAGAAAATAACCGGGAAAAAGTTTTTTTGTTTTAGTGGTCATCATCATCATAAAATTATCATCAGGGATAAAATAAAAAATCATCATCATCATCTTTTGATGATGGACTGAACAACAACAACAAAAAATTCGTATCTTCACCATTATCATCATTCCGGGTACGAAGAAAATGAAAAAAAAATTGTTATCCACATATATAACTATGCAATTAAAAACAAAATGATTTTTTCCGTTTCATTTCTTCATTATTATCATTATGAATATATGAATTGATTGTCATATGATTATGATTGCTATATTTATCCATATATAAATTCCATCAAGATGATGATGATGATGATAATGATGATATCCAAATGATAATAATAATGTACCTGTTGAATGAATGCTATGCGGATGGCTTCTTTTTTTTTATTGTTTCATACAATGATTACTCTCCAAAAGATCATAGACCTGCCGGCCAAAATGACCAAACAACCTTACCGACTAATTTTGTATGATTTGAGTTTTTGCCAATGGAAAAAAAGAGTTAAAAAAAGCCAAAAAAAAATCGACATGATGATCTAATGAATGCACACGAATTGGAACAACAAAAAAAAACAGAACTTGCTTGGGATGGGCTTTTTTATTATCCCCTTTATTTTTTTCTCTCTCTTTCCATCTATTTGATTTTTAGTTTGTTGCGCCTTTTTTTCTGAATGATTACATAACATATCACATCACGATGATCATCATCATTGACGTCTTTCTCTCTTTCTCCTTCTCTTTTTTTTCTCCAACAACATCTTCGTCTTCTTTTTCCTTATTGGCTTATGATGATCATCGTGTTTTGTGTGTGTGTGTGTATGTGTGTGTCGAGGTATAATATAGAGCCGCCTTCAATATACAGTGGCTTGACTGTTCACTTGAAGTTGTATTACATGGTACGGATGAATGGATGAATGAATGAATGAATGAATGAATCTGACTGAATGTTTTGAATGAATGAAAATAGAAACATCCAAGAAAGAAAAGAAAAGAAAAAAAAGAAATCTTCAGAATAAGTGAACCTGTTGACTCTATATAAATCTAGGAAATTTGATATTTATTTGATGAAAAAAAAAATTCTTGTTCAAGAATAATCCATTCGTTCACTGTTTCAATATGCAATTTAAAGATTTTTTTCCACGTTTTTTTTTCGAATCAAATTCTCATGTCTATGCAATGGATTCAGGTGATTGAAATGAAAATTTTTCATCACCACTCTATTTTCGTATAGGAAAATGATAGTAGTTGGAAATTTTCTCTTGACCACCCGTACACACACACACACACACACAGCGAATGATGAATCCGATGTGAATAAATTCATGATGTTGATGTTGACACTTTTGATTTCAAGATCAACAGTGGTCAAAATTTTTTGTACATTTTTTTTTTCTCTCTCTCTCTCTCTCTCTCTCTAGTACCGTTTTATTTTACCGTTTTCTGTTTTCATAGAATGATATACTGTTGATGGCAAATCAAATCAAATCGGGGAAAAACAACAAAAAACAAAAACAAGAAAAAAAATTAATTGACCTGCCAATCTGATTTTTTTTTCTTCGCAGTTATAAATGTTATGAAATTTTTTTTTATTTTTTGCTCTCATGAATTCATCAATGCGTGCAATGATCACGTGCGCTGTTTGTATGAATAGTGTGTGTGTATCGTCATTTCAGAAAAAAAATAAAATAAAAATGACCATCATTTCATTATACTCATGATTCATTCATGCATGAACACGCGCATATTTTCACATGAATATTTCAGCGAATATATATACGCTGGCAAGTTCCAATTGGATCACTCTGTGGATGAGCGTGATAATCATTGATCAGAAAAAAATAAAATTTTTTTTTATTCGATTTGTATACATAATGTGATAATTTGATGATCTACGATGGCCAAAATAAAAAAAAAAGCCTAGAAAATCAAAGAATTACCTTATTTTCCAATCAACCATATGTTTCGCATCAATGGCCATCCTGGGAATGGAAAATTCAAAAAAAAAATGAGGACCATTCATTTACACACACAGACAGAAACAGAAACAGTTTGGTTCCAGAAACCTGACAGATTACTGATGATTATTTTTTTTTGTTTTTGATTCAATTTTCATTTTTTGATTTCCGAGCAACGATCCTCATGAAAAAAAGACACACACACACACACACACACACATATGAACATGACATTTGCTAATTAAACAAAAACGAAAACCAAAAAAAAAAAAAAAAAAATGATCGACAGCTACAACACAATATCATTGGCCATTATGTAATCGCTGTTGATCATCATCATCCACTATCTTTTTTTTTCCATGATTGTTGCGTGTATGTATATAATCGTCTATTGTAATCTTTAATTCACATCTATCGGATATTATCGGATAGCAACAGTAGTGGCATAAACTATAAATGATGTTAAATAATATATATACATACATACATAGATAGATAGATAGATGGTTTCAAAATTATATCAAAAAAAAAAAAAAAAAAAAAAAAAAGATTCCCAAGAGAAAAATGCTTTCACACGCTACCTCCATCATCATTGGATAGGTAGGATATATATGACATAATACACACTATGACGATGAGACATCAACCAATGACAATGATGATGATGATCATCATCAACAAAAACAACATGGTCAAACAGAATAGGACTGGTTTTTTTTGTTCTTATATACCAGATATATCATTGGATCAAAACAGAAAAAAAAATCTTAAAGACAATCACACACACACACACACACAAACGAATGAAATAGAAAAAAAAGGTGACAAAGAAGACCTATTATTAATGCCATTAATCACATTGTCTTTTTTTTTATTTCTTTTATAAAAAAATTATTATTGTCCACTGTTGTTGTCACAACAACAACAACAACAACAACAACTACAACAACAACTAGAACAACAACAACAACAAAAAATCGTTAGAAAAAAATATCAATGATATCGTATATATATGTTTTATTCATTCGCTTCGTTGGTCATAATTGTATCATGATGATGACAATTTCATTGTCTTTCTTTAAGTGTCTACCTGTCTGTGTGTGTGTGTGTAACAAACTGTGTCCATCTAGCACAATAATAATTGTATCTAGTAGTAGTAGTAGTAGTAGTAAGATAAGAAAAAAAAGAAAGAAAATGGTCAGTAAATTTCGATAGATAAAGATTGCCCTGTCAAAAAATGGTCAAAAAGACAATTGAGAATCACTCGTAAACAATCAAAAAAAAACAACAAAAAAAAATTTGAACTGGGGGAAAAAAAGTTTTTTTTTTTTTTGATTCAATTATTCCGGACTGCATTTAATGATTCAATCAAATAACAATGCAATCATCAATCAGAAGATGATATTGGAAAATTGTTTTTGTTTTTCTACTCACTGGATGATGATAGCTGTCTTTTTTGTTCGGTCATTTTTATCATCATTTGAGCTTCCCCGTTCTAAGCAATAAGAATGATACTTGCTCATATCGAATCCAGTGCTATTTGTCATAAATGTCATCATCATCATTTTAGATTCAAGAAAAAAAAATTCAGCAGAAAATTAGAGTGAATTAACTAGATGATAAAAACATCATAGATAAAGTAGCCAATTTGTCATCATCATAATTTTTTTTTTTTATTTAGATTTTAATCATATTTCAATTCATTTTTAAAACAAAAAAAAAATTCTACCCAATTGACATGTGTGTGTGTGTGTGTGTGTGTATGTATAATTATGGATCAAAGCTTGACCTTTGACATTTATCGTGTTTTGACAATGCAATTATTTTGTTTGGTCAAAATAAGAAAAAAAATTCACACGTGCCATCCTCATCATCATGGTCATCGTCTTAGTAGTATCACATTTCAAATAATTTTGAATCAATTATCATGGTCAAGATTTTATTGACATGAAAAAAAAAATTACGCACACACACACTGGGAGAAAAACAGTTTTACTTTTGTGTTTTTTTTTTTTTATAAAAAGACATGAAGAATTGTGATCTAGATCTTTTTTTTTTATTTTAAAAATTTTAAAATGTGATGCTTTCTTTCTCCTCTCTACACACACACATGTGATTATATATAATCAACGTTTTCGTTGTTTTTTCATTGGACTTTCACGTTGTTGTTGTTGTTTTTGTTTTTTCTTTGTTGAATTATTATCATCTTTTTTCTTTGATTTACTGGCACTTTTAGGTTTTTTATTCGATACACTTGGTGGACTTGTTTTACGTTTTTTATTTGATGTTGAAATTTCCGATAATGTTGATTGTTGTTCTACATCCGATATATCGGATTTTAATCCTTTAGTTGATTGACTTTTTTCCGCTGTTGTTGTTGTTGTTGTTGTTGTTGAACTATTATTACTTGTCTCAGATTTTGCTTTTGAACCTGTTGATGATGTTGCCATTGCTGATGAACTATTATCATTATTTACAAATGAATCAGCTGCCATAGCTGGTGCTTGTACGGCTGGTGGTGGTAATACTGCTGCTGCGGCTGCTGCTGTTGCTGCTGTTTTTGTTGTCGCTTTTGTTGTTGCTTTTGTTGTTACTGTTTGTTTACCTTTTTTTGGTTTTTTACTTTTATCTTTTGTTTGAATTATTGATGAACTATCATCATCAAGAACAACGGGACCTTTAACCACCACACCACTATGATCACCACCACCAACAACACCACCACCACCACCACGAACATTTTTTGTTGAATTTAATTTTGATAATCTTCGTACATGGCCAATCATTCGGCCATGATCATAGCCACATTTGATTATTATTAAAAATTCAGCAATAGCAATCATGATCAACAGCATCATTATGAATAACACTGTAAGGTAATTTAAAGAAATTTTCAATTAATGGAAAAAAAATTCCAATCAAAAATCAAATCCAAACATGATAATAATACTTACATAAACGACTATTGACCATTGGTTCATCGTGTAGAAAAAATGATTTTTTTGTTTTGGACATTAATCCAGAAAATAATGGAAATTTATAAACCATTTTAGCAGTATCATCAAAAAATATTAAATCATTTTTTTCATTTGCAAATACTTTTTTTATCACTGGAAATGGCATGGCCATTGTACCTTTTGGACAATGAGCAATGGTAACCAAACCATTTGAACAATATAAATAATCAATATTACTATGATTTGCTAGGTGATCATTTTTCCATTCATAACTTCTTATTGTCAATGATTTTGTATCATTTTCCATGAATGATAATGATCGATTCATTATGGATAATGGTAATAATAGATTGAAATTTTTTATTTTTGTTGTATCCACTATTGATGCTTTTTGTTTGTCCAGATTCAATAATAATGTTGTTTTTTCACCATATAACATAATACCATCATTACCATCATTAGTTTGTACGACGGCCGAATCACGTATATGGTCATTTGCAATGAATTTTTCATATAATGATAATTTATCAATCCATGGCCAACGTTTTTCCATACTTGTACCATTACCTTCGGATACTGGCCATGTATTTGTCCATTCATCTTTTTTATTACGTTCAATAATATATGATGTTTTATCTTTAGTTATTATTAATAATGATTTATCTTTCAATTGGCCAATGGTCATTATATCATGTACAGTTGGTCCAAGAAATCCATGTACAAATGTAGATGAAATTATTTGTATTAATAAAAATAACATTATGGCCATTGTTATCGTTATCATTGACATATTCATTGTTTTACAAAAACCAAAAAACCAAAAACCAAAACCAAAAAAACAAACAAACAAACAAACAAAACAGAAAAAAAAATAATTCACACGTCTACATTTGAATAAAATTATCGTGACAATTTATATATTTCATTCGTAATTGAATTTATAATTCGATCATTTGTGGCTACTATTGTTGTTGTTGTTGTTGTTGACAACAAAAAAAAAAAAAAAAAAAAAATTCGAAAATTCTTACATGGCCAGTATCCACCCAATTCAATGATATTGTGAATTTTACAGTTTCTGTGTGTGTTTCTTAGCATCAAGATTCATTGATGATAATGATGGCAATCATCATCATCATCATTATCAGCTACTGGCATTTGATTTTTCCCATTTTTAGTTGATGATGATCATCATCAACTGTTAAAACAAAACTTCATTATCATTATCATTCAAGACAATTTTTTTTCATTGAATAATTTCACAATTGAATAAATTGGTAATTTGTTATCGTCAATGATGATGATCTTTTTTTTATATACACACACATATCGATGACATACACACACACACCAGGCCAGGCCACAATCAAGTTGTCAGTATGTGATTTTGGTCGGTTTTTTTTTTGTTTTGTTTTGTTTATTCGATAATTTTCATTCATAAACAAAAAAACGGAGAAAAAAAACAGAGAAAACCAATCATAAATTTCAATATTTTAAGCCGCAAATTGCGAAAAATTTCCATTTCCATTTTCATTTCGGCCTTTTGTGCATGTGTGTGTGTGTGTGTGTGTGTGTGTGTCGTATATTTTATTACGACGAACTTACAAACGAATAATTCACAATGATCATCATCTTTATCTTTTTTCTTCAAAAAAAAAAAAAAAATTTTTTTGTGTGAGTTTTTTGGCCAATGAACAAATGTCATAAATAATGATCATCATCATCATTTTTTTTTTGTTTTTTTTGTATTTGTGAAGTAAACAAGAGACTTATTTGCATTTGAAAAGATAGAAGAAAAACAGGAAAAAAAACAACAACAACAACAACACCAATATTCAAACACACACACACAGTGGTGGTGGTGGTGGTGGTTGATGATGGTGATATTCATATTTCAGTACGTGGTGGTATATACGTTTTGAGTTACAATCATCATGATCATCATCATGATCATCAATTCCATTTCTTTGTATGTCATGATTATTATTTATATTCATTTTCATCATCAACATATCTATTGGGATGATCATTTATGCAAATGCTCTGTGCATGTGTGTGTGTGTGTGTGTGTAAGTGTCTTGAAAATGAACATCTTCATCATTATCTGATGCCATAATCGAATTTGCTGCGGCTGCCGCTGCTGCTGCTGCTGGATGCTGGATGCTGGATGCTGGATGCTGGATGCTGTGATTGTGTTCATTCATTCATAATCAATTTGAATTTTAGAAATTTTTTTTTCTTCACATTTTCCATTTTGTTTATTATTATGATTGTCTAAGAAATGATGATGACAAGTGAATTTGTATTTTTTTCCTTTATGTTCATTTATTCATATTGGCAGGTGTTTTCAATGTCCGTGTGTGTGTGTATTTTGTTTCTCTCGTTTGTAAATTTGAAAAAACAAAGATTTAGCTCCTGTGGTTGAATTTCCGTACAGCCATCATCATCATCATCGAAGTAAAAAAAAGAAGGTTTTTCATTGGAAATAAATAAATTTTAAGAAATGAAAAAAAAAAATTATTTGATCCTCTTGAATGGTATTATTCGGGTTAACAATAATAATCACTAGTAGTAGTAATCTAATGAAATCGGAAAAAAAAAATTTTTCGACCAAAAAAAAAATACAAAAAATCACGGCAAACACCTGCTATATGGCTGAGATTATCCTGATCACATGTATATATTGTCCAATTCAAATTTATTGTCCAAAAAAAAAGAAAAAAAAAATCTTCATCCATCCATCAGGTGATCATTTTTTTTTGTTGTTTCTGGTTAAAATTTTCAAGAATTTATATCCTATAAAGACAACAAACACAGACGCACAATGGTGACACCAATTAATTCAATTTTCAATTTAAAATTGTCGTTGTTGTTGTTGTTGTCGTCGTTGTTGTTGTTGTCACCATTGTTGTCGTTAAATGTTCAGAGTTTTTTTTATTTTCTGTTTATTTGTCTGCTGGACAATTGGTTATTTTGCAACTATAAAATGGTGACCAAAAAAAAAAAAAAAAAAAAAACGAAAAAAGAAGAATGAAGAAATGTGAAATGATAACAATTTTGTCAAGTATACCATATTTTCAGCCATTGTTCATTTTTTGTGTCTGTCTATGTGTTTGTTGATCATTTGTTCAACAATCATATAAATCGAGTCGAGTTTTTATTTTTTCGTATGTATTTATCATTCATGATGATCATGATCATTTTACCATTTTCTTTTGTTGAATTCTTCTTTTTCTTCTTTTTTATTTCTTTTCGAATATATAAAACATTTGACTGACCATATATACCATTTGATGATGATGATGATGACAGCCATGTTTTTCTCACGTAAGCACTACTTAAATCTTGAATTTGTTTTTTTTTTTTGTTGTCATTGTTAGGCACGACAATGATGGCCAAAATGTAGATGATGATGATGATGGAGTTAAATAACAATTACCGAGAATCAGACATAAATAAATTATATCCGAATGAATTGTGAATCTTTTTTTTTCATTCATCATTTTGTTGTTGTTGTTTGATATCGGTAATTGTATTTTTTTTCATTATTTACGATAAAGACGATTTAGATTCAGTCAGACACATGTCAGTGGAAGAAAAACAAAACAAAACCAAAAAAAAAATTAAATCAAGTATCCGATCGTGAAACGTTTAATCATTTGATTTGACATACATTCAAATGTCAATTTTTTTTTGATTCCGCTCTCAATCTCAATCAATCAATCAATCAATTCATCAATTGTTTTCCAAAAACTCAAAGAATTCCCATCAAAATTGCTGTTTCAAAATTATATATTTTTTATTATTTTCACATTTCGAATTCTTATTTCTATTTCCACTCATTAGGTTATAAAATGTCATATATATATATGCATGGCGGCATTATTGAATACCATGCCGTTCATGTATATATACACGGAATAGCAGTACGGATGAGTGATGATAGCCAATGGATTCATATATATGTCTTATGGATGCCACTACCAAAAAAAAAAAAAAAAAATTCATTGCCGCACCATTTCATTCTCATGTCGAAGTTTCATCTATATTTTTTTTTCGTTCTTGAAAATCGTGAAAAAAAAATCATCTGAAAGAATTTCGTTGTGTAAATTCTTTCATCATTTTTAATTTTAAAAATTTATAAAAATAAATTGTTGTTTTTACAACCATAATACGTTCATTTTTGTTGTTGTTGTTGTTGCACTCCTCTCCTCTCCATCGTTTGTCATTGCCGCGTTTTGCCGGCATTTTGTATGTTTGTTTGTTTGTTTTTATTTCAGGTGAATAATGAATTCTTCATCGTTGCTCGAACAACAACATGGTTCGGATGATCATTCAAAATTTAATGATAATTTGATTGTTATCAATTGTAAGTATTGACATTCTATGAAATTCAATTAAAAAAAACAAAACTAATAATGATTTTTTAGGCGCAAGCAACAGTACCCTGCAAGATTTAAAGATTCCAAAATGTTCCGGAGTATTCACCTATAATGATAGTGATGATTTAACATCAATCACATCTAATCGTTATATTGTATGGTATGGTTTATATCAGTTAATGTTCGGAAAATATTCGAATTTTAATTTTTCATTTTCGATTCACTTTTTTTTCCAAGGCAAACATGTGATGATATATTGAAACTAAGTGAACATAGTTTACATCGTGATCTACATTATAATGAGCTTCGAATTCAATTTAAAAATAGTTTGATATTAAAAAATGGTGTCACTATTCAAGAATCATCCAATAAGATTATCATATTAGTTACGACTATTGTATCAGCTCATCGATTAATTTTTCGCCATCCACATCAATTGGTAATTGATCAGTGTTTTTTTTAATTACTACAACTGTTTATTAATATTCTACTGTCCATTATTTATAGCATTCAAATCCTAGATCAATTGGTTCATCATTATCTTGTCTAGGATCAACACTATCATCATCCAATGATTCGTTTTATTCAATATTTTCCAATGTCACATGTTTCGATGATTCGGATACAAGTTTTGTACAGCTACAGAATTCATTTTCACAGAATGCAATTCTTGGATCACCAGCCGTGTTACCATATTTGTCGTCATGTTCATGGGCCAATACTCAAGATTTGGATGCATTTTTTATATTATCCACCACTACTGGTTCATTGCAAATTATTCGTTTGCCATCGGCTTTGAATTCTAATGAATCACAGTCTGAAATCAAAATTCAAACATTTGATCTTAAACAAACAAATTTGATTGGTAAATTATTGTCCTGTTATCGACCTTCGCTCAAGTAAGTTTTGTTTTGTTTTATTTTAACCTTTTTCAATGTGTTTTTTTTTTTTTTGCTTTACGAAATATAGTAAATCATTAGGATCGTTGGCAATTGAAGCGGCTATTTCGCTTCTTTCCTACAATACTGGAGACGATGACTTGATATTCGCCCTTTGCCGTGATGGCCGTATTAGGGTCGTATCATTGAAACAACAAACATTTTTACTTATCCATAATGTGTTCAATCAATCAATGAATTTAAATTCAAGAGATGGATCGGATAATGGATCTGGCAAGACAGCAGCCATTTTAAGTACACAAAAACCAATATCAATGAAATTCTGGTGGTACGAGAATGAAACCTATATGCCAAATTTGGTTGTATATTGTACCGATACTCAATATAATCAATTCTATTTCTATCAAATGATTTTGCCAAATCAATCGCATTCACCAATGAAAAATCATTCCATCCATTCATCATCATTCAATTCATCATCATCCATTTTGAATCATGAACCACATTTACGATATCTATTTCAACGTTTTATTCCTAGCCAATATGAATTAATTGATTATTTTGTTTATAATAGTCAATTATGGGCAATGTGGCAGCATGAAGAAATTATTAATTTACAATACTATTCTATTGATTCAAATTATGACACTGAACAGCCATTTGAATGGATGCCTGTTGTTGCTGATGTGAATGCTCATCCCGAAATTGGTCTCCGTTCTCCATTAGTAAATCCACGTGAATTTTATTTGAATGGAATTTTTTGGCAAGGAAATTTTTCCTGTAATACAATAGCCAAAGCAATCAATGTTTTGAAACGTAGTATTGGCGATGAAAAAAACTATCATAACTAATATACAAAAAATTGATATATTGATTCAAGAAGCTGTTAAACTTGTTGACAATATAATTCGTAATCAAGCTGAAAATCAATCAGAAATTGATTGTGAAGAATATATCCAATATGAAGTGGATTCTTGGAATAAACTTTATCAATTTTGTTTGGATTATCATGTTGCTGAAAATGAACCACTTTCGATATTTGTTGATCCAAAAACCGGAATCAAAGGAATTGTTCGTAAATCACGTGTTGAATTCATTCCATCATTGTCACCATTTGATGATATGATTAATCATTATTTCTTACATTGTAAACAAAATCATACAGTCGCTCATCAACAGAATGGTGATGTACAATCATCACCATTCAATCGATCATCATCAACAAATCCAAACGATAGTATGGATCTATTTTCAATATCGGCTTTTGAATATCGTCTTAATACGTTGATAAAACCTATTCAAGATTCTCATCAATTGAATCAAACTTCTGATATGTTTTCAACCATTGAAAATATGAAGAGTAGTATTTTAGCTTTATTACATGGTATGTCAGCCATTAATGTTACATTGAAAGATGAAGATCTATTGGATTTCGAAGCATTCATGCAACGTGTATCGAGTTTCAGTACTGAAACAAAACTTTCATTGATTGAAATAACGAAAAAAATTACAGAAAATTCATTATTACCTGAGATGCCTTCACTTTCCGATCATTCATTCGTACCGTTGATTGATGATTTTTTTGATAAATGCCCCTATGTTGTTGAAGCAATCAAATTCTTCATTCTACAATTAAGTTTTGATTTTATGACAAAAAATGAATTGAATGATTATCTGGAAATGAACAATGAAATGCAATTACTATTAACATCGAACAATGAGGATGCACAATCAAAAATGGATGAAGCTTTACAATTCGAAATAAAACCAATGTTTGCCAATCTATTGTCCAGTCGTTGTGGTCTAAATTTTACCATCACAAGTATTACAAGAATCATACAGATGCGTTATAAGTTTTGTCGTGATTTATTCTTATTACAATATATGTTGACAAGTTTTCATTCCAAAGTCAAAAGCGATTATCGTACAAGAATCATTCAAGATGTACAAGCATTTATGATACCGGCTACCTCACAAGTGATGTTTGCATTGAATCATTTGTATTGGATTTCGGAAACACCGATGATCACACCGAATATTTGGTGGTCAAATTCATATAACAAACTTTCCGATGGTATTACATCCATTGTCAATTTGAATACATCACCTTCAATGGTAACCGCTTCGAATCGTGGTTCATCATTTGAAAATAGTGAACTATTATCAGTGTTGGAAATGCGTGATTTTATCGATTTAAATCGTGTCGGCATTTTATCACATGAATCTATTTTCTACGATGCTTATCCTCGTGCCAATATATTGTATTTCTATTGTCAATTTAGTGGTGGTATTTTGGCTAAACGATTGCTTAGCTATGCACTGACTTGGGAATATAATCAAGGAACATTGGATCAGTCGACATTGGTTGGAGAAGGAATTTGGTCGAATTTATTGCCCATGTATATGAATTCAATATGTCAATTGGTATGGCCTTTTTCATCTGGACAATTTAAATTGGCAGAATTCCTATTAGGTATTGGTCAATATCATCTGGTTGAAAGATTTGTTGATAAATTACATCCATGGTGTAAAATGTTTTCATATAGTCGATATTTTGCTCGTGGAATCTGCTACCTTATGACTGGTGATGGTGACAAAGCAATCACACAGTTTAAACAATCCGTCAATGGAATCGATTCAGAGCCATTTTTGTTCAAAATTTTTGCACAACGACCAAAATCAGATAAACTAACTAATGCAGAAATGAAAGATGGTGGCAATAAAACGACTGAAAATGATTCGACCATACGCAAGATTCATATGCGAAAATATAAGGAATCCAAAACAATTCTGAATGCTCGAACATTATTCCGTTATTATAACAAATTAATTCATCTTTATAATCGTTATTCAACTTTTGATCTGGTCATCGAATTAGCGGATTGTGCCTTAAAATGTTTGAAAAATGGTTCCGATCCAGAATTTGATCAACATAATTCAGTATTACATTCGATACTGTTTTCTTGTCATCTTCGTTTGGGAAACATTGAACAAGCATATAAATCAATGATTGATAATGTTGATCCGGATCAGAAACAAAATTGTTTACGACAATTCATTGTAAATCTTTGTGAAAATGGCCAATTAAAACAATTGGTCAGCTATTCATATATTGGTTTGGAAGAAAATTTTGTTTCCATATTGGAATCAAAAGCAAGATCATCCTGTCTAATGAATCATAATAAAGGAATGATGATAAAGAAACCAGTGAATGGTGAAATGAATCAAAAATCAACGTTACTTGAATCTGAATCAATTTCAATAAATTATTATCACGTTCTATATAGTTATTTTATAAATACATTCAATTATCGTCGTGCTGCACAAACAATGTATGATTATTATCGTCAATTAAGTCAAGAATATAGCGGTGGTGGTGGTGATCATCAAATATTGAAAATTCAATTGGATGCATTATTGATTGCACAAAATTGTCTTAAATGTTTTGATGATACAAAATATTCATGGATTGTGAAAAATTCATTGAAAAAAACTGATGATACTAAACAACAAATGAAACGTAAACGTGGATATTTTTCCGATGATAATGATAAAAATGATAATTATAATCAAGATAAAACCATTATTGAAATCGTGGATGTTGATGAATTATTACGTGAATATGTATTGATTGGTGCACGATTGAAATTATTGGAACAAAATCCAAAAGAATATGCTATTGCTTCATCACCATTAAGTCCAGATGAAACAGTTATTCTATGTACAAATGCATCGTTTTATGAACAATCATTTAAAATATCTGAACTATTTTCACTGCCATTTGAACCAATATTCAATGGTATGGGATCGAAATATATTCAACTTTTGCATGGTACTTATAATCGTCGTAGAATTGATGATGAAACAATGTTAGCGCTATTGGCTCAATCTAGCATAGATATTGATCCCGATATGGTGGAACCAAAATTAAAATTACCGATTGATGAAGATAATTTCACTGTAGAATTGCTTGATGTTTTCTATGAAAACACTGCATCAAATACTGAATGTGATTTTATTTGTTATTCATCATTGTCAATATGTGATCGTATGTGGCATCTTATAATGTACTATTTGTATCGATATGAACGTCAACCTCGTGTGTCGTCTAATTATTTTAAAACTGTAGCTGAAAAACTTTTATCCAACGGTGTTATGATACCTGTTTCGTTGATGAAAATCTATCAGGTTGGTTTCGATGATTTAAATATGGTTTTAAATGATATTAATGTGTGCCATTTGTTTTTTTTCTCTCCAGAAATCTAATTGTCCACAATTGCTTAGATTATTGATGACTTATAATTTTTTACCTGAAGCTACTCAATTGTCTATTGATTATATGAACGCATTTATGGGTCATGGTGTTGAATATTTCGATCTTACGGTATGTGGACGATATTATCATCATTCAAATTGTAAAATTCATTGAACTAATATTGTTTTTCTGTCATGTTTTAGAGTCATTTGTATCCAAATTGTAAACAACTATGTATTCCTATGCATTTGTTTGATTGTTTGGCTAAAATTCTGGAAGAAGAAAATGAACAAAATAAATTGGATACAAGTAATAAAGGTATAGGAAGCAGTGATTATGATGATAATGAAGCTGTTGATGATGAAATTCGATCCGAAATGATGATTATTGATTATGATTCTGTAAGTTTTATTTCAGTTTATGGGGTTTTTTTTGCTTTAATAATTGATTTTATTATTCTTCTCCACATTTTAGTTATTACGAAATCTGACCAAAACTAAACAAATGCTAGAACAAACAATTATTTCATGTTCAAATGCCTAAATCATGAATCATCAACCATTGGTCATATAATATATGAATTGGAAATCTGTTGTCATTGAATTCACCATTCACCAATTAAAGATAATAATACAAATATTATAAACATTTATTATTGTAATTTTCAATTTAATCTAATGAAATATCTGATAAATCAATGATTATTATTCAATTTTTTTTATTTTCGGTCACCATATCTTTTTGTATATTGACCACCAGATGGTCAACAAAAAAAAAACAAACAATTTTTCATGTCCAATTCATTGGAAAATAATAACATCTTTTATTGATATATCATAAATAATGATGATGATGATGATGATACACAGGAGCTAAACAATCAAAAGTCATCATTAAATACATAATAAAATTTTTTTTTTTTTTTTTTTGAAATTGATGGAATGAAAACACAAAAATTCATATATTTATCATCATAATAATAATAATAATACACAACATGTGAATAATAATTGTGAATAATAAATTATCCATGATGTTGTTAAAATTGATGATGAACTGCTGTTGTTATTTCGTCTTTGATTACGATTCTTTTTATATCTATCTTTACGTATTGTTCCAGGAAAAGGAAATTCAATGTCATCATCGTAATCAATATCATCGTTGTCGTCATCATCAATATCGTCAAATGATACGGCATGTTTATTATTGAATCCATATTGATTGTTTGGATCTGTGTGTGAATAAAAAAAAAAATAAGTGAAAAGAAAAATTGAATAAAAAAAAAGATGAAATGAAACAATATGATTATGATATGGATGAAAATCGAAATTTTTTTTTTTGCCTGAAAAAAAAAACAAAATTACCCATAGCGTGTGTGTGTGTGTGTGTGTGTGTGTGTGTGCGGATAAAATACATAATTATTCTCTTATGGCCTATTAGAGAAAAAAAAATTGTCTTGGGTCGATTCTCGACAACAACAATCCATTCGAGTGTTACTTTTTTCTTTCTTTTTTTTATTCGTTTGTCTCAAGATTTGTAAGAAGAAAACCAATTCTATAAAGATGATGATGATGATTATGATAAGAAAATAAAAATGAAAGTGTTGATGTCTAACCTCGTTTTGAATGGCAAAAAGAAAAAGAAAAATTTATCGATTGATGGCTTAATGTTCATCATCATCATCATCATCATTTGGATTCACGAATAAGAAAAAAAAAGATAACAACGATGGTAATGACAACAACAACAACAACAACAAAATATTTTGAAATAATGATCGAATTGTATGTGTAGAAATGATGATAGTAGTAGTGTATCTGTGATTCAAATATTTTTTTTTTAACATTTGCACCATATTGGATCAAATCAAATCAATTGTTGCCACCATTACTACTACCACCATTTTGTCATCAATGATTGAAAATGGATTTAAATTTCAATATTTTTTTTCATGACAAAAAAAAATCAATAATAAACAACAACAACAAAATTCTCAGAGACATACAATTGAAAAAAAAAGTTCAAGTGTCCAAAAAAAAAGTTTTTTTGTTTGTTTGTTTGTCACACCTATATATATATCGCCCAAAAAATACATCATTTTCTTTTTTTGGCTTAATTTATGGTTTTCAGACACATAATTTTTTCTTTTTTTTTTATATTCCACAAACTTATCATCGCCATCGCTATCATTGGATGATATAGTCATTAAGAGTTTACTTTACCACTTTTTTTTATTCTCATCATCATCATAATGCTGATGATGATGATGGAACAAAACAAAAGTTTTCAATGCATTTTAACAGTATATATGATGATGATGATGATGATGATTTATATATGGGTTCAAAAACAACCAAAATATAATGATGATGATGATGACGATGATAATGTTGAAACATTCACCACAAAAAAAAAAAAAAAAAAAAGGATAGAAAATGATATGATATATCTCTTGTTCATCATCATCATCATCATCATCGTCGTCTTCATCATCTTCGTGGTTTCATTTTCATTCTATATGCGTGAAATTGAATAATGGCGCGAGGTTGTCGTTGTCGTCGTTGTCGTCGTCGTTGTTGTTGTTGTTGTTGTTGTTGCTGTTGTTGTTGTTGTTGTTGTTATTGTTTTATGTGTGTACGACGACAACCACAATTGCAAATAAAAAAACAAACAAACAAATACAAAATATAAATAAAAAAAAATTGATGATGACATGAATCACTTTTGAGATGTTATACCATCAATCAATCGTCAAATATTCTTCTCTTGGAAAAGTAAAACAAACAAAAAAAAACTAAAATCAAATCTGATAATGAATTTGATGCTGTGTGATTGTTCTCTGTGCTGGTTTCCATTACATTATGTTGAAATTTTTTTTTTTTTTGATTTCATATCATCAATTTTAAAAACAAAAAAATTGAAAAATTATCTTGTCGCGTTGTCGTCGTTGTCTGTTTGTTGTTGTTGTTGTTGTTGTTGTTGTAAAATGAGCCAATTCATAATCGTCGTCGTAATTTGTTGATTTGACTTTTGAGTGTTGAAAAAAAATTTTTTTGGTTTTTTCTTCTTCTCGAGAAAAAACAAACAACCAAAGGAATGAACAAATTTTTGATTCATTCCATTTGATGATGATGATGATAGAAACGAAAAAAAGCAAGGAAAAGCAATTCATCTTTGCTTTCATTCATATATGTGATTTATATTTGAAAATGAATGAAATATATCATGGTGGATAAAATGAAAAATTTCTCCATTTTTTTTTTCTTTCACTGACTAGATAAATTGGCGCCAGAATTTGTTGCCGTTGTTGTTGTTGTTGTTGGAAGGAATGAAACTTTTGAACAACCGGTAGGCCAATATGGATTCCAAACACACACACACACATACACATAAAATGCAGATGCAGTGATCCAAATTTTTGTTTCTTTTTAGTTCCAAACGTTCTAGCTTCCATCATCATCATCATCATCATCATCATGATCATGTGTTTTGTTTTGTTGCTATTATTCATCATTGTTTCGAAATTTTTTTTTCATCCATTTCTTCGTTGTTGTTGTTGTTGTTGAAAAAAACAACCAAAGAATTTCATTCATCTCTTGCATTATGTTTGCTTGGATATTTTTTTTGTTTGTTTGTTTCTATCTACACTAAAGATTCTTCATCATTTTCTTTTTATTCTGTCGTTTTTTTTCATCTCTTTGAGAATATTTTCATTTTATTATTATTTTCACTCAATACGTATGATGATGGTTCACTTTTTGACTATTTTTTTTTCTTCTTTTTTGTTACTCTCATCTTTCTTATGGATCACTTCGCTGGTCGGTGGATTGTCATTAATTCTTATGTTTTTTTTGGCTACATAGATTTTTTTTACACATACACACAAGAATCCTTACCGCGATTGCGAATAATCGTTTGTCGATTAGATCCATCATCTTCTTCATGTTCTTCTTCAACGAATGCAAAAAAAAAAATATATTCCACATTTGTCATCATCATCATCATCATCTTGATGATAGTTGGTGCATCATTCAAATGAAAATTCTTGCTTGGTTCGTTTTTGTTGATATTTTTCTTTTTTTTTTCTCTTCACGATTCTCAAAACACTGATTCTTCATCATCATCACCATCATGGTTGGTTTGAGCTTGAATTCACACACACACACACCAAGAAAACACACCAACAAACAAACAGAAATTAATCTTTCTATTCAAAAAAAAATGGCCAAAGAATTCATGTTTTTTTTCTTCTTCGAAAATCATTATTTTCGTAGACGATATGAGAACCAAAAAAAAAAAAAAAAAAAAAAAATGGCTACCAGTTTCAAGTTTTTTCATTATGATTTTTTTTTTCATTTGAATTCTCTTCATCATCATCATTAAACTTTTCAATCGATTAGCGTGTATGAAACAGGGATCTGTATAATCATCATTTATTATAATAATAATAATCATTATGTGAATTATGAATAATCATCGATCGATCGATTTGATCGATTTGATCGATACACAATGAATGTGGAAAACAAAAAAAAAAAAAAAAATTTCAACCGTCAAAGTTGAAATGAATATGTGAATGGACAAGAGTGGGTGAAATTATTCATTCATCTAGCAGATATGAAGCTTAGATAAGCAAAAAAAAAAAAATTTTTTTGAAACAGCAAAATAGAAAAAAAATTGATCATCAAAGATTATTCATCATTTTAAAGTTTTTTTTTCTTTATTCTTCGTTTGAAAAATAGATATAGAGAGAGGAATTCCACTACCACACTGAATATATCGGTATCGCATAAATGATTGATTCATTCATTTAAGTTGGTAGTGTTTTTGTTGTTTTGAACAAAAACAAAAAAAAAAAATTTTTTTTTCAACCAAAAGTCATGCTATTTTTGTTGTTTATTATTCAATTCAACAGAACAGTAACCAATTTTCATCATTGTCAATATTGTTGTCCAATTTTTTTTTCACCCATAAGATGTGGCCAAAACACATGTGTATAACATCCATCGTGGAACATTTCCATTATTAAAAATTTTTTTTCTTCTAATATTTTCCATCTCGATTTTTAACGATTAGACGTTTTTTTTTCTTTCTTTTTTTCTTTCCACCACTTCTCTCTCTCTCTTCCTCTACACTTAGTTTTTACACACGAAAAGATTGAGAAAACAAAAAAATTCAAAGCAATTTTATGGCTATGCGAATAAGAATGAAAAAAACCATCAAACTATCGCTGTCGTTTTTCATTTTGTTTTTTTTTTGCGAATGAAAAAAAAATTCAATGCGTGCGTGTGGGTGGGTGAATGAATCGGCTAAGTTAATCAAATTTATTTAAAAATCGATTCTTTTCTCTCTCTCTCTTTTTTTGGATCTAAAACCAAAAAAAAAAAAAAAAAAAAAAAAACCGAACAACAATAAATGTATGGAACACACACACACACATACACGTTTTTAGGCTTTCTATTCTATTCAATTTTTTTTTCTCTTTTTTACATTTGGTCCTTAATTTATTATTATGATTATTAGTGGCATATTGGCAGCGGTGGTGGTGGTGGTGGTAGTGATGGTGGGATTCATTTATGATCCAGAAGAAAAAAAAAGAAAAAAATGGAAATATTGAAAGCAACAACAACAACAACAACAAAGCAGCAATAATAACACGAAAATACCTAATTTCATGATATGAAACAGCTTACGTAATAACAATACTAATACCTATATAACATATAATGCAAACAAATTGGTAGAGAATCAATTTATGAATTAAGATTATTAAATTTCAAGAGAGAGAAAAAAAACTATTCTCTTCGCATTCATTTTACACTGCACTTGAAATTGAACGAAGGCGAAAAAAT
Organism: Dermatophagoides farinae; assembly: GCF_024713945.1. NCBI lineage: Eukaryota > Metazoa > Arthropoda > Arachnida > Sarcoptiformes > Pyroglyphidae > Dermatophagoides > Dermatophagoides farinae. The sequence goes on along the minus strand of NC_134686.1, from coordinate 1,432,302 downwards.
TAGCAAGAATAAGCGGGGAATAAAAAACTTCTTGTTGTTTTTTTTCTTGAATATAGCGAAAATCATCATTAAATTGGACACAATTTGGACACAAAAGAAGAAGATTGGAGAATTATCATCATAATAGAAATAATTCCATTTTTCATTGGTAAAAGTAAAATAAGTTCTCATCTAATAATGATGATAATTGATCATATGAAAAAATTGTGAATCGAAATGAAAATGAAAATAAAAATAAAAAAAAATTTCGGCCAAATGGAAAATATTTATTATTGGGAAATTGGGAATGATAATATATACGAGTAGGTAAATTCATCATCATCATCATCACAGGTGTATACCGGGTAATGTGATAAAACATCACCATCATCATCATCATTGAGTGGTCATAATTTTGTTATGTAATAAAAATAAAATAAAAAAAACGTGAAATCACGTATAATTGAGATGTTTTTCCTCTTCGCTTATTATTTTTTGATTTTCGTTGAAACAAATCAAAAAAAAGCATTACGTGCTTATGAGCAATTTTTCATGATGATAATTTTCGATTGATGAAATTGTTGTTGCTGTTGCTGTTGTTTTTCATCATTTTTTTTTGGAACTAGCCAAACTTTTTCCTTTGAATAGTGAATATTGAATGGAATTGGATTCGGAATGGATTTTTTTCCACTTTTTTTGAACCAGAATTTAATGTTTGAAATAAAACTGAATGAATGGAAAAAAAGTATTGAACAGGGAACCATACATGTAACATTTATATTGGTTAAACAATATGTAATGATGGAGAAAACCATCAACCACACACACACACACACACCATACACACAAAATATTGATTGTCGTTATCATTATCAATCGAAAGAAAGAAAAAAGGAAAGAAAAAAAAATCGAAACCTAAGAACATACACCTAAACCTGATGATCGTTTTTCCATCGTTTTCAACATTGTTTTTGCAATAAAAAAAATCGGTCAATTGATTATGAGATTTTGGAACAATCATCATTATTCCAATGGTACAGAGAAATAAAATTGTATCGATTTGTCCAGGATTTACTGCATACTTTATTGGGTAAATTTGAATTTTTTTTTTAAATTTGCGTCATACGATACATATGGGACAATTTTTTCTTCTTTATCGGGGTTTTTTTCTGGAAAATTTTTTTTCCGAGTATTGACATAATGGGATAGGAAGAAGAAGGAAAAATAAAGGGTCAAATATAAAGAAAAAAGTTCAAAACAAATTTCCAATTGAATAAACTTTGATCTACGTTGTTCTAATACTGAACCGAAGAATAAATGGTGAACAAAAGAAAGAAAGAAAAAAAAATTTCGTGAAATTTTTTAAAAAAAAATCACAGATATCGTTACACAACGTGGAACACACACACACTCACACACATAAATCGTCGTTGTGGCCGCAAAAAATATTTTGTCCGGGTGGCATACAAAATAAAAAAACGGGTAAAAAAATGGGAAACAAGAAAAAAAAACGAAGATAAAAAAAATAAAAAATATCGGTGGCTGGCATGTATATAAATCGATTAATATATGTGAACCACACCACTATAATCACAACTACCACCACCACCACCACCACCCATCATCAATGATATGCTGCCATGTTTCGAACGAGAACATCGATGATGATGATGAAATTATTCATAACGAGCTTTTCACATTAACAATAACCAAAAAAAAAAATTTTACATACATTGAATAATTGTGAGTGTATGTATGATGGTGAGAAAAACGATTGTTGTGAAGAATATTCTTCTTTTTCTTCTTCGTTTTTTTCTATTCTTGATGTTCATTATCTTAGTTTTTTTTCTTTTTTTTTCATAATTCAAAAAAAGAAAGAAAAAATCTCTCTCTACATGTGTGTGTGTGTAAATAAAATCGTGAAGAACCGATATTTGAAAATAGAAAAAAAAAATCTCAAGAAACGATTGAAATGATGTGGTTTTGTTCCCGATTTTTTCCTCCCTCTCTCTCTCTACTCCTTGATGATGATGATGATGATGATGGTTGTTGTTCTGGTGGTGGTGGGTGGTGGTGGTATTTTTTTCTGGTTTTGTTATCATAGTTATGGTGATGTGTTTGTGGTGAATGTAGTAGACAGTAAAAAAAAAGTTCAAAATGATTAATGAATGAATGAAGAATATATCATACGCCGAATGAATGAGAATTTTGTTTTTTTTTTTTTTGATTCGCCATTCAAAATCCTTATGAATCCTTTTTTTTCATTCGGGTGATATTCTCGTGTAAATCTCTATTTTTCAGATATTGTGTGTGTGTGTGTGTGTGTGTGTGTGTGTGTGTCTAACTACTGCTACTGTGTGTCTTGAATTAGCTAAAAAAGTTGATGGGAAATTTTTCAGAAAAGAAAATTTAAATAATCGAAAAAAATCTAATTCAAACGATTCATACCATTAGTCCATTTTGCTTTATTTGATCGTGATTTATGTTGATTATTAATAAATGGCCATTTTGTTGTTGTTGTTGTTGTTGCCGCTGTCGTTGTAGTTGTTGTTGTAGTCGTTGTTGTTGTAGTTGTTGTTGGTTTAGGTGTAGGTGGTATTGGTGGTGGTGTTTCTGTTGATTGATTGATTGATTGATTGATGGATTGATTGAACAAAAAAAAAACAAAACAAACAAATTAGTCAACTAAATGAATCAGGGAGCTAAATTTTGTCATTAGAAACTTACCATACAATCGAATCATTCCTTCTTTTTTACCGATACTATTTTGACCACTACATTTATAGCTACCATAATCGGCCATTTGAAGATTACGTATTATCAATTTCATTGTTGTACGATAACCATTTTGTTCTTCTTCAAAATGATATTTTTTCTTTCTATTAATACCATTTCGATTATTATTATCATTTAATCGATATGATGATGATGATGAATAAGAAACATAATGGTCATTTTGTTGTACATTTAATTTCGAACGGATATTATACAATTGTTCTATTGTCGTTGTTGCTGATGCTGCTACTGCTGCAGACGATATTGATCCATCATTATCATCATCACCATTATTATCACCACCATTCATTATTTTATCCAAACGATGACCATCACTATTTAACCAAAAAGTTTCCGGTTTTGGTGATGCATCTACATCACAACCAAGTTCAACATCACTACCAATATAGCTACCAATCAATTGTTTATGGACACGAATTTTAGGAGGAACTAAAAACATACACAGATACATACATACACACACACACACACACAAACATTATTATGATATATGAATGAAAAGAATATATTTTTATACACTTACAATTGACTTGTATTACAATCCGTTTACTAACCGCTGGTTGTACACCATTATTTGCAATACAAAGATAGGCACCCATATCATCGCGTTTTATTTGCGTTATATTCAGATATTCTCCTTGCCATTTTGGTTCTAAACAGAATAAGATTGTGATAAAAAAAAATCATTAATATTATTGATGATATCGATGGAGAGAGAGAGAAAAAAAAGATGGAGAGATTACCGGCAATTTTTTTACCACCATATTGGCCAAGATTGAGCGATTTTCCATCCTCACGACGCCATGTAACCGAAGGCATTGGATAACCAATGGTGGCACATCTTAATGACACTTTTGAAAGCTCATCAACAATTGTATCGGAGCTAGTAAGCTCTTCATTTATCACAGGTGGCTCTATAAATAAATGAATGATAATGATAATGAAAAATAGAATCATAGAATCAAATCGAATCAAGAAAAAAAAGTTATTTAATCCTTTTTTTTATTCTCTTTCTCTCTTTTTCTCTACAAAATGACTAAATAAAATATGGTAGAATATTCTGAACTGAATTTTTTTTTTTGACATTTTCATTTCACAGTAAGAATTAATGAATCCCATACACATACACATACCATAAACATCAAGATAGCCGATTTGTGACAGCATAGTTTTGGCATTTATTTGGCACATATAAAGACCACGATCAATAACTTGTATACGATTTATATGTAAATACCAATGATTTTCATTCTGTGTGACACGATATTTTCCTTCATCTTCATTCATCAATGTATGTGTACCTAATGTTAATAATGTCGGTGTTGAATTGTCATCCATTTTGAGCCATGCAGGCTTTTATTTTTGGTGATCATGGAAATGAAAATGCAAAATGCAAAATGAAACAAAAATTGAATTTTTAATCACTTGAAATCCAATTCAAATATCATGATATAATGCAACTTACTTTTGAAGGACCATTATGATTCGTTACACATTTAAGTATGGCCGTACGACCAACAGTGGCTGTTACATTTTCAATTGGTAACATATATAATCCAGGAGCTGATTTTGAATATTGTTGTTGTTGCTGTTGCTGCTGTTGTTGTTGTTGAGCTGAATAAAAATTTCGATGATGATGACTTTGGTGATTATTATTCGAATTAATCGATTCATTTTCATTGATCATTCGTTCTTGATACGAAACAATTTCATCTGTTTTATGTGATTTTCTTATTCGTCGTCGTCGTCGTTGTTGTTGTTGTTGTTGTTTAGGTAATGATGATACGAATGATGAAAAGGCGTATCCAGACGACGACGACGACAATGACGACGATAATGTTGACCTTTTTTCTTTTTTATTCATATCGATATTCATTGAATCAAGTGGATGTAATAATGATGATGGCAAATAACGACGTATTTTATTATGATTTTTATCATCATTAGAATGATGATGATATGAATGGTGATTGTTATGATGGTGGTGACCATGATGATCATTATCATCAATATGTCTAATTTTTTGTTCACATAATGATTGGAAACGGGCGTTATCATCATCATCATCATCATTATCATCTGTTATTCTGGACAAAGGCGTCAATATCGTTGTTGGTGTTGTGGATAACAATTGTTGTTTTTTTACATTGAGCTTTTTTGATCCAATTGACCATATGTATGATGGTTCTTGATCTGTATAATTATATTAAATAAAGAAAATACAAATATACCATTACAAAATGCATGAGAGAGAGAGAAAAAAAAAGAAAAAAAAAAAAAAAACCAAAACCACAAACATGAAAAAACAAAATTTCTTCAATGATCAAGATATATGTAGACAAATATTAAACTTGACAAATCATCAAAGTCACACACACACACACAGTCAAAGCCGTGGCTGTGATACTTCAATTTACAAATCTCTTGAACAAATCTTAACAAAGTGGTTATGGTTGTTGTTGTTGTTGTTGTTGAAAATAGTGTTAAAAAACAACAACAACAACAACGACCAGAATCTTTAATAATCATTGCGGCCTCAATCGAGTCAAGTGTTTTATTCGATGGATAATATGACTTCAACAAACACACAAGTGAACAAAAATGATGACAGAATAAATATACAGATAAAAAACGATGATAATTGGTTCTTATGGTGATTTTTTTTATAGCTTGTCCAGTGTTTATTTATTTTTTTTCCAGTGAACAAAAAGATTGATTTAAAGAGCGACAAAATAAAAAAAAGAATAACTGTATTTGTGAATTGGTCGCCAATCCAGAATTTTCAAGTGGTTCACACACACACACTGGTTTCTGTCTCACACAACAAACAAGAATCCAGAATCTAATTTTTTTTCGGTATTTAATTATTATATGGGACAACAAATAGATTTGGTTCTTTCTGGTTGTTGTTGGTCTGTTTGTCTGTTGGTCGATTACATGATATTTAATTCTATTCGATCGATTGTGGATCATTATTTTTTTTTCTTGTAATCAAAGATTGAATTTCATTTTGATTGAATGAGAATAATAATAAAAAAAACGAGTGTGATGAATTTTTGATTAAAAAAATTGTAATCAAAATGATAATCGTATGCAATACACACACACACACACACAGACACAGACAGAAATCACAAAACCGAAAATTATCGAACCATGATGAATCATGCGATATATTTTTATTAATGATGAATATTGATGTTGAATTAATGAATTAATCAAGAGAAAACAAAAATAAAGCAATCAACCATAATCATCATCAAATTGAATTCTTTTTTTTTTATGCTGGGTTGCCATTATCTAGAATTCTGTGTATGTATCAGCTGATGTTGTTCAAATGTTCAAGATGATCATTTATGGCCATGATCTTTCCTGGTGTTCTTATGATTCTAAAAAAAAAAATTTTTCAGGGATTTAAAATCAAATTGATATGTTTCGTAATTTATTTTGTTTCATTTCTTATCTTCACTGATGATTTAAAGATTTTTAATCATCACCATATAGACCATTTCATTCACGTATAATAAAGTTATTATCAAAGCTCGAATTGCATTGAGGAGAACAAATTAATCGTTTTTTTTCTCTCTCTCTTCGTTTTGTTTCATCGTAAATGATCATCATCAACATCCGTTCAAATTAGAGGATTAACGTAAATGATGATAAAAGAAAGAATCGGCTATAAGAATGCTGCAATTGACACACACACACACTCGAAGACATTAGTCCATTTTGGTGGAAACCATGTGGTGAAATTCTGTGGATCCATTATTATCATCATCGTCATTATTATCATCGTTGACCATTCAAAATAATGGCTTCATAATTGATATATTTAGTGATTATTATCATGAAACGAATTTTTTTTTCTTTCTTACCGAATAATTGTGATAATTATTTAAATTGTAAATCACCAGCCATTCTATATAAATCTATCTAATATGATCATAATCAATTTATTTTTTTATCGTTACAAATGAAAAAAAAATAAATAAATGGTTGAATAAACACAATGTTTTTCTTTTTCATCAATCATTTCATTATCGAATGATTGATTTGATTTGATTGATTGATTGATTGATCAATTGACTACGTTATTTTATGCTAAGATTTTTTGTATTTTGAAATAAAATTTGTAATGGATAACTAGGAATTTTTTTTTTTTTTTGAAATGAATTTCATTTGATGACCCAGTTTTTTAGGATATCACAATGATTATTGTACACACACACACACACACACACATCGATTGAATTGAATGAATTGTTTGTTCTTGTGTCAGCCATTTGACAGCTTGTCTTTGGGATTTTGTTTTTTCTAAGAGAAATAGAATCGTTATGAAAGAATTCCCAAGTCACACACACACACACACACACACAACAAACAAATCTGACATTTGAAGATTTTAACCGATTTTTAGAAGATGAGAATCAGAAAAAAATGTTTAATTATTTTGATTCTTTTTTGGTTTGATTTTTTTTCTCATTTCAAACATTGACATCATCAGGAATCATTGTGAATTCAATTGAATTTGTTTTTTTTAAATCATTTCAGTGTTCCTGTATCTCGAGAATAAAACGCTAAACAAAAACAAAAAAAAAACAAAAAATTCAAAATTCTGAACAAACCAACCATCAAAAAAAAAGTTTTTTTTTTGATGGTTTTCAATCATCATAAATGATAATGATGATGACCATTATCATCATGTAGAATATTCTTGGATAATAATGGAGAAGAACTAGCATATTCCGCTGCTGCTGCTGTTTCTGCTATTCACAGATACACAGCATCACCATCACCATGTGCTTGTCAATCGGTCGATTGATTTTCTCTGTTATTCACATAATATAATCATATATATGGTGATTCTTTTTTTTCTTTCTCTTTTTTTTTGGTTAGTTAGTTTTTTTTCCCTGTCGATTGAGATTGAAATCGAGTTGGAATACAATAAAATGAAATAAAAAAAAACTTGAAAAAAGGGGACAATCATTCTGTGTTCGTGTGTGTGTTTGATTTAGCCAAATAACAAAATAAAACATACACCATATACAAATGACAAGATAGAATCGCTTAGAATCGATCGATCCATCCGCTTAATTGGTTCAAATAGAAAAAAAACTTGAATTTCTGTATTGAAGAAATATGGCCAATTCAAGTAGGAAACAAAACAAAAAAAAACATGGAAAAAGACATCACATTGTCCAAGCAGATCAATTGATTTTTGACTATCCACCACCACCACCAATTGGCTAGACAGACCGGACTGTATTTTTTTATTCGATTTTTATTTTCTAAATTCTCAAATAGTGTCCGCATACACACACACACACACACATTTATTCGAATAATCATGTAATCTTGAATCAGAGATGAATAAAAATTGATACAATCACACACACACGCACACAAAAAAATCAATTCAGAAAAAAAACACCATCTTATATCGAGAGAGAGTATATCAATACCATCATCAAAAGGCTAATTGAACTTGTTCATTTGTCGATTCTTGCCGTTTTTTTTTCTTCATCCAGAATACAAAATGGAATCGTTTGAAAATGAATGGTCACGATATTAGTAACTGTAGTTGTTTAGATACCAAAGCTGAAATCAATTTTTTTTCTGTTTGTTTGTTTGTTTTTGGGGTGCTCAAAATTGTTTATTATCAACAATCATCATCACTGAATCTCAGTTGTTTTTTTTTGGTTCTCAAATTAATTTGTCTTCAGGGTGAATCTTTGAATTCGTTTCTCGATTAGAATCATAACAGGGGAAGAGACAGAGAGACAAAAATTGTCAAAATTATAATTGAACAAAAAAAAACAATCAAAACAAGACACACACACACACACAGACAAATCGATTACAAGTTTCAATTAACTTTGTCTCCACCCAATCAAACTACATATTACCGTGAATAAGTTTTATTGAATGGAACCAAACAGAAAAATAAGACAATTTCCATGCAGAAAATTCGGTCTTAAGTAATGCAAAAGTTTTGTCATTCACACACACACGAATATTTGTCATATTTTTCAGCTTTATCAAGTTTTTACCAAGAGAGAGAGAGAGAGAAACAAAAACCGATGTCATTTAAAGGACTTTTTCTCTCACGGTTTCTCTAGTTCTATGAATGAACGGGTTTTTCTCAATAACAATAACCGTTTGACAGAATGGGTACAGAATATTGACCTCACACATCAAAAGTTTTTTTTTCCTCTTCAATAAAATAAGGATGGTTGTTGGTGATGATAATCATCATCGTCATGGAAAATCTAGACATTAAAATGATGATGATGAAAATCGGGAAATCAAAAACAACAAAAACAAAAACAGAAAAAAAAAGTTTTTCATTGAGATGACCCCGATGAAACAAAAAAAAAAATGTGGTCAGTACAAATATATGAATGACCAAAATTTATGAATTACCGAAAAAAAAGGGTTATATAACTGGAGAGAAAACTTTTCTTTTTCATTTGTGTCTGTGTGTGTGAGAAAAAAATGGACATTACAAACCTGTTATTGACAAAAATGAATCATCATCAACATTGTCGTTGTTTTCATTGAAAATGGTTTTTAAATTATCATGATCATCATGATGATGATGTTGATGATTCATTGGATGCGTTATTGGATTATTATTATGATGATGATAATGATGATGATTTGATGATGTTGATGATGAAACAATGACGATCATGTTTATCAAAAATAGATATACAATGATTACATATAACAATGATGATGATGAACAATAAAATCGTTGATAATGGTGATGTTGATGATGAAATAATGATGATGATGATGATGATGATGAAGGCAGAAATGGATTATTTGAAAATTTTTCAATTCCAAATCGATCCAAATATCGTTTCATTTGTTGTTGTTGTTTCATTTTGACAGCCATTGTTTCCCAATCTTTTTCCATTTTTTTTTCATTCGTTTTTAAAAATTCATATTTTTTTAGCCACACTAAAAATCAATTATTTCAAAATATCAAAACAACTGCATAAACAAAATGAACCCAGTTACATTTTTTTTGTGCCTTTTTGTTCATTTACATATATATAATATATAATTATTGTCGGATTTTATCGTAGAGAATATTCTGTTGTTGTTTTTTTCTGTTTTTTTGTTTGCTTGCCACCAAGTTTTCCATAAATCAATTCAATTCAATTTTTTTTGATGTTGTTGAATAGAAAACACACACACAGAATGACAAGAAGATTATCAAACGAAATAATAAACAACAACCATTGATGATGATGATGATGATGACGAAATTCTAAACACCACTATATGGGAATTGGAAAGAAATTTTAAAATTAAAATTTAATTTAAAGTTTTTTTTGTTGTTGTTGTTTCTGTTTGACAACATCATAAACAAATCAAATTGTAAATGTTTTCAAATATGTAAATCATTTCCAATTCAAATTGGGAATTGTATGTAACCAAAAAAAGAAAAAGAGCGGAACAAGACATAATAATAATCATTAGTGATGATGATGATGATAATCTGACATATGGCCATGTAGAATTATCAGAGAGAATATTCTACGTCAGTGTTTTAAAAAAGAATATTCTGGACCAAAAAAAAAAATTGAAATGAAATGGGGAAAACAAATTTTTTTTTATTCATTCATTCATTAAAATTTTAAATTCTCTCCCATTTTTTTCCTGTTATTCAACTTGTTCGTTTGATTGCTCATCAGAATAGAAAATAACATTTCAATGTAAATGAGAATTGAGAGAAAAAAAAACAACAAACGACAACAACAACAACAATACAAAACGACAACAACAACATTATTATTCATCGTAATCATTTGAATAATTTAAATATGAATTTGTCGTTTTTTCTTCTTCATTTTTTTTTGTTTCTATAAGTGGTTTGTCACACACACACACATGGTTGATATGGTTACTTTTTCTTTTTTGTAGAATTTTTTTTTTTTTGTTCAAACGACAACAACAACAAGAATGGCAATCAATATGATAATCAATCGAATTATGAATGACTGAATGAATGGTCAAAGAATTTTTTTCGTTTTCCACTCATGTATATACAGATGGATGGTTGAGAAATGAATGAATTTTTTTTTTTTTTTTTTGGGAAAAAAATCGATATCCAAAAACAAAACAAAACGACGACGACGACAATAAAAGCCTAAAAAAAAGCCTGTTGCTTGTGTATCTATCTCTACATTTGTTTTGTAATGGTGGTGAAATAAACAAAATCATTGAGATGAATAAAACAAACAAACAAACACGCAAAATATTCAATGGTCAAGAATCATTATGATAAAATGAGGATGTGATTGATTTAAAATAAAAACACGTGTTGTGTGTGTGTGTGTGTGTATGTAAACAAACCGAAATAAAACGGGTAATAATAACCAGCGAAAATAAAAACAAAAACAAAACAGAACAGAAAAAAAATGTAATTTTTAATTGACAATTATAACAGGATAATTACAATACAATCAAATGTCACAAACACACACACACACACACAGACAGGCAGACAAATGAATAAAAAAAAGAGAATTCGGTAGCAATAAAAAATTTTTTTATTGCCAAACAAAACTAGTGTGTGTGTTGTACGATATTCTAAATAACAATCTGTTTCACACAAATTCAATGTACAACATAGTCACATTTTTATGGCCTCTTGAATGAACAGAAAAACTTTTTTTTCATTCATTCATGTTGAATAAACCGTACAATGTAAATAATAATAATAATAATAAAAGTGAAATAAAATAAAGATTATATATTGGCCATTTGATGGTAACCATTTGATGGAACAAAATTGAATGAATGAAATGAATGAAAAATAATGTATATATAAACAAAAAAAAAATTGAAATGGATATTGCCAAGTTCGATATGTTGATATTATCATCATCATCATGGTATAATGATGGTTAATCAAAATAAACAATATACCGACATATCGATTGACCTTTTTTTTGTTGTTGTTGTTGAATGTCATTTGTGCAACAACATAAACAAAAAAGAAAAGAAAATCCAAGAGAAAAAGAAAATTTCAAGTTTGATTTTCAATTATCATTATGGTGAATATTCCCATAATAAACGAATATACCACGCACCGAATAATGGATAATAGACATCATCATCATCGTCATTGACAACCAGAATAAATCGGAATAAATCATGTTTTTTTTTGTTTGTATTCGAATAACTGGCAAACCAAAAGATTGACAAAAAAACCAACCAACCTAACCAACCAATCAATATATAATCGGATCAATAAATGGAGATAATAATCTGGTTGTAGGTCAAAATCCCGAAAACAAAAACCCCGAAAACCGAAACACCGAAACCAAATGACCGAAAACAAAAACCCCGAAAAAAAATTATCCCGAAAAAAAATTATCCCGAAAAAAAATTATCCCGAAAACAAAAACCCCGAAAACAAAAACCCCGAAAAAAAATTACCCCGAAAACAAAAACCCCGAAAACAAAAACGTAGAAAATGGCTTGTTCCCTTAAACTTTAAAGCTTAAAGAATTATTCGACCAAACTGAATAGAATCAAGGATAAATAAGTGAAATTTGGATTTAAATTTCCAATTTTAAACGAACAAATGGTGATAATTATATAATATAAATGAATAATATAATAATATAATGTAATATAAATTATATAATTCGAATCCTAATTGATTCGGTCAATGAATCGTATTGACGATAAATTGACATCAATTTGCCTTCTCAAAAAAGATCGTGTTGGAGCGAAATTTGTAATTTTGGATGTTTCACCTCAAGTTTGAAAACGGACAATTTATTTTCAAATTAACTGATCATTCACATAAAAAACTGACCAAAATTGATATATTTACCGATCATTTTCAACTGACCAAAACTTTTAAAAAATTACTGACCAACCCCTGTAAATGTAAAAATGCTCTAGTCTGCTCAAAATGCCATGGTAATCATGAATCACGAACATACACTTCATCTAGTCAATTATTTAGTTGTGCTTATTGTTTGTGGTGGAATCAACACAGGAAAAATTAGTCTAGTTCTGAATTAAATGTCAATTATTCAGTTTTCTGTGAAGAATGTCCACAATATAAGCTAGCAACCGAACATTATCATAACCACATCGATTATGGATATTGAGCAAAGACAAACTAAAATTCCGGTTCAAAATTTACAACATAGTTTGAAATCTATTGATCTATTAACCACAACTTCGAAATGCTGATTTTACTGAAGCGAGCCAATGTTCATATGAAAGTAGTTCTTTGAGAACAAGGCTAGAAACAGTTATTATCAAATTTGAATCGATTGAATCAGAATCGTGTACACTGATAAACATCGTTGCGTTATTATTATGAGCATGTTACGATCAAATTCAAAATTAGAACAATTGGCTGATCGAATTATGATGAACCAGAATGGTACAATGAACACCATCATGAATGAATTCATTGTATATGATGAAAAGGCCAAATCTCAATCTTAAGAAAAAGTTTAAAAATAATATAAAATGCCCATTTTGCCATAAAATTGGACATAAAGTTGAAGGATGTTGGACGAAACGAAAAATTGATTCCAATAAAACAGAAGTTTCTCCATCAACATCATCTAATGATAAATCTTCTTCTAGCTCATCATTTTCACAAAATCAAATAACAAAAATAAGAAGAAAGCTGCAAAATTGTTGATGTTGAAATGTGCTGAAAAATTATCAGATATCTGGATACTTGATTCTGGATGTACTTCTCATACAACGATTGATAAAAATTTGCTTATGGATCAAGAAGATAAACAGATTGAATTTGAATTGGCTAATGGTAATACAATTACATCAAAGAAAAATTGGTAATGTTGTTATTGAACCAAAACCAAATTGAAAAATGTGGCCTATGGTGGTTTCAGTTCAAATTTGATATCTGTTCGAAAATTGATTGAAGGCGGTTTTAAGATAAATTTTGAAGAAAATGTGGCCCAAATAACAAAAAATGAAATTTCATTTAATCTATGGATTATTGACAACAAATTAAAAAATATCATCATGAATATCTAGATATTAATTTAAAATTTAAAACTTGTGGTGATTGTATGATGAATAAACTAGATCTAATGACTTCTTTTCGTAGAATCCGGTACATGAAATTTCTCACAGTAATAGTGTTAATCCGTTCATTTAAAGTTTAAGGGAACAAGCCATTTTCTACGTTTTTGTTTTCGGGGTTTTTGTTTTCGGGGTAATTTTTTTTCGGGGTTTTTGTTTTCGGGATAATTTTTTTTCGGGATAATTTTTTTTCGGGGTTTTTGTTTTCGGGGTTTTTGTTTTCGGGATAATTTTTTTTCGGTCATTTGGTTTCGGTGTTTCGGTTTTCGGGGTTTTTGTTTTCGGGATTTTGACCTACAACCTAATAATCTCCAAATCATTCGTATCAATCATCATCATCATCATATGTTGATGATGATGATTGAAAAACAAAACATTGAAATCATAAACGATTTTGATATGACAAATTGAAACTTTAATAGTGGACACAGGCAATAACTTGATTCAATCATTCATTGAATGATTATAATCCGATATAAACGTTTTTTTTGTGGCTGTCCGAATTCATGTGATCATTATGATGATGATGGCCAATAAGATTTTTTTTTTTTGGTGAGGAAAAAAATATCGCAATAAACTATGGCGACCGATAGAATTGAAATGAAATGAAACGGGGAAATAGAATGAAAAAAAATGCCAAGAAACCAAAGTGAAACAAAAATATGTCAAGCAAATTTGGGGCAAAAAAAAAATTCTAGAATTGGATTTGTATTCTTTGTTTCTTTGATTCTACGAAATAGCCAAAAAAAAAAAAAAAAATTCCAAGACATTTAAAGATAGGGGAAAAAATACGAATATCATACGATCGTCATGGGCAACTATGAAATGAGAGATGAAATGAAAATGAAATGGAAAAAAAACATCCTGGAAACAAAGAAATGAGAAATCTAGTCATAGGAAGAAAATGAAAAAAAAAAATTTTTTTCGTAAAGATTTTCATTGGAATTTCCATCCACCCAATGATGAAAAAAAAAAATTTTCGTTTTGTTTCAAAATCAACGACGACGACAGCGACCACCATCACCATACCCACCCATCATCGTTTGTTTCGTTTTTTTTTCTCTCTCTCTCTCTCAAAATGAATTCCAGAAATCAGGAGGAGAAGAAAATGAAAATTCTGTACAGAATTCCGCCATTTCATTATATTATGATATATATTCTCTCTCTCTTGAACATCGGACAAACCATTTTCATTTTTGTTGACCACCACGATGACCACCACCATATGCATCATCATCATCATCATCCATTTAAAGATTGAAATTAAGGTTAGAATGATGATGAAAAAAAAAGATTGAAATGAAAAAAAATTTTTTCCATGAATCTCATTTTCACTGAAAAATCAAAACAAATAGCCCAGTAAACAACATCAACAACAATATCTTTCATCACCTGAATATGAATGAATTGAAATCATTCGTGCGGAGCCTTTTTTTTTTTTTTGTTCACTAGCTCGCTGATGAAAAATGTCTTCGTTTTTTTTCACAATCAACCAACAGAAAAAAAACAACAACAACAAATAGCACGGTGATTGTTGAACGGGGTTTTTCTTTTCTAAGAATAAGAAGAATATTCGGTCACTCGTAATGCAAGCACATTCTAATCATCATCATCATCATCATCATTACAATTATGGTTATGAATTCTTTGTTCATCAAATTCGTTGAAACTTTTTTTTTTACTGGTTGTTGTTGTTGTTGTTGTTGTGTTTCAGAGTACTGGTCGATTATCATCATCATCATCATCATCCAAAAACAAAACGGTGAAAAAAAAACGAAATGAAATGAAATGATCAAAATGAAACAGCAGAAAAAAATACTTGAAGAAAAAAATTCTTCACTAAAACGGAACAGGAAACGATGCAGTAATAAAAGAATTTTAAAGAAAAGAAAATGAAGAAAAAAAACTTGAAAAAGGCATCATTTCGTTCCTTTTCTTTTTTTTTTTTGCTGTTTTGTTTTGTTTAGATTTTCATTGTCGGCAACGACAACGAGAAAGAGACATCATCATTAGGATTATTGTATTGTGTTACAATGTATTTGAGAGCGTTTGTTGTTGTTGTTGTTGTTGTTGTTGAGTCAAATCAACAACAACAACAACAAACCAAAGTCAAAAAAAAGAATCACTAATCATAGAGCTCACATCCACACATAATAAATAGTCACCATCATCATCATAAAGATCATATCAAATGTTCATGATTATATAATCTTGATGATGATGATGATGATATTAATGGAAATGACATTTACCAATGATGATGATGATGATGATGATGACAATAAAAAACACACACACACACACAAAATGAAACAAACTTGAGAGATTTTTTTTCCTTTGAATCGCATCTTTTTTTGTTTGGAGAATTCATTCATTCATTGATTCATTCATATTTATCTTTTTCATTGTCATCATCATCATCATCATATTGGTCATGAATTGATGACATCAGCTCCATTCACCATAATATATCGATACGGATAATGGTGATGATGAATGTTCAATATAAAATAAATCCAAAAAGCAAATATATTAGACATTTGTATTTATATTAAATGGCATGATTATCGTTGAAATATGTTATCGTTTTTTGATAACAACAACAACAACAACAATGAAATAAAGAAAAAAAAAATCAAATGCACACACATGCGATTTGTCATTGTATCACAGAATTTTTTTGTTGTTGTTGTTGTTGTTCGTTCGTTGTTATCGTCAAGTTTTTTTTCTTTCATTCATATATGATTCCATGGCATTTGATCTTGAGTTGAGCCAATATTTAAAGGGGAGACACACACACACACACACAGAATGCAATTGAATTTGTTTAGCGAATCATCATCATCATCATCATCATCATCATGATGGAAAAATGGAAAAGCAAAAAATTTCAATGGCAAAAAAAATTGTTTGCGGTTGTTTTTTTTATTCTTCTTGACCAAAAAAAAAAAAAAAAAAAAAAATCAAAATATATCATCATCATCATCATTTTTTATTCATACACCATGATTATGATGATGATGATGATATCGATTTTATAAAATTTCGAATTGAAAAAAAAATTTTTTTCTTATTGCACATATTGCCAATAATTTTTCCATATTTTTTCCATCTTTCTCTCTCTCTCTTTTCACGGCTCAATAAAGTTTCAATGGTTCCTGGAACACAACACACACACACACACCGACATAACCAGACAAATATTCAGTAGTTTTGTCATCATCATCATTGTTTGGTGTTGCAAATACATTTTTCATTTTGAACGAAAAAAAAAGAGAAAAAAAAATATTCTAAGTGGCAAGTAATTTTTTTTCTTGTGATTTTCCCAATTCTTTTTAGTCCATTCATTCATTCATCTAAATTCTCTATTTTTTTTCGTTCGATTCTAGAAGCAGACAGAAAAAAAAATTCTGAGAACAGCAACAACAACAACAACAAGAACAAAACTGAAAAAAAAATTTCAAACTCAAAAAATAATTTCAGACTGGTCAACACATGATTCGTATCCTATACTTACAAATGAAAAAAAAAAAATTTCAAAATTCGGGTTAGCCGTTGTTGTTGTTGTTATTGTTGTTGTTGTTGTTGTCGTTGTTTTTTACAAGAAATGTGTAATTATCAACAAAAAAAAATTGAATTATGGAAAATTATCATCATCATCATCATTTGTTTTTTTTATCGTTGTGAAGGACAAAAACAACAAACCCAATGTAGTGTGTAAAATGAAAATTATTTGTTCGTCGATGTAGAGCACCACACATCGATATTATTATTAGTGTCGAAATGAATCAACCATTCACAGCCAAAATTATACACACACACACAATAAATGTATGTATACACGGGAATGATTTATAGACGGTGGTGGTAGCAAAAAAAAAAAAAAAAAAATGACAAATTTAATTACAAACAGTTGAAAAAGAAAAATTTCATAATGGGTGGTGGGAAATAATTTTTTTTTTGTTTTTTGTTACGGTAACAAAAATCAAATGTGACAGTGAAAGTGAGAGAAAAAAAACGAAAACGAAAACGAAATTTTACCCATTTTTTTTTATTTGTTTGTTTGTTTGTTTGTTGATCACATCATAAATTTTCTTTGTGTATGTATGCAATTTACCCGTAGTTACCCGTAGTATTAGTAGTAGTAGTAGCTATTATTATTATGTTGATGATGTTGTTGGTGACAAAAAATTTTTTTTTTTTTTTTTTTTTTGGTCCGTTTGTTTGATTCTTGTAATTCTGTAGAATAAAACACACACACACACAAATGTAGTCATAGAAATTATTTGTTTTTTGCTTTTGTTTTTAATAAATTTTTTCAGTGAAAAAAAAATTCTAGTTTTAATTTAATGAAAAATGGACGTTTGTTGTTGTTGTTGTTGTCGTCGTCGTTGTTGTTGTTGTTGTTGTTGTTGGATCCGGTTAGACGACAATCATTTGATGACCAATTTATTCGACAAGTAAATGATGTGATTCAATCTATTTTTGTTCATTTTGATCATCGATGATGATGATGATGATGATGATACAATTCACTGATGAGAATGATGTTTGATGTTGATGTTTTCATCGTTGTTTATACACGAATAATGATGATGATGATGTTCATCATGATATTCTTTTATAGACTTTTATTCCATATTCACACACATTCACACACACACAGAATGAGAATATGGCATGCACCATGAAAAATTTCATGATGTTGATGATGATGATGATGATGATGATATGGTTTTTATTTCGGCGCAGAATAAAAAAATTGTTCCACTATTATATATTTGATGTTGAATAATGAAAAAAACACAGAACAGAACAAAAAAAAACAGACGACAAAAAACACAAAACAAAGAAAGTATGAAACACATTGTGAAGTGAATAGAAAAAAAAACCGTGTGCGTTTGTGTTTGTGTTTGGAACTTTTGAAATCCAATTGATGATGAATTCGGTTAACAGCAGAATTTTTTTCTCTTCTCCTTTTAGGTTTTAACCAGATTTATCATCATCATCATAGTGTGTGTGTGTGTGTGTGTGTGGGTTTGTAGGTATAGATCAAAGGTGATTGATCGATTTTTTTTTGCTATTATCCAGAAAGAAATATTAAATGATTTTTTTTGCACCAGAAAAAAAACACCAGATTATTGTTTCATCAACAAATTTTTTGTTTTCTTTCTTAATTTTCATCATCATCATCATCATCATCATCACCATCATTGTTGCATAATCTGAGTGTGTGGGTTTTTTTACTACTTTGAACCAAACAAAAACACGCACCAGTGTGAAAAACCCAAATAGAGCTTTCTGTCTGTGCGTGTGTATGTGATGAC
Source organism: Dermatophagoides farinae (assembly GCF_024713945.1). Classification (NCBI taxonomy): domain Eukaryota; kingdom Metazoa; phylum Arthropoda; class Arachnida; order Sarcoptiformes; family Pyroglyphidae; genus Dermatophagoides; species Dermatophagoides farinae. Next base: position 1,413,100 of record NC_134686.1, on the reverse strand, counting down.
ATGTATGAACCGAAAAAAAATACCAGAAAAAAAAGATAGATGAGCAATGAAAAGATCATCATATGATTATGATGATCCATGGAATGTTTGACACTTTATTCTTTCTTTGGTTTGCCTGTTTTCGATGGATAGATGGATGGATTGCTTGTACACTATCTATCTATCTATCTATCATATTTGTATCATATTCTGGACGAGATACCAGCAAGAAAAAAAAAGAAAAAACAAAATACATAGAAAACAACAACAAAAACAGCCATGAACTCGAATGATGGAAAATTACAATTCCGTTTTTTTCATCATCTTCTTATTCTTTGTTGTTGTTGTTTGGTTTTATATATTGTAAATTATGATGATGATCATCATCATCATCGTATGTTTTTCGTTTCAATGGGGGGAAAAAATGGTGGCGTTTTTCTTTTTTGGATTTTTTTTTTTTGAAATCATTCACTAACCGACCTACAGATACATATCATGATATACACACACACACACACACACATACACATACCAAGTGAGAATTGGAGAAATAGAGAAAAAGCAAAAGAGACCATTTCAACCATTCAAGCAAACCAAAAAAAAAAGTGAAAAAAAAACAAAAAAAAAGGAGAGACAGATTACCGAAAAACATTTTCACACACACACAGACAGACAAACAATTTGGTTTTTTTTTGTCTTTTTTTATATGGAATTGAAATGAAATTATGATGAAAATTGAATGAATGAATGAATAAAAATGAAACTGGAACACAAGAATTTTTTTTCTCTCTCTTTTTTCATTCCCAATTCCGTTTTGTAATGTTTGGTCATTCATGCTGTTGTTGTTGTTGTTGCTGCTTGGAATCAGTAGAATGGTTGTAGTTTTTTTTTTCTGCACTAAACACACACACATACACATACACAGAATGTAATAATTAAAATGATCCATCATCAGTGTCTATATATATATGTATGGAGTGTATTATTGTTTTCAAAATACAGTAAAAAAAAAATTCTGTCCACGATTCTGTTTTTTTTTCATTTTTGGAATACATGAATGAATTTGAATATACAGAAAAAAATTGAAACAAAAATTACATGAAAAAAGAATAAAGAAAAAAATGAATGAAAAATTTAATTATTGTGTGTGTGTGTGTGTGTGTGTGTGTGGATTTTTTTATCTTGCATGTGAATTACATTTTTTTTGTTCAAAATTTAGAATATTCCGAGATTGATGATGATGATGATGGTGATGGCCAGATTAACTAACTACAGAATCTACAATTGGGTGGGAGCAATCGTTGTTATATACAACTATCAATTAGAATCGAATCCATTATCAAATGTTACATATGACAGGTGATGATGATGATGATGATGGTGATGGTGGTAAAAAATATTCCTGAATGTCAAGGTCCAATTTTTTTTTCATGAAAATGAAAAAAAATTAAGTGAATTAAGGCAAGAGAAAATTTGGAATTTGGTTTTCTTGGTTTTAACCAATTTAGACAATTGACTTGTCATCATTTCAATGAAAATGAATAGATTGCAAAAAAATTGTATCGGTATATTCTTATCGAATAAGTGGATAAGTGAAACCAAAAAACATTGTTGAAATATAATCTATATAAATGAACACAGTGAAGTTTTTGTTTTATTTTTTTTTCTAATTTTATAAATGGCCAAAAAGAAGAAGAAGAAGAAGAAGAAATAAATTCAATTTGTATCAATTTCCAAACAAAACAGAATGAAAAGTCAATATCATGATCATGATCATGCCAATACCGGATATAACAAACAGGAATGATAGACATTTTGGACATATTGTCATCGTATTTCCCACACGAACATACAAATGGAATGAAATTCAATCGAATCATCATTTGATTAAATTATCTTAATGAAATATTCAAAATTTAAATGTGTACAATGTACAGATGATTTGAAATTCAATTTCAAAAAAAAAAAAAATTTCATTTGAAATGATAAAAGTGGCAAAAAAAAAGTAAAAACTGAAACTTGGACAACAATTCATTGGTACATTCAACAAAATTCATTTGGTCCATTTCAAATTAAGAACCAAAAAAAAAATGCCATGATGAAAAATCAAGAATCAGACAACAGCAACAGCAAAAAAAAATCGGATCTTTTATTACGCATTGTTAGATTTACAAATTTCACACACACACACACACCAAACAAACACTTACAACCGAAAAAACAAACAAACAAACAACCCGACATGTACCCGACAAAAAAAATGAAATGAAATGAAATGAAACGAATAAAGAATAAAAAAAAACGAAAAACAAAAAAAAAATTCAACCAAAAAAAAAAAGCATAAAGTAGCTGAATTTTGTTTTTCTCTTTTGTCGTCGGTTTGTTCCAAACAAAAGAATAACAACAACAACAAACAATGAAGAAAGAAAACAAAAGACAACAGCTTTTTATATTACACAAGTAGCAGTATTTTTTTTTTCTTTCGATAATTTCTATGGTTCATATAATAATAACCATCATCATCATGATCATCATCATCGAACCAAGACAGAGAAAGTCATCCTGTATGGCCAAACATCCATCTATACACCCACGCACATACTTATCTTGTCCTATTATCATTGCTCATTCCGGCATCTTATAATGGTGGCCTTTTTTTCACAGTTAATGATGATGATGATGATGATTATTCATATTCGATTCTTGTTGATTAAATGTGACAGTTTTATTTCATCAAATTTAAATTTGTAACTTCATATACGACAATTTTTTTTTACCACTGATAACTGAATAATAAGATAAATCAAAAGTAAAAAAAAACATCACAACAGCCATCAATATAATCCTATTGTTCCGGAAATTGTTTGTTGTCCGGAAAACCAAAAAAAAAAAAAAAAAAACCAGAAAAAAAATCCAACACAATGGAAAAAAATGCCAATCACATGATCAGACATTAAACATTTTTCGGATGAATATCCAAAAACGTCTTGTGTGTGTGTGTGTGTGTGAATATCTTCGATCCGATATATTCGATCAATCTTACACATCTCGTGTTTTTTTTTCAATGATTTACCAGTGAGAAAAAAAAATCATTGATTATTGATGCGTAAATTGAATGAAATCAAATCAAATTGCCTTTTCTCTCTCTCTGCTCACACCTCCTTTCAAACACTTCCTTCGGGTTGAAGATATGCGGGAGAATTTTTTTTTCATCATCATCATCATTCCAATATATATAATATTTCATCACATGACAGTGAAAGATTTAACCTTAAAGAAATAAGAAAAAAAAAATAACAACAATAATAATAACAAAAATAACAAACAAGAATAACCAAGGAAAAAAAAACTAGCAATAATAATAATCACAACAACAGAATATTCGCATGGATGAATAGATGGATGGATGGATGGATGGATGGATGATGAATGAATGAATGGATCACATGGATGGATGAGAATGAAAAAAAAACCGACGAAGACAAACATTGGAATAAAATAAATGGCAGCTAAAATCAGTTTCGACATTTTCTCACAACAAACTGACAATGTAACAAAATATTTTGTGTGTGTGTGTGTGTAAAACATTTACAATTTCTTTGTCTTGTCATGATATGTCGAATTATTATTTTCTCTCTCTCTCTCTCTCACTTTTTTCCACTGGTTGTGTGTGTGTGTGTATATGATACATTTAATTTTTCATTCCAATTCCTCTTGATTGCATCCTGATGATCGGTTTTTTTTTCTTGATGTTAGTGGTAATGGGATGATGGAATCCTGAATACGATAGGCATATCTATCAATAAATGAATGAATGAATGAACGAAAATCATCAAAGAATCCATTGCATATCATCATCATCATCATCATCATCATGGTAGCTTAGAATCGAAATTCTTATTTTTATTTTTTCCACCATTCACATGGTTGGATTAATCTTTTTTTTCTCTCTCTCTAGCTCATTTGCTTTTTCGTGGCTTGTTTTCTTTTTCACGAGAAAAAAAAACATACCATCAATATACGCTTCTAGCGATTATATTCTTCAATCATTCCGTTCATTATGATGATGATGATGATGATGATGAAGATTGACTGATTGACTGAGAATTCATGACTATGAATTTCAAAAAACAAAAAAAAAAAAAAAAAAAAAAAAAATTCCAAACATTCGTGCTAAATACAATTACTAAATAGTGTTAAAATAATGTGTGTGTGCGTGTGTGTGTATTTGTGTATTTACAACATAAAAGTCAATCATCAATATAATGAATTAGATGTTTGATATGTATTTGACATTTGATTTTATTGATTATTGAATATCTATGGGTAAAATACAGTCGATTTTTTATTTTTTTTGGTTATTTCTACACATCAAACCACCATCATCGTGTTATTAATGTTCAACAATCATCATCATCATCATCATCGTAATCGTTCTAGAAATTTATCTTGATAGTGAAAATGAAAATTTACGTAATTTACTTCAGAAAAAAAAATCATTAACTCATGAAATTTTTTAAACAAAAACAACAACAAAAAAATCAATTTAATTCCACATTAATCGTTGTGTAAGGATTCAGGGAAAGAAAAAAAAAGTGAACAGAATAGAAAACATTTACACCGGCCATGTACGAATTACACACACACACCAGAAAGACAAAAAAAAACATTGATTTCATTAGCATTTTTTTATCCAATCTAATCATTATTGTGATTATAATGAACAAAAAGGAACATCGACGATATATCAAACATATTGATTCATTATATGATGATGAAAAACAAATGACAACGATCTGATTATGATCTACTACTACTACTACTACTACCATCTATCTATCTATCGAATCATTGGCTGAAAATTGATTTATTGTTGTTGTTGTTGTTGTTGTTGTAGAATTACTTTTATGGTTTGATTTTTTTTGTTGTTATTTTTTATTCTGTATTTGTTTGTTTATTTGTTTTTTTTTCACATTCTTATTCATTCATTCATTCAGTATTCTGTTTGTTCGATGTAGGGGAGGGGGTGGACAAAAGAATTCTCATCAGGGAAATTTTGATATTGTGACAGCCACAATAGTATTTTTTTTTTTTTTTTTTTTTTGGTAGTTATAATGAACCAAAATAGACAGAAAAAACCAAAAACCTAAAAGGATAAAAAATAGGCGACAAGAATAAAGAACAAGCAACAACAACAACAACAAAACCGCGCGCGACTTTTATGGACGAACGAACGTAACAAACAAACAAACAAACCAAACAAACAAACAAACCAAACAAACAAACAAACTGAATATAATCAATGAACCAATCGAGTCTGGAAAAGAAAAAGGAAAAAGATATTCGTCGTCGTCGTCAAGAATTTCAATCACGACGACGACGACGACTACGATGATGATGATGATGATCATGACGAAAAAAAAAACGACGACAACAGCGAATTCAGTGATAGCTAGATGGATGAGAGAAAAAAAAAGAGAAAGATGAATGAATCAAACAAGCAAAATAGACATGCCGAAAATATAATGATTCTTTGAAAAAGAATAAAAAGAAAAGGAAAAAAGAATCGTGTGAAGAAAAGAAACAACTTTTTTTTTATTCTGTTCAATTCTCCCACCACCACACAAAATATATCATAAAAGCGACGACAAAGAATAATATCAAAGGAAACTGAATAAACAAAAAAAAAAAAAAACAAAATAACCCAATAAACGGATACAATTTGTAGCCAGAATAGTGGAATTTATTTCCATAAAAGAAAATCAAATCTTAAATGAAGCAACAACGAAAAAAACAACAACAACAACGAAGTTTCTTCATTAAATTCATGACAATATATATCAAATTCTAATTCTAATTATGAAATGATATGATTCGATTTTTAGATCAAAATTATACATAATATGAATCTTTGCGATTCCCATTGCTCCAAATTCTTTCAATGAATAAAACTTTGTGTATAAATCAAGATTATGATTACAGGGAAAAAAAACAGAAGAAGAAGAAGAAATTTTGCATGGTCTCTTTGGGTTTGTTTGTTTGTTTGTATTTTTTAATATTTTGTTGTTGTTGTTGTCGTTGTCGTTGATTTTTTTTCCTTTCCGGACCAAATTCACATGAATATTCTTTACTAATAATCAAAACCAAGTATATGCCTGTGAATATATAAAGAAGTTTGGAAATTTTAATATATAAATATAGAAAAAAGTAAAAAAAACATATACATACTAATTGCATGCAAACGAAATTCCAAGTGTTTTTTTTTATTCTTCTTCTTCTTCTTCTCCATTGAAATTCCCAATATCCAGGACTCTGGAGATTCAAGATGTATATGATGATCAATGTTATATACATATTGATGTGATCAAAGGATTCTTATTTTTTTTGTTGAAGTCAATAAAAAAGAAAAAAAAATAATGTGAAAAATAAATGTAAAAAAAAAACAAACAAATTCTGAATAATATATTGCCGGGAAAACACACACATACGGTCGAAATAGCCATCAGCTTCATATGATTCGAATGGAAAGTAAAAAATAATAAAATAAAAAACATTTAAATGAATAATTGATAAAAATATCAAGATGATAATGTGAATGAATTTCATGATAATAATCATCATCAATGAAAAAAATTCAAAGATAAAATTCGTGATGATGATCATGGTCGAATGGTGAATTTTCAATGAAAATAAAAAAAAAATTGAACAATATTGAATTTTTTGTCCGGTAAAACCATTATGAATGAAGAATATATTCTAGTGAATTCTTTATTTTTTTTTCATCATCATAATAATTATTAAATTTTTTTCCCGATTTCCTAGAATCACCATCATCATGAACACGTTTCATGATAATGATTCAATTCTTGGCCCAATGAACATTAACTAAATAATCATAGACATAGACAAGGTAATGGCGAAGATAATTATACTGGAATCAATAATTACGTGTGATTCTAAAAATTTCCGTTCCACAATGAACATCAAAATCAGATGGAAAAAAACTAAAATTCAAGAATTCAAGTAAAGTTTTTTCTTCTTTAAGATGCTGAAGATGATTCGTGGAAAATAAATCAATACAGATAACAAACATTTTTTTTCACTTTGGTTCCTGAAAAAAAAACCTAAAAATTAACTGGACAAACACAACAAACATCCCAAGAGATATATATCAGTTGATGATGATGATGACCAATAAAACGGGGTAAAGAAGAAAAAAAACCAAAGTTTTTTTTCTTTGCCATTTCAAATACGTGACCAAATTTTTCAAAATTGAATCATGATGATAAACTCATCGTCTTTTTTCGTCGTCAAGAAGAAAAAAAAATCAAACCAAGACAAGCAAGAAAAAAAAAATTAACGAATTCTTACAAGAAAACGAAGGAAAGAAAGAAAGAAAAAAAATTAAATCTGAAATCCTCATGATGATGATGATGATGACAACGATGATGTAAATCTCTTCAATTTTTTTTTGTAATCTCAATACTAAATCATATGTAACTGAATCCAGAATCTAGATCCAATTACTTTTTTTATATTTGCAATTTGAAGTGCAAAGATAAATTGCAGAATTTATATAAAATCTATCCACATAGACACACACACAGATACACTAGAATTGATTCAATTTTCCATTCAATCAAGAAGGAAATCTCTATGTAAATTTTATGTCTTGAATATTTTCATCTTGATCATTCGATAATGAATTGATCTAACCAATATGGATTTCCATTGATTTATATTAGTTTTATCTGGCCATTTGAGATCCAATCCAATCCAATAATAATAATAACGAAAAAAAAACCGTCTGATTACATTTCGTATTCGTAACGTTTCTTTTTCTATTTCACTAACAAATTCCGGTTCCGTTCATTTTTTTTTTTTTTTGGACAAATGCAACATTGAAATTATTATTATTCAAAACTTGTCTTGTATTTTACCTCTTTGTTTGTTTATCATTGATTCGGTGGTTTTGATTTTGTTCCAAGTTATGAATTCTTTTTCCTATTTCCGTATTTGTTTGTCTATGTGTGTGTGTGTTTACATTTCTTTTTTTTTTTATTCTTGCTGGCCAACCATCTCCATTGATTCAATACAGCAAACTGAGAGAAAAAAAAATGATGTCAAATAAATAAACGTGATCATTGTGTGTGTGTGATATGATTTTTTGTTTTTTTTATTTTTTTTCATCATCATCATCATCATTTTCATTGATGATGATTGAAAGAAAACGAACAAATTCACCGGATATCGAAACAAATATCATCCGTATGTTCCGGTACTATTTTTTTTTCTTTGTCCATCCATTCATTCATTGTTTTCAATTCATCAATTGCAGTTGTGTGGTTTGTGATTAGTGGAAAAAAAATTTCATATAGAAAAAAAGTTCCAATTGGAACATTCATCATGATGATGATGATGATGATGATGATGACGGGCAATTTGAATACAGGTGGTTATAGTGAATAAAAAAAAAATTTCCATTTCATTTTCTGTTTCATTCAGATATATTCGAATATTCAAATCGTGAACGAAATTTTTTTTTCAACGTTCAAGCATCGTTAAATGATAATGATGATGATGATGATTATAATAGATCGATATGAATAATTTTTTTTTCTTGGCCATAAATGATGATGAAAATTTATGATGAAAAAAAACGAAAAAAAAAATATTTTTTTGAAAAATGACATTTTTATTCAGTGCATTTGTATTCCTGAAATGGCCAGAATTCAGAATCTGCAGAGGAAAAAAAAGAGGAAGAAAAAAAGCTAATTATTAAATCGTTATCATCATCATCATCATCATCGCTAACCGGATGATGATGCGTTTTTTTTCTTCGAGTTTTGCTGCGAGAATAAAAAAAAATGATACAAGCCTGAATAATGGCCACCATATACACACACACACACACACACACACACAAGACTGAATAATAATTATGCTAATTTGGTCTATGGTTCCTTGTTTCTTTATTTGACCACCACCACCACCACCACCAACACAATAATGATGATGATGATGATGATATGATTCACATGGTCTATTTTTTTTCCTCACTTTTCAACAGTATCCACAATGGTTAAAAAAAAAAAAATTTCAGTTGCTCGACCATTACGCCCGAATGAATTCGAATGTTTTTTTTTCTCGTCTTTTCAGTTGGTTATGTTCCATACTCAGTGATGATGATGATAACCAAAACCCAAACCAAACCAAACCAAACACAACGACAACAACAACAACAAGAACCATGAAGTAAAAAACGTGAGTTGAGATATTAATAGTACCAATCATCATCATCATCATCATCAAAGAATTGTATAGAATTCTTTGAGTCTTGTTGTCGTTGTTTGTTTGTTGTTGTTGTTGATTTTTTTTCTTTTTGTTTGATGTCGATTCTTTCAAACACACACAAACAATTCACACACTCATTCATTCATTTTTTTTCTGATATAAAATACATACATTTTGATGATGATGATGATGATGATGATTTGTCGATTCAATAATAATAAGAATCACGAAAATGATGATGATGATGATGATGATGGTGGTAGTCTGTATTTCGATCGACTAATTGAAACCTCAATCAAACAACAACAACAACAAAAAACGCTCTCTCTCCATTTCTTTTTTTTTGTGCGTGGAAGTAATAATAACAGCAACAACAACAACAACAACAACGAATAAAAAACAAAAATTCATAGTACGACTATTTTCACTCATTCATTCGCATTTTTTCCTTTTCCGTTATAGTCATCATTATTAATAATAAAATTTGTTTGTGCCGAAACTGTAAGAATCGATTTTTTTTGTGTTTTTTTTTTCATTAATTCATTTCCACTTCCACTTTCAATTTTGTTGTTTTTGTTGTTGTTGTTGTTTTTCACATCCAAATGGCAATAATAATGATGATCATTCATGATGATGATGATGATGATGATTCCTAAACCCAAAAAAAAAAAAAAAGTGTTAAGAGTATGAAAATAGAAATCACAACTATTTAGATACATCTAGCCTCATCTCATTCATTTACACTAATTCAAATGTAGTACAAATCCTTTTTTCATCGTTGGCCTAGTACATCATCATGTTATTATTTCGGTAGCATCATAAAAATTTCAGGATTGTATTCGGCTAAACGAAAAGTGAAAAAAAAATCGATCCAAATATTTTAGGTCATCATCCAAATACAATGATGATGATGATGATGATGATTTCGATCGGATACCAAGCTATACAGAATTTTTTTTTACATTTTACACAACAAAAAAAAATCGAGAATCAAGATCATCATCATATGACAATGACAATAGCAACAGCAACCACAATATTCATATATGAAAACCACCACTACTGCTACAAACTTGGAAACAGGAACTATATTCTATTCACAGCCATGATGATGATGATGATTACCATCATCATTCTCAAATATTGATGGTGATGACACAATGAAAATGATGATGATGATGATGTGACCATGGATCCAAAAGAGAAAAATTCAACCATTTCAAAGGTCGATGAATGAATATATGAAACAATGTCGATATTTTTGATTTATTTCCCCCCCCAAAAAAAATGAAGACATCATAAAGAGATAAAGCAAAATGAGATTGCGATGATGATGATGATGATGAAATACGAGAGTAAAAAAAAAATCCACGACGATTATTAGCCCAGCTAGTTAGTTGTCTCATTTTTTTTTGTTTTCGTTCTGTCTTTGTTTGTGTTCATTGATGCGAAATTTTTTTTTATTTATGTTTTTTGCATGTACGCTTTTTATGATTTTGGAAATTTTTTTTTCTCGCCAGAATTGAATGGCCATGAATTTATTTAGGCCACAAAAATAAAAATCAATTTTTTTTATTCTGATGAAATTCGAATGAATTTGAATTTGGAATTTTTTTTCATATATATTTGTTTATTGTGTGTGTGTGCATTTGTAATGATTTTTTTTTGTTTTTTCAGTGTGCGAAAAAAATGAAATGAAATGAAATGCAATTCCCATCATCATCATCATCATCATCATCATTTATATAAAGACATGAAAATGGAAAATTCCTACGATGATGGTAAAGATTGCATTGAATGCACGAGATTTAACCATCCACAAAGAAAAGAATTTTTTTTGCTTGTTATCAAACAAACAAACAAACAAACAAACAATGGGAAAAAAATACAACAAATTGGCTCGATTCTAAGTAGAGTTCCAGAAAACATTTACAGATTCTTCTGTTTAGGTCGTTCACATTCTCTTTTTTTTTTCTCTCTCTCTCTCTTTATCTTTTTATTAATTATCTCTAAAAATGAAAAACAAAAAAAAAATCGAAAAAAAAGAATGGACTTCATTAGTCGAAAATCATCAGTCGAAAATTTTTCAATGGAAAAAAAATGATTTCATGTTTTTTTTTTACCAAGAAAGATTTACCAATTGTCTCCAGTGTTATTTAGTTTAATCCCAATGGACATGGAGATTTTTTTTTTGCTATGGATATCCGAACAAAAAAACACATCTTGGACATGGATGGAGACGAAACGAAAGCAAAGTAAAGAAATTGAATTTTATTTTCTTCTGTTTAATTTCCATTTTCATTCAATTTGTGTGTGTGTGTGTGTGTGTGTATGTGTGAAAAAAATCGTGGTTTCAGTTTTTCAATTTTTTTTTTGGCTGTGTTTATAAAATAATATACGACGAGTAGTAAAATGGTTGGCTCAATCAAAAATGCTAAATGGAAATGATTCTGGTTAGATTCTACAAAATGTAATATCAAAAAAAAAAAAAAAAAAAAAAACATTAACAATAACAAACAAACCAGAAAACAAGAATTTAAAAATTTACAGTTTTTTTTCCTATACTCAATGTTTTCAGCTTCAAATGAATTTTGATCATCGAATCGAATTGAAGATGTTTTTTTTTTGGTTTATTTTTCTTTTCTCGTTTTTCATGATTATCTTGCCATCTAGTGAAGGAAATTTGATTGTTTTTTTATCAAAATTTATTGGTTATCATCATCATAGCAGCTAGCGGAATCCAAATTTAATTCATCATCAAGAATAATCTTCACAATTGGCCAGATCTAAGAAAAAATCGCAAAACATTAAATATACACAGAGAGAGAGAGAGAGAGAGAGAGAGATAGGGAGAAAGTAAAAAAAAAAATTTATTTCCTCAATTGGTCATTAGATTTATATTTATACCAGATTTTTGATGAATTGTCAAATGTAATAAAACAACACATCAGCTTTGTTTTTTTTTGTATTGGAAAACACAAGAACGAAAAAAAAAATTAACCGAAATGTTCGAAATTAACCAAAATGATGATGATTGAATAAATGTGAGTGACCATATCAAATACAATGAGAGCAATAAAATACCGACTTGGCAAAATTTGATTGGCTATCAAAAAAAAAAATTCCTTCTGCTGCTGCTACTGCCGCCATTTTGTGTTTGATTTGAAATTTATTTTTTCTTCAAATTTTTCAAAATTATTTCAAAATACAGAATATACAGTAAACATATAGATTCAATATTAAACATATAAAGCAAACACATCTAATTAACACCCAAATATTACGATGATTAAAATATTGGCAAAGAGAAGAGAATGTGATGATTAATGAACATTTGTCAATGCTTTTATAATGGTGATTTTTGCATCTTCTGGTTGATTAAAATAGATATTTTCAAATATTTCTTTGTATGCATCAGGAAGTCCAATTTGTTCCTTTCGTGCCATTGCAGCAACAGATAATCATTATCAATACGTTCATTATCACCATTTTCCAATGCAATTTCATGACATATTTGTAATAAATGAATTATGTGTATAATTATTGTCGGATGATAATCAGTATAAATCCATTGTAACATTGATAGTATTACCGTGCCAAGTTTATAAGCATTGAACTTGTCCATAAGATACAAAATACACATTTTCATTTTAAATTCATCTATTAATTGATAATTCACTGGATCGATTGACTTACATCGTTGACATTCACATGTAATATCAAAGTATTTAGCCAGTTTTGCTTGTCGATCATATCTTGATTCATTCATATTCACATAGTTGACGGTAATTTGTGTACCAGATTTAATCGGTTTGATAGCACGCATTACAATTTGGTTACCATTGAACAGTAGTGCACTATTCGGTGTACATGAATGACCGATTTGTGATTCCGCAATATAAAGGCCTGAGCCTACTTTTTCCATTTCATAATTTTTAATCTTAAAGAATTTGGTGTAACTTTTACAATAAAATTTAAATAGTACTGTGCGGTTGAATCCAATCTTCATAAATTGGAATTTTGTACATATAGATTCAAAATCGTTGATTCGAAATGAATTATTTTGCATTCGATTCCAATCTGTCATAAGGAGATCATTGAAACATCGGTTTGAATTTTCATCGTTAATAAATTTTCGCTTTTCATTAACACATTCAGGGTTGTTTTTTATGAACAAATACAACCGTAATAAAAATCGATCAAATTCGCCTGTAATTTCGTAATTTTTCTTGAAAATTTTACATTCGAATTTATGTTGTTTCCAATCATTTCGTTGACAATCTTTTCCACAATAATACATGTGTTTACAGTTGCTACATTTGCCCAATGCAGTAGCATCGCTGTTTACAAAATAACGAAAATGAATAATCCAATTCAAATAAAATTCAACACTTACGTTGTTGGAGCCAAGCAATAATCACAATATTTAGCCTTTTTTTCTTCATCGATAACATGTACAAATGATGGATTAACAGAGATTATTTCTCCAGCTATATAATCACGATGGCTAGTCATTTTGATTGAATTGAATTGAATCAAAATTCAGTTTATAAAGTTGAGTCAATTCTTGTCAAAATAAGATTGAAAATTCGTTGATAAAATTTCGATTTTATCCTTTTTTCGTGATGAGATGAGACAAATTGAAATTCGAAATTCGAAATTCGAAATAAAGAGGAATATATACACACAGGAAAGACACCAACGACAACAACAACAACAACATATAAAAAACTTGTACCCGCCCTTTTTCCATATCGATAGTTTCGTTCATCATAGTTCGAATAAAATAACCACAATATATGGAAAAATGAAAATTAATCAATCGATTTAATATAATCAAAAAGGAATCGATATCACCAATGGCTGACATTTTTTTTTGATTGATTGATCGATGTGAATGATGATTTTCATTTGGATCATTAACATTCTGCTGTGTGTGTGTGTGTGCTTGTTATTTAATAATAATCATATCTGTTCATATACATGCATCCGACGTAAATCTAATACAAATAGCATTGTTAAACAAATGATACACAATTCAATAATAAAAGGTATCCAATAAATTTGTCCAATAATAAATGCTTTCACCAAATTGATGATGAAACCAATGATCCATAATATTGAATATGTAATGGATAGGCAATAATTTTCATTTATAGCACCAAATAAACCAATTAATGCGAAAGCGATCGAAATGATTGAAAATATTGTACTAGCAATCATTAATTTAATCTAAAGAATATATTATATACATTATTATTAATGTTAAAAAATTTTAAATCAATGATCAAACCTTGGCTGTTTTGATTGATATATTTGGATCTTTATCATGAACAATTATAGCCAATTTGTCAGCGATTACAAAAACAAAAATGAAAACAATTAATGTCAATAAAATTGAAATTGAAGTCAAAATAATGATGGAATATTTTTTGCATTTAAAACTTAATGATGGATCCTTTTTTTTTTTTTTGGTTCACTTTGTTGATATTTGTTGGCCAGAAAAAAAACCAGAAAACCAAATGAATTGCGAATGAGAATATGGGATTAGGATTTACACACACACACAATCAAGTTTATGGTTCTTCGTTTATTTTTCTGTTTTATTGCAACAAGTGATTTCTTTTTTCACGTTACCATAAGAGACAAGCAACATGTTTATTTATCGTCGTAAAGTTATATTGATGATCGTCTCTGTTGATTGATTACATAGATATATGTAGAATCTTGATATATAGGAGAAATAAAGTAAACAGATTATCAACAGAATTATTTATCGTCAAAAAAAAAAAATTTGATTTTGATTCCAATAAATACGTTGCATTTTTTTTTGTTGCATTACATTCTTATTAATGATGATCATGATGATCAATGAACAATTGTTATACATTTGAAAAAAAATTGATAACGGTTAGTTTGCCAGTTAGTTAGTCGGTTGATTGATTGATTGATTGATTGATGAAAATAAATTAAATTAAGCCAATGATGAAATGGAATTATTTCCATTATTCATTCGACGTAAATCAATAACAAATGAAACCATTATGATGATTATGAACAGATAAACAAGTATAGGAATCAAGAATAATTTTTCCATAATGGCAAATATAAATTTAGGTATAAAATCCATGATAATCAATACCAAATATAAAAGTGATAGGGAAAAATTTTCTTTCATTGCACCAAATAAACCTAATGATGATACAAAAATACTGGAAAGTAAAAAAATATTGGCAGTAATCAACACTAAAGTCTACATATATAGATATATGTACAATAAGAAAAAGTAAGAAAAAAAATCAAACGGTAAACTTATTGTGTGAACAAACATTCAAATCAATAATATTTACATTAACTTCGTCCGAAGAAATGTTTGGAAATATTTCTTGTATCATTTCAGCCAATTTTTTATCGTTTAATACGTAAATAAAAACACCTATTGTCATTACAATTGTCAATGTTGTCCAATAAATTATGGCAAATTTTTTACAATTAAATACAAATCGTCCCATTTTGAAATTTTGAGAGTTAACAAAAAATAAAAAAAACCACCAAACTGTTGAACTTGTCGATGATCACAATGGAAATGATTGTTGATTGTTGATGATCGTTGATGATGAGAACAAAAAACAAGAACTGATCAAATTGAAAATGATCCATATATTGGAATTTGTGAGAAAATTTCTTCAATCAATCAAATTGTGGAAACAAAAAAAAAAAAAATTCAGCTGTTTGATGATGATGATGATGATTTAGTGTATTTTTGAACAAACAAAATTTTTCGAATTCTTTTTTTTTGGTAAAACAAACATCAAAATCTCGATGATAATGATGATGAAATTGAAAAATATTTTCGAAACACCACACTAATACACCCCCCGCCCCCCATCGTTCATAAAAGACGTATGCATCAATTTTATTATAAAAAAAATTACAATTAAATCAAACACAATTTTAATGAGTCATCATATACATATATATATTGAAAACTTAATTACAAAAATGAAAATTAAAATCAAAAAAAGTGTAAAGTAAATTATATATCTTTAAAGCTAAACAGTTTTGATTATTGAACTATTAGTAGTAGTTGTATTAGAATCATTATTAGCGGCTGTTGTTGCTGTTGTTGTTGTTGTTAACGGTGGTGGTGGTGATAATGATGGTGATGGCGATTGTGATGTTTGACGTTTTTGACGCAAATCGATTATGAATAGAATCAATACAGCAAAAATAATCAGATTGATTATGAGACCCAATGAATGTATTGGTGATGCGATTGTTTTCACCAACGAATTAATCAATTCAATAAGCCATAATAATGAATATGTAATGGATAGGCAATAATTTTCTTTGATAGCACCAAATAAACCGATTGATGAAAATGTCAATGAAATGATGAAAATGACTACACCGATGGCCATAGTTGCAGTCTATGAACAAAACAAAACAAGATTGTTATTAGTGAATTATTGACAAGTAAAAATTCAAAAAATTCAAAAAATTTTTGCTTTTACCTTTGCTTCATTGGGAGAAATTTCTGGATTTTTTTCATGTGTTATTTGAGCATATTTATCTACATCCAAACAGATACTGATGAATGATATCAAAGCCATTAACATAAAAATCAATGTCATCACAATGATTGTATATTTTTTACAAATAAATCCCGATATTTGTCGTTCCATGTCGTCGTTGTTGTTGTTGTTGTTGTATGTCAAATGGAAAAAAAAACAATTTCGTTGAAATTGGTGAAAAATAAAAATACGAAACAATTTAAGCTGATTTATGATTACAACAATTTGTGGTAATTAAATTTACAACCATAATGATGATGATGATTATATTTTTCCATTTTATATTGTTCTTGTAAATCATTATAAATATTATGTTTAAGTATTAATGATGATTTTTTTTCCTTATTCTGTTTTTCTATCAATAATATTCTTCTTGTATAAGTTATATGATAAAATCTTTCAAGAATATTCAAAAATCTATCCATGAATTGTTGTGTGTTTTTGGCCGAATCATATTCACCATTATTATTATTATTATTACGTAATGCCATTGTTATTAATAATGGATCAGATTCTTCATACAATTTGAATTCATTATCAATTTGTTTGGAATGATTCAAAAATGATGCTTTATGTATTGGAAATTGTTGCCATAATTTTTTATTGTCATTATTATTATTCGATGATGATGACCATGGCGATGATGATGTATCTATTGTTTTCAGTATATCAACAAAAACTTTACGATCATGATCGATATTATTTACATGTTCTAGTTCATAAATTTTTGTATCATTATTATCGATAATCATAAATGTTTTCCAACCAAAAGGTGTAAATCGATTGAATAGTTTGGCAGAACAAAGATTTTTTGGCATTCGTTTTTGATTATAATCTAGATTTTGGTCAATTTTTTCTGATTGATTTTCACTATTATTTTGATTTTCCATTACCGTCTTTGATGTTGATGGTGATGGTGGTGGTGACGGCGGTTGCGATGGCAATGGTGATGATGATGATGATGATAATTCGATTATATGATTACTATCAGTATCAGTATCGGAAATAGTAATCTTACCAATAGGAGAAGGTGGCTCCAATAATCTATTTTCGATTTCCGATTTCGGAGAATAACTTGATTGTAATGATGGCGATGGTGATGATGATGATGATGATAATTCGATTATATGATTACTATCAGTATCACTATCGGTAATAGTAATCATATTAATAGGAGAAGGTGGTTCCAATAATCTATTTTCGATTTCCGATTTCGGAGAATAACTTGATTGTAATGATGGCGATGGTGATGATGATGATGATGATAATTCGATTATATGATTACTATCAGTATCACTATCGGTAATAGTAATCGTATTAATAGGAGAAGGTGGTTCCAATAATTTATTTTCGATTTCCGATTTTGGAGAATAACTTGATTGTAATGATAATGATACCGATTCATGATGTTCTTGGCTTGACAATTGATTTATTGTATCATTATTACTTCGATAGTAATTATTGCGTAACCATTCTGGTTCATCATCATGATTAATTGCTTTACGTTTTTTACCGATATTCATTTGTTTAAGTTTTTTTTGAACATAATTTAATGATTGCCATTCTGAGAATGATTTAAAATCATCAAAATTATCGAATGCATTCAATTCGAATTCATCAATTATATAAGATTCTTGTGGCATTATGGTCATTGTTTGATCATATTCATTTTTTATCGATGAATAAATTTTTGTCAAAAAATTGTCAGTGAAATATTGAAACGGACAACCAAAGATGATTTTATCCAAATCAATTTGTTGTTGATCATTTGTATTTGGACATGATGTTTGGTTTGATGATGATGATGATGATGACTGGTTATTTTTCGTAGATTTCGATGTATGAATTGAATCATTATTTGAACGAGAACCGTTAGATCGACGAAATTTTTTACGAGGCATCTTGATTCACAATAATCAAAATCAAAATGATGGTTCAATAATCAAAACAAAAAAAAAAAATATTCAAATGAAGGACGTGAAAATCTACTAACAAATTACATACAACACACACACACAAACGTAGATTTTATTGATGAAGTTTTTTTTTTGTTTCGTTCGAAATTCTGTCGGTTGTTGTGTGATATATATGAATAGTCAAATTGGAAAATAGCGAGCGCACAAAGCCAATGGACTGGAAACAGTCAAAGTCAACTGCGGCGTGGCTGAGTCGTCACAACCTCTATGACGGACCCCAAATGTGATCATAAAAAGAAAAAAGTTTTCAAACCCAGATCAATTCCTTAAATCAGAATATATTTATTCAAACTAAAAAAAAAAAAAACGAACATAAATTACACAACCGAAAACGGACATGATTCAAACTGATGAAATAAATTACTGTCTTTCACAATCAATTGAAAAATTTATAAAAGAATTTGATTCCATCTTTGCAAAGAAGAAAGGAAAAGTGGATAGAATCACAAGTGAAGAATGCTACATCCATCAACAAACAACAACACAAAATACAATTCATCTACGACCATATATATACCGCACATCAGTCGAAGATCAAGAAAAAATCGACGAATTCATCGAAGAATACCGAAATACAAACGTGTTACAAGATTTTGTTACCGACCAATTTGGTCAACCTTTGAATTTTATTATTGATGTGAAAACACTGATGGAGGATAGTCTCTTCCATTGCTTTAGCAAACAACATTTGATAACAGTAACAATATGACTAATGAAAACGGAACAATGCCAGGATTTTCAATATTGCCTTTCATTGTGAATGTTTTGCCAGCAATGAAATAAAGATTTCAACACTATTGCTTTTTAGAATTTTTTTTTTATAATTATAATTTATAATTTTTATAATTTTTTATATTTTTTTTTTATAATATATAGTTTTTTTATTACTTTAAAATTAGGGTTAATTATTGATTGAAATTGAGATATAAAATTACACATAAATCTGTTTGGGATGTAATTTCATAAATTTGTCCCAGAAACAAAGATAGCACCTTGGTGATGAGTATTTCTAGCTCGTGGCTTTGATGAATGAACATCCATCTCCTATAAAACAGTTCGGATGATGTTATGTCCCAATTAAAACGGATGGAACGTTTTGACCAAATTAGGCGATTCGAAAGGTATATCTTGGACTAATGAAAATTTTAGTAAATGAACTTGATTACACTCATAAACACTTATACCAGAAGTCCAGATTTTTTTTATTTATAAATTAACTCCTGATACAGACGAGCCAAAGATTTAGCAACGTTCCTGAAATTCTTGCTTTGTTTATAATGCTGTTTCAAGGAAGCGTGCTGCCTTTCGAGAATCGCACTGCTGAAAATTTGAGCAATTGGCCATGCCATATAGCCACATATCCAAGTAATGACTTAGGAAATGTGACTTGGCCGTTGTTCAGAATATCATTTGTTCCAACATAACTGAAAAATCAGAATTTTAATTTTATCGCTATAAAGAACACATATGTATAAAGTAAAATAGATACTTACATGTTGAACTTCCAATATTGCTATCCGAACTGTATCCAGGTTTTCTATTCTCGAAGCCATTAATACAAGATCAATCATATATTGAAAGTTTCGATAAATTTCGTTCGGATGATGATCATTCACCAATATATGTTTTCGAACGGCGTTGTTCAATTGATTGCTTTTTATCTCTCCATCTATATATAGATCAGAGATGATTTTTGATCAAATTTTCATTGCTGTTTATGACAATATTTTATTTGATTAAATCATTTTTTTAATCTTATAATAATCAATATAATCTTGACATTCCATTGCTATTAAGCATTCTTTAATGGATTCGTAATAATGATGATGGACAGATGTTTGTGTGTGCGTGTGTCTGAACATAATGAACAACAGGAAAAGGTTTTTGAATACCTCTGAACAGGTTCGAATTCGAATTTTTTTCGAATTGATTATAGTGATTAATACACGTGACACATACACACACACGTGATTTTCATTTTGTGTACATGTGTATGAATGTGTATTTGATGATGATCAATGATCTACTCATCATTTTGTATTTTGTACCTGTAATTTTTTCATGAAAAAAAAGTGTTCCTTTGTTTGTTAGTGTCGAATAATAACGTTGGTTATGAACGACCATAAAATGTACCAGAGCTTCCTTTTTCATTTTTTTGCGCCAATTTATTTCGCTGTTTTTGTTTTTTTGGCTATTTTCAGTCTTTGGCTATTTTAACCAACAATCATTCTGTCTATTTATACCATTATCATTTCCTTTTGATAGAAAAAAAATGTTATGTTTTTCATCACTGGATGGCGTTCGTTCATTATTTGATCCAAATATCATCTTTTCACAATAATTCGAATATGAACCAAAAAAAAAAAAAAAAAAAAAAATTTCTTTTTCTTGACTTTCCAGAAAATCTCTTTTCATTACCACCACCACCACCACCACATTAT
Organism: Dermatophagoides farinae; assembly: GCF_024713945.1. Lineage (NCBI taxonomy): Eukaryota > Metazoa > Arthropoda > Arachnida > Sarcoptiformes > Pyroglyphidae > Dermatophagoides > Dermatophagoides farinae. The sequence goes on along the minus strand of NC_134686.1, from coordinate 1,391,836 downwards.
CAATGGCCATCAAATCAGCCGTCAAATAAATTGAATATATTTTGATTTCAAACAAACAAAAAACAAAACACTAAATTCAAATCCAATAAAACTTGTCATTATCATCATCATCATCATCATCAAACAAAAGTGATCCAGTTCAAGGTTCCAATTTGCACAAAGATTTTTTTTTTTGACTTTCCTGTTTTTCAATTAAAAGAAAACTACAAATTGAATATATTCAACAAAATGATGATGATGGAACACAATGACAACAACAATTTGACAATGTTGTTGTTTTACCTTTTTCTCAAAAAAAAAAAAAAAAATCGAATCTATCGAATCCAATTCGATTTTTTATCATTGGCTTGGCAAATTTATACATATATCGTCATTGCATATGTGTTCATCAAGCAACTACAACAACAACAACACACATGCATTTTTTTCTCAAGCAAAAGAGAAAAAAACCGACATTGTCGAGGTATTTCTCTCTCTCTCTTTCTCTCTTTTACTCTTGTATTTCATTCATGGTGATTTTCAGTCAAATAGTATACTACCACCACCACCACCATCACCACTATCATTCACCATTCATATATCGATATGATAATATAAACAAAAAGTCCAAGCAATGTAATAAATGAAAATTTCGAGTCTCTTTTTCTTGTTTGCTTGTGTGTGTGTGTGTGTGTATTTGTTGTTTTTGGTTTATTTGACGATTCATTTTTTTTTTTGACATCGACAATTTTATCGATTATTTCATCATCATCATCATCATCAAATTTGATCGATGCAAAAAAACAAAACAAATCATTTCATTTTGTTTTTTTTTGTTTCTGTTTGATTCCATTTCGAATCATTCACACATCATATGGCAAACAATTTCTCTCTCCTTCTCTATACCTGTGTGGATGTGTGTGTGATGTGATGTGATGTGATGTGATGGCGATGTATTTATGGCGATGATGATGATACCCAGCCAAAAAAAAGACCTGTTGATGACGAATACAAATAAATGAATGTGGAAAGAAAAGAGAGAGAGAAGAGAGAAACGGTGGGTTTTTGGCATTGCAACTACAAATCAACCAATCATCATCATTTAAAACGAAGTAACCGAAATATTAACGACGACGACGACGATGGTGAAGCAATCCTTTTCTTCACATTGAATAATTTTTTTGTTAAACGATTGACTAGAAATTGCCAGGAAGAAACAAAAAAATTAATGTCGTAGTAGTAGTCACAATGATGATGTTTAGGAAAACTTGAATTGAATTAAACTTTTTTGGTGGATTTTTTTTTGTTTTGTTTTTTTTTCATTTCATCATTAAACCACTAATATGGTGCCATCATAATCATCATTGAATTGATTTCACCTTTATTATTCCGTGATCCGATCAGAATATAGTCAAAATTATTTCATTCGCTGAGAATGATTTTTTTCGTCGTTTTTCAAGTCAAATCATCATCATCATCGTATATAACCCATGTAAGTTGTTACAATAAAAAAAAAAATACACAAGAAAATTGTAACTGGTTTCATTTCTTTTCCATGATAGCGGCGACGATAACGGCCCACAGCAACAACAGCAGCAACAACAACAACTAAAACAACAACAACAACAACAACATTGAATTGAATGATACTTGTCATGAATAAGACAATTCAAAGATTGATCCATCCATAAGATGCATTCATCAGACAAAATATTTGAATAGTACAAACAACATTTTATTTTATTTTTTTTTCAATTACATGCTCATCATCATCGTCATCATCATCATAGGTGTGAATTATTCAAAAAAAAAAAAAAAAAATTTCATTTAAGAAAATAATAATAATCTCAACACTTTTTCAGTTTGTTCAGTCTGTCAAAAAAAAAAAAAAAAAAAAAAAATTCAACAACAAAAAATTCATCATTATCGAATCGAATCGAAAAAATCATATATAAACATTGACATGGTATGTATATATATAATTTTTGTTATCTTCTTGTTATTTACTCAAAAATAAATTTTGCTTGTTGTTTGATTTGTCTGTTATCCTTGATTTTCATCGATATAAATTAATTTGTGGCTATAATATTCTGAATTTCCTGTATTGCAAAAGATTTTAATTCACTGCCATTATTGTTATTATTATTGAAATTATCTCTTGTTGAAGAGAGAAATCAAGACAAAACCAAAATGATGATTGTCGGGCCCATATTTTTTTTCCATTACTTTGTTTTCTTTCTTTTGAATTCATTCATTTCGTTCATATAATCATTGCATGATTTTTTTTTCTTTTTTCATCAATCGATCGACCGACTTTAATCATTATCAATTGTATTTTTGTTTGCGTGTGTGTTCGTGTGTGTGTGTGTTTTTTTTTTGATTTGGATTCAGGCGCCATGCTCTGATTATTATGATGATTTCAAACAAGAACAAAAAAAAAAAAAAATAAATAAAGAAATAGAGTCAGACACAGACACATTCTTGACACTTTAATTATATCTGGATTATTGTTCGTCGTTTATTGATTACAAAAAAAAACAATTTGATTGTAAATGATCATATCCAGATCATAATCATAATCATCAACTTGATGATCGTCAATTGACCAATTTTTTTTGCTTATTTATATTTCGTGATTCTATAGTGGTAGGAAGTAAGAAACAAAAAAAAAATCTGGTTCATCAACGATAAATATATATATATTTATTGAAAGAGACACATTAATGATTGTTGATTTTTATGATGATGAAGATAGATAGATAGATCTACTAGGAGAGATATATTTGTATTTCAAGAGAAATAAAAAAAAAGAGATCGAGAGAAAGAATGAAATGATGAGTGATGATGAACCCCATATATTATGATTGACCTTTTTTTTAAACACTGGCTCCATCAATTTTTTCCTGTTCAGTTTTTAGTTTAGTTATAGTTTAGTTTCCGTTATAACTAGATTTTTTTTTTTTTGGGTGGCCAGAATCCAATACAATATGGAGAGATGAACACCATTGTGTATTGTATCTAAAATGGCATAAATTTTTTTTTCTTGTTTACTGACATCCAATTGTTGGGATCATCATCATCATCATCATATGTCCGTTATATGACTCTTTTTTTTCATCAGAAAAAATTTTTTTTTTTTTTGTTCCTCTGATGTTGAACTCTCAACTGTTGCTTTTTTGCTATTTGCTATTTGTTTGTTTGTTGTGTCAGCCAGTGTCTGTTTCCACCACCACCACCACCACCACCGATTGACTTGTTTGGCCAGTTTTTTTTATATATACGTTTCCTATATTGCTCTCTCTCCCCTTCTCTCTTTCAATGTTACTTCCTTTTCATCTGAATAATAATAATAATAATAAAAATCCTCATCCATCAAATGCCATACTCAATGGCAATTTTGAAATGATTTGGCACAATTGTGTTATACAATTTTTGAATCATTGAAGTTGTTATATATGTGTGGTGGTGGTGGTGGTCATTTTTTTCCCGTTGTTTTTGTTGGTAGTTTTTTTTGGAAGGGGGGTTATTCATTTGATTGTATTGGTGGTTACAAATGAATTTCATTTTTTTTCATTCCTTGTTGTTTTGAAATACATTTCAACCAATAACCATTTTTTTTGATTGCACCAAAAACAGAAAAAAAATTGTTCTGAATATTGTTATTTATCTATTCACGAATCATATTTTTTGTATCTATGAAACGAACAAACAAACGAACGAACGGAAAAAAACGATCAAAACAGTAACAAAACATACGTCAAGTTTCGATCAAAACAAAGTTGTCTCCATATTTGCATCTCTGTGTTTTGCTGATTGTCAGTGTTTTTTTTTTGTATTGCCGAGCAACAAGTGTTATTTTTTTGGCGTTTCATTTGTTTTCGAATTCGATTGACATCTATCACATATCATATTATCCAGTAAATAAATATTTGTTTTCTCTCCCCTTTTTTTTACATCATCATTATTTATTTCATATTTGTTTTTTTTTGTTGTCTGCCAATTAATTGGTTGATTGATTCATTTGACAATTCTGATAGTTGAATGATTAATTTTTCATTTATTTTTAATTACAATATATAATAGATGAGAATGATTAAACATGCATCGTTATTTAAATGGCCACAAACAAATGGTGGTGCAAGTAAAATGACCAATAGTACTGATAGTGTTATTGGTACATCAATTGGATCCAATGAATAATGGAACATCATCGTCATCAAATAATAGCAATGGAAATGGTAAATCAAAACAACATCAACAATCATCATCATCATCATCATCGTCATCGTTATCAAGTCAACAACAACAACAACAACAACAGCAACAACAATCATCATCATCATCATCTACACAGCAACAAAAACTATGGATTCATCCTCCAGCTACATTACAAAATGGACACATCGCATATTTAGTCAAGGTAATCTTCATCATTGAATTTTGTATTTAGTAAATTTTTTTTTCTTTTCATTCATTTGATTGGATTTATTCGAGGATTGACGAATAGAATGATTGGTTTATAAATGAATTGTGTGTGTGTATTGAGATGTATATATGATAATGATGATTGTGATACTAGTTACAAAACTTTATCATCATGGTTGCTATGTAGCCATAGGTTGGAATATACATTCATAAAAACAACTACAAAGCACACGTTTTAGGGATTAATCAATTGTGGATAATTATAATTTTCTTCTTTGTCATCATCATCATCATCGTCATTTAGCTTTTTGATAATAATTTTAGCGTTTTGTAACATTTTTATTCATTTATCTTTTTTTGTATTTTAATTTTTCTCTTTTATTTTATCGTTTTCAACATTCATTTTTTTATATATATAGTATTTTGGCAATGTAGAAGTTAATCAACCGAAAGGCATTGATGTTGTTAAAGAAAGTATCAATAAATTGAAATTTATTCAACCGTTAAAAAAATCTGAAGGCCAAAAGATTCCTAAAGTTGAGCTGACAATCTCGGTGAATGGTGTTGCCATACAGGAACCAAAAACGAAGAAAATTTATTGCCAATTTCCATTACATAGGATATCGTATTGTGCTGATGATAAGAATGAGAAAAAATTTTTCAGTTTTATTGCCAAAGATTCGGATACGGATAAACATTTGTGTTTTGTATTCATGTCGGAAAAAATGAGTGAAGAAATCATTTTAACTATTGGACAAGCATTCGATTTGGCATATGCTAAATTTATCGAAACTTCTGGCAGAGAATTAGAGATACGGAAACAGCTTATTATATTGCAGAAAAAAGTTTGCCATTTAGAAGAGGAAAATAAAACATTGAAAGAAAGGCTTAGAAAATATGAACCGGTGTCTGATAGCACAATCGATATTGATGATGGTCATCATAGCGATAATAATAATACAAAACCATCATCATTATTTTCATCATCATCATCATCATCATCGTCACCGTTATCATCAGCTTCATCCAATAATAATAAAAACGAGATGAATAATGGCCTAGATCTGTTGTCCGATGATATTGTCAACGTAACCGGTAATAATAAAGATTCAACAATGACAAATGGTCATAGTATGATGAATAATAAATTAAAGTCAACTTTGAATTCGGTTCAAGTTCCTCCATTACAACCGCCACCATCAAGTTCGAAAAATCATCGTAGTAATCAACAAATTAATCTTATTGATGTTGATATCGAGTGCAATGATAATACGGCAACATTATTGAATCATGATAATTTATTATCATTGAACAATAGCCAATCGATAAATGATTTGTTTGATGAAGATTTCAATCCAAGAGCCGAGGATAATAAACCAATCAATACTAATAATAATGTGCCCATTGTTTTAGCAAACAATTTGATCAACAATCCTATTGTTGTGGCTAATAATCAAAATATTAGTCCAATTGATCAAAATTTGCTTGGTGTAACCATATCACAGGAGAAAGATATTTTTGGTTGTGAACCATTTCATCAGATAAAAAAAGAATGTGATCCATTCGGTATGCCACAATTTAATGGTTCAACCGATTTAGATTCAGCCATCGATAATATTGATAAAAAATTGGCCGAAATGAGAGTAAGTACTAATTATCATCATAATGATCCTTATTATTTTTTTTCTATTTCATTTTTATATTTGAATTTTTAAATAATTAGGATGGATTCAGTCAAGGATTATCGGCAGATGGATTCAATTTGGATTCTTAATCCATTACGATTCATATCAAATGGTCAACACACACACCCACACACACACACGGACAAGCGTTTATACATCCAAATCAATGTTATAGCAGCAAACAACAACAACTATCTAATAATTTGTAACGAATCAAATATACATATCTATCAGGCTAATATGATGTGTTTGTGAACACACAATACAGACAAAAGAATAATTAAGAGAAAAAAAATTTCAATTCAATTTAAATTGTGATCATCAATTCCTTTCATTCCATTGAATAATAATGAAAAACAATAATAATAATAATAATTTTATATCTTAATGTTGAATCGTTTTTTACTTTGAAAAATGAAAAAAATATTAAAATTTTTTTATATTGAATTTTTAATTGCCGTTATATTTCATTTTATTACTATGGAATTCATCAAATGGCAACAACAACGGAAAAAAATTTATTAAATGTGCCTAAATAGTAGTTATATATGTTGCATTTATGTTTTTTTTTTAAAAAGAAAAAATTTCTTTTGTAAATAAAATTGATATACAAAAAAAAAAACACACACACACACAAAAACCGTGTGAGAAAAGTGTTCATGGAAATGTATAAAATGGTTGTTGTATAAAAATTATATAGTAAATTAGTTTCAAAAAAAAAAAGAAAAATCTGTATTGTGGAACAAAATTGGATATCCTCAAACATCATCAGCATCAGGTCACACCATTAATCATCATCATCATCATCATTATCAACAATGAATATTGCCATTATTATTATTGATCAATGTGGTCATTTGATTATTGTATGGCTTCATAAGACCATGATATTCTCCTTTGTAATCTATATATATATTGTGGAAAGAAAAAAAATTATTTGTTATTATTAACAAGAAAGAAAAGATTAAAAAATCAAATTACCTTTGGTAAATTCAATCAGATAGAGTGATTCATCTTGCAGATTACGTACAACATCATCGGTGATTAAAATTTTCACAGCCGATGGTCCCATCATACAAAATCTTTTAAGATATGTACATTTTGGATTTGTTGAATTCGAAGATAACATTGTTGCAATCAATTTCGATTGTAGCTCATTGACTGTCAATGTATCCAGATAAATGGCACGAAATAATTCATCATTATGTGAACAAACATAGATGGATAATTTTGATTTGATACTTTTCCAATGTAATGCATTATATAATCGTATACCATCGGTTAGGCCACAGATTTGTATGAGATCTTCTTTAGATAACATTAAGAAATCAAAACCAGAAAAATTTTCAAACATTGATAGATAAGCATCAAAACGATTATCTTTAAGCCATTTTTGTGTCTCATCCCATGTTGCCGTCGATGTTAACATTTGTTTCGGTGATGATAATGGTGATGGCAGTGTTGTCGATGATGTTGTTGGAAATGCTGAAAAAGAAAATTCATAGCTATTATCACTGATATCTGAAAGTAGATGGCAAATGGAATTATTTGCTGAAGATGGTGTTTTATCAACAACTATATTGCTTATATTTGGACTTGCAGGACCAACAGGTTTTGGCATCGGTGATAATATTTTTGATTTATGTATTGTTTCCATAAGATTTAAATATTCATCTGAATCGATTGATTTGGAAAGATTATGTAATATATCACTTCCGATCATCATGTTTGAATTTGATGATAGATTATACAAAGCGAATGCATCTAATGAACAATCGGTGAACACGGTACAATCATATGATGGTTGAAATTTTTCCTGTTCGGTCACCGGTTTTCGGTTCATTTTTTCTCGATCAGTTTTATGTTTTCTATCCGCACCTTTCGGTTTGAATACTTTGACCTGACATGAGGCAGCATGAAGACAGTGTGTTGGATCATCTTTTGAATAAGTTTCGATCAATATTCGAAATGGTACACCTTTTTCGCCACCATGTTTTTTCGGTGTAAATTCCGTACTGATACAATTGATCTGAAAACATGAAAATAAAATAATGGTGAAATTTATTGATAAAAAAAATTTTCAATAACAATACCCGAATAAAAACACCCGTCTCTTTAGTTGGATCCCAAAAGAATTCAGAACGATTAATGTATTTGAGGTCATTGCGAACATCTTGTATACCATACGAAAGAGGAACGTCAATTTCAATAACTCTTTCAGATGGACGTTGTTCTTTCCATTGTTCGATTAATTCCTTTTCAATGTATTGTAATCGTCGATCATGAAAACAGACACGGATAATTGTTTTCAACATTTTGCCTTTCATCTCACTTAAATCTCCAACTTTTTTCAATTTTATTTCATATGATTGTCCTAGAATGCAAACAAATTCATACAAATATATTAGATATCATTATTCTATTGAATTGATCAATTGATTGATTGGTTGAGGAAATGAAAATACAAACCTTGATTAAGATATGTCATTGTTTCTTCATTCATTTTGATTGCCATCGAAGTAGATGCTCCTAGAACGTATTGAAATTTTGATGGTTCATTCGATTTTGATGAAACAGCTGATGTCGATGCATTCGTTGTCGATACATTTGTTGAACGATGATCGATATGAGCTAATGATGAAGAGCTACTACCGGTACCAGATGATACATTATTGTCTTGTCCACCATTATTATTAGAATTGGACAAACATTGTGAGGCAGAAATTATATGAGAAAAAAATGTGGTCGAAGGCGTTGATATTGATGTAGATGATGATGGTGATGAAGCTGTCGATTGTGATGCAATCTGTAATGTTGGACTATATGACTCGTTTCCTCCTCCAGCAGCAGACACATCACCACCATTTCCGCTATTAGCAATCGAAAGATTGTTCGATCTTAAATCGGAAGCCGAAGAACCATGTCGAACAGATGTAGAAAGTTCACAATCTGATGGTGGTTGTAAACCATCTTGATGATGATGATTATGATGATGATGATGATGATGGCCATGATTATGTGAATGATGATCTTGATTGTCATTATTAATCAAATTATTCGAAATCAACAAATGAATATTACCATTGTTCGGTTCACTGTTATTTCGATCCGAATTAAGACAAAATCTTTTAATCGTTGTAGATTGAACAACATCATCGGCATCATGACCATAAGCTGCTAGACGATTTTTCTTTCCATGAACTACAGCTACGGGCTTTTCTTCCTGATTATTACCATTATTGCTATTATTATTATTGTTAGTATTACTATGATTATTGCCATTTGTGATATGTTGTTGACCATGTTGCTGTTGATTATCATTATTTGGATTATTATTACCATTATTATTGGAACGATGATCAAGCAATGAGGTAGCTAAATGATTATGGTCACCATGATTTGAATGATGATGAAGACCATGTTGATGATTATTATTATGATTATGATGATGTTGTTGTTGCTGTTGTTGTTGCTGATGATGTTGATGTTGTTGTTGTTGTTGCTGATGTTGATGCTGTTGATGATGATGATGATTTTGCTGTTGCTGTTGCTGTAATCGTAAAGATGCAGCCAGACTAGAAGTTAGGATAAAATTATTATGTGATGATGATGATGATGATGATTGTGGCTGAGTTGTACCAACTACAACACCACTATTACTGCTGCTACTGTTATTATTATTACTGCTGCTGTTATTGTTTGAAATATTTTGTCCATTAGAGTTATCATTGTCATTTTCATTGGACGAATGATGATGTCCATGATGTTGATGATGATGATGATGATTTTGATGATGATGAGGATGATGATCATGTTGATTGGAATGATTATGATGATGATGATTGGTATTATGCTTCAATGAAGAAAGACTTGGTAATGCCATTAATGCTTCACTATAATAAAATGATTATATATGATTAATTGATTAAAATCGATAAAATCTATATATCTATATCTGCAAAATAATTAAAGATCTCTGGTCAAGTATGTGGATTAGTTTTTTCTTTCTCTACTATTTTTACTAGTTCTCATCTATCATCACTAACAATGATATCATTCGAATCGAATGAATATGAATTCGGATCTGAATCTGATTCGATTGACAATAATGTTGTTGTTGATGATGTTGATGATGATGATGATGATGATTGTGACAAAAAAAAAGCACAAGTTTCAAGTTATTTGAATGGATCACTAATGATTATTATGATGATGATGATGATGACGGTGAATGTAATCAAAAATCAAAATCAAATCAAATCTTTTTTTTGTTGTGTTTTTTCTTTAACATTCTATATAATAATAATACACATTATTATTATATATTATCTTCTCAATACTCAAACATTTTCCTTTCATTCGATTTGATTTGATTTGATTTGTTGATGTTTGTTGTTGTTGTTGTTGTTGTGTGTGTATTTGTGGTTTCATTCAATGTCTGTACAAGAAAAAAAAATTTCCATTTTCCAACAAAAAAAAAATGGAAAAAAATAATGGAAAAATTTTCTCGAAAATAAAACCAACATAAACTTTTTGATTATTATTATTTTTGCAAGACACAACTGATTAATCCTATTGACCTTTGAACTTTGATTATTATAAAGTTCATGAAATAATCATTAAGATTTCCATTTTTTTTTTCTTACTATCACAAAAAAACAATAACAAAAAGTGATAATATCCAGTAATATCATCATCATCATATATTCATTCATTGATTTTCTAATATATTATATCTCTATGTGTATTACTAAAAAAAAAACTAGTCAACACCGGATAAGACCGGATTGGTAAAATTAAAAAAAAAATTGATTTTCTTATTCCTCTTGTTCTTGGTTTCGGTCATTAAATTGATTGAATATATATGATGTGTGTGTGTGTGTAAAGGAAAAAAACTGGTATGTCATGATGATTTATGTTTTTTTTTTTTGGATAAATTTAAAAATGTCGAATGATGTAGAAAAAAATAAGGATTTTTTGGATGATAATACTGACCTCATGTTAAATGAAGCTGTTCCAAGTTCTATACCTAAACCCGATAGACTACCATCAAAATCAGCGGCCAATGCATCATCAATTTCAACATTCCATTGGCCAATGGCCGTACTCATATTGGATGTTGTATGATTATGATGATGATGTTGTTGAGAATGATGATGATAATGATGTTGATTATCCACTTCCTCTTCACCGTTATCGTTATTGGCGTTATCAATAACGTCTTCGTCTTCTTCTTCATCATCAACAATAACGATTACATCGCCACCACCACCACCACACCACCAATACCGCTACTATTACCGTTATTGTTCGCTGTTCTCAATGATGATATTATTGGACGAATTGATTGCGGTGACAATGATGATAATGATGATGATGGTGATATTGATGATACTGTTGTTATTGTTGAATTATTAGAATCTGATTTATTATTATTATCATTAATAATCGATAATGATGAATATCTTGATGTTATAGCTGTTGTGGATGTTACATTTGAAATTGTTGAAGATGTTGTTATAGTAGTAGTAGTAGTAGTAGAAGTAGTAGGAGTAGTTTGTTGTTGTTGTTGTTGTTGCTAAATAATTTGAATATATAAAAGAATGAAAAAAAAAGAAAAAATGTTAATCAAGGAAATATAATTAAGAAGATTCTTGCAACATCATTATAATGAAAACACAGAGAAAAATAAACATATCCATAGGAAGAATAATGAGAATTTCAAAGAAATGAAAGAAATCTGTAACGAAAAAAAGATAAGTATTCAAATGAAACGATTAAAAATTATTGGAAAAAAATAAATTTTCAGATTTAGCATTAGTTCAGGGTTAAATTTAACTATCAGATTCCATTCTTTTTTTTAGAGAATTACCAATTTGATAAATGCAGAATGTAGTTGATGATGATGATGATGATGAATATTATTACTTAAATGATTTGTTTGTGATGATGATGATGATGATGATGGTGATAAAGCCACTGGAAAAATTGGTGTAGGTGGCCGATAATGATGATGATAATGATGGCTATTATTATTATTATTGTGATTGTGATTATTATTATCTTGACTATCATCATTAACATTAAGGAAAAAATTTGAATTTGAATCATCAGGTGAAAGATCCAATGAAAATGATCGCCGTAATGGAAATAATCGAAGCATTTTTGTTTTCTTTGTTGTTGTTATTGTTGTTGGACGGTTACTATTAAAAGAATTACAAAACGATTATAATGGCGGTGAGGGGTAATGCTGACATATAAAAAGAAGGGGTATGTAACGAATTTCAGAAAAATTTTTTTTTTATAAAATTCGTCCAACTAAAAGAAAGAGAGAGAGAGAGAGAAGAAAGTTTTGATAAATTTAAATCAGTTACACCTTGTTATATCTATGGTCAACAAGATCACTTTTTTTTCAAAGGAAAACTCCTCATCATCATCATCATCATCAGCATCATAACCAAGAAAACAAAAATTATAACCTTCCTGTTATATATCTATCACCTGTTGCTTTCATCTTTTTTAAGGTAGAAGAAAAGACAAAACCAAAAAAAAAAAAAAAAAATTGGACAACATCAAATGATGTATCTATTTGAACAAATCATTTTTTTTCTCTATGGCCACATATCATCATCATAAAAAAAAGTTTTGAAATTAACAAATTGGACAACTGATGATGATGATGATGATGATGACAATATTTTTTTAGGTCATTTAATATTTTTTTTCAATTTATTTTCTAGGTAGCTATAACCTGTTGTTGTTATAATAAAAACAAACGAAAGGAATGATGATGATGATGATCTAAATTCATTATGATGATCCAAAATCAATTCATCTGAAAAGAAAAAAAAGAAGAATTCTTGATTCTGAAATACCTGATATTGGATTTTTTTTTTGTAAAAATTTACAATAATCAACAGGATAGTATAGGAAAAAATTTATACAAAATGATGCAAATTTTTTTGATCAACATTAATTGATCAATAATGATGATAATGATGATCAATGATGATGATGATGATGAATCATTGATGGATTTTAACAATAATGATGAAGATGATAATGATGGTGGCAATGTTGATGATGATAATAATGATGATGATGATGATGAAACTTTCATCAACAATCGATTAGATATGATAAACATAATCATCATTTTTTTCTTATGATTCAGATTCATTATAAATAAATAACATTAAAGAATTCATCAAAAAAAAAAAAAAAACAAAACAAAACAGAAACAAGACAAAACAACAAAAATAATCAATCAATCATTAGACTGAAAATCCAAAATGGATCAATCATGCGAAATTTATACGAGAGAAATAAAAAAATTCATCTGGGTAAACACTCGGAAACACACACACACACACAGAGAGAGATTAAAAATTGACATCAAACAACCACAACAACGATAATGATGATGATGATGATGATGAGAGGATGGTGATGGTCGCAAAAAACAAATAATAAAAAAAAAATTAAACTAGTTTTTTTTTGTTCACTATTTGTTTATTAATATCATCATCATTTTGTTTCGATGGTCGCGAAGAGTCTCGATTTTTTATTTTGTTGTTTTTACTTGTTCAAACCAATAGGAAAATATCATATACACACACACACACACACAAGATATATCATCCTCAACAACAAAAACTAGAAGGTCCCTGTTATAAACACCACCACCACCACTAACCAAAAATCCACATCATCATCATCATCGTTATCGTCATTATCATTAATATCGACCACCACCACCACAAATGATCATTAAATTTTGTCAAATGAAATTCACAACTAACATCACAGCAATCATTACATACAAAGTCAACAGAAAAAAAAAAATAAAACTTCAAATCAATATCAAGGAAAAAAATGGCACCGAAAATAAAACAACAAAACATAAAACAAAACACACTAAGACGAACAAAAAATAAAATAAAAATCAATGATTGATATCGAATTATCGAATCTTTATTTGTTTTTTTTTCTTGTTTCTTGATATGAATTTTATTCTATTCTCTAGAGTCTAGACGTTTTGACCACACAAATGTGTGTGTGTGTGTGTGTGTGTTTGTGTTGTGGACATTTAGATATAAAGCAAAATGTAAATAACAAGAGAAAAAGCTATCAAAAATTGTGTGATTAACAACAACAACAACAACGACAACAAAAATGATATATTTACGTTTGAAAAACCAAATGGAAAAAAATCGAATAGAATAGAAAAAGAAAACAACAAGAATATATACGCACATTTGGAATGAAATTCATTGGAAAATACGACGACCACATGTACAAAACATACTTAATGATGATGATGATGATGATGATTTCAATATGATGATGATCATCATTGAATTAATGATTGTTGTTGATCTGAAAAATTTCAAAACAAAAGTATCATCATCACCAAAAAAAAAAAAAAAAATTTGAGATGCAATGTGCTTTTTTTCTGATTTCGAATGTTTGATTTTTTGTTGTTGTTGTTGTTGTTGTCGTAGTCGTTGTTGTTGTTGTTGTTGATTATTGGCAATCATTCATTTTCGTCTTCATATTTGAAATCGTTATCGTTAGTTTATTTCATTTGATAATTATATATTTTTGCTTTTCTTCTTAAGAATAAAATGTACCAACTTGTTGATGTGTGTGCGTGTGTGTGTGTGTGTGTGTTGTTCGATTGATTGCAACATCTATTTGACTATTTTTTTTTTCAGTGGCAATATAGCCCCAACATCACAACCAACGAAAAAAAAAAAAAAAAATAAATAGCCGATGATGATTGAATAGAATAGAAACAATGAGAATTATCTTTGATTGTTTATCGGGTTGTTTAAAAAAAACCATATTCAAGGATGATGATGACGATGATGGATAGCGACGTTGTTTATGAGAGAAAATTCAAATCAAATTACATAAAGAATCGAGAATACAATTTAAAAAAAAAAACATGTTCATAATCATTACGTAAACTTTAATGAATTTCATCATCATTATTATTATTGTTTTTTTGGATATATTATTCTCGATCATTCATTCGAAAGATTCGAGTGGATTTTTTTTTTTTTTTTTTTTTGATACTAGCAGTCAGTCTAAATAGAAGACGACGCTATATATATATAGAATCGAACGCCTGTAAAAAAAAAAAAAAAAATTTGGCGTCTATATTGACACAATGCACAGGACAGACTGAAATCATCGACAAGACACAAATGATGATATTTTTGGTTTCGTTTCGTGTTTACCATGTATTTGGTAAATTTATTATTATCAATCAATACAATTAATCATCAAACATCATTTACAAATTATGAATTTGACAAAAAAAAAATGTTTATTTTGGTCCAAAATGAATATTGTTTTCGTACTCTTAATAATAATACTGATGATAATAATATGTTTATTACATGCTCATTGTTCATGATAATGAACAAAATAAAATTATTGATGACTGAATCGGTTCGATTCGGCAATCAATGACATTGAACTGTTTTTATCAAAAAGTGTTTTCTCCATTATTCCGGCTAAATATCGTATAATATGTGTTATTATTATTATTATTATTATCATTTTTCATGTTCAATGACCTATCAATGTTGGATGTTGTTTGTTTTCGAATCAATTCAAATACCATATTGTTGAATGATTGGTAAAGAAACAAACAAACAAACAAAAACACCGGAAGAAAGGATAAATTGAACGGAAATCAAAGATATATCCAATGATGATGAACTTTAATTCATAGGATGGATTTTTTCATTTTTTATTTTACCCACACATTGTTTTTGCCAAAAAAAAAATCGACAACAACAACAACAACAAAAAAAAACCAGAAACGCAAACATCAACACCAAACACGCACTAAAACTAATCGATCAAATTCATCACCGAAGGAGTTCTTTCAATATTAAGGAACAAGAACATAATCGAATAAATATAAAATTTTTTTTATATAAATCACAAATCATCATGTGGGTGGTGTTGGGTTTTTTTTTCTCTCTGTTGTTTTGTTTTGTTTTGTTTGCTTTAATTTTCTTTTCTTTACATGAATATAATGTAGATATAATTTATATAATAAAGACAGGAAACAGAAAAAAAAGAATAGAAATGAAATGAAATTGAAATTGAAATGAATGAAAAAAACGAAAAGAATTTTTGGGTAAAAATGTTTCTGTGTGTGTGTGGAAACGGGAAAAAAATTCCAAAGAATTTTGTTTCCAAAAATATTCTGTTTTTTCTGCCTTCGTTTTTTACCACTGTGTGTGTGTATTAGATTTATCTGTTTTGGATATATATGGTGAAGGTGTTTAATTTCATTTCATTTGGCGGATTACGTTTTATGTGAATGTGTTTGTGGGTGTGTGTGTGTGTGTGTGTGTGTGTGTGTAAAAATATTCTTCACATTTATATAATAAGAATAATATTCTGTTTCATTTCATTTGATCAAAAAAAAAAAAAAAAAAAAATCTGATTTTTTTTTTGTTATTATTTGGTATAAATGAGACAGAAAAAAAACCAACAATCAAACAAGATTTTCTTTTCATTTTTGTTGTTGTTCATTTTATTATATATTCTGTGTTTATGTTTTAGAAAAATTCTGTTTTGCTGTTTTGTTTTTGTTTTTAGTGTATTTTGGGACTTGGCTTTTTATTTATAAAGTTGAACAAAAATATGGAAAGCGATAGCAAGAGTGGATCGGTTTCTGATTTGTTTCTTTCTTGTGATGATGGTTTGAAGAATATGGTGTTTTCTTTTTTTTTCTTTTTTGTTTTAATTAATTGATGATGATACTTTTTTTGCATATCTTGGTTGCTGTTGTTGTTGTTTGTGCCAATAAAATATGATTTCTATTACAAACACCTAAACCTGACAACAATTATTCTTTTTACGTTCAGCATTATCTGTTGGCAGAATGGTGACTGGTGTAATATTATCCGGTGATGATTGATCGTCAGCATTATCATTACGAATCTGTTTCTGTGATACTATACGATAGATTTCCGTAAGAATCTGTTGAAACGCCGCTTCAACATTGGTCGAATCCAAAGCAGATGTTTCGATAAACGAAAGATTATTTCGTTCTATAGAAATGAAATTTAAAAAAAAACGAAAGATTAAAAAATAAAGAAAAATGATCCATAAATGGATGATGATGATGATGACTAACCAGCAAAAGCTCGAGCTTCATCTGTAGGCACGGCACGAAGATGGCGTAGATCACTTTTATTGCCAACAAGCATTATCACAATGTTCTGATCGGCATGATCGCGTAATTCTTTGAGCCATCGTTCAACATTTTCATAGGTCAAATGTTTTGCAATATCATATACCAAAAGTGCACCAACAGCACCACGATAATATGCACTGGTAATTGCACGATACCTTTCCTGTCCGGCAGTATCCCAGATTTGAGCCTTAATTGTTTTATTATCCACTTGAATACTACGCGTTGCAAATTCAACACCAATTGTTGATTTACTTTCCAAATTGAATTCATTACGTGTAAAACGTGATAATAGATTACTTTTGCCAACACCAGAATCACCGATTAAGACCACTGTTTGTGTACGCGTATGTGTGTATGTAATTGGATTTTGGTCATTTTTATATAAAACGCCCAGAAACCCAAAAAAAAAAACAACCATAAATAAATTGGACAAAGAAAAAAAAACAGTAATAAAAATCATAATACATTAAACACAAAACATTTAAAACGTCAAATGGATGATAAGATCAACAAACCTTTAAATAGATAATCATATTCATCATCTTTCGAACTCATTGTTGTTGTTGATTTTTCTTAAAATATAGCCGAAATATAATATAGAAAAAAATTATGATGATCAAAAAAAAACTATTCGATGTCAATTGTTGCCGATGATGATGACAGTAGAATCAGAATTTAAAGAAAAAAACAATCCGAAAGAATATTCTTGATTTGTGAATTTAAATTTTCGCTAATGATGATGTTTGTTATTACAACAACAATAATAATGATGATGATGATGATGATTATTCGAACGAAAAATATTTTGGAAACAAGATGCTGCTACACACACCAGAGATATACACGCTTGTTAAATAATGAATGATGATGATGATTTGACTGTCAACGTTGTTGAGACGACAATCTTTCTATTATTATTCGGTTCGTTTGAAAAATGAATTTATTCTCTGTAATGGAAAAAAAGGGAAAAAAATCAGTATTTGACAATGAATGATTTGTGGAAATAATAATCAAAAAAAAAATCAAGAGATTTCTATCAAAAAAAAATTCGAATAATTCGTTTCAACCAGCTACTACAATAACAACCAGAAAAAAAACTCACGATGCAAATGAAAACAAACAAAAAAAAACAGAGGAATCTATAGACACTGTGTGATGATAATAAGATATTTATGATGATGATGATGATGATACTGAAATATGGTAAAAAAAAAACCTCGATAGGATGTGTGTGTGTGTGTTTTGTGTTTTGTGTGGCTGTGTGTGTGTGTGTGTTTGTAATATATACAGTCAACAATCGACAACAACAACAAAAAACAATTTAAATCGAAAAATTAAACAAGCACAAACACCTACTTTATTATCAAACGACAACTAACCAAATCAACCAACCAACAAACGAAACTCATATATATTTTTACCACAAACAACCAGGAAAATTACAATATATAAAACATAACACACAATGGAATTATTAATAAATAAAATTCTCGATCTCGATATGGATGCGTTTTGTGTTGATGAAAAATTTTTAAATTTGATTGTTGAAAAACACACACAAATCAAATTAAATTAAATTTTACAACCAAAAATTCAACAAAACAAAACAAAAAAACGACAAAAAAAATTGTTTTAAAGTGATGCTGAAAAACAAATTATACCACGACCCAAAAAAGCCAACGAATTCCTCTGCGCCTAGCTTTTTTTTTTCTTCTTCAATGTGTGATATCGGCGAGTGTTATAAACAATTTCAATTCAGTCCATCATTTTGGAATACCACTACCAATTTGGTTGATGCACCATACACACACACACACAAAGAAAAGTACCGAGAATATACAGGAACTTTACCGTTTCATATTTTTTTTTTTCGATGAATAAAATTCATTTCGGACCAGGAACTATAGTTTTAAACTTTTCACATTTCTATAATTTCGGATAAATTTTTTTAATCTGATTGATGAATTGAAGTTTCACTGTTTGATGTTTTTTCTTTCATTTTTTTTTTTGCTTAACTTGGCACAATCGTCATGCAAACATTTTTTTTGTTTTTGCCATTTATAAAATCGAATTTCATATATGTGACGCCTCCTCCTCTATATTGGGTATTGATGATGATGAATTTTTTTTTTTAAATATTCCAGACACCAACAGATGTCGCTATCTGTCACAGACTATTTTAACATTGTGGCTAAATGCTGTTAATTTTTTTTTTTACTATCAAAACTCAATTTTTTCCAGTGTGTGTGTGTGTGTGTGTGCTTTTTCTTTTTCTCTTTCATCACACTGCATTGTGTTTCGATTATATATGTGTATATTCGATTTTATATATATATTCTCTAACCACATTTAATTTTCGAAAATAAATTTTCGTCAAATTTTATCAACATTTTAATTTAAAACGAATTAAAATTCATTCATATAAACAATGGTCGATCTAAATGAAGATTCAATTAATCTACGTGCATTGAAAAGAATCGATGACAACATTCGTGAGATTATTATTTGTGCCGGTCAAGTTGCCGTATATTATTTTGATTTTAATCGTGAAGATTGGGAAAGAAAAAATATTGAAGGTACATTGTTCTTTGTTCGTCGTAGTATTGTACCGGAATATGCATTTGTTGTCATTAATCGTTTGAATACGATTAATTTTCTACAAAAAATCACCAAAGATTTGGAGATTAATGTACAAAGTCCATATCTGATGTATAAGAATATTAATAAAGATATTTATTGTATTTGGTTCTATGATGCAAATCAATGTATTGTATTGAATGAAAATATTGATCAAGTTAGGAATTTGATCAAGAAAACATCGGATACACCATCCAAATTGATGAATGGTCAATCACATACACCGAAATCAAGACAACAATTGGCTTCAACTGGAACAACACCGAACAATAATCAACAACAAGCATCAGAAATTATGAAATTGTTTTTCAACAACAACAACAACAATACGAATACGAATACGAATACGAATGATAATCAACAAAGCCAACAAGGTTCATTGGGCATCTTTGGTGATTCGGCTTTACCACCACCTGATTTGATGAAACAACGATGGTTACAAAATCAATCGACAGAAAATCATATTGACAATGTATCTTCTGAACAACAACAACAACAACAAAAATCGGATGATGATTTGGTGAAACCAATAGCACAACGTAGAAGTGTTAATCTTAAAGAATTGTTTGAATCACAATTGGTTTTACAAGAAACATCTAACACTTCAATGAAAGAAAATTCTCAACATATTGCTGCTGATGACAATAATTCTCAATCGTTGATCGATAAACCACAATCATCGACACCGAAAACAGTTAAACAAACACCAAACAAAAACGAATTATTAATGTCATCATCACCATCAATGAATTCGGCTACATTTATGACTGATGATTTGAAGAAAAAAAGTTTGACATCACTTCCAACATCAAATGCAAATCCTTCATCATCAAATTCAATGTCGGATGGGATTTACACAGCAAAACCTCAACAATTGATTGGAGACGATATTCTTCAGGATGAACCACAACAAATGATGCATAATGTGATCCCAGCCATTCATCCATCACTTTTTCCTATTCCAATGAATTTTGAACCTGGTTTTCAGCAGGCATTACTACCAGCATTTCATGCACAACCACCCCCACAACCACCCCCACAACCACCACTTCCACAACAGGTATCAAACCATCATCATTTGGCTAATTGTATTACGAATGTATTCGAAATTCAACAAGACCATAATCCCATAATCGGACATCAGCAGCAGCAGCAACAACAACCCATTACACAGAATACAGGACGAACATCAATTTCAAAACCGGATATGTATCTAACAATGGAACAATTGAAAAAGGCATTAATTCATTGTTTAACAAATGATGCCGATTTTCTTCATGCTATTCATACTGCATATGTGGAAAATATCAAAAAATGAATGAAATTTTTCCAATCATCCAACTCATATCCATATAATAATGAATGAGATGATGATGATCATCATCATCAATTCAATTTAATCATCCAATTCTATAGAAATTTATACACAACATTCATCAGGAAAACAAAAACACATCAAAACAAACTTATGATATAATTTACGTTTTTGTAGAATACACACACACACGCAAACACATACCCCCTCATCAGTTGATAAACAAAACAAAACAAAAAAAAATCCATAACCAAATTCTTTTTCAAATAGTTCAGATTTTTAAAAAAAAAAATTACATTTACATTTATTGATGAAAAAATAATAAAAATTTAAGATGTTTTTGGTTTGACACTGAAAAATCCACTTGAATTACTAAAATATTTAGCATTAGCTTCATTCACTTTTTTTTCAGCTGCCAATGGATTATTTATTTCTAGACCTTGTTTCGGTGTAAATGCTATTGTTGATGCTGTACCGGAAACCTGTTTACGAACGGTAGTTGTTCCACCAAACACCTGTTGATGACGTTGTAGATTTTTTTGTAATGTTTTCGATATACGAACTTTTGTTTTTTCATCAATCTGTGGTCCACGAATTTTACCGCTACCAGATTTACCCATCTGGCCAGTAGTGAATCCTAAATCATTTTGATAAGCATCATCTTCAATTTCGGCAAAATTCAATCGATTTGCTTGTTTTCGTAAATCAGTAATTACTAAACGTTCTTTTAATTTACGAACACGTTTACCGCCACGTTTTTTCTTCGGTGTATCAATTGGTGCTGGTAATGGTTTCACCTGTTTCACTGGTGGTGGTTCTTGTAGTTTATCCAAAGCTCGTTCAACTTCTTCACGAAATTTTTCACCCATTGATCCATCTGGATATGAATGAACAGCATCAGCACGTGCAGCTAATGTAGATTTATTTGCCACTAATGTAGCCGCTTTTTTACGTAAATCTGGTGGCGAACTTTGAACAATTTCTGATTGAAATACTAATCCTGAATGAGGCATTATAACGGTGGTGGAAAATCCCGATAAAGTTTTACGTGTAGATCCCAATGATTTTAAATTACATGATGGAATTTTCGATAGACTGGTCAATCCGCCAGCTAAACCGATTAATTTGGCCGCAATAGAAGCACCAATGATGACAGTCAAATTTGGTGCAATAAATGTCATTCTCGATTCGACAAATTCATATATCAACATTTTACATTCATTCAATTCGATAGCAACATCACAAGCATCAATTATATAGCTTAATTCTTCTTCTAACAGCATTGATCCTTGAGTAGTGGAAGCTGTTACACTAACCACCATAATTGTAGCTTGTGTAAGGAATTCTTGAAGTTTTTCATTATTTTTCACTTTTTCCAAATTATTTGCCAATTCTTTGACTGTCATCAAATAATCCATTGGATTCGGTACTAATGATTCTAGTTCAGGAAAACGTTTGGAATATTTATCGCGAACAAATTTATGACAAATATTGACATCATTATCAATTTGTACGGCCATATTATTGGCATCCACTACTAATTTATATTCAGGATGTGATTCAATTGGACCATCAATCTGACATTTGTTGAATTTGACTGAAAATAAAATAAATTTTGATATAAATTCAAATTATTTATGCAAACAAATAAATAAATAAATTTTTCAATTCAAATTAATACCATCATTCGATTGTCGACTATTTATTTCGGCCATTATCCGTTTAAGTTCATCACTACCAATGATTTTTGTTAATGAACGAACCGATGAATATTGTTTTTGTGTTGATTCAAAATTTGTTTCATTTGGAACAACTTCCATTGATTCCAAATTAGATTGTTCATCATCATCGAAAACTTCATCATCTTCTAAATCGGCTAACAATTCATCGGCTAAAGACATTTTTGAAACACTATAGTGTGCAAAAAAAAAACTACAAATTACCGGCAACAACAATGAAAAAAACCAAATGATCAAACCTGATGCAAAAACTATTCGAAATTTCATACAATGAAAGTTGATCATAAATTTTTTTTGGTGGCGCCATCTAGTCACCAGAATATCTACTATATATAGGTAAAATTAAAATCATTTTCTGCGACTTTGCTATGTGGTGAATTGGCTGTGTGTACTCCTTTCTAGTAATTGCTCTAACTCTTCTTCTGTTTCCAGCTGTTCAACAGATTCCATAGGTAAATTTGATGTTTTCAAACCCAATTTCATTCTTGTTCCGAATAAAGCTTCATAGGGAGTTTGCTTTATATCCTCATGAAAAGCTCTATTTTTCATCAGTTGAACATATTTTAAACCTTCTGACCACTTGGTTGTTTGGTTAGCGATAAGCCAGGTTGTAAGCATATTTTGAACATCTTGATTCGCTTGCTCTATCGAGCCCTCGCTTTGAGAATGGCAAGGCTTCCCGTGTATTATTTTCACACCATCCCACATATTTGCTAATTCTTGGATAATTTTATTTGCAAAATCCCTACCATTATCACATTGGAGAATGGATGGGGCTCCCAAAAGAGTGAAAATGTCCATAAGTTGTTTTGCTACTTCTGACGCAGTTTTTGTTTTTAGTGGACGCAATACAACAAATTTGGTTAAATGATCTTGATAATTTAAAATAAATTTAAATTCATTATCTGGTTGTGTCTGTAAATCTATAAGATCCACTTGACATCTAGAATTCATTTCATTCGTCAAAATTGGTTCCATCACAATTCCTTTTTTCTTGCCTTTTGCCTTTTTTTGACATGCTTCACATAAAGATAAATACAACATAATTGCTTCAATAGTAATGTTGTTGTATTTGTTATTAATTTCTTTCAATAATCTGTTTCGGCCACCATGGCCAGTTGCCAAATGAGTATCGTGTATAATTCCATAAGTTTCTTCAATTTTTACAAAATATTTTATGCTACCCCCTTCTTTAAAAGGGGCTATTAATTTTTCTTTCTTCCCTACCATTATTATATCGTATCTTTTCAGCCGACGGTAATCTACGTCATTTTTATTCTTTTCTTTTAATTTTGCTGCCTTTACTTCCAATAATATTTTTTCATATCGATGTTGGTTTAAATAAACATTATTTTTATTTTTTTGTGATACAATCTGTTCTAGTTGGTTTTTAAATTTTTCTTTTTGTTCCATTTTGTTTTTTCAAAAATTTTAACTAAAAAAAAAAAATATTTTTTTTTGTAGAAAAATTAAAATTTTAAATCTATAATAATATTATGATATAATTTTAACTTACCTGAGTCTTATTTCTCTGAATATCTTCTTAAATTATATCCAGAATTCTTCAGTACTATATGGCATTAATTTGTAAAAATGTAGTTTTATTGTAAAAAAAGCGTGAAATAGCAGCGTCTACTGAACTAGCCGAAACGGTAGTTCGTGTACCACTACAAGTGCGCATGCGCACCACATAACTATAGCACTAGTGCTAAAAAAAAAAATAAAAAAAAAAAATAAAAAAATAAATAAATAAATTTAATTACTCCTTAACTTACCAGAAGTCCAGAAGTCGAGCTCAACTTAGAAAAATTTTCATTGCTGTGAGCTCGACTTAGAAAAATTTTCATTAATGTGAGTTCGATTGAAAAAATTTTAATCGTTCAAAAAATATGTTACTGTGCATGAAAAGATACGGGAAAAAATTATTTACACAATTCAAAGTTATTTTTTGAAATTTAAATTACTTTCAATGTATGAATCAAACGTTTTTTGGATGAATTTTCCTCCACATGAGGAGGAATGCTCTAAGTTCGGCCCATCGTCTAACTATCGCTGTACAATCCTCATCCTCAAATGAGGGTGCTATTTTTTTCAGTGCTTGTAATTTCGTATTTTGTATGCTCACATTTACCAAAACGACATGGTCATTGTGAATTTTCAATGTATACTACTATATAAAATAGACATTTACCATTTGCTCTTTCGACGACTTTGTAATTTTATATAGCAAAAAATTTTGAGCAAACAAACAAAAATTACAAAGCTAAAAATAGTACCATATATCGTAAAAGGATGAAATTTAAAAAAATTTCAACCTTGAAACACACAAATGTTGCAACAACGACGAAAAAAATTTTTTTTTTTCACATTCAAAGAATTATTTTAATAATAATAATCAAAATCATTGATAATCGATAATAATGAATAAATCATGAAATGAAATATAGAAAGAAAGTATTGCTGCTGTGTGTGGATTTTTGGACATTTTTTTTTTTTTTTGACAAACAAACTATAATTTAGAAATGAAATGAAAAATAAAAGGAAAAAAAAAACTAAAAGGGAATGTATATCAATTTATCAATCAAATCGGTATTAATCAATAATCGATAAAACTTTGAAATTTAAATGGTATCAAACAATAAAAATAGATTATATATACGATTATAATGGTTGATGTGATGTGATTATGTAATGAAATGAAAGAAAGTAAGAAAAAACAATGTCGTGTCATGTGTTTTTTTTTGTCCTGATAAGGGGGTGGTGGTGGTAGAATTTCCGGTTAACCAAAAAAAAAAACAAAAACAATTTCTGTTTTTTTTAAGTGCTGAAAAGATGAAAAAAAAACAATATCAGATTAACAGAATAGTGCTTGAATTATTAAATGGATGATCAAGTTTTTTTTTTATTGATGTGTTTGTTTTGGTGTGTGTGTGTATGTGTTTTTTTTGTCGTGGAGATAAAAACAACAGCCTTACTCATCTAATAAAAGAATTAGGCTTCATTATATATATATTCTGATGACGACGATTTAACTTTACTATTATTAAAGATATTATGTATGTCTTTTATCGATGACCATTATCTTTTTGTTTATCCAAAAATATCATATGCCATATAGACCATATCATCGGATCCATTTGCCGGTATTGCTGGATGATCGGGTGGCAACAAAACGAAGCCGATAAAATTGAACAAACGTATCATGACGTCTATGTTTAATAGAATCAAAAAAAAAAGAAGTTATGATTAGATTATGTCCGAATAAAAAAAACAAGTTTTTGTTTATCACTATATTATCATATATTATATTACTTACTTCGATCAGGATTTTGTTTATCCAAATAAACGACAACCTTTTTGCAATGCAATTCCTCTTCAGCGAATTCTAGCAAAGCGATAAACGCTTCTTTCGAATTTCCTGTCGGTGGTTGCGAAATGTACACATAGAGAATTTCGTTGATTAACACCGATTCCCATTGTACTTCAATCGAATCCAGCAATGTTATCTTGACAGTAATTTTAATTGGTTCTTTAATTGAATGTTTACTTAGCTCATCGATCGGCAATTGAATTGATGATGGAGGTGTTTGACCGAAAAATTTACTGCTGTTATTGAATAATGGACTGCCGTTGCTAATATTGTTGTTGAATGGATGGCTAAAGATTCTATTAATATTTATTGGGGGGCTGTTGCTGCTTTCGTCCACGACCGTAATGGATGTTTGATTTTGAATAGGTGGAGCTGTGATATTCCCGTTAGGGACATCAGGAATACCTGCAATAATATCATGAAGATTATGGTTGCCATGATTATTAAGAAAATGATGTTGATGATGATGATGATTGGGATATAAAAACAAAACAGACATTGAGAAATTTTATTATCATCATCATTCAATTTGATACAGCAAAAAAAAAATTATATAATAAAATTATAGCCGAATTGTTATTGTCGTCGATGATAATTTATCTAATGGTATATCATTGAATGATTTACGTCATTTATATAATATATACTACCATATATTATCATTATTATTGTGGCAAACAAAAAAAAACAACACAATCGACAACAGAATAAAAAGAAAAAAAAATGTATTACTTACCACAGCGTTCCTGTGCCGAGCGAGACGCAAAAATGTCTCAAAGGAACGTATCCTTCGAGAGAATCACTACTAAAAATATAAAACAAAACAAAAAAAAACAATTATTATTCGAGAACAGCAAACACAAATTCATTCAAGATAAAAATGAAATAAAATATCAAAGAAAAAGCTGAATAAAACATTTTCATTCTTTGACAAATCACAATTGTTTCACATCACGCAAAAACATTCAAATTCAATTTGGCATTGTCTCAAAAAGAAAAAAACAAATGAAAAAATTCACACAACACCATCATCAAAATCATTTCATAATTTACGTCATCAAAACAATAAAGATAATTACGAATGATGATGTGTTTGTGTATACGAGTTTATTATCATGACAAATATTGAAAAACAAACATTTAGATCCGATCGGATATATGAATGTGTATTATAATCATCTAATCCAGTGTTTCCCAACCTTTTTTTCTTCGCGAACCCCCGGTAGTTTTTTCTTTACAAAATTCGAGTACATACAAAGTTACCCTTTGCATATCCCACGAACCCCCAGGGGTTCGCGAACCACCGGTTGGGAATCACTGATCTAATCGATCATAGTCAAAATCATGTGTTTGTTTTGTAAAAGAAAAAATCAATCATCAATCAATCAATTATATAATCTCTATATTACTACAAAAAATGATGAGGGGTCAAAGTCATTTTGGACGATTAATTCAAAAAAAAAAAAAAATGATAAACACACACACGCACAAATTCATTTTTCAATTCGATTAAAATGTTTGTTCAATACAAAGTTCATCATTCTTTTTGTTCTTTATCAACATAAAAAAAATTGTACTTTGAATTCCATAATAATAATCAATTAAAAATCATCCATCATTCGACCTTCAAAATTGATAAACAAAAACTCTGTCTATTTGTTGGACTATGATTTTTGTCTTTTTCTATATCCTGTTTTTCATCATTCAATTTCTTTCGATTATTATACTACTACATTCAAGAAAAAAATCATATGATAATTGGAGAGAGAGAGGGATTTTATTTTTGGTTATCATTCTCATTCATAAACCTAAATAAATATTTGCCAATAAGTATATATAATCAACAGACAACATATAGATGAAATTATCATTATGAAATTTACTGAGAAAAAAAAACAAACATTTCTTTATCTTTATCTCGAAAAAAATGGATCGATAATCAAAGGAAAAAAAAATGTGCACAGACACACCATAATATGACTACTACTAATATATCAATGTGGAAAACCAGTCGATCGACGACGAGTAATGATGGTATATGTGCAATAACAACAAAAATAAATTCTCAAAGAAATCTTGTTTCGAATGAATAACAAAAAAAAAGAAGTACCTCCAAAAGCAAACAGAGAGGTATATGAGAGGATCATGAGATTCATTCGAATCTTATGATTTAGACAACAAATGAAAAAAAAAATTCGAATTTTCAGCATTTAACCCTCCACCACACAATATCGATTGTATCATAAAAAAATCAATATTTAAACACAAAACAAAAAACTTACCTCAATTCATAAAGGTTACTACTACAATTACTCATTAATGCTGGCATCTTTATATTTTCGTCGTCGTCTTGATTACTATTACAACTGGGCTTTGAGTCGGATAAAATTGCTTGAAAACCTATTTTAAGGGGTTTGAAAATGAAAAAAAAAATTTGAGATTTAAATCAACAAAATCAATCAATCAATAATGATAATTAAATGGATAATATTTATAACGGGTTAAAAATGGAAATCAATATTGTTTGTATAACAACTGGAAGCGGTCAAACATAAGACATCATCACACACACACACACACATACAAACACGTACATTGATCCAAAGAAAAAAAAATTAAGAAAAAAATTTTGAAAGTCAAAAACAAAACAAAAAATATACTTACAAGTCGTACTCATACCGAATTTAGTGAATACAAAACAAAGAATGACGCATCGGATTCAAAAATGCACAATTTATAAGTTGGAAAAAAAGCGACACATACACAAAGTGATAGAAACGAGCAGCGATTTATCAGTGTGTGTGTGTATTATAACAGCATCAGCAAAAATGAGCATGAGCAACAACAACAACAACAACAACAAAAATTTCCCATGGCAACACTTTAAAAAAAAAACCAAAAACATTGGCGTCAAATGTTGATGATGGGAGATGATGATTTTTCTATAGCTGGTTCTGTTTGCTTTGCTGTAAATCTTTTTCTTTTTTACGGATACCTTTTTGTTGTTGTTGTTATTATTTATTGGAGCCAAGATCATACGATTCAAGTATCACTTTTTAAAAGAATCACATGTGTGTTTTGTGTCGAAATAGTCGATGTTTTTGGTTTGTTTGTTTGTTTGTTTGTTTATGTAAATTTTGTGTTATTTTTTTTTTGAATTTTCATTTCCAGAATTCTGATAATTTTTTTTTCTTGGTTTCCAAACATGGCTGAACGTAAAGCTACAAATAAATATTATCCACCCGATTGGAATCCATCAAAAGGATCGATCAATAAATATCGTGGTAGTCATCCATTACGTGAACGTGCAAGAAAACTTGATCAAGGAATACTTATAATTCGTTTTGAATTACCATTTAATATATGGTGTGATGGATGTAATAATCATGTTGGTATGGGTGTTCGTTATAATGCACAAAAATCCAAAATCGGGATGTATTATACAACACCATTGTATAAATTTCGTATGAAATGTCATCTATGTGATAATCATTTTGAGATACAAAATGATCCAAAAAATCTGGATTATATCATATTGAATGGTGCACGCCGTCAAGAAAATCGTTGGGATCCATTGGAAAATGAACAGATTGATGTGGATAAAAATGTGTCGAAAAAAATCAAAACCGATCCAATGTTTAAATTGGAAAATGAAACAATGGATAAGAGAAAAGCTACGGAAAATAAAAATGTTATTGAAAATCTGGAACAATTTCAAACCCGATGGAAAGATGATTATTCAATCAATTGTTCATTACGTCGAACATTTCGTACGAAACGTAACGAATTGAAAACACGTGCCAATAATGATGTTTCATTGTTACAAAAATCATCACTACCAATCACAATGCATTTGGTATCCGAATGTGAACAAGATAATAAAATGGCCAAATTAATGAAATTACAATCAAAAGAAACACCTGAACAACAAAAAGTACTTAAACGTAAACAAATATTGAATCAATCAATTTTTGGCATTACGCCTAAATATCCAAAATGTTCATTGTCATTGGAAAAACCGAAACAAACAAATCTGTCGTCGTCATTGTCGTCTATGACCGATATGGTTAAATTGAAAACCACCTTTAATACATCATCATCAACGACAATGATGAAACCACAGTGTTCCATATCGTCCATTGTCAATTACAATGAATCAACCGATGATGATGGTGATTAGATTAGAAATTGAAAAATAAAACATAATCGATCATTTTGTGTGTAAATAAATTTAAAAAAAAACCGATGAGATCTGGTCACAAATTTTCAAATAACCAAAAATTTCTCAAGCAAAAAAAAAGGAAAAATACCCACCAACCAAACCATCATCACATGTAACAAAAACGTAAATCTCAGCAAAGCAGATTGTCGAAAAAAATCATGTGATCATCGAGTGTGTGTGTGTGTGTGCGAGAGAGAGATAGTTATGATCAAATCATGAAATGAAATGAAATGAATGAATGAATGGAAATAAAAAATAGTCATGTGATAGTAGATTTCGCTTGCCAGATTAGTAAAAGTATTTGTATATTGAAAAAAATTGGAAAGATATAAATAAAAAAAAATGTCAACAACAACAACAAAAAAAAGACGAGAATCAAAAAAGTAATGTAGTTGCCACTAGAAAAAAAAATTATTCAATTAGCCAAATTGGTAGCCATTGATGATGATGATGATGATGATGTTATGGTCGTCGATAATGTTGTTACTGGTGTCGCCGTCGTCGTCGTGGTTGTTGTCAATCCCAATGATGATGATGACGATGATGATGATGTGGATGTTGATGTTGGTTGATGATGTTTTCTTATATGCAAAGCTAGATTATGTTTCCAATATGATGCATAATTACAATCATTATATGTACAACGAAAATTTTTCGGACCATGTAATGCCATATGCTGTTTCATGGCCACTTTATATGCAAATGCTTTACCTTTGATTTGGGTGATTAGAAAAAAAACAAAAATGGTCATCAAATTTGTTGATTTTTGTTTTGTTTTGTTTTGTTTTGTTCAACTTACCACAATGTTGACAAACATGTCTATAACCATTTGGATTAATCGATTGTAATGTTGTTGATGTTTTTTTTGTTCCATTGTTATTCTGACCATTCGTTGTTACAATAAGACCGGATTTTCGTGTTCGTTTGACAGTTTGACTTATGCCATTATTATTATTATTATTAGAATTAGAATTGATTTTTATATTAGGCACAGTTATCACCGGAATTTGATCAAATTGTTGTTGTTGTTGTTGTTGTTGTGTAACCACATTGTTGTTTATTAAAGCTTGATGTTGTTGAGCATGTTTTTGCATATCGGATAAATTATCAAATCCAGCATCACAATATGTACAACGGAATTCTAATTTTCCATGTTGTTGTTGTTGTTGTTGTTGTAATTGTTGCTGCTGATGGACATTATTATTATTATTATGTACACGTTTTTCATGAACATTTCGAGAACTTGTTTGTGTAAATTTCCTATTACAACCATTTATTGAACAAATATATGGCCGATCACCAGTATGGCTACGTTTATGTGATGCTAAATAATGTTTATTGAAATATTTACCACAATATTCACAAATTTCTAATTTTTTACTATTGGCAGCGATATTATTTGTTGTTGTTGTTGTTGCTGCTGCTGCTGCTGTTGTTGTTGTTATTATTGCCACTGTATTATTATTGGCCATAATTGGATATGTTGAATTATTGTTATTCTGATGATTATATTGTTCTAAATCTTCTAATACCATTTTTGGAACAAATATACTACCACCACCACCACCACCGACACTATCATCATTCATTTTAATTTCAGTTGATAAATCTTTTTTAAAATATTCTTGACTAATAATTTCCTGTGCATTTGTAAAATCACCACTATGATAAACAACAACAGTATGCTGCTGTGGTTGCAATTGTTGTTGCTGCTGATTCTGTATGTTCGATGATTCCAATTGTTGAAATGTTTGTGCAGTATTTTTTGGCGATGATGAATCAACCAATGAAGTTGATAATAATTTTAAATGTTCTTTGAATAAATTTCCTTCGTTATCTATTAGTTAAAATTAAGAGAAGAAAAAAAAATTGAAATTAATTCCATCATTTGGTTGTTTTGTTACTTACCTGATATTCTTGTATGTGATGATTGAATGGATTCGGTGAGAAATTGAATTTGTTTATCATATTTCAGTATATTTGTTTCATATGATGATTTTTCGGTATAATAATTTGCATATAGTACATTTTCTTTCGATACTGATATCATTTTTTCCACCATATTCCTTAAATGATTTAAATATTTCAATATTTCCACATGTCTTTGTGTTAGAATTTTACATAATTCTTTATAATTTTGTTGTTGATCCATTAGTAATTTATTTTCTGATTCAAGAAAATTTATCTTATTCGTTACATTAGCCATGGTTTTTTTTTGCTTGAACAAATAAAATTCGATGATGATGATATAGAATGATGATGAGAATATAATACACACTTACACCGTTTCGTGTAAAGATTCGAATGAGATTAAAAAAAAAAATTCATTCAAATATGACGAACAACCATGGCCAAACACTATGAAAAAAAAATCGAATATAGAATTTTCAAATTCACAACAACATAATTCAATTCAGAGATTCAGATTCAATTAGAATTTGAAAATTATTCTTTGTGTTTTTTGTTCACCACAAATTCAATAATTGTTAATGAATTGAATATAGATCAATAACAACAACAACAACAACAAATTCGATGATGATGATCCATTTTATTGTAGCGATTTTATTTTTCTTGTTTGTTGTTGTTGTTTTGATGATATAATAATGATCAACCGATTGCAAGTACCAAAAAAAAAAAATTTCTTTAAAAAAAACACTATTACAAATAGACAAAATTAGACACAACAACAACAACAACAACAACAACGATAATAATATATTGAATTGAATTGAATTGAATAAATGAATACACATCCATCCATCATATATAAACATACATACATATATAATAAACACACACATATATGGAAAGTCTCCTCGAGTTGTTGTTGTTGTTGTTGTTGTAGTTGTGGTATATATAAATATCAAATGTATATGTTATATATAGATGTATGAATGGTATGTGTTTGTGGATGTGCATGTATTATATTATGCTGATATATACAGTGATAACTCGCTTAAATATTGGTTAATCATCGTTTCCAAGAATGGCCAACAATCTTATACATCATATAGATAGATACCACTGTATATAAATATACATGGATGGATGGATGGATCCATTATTGTGTAAATACGTTGTATATATATACATTGATGATGATGATTTAGGTGTGTGTGTGTGTGTGTGTATGATATGGAAATTTTTCGGTTTTTTTTTCATTTTTCATTTATTTTTGTTGATTGAACAGATTTATAATTAGAAATTTTTTTTTTAGCATTACGTTGTTGTTGTTTGTTGGATGTGTAGAAAATCATAGAAAAAAAACTCATCCCACACTTATAATATAACGAATGTTTGGTTTTTAAAAAAAATAAAAATAAAAATCTAACATTTGTGTGTTATATAAAAATAAAAATAAAATGTATATATTCACAGTGTATACACAATATATACAAATTCAATTTTTTATTTATTCGCGCCACATATAATGATTAACTTGCATTGTATGAATTTGAATCGAGTCATTCAATGTGTGTCTATTTATTTTTCGAATAATTTTTTTCGTCCAAAAAAAAATTATGGCTACTGTTGATGATAATGACAGCGATTCAAAAATGGCCAATGAATCAAATTCTGAATTACAGAATTCTGAAATAAAAGAAGAATCGGCTAAAATAATACTTCCTGAACCATTGACAAAACTTTCACCACCATTGAATGTTTATTTTCTTGAACAAATGAAAAATGGTTTATCAATCTCAAATATTTCGATCATTAAAAATCGGCTAATTTTTGGCCGTGCACGTGACTGTGATATTCCTATGGATCATCCATCAATTTCTCGTTATCATGCCGCTTTATTATGGGCACCAAAGAATGATCAGGAATTTGAAAATGGTTAGTTTACATCTAAATTTTGTTTTTTTGTTGCAATTTATTCATTGGAATTTTCTTTTTTTTTTTACTCAACACAGGAACAAACAATGAATCTTTTTGGTATTTGATAGACTGTGGATCAACTCATGGAACTATTTGTAATAAAAAGTCTATTGATCCAGGAAAAATGATCAAAATATCTCCCAATAATAATTTGTTTCGATTTGGTGCTTCCACTCGTTTATTCACATTGGGTTCTCGTGATGAATATGATGATTCGGACAATTCAAATGACGAAGTGATACAACAACCGAAACAAATGGTACACGAAGATAGCGATGCCTGTACATGGGGAATGTCATTAGCAGATTGTAATGATGAAGATGAAGAAACTGGCGATAGTATGGCCCTTAAATCTATTATAGCGGCAATGAAAGATGGCCAATCATCGCTACAATTGGCCAATGAAAATGTCTATTCAGATAATCCATATAAATGTATTCAACAATGGTTTGAACATGAAGGATATGATTTTGATTACAAAACTGATTCGATTCATAATAAATTCAAATGTACATTTGAACTTCCTATCGATGGCCAATGGATCCCTGTTGAAGGTCAATTGATGACCAAGAAAAAAGAAGCAATCACCGATGCCTGTCTTCGCTGTTGTAAATTACTCGATCAAGCTAGTTTATTGTTTGCATGGCAACGAAAAGATTCGGCTAGAGAAAAGGCTCGAAAAAAATTCTATGATGATGATGATGATGATGATCTTCTGGATGAAACGATCAAATCGAAAAACAAAAAATTGAAAAAAGATACCGAAAAAGTAGAAAATTATGATTCTCTCAATGCTAAATGGAAAGAAATTAATACCGAATTATGTCAGCTTAAAATTCGTTTGGCCACCATTGGGCTAGAACCAGGCGTCACACCAGAAATTCCGGAAAACTTGACCGATTCACTAGATGTTTTCATGAATTCATTAAATCAAAAGAAATATGGCCTGACTATGAATGAAAAAATTGAAAAATCCAATTTAAAGATGAAAATCAAACAACTTGAACAAGAACAGACAAAAATAGAAAAACTGATTCAACTAGCTAAACCAACTGAAATTATTATGAAAAATTTGACCACTAAAACAGAACCAATAATAGAACGATCTTCTAGCTCAAAAAATGAAGACGAAATTAAAATTGAAAAAAAGAAACCGGAAAAATCGATAACCGAAATATCGAATGAAAAATTTATTGAATCCTCTACGAATCGAATGGCAGACAACAATGATAAATGTGAAACAACCATACAACAGAATTCTCAATCTATGAATTCTAAGAAAAACTATAAAGAAATTCGTAAAATTCGTCAAGAATCAATAATCGAAGCTATTAGAAAAGAGAAACGTTTAGAAAAACAACAACAACACCAACAACAGCAGCAGCAATCGATTGAACCGGATGATGATTTTGTTGATTGGATTCCACTTGATAATCAAACTGGTGATGGTCGTACACATTTAAATGAAAAATTTGGTTATTGAAAATCATCTGACAATTATCATCATTTCATCTTATTTTATATTCCCGTTTTTTGTTTCTATCGATAACACTGTTAATTACGATTTTCTCGGTTCAGAAACTAGACAAATTGCTTCAACAATCAATTGGATTGGTTCATTATTGCAAAGGAACAACGATTTTTTTTGGAAGGAATACGAGTGTCATGTTGATGCTGTTGTTAGTTGTACTCGTCAAGCAGCTGAATCCAGTTTTGAGTCTCTCAAAAAAAAAAATTTTTTTTTCTCTCTTTCTTGATTCGAATCCGTACTCAGTTATTATTACTTTATTATATATATAAGCAACAAACATTTTGTTTATTATTTTGTTGGAGAAAAAAAAACTTGACATGTAAAAGAAAATTTTGAAAAACAACAATTCAATTCAATTCAATGGCCATTGGCCAAACCGTCATCATTTGTAAATTGGTGAATTATCGATTTTGAAAATTATAATAATAAAAAATGAACCTACACACTCATCATCATCACTTGATAAATTGATGATTTGATTTGATTTGAACTTTTATCTTTATTGTGCAAGTGTGTGTGTGTGTGTGTGTGTGTGTGTGTACGCGTTCATTTTCAATGATGATTTGATTTGTGATTTGAAAGTGATTTGGTTGATGAGTTTTGTTTTTTTTTCTATTCATATTTGTCAATCATCATCATCATCATGATCGAAATTTTCAATCGAATCAATCATCTACAATAAAAAAGCAACAACAACAACAACAAGAAAACCTTTCAATTGTGTGTGTGTGTTCATGTAAATCTCTGCAGGTGAAAAAAAATTTTTTGTGTGCATTTTTTAATATAGAACAAATGACAACATCCAAACAAAACAAAACAAAAAAAAAATTCAAAATCTTCAGCCCTTCCATTTCATTCCGCACACACACACACACAAATCATGTAAGTTGAAAGATCAAAGTCATCATCATCATCATCATCGAATTGTTCTCGAAAAAAAAAACTTTTTTATCTTCTGTGTGTGTGTGTATGTGCATTTGTTCCACCATTATCTCTTTGTTCCATATTGTTAAAGGTCTTTTTTGCTCTCTCTATTTCGCTTTCCTGAGTCATCACATATATCTCTGGATCATGGATCTTAATTTTCTTCTGCAACAACAATTGTCTGGAGAACAATGATAATTAGTCATTTTTTTTTCTTCTTCTTCTTTGTTGTTACTTTGTTGTTATCTCTAGTTCAATATGGTTGTAGTTTGAAGAAGAAAAAAAAATTTTTTTTTCCATTCGATAAGGTTCGTTTTTTTTTGCTGTTGTCTTTGTTCTCAAACACACACACACACACACACAAGTTACCTGTATCTTTTTTCACAGTTTCTGGACGCAATACACACACACATATACAAAGTAAATAATAAGTGATTTATGTATGTATGATGATAATGATTGACATTGTTCACGTATATATCAAAAAAAAAGAAAAAAACAAACAAAATCACAGAGACATATTCTTGTGGTTGTGTATCACAATCATCATCATCATCATCATTGTTAATTGATTTTGTGTGTATATGAGGGTGGTGCGAAACAAAACAAAAAAATTGATAATTTTGGAATTTCCATGATTAAAAAAATTTACATGTGTTTGTCCTCAAGTAACCAACCAAAGACCCACCCACCTTGCAATAAATGCCAAATTTTCTCAGGAAAAAAAACATTTTTTTTTCGTATATAAATTTAGATTTTTTTTCCTTTGAAAATTCATACTCATCATCATCATTATCGCTGTCATCATGTCGATTGAAGAACAATTCGATGCTGCCGTCAAAGTCATACAATCATTACCTAAAGATGGTAAAAGATGAATATTTCTTTTGTTTTTTTTTTAATAATAATTTTTTTTTCTTTTGAAATTCTGTTTAGGATTTTTTCAACCATCCAATGAAATGAGACTTAGATTTTATGCATTTTTCAAACAAGCCACTGAAGGTCCAAATACAACAAAAAAACCAGCATTCTATGATATTATTAATCGTTATAAATGGGATGCATGGACAAAATGTGGTCAAATGTCACGTACAGAAGCAATGTTATTATATGTTGATGAATTGAAAAAGGTTAATTTTGTTTGTTTTTTTTTTGATCAATTCATCTAATGATTAATATTTTTTTGTTTTTGGTAACAAAAAAAAGGTAATCGAAACCATATCAATGACACATGAAGTGTCTGAATTTTTGGATTTACTTGGACCATTTTATGAATTTTTACCAGACGATATGACTAATGGCAAAACTAATAATGGATCCACATCCGCTGACACCACCACCACCACCGCCACCACCACCACTAATACAATGACAAAAAAAGTTAATGGTGAAAATATTGGCCAAAATCAAATAGCTACGAGTAGGTCTTGATTTTAATTTAACATTGATTGATTGTGATTTTTTTGCATTTAATATGCAATATATATTTGAGAACAAAACAAAACAAAAAACAAACGAACAAATCATAAGCTTCAAAACCTCAACTCAATCTCTATCTCTATCTCTATCTCTATCTATCTATCTCAACCAATGATAATTGATTTATCGTTACAAACAAAATTGGAATTGGTCATTTTTTTACGTTATTTTTTTCCACGAATAATAAACAAAATATATAATTTGATACAATGAAATAATAATAATAAAATACAAACAAAACGATGAAAATATCAAATTTCGAATGTGTACCAATCATCATCATCATCATCATCATCGTGGCAAAAAAAAAAAAAAAAAAATATCGTTCATTGTGTACGTTCGAAATTCGAATGTCCAAACATTCAAATTGTTCATTTTGTTTGTTTGTTTATTTGTTTGTTTGTTTGTTGATTATTATTGAAAAATCAAAAAAAAAGTGCTAACAATTTCTTTTTTTTTGTTTCATTTTTCTCTCTTTCTTCCTATATATATATCATTCCATATTGTATCTTATTGTTTGCTCGTTCAATTGTATATGTTTGATTCGAAATGTATGGTAGCCACCATCATTAATAATAATCATAATCATCATGTTGAACAAGAAAATTTTACTATTACCTATGATAGTGATGGTGATGAATTTACCGATACAATTGATTCGTCATTTTCACCACAACATCAACAAGTACCGAAAATTTTTTGCAATACATTCAATGATGATAATCATGATGATGATTCGATTATCAATGCTCATCATCATAGTAATAATAATATGAATAATCAAAATATGTCTAGTCTTGTTGGTGAAAAAAATTCACCCATTATCAACAATCGATCCGAATCGAAAACAATAAATCAATCATCGTCATCCGTAGCAGCAGCAGCAGCAGCACCACCACCAAACGTATTACTCGATTTCAATGAACAATTAGCTGTGGCAATATTTCAGTTACAAAATTCATTGGATCGTATAACGAATCGTGTACATAAATTGGAACAGCAGCAGCAGCAACAACAACAACAGGTCACCATCAGACAACAACAACAATCATCAATATCCGGTATAAATGATAACAATCAAAATAATAATGGCTGGCCATTTCGTGAATTACGGCCACAAACAACTTTATTTATATTGACATGGCCAATGGCTGTCTTTTTTCTACTCAATTATTTGCAACGAATACGAAAAAAATGATTCAATCAATCAATCAATCGATGGGAGAAAAAAAATTCATAATTTTTTTATTATTATTATTATTAAACTCAAGTCTTTAGACTTTATTTGTTACAACAAACAAAATAGATAATCAAAAATAATAAACAAACAAAAAAAAAAATGCAAATTTGAAATTCATCATTTGATTATATAAAATGGTCAATCATGTGCTAAATTATTATCAATTTATATCAATTTAAAAACATTAATTTTACTTATATTATATCATATTTCTGTGTTTATGTATGGGTGTGTGTACGATATAAATTATTGATTTGATAATTATTGAAATGATGATGATGATGATTAGACGAACCAGGAAGAAATATTATATTTGATTACAATTGGAAAAATTTTTTTTTCTTTTCAAAAATCTATTTTTCTTGCTATAATTTTCTTCTTTTGATTATAATGATGAGCAATAATTGTAGTAGTAAATAAAAACAATGTCTATCTACATAATTGATGATGATGATGATGTGGATGTGGGTGTAGATGTGGATGTGGATGATAACGAGTATTCGTACATTTTTTTTGTTATTTTTTTATGTGAAAATGTGTGGTTATTTTTTCTGTTGTTTACATAAATTATTATTACAATTTTTTTATATCTAAAATCATCACTATCACAGTAATGGTGATAACACATACATAAACACACACACAAACACACAATATAACAACAACCGGCAACAAATATTGATCCAAATTCCAAAAATTGATTGAATATATAAGTATGTGTGTGAGTGTGTGTGTGTGTGTTTGTGTAGCAAATGTGATGAGTGGAGAAAAGAAAAATTGAAGAAATTATTAGTTAAAATTAATAGTTTTTTTTATGAAAATAATTTTTAGTTGGATACGCTCATTCGATCATTCCATTTACCATTACCATTAGTATTATTAGTGCTACCGGAACTCCAATCATGTGTTCCTTGTATAGATGTATAATGTTTACTTGATGTTTTATTAAATACGGGCAATAATTCATTTGCTTCGCTTGATAAAACTTTTAGATAAATTATTGCATCGGTACCATAACCTTCAAGTGATGATATTACTAGATCACCTTGTAAATATCGAGCATATAATCGTGATATTGGTAAACCATAACCATAACCGGCTAATGGTGCAGAATTCATTCCAGAAGCAGATGGTTGTGGTGCCGTTGAATACATGTATTGAAATAACATGTCACGTGATGAACGTGGAATTCCGCCACCTTTGTCACAGATCTATAAAAATTGATTATAATAAGAGAATTATATTCCCGAT
This sequence comes from Dermatophagoides farinae, assembly GCF_024713945.1. Lineage (NCBI taxonomy): Eukaryota > Metazoa > Arthropoda > Arachnida > Sarcoptiformes > Pyroglyphidae > Dermatophagoides > Dermatophagoides farinae. The sequence continues at coordinate 1,350,927 of NC_134686.1, read as the reverse complement.
AAAAATCTTATTAAATTTATTCACCTTAATGGTCAAATCTTCTTTGGCTTTGACGATTATGGTTTTGATTGCTGGCAGATCATCATCTTCATGATGTGATTCAACAACAGCTCGCATTGCATTTTTATACAATTCAAACAAGATATGATAAAGATGAGAAGGTGTATATACTATTGTCACTGGACCGTCTGGATCGGAAGCTGAAGATATATGCAAAAAATTAAAATGGCAAAAATAGAAAACAAATAAAATTTCAATTTTAACTTACCATTTAATGTTTCAATATCGATACCAGGTGATGTCAAATAATATTGGTCACAAAGAAAACGAGCATTATCATAGGCATCATAGGCTATTGCTTTTACATCGCACTGATAATGTGATAAAAAATGAAATGAGCAAAAATGATGATTGTAAATTAATTAATTTTACACAAACACTCACATTAGGATCAATACAGCCAATATTACGTGGACTTTGGTTATGAAGATCTGAACCGAATAATGCAGCATGTTGATTGATGAGCATACGAATTGAAATACGACTCATATAGAATCGATTCAGAAAATATTGTATACAATGTTCAAGATGTTGATCAACCGATGATGATTGTTTTAATTCAATAATTCCTTGAGCCATTGTTTCGACAACATTCGAATGACGATTACGTATTTTGACCAATGTATCACAAAATAATTCCAGTACTTGAGCCGAATCTGATGATGCATTTTCAAAGTTTAATATTTCATCAAAACTTCGTTCATACCAGCTTTTAACTAATTCAACTGAAGGCATCTCTAATAGGCTATTTGGTAATAGATGTAATTCTTTCATAATGTTCGCTATACGAACAGGTAATTCTTTACGTAAAAATAGGAATGATGTTTTTTCACATTTTTCTTGGCCTAATTTTTAAATGAACAAAAAAAAGATGAAAATAATATCGATCAACAAATAAAAAATTTAAAAAAACATACCAAATTGAAGAAATTTTTCAATCGAAAGTGGTGATGGATTAAAACGTGAATAATAGTCCACTTGTTTGAGGACTTCACGATAAAGAATTCTTGTTATTCTCATTGTGTGAATTTTTTTTCTATTGTTCAATTGTCACACATATACAATATAATGAATGAATGAAATGCAAACTAAATGAAAAATCACTTGATTTTTTTTTCTGTTTCGTTATCTAAACAATCATCAATAAGATGATGATGATCACATAATCATGCGATTAAAATTTAAAAAACATTCGATCATTACACAATCAATCAATCAATCAATTAGGAAAAAGACCAACAACAACAACAAAAATAAATAAATACGCGGTACACTTATTATAGTGAAAAAAACAACTTTTCTAATTTGGCACAATCAATCTGATTGGACTTTGTTATTGACTGGATTTATATATCACACCACACTTGATGTTGTTGTTGATTATAATGATGATGATGACAAAAACAAATCATAAAAAAAATTGTTCAGCGGCCTTGTTATTTAATTCAATATATTTCTTCGTATGAGTTTGAGTATTTGTGTGTATGGTTGGTTGGTTGGTGTTGGTGGTTGTTATTGTGGTGCAATTTTTTTTTCTTCTTTCATTCAATTAGGAATTTTTCATTCTAATTTCTTTTCTTTATATAATGGTGGATACAATGATTATTTTCGATGATAAGCTGATTTTCTTTTCATATATCTTCTTTATATGTACTAAAACAAAAAAAAAACAAAATCTTAATCAAATTTCAGTTGTCATGAAGAAAAATAAAAAGTAAAAAAAAGTACATTCAACAAAACAGGGCTACTTCGATTATGAAATTTCAATCCAATTTCAATAATGATGATGATGATGATGACGAAGGTTATTGGTTCCGAATATTTTTGTTCGTTGAATTACATTAGTTTCAGATCTCTTTCTCATTATATATAGCAGAACAAAAATAAAGATGATGATGATGATGATGTTTTTTTCTGATGAATGTTTGATAAAAAAAAACTTGAAAAACAAAATTTGTTTGTGGTTTTGTTTTTAATAAAGAATCCAGATGCCGATGATGATAATGATGGAATAAACGACGTCATCGGCTGTATGTCTATGTGTGAATGTAATATCACAAAAACACAATACACCTTCTTTTTGGACAAAATATCTTCAATTGCATGGATGGATGGTGGTGGAAAAAGACAAACGAAAACTATTCGTCAAAACAACATAAATCTGCGCAAAGGGCTTTTTTTCCACTCACTATTTATTTGAAGCTTGTGAGTATGTCTTTCTCTTTTATTTTGTTGAATTATCCAGCCGTTTTTTTGTTTGTTTGTTTCTTCTCTCCACGACGACAGACGATCCTGGAACACAAGATGAAAACAAACATTAATAATAATGGAATGGAATGGAATCAATAGAGCAATCATGTGATCTACAATGTTTATCGATTGTTTTTTTTCCTCTATTGATTCATTCATGAATTGAAAGTAAAATGAAAAAAAAGAAAAGAAAAATCATTTATCATTTTTTTTAATTATTCAATTCATTAAAGCATATATACACTGTATGTATTTATAAAAAAAAAATACGGAATAGTCTTTTTGATGTCAAATTTAGAATGTTTTCCATGGATACACACCTACCGTTTGTTAGATATCATATGATGATGATGATAATGATGATGATAGTGGTGGTGGTGGTTATCCTCGCGTCGTCATCAACGATATCGTAACATTAAAAATAGTAGGGATAGCACCATGGTGAACAACAACTTGAAATAAATGTACTTTTTTTCTGTTTGATTTGTTTGCCAAAAAAAAAGAAAAAAAAATTTTTCTGTTTATCACCGATATTTTTTTTTCTGTTTGGATTCGAATTTCGAATCATCAAAAATAGTAATAGTAGTAGTAGCAGTAGTTATCGATATAATCGATATTTATAATTTTCAATATTTTGAAATTTTTTTTCGGTATTTTCAAAATTAATATAAAATCAATGAATCATTCAATGATCTTTTTCAATTAATCATCATGTGATTTATGACGATGATATAACCACAGACACACACACACACACGAACGGAATTATTATTATGCATTGTTTAATATTTATCCACAATTCAATCAAAAAAACAAAAAACAAAACTCTAAATTTAGATTTGAAAACATTTCTTCAACAGTCATTGTATGTGATGTACTTTTTTTTCTCTCTCTCTCTCAAGACATTCATATCTTGTTACAATCATCATCATCAACGACAACAACCACATGAAGATTTTTTTTTTTTTGCTGTGTTTGTTGTAGGTTCAGCAAATACCAACGGTAAACCAAACAAAAAAAAAATGTACATTTTCCCTCAAAATCAGACAGAATTGAGTAAGACACTGAAAAAAAAATTTGTCATTTTTCGGACATAAACGAATCAAGTGAATGAATGGAAAAAAAAATATTTATTATATAGATCAACAAAAATCAAATGGTAAATATAATCATCAATTTAAGGCAAATCATCAAATGTTTTTTGTTTTTTTTTGTTTTTAAATCAAAATTTTCTTCTTCCGATGACTATGACGATGACGACGACGACGACAACCATGGACGATAATTGATCGGGTTTTCTTTTCTTCTCATTTCTCTTGATCTTGCTGTAGGTTTGCCTGTAAGATTTTTTATGTTGTTGCTGTTGTTGTAAATTTGTATTGTATAAATTTTTAAATATAAAAAAAAAATTTGAAAAAACCTATTACACACACACACCGTTATTATTATTAGAAAATAAGTGTGTTTGTATTTGTAGCTGTTAATATATTCTTGTGGTGTATGATATATATTTTCCAGAATTTATACATTTTTTCTTTGCTCTTTCAGGTGTTCGTTCCATCATCATTAGTTAGTTATTACCAACCTTTATTTCTTAATGCATTGAATTTATTATCAGTTTGTAATGATTCATAACGATCATTATTCGATGATGATCGTGGCAATGGTGGTGGTGGCTGTGCTACAATACGTGATGATATTAAACCAGATCGTACTGGTTGAAATGTTTTAGCATCGGCTATTGCTTCATCTGTTGCACCTAGATCAGGAAATTCGGCAGCATCATCAATTCTTGGTGCTTGTTTATCCGATTTTTTATTCATTTGTATTGAACGATTTGATTTCGATTTAAATAATGCGGCTGATAATTTCGATAGATCAATACCACCATCATCGGCGATTATTTTTTCATTTTCTGGTTTCTCCGTTTCATCGGATGGTGTTGCAGTTGATTCATTTTGGTCATCATCATTATCCACTTTTTCTGCATCAGAATCATCATCATCATCACCACTATTATCACCATCTTTTGTATCCTCTTCTTTACGTCCCCATGGTGTATCGATAGCTTCTTTTTTAATATCTTCTTCTTTTTCTTGTTGTTCATCGTCACTAAAAAATTTTTTTTTTCCAATAAAATTTAAAAAGTTCAAAATTCAAATTAAATGTATATATATGAACAATACTTACTCAATGGTTAGAGCTTGTATTTTTAGGCCAGAATAATCTTTATTTTCATCTTCAAAATCATTCCATTCACCATCGTCCTGTTTTCATGTGAAAATTCGATTTTTATATATAGTAAAAATAACGGTAATTCATTCATTCATTCATACCTGAACAAAACCTTCCAAATTGCTCAACAATTGTACAGATGTATTATCTTTTGAGTCATTTTCTTTACATTTTGTTTCATATTTTTGCACAAAATCTTCACTGGAAATGCCTTTCGTTTTTTTCTTTCGATTTTTATCCTTTTTGGCAAAAAAATCATCAAGGTCAGCAGACATTTTTTTTTAAATTTCTGTTGGTTGGTTTTATTGCTGAATAGTACAATGTGCGTGTGTGTGTATGAAGATCAAGGAAAAGAAATGCAAAAAAAAATCATGATTAAAAATTTTTGTGGAAAAAAAACTTAAAATAGATCTACAAAGCAGATTAATAATATGTTATTTATATTCGTCTTTGCAAAGAAAAACGAAACAATTAAAACGAAAAATGAAAAAAAAAATTCTCGATCGAATTCGATCCATAACATACCTTTTAAATGATGAGAAATATGGATGATTAGATTGAAATTCTGGAAATTTTTTTGTTTTCTTCAATCAAAATTCACTCGAATCACTCGGTAAAAAAAAATTTTTTATGTAAAAAAAGATGTACGCAATCAAAATGTAATACATGCGTTTCACGTATATCAAATAGCAACGTTATACACACACACACACAAATTATTACAATAAATGTGTATTCGTATGCTTTTCTGTGGTGTGTCTGATGTGATGATAGAATTCGATGCCATTCATAAATGACATAGACATGATATATAAACGTCCACTTTTAAAAAAAAATATGAACCTACAGCCATCTATTGTACTAGAACAAGATTAAAATGAATATATTTGATTTGATTCGATTATTTTTAATTTCAAAATATATTCAATCCATCCATAATGTGTGTGGAAATTAAAAACGTTGATTGGTGATTGATTGATAATCCAAGCAACAACAACAACAACAACAAAAAAAGGGAAAATACAGATACAATGTATAGCATATATAGAATTTTTGTATATATAAAAAACATGGATTTCATAATAAATAATTTAATCCTTTTTTCGGATTTCAGCTTTACCATTTTTCGAAAGATCCGCTTTAACAGTACCATTTTCTGATGTATTTTTAGCTATTTATAATAAGAAAGAGAAGAAATATATTAAATTATTGAAAATCTTCATCATCATTTTCTTTATCTAATCTTACAGGTTATAAAATCAGAAAGTGAATCCCAAATACCACCGAAACATAATGCACAGAAAAGATTTTCAAATGGCAAAAATGGATCATGAATGCCTAACAATACGGATGATAGCTTGAAATAGATGAAAAATATGACAACACCTAAATAGACTAATGAATGTGGAGCAGAAATTAGATCGGTTTTTTTATCCAAAATGAACACCACTGAAGCACCGATTGAAGCTTTGGTTGCACTGTAATAGAGAAACAAAATTGATTGATTGAACAAACATCAAATGAATGAATGAATGAATGATGTAAAAACAAACTTACAATGATGGTGACATAAATTCAATGGCCGTCGGTGTCCATACACCACGAATACAACGTTCTAAAAGCTTTGAAAATGAGCTACCATTTCCTTTGACCGTACCGATAATGATCATTATTATGAATGAATTTGGATAAAGACTAGCTGCATGATTAACACCGTCATTAATTTTTTTACAACGTATAATCTCTTTCATGATTATTATTCCCAATTTACATGGCAAGAATTTTATCAATTTATAGACAAAATCGAATGGTGAATAGAATAGAACGTACCTGGAAAAAAATGAATTAAAATTAAAAAAATTAAAATTCAGATCAATACAATCCAAACATGTGTATTACCAAACAGCCGTAGCCAATATAATATGATTTGTACTTTTGAATGATGAAACAATTGGTTCACCGAGTAGAAATGCCGATAAAATATTGCCAGCAAATGCCGATAACATGAATGAAATCCAACATGCAAATGGATGTTTTCGTGAAAATACATGACATCCTAGTGAATAATGCAAAACAAATGTAAACACAAGGGAATAAATTCATTAGATTTGTATGATCATACCTGTTGATAGATCATCACGTAGATAAAGACCAGTAACAATGAAATGGGCAACATCAAAATATGGATACATTTTGAGCTGTGTAAGCTCATTGGCTAGATCCAAAAATATAATTGGATCCATCGTTTTTTTTTTTGTTATGATTATGTTTGCTTCGATCCGATGATCAAATCAGATGGTCGAAAATTATCAATGTTCGAATTGTTGAATGAAAAAAAAACACGATGAATGAAACAAAAAAAAACCACAACAGCAGTTTATAAGGTCGATGGCGAATGACAGAGAATCGTGTTGAAAAAAAAACGAAATTCAAACAAGAATGCCATACAATATATATTGTGTATGATATTCGTTAATTAACTATTTTTTTCTATAAGTGAATTCGAGGTCGAGTGGAAACAAAAAACAGAAAAAAAATTTCACTAAAGCGATTCTTTCCCACTTGAATGACAATGAGCTGAATATAAGAATCATCATATAGAATAGAATGTATGTCGGGATAAAATTAGCATCATCATTTTTTTTTCTTCTTCTTCATATCCTCATGTTGAATACATTAAACCGGCAGCTGCATCACATTTTCTTTTCTCTTTTTTTTCTTTTTGGTTCATCGTCGATATATATTCGTTCGACGCATTGTCGGAATATGTTGTCTATATATATTACATATTTGATGGTAACACACTATATTCAGATAGATTAAATTATCATCAACCAATCATTATCATCAAATATATGTAATTGATGAACATCTTCAACACTGTAAATCATATATTAAAATCGATAAAATGGTTGATTTTTTTTTGTCGCCGAAATTTAATCAATAAATAAATGAATAAATGAATAAAGTGAAACCCAAAAAGGTTTTACTATCAATATATCTGATCATTTTATCTGGTTATTCAACGAGATTTTTTATATAAAATTATCAAATTAAATTTTTTTTGTTTAACAGAAACAGAAAGTGATATAACCGAGTGTTGAACATTTCATATATACAATGTTCAGTGTTTTCGAAATAACGATATAATCGATTATGAAAACTATCGATATCGATATCGTATTAAATGCCACATGCATTCGTGCATTTGCGCATTCGCACATGCTGGTTTTGTTTTGTTTTTTTTTATTGTTCCTTTTCCTGCAACATACTGTGTGACTCGCGTGTTTTTTTTCAAACGTTTGTGTTTCATTCAAAATTCTGCATTCTACATTCGGCATTCTGTGGTGCAACAAATTCTAATTTGGTAGAGCTATTATCATTATTATTTTTTTGAAATAAAAAAACAAAGCTCATCCACATCACAAAATGCCACCAAAAGTTGATCCAAATGAAATTAAAATCGGTAAAATTGTGTCTAACAAAAATTTGAAATTCTCAATGATTTTTTTCTTCTTTTTTCTCACTCACTTGTGTAATAGTATATCTTCGAGCCGTTGGTGGTGAAGTAGGTGCTACATCATCTCTTGCCCCTAAAATCGGTCCTCTAGGTTTATCACCGAAAAAAGTTGGTGATGATATCGCTAAAGCTACGGCCGATTGGAAAGGTTTGAAAGTTACCTGCAAGTTGATCATCCAAAATCGTCAAGCCCAAATTGAAGTAGTACCATCGGCTGCATCGTTGTTGATCAAAGGCCTAAAAGAACCAGCACGTGATCGTAAAAAAGTTAAAAACATCAAACACAGTGGTAATTTACCAATGGATGAAATCATCAGAATTGCCCGCATCATGCGACCACGTAGTATGGCACGTAAATTGGAAGGTACCGTAAAAGAAATTCTTGGCACCGCTGTTTCAGTTGGTTGTACTGTTGATGGTCAACATCCACAGGATATTATTACTAAAATCAAAGATGGTGAAATTGAAATTCCAGATGAGTGAACACAAAATGCTATAATTTAACACATGAGATGAGATAAATCTCATCATTTTTTTTGCAAATAAAAGATTTTTTTATTTAATTTCATCATCAGTGTAATACTGTTCATATTCATTCATCTTTAGTTTATGATTTTTTTTTTGCTTAATACAATTTTTCATTCATTTTAAATGCTGGATAATTATTGTTTGTTCGAAATGAAATTTTTTTTTTTTGCAAATATTGATAAATTTCTCTGCTTGCTTGTTGGTCATTTATGATACTGATGGTATTTTTTTTTTCCTGTGACCCGTTTGTTTGTTTGTTTGCGTTTTACCAAATTCCACTTGAACGACCACCAGGTGGATTCTGTACACGAATGGCAGTTTTACCAATTTTATCATCATCGATTTGTGCACCACTTAAATTGAATGATGAATCCTGTAAATTACGAACACCAGATCGTGTGGTACCTTTGTAAAAATTTGGCGTTCCCATATTTTCTTTGGTATATGGTGGTTCAATTGTTTGTGGAAATTGTTGTGGTGGTGTTCCAGGCACCATTGATGGAATAAGAGGTGTATTTCCATTTTGAGCAGCAGCAACAGTAGCAGTAGGTGGTGTTCGAGGAACTGTAGATTGTTGTTGATTTGGTTGCTGTTGTTGTTGTTCATCTTTACCATCTCGATCAATTCGAATCGGTAATGTTCGTTCACGATCACGAATCGAATGCCACAGGAAACTAGAATTAGGTGCACAAGGTAAAAATCGACCACTGCCTTGTACAACATGTAATCCATTTTCATCGAATACAACTCGACCATTACTGATGACAACCAATGGACCGAATGAAACTTGTGTTCCTTCGAAAATATTGAAATCTCCATTAGAATTATGATTTTCGGCACGAATAACATGTGGTTTTGGTCCCCAGATGACAAGATCAGCATCCGAACCTTTTGCCAAACGACCTTTACGTGGATAAAGATTAAAAATTTTAGCTGCATTTGTACTGGTTATGGCCACAAATTGTCTTGGATCCAATTTTCCCGGGCGAACTGCTTTTTCCCATAGTATCATCAAACGTTCTTCGACACCATTCACGCCATTCGGTATCATTGAAAAATCTTTCATGCCACGTGCTTTATCAGCTGTTTTAAAAACACAATGATCTGATCCAATCGTTTGTAATTGACCAGAAGCCAACATATTGATCAAATGTTCAGATGTTGATCTATCTGGACGAAGTGGTGGTGACATAACATGACCGGCTGCATGTTGCCAACATTTATTGAAATAATGTGTTCCATCCGATCCAATACCAGCAGCGATTGGTTCACCATACACTAAACAACCACGTTTTCGAGCTTCAACAATAGCATCAGCGGCTGATTTACTATTAACATGAACAATATAAACTGGACAATTCACTTGATTGGCCATTGTAGTTATACGAGTAACCGCTTCGGCTTCAACTTCTTCTGGCCGACTTTGTAAATGTCCTTCTGGTCCGGTAATGCCCATATTTTTCAATTTACGAATATTATAATCAATAATGTCACCATTTTCAGCATGAACCACAGGCAATGCACCAAGTTGACGACATTTAATCAAAACATTTATCAAATCATCATCACGTAACATTAGAACATCTTTATATGCCATAAATAATTTAAAACTATTGATTCCATGTTCACGAACCAATGTATCCATTTCTGAATCGGTTTTGCCTTTAATAAATTCCGGAATAACAACACGAAACGTATAGTCACAACATGCCAAACCATCAGATTGTGATCGATATTTTTTAAATGATTCAATCAAACTTTGACCTTTTTCTGTCAAAACAAAATCCATAATAGTGGTTGTACCACCAGCTAAAGCAGCACGAGTTCCACTATAAAAATCATCGGCTGTTTTTGCGTTCATAAATGTTGCATTCATATGTGTATGTGTATCGATACCACCGGGTAATACAAAAAAACCATTAGCATCAATTGTTTTCACACCACCCGGTACAATTAAATGTGGACCAACATCTCTGTGTAAGAAATAAAAAACATTATGATCATGATGATGATTATTGATCAACTGACTCACTTGATAATTCCATCTTCAACATAGATATCTGCCTTAAAAATGGCATCATCATTGACAATTTTACCATTTTTGATTAGTACACGATTCTGTGAACTCTGTGTAAACAAGAATAAGAAAAAAAAATTAGAAATTAAAATTTCAATCAATAAAGCAAAAATTATGTTTTCAATAATCAAGACAAACAACAAAAAAAAACCAAGAATTTCAGCAACAAGAATTACATGTACACCCAAAACCAAAAAAAAAAAAAAAACACCAAACATTATACCTGAAGATGAATTGGAATCTTTTTCAATGATAATGTTCCATTTGTTGTTGGTTGAGAAACGGCGGCAGTAGCCGAAGCAGCAGCAGTATCTACAACAGCTGCTGCTGTTGTTGACTTCGATGTTAGTGTTGCCATTATAAACAAAAAAAATTGTCACAAATAATGTTTTAAAAGCAGTATATATAAAAAACAAATGTGCAAATGTTTCAAAGGTTCTATTTTCGGTTAAATATAAAATAATTCGATTTCAAAATCTTGTATGGAAAGCAAAAAAAAAAAAAACCCAAAACACACACACACACACACAACCAAAACTATTAATATAAATGATGATTCGCTTCTCTCTTTTATTTTTTTTTCTCTAAAAGCAAATCAAGTGACACACACACACACACACAATCATAATAATCTTTGCACAAATCAACCAACAACTTTTTTTTGTACAAAGTAAAAGATCATAAAAAAAAATCATAGATCGGTCGTCGTCGTAGTTGTTGTTGTTAGTGTTGTTGTTGTACAGGGTGAAGATAAAATCAAATTTAAAAATATAAAAAAAAAATCAAATCAAATCAAATTATTAAATTGATTGATTGATTGATGATAATCAAATCAATTGAAGCGAAAAAAGTTTGTTGTTTTTAAAGTGTGTAAAAAAAACAAAAAAAATATGACAATGGTTGATTATGATGAAGATGATGATGATGATGATGATGGTATTCACTGCCACTACCAGTTAAATGAAAAACAAGTTGTTGTTGTTGTTGTTGTTTGTTGTTCTAGTTTGTCTCAATTATAGATAAAAAAAATGAAATGACACAGTTATTATCTTGCACATCTCTCATATGGTGTTTGTTTCACGAGAACAACAAAAAATAAATTTTCGAATGTTAATCATCAACATTCAATTCACTCCTGACACATACATTTAAATTCAACAATGGGTATTATTATTATATATAAAAAAGTAGTGCGTCTCAAAATGATTATCATCGGTTATTGTTGTTGTTGTTGTTGTTGTTGATGAACATGATCATCATGATCGCTGCTGGTTTTTTTTGTTCTTTTTTAAACAAATTGAGTATACAGCCAAACAAATAAATAAATGAATGAATGAATGGTAAAAAAAATTAGTGAAAAACAATCGTTTGATGCGCTTCACCAACAATGATCATCATCATCATCATCATAAACACATTCGGAAAAAAAATGGATGACACAAACTTTAAACCAGAAAAAAATGAAGCATTCCAACAAAACCTAAAACAACAACAACAACCCATGAATACATGGTATATCATGGAGTACAACATACAATTTATAGAGAAAAAAAAATTTTTTTTATGGCAAACCAGTCCAGTATCGTTCTTTCTCTCTCTCTCTCTCTTTCTCACTCTCTTTCTCCCGCGCGATTTCTGGTTCAACCCAATATAGTCATATATTGATGATGATGATGATGATTGTATAATATTCACAAATGTATACACATTTGTGATAATATGGCGGCTGGTTTGGTTGGTTTGGTTGATCATATACCCGACTCAAAATAAGGCGAGAGCATATTATAGATGAGTTGGATTTTTTTTTACAATTTTTCCTATCTCGCTCTCTCCTGAAATACCCGAAAATGAAACCATTTTTATTTTTCGGGTAGGGTGTTGGTTTATATATATATATATAGAAAAAAAAGGGAGAGCATATGGTATGTGAGTCATTCATTCGATTAGCTAGGGCCGATTCTATATTCGGTCATGTTGTCAAGTTGGGAAATTCCAGAATGTTTTTTTTATTGCGATTTTTCTTGCGCATTAGCGTTTTATTCAGGTTCAATGAACACATATATATATAAATATAATTCAAATGCAACTGAAAATCATAAACAAAATTCTTTGATTCGAATTTGGCTATAACGGAATTTCGAAACCAAAAAAAAAAAAAAAAAAATTACAGATGGTCAAATAGAAATCGAATCGAATAAATAAAGTGATGATTGACATTCACTAGTCAATATATAGCTAGCTAATTATTTTTATTCATTTTAATTTTAAATTCAATTCAAAAAGTTTATTTATATTGATCATCATTTCACTGTCATGGTAAATTGACTCAAACACAAACAACAATTTTGATGATGATCAAGTGTATCATCATCATCTTTCACATCATAAACACACTGTTGTGTAAATAGATTGGACAGATCTCATATATTTCGGGTAATCATAATTTTTCTTAAATCACGCTCGATTGAATTTGGATGAAAAAAAAATCTCTCCATCAAACATTACAAACACAGGGTGGGAGAGATAGAACACACACACAATCATAATCATGTCAAGAATTTTGTTTTTCTCTTTCTCTCTCTCTTCTCGCCACTCGCAAATGGTCTTGGGGTAATTCTCATTGAGTGGTTTTTTTTTGTTTTGTTTAGATAAGAATTTTCGTTTTCTTGTTCGAAAATTCTTTTGTTTTTTGAATATTTAACTAACCTCTTGTTCAGTCTGTTGTTGTAAACGTTGTTCATCAGTCATGATTATGGAAAAACTTTGTAGCTGTTGATTATATGGCCACTTTCGATGATTATATTTTTGATGATGAAATGAATTTTTACAATCAAAATTATTATTTGAATAATAAATTTGTGGCGTTGAAAATGATGGATAAATTTTTCCTAATACACCTCTGCTCGTTTGTTGTTGTTGTTTCTTAGTAACAATATCGACGTTAGTGTTGTTTGTTTGCCGCCGTCGTCGTTGTCGTCGTCTATCATCATCATCATCATCAATATTCAAGTTTGAGTTGTTTTCGTTGTAGTTGTTGTTGACGGTGGCGATCGATGAAATTGGCAGTAATTGTTGTTGCTGTTGTTGTTGTTGTTGTAAAAAATAGCTACCATTATCGGGTGAAAGCTCATTTTGTTTGACTATTTTTCTCGGTTTATTTGTTGGCAAAATAGTAGATGGTATGTCATTTATGATTGGCATTTTTATGATTCGATTTTGTTTATTTTTATTATTATTATTAATGGAAGATGGAATAAGAATGTTTGAATCCGATGAAACGCGCCAACAATTCATCTGTTGATCATCATCATTATCATTGTAGTCATTTTTAGAATGTTTTTTTCCAGTTATATTACCATTAAAATCATACATCAATGATGATGGTGATGATGATGGTGATGTTTTATTATGATCATAAACATCTCTACTATCATCATCATAAGAATCATCATAGTTACCAATAGATCGAAATAAAATCGAATCATCATCATCATCATTATCACCATGTTCGGGTAACATTAATGCAGCACGAACAGCACTTGATTCATTACGACTAGCCGCTGTTTGTATTTTTGGATTTGTTGCTCTTTGAATCGGTGTCGATGTTCTTTGATGATATTTGTGAACGTCGTTGACCGATTTATAGTGATGATCATCATCATAATTTTGTCGATATTGTTGTGGTGATAATGATGATAATGGTCTACCCAAATAACCAATTGCATTTGAATGTTCAAGTTGTCTGGCTGATTTTTTCGTTGATCGAGATTTTTTCTTATTATTTCCATTATCATCATCATCATTGGAATATTTATCCGTTATTGTTTCAAATAACACTAAATGTGATCGACTTTTTTGTTTTGAATCATATAAATTCGATGTATATAATGGTGATGATTCAAATAATTTATTAATAGTTTGATGTGGCATTTTATCTGTTGTCGTTAATGATTTTGGCATCAATTTTGTTGTTGGTAAAATGATTATAATTTCAATTAAAATCATCAAAACATGGAAAAAGATTTTTTTTTTTAAATTTTACCACACATATTCATTATATATCTAAATGGTGATGATAAACAATCAACAGGTCGTCGTCGTCGTCGTCGTCGATTTTTTTTCATGTAAATTTCATCAGATGACAATGTAGAATGGAAAAGTAATTTTTTCTGTCATTTTTTTTGTGTGTTTGTTTGGCAGAATGAAAATGATTTTGTCAATTTATATAGCACACATACACACACACACACACACAATCACAAATCATTCAACAACGGTTTTTTTTCTGTTTTTTTTTTTTTTTTTGATTGATAGAATTTTTTTTCTTGCTTATTTAACGGTTGTCGTTGTTGTTTGATGCACCTGTCAAAAGAAAACAAAAATTTTTTTTCCGCGTGGTTTGGCTTGGCTCGGATTGGATTGTAAATAAATTAAAAAAAAATAAAAAAATCCAGATGCAGAATCATTCCACCACAATGACCACCACCACCACCACAAAACGTGATCTTATTGTCAATGTGATTGATAATGAAAGTTTAAGAAAAGGCAAAAAAAACAAGCAAATGATCAATGACATCGACACCGTTGATGATGACCACGACATACAAGGTCATCATTACATTATTATTAACCACATCGATAGTTTAGTGTATAAAAAAAGAATATTTTGTTATTTATTTTCCATATAAATTTACAACAAAAAACCATTTAGCATTTTTTGTTTGTCTGATTGAGAATAAAAAAACATGTTAACGATCCATATCCTCTTTTAACATTTTCAACACTTTTTCAGCTGTCGTTATTGTTGGCTGTTGCTGTTGTTGTTGTTGCTTGTTGTTTGTTGTTGTTCCAAAATTAATCAATAAAATTTTATTTCGAGATTTTGTACCAACATCCAATTGGATACATTTAGTTTTAACACCCAAAACGTGACTCATATAATCAATCAATTCTTCATTTGCTGCACCTTCTCTATTCAAACAGAAAACAAAACAAAATGAAAAAGAAAACGAAGAATTGAAAAAGAAGGAATAATAATAATAATAATTATGAAAATGAATGGTGGATGGCCAAATATAATTGATATATGAATGAATTGAAATGAAAAAATAATTTGTATAGAAACAAGAATCCATATTAAGATTGAAATTATTATTATTATATTTACCTTGGTGGTGCAGCAATCTGTACACCAATAGCATCATCATCGATACTGATAATTTGTGATTTTTTAGCACCAGGTTTAGCTCGTATTATTAATTTTATCGTTGTTGATGATTGAACAATTGGAACAATAGATTTTGGAATAATAATCGAAGACATTATTATTATGATGTCATTGTAAAATCAAAATCAATCAAAATAAAAATCGATGAACATGATAATCATGATAATAAATCGAATCAATCGAATGAATGAATTCGAATGTTTTCGGTTGTATACAAAATGGTTCAGCTGACAAATTATTATTGCCATATATTGACACAAGATGGCGCAATTATCATTATTTCAAGAACAAAATAAAATCGAAAAAAAAAGATTCCATTCTGGCCATAGATCCCGACGATATATATCAATCATCAATCAATTGATTGATTCAATTTAATTGATTTTTTTTGGCTGATTTTTTTTTGTTTTTGAAACAATATAAAATACGTGCATCAATCATATTACAGTACTACTAGTTTACGTCATTGGCCACAAAAAATGAAAATATGAAATCCAAAACAACAACAACAACAACAACAACAAAAACGAAATGACAACAGGGACAAAAGTGTCCAGTAAACAACTAATCCGGTATTGATACCAGGAAAAATTAACAAAAAAAAAGAAGATGAAAACGTTGTTGTTGTTGTAAAATAATCTACAAAGGATATGGTCATATCCTTTTTGAAAAAAAACCTACTGTCAACATGAACCACATCATCATCATCATCATCGTAATTTGTATCGAAATTGTGAAGAAATTTTTAGCATTTTTTTCACATTGATTTTGAATGAATGGTAAAATAAAAAATCAATCAAAAATGTTCAACTGTTTGATGGTTTGTTTGTTTGCTACATTCATTCATTCATTGATTTAATTCAATTGATGATGATGAATTGAAAAAAAAATTCGAATGAATTTTTTTCCCGCTATCAACCAAGTGATGATAGAATAACGAAAAATAATGTTTAAACAATCATTTCATCCATTCAATCGTGGTAATTATTATTATTATCGACAAACATGTGTTTTTTTTGTTCTTTCATTTATGACATTTCTATTCATTTACAGTATCATTTCAGCTTGGTTTGTCTCGATCTTTGTTTCAATCAATGATGATGATGATGATTAGTTATGGTATGATCATCATCATCGTCAGCATCAGTTTTGTTAATGGACAAACACCATATTCTGAAACAGGCGACGATGTTTCAGCCATACAACAATGTTACGGTATTAATTGATTTTGATGATTTTATTGAGAAAAAAAGTCTTTTTAATTTTATTGATCAATTTCAAATCAGATTCACCTGCCGATTTGTTTCAAGTGTTTCCACAAATAAATGGTACATTCAAGATTAAAATCAAGAATAAATGTCTTCAGCTACCGGAATTGGAAATTTATCTTTATGTATTTGATTTATCTATTGTTGATCAAATATTTATCAAAGAAATTGATCAATTAGATGTGACCAAAGTTAATTCGATTAAAATCAATAGACCAACAATGTTGTTTGGCCATACAGAATTGACTAATTTTCATCCACCAAATGCACGTTTTAAATTTGGTATCGTATTCTTTGATCATACTGGTGTTGTTAATATTGCATTACATCCAAAAGTATTCTATTGTAATTTGAATTTTTTTTTTTACCCCAAAAAATTGATTTTTTCACAAATTTTTTAATTCGATTTCATTTTTTTTTCTCTTAGTTTTTACAAATCAATCAAATTCATCGACAACTGAAATTTTGTTGATAATTATTTTGGGCATTTTATTGCTCATCACCTGTATATTGTTGGCAATGTTGATTTATATGTAAGTTTTGATTGTTTTTTTTTCTGTTTTGAATGAAAATCTCTCATTTATAAATGTGTGCACAGAAATTATTGCGGAAATCGGCGACAAAAAGAAAATGGAATCCTTTTCTGGCGTAAACAACGTCCAAGTAATAAAATGATGAAAACACATCTACTCAATGATCAAGAGAATCCAACAGCAGCAGCAGCAGCAGAAACATTTGTTTTTGAACCAAAATCCAATATAATTCATGTGGATAAAATCATCACCATGATACCGGATCTATTGAATGAAGAAAGAATACGTCAAGAATATGATAGTGTACCTAAATCTAAAATGAATAGCTGGAATGATGGCCGATTGCCGCAACATAAAACAAAAAATCGTTATGGAAATCTATTACCATATGATCATACTAGAGTGATATTGAAAGAAGATTTACCTGAAGATACAAATTATATTAATGCCAATTTTATTGATGGATATCGTCGTCCAAAACGTTATATTGCATCACAAGGTCCAATCGATACTACTATTGAAGATTTTTGGCGCTGTATTTGGCAATACAAATGTCAACAGATTGTAATGTTAACGAATCTAGAAGAAAGTGGCCGAATGAAATGTGAAAAATATTGGCCTGAAATCAGTCAATTTTATGGAAAAATTAAAGTCACATTACAAAGTACAGAATTATTTGCTGATTATGTAATAAGATCATTTTTATGTGAAAAATCCGATTCACAACAACAACAACAACAAATGATTGTCAATCAATATCATTTTATATCATGGCCAGATCATAATGTACCATTATATGTTTGTACATTGATCAGTTTCATTAATCGTATACGTACACATCCATTCTATAAAGAATCATCACATATTATTGTTCATTGTTCAGCCGGTATTGGTCGTACTGGTGCATTTATTCTTATTGATTCAATGCTAGAAATGGCACGTAAAGAGAAAAAAATTGATATTTTAGGCCATTTCTGTAAAATGCGTTTACAACGTATTAATATGGTTGAAAAATTTAGCCAATATGTATTTGTATATCATATATTGGTTGAAGCATTATCACATGAATCATCGGATATTTCTTGTAATGATTTTGAATCATATTTTGAAATGATGACCAAAGGAAATCATCATCATCATCATAATAATCATTATTATCATAAAGATAAATGTCGTTTACGTAAACAATTTGAAATATTGAATATAATGTCATTCCGTAAATCGACAGCAAATCAGGCATCAAAATTTGGTTTGATAAATAGTAAATTAAATCGTCGTGAAGATGTTATTCCACGTAGGTTGAGAAATTGAACTAATTTTTTTTTCTTCTTACTTTTCGAATTCTTATTCAAATTATTTTCTATTTCTACATATCATATAGCCGATCATGCTCGTGTGATTCTACCGAATCATGAAGATTATATAAACGCTGTCTATATAAATGTAAATGTGTTTTTTTTTCTTTTGCATTCTTCTCATTTCGACCAACGTCCATCTAATATTTTTGTTTGTTTCATTAATAATTCATTTTTTTTGAACAGGGATATCGTAAAAAAGATGCCTATATCGTTACACAGATACCGTTTGAAAATAATCGACAACAATTTTGGAAAATGATTGAAAATACCCGTTGTACGACCATAGTGTTGTTGGGTGATGTTTTCAATGATGATCAAATTGTAAATTTTTTTTTTTTTTTTGGTTTTTGTAATTATTCAATTATTTATTGGTTCATTGATTTATTCTCTGTTTTTTTTCATCCAAATTTTGTGTATCTGTGATATTGTAGTATTGGCCAACCATTGTGAACAAGAAATTTGATTTCAACAATAATGAATTATCAATCACATTGGTTAAAGAAGAAATGTTATCAGGTTCAAATATATTGATGAGAACATTTCAAATTCGTCCAGATGAATTGATTGTAAGACAATTTCATTTGAAAAATTTAAATACAATCATAGGCAATATTGACGGAACAATAATAAGCAGTGGTGATGGTGGTGGTGGTGGTGGCGGTGTTGTTAGTTCATCAACGACAATCATTTCTTCAACAACAACTGCTACAACAAAAACAATGAAAACATCATCATTATTACGATCATGTTATGAATTAATAGAACTTCGAGAGAAATTGGATCAATATACAACAACAAATGTTTCCAGTTCATCGTCATCATCACATCCGTTAGTCATACAATGCATGTAAGTGCAAATTTTTTTTTTATCATCATTTTTCTTTGTCTATCAAATATCATCCATTCATTTTTTTTTTTTTTTTGCTTTATGTAAACGAAAACAAAAATCATTTGAAACCCACTTATTTGAAAACGAAAACAATTACAGCGATGGTGTACAATTAAGTGGCCTATTCTGTGCGGCTGATTTTATATTCGAACGTATTAAAGAAGAACAACAGATTGATGTTTTTCTTGCTGTACAAAAAATTCGTGCCAATCGGCCACAATTTATTATTAATTATGTAAGTACATTTGTATTATTATACAACATACACAGACGTTATGGATTTTTTTTTTTTTTTTTGGTCGATGCCAATAACATTTTATCTAAACTGATGATGAATAATCATCTTTCTTGCTATCTCTATATATATACATTATATATGGTGTGATTTGATTTGATTTGATTCTGATATGATTTTTTTTCTGGTTTCTTTTTCTATTTTCATATATATATATTCATCCATGTCATCATTTTTCGATCAACCGTAAAAAAAACAACTAGGAACAATATCTATATCTACATCAAGTGGCACTGGCCTATTTACAATCATTCGATCAATATGCTAATTTTAAATAGAAAGGGCGAAAAAAAAAATGAAAATCTTCATTGAAAATTGATTTTGAACCCATTCTTTTCTTTTTTTCTCGTTTTTATCTTTTCAGGATCATCATCATCATCATCATCATCATCGTCATCATTATCATATAAATGGCAATAATAAATAAATAAAAAAAAATGATTGGAACATTGGAATTTTTATGTAATTTTTTTTAAAGAATTTTTATTGTTTAGAATTGAAAAAAAATTGTGGCTGAGTGGTGGTGAGCACGGACAGGACCATCGATCGATTCTGGGATATATATTAGAAAATTAATTATTTTACAAAATTATAATTATAATGATGATGATGATAATAATAAGCAAATTTTAATTCGTCATCGTCGCAGTAGTAGTAGTAGTTACGGTTTCGATTTCGATTCCGGTTTCAATTCCGGAATTGTTGCTATTGTTGTCATAAATAAATTGACAAAGAATTTTAAAATGAAATGAAAAATTGAAATAGAAAAAAAAAATCTTCCTAAAAATGTGTAGTAGTGCCTGTGTGTGTGTGTGTGTGTGTATATCAAGTTTTATATTCAACGTGTAGGCGTGTGTGTGTGTGGGTGTGCACGTGGGTGTATGATCCAGAAAAAGTCTGGAAAACTTTTTTTTTTTATTTTTGTCAAAGTTTGTTGTGTGTATCAATTACATTTGCACACATAAACACACAAAGAAAAAGTCAAATTTCAGATATAAAAAAAAAATGTTTTTCAATGCAAAACACACACACACACACACAGTCAACGATCAAATGACAATCGATTAATCAATAAGAAAAAAAATTAAATTGTGAAATTTTACAAAAAAAAAAAAAAAAAAATTTATGTGCTGAATAATAATAAAAAAAATTTCAATTCTATCACCCTCTTTTCACACACACACACACACATACACATTAAAAGTCTTTTGAATTCTGTTGTTGTTGTATTCTTCAATTCTCAATTATTGTCATGTTTGTGTGTGTGCTGCTGGTGAAAATTAAATTTTTGTTTGATGTATAAAGAATCAAATGTTCATTCTGTAAGTGTGTGTGTGTGTCTGTGTGTGTGTGTGTGAGTGAATGAATGTCGGACACAATTGTTTTACATATAGAAAAATGAAAATTTGACATTTTTCATCATCATCATCATTTACACACACACATAGAAAAACATATTGAACAGAACAAGACAGTTTTTCAATACAATACAATTCAATTTGTTTTCAATTATATTATTTTCTCTGAATTAATAATTTATTTTCAAATTTTCCAAAATGAATCGATTGATTGATTGATGATTATACAAACAACAGTCAGATTGTTTTTTTTTTTTGTCTTAGTGTAAATGTGTGTGTGTGTGTGTGTGTGGTTTTTATCATCATTATTATTATTATCAACATGTTTTTTTTCCAGAGAATTAAAAAAAAATGATATTATAACGATACACTTGTGTGTGTGTGTGTGTGTATGTATTTTTTGTGTTCAAAGAATGATACATTTTTTCGATGATTTTTGATTCTTTCTTTTATCTCTACCACGACGTTCACGATCTTTACGTATTTCACGTACTAATGAATAGAAGGCTTCATCAACACCCATTCTAGTTTTGGCCGATGTTTCCACGAATGGTATACCATAATTTTTGGCAACTTCGGCTGCTCCATTTATATAAACAGAACGGACTGGCAGATCGCATTTATTTCCCACTAGCACCATGGGAACATCTTCGGCATCTTTGACCCGTTTAATCTAATATTTGTAATGATGAACGAAATCATTGCAAAAAAAAGATAACAATTAGTGGAATTAGTAGAATGATGATTTGTAACATACTTGTTCCCTGTATGTGGATATATCTTCGAATGATTTTGCACTATTGACAGCGAATACCAATAAGAACCCTTCACCAGTTCTCATATACTGGTCACGCATAGCACTAAAAAAAACAAAAAATAATTGAAATCATCATCATCATCATCATTATGACAAAAATTAATTACCTATATTCTTCTTGACCAGCAGTGTCCAATATATCAAGTAGACATGTTTCGCCATCGATAACAACTTGTTTACGATAAGAATCTTCAATAGTTGGATCATATTCATCAACAAAACTGTAAATTATTCAAAAAAAAAAACAAAAAATAAATAAACAGGATGATTTGCCAAAAAAACAAATATTGCAAAATAACAACAACAACAACAACAAACTTACTGATTTTGAATTAATTGTATGGTTAAGGCACTTTTGCCGACACCACCAGCTATTATATATTGATGAAAAATAAAAAAAAACAAAACAAAACAAAAAAAACAAATATTAATCAATGATTATTCGACCAAGAAAAAAAAGCAAATACAAAACAGAATTAGGCAATATTCAACAAAAAAGAATTCCAGGGAGGGTTAAATATATAAAAATGTAAATCTCATCTTCATTTATAATTATGAATATGAATATTTATTATTGTCCCAAAAAATGCTCATCCATTCATCTATCTGTCTTGTTTTGTTTGTCTGGGGCATATTACTGTCGAGGAGACATATTGTCAATGAACATTGGAATTAATTCGCATAGAAAAAAAATAAATGGGAACAAATTTTAAATATGCTAAATAATGGTATGATTTTAGCTTGGTCATCATGAATGATTATATATCATGTATCAAGTTTTTACACTACACTACAATACACACACACACATAGAATGGGACAAGAATTTTTTACATTTGCTCTATATCAGTCTATCCATGCAAAAAAAAAATATCATAATCATAGTAACAGAATTTTCTCTTTCAAAAAAAAAATGGGGAGTGAAAAATTTTTTTTTAAAAGTCAAAAAAAAAATGATGATGATGATAAACAAATAATTACCGCCGACTACAACCAATTTATATTCGGTCATAATGTACAATGTCGCATTTCACGATTGGCCACAAGAAATAAAAAATTAATGAACAAAAAAGAATCAATCAATATAACGATAATTAAGCAGCTGATTGATTCTGATGATGATGATTGAAAAAAATCATATGATGGAAAACAGAGTCGTGAAAGAGAGAAAAAAAATTTGAAGACAATTATTGTCGAAATGGTTGACCGGCAATGATGATAATAATGTTGTTGTTTGGAATATTTTTTTCTCAATCGATCGAAAAAAAATTGATAATTTTTTCAAAGGAACTTTTTTTAAAATAATTTCTCCAATAATCGAATAGTTATAAAATCAATCAATATTCATCATCTTGTTTGTTGTTCAATTTGGCGAGTAGATTTATCAAAAAAAAATGAAAATGAAAAGAAATTGTAGGTAACACAATTGAACAAAATAAAATAAAAAAAAAACTCAACACTTGTCTTGTTGTTGTTGTTGTCGTTGAGTATATATGTGTATTGTCGATTTGATTTCTTTCAATTTTTGTTGTTGTTGTTGTTGATGTTGTCTCACATTCGACAATATATTTTTTTGTTGTGGATTATTATTATTGATGATGATGATGCGCGTGTCTTTTTCATTTCATTCTCTCATCACAGACATAAAACAAAAAAAAAACCAGACAAAAAGAAAAAATCTCACAAACCAAAACACAATCAAAACACCACCAAAAAAAAAAATGTTGAATATATATGTGTTGTTTATGATGAAATAATAATAATTATTGTCTATATTTCATATCATCATCGTTTTTTTTTGTTTTGTTTTTGTTGAAATTTTCATTTTTCTTCTTCTGATTTGATGATGTTCAAAGTTGTTGTTGTTGTTGTTGTCGTTTAGGATCAACAAAAAAAAATGTGTGCGTTTGTTGTTTGTTCGTTAGTTTTTTAGTGTGTGTGTGTGTGTGTGTTTGTGTGGGTGAACAATATTCGAATTTGTATTATATGATGATGAAAAAAAAAATTTAATCGTCATGAAAAAAGGACAGATTTATGATATATGATTATGATGATGATGATTAAAGAGAATAATTATTACATGGATTAAGATTATGGCCAAGAGAAAAAAATACTACACCATCATTACAAATGAAGAATTCAAGAATCTGAATTGACGACGATGGTGATTGTTTGTTTGTTTGTTGATTTGGATTCGAATTCGAATACATTCGAATATGTCACATGGATGTATTGTATGGATGTATTCTATGTTGATATTTAAAACAAAACAAAAAATGAATCATAAAATCAAATGGGACAATTTGCGAATGATTGGCAATTATAAAATAAATATATATGATGAATGATGATGGTAACAAAAATACCGCAAGGCAGGGCACACATTATCATTGCATATATATACAACAACAACAACACATTAACTGGCTGAGAATGTGATTCACAATGATTCAACGAATGAATTAAAATTGTAATTGATGAAATGCACACACCACCAATAATAACAGCATGTGTGTGTGTGTGTGCGCGTAATTGAAATAAAATGTGAAAAAAATTTTTGTTGAATGAATTGATGAAATTCAAATAATTCTAATATCAGATCAATTTTTATTTTGTTGTTTGTTTGTTTGTTTGAAGAATTCACAAATTGTTCACATATACACACATATTGAAAGAAAGTTTTTTTTGTTTTCGATCACACACACACATACACACATCAAAAGATTCAACCGTATGAAATGGGTGAAAATAGAAGAAAAAAAAATTTCCTAGAAACTCTCTCTTACATTGACACTGTGTGTATGTGTATGCTGGGTTCTTCGGGTTTTTTTTTCGCTCTTTCTCCTTTTAGCTTCTGCTATCTTTCTCTCTCACTCTCAGTGTGTGTGTGTGTGTGTGCGTGTTTCTTCAGTGTACTTTTGATGATTACACAGACTGGAACTCACACCACACACACACACCTCATACTATGGCAACTTTTTTTCTTTTACTTTTCTTTTGCTTGTAGTTCGTTTATTTTTTTTTCTTCTTCTTCTTTCTCACAAGCTTTTTTTGTTGTTGTTGTTGTTGTTGTTATACACTTGGGTCTTTTTTTTTTCTTTGGCTTTATCGTTGTCGTTGTTGTTGTTGTGTCTAGATACATTTTTTGCTTTTTCGATTTCTCCATGGATCCCATAAGAATTATTGCAACATATACATGATGAATAATTTAACATCATGGACCACTACCTTTTTTGAATATAAGGTGTGAGGAGGAAGAGGAGGATGAATGTCGCATTTTTTGATTAACATTGTTAAATACATCTATCCATTTTTTTTTTTTGTTCAATAGCGCAACAAAATCGGAAAGACTGTATCCGACAATGTATATACAAATGAATGCTACTACCATAATTTTTTTTTTTGTTACAATCTACAGTATGATTCTGATCTTGTGGATTTCTTTATTTTGGTCTTTTGGGCGGGAAAACCATACGATATATATAATATTTAATTACAGTGAAGATCGACTGTAATTTTAAATCCTTGTCCTTGTATATATTTGTATATGGTCCGCGTGTGAACAAAATCTTTGTTGCTGATGTTGTTGAGACCATGTTGACACCCATGTAAATCATATCATACTACATTAATTTGAAAAAAAAGAAAAATAACTAATCAAAATGTCTTAATCATTGTCGATTTCGACAACAGAATCGGTTAAACATTTCTGTCGGCGAATCATCCACAAATTATGTATTTTTTAACCATTAAATCACATCAAGCATGAAATTATCATTGAAATCATTCAGGCGGTTAACGCCGTTTAATATTTTTATCGTCCTATATGATCATCATCAAAATGAATAAATGTGGATGACAATGATCAAACCATAGATTCGATTCTTAGCTAGAGTAGGTCGGGTCGATGCCTTCGTTCGTTGACTTGTTCCAATTTTCTTCAAAAAAAAAAAAAAAAATTTAAATCATATGTCTGACGAACAAAGACAACAAGACAAGCACAGACAACTTTTTTTTCATAGTTTTGCAATTTTTTTTTCACTCTCACTTTTTTTGTTCGAGAAAAAAAAATCTCATAAATCATTCTGTTAATTAAGTTCTCGTTAATTAGGGTAGTTCTTTCATTTCTCTGGTCCATCTGAATGAAATCTCGTCGTTTTTGTTTTTCTTCCAATCAAACTATGTAATCAATCATCTGTTAAATGAATAGATCAATCAATCAATCAATCAAAAATCATTTCATAATAAAAGACAATTGTCATATCATATATGGACGGATCCCATTAAATGAATAATAATTTTTTTTTTTGGCGCTAATTTCAAATAAGCCACTGCCCATTTTTTGCCGCTGCTTTCATATTATACACACACATTGAACGATGGCGGTTATGGCAATAGAGGGGAGTATGACTACAACTACACACACACACACACACACACACAACAAATGAGCCATGCAAATACAAACCACAATGATGATATACAAACGAAAAAAAAAAAAATTCTTCCCCCTATTTCTACATGTTTCACAACAAAATAAACCAAAATAATGTAAAAATAGGCGAAAGGTAGTGGTAAAAAAAGGGGGAAGGCAATTGAAATAAACACTTATCATACACACAGACAGCCTTTGTCTGAGGCCTGTTGTATGTCTGTCCATCCATCTATCTATCTATCCATCCATTTATTCAACCATCCATAATATGGTTTGAATTGTAGCCCATAGTATTAGATTATATTATTCTTCTATTATTACCAAAACAAGGAAAAAAAAACCTTAATACTTTGGAGGGTCTAGCTATAAGCTTGCTCACCCTATACTTTTGCCTGAACCTTGTACGTGTGTGTGTGTGTGTGTGTTATATTGTCGTCGTCTTATGTCAATCATGATCATGATGATGATAATGATGATGATGATGATGATGATGGGTGGTGGTGTAAACGAAATGTTGATTGATCAAAATCTTTGAAATTATATAATTAATTAATTACATTAACTAACGCGTATTGTCTTTCGTCGACAAAAAAAAACTGTTGTTTGAAATTGTTTGGTTTCCACAAAATTCACGACAACAACAACAACAACAACAATGCCTGTGGATAATAATAATTTTAATGAAACAAAAACAAAAATAACCACTGCCAAAATGAATTTTGAAACATTGGCTACAAATGTTATTGAAAAATCTGATCATTCATCATCGACAATTACATTATTGAATAATGGAACGAAAAGAATTGATCAAAATAATGATAATGAAAATTCCATTCCATCAAAAGATTCATCGTCATCATCATCATCAACAATTGTCAATACACAACAACAACAACAACAACAATCATCGATAACTAATGAAGAAATGTTAAATCTTAAAGTAAAAGATTTTAATGATGTCATCACATGTTTTCTTTGTAAAGGCTATCTAATTGATGCTACCACTATAAATGAATGTCTTCATTCGTGTAAGTTTATTCATTTCTCATCAGTTAATCATTTTTTTTTTTTTTTTTTTTTGATTGCTAATTGTTTATTTTGATTTTTTTTTACATTTATTAAAGTTTGTAAAACATGCATATTAAAATATTTTGATGATGATAATAATCCAAAATCACGATCATGTCCAAAGTGTGATACACAAGTCCATAAAACTAAACCAAAATTAAATATTCGTTCCGATCCTACAAGACAGGATATCGTATATAAATTAGTTCCTGGACTTTATAAAAGTAAGGAAAAAATTTTAAAAAATTGATTCAATTCGTTCGATTGTCATGATTTTTTTTTCGTTTTCGATCCATATATAATTTATAATTAGGCGAAATGAATCGACGTAAAGAATTTTATCGTCGCCATCCAGATAAAGGTAAATTGTTTGATCAAATTTTTCCATTGCTTCTATTTAAACATTACATTACATTCATTTATACAGCCATTGGTCTTTCGAATGAAGAAAAAGGTGAAATCAATGGTGAAAGATTGATATTATCGAATGATGATCAGATACAGATAACGATTGAATATTTTCCTGAAGTATCGAATCCATTTCCATTGTTACCATTTAATAATGATGAAAATTCCAATATCACTAAACTTACGAATCTTAATCAACGAAGATATTTATTAGTTAAATCAGGAATGCGTGTTTTACATTTGAAAAAATTCATACAATATAAATATGAGCTTGATCCATCGATTCAGGTGGATTTTTTCTTTAAACACGAACGTCTTAAAGATGATTATACAATCATGGATGTTGCCTATATATATTCATGGAGAAGGGTAAGAGAGAAATGAAATTTGCTTGTGATTTTTTCTTATTTATTTTTTTTTTTTTTTTTTTGGCTATTAACTATCATTCACAGAATATTCCTATACCATTATATTATCTGATATTGGAGCCAAACAAAACACATGATGATTATATTTGGCTAAACAATGAACCTAAAATTACACCATTATCTGTTGGTCGTCAACAATCATTACGACAAACACGTCTTCAAATGCGTAGAATGAGCAATTTACATAATAATTCATTGAATAGAAATCTTCGCCGTATGCGTTCGAATAGTACGAACGATTTACTAGTCTCTTCATCTTTTAATACATCCGATACAAAATCAGTTAATAATGTTCAAGAAAATTGTACAAATTCATCGAACCAAAATAATCGAAGAAATTCAACTTCAAAATTTGCTCCTAAAACAGCATCCACGCCTTTATCAATGAAAAGTACAAATAATTCTGGTTTGAAATCAAAATTTAAATGTGCCCATATCATCATCATCATCTCCATGTACGACATCATTACCGGTGGTAACATCGGAAAAATCCATCACAGAATCTAATGTTGATAAAAAAGACGATAAAATTGTAGCTAATAAAAGATCATTAGTCGAAAATGGTTCACCAGATATTCAATTAGCATCGAAAAAAATCAAATATGAATTCAATAATATATTAACGGTAAACTCTGTGCCAATAACTGCCACAAAGATCTCAAACCCTCCCATTGTATCCGATTCGGAAATCAAAACGGCAACAACCGAAGAAATTAAAAATGGAGAGATTAAAAAACAACAACAACAACAACAAATCTCAAGTGTTACAATTCCACTTTGTTCAGATTCTCAAAATTCATTCACTTCATCATCGGCGATAACGTTGAAAATTGATGAAAATCATAAATTGAGTCTGTCGAAAGGAAATGATACAACGAAACCAAAACGACATGATTCCATATCATCCACATCATCATCATCATCTTCGTCCAGTTCATCTCGTTCATCATCACCGATGACTTTATTGGACAAAATAATCAAAAAAGTTGAGGAAAGAAACTTACAACAAGTAAGTAATAGTTCTACTTTATCGCCTGTGACAAATCCAGATCCTTCCATCGATGAAAATAATGACAAAATCGAAAAAAATGATGATAATAACAAATCATTGGAAACGGTAATGAAACATCAATCAGAAGAAGCTTTAGATCAATTACCTTCGCTTATACCTGCAAATAGTATCGCTGCAATCGATTTGAAACAAAATCAAAATTTCCAATCAAACATCATCCTCGAATGGTGATGGCTTAGTATTTTCAACTTTGATAACTATGAATAGCCAACAAAATTCACCAACAAGTTGTTCATTAAAAATTGATAACATTTTAGAATCTCTTGCTTCGATCGTTGAAACAGATAAAATCGCTGAACATAAAGCTTCATCTTCACCATCCAACAATAACTTACATATAAACGGTATTGAAATGAAAAATGGTGTTTTGGTGGATTCCAAATCGGATACAGTTACGCCAACGACAACAACAACAACAACAACGAATTCATTGAATGATAAAACAACCAAAGTTCAAATGCTTAGCTCTAATGATAAAATTCCTCTAACGAATCATACAAACACCAGTGATAATAATAATGATAATAAATCATCATCATCATCATCGTTAATAACGGATTCAAAACCGACACATTTATCATTGATTAATACAGTATTGAATGGAAACAATAATTGCGATACAGGAAACAATGGTGGTAATAGTAATAGTAGTATGGATGATTTTCAACAATTCCAAAAATTACTATATGAACAGATTAATAAGGCAACATCGAATACATCAACAACAAAATCAATCGATACTACGACCATTAATAATAACAATAGTAATGGAACAGCAAAAAATCATCATTCATTAGAATCATCATCATCATCATAATAGTTCTTTGTTTGATTATTATCCAAATGTTTGATTTGGTTTTTATATATAAAAAAAAAAATTTTCTCACATATGTTTTTGTATCCCCCCACCACCATTCATGGTTATGTAATCAACAATTTTTTCATATATTTTTTATTTTATATGAATTTTTTTTTTTTTTTTTTGTAAATTTTTCCACTGTAAAGATACTATATATTTTTTTATATTGTTTTTATCATCAGAATGCATGCACACACACCAAGGTGGTTGGTTATATATTTATTTTTTTTTCTCTCTCTCTGAAAGAAAACAAACTTCTTCCATTAAACTTTCTTGATATATTTTTTTTTAAATTTTTGAATTATTAATATAAAAATTGGAATAAATTGCACTTATTTTTTTTTAAATTATGACAACTGTTGATCATTATTGAGTATAGTTTTAATAAATTCTACTGCCGAACAAAATTGTGTCCAATAATATGATTGTTCACCGGTCATTTCATTACGATAGAATGTATTTACATATTCAATTGTGGACAATATTGATCTGGCATTCGATTTGATCACCACAAATATTAGTACCGGTAATAGATCATCAGCTGATGGTATACTATTCTGGCTTGTACTCAATAATGTAATAATATGTGAACAACATCGATATATGCATTGGATTTTATCTCTAGGAGTTTTGTATGCTGATAGTAGCAATAATTCAGCCTGTGCTGATGGCCATGGACTAGTTGTAAAATATTTGATAGGAATGTTTAACAATTTAGAATTATGTGATAGATTCGAAGATAATTGTTGTTGGATCTGTTGATGAAGAATTTGATCACGTAATTTATCAATATCGCCATTAGGATAGAAAGCCAATAGATAAATTCGATTCATAAGATGTCGTTCGAGTATTTGTCGTAACAAAATCAGCTGTTCATCGGTGAATAATTGTGTTTGCAATTTGTTAATGGTAGTGTCCAATAATCGTTGTACTAACAGAGCTTTTTCATCGGTTAACGTTGATGGATCACGAAATTTTCGTATCAATTCTTGAATATTCGATTCCTGTTTATCCAGAATAAGTTGAACAAGGAATGAAATAATAATAAAATCAGTACACGAATGATCTTTTCGTAATGATTGTCGAACAGAATCAATCTGTTTTAATCGTTGCAATAAATATTGACGAGATTTCAATAGATAAATTATGTAAAAATTTCTAGTTTTCCAATCAATTTCAATCTGTTTGAATATATTGGACAATTCTTCTTGACCCATATCCTGTACTATTCGTATGATGTCCATGATCAATACTGAGGTAGACATTTCATTTGTATCGTTTGATTGTGATAATAAAATCTGTGAAATGAAAAAAAAACGAAATTTAAATCATGAAAAAAATAAAGTTTTTTTTTATCGTACCTTTAAAAACATAAGAAAATCATTTTTGTTCACAAGATTTAAAAATCTATAACGACGATAAACATGACAAAAATCGATTAAAGAAATTAATCTATAAATCTTGCTATGAATATCGTTAAGAAAATAATCAATATCAACAATTGAATCGCTATTCATTTTTTGTTCATTTAATACAATCGATTGATCAGTACTGTAACCATGATGATGATCGATTATGTTTTCATGTTCCAAATTTTGTTGTTGCTGATGCTGTTTGGTTGAATTTCGATATTTGTCAAATATTTTATCAGTCTCTGCTTTTACTATTTCAACAGATGATTGATTAACATTATCATCATCTATGACATGATTAGTTTTGGATAAATCAATTGAAGCTGTTTTCGGTAATTTATTCTCCTTATTCAATGAAATATTTTTCACTTTATCTTTAATGTTTTTAAAACCAGACATAACTTTTTTTCCAACAGGATTACCACTGATGTTGCTGCTGCTGTTGGATTTATTTGAAATTGATTCATTTGATTTACTCATTGATTCGGGTGAATTACGATTTGAATTATTATGATTCATTTCCTCTCGGTTCGTGGCCAAATGTTGATCATCAATATCACCAAGTTGAAGTGTTAATGTTCCCAATGATTGCATATTAATTTCGGCAAATAATTCATCATCATCCAATGTTTGGGTAGATAAATCTTCCATTACATTTATCTGATCATTTCCATCGTTTAAACATAACAATGATGACAAATTATTATTCACTTCATCAATCGACAATATTGAATGCTTGTCATCAATTTGTGTTGAACAATTAATTTCCAAACTAAATAATTCATCAATTTCTTCACGAATTTTATCAACAGTTTCACTTAAAACAAGTTGTTTATTTTTTATACTTTCAAGAATTTTTTCTTCATTTTTCATACCAACAAATTTTGTTGAAAAATCTTGATTAGAAATTTTAAATATTTGTTTTGAATTGAATAAACATTTCAATGTTGGTAAATTATCACCATTATTAGCCAATAAATGTTTGATATTTAAACTAGAAAATTCATTCAAACTATCAATATAATCATCAGATGATTTAGATTTTCTTATATTCAGACGAATACTATTTTCCGATTTAATCGAATGTTTACCACTTTCATATTCAAAATTCAATATTGATTGAGGTAGCTTATGAAAATAAGTGCCCAATGGTTGATCAGGTTGGTCATTTCTTTCTAAAAATAATCCAATATATTCAAGTAAAAATTTCAATTCAATATCTGATATCAGAAAAAATGGTAATTGAATTGATTCGATTGATGATGATCGTGGTATGATCATGGTCGAACTTTTAGCCACAGTAAATATATGTTCCATTATGAATGATAAACAATTTCGATCAAACAATGAACAAACTTGTTGATAAGGTCCAGTAACTCTTTCCCAATTTGATAATGCTAACATTTGTAAAATCTGTGCACATTGCATTAGATTATAATGAGCAATATGATTGATATGTAAATCTGTTATGCCAAAAAGATCAGGATTCTGAATGGCTGGACAGAGTAAAAAGAAGAAAATCATGTCAACAAAAATGGCATTGACTTTTTGATAATCAAATCGTTCGATTAATTTTGCATACATTCGAACCATTAGCCATATGAGTGATTGTGGAAAAGCATATACATTATCTTTCAATGAACGTATAAAATTATTGACAAAATATTTCATCTTTTGTATGGTCCGTTTTTTATAACGATTCAATTTTTCTTCATATTCCGGTGTATTTTCGTGGCCAAAATGTTTTTGTCGTTCTTCTTGACAGAATCGCATTACAGCACGATTTGGAATCGATATCCAAAAAAAGACTATCCTCCGATAGTACCAACATGATTGGTTTGGTCAATGCAAGCCTATAGAATGTTTTCAATTCAGATTGTTCATCACAAAAATGACGATAAACAATACCGAATGAAGAATTTTTACTATGTAAATGACGACGAAGATCATCATAGAAATTTATATAGATTTCAATCAATTCTTCCATCATATCGATCAATGAAATTTTATCCTGTTCCAAGAAACAATGATTGTATACAGTTGAAATGATTATCTTACATAAAAGATCCAAAAAATTTGTACATTCTTTTTCTGCATAAAACAATAGATACGAAATTGATTTAGGATTATCACGTAAATGTTGTAATAATTGACTTAATAACGATTCATTGGAACCGAATTTTTTATGACCAATTATAAAATCAGCCTGTTGAATTTTATTCGATTCATTTATCAAATTTATTGGATCATTGCTTAGCTGATGATG
The DNA here is from genome assembly GCF_024713945.1 of Dermatophagoides farinae. Classification (NCBI taxonomy): domain Eukaryota; kingdom Metazoa; phylum Arthropoda; class Arachnida; order Sarcoptiformes; family Pyroglyphidae; genus Dermatophagoides; species Dermatophagoides farinae. The sequence goes on along the minus strand of NC_134686.1, from coordinate 1,316,564 downwards.
ACTTTCATGAAGTTTATCACAAATGTATCGTTGATTTTTAATAATCCATACTGATTTAATCATGGAATCAATTTCATCGTTTACCTGAAAACAAAACAAGAGAGAAAAAAAATTCATTAACCATTCATTCATTCATTCATTGGAAATTTGATTCGAAACACAGAGATACATACATCAACATTTAGCTTATGAATGTTTTGACGTTCATCTTGAATATAAACATGTTGATGTCGAACTTTTTCAATGATATTCACTAGATCCATGATGATAATTTATATTATAAAAACATTAAAATCAATATAATCAATAACACTTTTGTAGTTGTTGTTGTAACAATATAGGATTGAACAGTGCAAAGATAAAATCAATATAATTCTGAATAAAAACAAAGAAAACAAAAATTGACGACGTATCTAACTGTCATTTATGCCACTTTTTTTTCTCTTTTTATTTCAAACAAACAAAAAAACGCCGAGAAAATAAAAAAAAAAAAAAAAAAAAAAACTTTTGACAAGAGCTAAACCAATACCAAAAAAAAAAAAAAAAAAAAAAAAAAAAAAATTTTCTACGATACAATCGATATTTCGGTAAAACGATTGTATTGTTTTTTAATTTTAAAATTCACGCGCTTGAGCTCAATGTATAAAATGAACAGAATAATCATCAACAGGTGTCAAGGTTTTATTTTTTTTTTGAAGAAAAAAAAATAATTTTATTTACAAAATTCATAATTGTGTGAAAAAAAACATTTTTTTTTTTTTGGTTCTTTCTGAAATAAATACACAAAAAATTCATCGATGAAATGACATGATAAGAAAATATTTACAAATTGAATGTAAAAATGAAAAAGAGTATATAAAAAATGAACACGATGGATTTTTTGTTTTTTGGGAAAAAAAATTTTTCAATAATTACTATCATCCAATTTGGCTCGAAATGATGTCTGTTTTTTAAGCGTTGCAACACGTGTCAATGTTGATGGTATATTATAATGATTATTATGATGATTATTATTACTATTTAATGGTGTTGTAATACGATATTTTTCCGGTTCTTCATAGGTATTTGGTTCACTTGATATTGTATGATTCATCATTAGATCAGGTTTAATATGTTTTTGATTATTATAGAAACAATAAATCAATATGATGGCTGTTAAACCTGAACTTAATATTATGGCCAACATGATGGCAATGATTAATAATGTCCAATTCATTCTATAATCATTTTCAATACGTCTTTGAGTGATTACACCATTTGAATGACAAAATTTTATTTCTTTATAATGTCCATCACATGATGATCGATCTGGTAGCTGACAAACACGTTCTCTAATCTGTATATCATTATGACAAATGGACCATTCACTCCAATCTGACCATATTGATTCATCATCACAGCTACATTCTTTACTGTATGAAACATAAAAAAACAAAAACAAAAAAACATTAGAGAAAAGATAATTCATTGATCAAATTATACTTACATTAAAAAATCTTTTCCTTTAAAATTATATGTATGTCCACCACAATTGTCACAATATTTCAATGAAACAACACGTTGTTCATTTTTAGGTAGAATATTATTTTTATGCATCACAATTTCATTTCTTTGTTCCACTATTTCATTTGTATTGAGATCACTAATAAACCAATCGGTCCATTCAATATGTTTTTTACATTCACATTTCATTGTTTCAATATATGGTCCTTGACAATAACCATTATCAACAGCATTACCATTGAAATCTAAACATTGTCGTGTACGTTTACTAGTACTAATGATATTACAATCGGATGAACAATTTGTCCATTCACTCCATGATGTCCATGTACAATATGGTAAATTATCACATTGACGTTCCTATATTTATAAAAACCAATCGAGAAAAAAAAGAAAACAAAATTCAGCAATGTTTGAATAATAATAATTGGCGCCTATTTTAACTATTCTGACATTAAAAATCAAAAAATTGAATTGCTAATCAGAAAAGAATTTTTTTTACTTTCAAAAAATAAAAATCTACTACTGATAGAAAAAATAGAATAAATGTGCCAAAAAAGTAGCCACTAATAATATTACCTCTCGATCATTTCCAGGACAATATTTTCCATTATTCGATGGAATCGGATTGTTACAATTACGTGTACGATATTGTATGCCTCGTCCACATGAAGGCATACATGATGACCAAGATGTCCATTCTGACCAGCCACCATTACGTGTACAATTTGAAACTTGATATTCGTATCCATCATAACAATGTTGATCGCCCAGATTATTGGCCATCATACATGGCCTCTTACGGCATTTACAAGTTTCATCCGTATTTGTTGTTGATCGGCTTAAGCCATTATCAGCTTCATTACATGTAAACCATTTACTCCAACGAGGTAAACATGTAGGCTGATCGGATTGTATCCAATTTTCATCTCGTAAATTATTGCCTGGAGGTCTCATACATTTCATTTTAATTTCATGCCAACCACAATATGGATCACCACTTTGTATACATTCATCTTTATTATGATAATTATGACATTGATGTACGGAAGTACGAATAAATTCTTTTTCCGTTCCAAAATATAATGATTCTGTATCTTTCCAGAATTGCATGGATAAAAATTGATTTTCATTCGAATCAATTAATTGTATTTCATCAATCAAACATGATTCAGTCATATCAGGCCATTTAACGTATTTCAATAATTTTCCATCAATCGTTGCAACAAACATTACTTCAACTGTACTAAAATATTTTGTTTTGATCAAATCAACAGCAATAAATTTAAAATGTTCATTTTTAGCAAAAATAAATGGACGTCCATCAATAGGCTGAACGGCATCATCCATTTGTTGATATTTGGAATTCAAACGTAATGTTGAATAGCTTTTCGATTGATTAGTAGTATTGGTCACTTGACATTCAAATACATCATGATTGTCATCTCTTCGTTCCCATAAATGTGATGATGATGGCTGATATTTAAATGGACCTCGAAATGCTTCCAAAACGGAATCCATTGTAAATGCACAGACGGCTGAACCATGTATCGAGTTCCTAATTTGAAACGAAAAAAAAAAATTTTTTTGTTGTTGATTAATTATCTTGTCTATGAGTTTTTTGGTGGGCAGAAAAATGCTACAGATGTAGGAGTAGGAGAAGGATATGATAAAAAAAAAGTTCAAACATTGAAAACACACTTACTGTGGTGTGTTGAAAATAGCATATAACGTAGGTGTGCCACCATAATTAATCAAATCAACTGATTGTATCTCATCAAAATAGAATGGAAATGAGCCAGGTAATGAACAATTTATACGTGCTTTTAAGAATGAAGTCCAACTTTCACGCCATCCAGGATCATCTTTACAAACACGACCAATTCGTGAATAGACACGTTTACCAACATTTAAATATTCTACAGCCGTTTCACGGAAAAGAAAATATACATGTTGATTGAATTCAAAACTGAATACAAAATTTGCATCGGCACTAATCCAATTAGAATCATGTTGTACGCTTCGTACAATACGTCTATCAAGATATGTAGCTAATGGTGATTTTGGTGGAATAATTTCTTTCTGTTTGAATATCGATGAATCAATACCACGAAGATCTAATGGTCCACCATAGAAAAATTCACCAGTAGTAGTCAACAACGATGTTGTATTCCAATATGGACCATATGAATTGATTGAAATACTTTTGCTAACCATTTCGAATGAATCGGTTAATCGTCTTATTTCACATTCCGGTGAATAAGCATTTGTACCACATACAAGAATCTGTTTATCTTTATAATTCATTGTCGGTATTTCCAATAATGTTGTTATAAAATTATGGCATTCTTCTGGTTTCATTCCTTTCATATGACATTTACTTTTCTTTTCGGTCGTAGGTGGAATATAATAATCACGTTTATTGGTGGTGGCAAAATCTTTTAGATTTAAAACCAGAATATGATCTCTGTAAAGAAAAAAAAAATTTAAATCAATCAACAGTGAAAAAAAACGAATGTGGCGGTGCGGTGTTTGCGTGTGTGTGTCATTTCACCAACATGCAAATATATATAAATTTTAAATTTGAATTGCAATTTGAATGCCTGATATAATCTCTGATGATGGTGATATCTCGTCCATTGCCCCCCAATTTGGTTTCCGTTTTTTTTTATCTTTGCCAAACGAAAATTTAAATATTCATAAAAAAACGTGAGGGAGGCAAATTTTTGAAACCAAATGTCTCTCTCTCATTCACTGAATGATTATAAATGGTGATATAAACGAAGAAAAATTTGGTTCAATTTTCAATTAGATTTTTTTTTTGTTTCTATTCACAAAATGAAAAAAAACGCGCCCAAATTTGTTCACTATGAATGAATGAATAAGTGTTTTGGTTATCTCTCTCGTTAACATATATCTTCTATATTCAAACATTTACGAATGATCCATAAAAGGTAAAACAAAAAAATTTGAAAATTCTCCATCATCGTGTCTTTTTTTCTAGCTGTTGGATATATTTTGTCACTTTTTTTTACAAAACGCACTACTTACTTACTACCAACTCTATTTGACAGTTAATTGAACGCACAGGAAATCATACAATCATCATCATCATCATAATAATAATGATCATCGATAAAAATGTAATGAGAAGAAGCAAGAAACAAAAATGATGATGATCATCATCATGCAATATTAAAAAGAAATTCGAAAGACGAAATGTGATTGTGAGTGAAAGCAGAAGAAAAAAAAAATTTAGTTCACGAAAAAGTGAATTGATAAAAATTGTATCATATTTATTGTGAATATGGTGAATATATCCGATATAATGATGATGATGATGATGATGATAATCAGATTGAGAGATTGAGGCTTGAGGCAATGACACAACAACGACAACGATGGTGGTGGTGTTTACATCGAATTCGAATCGATTTTTTTTTTATAAAACAAAAAAAAACGGTATATACAACAGTAGCGAATGAAATTCGATTTGATAATAACAACAAAACGCCTTAAAAAAAATCAAAATTAATTTGATCACATCTGAAATGAAACAAAAATGCAACAACATTTGTGTGTGTGTCGAATAAATTTTCTTCTATTTCTACACATCTACTATTTCAACAACAACAACAACAGCAACAAGTTGCCTAAAACGATCATCATTATTTTTCTTGTTGTTGTTCAATGTTCAATCACTAATTGGACAATAATTTATTTGTTAATTATAATGAAATGGATATCAAATCAGATCAACAACAACGACGACTACGACGAAAGAAAACAAAAATTTCTCATTGAAACAACATTTGATTTTTATATATGATGATGATGATGATTAGGTGAAACCCAAAAAAAGTTTTTTTTTAGATAAATCTAATGTACACACACACACACACACACACACACAGACATAGAAAGTAGAAAAAAACGAAAGCCATATTCAGAAGATGTGTAGAAAAAAGAAAAAATTAGATCAGAACTTGTTTTGAATCAAAAAAAAATCACACACAAAAAAATGGATTTGATTCATTCATTTTTTCAACCATCAAGAGTTTTTTTTTCTTTGATCAAATGGTTGTTGTTGTTGTTTTTGTTGAATTTGGTTATTTTGTTTCGAATAGCAACAACAACAACAACAACAAAAAAAAAAAAAAGAAGTGGAACAATATAATATCCACCTACACTCGACCTGGCTGATTTGTTGTTGTTGTTGTTGTTGTTGATGATGTTCATAATACAGGGAAAAATGAAAATGAAAATGGACAAAAAGATCCATTTTTAATCGAGGTATTTTTTACCAACCTGTTGATTCAAACATTGTTTTATTCTCTCAATGACCATTTTTTTTTAATACTTTTGTGATTGTATTTGGTTAACTTGATGATGATGATGATCTAACTTTTGTTTTTTATTGTTGTTGTTGTCTTGATTTGATTTAATTGTTATTAAATTGTAATTGTATAATTGTATGCAAGGCCATTTTATTGTGTTAATAAAATAGAGAGAGAGAGAGAGAGAGATTCAGCCAGATTTTGGTCAAAAAGAAACTAGATTACCTATTAATAATGATGATAATAAAGTCCAGACAAATTTTTTTTTGTTTTGTTTTTTTTTTTTTTGCTCCACCAAATGATCATTCAATGGATTTAATTATTCACCATCAATCGGTGATGATGATGATGATGATGATGATGATGATCAATGTTCGAATCAACAGGTAACCGTTTTTTTTTTTTTTTTGTCCAAAAGTGTGTGTTGTGTGTGTATGAGTGTAAATGAATATATATTGAAATTGAAAAATTAATCAAATCAAACTAATTAATTATGCAAACTTGAGGAGTGTGTGAGAGGGAGAGACTTTTTTTCGCCCAAAAAAAAAAAAATCAAAACCAAAAAAAAACTAAAATTCATTTTGTCATCACAAGTTTTTTTTTTTAGGTCATCACTTCTCGTTTTTTTGTTTCTCTCTATAGCATCGATAATCATCATCATCATCATCATCATTACCGATGATGGTCTTCGTCGTCATCGTAGTTGATGATGATGATGATGATCTTTATCGATTAAATGAATGTACATTGAACACACACACACACATAAAAATATGTTTATTAAATATATAAAAAAAAATACAACCAAAATGATGAACTACCAAATGATATTGATATCTATAGATATATCTAGTCTAATGAAGATTTATCGAGAGTTTTTTTTTGCTTACAAAATATCCTGAAATATAATAAGAAACACACACACACACACACACCTTCAACAACCAACAAACTGGCTACAGAATAACATAATGATTTTTTTTCGTCACATTTTTGTTCGAGGGTTTATCGAATGACAGTTTAGGTTCAGATTTGATCATCACATGGTATTCATCAATGGCAAAAAAAAATATGGTTGACATGTGTTCAGTGTGTGTGTGTGTGTTACATTCGGCACATGTTTTTTTTTCATATATATGTTTTTGGTTTCGGTTATATTTATATGAACCGAATATGACCAGATGTGAAAATAAAAATTGTCGTCATTATATATCGAATTAATATTTCCAAAACATAGAAAAAAAACAAAAAAAAAGAAATCGAAACACGCACATTTGGTCATATGGAGATTTGTTTTTTTTTTTTGCGAAAATCAATCGCATGTGTGTGTTGTGTGTGTGTGTGTGTGTATTTCATATAGTCATCTCATTCAGGCTAAATCGCTTCTACTTGTGCAAAAAAAAAAAGAAAAAAAAATCTCGAATCTAAAGCCAGTGAAAAAATGGGGGGAAAAAACATTTTTTTCTGGACAAATTTTTGAATGCAAAAATAAAAAAAAAACAGAAAAAGAACAAACGAATGAAAAAGCCAACATATAACAATATAACATCTGTAAAATGTGTCCATTATGACAATGATGATGATGATGATGATGAATGTTATATAATAACAACAATAATAATAACCAGAGAGAGAGATTACCATCATTTAGGTGGTACCAGAAAAAAAAATGAACACACGATTACATATAAACGATTATCATCATCATCATAATCATTAATGCTGCTGCTGTCAATGGCATATAATCATCTTTGGTTTTTGTTGTTTTTTTTTTTCTTTGGAAATCACTCACACATGCACAATACACACACACAAATGGCACATCTTTTGAAATAAATTCATCAAAATAAAAAAAAAACATTTTCATTTGGTCATATAATCTTTAAATCAAATCTAATGGATTGTTGTTTGTGTGTTCTACATTTGTATTCTCAACCCGAAAATAATATTTGCATGATGATGATGATGATGATGATGATGATATCAAGATGAAGATAACGCCATTTTTTTCTGGTTTCTATTTTTTTTTTTTTTTTTTTGTTTATGGTTATGATGATGATGATGATGACAAAAACCATGTATGAAAACCATTTTTCCATGTTCTATATATACACAGTATGGAAATGGATGGTGAAAGTGGATAATGATTTTTTTTTTTTTTTTGGTTTTGTACCACACCAATTGATGGTTTCCACCTATGGTTTTCATTGAATAATAATGATGATGATGATGACAATACAGTAGCATTTTATTTTGGAACAAAACAAAAACAATGATTTTTCTGTTCCAAAAAAAAAAAAAAAAACATCCCACCTACACCATTCTGGCCAACTGTTTTCTATTAAATTGAAACTAATTTTTTCTATATATTTGCCCTATCTATTACAGGTATTTAGTAGACAACAATTAATAATTGAAAATTGTAATTGGAACACTTACTGTGTGTGTATGTTCCAAAGAAAATTAAAAAAAAAGTAGAAAAAAAAGTTATATAAATCAACCACACACTGAAACCAACAGCAACAGTTTGAGAGATATAAAGATTTTTATTTTTTTTTCTACGTTCGTCATTGTCATTCAACTGGCCATTATTCTTTTTCTTCTTCTCAATTCAATTCATCCATCCATTCACATTGAAAATCTAATAAATTTTCTTTGAAAAAAAAAGATGAAAAGAAAATTCAGAGCAGCAGAAGCAGCAGCAGTGTATGTCTGATTCAGCCATGATAATGATGATGATGATGATGATGATGATATATTACGTTTGAATTGAAATAAGAAGAGAGAAACAGATAGAACAAGACAACAGAAGCAATGATCGAATCCAACAAAATGATCAATTGAAAATTATTATTGGACAGTGGGGAAAAATCAAGAAAAAAAAACTGGACCCGATTTTCTAGTCCTGGACAATTTTTTCTTGTCTTTCTGTCTGTAGAATTAAAACTGACCAAGATATAAGACAGCACCAGCAAGCAACAGTAACAATAACTGTGTGTTTGTATGAGAAAAAAAACGAAACGATCGATTTTTTTTCTTTCTTTTGGTTAATTTCATTTCAAGCTCATTTATTCGAATGGTGGTGGTGGCTGGTGTACCTCAATTATCATCATCATCATCATGATGATGATCGTGTGCACGAAAAAAAAACATAAAAAAAATCACACAATGTACAATTGATGGCCAACGGTCAATATCAAATTATTTGTGTGTGTGTGTGTTAGGGTTACCCTGTTGAGAGAAAAAAAAACGTGCATTGTGTGTTTTATGTATTTTTTTTTTTTTTTGTTTAATTCAAATTTTGTTTTGTTTCTTTTTTTCTTCTTCTTGGAGAAAAAAAAACGTTTAAAAAAAATCTGGGATCAGGGAAAAGGAGAAACAAAAAATTTTTTTAACGACGACCATCGATGGACAACAGCAACAACAATCAAACGAAAGTCCAAACTAAACGACCTTGAAGAGAGTGAGTGTTTTGAAACCCGTAACAACAAACATAAAAATGGTCAAAGATCAACAGGTTTTTTTATCATGAACAAAACATAGATACTGCTGCTAGTAAAAAAAAAACCCATTTGGCAATCCTTTTTTTTATAACACCAACCATACCCTTTTTTTCAAATAATAATAATAAAAAAAAATTCGGACCGAAGAAGAAGAAGAAAATCTAAGCCAATGTGTGTGTAACATAAGCCATATTTTTTTTATTGAAATAAAGAAAAATCAAATCAAATCGAATCCTATTGATAAAATTGAAAATCAATCTTGATCAACAACAGCAAGAAACAACAACAACAAAAAACAACATATACAACCTGTTGATCAAAGAAAAAAATATGGAGCGAATCTAATGTCCAATGTAAAGGTGTGTGTGTGTGTGTGTGTATTTTGTCCATTGTGTCGCCATAGACACACATACACTTTTCGTCGTAGATATATCTCTCTCTCTCACTTTGGTCATGGTTTATAGCCATTATTATCAATCACTAAACAATCATCACATAACATACACAACGTGTAAAAAAACAAACTAAAACGGGGAAAAAAAATTAATAAAATTTCATCTCTATCATTGAATTTTAGGTCTAGTCACTTGTTCTGTTTCTTTATGGATAGAGACAGAGAGAGAGAGAGACAATATTTTATCAATATCGCGTAATGATAATCATCATCAACAGAAATGACTGGACAGTTTTTTTGTTGTGCATAAATGTTTGAATTGGCCACACACACACACACACAACATAACAGTACAAAGCGCGAAAAAAAAAATCATAGAAACAAAAAAAAAATCAAACAATTGGTGTGTGTGTGTACAAAATCAATTTGAAACTTTGGCCCATTTGATGATGATGATGATGATTTAGCTACTATTAAATATAATTCGTAAAACGAAAGAAAAGTAAAGAAAATCCAATCACACCACAAGGAATATTAACAAGAAAAATGAAGAAAATGGACCATTGTAAATATGAAAATAGATAGATTGATAGTTAGATAGATAGATAGATGGATGGATGGATAGAAAATAAATAAATAAATCCAATAGTTGAACATGAATGTCATGAATATATTATCAAGTCAAGGACAATTATCATGGACATGTGTGTGTGTGTGCATGGTACACACACATACACACGATGACCGCAACATTCAAATAAAAAAACAAACAAGCAAGCCAGTATAAGATAATATGGACAAACATAGACTATGAACTGGACAAGAGATAAATAAAAGTTCAAAATTGGAAAAAATCTTTACAGCATACACACACACACACACACACATTACTTTGAAGATCATCAAGAAGAAAAAAAAACCTGACGACAAACATGTTTTTTTTTTTTTTTCTTTTTTTTTTTGTTTTGTTGAAAGATTCACCACCAGAAAAAAAAGACAGAACAGGCAATGAAAAAAAAATCAAATATCGAATTGGAATAGAAAACCAGAAAATGGTTATCACCATCATCATCACCATCAAGTAAGTGAAGATGGAAAAATGATGATGATGATGATAATATCATCGAACAGTATCAATCAATATATAAATATGTCTCTCTACCTGTTTGTTTGGTCAGTGGATTTTGTCTGTGTGTGTGTGTGTGTGATTGCCCTTATTGAATGAATGATAAATGATGATGATGACCGGATGATGGTGATGATGATGATGATAACCGGTCACTTGTTTTTACCACCATCATTTCATTTCAAGGTGATATTTGGTCAAGAGATTTTTTTTTTCATCATCATCATCATCATTCTATTTATATGAATAAACTACACACACACACACACATATTACACAAGTTTATTTCTGGGTCGTCGTCTTCGTCTTCTTCGGTGCTCGTGTTATAAATTATTACAAAATTATTTACCCGACACAAACGGATAAAATTTTATGCAAATAGAAAAAAAAATTCGAAATAAACAAAAAAAAATCCATCCATCCTCATATTCCATATTCAATGATCATGATCCGATAGTATTCATTTGTTTTTTTTTTACATGGATAAATTGGAAAAAAAGGTCAAACTTTCAATTTGTTGTCGCGCCATGTACAAATCATCATTACACACAGGCACAGACGCAGACACACAAACTATAGGTGCCCATCATATAACGATGAATAACAGTTTTTTTTTCTTTTCATAATTAATAATTAACATTAACATTTTGTGTATATTCATTTTCATTCATCATCATTATCAATGGAATCAATTACACACATAGTCATCATCATCATCATCATCATCATCATTATTTCGACAAAAAAAATGTGATTGAAACAGCAGAAGCAACAACGAAATAATAATAATAAAAAAAGAATTAAAATCAAATTTGAAACACGCACACACACACACACACATGCAGACAAATTAATATAAACAAATTGATGATGAATAAAATGATAACAAGTATAAAATGATGATGATGATGATCGTTTCATATTCATTTTGGAACAACAACAACAACAACAACAACAACAAATTACAGACATTTCTGTTGTTGTTGTTGTTGTTGTTGTTGTTGATAGTCAAGTCATGTATCCATCATCATCATCATTCATTCATTCATTTATAATTAACAAAATTTTACTAGATTATGAAATTTTGCTGTTTTCTTTCTCTCTGTTATTCACATTGTAGTTGTTGTGATGAATACAATATGTGCATACACAGACATGTTTTGTTATTGAACAATAATTCATGATAATAAAGTGATAATGAAGAATAACACACAAAACATACCTTGCACCAACAAAAAGTTTTAATCGATTTGCATCAAAAAACATTGGTTTATAATGCTGTATTTCCGGATGTGAATATCGTTCAATATCGGCATCTATATATAATTGTGATAACAAAAAAAAAATTGGGATTAGAAATATTTTAAAAACAAAGATTTTTACATGATAAAAATATATACAAACAAGATATCCAATATATTTCATCATTCATAAAGTACATATATATATCATACATATAATCAGATATCATTCCTTGAATTAATAGAAAAAAAAAGATTCAAATCAAACAAGACCATTTCTTTATTTTGCATTTCATACGAATGAAAAATGGCGCCATTCTAATTTCCATATCTTCACACTCAATACACAAACACAGAGAGAGAGAGAGAAAAAAAAATTGTTCCGAATAACCGTAATCATCATGTGAACAAGATTATTGATAACACAATGAGAGAGAGAGAGAGAGAGATGGAAAGAAATAAATTATCACATCTTTGTTTGTTGTTGATGTTGTTGTAGTTGTTGTAGTATATGTGTAAATGATTATTGATTGAAGAATATGATAATTTAAAGAGGCTCAAACAACAACAACAACAACAACAATTTTTTGTATTTTCCCAAAATAAAAAAAAAATTTTTTTTCAACATCCAAACATTTATCAATAACAATGAGAAAAAGAAAGAAATCAAGAAAATCAATGTTGGTGGTGGCTGTATAATAATTTGGTTTTATTATTGAATAAAAATTGGATCATCATTGAAAATATTATTTTTGACGCTTGACCAATATACGAAGACGAAGTTTTTATTTGAATCAATTCAAACAAAATACGGGTCGTTCATATATATGTCAAAAGATTTTATTTCTTCTTCTTCTTCCAAATACTTAACCACAATAATAAGATTCACTAATACACAACAACAACAACAATTGTGTTGTAGCTTGCTTGCTGCACCCAGCTAGCTATTTTTTTTTCAAAGCAAAGCAAAACAACAACAACAATAAAAAAAATCCATTCAAAACGATGACCCTTGAATGAAAAACAAAACCAAAAACCAGAAAAAAAATTATTGGACAACCAGGACCCGATAATCAATCAATCAATCAATCAATATTATGAATGGGATATATTTTTATCGAGAATGAAAAAAAAAAATTATTTTTACTTTTTTTTCGCATAACTTTTGATCGAGATTTTTTTTTTTTTTGCTTTTCACAATTGAAATTCAATTTCAAAAGCAAAGCAGAAAAAAAGGAAAAGAAAATCCGTCTGTAATTCTCTCATTGATGATTAACGGGTCATACAATTACAACAACACAGAAGAAGAAGAAGGACAATCTCTGACAAGTGTGGAAATGAAATAAGAATTTGTTAGAGTAGAATTTTGTGTTCCATTGCCAAAATAAATGTGTATGTGTGTTTGTGAGAGAGAAAGAGTCATTTTTTATTTTGAAACTTTTCAAAGAAACTAAATGATTGATCCAAATCACATTGATTGAGCCAAGTATAGTTTGATTCATTTTCTCGGTCACATGTATCTGCTGTGTTGAATCAATCTCTATCTCTCTCTTTCTCTCTTTATCCAGCTCTTTTTTTCAAAGTTTTTATTATCGCGCCAGGAAAGGATTTTTTTTCGATTGAACAAGTTATTGGATCGTATGGATGCCAATTTTCATTTTGTTTTTTTTTGTATTTCAGTTGAAAGTTTCGTTTGAAAATTGTCTTGTTTTTTTTCCGTAGAAAAACGCTATTGACACACGTAGACACACGCAGACACAGATATCAATGGATAATGATTGATAATTTTTTTTTTGTTTTGTTTCTTTGCAAATGTGTCAGATTGATAAATAAGAAAAAAAAAATGCAGTAAAATCAAAATTTTCAAAAACGAATTGAAAATTCAAGTTCATTTCATCATATCATTGATACATAAGACGAACACGGTGGTGTTTAAAGAGTAAAACGGGAACATTATGTTTTCATTTTTGTTTTGTTTGTTGCCGATTATGTAATCAAGCTGTTTTTTTTCAACACTGTGCCACAGAAAAAAAGGTGTTTGAATGCAAAATTTGAATGAATAAAATGGATTTTGTCTCTTTTTCTCTGGATATTCACACAAATCGATCATTAAATCAATTGATGATCGATTTTTGTACCAAAAAAAAATCCAGATAAATCATCAGATTTTTATATATAAATAGAAAGCATCATCACCATCAGCGGATTGATGATGAAAAATTGATTGAATCATTAAATCAAAATGGATTTTGCCTCTGCAAAATGAACAGAAAAAAAATGGTTTTTATCAATTTTGAATGGATTATTATGGATTAAGTAGCCAAATGGAGAAGATGAAAAAAAATTCGATAAATATAAACGGATGCATTTTGTCCAGAAATAAATAAATATAGCCTGAAACATATGTCGTGTGTGTGTGTGTGTTTGTGCGTGTATTTAAATTTACATCCGGAGTTCATTAGTAGTAGAGTTAGTTACCACACCACCACTGATAATAAAAGTGTAGTGAAAAACCTAAACAATTACCACCATACAAAAAGATATTACGTGAAATCAAAGAAAAATAAAAACCATAGGATTGTATGTGTGTGAATCGATTGAAAAGTCAGGTAGTAAATGAAAAATCAGGAAATAGATTTGTGTGATTTGAATTTCAACAACAACAACAACAACAACAACAAAAAACTATGACGACGACAACGACTATCTAATCAATATTAACCGACGTTTATCGTCATTTAAACCTTTTTCTTTTTATTCATCATCATCATCATCATCATCGGTAAATATTTCATCAAAAAAAATGATCAGGGGTGTTACATACACACACACACACAAATCGAGAATTATGATTTCCACACACACACAGAAAAAAAACATCCGATTTACAAGAAAAAAAAATTGTTATCATTCAAACAAACAAACAAACAAACATAATCACTGGTTGCTAACCAAAATGAATTTTTATTTTGTTTGTAGAATGCAAAATTGCAAAATGTCCTCATTATGATATAATCATCATCATCATCATCGATTTTCAAATAGATCGGAAATGAAATGAAATGAAATGAAAAACAAGACAATACAATCAAATATTCACGGGTAAAGTGAGAAATGAAATGAAATTAAACTATAACAACAACACAATCATCATCATCATCATCAAATAACACATAAATTGTTATGATTATTATTATTGGATTGGATTGGATTGGATTGGATTATATTGGATTCAAAGAACCAATATAACAACAATAAATATTCGGTACATGTACAATGAAAAAAAATGTTATTCAAATTATGTAATCATCATGTCCATTTGTGTGTGTGTTATTCATTGGTAGCCATCAACACATATACACACACACACACACACACACTAAATACTTTGAACTAAATACATCATTGCATATGTTACATAATAATGTATATATTGAGGAAATGGAAATGTTCAAAAAAAATATTGACGCCGATGATGATGATGATGATGGAAAAGTTTTTCCATTATATAGCCACAATACATATACCGGGCAGTTGAATTTCCGATGGAAAAAAAATGAAATTTTTTTCGAAAAACAAAACAAAACAAAAATGAAAACAAAAGTTTAGTTTCGGAAGCATATCTATTTTTTTTGTCAGTCATCAATTTTGTTTTGTTTTTTGTTTTGTTTTGTTTTGACAATCATCAGATGGACTAATCATCATCATCATCATTTGTGATTTCAATTTTCATCATTTATATTTGTATATGTAATCATCATTAGTGTGTTGAGAATTGTTTAATTTTTGAAAAATTTTTAACTGATAATTTTCAAGATTTTTTTTTTCTACAAATTAGAGTTTCTCTTGGGTTGTTGAAAAAAAGGCATTGTTATCCTGTGGAAAAAGAAAACACACACAAATGATTACCGATAATGAAAACAACAACAATGGTGATGATGATGATGATAATAACATGGCAGCAGACCTTATCAAATTTTCAATTGAGGATGGATGTGTATAATATCAAGTTGAAAATGTTTCTCTCTCTATCTCTCTCTCTCTCTTGGCACATTATGGTTTGGTCTGTGTGTGTGTGTGTGTGTTTGTTTATGTAAACATTTCATTTTCATTTATTTTTCATGTATGTTTTTGTCTGTCATCAACAGAAAAAAAAACAAAAAAAAATTTGGTATGATTGACTGACACAATCCTATCAACCAACAACCAACAATAACCAACAACAACGACATGGGCCATAAACCATTGTACCGATAAATTTACAGCAACACCAACAACAACAACAGAAAACCATTTTATTTGTTTGGCAGGTCGCTTGCAAGCGGCCATCTTCAAAAAAAAAAAAAAATCACAATTGATGTTGAATGTGATTATATGTGATAACCAGAAAAAAAACAACAACAACAGACCGACAGGTAACAACCTGTTTTTTTCATATATATTATTGGTCGAAACGAGAAAAAAAAACGTAAACAAACAAAACAAAATGAAATGAAATAAATCAAATGAAACGAAACAGAAGAAAAAAAAATCAAACACTATTTACCTATTTGAGATTCGATTGAACGGAAGACGAAACAAAGAAAAAAAAATCGATGGCAATGATGAATGTAACCACCATATAACCACCACCACCACCAACGCCGGTCAATTAGTGTAAATATCGATGAAAATAAACAGAACAAAAAAAAGAACAACTCTGTGAAACAATAAAGATAATAAGGGCGCGTACCTGAGAATCAACATTATTATTATTATCATCATCATCATCCGGCAGGAATATTTTGGAACTCCCCCCCCCCACACACACACACACAAAAGTCATTGCCATTCATTGAGTACAAGCCAAGCAATATCGTGATTTACTGGCTACTGGATTGATTATTATCAAAACAAACAAACAAACAAAAAATTCATTCGACAATTGTCTGCGTCTGTGTGTGTGTGTGTGTAATCGATTTATTGATCAACCAATATATATATTCTAGTTTGGACCATTCATAAAAGGGTTTTTTTTATTGGAAACTTTGTTCTGTTCAGTCTAAAAAAAAAAAAAAATTGTTCAAGGTTTTTTTTTCTTGGATCAAATTGATCAATAATAATGTCCATTATTTGTCTAGTGTGACTGGTCATCATTGTCTGATTATGGTCATTTTGAAAGAGACCATTTATATATGGCCAACAAATAAATAGACAGACAAACACAGACATTGAAAATCTATCTATCTATCTAGACACAATTTTATCAGTCGGACAATTTGGCGTCGTCGTAATTTTCGTAGATTTTGCCTATTACACACCATGATAATATTGGCTACAAAAAAAATCGTGATTTTTAACCCATTCAATGTTAAGGTAGAATAACATACACACACACACAACAACAACAACAAATCATAATAATTTTGACATTAAATAATTTGACGAATGATTATTTTTTTCTGGTTATTATTGTTGTTGTTGTTGTTGTTCTTATTATCTGATTATGTAATTTTAGCTATTGTAAACTGTCTGTTTGTGTGTATGTGTGTGTTAATTGCAAATCTTACAATTTTCAATGATAAGAAAATGATGATGATGATGTTTTGTGCCATTGTTTGACTACTACCAACTAACTATACTCTAAAATGACATGAGAATTACACTGCGTTACACACACACACACATTATTTTATGAAATAAAATCACGAACGTGCCCCCTCCTCCCCCTCACCATCCTTATCCCCAAACGAAATGAAATGCACTAAAAACACATGATGACCGTTTATAATAATAATGATGATTGTTTTTTTTCCTTGAAAAATAAAAACAAAAAAACAAAAACAGAAAAAAATATGGGTATTTTGAACTTCATTGCCTGTCATATGTCATATATTGTCACGGTGGTTTTATTCGGGTTATCATGGTTGTTTTTTGTTGTTGTTGTTATTGTTGTTGTTTTTGTTGTTTCAAATCAAATCATAAGACATCCATTCATATACACACAATAATGACATGATAATCATCATCATCATCATTGTGAATAATAATGTTTCATCAACGTATATGTAATAATGAAGTAAGGAAGAAAAAAATCAAGATTGCGAATGTGAGAGAGAACCTGTTACCTGGTGACGATAATGATGCGGCAATAGATGATGTTAATGAAGAATTATCATTTTGCAGCATTTGATTTCTCATGATGATGATGATGATGATGAGAAAAAAAAATCTGCAATTCAGTTATACCATCATTCAGTGTGTGTGTGTGTGTGTATGTTTTGTTTGGAGACCTTGAGTCATCATCATCATCATCATCATCATCAGCATCAGTTATCATCATTTGAAATCTAAAGAAACTCTCTCTTCTTCTGGTACATCATCAGTGAAATCATCATCATCATCATCATCATCTTTCAACAATCTGGCAAGGTACAAAACTCTTTTATTTTCAAGATGTGAAAAAAAACAAGAAATTTTATTATTTAAAATGATGATGACGATAAAATCAAACCAAACCAGCATGTCCTTGATGATCATGATTCTTGATTCATTTAATAGTTGACTAAACTGGTGGAAAATAAAAACTGGATCCATTTAAAGATATTATTACCCCCGGGTTGGTTGTTGTTTGGTCGATATTCTGTGAATACAAAACCTTTTTCACACACACACACAGAACAACAACAGATTCAGAAAACAACAAAAACAATAAATAACCGGTTGATGACTAATATTCGAGAGCAAGGAAAATGAAATAAAATGACGATAAAAAATATGGGTGGTGGTTGGTTGCTAAAACTAAAAATTTTCCGCTCTAAATCAACCGGGGGTAACCATTACACAACCAGACAAAACCAATTGTTGAATGAATCATGAAAATATGAATCACCAAAAATGAATATATGAATAAATGTTCATTTGATTTAATCATCATCATCATCAATGGTTATCGATTAATCAGAAATTTTTTTATTTGTAAAAAAAACCACAACAGATTATTATTTGGTTCAATCATAGAAAACAACAACAACACATGTCGTTCCCCGCATTTTGATTGGTTTCTTGGTTCGAGAGGCCAGAAAAAATTTTGTTTTTTTATTTTGGCTTGATTGACAGCGGCCGGATTTATGATTATCTGAACATTATCATTTAGTGGATTTTCAATCGACACGCTTCATACACACACACACACACAAAAAAAACTTTTTATTATCCCTAAATCATCGATAAATAAATGGGCTGTTGTTGTTGTTTGATCTGGGGTCTGTACACAGACAGAAAAAATTGATGGCTATTTATTTGGTTTTATAAAAAAAAACGATTTATCAGCAATTTGATCTTGAAATGTAGCAAATAAAAGAAGAAAAAGAAAAAATAATCGTCATCATCATCATCATCATAAACATTTGTTTTCGGATTTTTTAAAAATCCTCTGAAAAAAAAGTAGGATTTTTCGATATAAAAAATTTTTTTCATCAGAATCGATCAGAACAATTTTTTATCACAGACCAGGACAGGCATCCGTTTTATCTACCACTACTGAACGATTTAGTAGTTTTTTTTAAAAATCAAAGGTTTATGGAAAATCAAAACCAAGAGAAAAAAAACAACAAAAAATCAGTGTTTTCAAATTTCAAATCACACACACACACACACACAAAACCACTCACAGACGGTGATGTTAAAAAAAAATCATGACATCAAAGATAAATCTCCAAAAAAAAGAGAAAAAAAAATCGACCAACCACCGATCCATATATATAAATTTATTATTATTATTATACAAATCTGCATATCTGATATGTCGATGTTATCATCATCATCATCATCATAATTTTTTTTTCAAGGGAGAAAAATAAAAAAAATCAAGATCGGTTTTTTTTATTTACCATCATATTTCTTTTCGGTAAAATCGGTTATTTATCATCATTCATTATCATTATCAACAACAGCAACAACAAAAAAAAGGCTTTTTTTTGTGGCCATTTGTCACTCATTAGAGGGTTAATAGATTTTTTTCACTCTTCACTCATTTTCAAGGTTCATCTTATAAAATCCAAACGATCTAAAAATGGATGGAATGTTGTTGATGATGGTCCACCAACCATCAATTGATTAAAATGAAATAACCACAATAAAACAGAAAAAAATGACATGAAAATATAAATTTCTTTTGGCTGCCTGTTTTTTTTTTTGCCATCATGAAAATATTTTTATCAATTTTTTTTTTTTTTGTTTACTGTGTGTTGTTGTTTAATGGCCTCGTTGAAATGATATCACCACCACTTAACCACAAATAAATTTATGATGAAATGATGATAATCACCACCATTATCATTATCATCATCATCCATTTAATTATCATTAAGATCAATGGTCAATATAAATGTGTACAATTATAACCATATATCACATGCAATACGTCATATACATGTATATTGTCAATAAATCAACCAGAAAAAAACCCAAAAATAAAAAAAAATTAATTGAACGATAATAATCAATACACCCTAAGTATTATACAACAATGATGATAATTGATAATGTTATCATCATCATCATCATTGTTGTTGTTGTTTTTTGGACCAGAATTTATATATTTCATTTAAGCTCAGAAACACAATCATCATCATCATCATCATCAAAACATTGATTAATTTAATTGGAAATCAACACATTCTATGGAAAATCAATTTCATGTGATTGATTTTCAATTTTTTTTATTCTATTTTATCATATCAAATGATGACAAGTGAAAAAGATCATAATTTTTTTTTTTTTTTTTTTTTTTTTGGTTAAAAAACAGAAAAACAGAAAACTCAACTACTCATAAAGTAAATCAAATCATCAAAAGATTTATTACATTATTATATATCTGTGTGCTCTGAATATATATTGATAACTTGTTGCTTTTGCCGATCATTTCTTTTTTTTTTTGCTCAATCTTTAGAAATTATCGTTTTTCCACATGAAAAAAACCGATAATTTCTCGGTTTTTGTTGTTGTTGTTGTCGTTGTTGTTGTTGTTGTTGTTGTTGTTGTTGTTGTTGTTGTCTCTATTGGTGATAAGCCGGAAAAAAAACAGAACACAATCATTGTTTTATCAATCAGGAACAGCAGAAATAAAATACACATATTATCACCAAAGTAACCGATGTGATGATGATTGGAAATGAACTCAATTTTTGTATTTTTCTATCTAGCTCGGGTTGCTGTGTTGTTTTTTTTTGTGTTTTGTTTTTAACTAAACATCAAAAAAAAAATTTGTAACAAATGCAAAATCAGGTAGCATTTTGGATTTTAGTTTTTTTTTCAAAAAAAAAAAAAAAAAAACATTTGACAGTTTAATCACACAGCAAAAAAAAATCCATATATTGATCAATCAATCAATCGGATGGGAAAAAACCTGTTGAAAAGCAAAAGAATTTTGAATTTTGATTCAATTTTTTCTATTCTGATGATATTTTAAATCATTCGGATATGATTCATTCGAGATTCCGTTACTTATTACTTACCACCACAACTTCCAACAACAACAACAATAATTATTGCAACTTGAGATCTATTCTTAGTTTATAACAAAATATTGATAAATTCCGAGAAACACAATCCCAATGATCTCTATACACATTCATCTATCAGATCAAATCAACAACAACAGTAAATGCTCCTATTTTTTTTTTAAATTTCCAAGTAATGTACGAAGGATAAGAACCTAACCCAAAACCCAACAAAACAAGTACTGTTCTGATTTTTTTTTTTTGACCTTTTCATCAAAGGGATTGGCAAATTGTTATTAATGTTCTAATATCTCTCAAGTAACCAAATGATTTTTTTTGTTGTTGTTGTAAAATTATAAAAAATGAAATCATTTTTTTTTCTTTTAACTTACGTTTGGCATAAGAAATGACAAATAAAAATTGTAATAAACATATAATACAGATAATGTGATATTTGAATGATTCAAAAATAGATTTTTTCGTGTTGGCGTTTTCATATGATGATGACGATGTTGTTGATGATGATGATGATGATGATGATGAGGAAAAGGTGATGAACTTTGCCATCGTTGTTGTTGATGATGATGACAAGGAATTGTCATTCAATAAAACTTGATTTTGCATTCTATTCGTTGTAATGATGTTGTTGGAATTCATTTTTACATTATCAGATCATTATTTATAAATATAACTTTTATAAAACACGGAAATATTTAAACACACACACCCACATAGACACACAATATACAAACATGGAGAATAAAAAAAAAATAAAAAAAATTTACCGTTTTATCAACAAGCCATGGTCAAAAAAAAAGTTTTTCGATTTTTTTTTTCGGCGCGTAATTGTTTTGTTATATATTCTACAATTGTAATCGATAATCAAAAGATTCGAATTTTGAATATTCTTCAAAATGACCATATGCGTGTTCAAACATTGGTGGTACTGGTAAAAATGGTGGTGGTAACCAATCAATCGATCATCAAGAAAAAATACTGCATAGCAACTTATCATTGTGAAAAGAAACTAATCGACACATACACACACACAAACTATGAATGAAGTATATATGAATTTCGAAGAAAATAAAGTCGAAGAAAAACACATTGTATATATGGTGATGATGATGATGATGAAGGCAACGGCTACCCGTTGAAAGTCTATACAACATTAAATGTATACTGCTGCTACTGTTGTTGTTGTTGTTGTTGTTGTTGTAGCTCACAAAATACAAATAGAATCTTTATAAATTTATATATCAAAAATGATAGTGGTCTATACAAATGTTATGTTATGATTCAATATAATATATATGTGATGATCAACAGAAAAAAACTTGTTGCTTATCTTGCTTATTGCTATGCAATGTTCTTTTTCTCTCTTGGTGTTTCTTTTTTTTTTTTTGTTCGTGATTTTCTTGTTGTTGTTGTTGTTGTTGTGCTTGAAGTTTCGACGAAAAAAAAAGCGCGGACAAAAAGGTGAAGAGAGAACAAGACAGCTTGTTCTGATTTTCTAGACTTTGAATTCAATATAAATAATATAATACCTACCTACTACCTTTGTGCATGTGTATGACCTCTCTTTTTTTTCACCTCTCATTTTCATTATAAACAATCTATAACCACCAGGTGAGGGGTAACTAACTACTACTACTACTATTATTGCTGTTTGAATTCAAAATAAAAGCCATTTTTGATGAACCATGGGGTGATGGGGACAACATACACACACACACACACACAAGCAAATAAACAACAGGTGTGTTAGGTTTTAGTATTAGCGTTTTCTTTTTTCTTTATAATTCATTCTATAAGAAAGGTCGTTCGTGTTTGTTAAGTACATAAAACGAATTGAAGAAGTAGAAGAAGGAAACTCCCTGCTGGTGCTACAATTGCACATTTGGATTTTGTGTGTGTGTGTGTGTGTGTGTGTGTGTGTGTGCACAACAATATTCAACAATTGTACACACCTGAAAGATAAAGTTCAGGTAATCATATTGATCGTATAGCGTGTGTGTACTTATCGAAACAATCTAAACCCAAAACTAATGGCTGTAAATTATCATTACTATCCATATGGTCATCATCATCATTTTTTTGGACCTTGATCCAAAACAAAACAAAAAAAACAACACGAAGAGAGCCTATTGAGATTCGGCTTTGTGTTGTAATTCAAAGAATATTCGACAAGGGAATGAAAATGAAAAAAAACGGAAATGTAATCATCATTATTGTAGTCGTCGGAAACTGTTGAACCATAACGAGAAAACCAAAAAAAAAAAAAAAAAAAATTGTCGACAAACAAACACGCACACACACACATAAAAGTCAGTGATCTTTACCATTTATGCGGCTTGTGTGTGTGTGTGTGTTTGAAAGTCTAAAATCAATAAAACAAAACTCAATTACCTACCCACGTACACGTACACACAAAAATATTGATTCCGGATGATTGATTCTATTCGAATTATAGGTTGTATATATTCTTGATTCGATTCCATATATATTTTCTAAAAACATATCATGGACCTCTGGAAATTTTTTTGTTTTTGAAATACTAAAACAAGAAATTTTCTCATCGATTTTTGAGGTGTCCATGACATGATGATCCATATTTTAAATCAAAACAATCATCATCATCATCATCATCATCATGATGAATGAATTTAATGAATCATGAGATACAGAAGATTTCTATTCATCATCATTCTCATGATGATGATTTTGATGACAGAAATAATCATATCATATCATCATCATCATCATCCTGTTGTCAGATGAATTTTTTTTTTGATTTGATTTTATGATGATGATGATACCTGTTGCTGTTTTTTTTTTTTGTTGTTTTGTTGTATCATAATAAAAGCAAAATTTCTGTCCATGTAATAATTATTATTATCAAATATAATGGTGTATGGAATACACACACACATGACACATGGTGGATTCATGGTGACAATAATTTTTAGTCAGTTGTTGTTGTTGTTGCTGATCATGATTATTTCGAAATGTGGGAATATATGATGACAATGATGCTACAAGCTCATGGTCATCATACATTTATGGCCTGTGTTTAAATATGAAAACAAAAAAAAACCAGGTAAATATCTCACTATTTCCCACTTTTACATTCAACATTGTCATCATCATCATCATCATCATCATCATCATCATGAACATGTTGATAATCGAGAGTGAATATGAATGACGGATCATGATATTCATGTATATCACACACATACACACACACTTGAAAATTGACAATATCATCATTAGAAGAAAAAAAAACTTGATGTATGTGAGAATGGTTAATGTCAACAACAACAACTACAACAACAGCGAAAACAAAAAAAAACTGAATGAAAAGCTATTGGAAGGGAAAATAAAACTGTGAAACTGGACAGAAAATGAAATCCAAAAAACAAATTCAAGTGAATTCAAAAAAAAAAAACAATAGAAAATTGTCAAATGTGAAAATTGTCAAATTTTTCATTTGTGTTTACAGACACACACACACACACACAATATATCGCTTACACTGAATGATGATGATGATGATGACACTTTCAATTCTTTTATACGGGTCAAGATTTTAATGATGATGATGATGATGATGATGATGATGATGATGGAAGTTCATTTTTCATTGTTTCATCATTTATAAAAGTGTGTGGAGAATAAAAATGGACGAAAAAAAATGGAGCAATTAAGATTAATCATAATTATATCGGAATTATCATTTTTTTGGTCATTTTAGCCATCCACCACCACCACCACCATCATCATCGAGATCAACGCCACGTGTGATGGACAAATGATGATGATGATTAGTTTTTTGTGATTCGGTCAAGATTATCATGTCTTTCCAATTACCGACAAAAATCTTGTGATTTGATTTTTATCATTAAAAAAAATTTTTTTTTTTGCAATTAATCATCAAATATGAACACAAAAAAAAATTAACATTGATCCGGTCGATGACATAATAATAATAAAAAAATGTTGATGATGAATAGCAGACCTTTTTTATTATCACCATCATCATGATCATGTCATGTCGTCTTGTTTGTCTAGTCCATCGATTTATATTGCTTTTTAAGGACACATTATTATAATGAAGAAAGATCCCTTATAAGGGGAATATTCATCATCATCATCATCAAGATTCGGTGTGTGTGTGTGGGTGAATTGTGTAGTTCCGTTTTGTCAATGACTGCCATCTATTAGAATCAGGAATAAACGAATGAAAAATTTTTTCTGGAAAATGGGTTTTTGCAATTTGAAAGAATTTTCCTTGGAAAATGTTTTTTATTGTGTCTAAATACAATCACATGTGTTCGATTTATATTATTGAATTTAAATTTTTGTTTTCCAGGTAAATTTTGGTATTTGTGAAAAATGAATCAATTTTTTGCTACTGCAAAGAACATATTTTTAACGATTAAATATTGTAGACTTTCTCTATTCAATTTGGATAATTTTCTAAATCGTAGGTGTTGAAATTATTTTTTTTTTTAAAGAGAAAAAAAAATTATGACAACTTTTTTTTACCGTAGGTGCTCCACCAGCTCTAGTGATTGTTCAATCATCTTTGCCCAATATTTCAAATGGTGGTTCACCGACATCCATTAATGATTTAATGCAAGATGGATTATTATGGGGTGTGCCAAAAAAACGTAGAACCATTGAAAAACGATTAAAACGAAGATTTGGTGTTGAAAATTATCCATCGGATGCAAAGATATTGAGAACAAGAAATGATATTATCATTTGTGAACGATGTGGTGATCATCATGAATATTATGCAATCTGTCCAACATGTTATCGTAAAGTTAAAGAAGAAACGGAACGAATGCGCGATGCATTACGTGAACAAACGAATCCATTGCAACCGAAAGAAAAAGATGTTTTATTTCGATTCGAAAATGAAAAATATGAACAAACATCATCATCCACTAGTCATCATGAAGAGGAATTAAAACGCGAATTTGAAATCATTGACATTGATCATCCACGTCCACAATGGTTTAGCCGTAATCTAATGACAAAATCTACTGGATCTAAAAATTATGATCCAAAAAATGTTATCATAGATCCAAAAGATTTCATTACAAATAATGAGAATAATAATAAAAATTGATTCCATTCACTATTCATCCGTTAAATCATCATTATCATCATGGAATTCATTTTGTTGTATACAAAAAAAAAAATTTTCATTTGAATAGAAAAAATATTATGAATATTAATAACAATAAAGATTAGTACAAGGAAAATTTTCTTTACTTTTTTTGTTGTTGTTCATTTCCATGGGAAATTGATGATTCTAATTACGATGATGATGATCATGATGATGACAATACAGCAAACAAGCACGAGGTCATTTCATCGTCTTTTTTTTCTTTATTTTATTCATTCAATAATAATAATAATCGTCATTGGAAGAAATAAATTAATCTTTTTGAATAAAATTTTTAACAAATTAATTAAATGGAAAATAAAATTTTCTTTTTTTTCAAAAAAAAAAAAAAAGATTCAAGATGTAATGTAATAATATGTATGGGACGGACACAATTATGTGTGTGGGTGTTTGTTTATTTTGGTGATTCGAATTCAAGTTAAAATAGTAGTAGTAGTAATGGTAGTAGTAATAGTAATGGTAGTAGTTAACAGAATTTGTTTTATCGCAAATGTGATATGATGATTTACAGAATTATAATAACACAAGATATATAGATTAATAATGATCGTTTTTTTTTTTTGGTTTTTTGATTAAAGATAGATTTAGTTTTAGGCACTTTAGAAGAAAAAAATGGTTAAATGTTGATAAGTTCAATTTGTTGGCATCGATTTTTTTTTGATTTTGTGCGTCGATATTGTTAAATTTGTTTTTTTTTTTGTTATCGATTTCAAAATGACAATTGAAAAAAAACCAAGAGAATGATGATTATGATTATGATTATGATCATGAATGAATTTATGAATGAATGAATGACTATCATCGACGAGAAACAGGCAACAAAATATGGCAATATAACAATATGTCAAGTATAACAAAATGAAGGCCGATTCTTGATAATGTGTAATTTTTGTATTGAATTATTGATTAAAATTTCCTTGATGATAATGTGGATGATGATGATGGTTATTATTGAATGTTGTTTGATCTTGTTGATAATAGGTATTATTATATTGCTGTACTGATGTAAAACCATAATCTTTTTCATCCGGTGGTCTATTACCATATTTGGCACGATTAATGGCAGCCAATTTTTCTCTTGCTTCAACTAATTCTCGTTCTTTTTTCAATATTTCTTCACGGGCAACAATCTCCTGTGTGATTCCCTGTACACGACGTTTACTTATGATTAAATTTTGTTCCTCTTCTTGTTCGATGGCCTGTTGTGCAGCACGAACCAAATTGTCCGTTGCTTTTTTCACAGCATTTCCGGCCGTCTGTAAACGTTTCATTGCTTGTGATTCTGGATCAGCTTTAACTTTACAAGCGACTAATAATTGAGCCGTTGAACTGGCTACTTGTTTGGCAGCGGAAATCAATTTCTCTTCAGATGCTTGACCTAACACTAAAGCATTGGCAGCTTCCACTAAACTATGCGTAGCAGCAGCCACGTGTCGAGCAGCCGAAATAAGACCCTCTGACCATTGGCTGTCATCAGAAAATTGATGTACACCATGAGCATCAACTTTACCAGTGGCCACCAATTCTTTTTGAGCATTTGATGCAGCTCTAATAAGCATAGCCGTTGCCTGTGTAATAGATTTGGCTGCTTCCAAAATGATTTCATCAAAGTTCATGTCTTCATCGGGCAACTAAAAAAAAAGTAATGGATAAATGAATAGAAAAAAAAATTAATGGATGATGAGTCAACTCATTAAATGAATCAATTAATCATTTGAATGAATGAATGAATGATGAGTCATATCAAACGTTTGGATTATATGTCTGATTCTTGGTTGATTGTATAACTTTTTACAACCAAGAATATCAAACATATCACCAAATGAATGATTGTATAAAAAAATAAATACATTGAATGAATGAATGAATGAATCATATTTTTCTTACCTTAATACTATTTATTCGAGGTTGTAGATTGGCAAGTTTTTTTGCTGCCAGATCGATCGATGAGGCAGCGCCCAATAATTCATTTTCAGCAATAACGGTTGGATCTTCAGGATCAACCCAATCAACGCCTTTCAACATTTCTGCTAACGATACAATCTCTGTAACTGAAGCGGCTATTGTTCGTGACATCTGATATAATTGCTGTTTAACATCATTGACATTGGTTGGACGTTGTAGAATATGAAAGATAATTTTCAACAATTCTTGATAGTCTTGTGAACATTTCTTTCCAGCATCAATTATTCTCATTTTAAGTTCTTGATTATCGGCCAACAAAGCAGCTGACTTGCACACCTGCAATAGATCGTGTATAGCTTTTCTACCCATATTGGCGACGACAATAATATCATCTTGTTGTCCACTAGTACCAGCAGCAACAGCTTTCGCTGTAGCCATCGTTACAGGTTTTGTTGCACGAATCAAATGTTCTGGCGTAACATCTTGATTAATATACATGCTACCACTTTCATAACTACGAATTTCGCCTTCAATTCCATCGATGGTTGCTTCCAAAGCACGTGTTCCTCTTTGTTGTTCATCTTCAACAGTTTTCACTGTTTTCAATAATGATGTTACATTTGTTACCATAACCTATGAAAATAAAACAATTAGAATATGAAAGAATTGGAATAGGGAATAGAATAAATTTACTTTGGCTGAATCTTTCAGATGCATCATTGCAGGATCGTTAATATTTTTACCAGAAGCCGTTTTGGTTGCATCAATCAATTCGTTCAATGCAATGGCAACATCTTTGACAGAATTCAACAACATTACTTGAGCTTCCGAATTATTCGATCCTAATGTGGCGGCACCTTGTTTAACAGCGGTTGTCAATTGTGTGATCGTAGTAACGGCATTTTGAGCAGCAACAGCTAATGCTTCCTGACTGGAAGCGGCACCAGCCACCAATGTTTTGGTGTCTTCAACCAAAGCTTTGGCCGTTTTGAGAATTTCATCCTTATAAATACCAAAAGAATCATTTGGATCTTCTGGATTCAGGGCACCAGAATTGGCAAACAAAATCGTTGTATCAATATCGCCAATAATTCCTTGTACTGAATTTGCCGCCATAATACAAGCCTGAGTTCCACGTGATCCGGCTTGAAATGCGGCCAAAACATAGGAACATTTTTCGGAAACATTTCGAGCACTGTCAGTCAATTCTCGTTGACTATAAGTATCACCAGGATTTGTCAAACAGGAACCAGCATTTTTTACGATATCAACACATGCGGTACCAAGTTCTTGTACACTACTTTTAATACGTGATGCAGTCTATTTGTTTTATTGTATGCAACAACAACAACAACAACAAAAAACGAAAATAAATAAATGTGAAATTCTTTTTGGCCGAAATAAAAAAACAAAACATACCTCGATATTATTTGTGGCAGCAGCAATACCATTGACGTCATTTGCTAAATTGGCATAATTTTCGGATAGTCTTGTGCATAAAGCACCAAGTTGTGATACTTGGGTTGCAGATTTAGCACTCTAAAAAAAGAAACAACAACAATAACAATTAATTAGACTGACTGATGATCATCATCATTAGTATCCCACTTACCATATCTTGTGCTATTCTTGCAATTTCTTTGACACAGGCTACCATTCTTGTTTGATAGTCCACATAGGAAAGATTATCCGGACTGGAACCATTCGAATATGCATATGATCGTTCTTCGATTCGTGTCAATGATTTTGTCAATTGTTCAACAATACTGTTAACATGTCCTTCTTCTGATGCGGCTGATTGCATTAGATTTTCGTAATTCTTTATAGCATTTTTCATATCGGCACTTGAATCTTCAATTTCGGCATGTAATGATGTTGCTTTTGGATTGCCACCACATTCTTTTACCGTATATATTAATTGTAATGCACTTTCACATACACCTTTTGATTTGTCTAAAATTTGATTCTGTTGTTTATCATCTGGTATTTTCGATGCATAACCAATTGAATTGGATGTCAATAGATCAAAATAATTAATCAATTGTGTTATAGCATGTCCCAATTTTTCTGCTTTCGATTTTCCAGCCACACGAACTGGATCAATGTTTTCTTTGATTTCCGATAATGAAGCACTAACTGGCTTCACGGAATCCTTTCGGTGTATTATCATTACGAACTTGAAGCACTTTATTGATTGCATCCAATGATGATTGATCCAATTTTTTGATACATGAGCCCAATTTTTCCAACGCATCATCACATTCATTTTGACCAGGCGAAGCATCCTTTATGGATGTGACAAGTTTTTTGATTGAATCACTAACATTTTTACTATGATTAGCCAATGTTTGCCAACCAGGTGGATCTTTTGGATTGACAGCTAAAGTTTTGGCCGACATAATCATATTGGATGAAGCATCGATTATTGCTTTACCATAGGTGGTGATTGGTTGTTGTGTTTGACGTGCTTTTGGACTGATTTGTGCCGGTACAGATGCAAATTCCGGACTGTTTGCAAATGAAACCAAATTATCGACCGATTCGAGCAATGGTCGTGTGGCAAGTCGACAATTATCATTCACATGTTGTGCGCTAGATTCTTCCAATGGTTTGATCTCTTTGATCAATGTTGCTGTTGCATTGGCAACATCTTTGGCTGATTGAACAAAGTTCTTTCGATGATATGAATTCTGTGTTTTTGCCGATGCAATACGACATGCATTACATAGATTAGATGTGGATTTAGCAATATCAGTTGCACAACGTATTATCTGATCTTTGGTTGCATTCGGTGATGTTAATTGTGCACAAGCATTATGGATTGTTTCTTGACTTCGATTCAATAGATTAATGTCAATAATACCAGGACGGCCAGCCACACTGGTTGGATCGGAAGCACCAACTAAATATGCGGCTTGAGCGGCACCTTCCAAAAGACCACAAACCGAATCCGAAGCATCTTTAACGGATTCACCAAAATTTTCATGTTCATTACGACGAGCATAGTTAGCAATGCCAGTCATAGCATCGCCTAAACGACGACTTTTTTCCGTCACCAATTCTAAACATTCAAAATATGTTGAATCATTTAGCTGAACACTTGGATTATCCAGATATGATCGCATCATTTGAATATTTTGAATAGCTTGATCACATTCTTTTTGGCCAGGAGCCGATAATGAACATACATCAAGCAAATTACTAATGCTTTGTGTAACGGCACGTGCAGCTGTAGCCAATTGACTGCTTGAATTCGGTGCATTCGGATCGGCCGAAACAGTTTTGGCTGACGACAAAAATCGGCTTGATGATGATGATAGCTCTTCCAAGCATGACATGATCTGTTGTTTAACAGCATTGTCATTTGTTTGACCTGAAATTTCATTGCTCAATTGGAACAAATTTGAATAATGATTGGCATAGTTTTTCGATGCTGGTGCCAACTTGGACGGTGAACGTGACGATTCAATCACTTCAGATGTGGCTTCATTTAAACTAGTTGCAGCATTAGAAATATCATTCTGTAGTTCAGCATATGATTTATGTGAATAATGATTATCATAGCTTAATGTACGTGTTGAATCATTGATGGCACGAATAGAATCATCGACATCTTTATGACTTGGCAAACAAATGACACAGTTTTGTAATGCTGACGATAATGACTTGGCTATGTTTGTCAATCGTTGATGTCGATCAGAATCCTGACAATTTTCCAATGCCCAACGAATCTCTTCGAACAATGTTATAGACAATTCGAGTATCTGATTCGAATGATCTAACACTTGCATTTGTACATCACGTTCGGATGCTGTGGCTGCCACACCACGAGCAGCGCTAGTCAAATTTTTCAATGAACTAGTCACCTCACGTGATGCTGTGCCAATATAATTTTGTTCACCTTGTGATGTGGCGCTCAACAATTGTGCCATAGCCGATGCAACCGATTTACATGCCGCATTCAAACGCGACGAACAATGATCAAAATTATCACCAGGCAATGGTTTCAATGCATGTTTCAATGCAGCCATACGACATTCAGATAGTTCAATATTCAATTGACGAATATTGTCGATTGCTGCATTGATTTCATTGGCGAAACTACATGCTTCTGATGCTTTATTCAAACAGCTTCGTAATTCTGATAATGCTTCAGCCAATTGCTGGGCGGACTGTGTCAATTGGATGGAGGCCGACTTATCCGTTATAGTTGGCGACGATGATAACGAAACATTAGCCAATCGAAGAGCAGGACCCATAAAGTTTTCGCATGCATTTATCAATTGAGACTGTTTGCCAGAATTGTTTGGCTCATTGTGATAGGCCTTGATGCTGCTGACCACCGGCGGAATAGTTCCATTCACTTCACGACACATTTGATTCATTTCATTTTGATTATGCGCATTCTGATTATATGGAGCACATCCATGTACTGCAGCAATATTCTGTGTGGCCATAGCGGTGGCATATTTGGCTGTAGATTCTAAACGATTCATTAGTTTTTGTTTCAATGCATTACTGGCGGCCGTATTCGTAGCATTTCGTAGATCTTCTGCTGCAGCACGTAATGCTGCCTGTGAATTTGAATCGTTTGGATTTGTGGCACATCCTTTAGCAGCTTCTACTAGACGTGATGTAGCATCGGCTAAACTTTTTGCTGCTGAAAGCAAACGTTTTTGAATATCTGAATCTGGTTGTGTTTCGGCTTGACCTTTGATATTCTGTATCAATTGTGAAGTGGCTTGAGCCAAAATTTTGGCCTGTTTAACCATTTCGGAAGCATCACCAGTACTGCTAAACAAACGATCAGTGGCATCCAAAATGGTGTCTACGGCACCATCATCACCTGGTCGTCGATGTCCACGTCCAGTTGCGCCCAATGAACGGACATAATTCAATAGATTATTCAAAGCATCATTAACTTCATTGGCAGCTTGATTGACTTCACCATTTAGATAGGGATCACGAACCGAATCATGACATACACGAGTAATACCATCGACTGCTTTACTAACCTCTTTTGAAGCATCGACAATCTGTTTCTGACAATTCGGACTATGAATAGTTGGAGCAACCACTTTGGCACAAGAAACCAGTTGCGATGTAGCCAAAGCACATTGTGTTGCAGCGCTTATAACACGATTTTTAGCCGCTTGATCATCACATCTGGATGCAACATCTTTGGCTTTTAGGACCAGTTTGGCTGTTGCATTAGCCACCGGTTTTGATAAACTAAGCAATGTATCGGATGCTTCTCTATCAATATTATCATCATCGATGTTATACAAAAGATTCGATGTAGCATCGCTCACTTTATTGGCCGCTGTAATCAGGTTTTGCCTTGGTACATTATTCGATGGTTCGGCTGCTCTCAATAAATCTGAAAAAGCGTTACATAAATTTCTGGCCGCATCAATCAATTTGTCACCACGATCATGATCATCAGTCAATGCAGCAATCATTTTAACATCTTTAGCCATTGCAGGTAAATTGGTTGTTATTGTACTGATAGCCGCACCCAATGCAGGATGATCAACCTCTTCTTCGGGTACTGAAGTCAATGTCAAAACTTGGGCTGTGGCTGCATTCAATGCGGCCATCTGTGATGAAACAGTCTCTTTTTTCACATCTAATTGATCTTGTTTATAGCCTAAATCAGGACCATATTCAGGTATAATGGCTTTTGAATCCAATTCATTCAATGCTTTCTGTACGGCATCTTGTCCAGTACCAATAGTGCCAAGCAATGCACGTTGTGGATCCGATAGACCAGTTTGTAGATATTTTGGATGTTGTGCAGCCATTACTGGTGATTGTGTTAATGGTGCTTGCGATTGTACAACTGGTATCTGTTTTACTTCAGGTATTTGATCTACTTTTAAAACTTGTGGACCACCAGTACCGCCAGTACGAATAATACCCGGAATGGCAACATCTTCAATTATCGGTTTCGATGGTTTAGCATCCGGTTGATGTTGCATAATGGTTGCTTTAGATGGTGATACACTATCTTCAATCATTGCCGAACCTTCATCACCATCGATACCAAAATGATCTTTGGCTTTTTTACGTCGTAAAATTATATCAATATAGCCACCAATCAATTTGGAAATTTGTTCACCTTCGGTTGTTTGTACTGAATAATAGCTATCTGAATAATCACCAAAATCCAATGTAAAACTATTCGGTGTTGGTGCCCATCGTTTCACTGTTGTTAATGGCCATGTTTTCAATATTTCTTTAGTTTTTTCATCCAACCGTAATACACTGTCTTTAGTGACACCCAATAATCGTGGTACTAATTTATTTTTACCTTGCATTTTTTCTTTAACCAAAAAAAATGTAACACCATATGTTTTCAATAATCTTGCTTTGGTTACATAACGAACTTTGGCTTCAACATTGCTAAGGCCACGATGATTTTTATGTTCAATAAAAATTCGTTTTTCAGCATTTTTTTGTTTACCATAATCTCTTGGTAGATAATTTTTTAGATCAAGAAATCCAGATTTATGTTTAGTTTCCACATAATCACCATGATCAATTTGACATTGAATGCCGGCAAATTCACATGCCTGTTCCATTGTCACCGGATGTGTACCATTAATGATGGCATCACGTGTTTGTACATACAATAAATGTAATTGCATCGGATCACGTGAATCAATATTTTGATCTGAATAGAAATATTTCCGACGAAATATCAACGTCGTATTCGGACCAATATCTTGTTCATCCAATGTTTTCATATGATCAATCCAATTCATATCATCATCGATTTTTAATTTACGTTTTAATTGTTCCATTTTTTGATCCTTATTTTTACGCAATGTATTACGCATCAATGTACCACCACCACCAGTACCGGTAACACCATTCATTGTTCCATTCATATTTTCAAAATTTTCATTATTTTCCATTTCACGACAAAGTGAATATTCTTCATAATTGGCCACACCTAATTTATCGCAAATAATTGGCATTAGATTTTCAATTATTTGACTTGAATCAACATTTATTGTTTTTATTGATTCATCCAATAATCGGATTTTTAATGGCCTCATTTTATTACGAAATTCAACATTATCATCATCACGTAATAGATAATATTGTAGTTCACGTTCTGGATCAAGCCAGAATCCAGTTTTGATTCCATTTTCTTCTTTGAAAAAATACAATGCATAATCGGTACCTATATTTATAAACAAAATAAACATGCAAAACAATCGGTTATAATCGATTTCAATATATGAAGATAAATATTTTAAACATTGATACACAAAAAAAAAATCCGAAAAACTTACTTTTACCCATTTGTGCACGGCGATCATTTTGTTTTGAATAAATTTCTTCAATAGCTTTTTTCACCTTTAACGATGAATCCAATTGAATTTTTTTGACAATTTCAGGCGATTCTGGACCACCAGTAAAATGTATTTTCAATGATGTTTTAGGCATTTTTTTTTCGTTTTTATTTTAATTTTTCACATTTATGATTAACCAAAAAAAAAAACATTTAAGGCATCTGTTGTCTACGAAGATTGTGAGAATCACTCAGCATAAAACAAAAATTTCGATTTTTTCACAGTGATATGTCGATTTTTTTTTCGATCTAAAATATAAAAACAGAAGAATAGAAAAAAAAATGAAGATTGCTTGTTAGACGATTCAAATAAAAAAAATCTGCTTCAAACCAAATTGAGCAAACACACAAACACGGACAAAGTGATGACACAAATTCGAAATACAATGACATTTTGGACAATAAACCAAAAAAAAATAGAACACGTGTTTGCATGTTATAATAAAAATGTTTCAATCATCAAAATGAATGTGTTCCGTTCGTCGGTCCGTCCACACACACACACACAAACACAAACATAAACACACACACGCGACACACACTTATTCTGTTTAAACATTAAAATCAAAATCTAAATCTAATGGTGGCTACCGAACCGAACCTTACGGATCATCAGACACACACACACACACACAATGACGAATGAATTTGATTCTGGGAAGCAATCAGAATATCATATCATAGAGGACAGAAAGACAGAAAAAAAAGTCAAGTTAAATTAAGTTTCGCATCAACAAATTTTGAATGAATGAATGAATGAATGAACAAATGAATGAATTGAATAAAACGAGAGGGGGGCCATTCATATAAATAATTTAATTATCATCATCATCATACTCAATTCTGGTGATTTTCGTTTTCGTTTTCATTTTACGAATAATAACAATGACGATGACAGAAAAAAAAACAATCATAATAACCATTTTTATGATTATTTTCGTTTTTTGTTTTCATCGTTCAACGATTTGAAATTATTATTCCTATATCTAGTCTATAGATTTCAATGATGATGATTTGGACTATGGTTGTTTTGGTGGAATCCTACAACTACCACCACCACTACTACTGCTATCACTTCTATTAACTAAACATCATCTTTGCTGACAAGCAAACAAATTCATTATTTCATTGAAATGAATGATAAAACAAATGAACCTCGAATTGATTATGTTGATGTTGATGATGATGATGATGATGGAATTGAACGAAATGTGGAGAACAAAAAACTAATTTAATAAATGGAATATAAATCGATGAACCAAAAAAAAAAAAAAAAAAAATGAAACGATAAATCTATGAATTTTGAACCAGAAAATAAAAAAAAAATGAAAATTAAACACACACACACAATTTGTATTCAAATGTCACCAATTTACCAAAATCATCAGTGGCAAAACAAAAATAAATTGATGATGATCAAAATCGAAATCGAAATCAAAATTGAACAAAACAAAACAAAACAAAAAATCGACAGGAAAAATAAATGTTTTTTTTTTTGGTTATCTATTCACAAGTAAATTGCGGATACGAAACAAAAAAAAAATACTGTGCGTTTCAATGATCATGATGATGATGATGGTTGTGATGGTGGCCATGGACAAATTGTTGTTGTTGTTGTTGTTGTTGTTTTTCATTTTTTTGGGGGAAAACAACAACAAAAGCAATGGTCATAATAACAACAACAAAAAAAAATTCAAGCAAATGAATGAACCATGTACTATAACCACCAACCAGTTGTAAGCAGCTACAACAACAAGGAAAAAAATTTTAAAATCGAAAAAATTTTTTTTCACTTGAAAATGAAATTTTGCATTAATTTTTTCCAGAGAAAAAATTGAATCTAAAGGCAATGATTATGATGATGATGATGATGATGATGAAAATTAGGACATCATCATCTTCGTATGATGATGAACAAGAGAAATATTATCAGACAAATAAACGAATTACGAGAATTACATACGAAAAGAAAAAAATGAATACATTACCCATTATACGATTCTGAGTAGTAGTAGTAATAGTCATCGTTGTCATCACCATCATCATCATCATCATCGTGGGCGTTTTAAGAATTGCAATTTGTAAATTGTAGAATCGAAATTTATGAATGAAAAAATGGTGGTGATAATGATGATGATGATTAAGAATTTTTTATTTATAAAAATAGAAAATTCATCAAAAACAATGTTGAAATCATCCATTTATTTGGGGCAAATAGAGAAAAATTATTTTCGTCATCTTTTTCAGAAAAACCAGGCAACCAACCGAATCCACCGGCATCAAAATTGTAAATGATTCAATTAGATTTCAATGGTTTTTCTTGTGCATGCAAAAGAAATGGTGAAAAAAAACCGAGACAAAAAAATGGTGTTACCATGATTATCAACAACAACAACCACAATCAAAAATGCAAGTGGACAAATTTCTTGAATACAAGAAGAATCTAGAACCAAATCCAAAAAAAAAAATCCCAGATCAAATGAACACACACATACACACACATAGTAGTGTCAATGATACTAAAAGCGCATGACAACGGTAAATCAAAAAAGAAAAAAGAATTCTGGGACGGTATTACAGTCGAATATAGCATAGGGCTGGAACATTACAAAACACACACACACATACATAG
Source organism: Dermatophagoides farinae (assembly GCF_024713945.1). Lineage (NCBI taxonomy): Eukaryota > Metazoa > Arthropoda > Arachnida > Sarcoptiformes > Pyroglyphidae > Dermatophagoides > Dermatophagoides farinae. The sequence continues at coordinate 1,277,878 of NC_134686.1, read as the reverse complement.
TAGTGATCCTGGAACGATTCACGATTCACAATTCATGATGATTGTCGACTTATGATTGGATAAATAATTTCTGTATTGAGATTCATGTGTGTATATATATATAGTAAGAATTAGGGAATGATGGAACCAACAAAAAAAATACGGTGTGTACGTTTGGGAGCAAAGATTTCTCAGACACATAACGTAAGTATTTGTAGAAAAAAAAATCATTAGTGTGTTTTATATACACGGGCGGTACATATTCAATCACACCATCACACACACACACACAAACATGAAATTAGATGCATTTAAAAAACAAAACGTTACACTATATCGAATTTTATGAGCAAATAAAAAAAAACAAGGCGGATTCTTTTTCTGGTTTTTTTTTTGGTTTCGTTAAGGGCGGTGTGGAGACCAAAGTGTCCCAAGAATTTTTCAAGACGATCCATACGGATGTGAAAGATGAGAATAGCATCAGCATCAACATCAACATCGTTCATCATCATCAACATCATCGTTCATCGTTCATCGACCGTGATTCTTTCCTAGAATTTATTATTCGAATGAAAAAAAATAAGAGGAAACGGAAATGGTGCGCTCAATTTCAACAAAAAAAAACAAATTGCAGTTGCGTAATAAACAAAAAAAAAGTGATCGACCATTACATCAACAACAACAACAACAACGATACAACAGAAAATCAATGAATTTTTATGATGAAATAAAAAAAAACGAGCTAAATAGCCATGAATGAAGAGAGAATCATCAGAGATGTTTTTGTTTGTGTGTGTGTGTGTGTGTGTATGTGCATCAACTATTAAATAAAAACAAGCAACGAAATTCATTCGAATATTTCCATTTTCATCACAAACGATAATAATAAACCACGAGCAATGAAGAATTCATAAAGAAGAGACCCCTTTCTATGCCATCCAACATACTACAATAGAGAAAGAGAGAGACCGAAAAAAGGACAGCTGCTGCTGCTGCTGCTGGATAATAAATGATGACAAACGAATACGATGAGATTGTTTTTTTTGGTGAAATGGTAAAAGAAGACAGAATTGGAAAAAAAATAAACGGGAAAGAATCATAGTGAAATTGAGAGAAAGAGAGAGAGAGAGAGAAAAAAAATGAAAAGCCAACTGATGCGAATGAGTGTATGACGAATCCAACGAATTCAATGTTTGGTGTCGGTTGTTCATTGAAAATGGTAGTCGGATGAATTGCTTTTATTTTCCAACAACAACAACAAAAACAACAACAAACAACAACAAAAATGATCCGAAAAGAAATATCCATTTTTTCGGGACAAAAAAAAAAGAAAAAATCCACTAGCGTAATGATGATGATGACAATTTTTTTTTCTCATTTCCCGAAAGTTAAAGTTGAAAAAAAGAATGATGAAAATAAGAAATTGATGATGCTAGTTGTGGGTTAGGGATTCTGGTTGTTTATATGTATGTGTGTGTGTGTATCCGGGTGCCCGAATATAAATTTCACATCAAGTTCATATAAGAATCATGAAACAATTTTGTTTTTTTTTATTTCTTTTTACTGAAAATTTTAAGAATCGGGTCCTGTTTTTTTTGGTTATTTTTTCTGGCTGTTCAGTCATTGGTAAAAGAACAAGCCACAAAATCTTTTTTACAATGACCATTTGATTTTTTTTTCTGGTACATTTAATGGTTGTTGACAATAACAACAACAACAACAACAACAAAAAACGATGGACAATCATTAAGGAAACGGAATGAAAATTGTCATTTTTTTCTTATTTTTTTTTTGGTCGTCAAATTTTGGCTTCGGTCATTGTCATCATCATCAATGACATTGGTCGATTATAGTAGTAGTTGTCCACCCGTGAAATGGCATGTCATAACGACGATGACGATGACGACGACAATTTGGCTTCAAAGTTTTGAATGCGACAAATTTTTTGTTGTTGTTGTTCTCTTTTTGGTCGATAAATAAATGCCGGATCCAAGAGAATAAAAAAAAAACAAAATTCATTGATAATGAGAGATGCACATCCCATGATGATGAAAATAATGAGATTTAAGAAAACGATTGTTGTTGTTGTTGTTGTTGTGAAAATATTGTCAACAACAACAACAACAACAACAAAGACAACAACAAACGAAAAAAAAACCCTAAATGACTCTTGGAATCATTATTCTGAAACAAAAAAAAAAAAATAAAAAGTTTCCCTCTCTCTCTCTCCACTGGCTGCTAATGTTTATGCTTAGTGTGTGACAATAAATAAGAAAAAAAACGATGTTACAACAACAACTACAACAACAACAAAATAATTAATTCATCGACCGAGAATGTAATGAAAAACAACAAAGTTAATGGCCAGAGAGAGAGAGAGAGAGAGAGAGAGAAAGAGATCTCGATCCACAATTTTTTTTTATATTCTCGGGTATATATCCATCCATCCATCCATCCATCCAGCAAAAAAAAAACTTTCAACAGCCAATCAATTAACAAACAACAAGAACAAAGCAAAGCAACAAAAAAAAGTGGCCATAGTTTCATAGCCATATAATAATAAAAAGGAAATGATACATTGATCGAGGGCCATGATGATGATGGGATTGGTCCTTTTTTTTGTTGCTGCTGCTGCTGCTATAATTCTGGCCAATGCACTTAAAGGAATTGAACACAACAGAATGATTGCAATATATGCAAGCAAGCAAACAAGCAAATGTATCATAATCATTCAGAAACATTAAGAGCCAAGTTTTGCTTATTCATTGGTTGCCCATCGTTGTTGTTGTTGTCGTCGTCGTCGTCGTCAAGAATCATACGAATCGGAAAATCGAAGAAACAAGAGCAAGTGAGAAGCAAAAAAGCAAAAAAAAAAAAACTCAAATTTCGAATCAGCCAACTGAAAGATGTCTGAATGGGCAGCAACAACAGCAAATAATCAGACAGAATAAACAGCAAAAAAAAAAGTTAGACAGATTTTGATGATGATACAAGAGTGAAGAAAAAAAAATCCCAAAGAAAATGTTTGTATAAAAAAAATGAGAAAAAGAGAAAAGAAAAAACAGAATCCATCGATGACAAGTATAATGTAATTCTGTGATCTCTTTTTTTATGAATGAATGAATGAATGAATGATACACATGTTAAAATGGTTTTGTTTTTTTTTTGCTTCTTACTTTCAGAGCATCATCAACATTGATCATCATCGATGACTGATGGATATTTGATGGTCGTGCATGTGTGTGTGTGTTAATCGAACAAGAATATAGCGATGTTGTTGTTGTTGTTGTTGTTTTTTGGATGACTAAATTGAAAAGTGATGAGTGGATCAATGTGAAACGACGATTGAAATGAAATGAACCAACAAAGATCCAAAAAAAAGACAGGCAGACATGAAAAGGCAGGAATAAAAACAGCATCGAAAATTGAAACAAAATCAATCAAAACATTTTTTCCGACGATGATGATGATGGTTCCATGATCGCGAGGGTTTTTTTCATGTCTAGAAAATGGATAGTCGAAAAAATAGACATTTTTTTTGACTTGTCATCATCATCGACCAACCAACCAACAGCATTTCGAATGGTAACAAAAAAAAATGGCCCCAGACCCTGGATTCAATTCACAACGGTCTTCATCCAAACAAAACAAAACAAAAAAATCATGGAAATTCATTCAACAACAGCAAAAAAAAAATCAAATGACAAAATCGCATCGAATCGATCGGAAACGATCAACAAAATGAGAATGGAGAGCAAAAATGGCAAAAAAAAACGGTACAATAGATCATGGATGAATGAATGAATTGGCAAACAAAAAACAAAAAAAGGAAATAGCAAATGAAAAGACATTCGAATCGGAAACAATATATATCCCAACCATCCATCTATCCATTGAGGGTATATGTCACACATACACACAAAAAAAATGATGCTATTTCAACACAAGTTGGCAATTTTTATCTATATATATAAAAAAAAACCTGAAAGATATAATGATGATGATCGAAATGTCTTGTCGAATGAATCTTATTTTTTTTTGGTTTTGTTCTGGAATAAAAAAAGACCAAAAATGTAAATTCAATGGGCGTTGAAGAAAACAAAAAATCCTACGCGAAATTGCTGCTGTTGTTATTGTAGCTATCGCTATAAATTATGATTATTATTCACCATTATACTTGTCTAGTTTGATTATCATCATCATCATCATCATCATAATTTTTGATTATTTTTTTTTCTTCATCTTCGTCATGTTATGGGGTCGATGAGATAATTTTATTAGCATCCACACACACACAACAACAACAAAAGCAATATGCAGACTCCCCACACACACACACACACACAAAGACAAATTTATAAAATTATGAATTAAATCATCATCATCATCATCATCATTTCAATTTTTCAATTTTAATGCTTTAAAAGTTAATTCAATTCAATTTTTTTTCATTCTCTGGTTAGAAATAACAAAAATGGGTTAGGCTTTTTTTCATATTCAATTCAATTGAATTGAATTTAAATTTGATTCATGTTTATGGTTTGTAAAGAGAATAGAGAGAGAGAGAGAAAAAAAAATTCACAATCCATTGTAATGGTAGTGATGATTGTACAAGTGAGGAAATAATATTCTTTTGTTGAAAAAAAAATTAATAAAAAAAAAAAAAATTCTGGAAACAGAATAATCATCATCATCACTGCATGCAAAAAAAAAAATTCTCATATATTAATGATGATGATGATGGTAAATGAAATGAAATCTATGGATTTTTTCTTTTATTCTTTCATACCAAAATCAATCATCATCATCATGTATTATAAACGGAAATTGAAAAAATTAAATTCATTCACAAGGCAAAATATGATTTGTTGTTGTTGTTGTTGTTGATCATTTGTAATTTTGATTTTAGTTATGGTTATGGTTTCCATGTGGAAGAAAAAAAAATGACAAAGCGAAAAAATGAAAATGAAATGAAATATATGGTATACTCACGCCAAATGATTGATAAATAATCATGTCATACAATGAATTAATCGATAATCATCATCATCGTGATCATCGATTCAAGCAAATCAATCGATAAACAAACAAACAATTCACCGGTAAAAATAACTGGAATGAAAAGTCGGTATTTTTCTACCAATAAACAAACGTACACACACACACAGGGCAATTTTCAATAAACTAGTGAAACTTTTGTTTTTGTTTTTGTTTTTTTTTGAGGACAAACTGTTTAAAAAACAAAAAACAAAAATTCAGGTTGTGTGAACAAACAAGCCGCCTACACACACACACACACACACATTGAAAATGTAAAATTGGAAATTTTAAGAAAAATGAAAAAAAATGTCACCCAAAAACCAACAAACAACAACAACAACAACAAAGTGTTAGTGTGTGTGTGTTAATTTTAGAATAAAATTAACGGAAAAAACATTAACACACACACAGAGATATTCTTGAACGAAAAAAAAATCTATTCCAAAATTTTTTTTTCTATTCCAAAGTAGCTAGTGATATGTCAAACTATGAATTACAAGACAGGCATAGAATTAGAATCAGACAAAGTTCTAGATTCGGTTGTGTGTGTGTGTTTTTTTTTTCTTCTCGTTTTTGTTTTCAACAAATCTGGTTTCTTTTTTTTTCTTTTCTTGGCATCAAAAATTAGATTTTTTTTTTCTTTTTGCCATTAAGCTCTACATTCATTCATTTATTCAGTGAAATAGAAAAGGAAAAGCAATTTTTTTTTTGGCAAACAACAACACTGAAATCGACGACATACACACACACACACAAGGCAAACGAAGATGGCGACGACGACGATTTTAAAGAAACGAATAAAAAAAAACACAAAAAAAAATTCGTTCAAGGGAAGAAAAGAAAAAAAATTCAGGTCAAACACACACACATAGACACACACACAAACATTGGATATTATTGATGATGATAAACCAGAATGATTAACTTGAAATAAAAAGTTTTAAAAAACACTCACCTAATAGTTGAATATAAAAAAAATGATGAAATGATCAAGACATGAATGAATGAATGAATACGTGTTTTTTTTTAATGTGATCCAAATATCAATCAAATATCGTTTGGATCACCACCGAATTAGGATCATACACACACACACACACAACAATTGAAGACAAACACATGTCCAAAATGAAAATGATGTATACAAACACACAACACAGAAAAAATTTGATGGCCGCCGGAAATTGGCAAACATAACGTATATTTTTTTGCAGAGGAGAAATTTGCAACAATCAATGCAAACATCATCATCATACTAATATATAAACGTAAACATCTTGTGTGTGTGTGTGTGTGTGTGTGTGTGTGTGTGTGTGTGTGTGTGTGTGTGTGTGTGTGTGTTCAGTACAGAAAAGAAATCAAATGGAAAGAGAGAGAGAGAGAGAATTTTGATAACGAAAAAAAAAAATAAGAAAAAGAGAAAGAAAACCATACACAAAAACAGATAAGAAAATTTTTAGCAATGATGAAATGAAATGAAATGAAAAAAATTTTTTTCGAGGTAAAAACGTGGGCATCATCATCATCATCATCATAATAATACCATTTTGATTGACACCATATATATGTTTCGGCTACACAACAACAACGCCACGACTACCACCACCACCACTCTTTCGAACCATAAATAGTCAAACAACAACAACAAAAAACAAATAGAAAAAAAGGTGTACAATTAAAAAGAGAATGAAAGAAAAAAAAAATGCCATTTCATTAGCAAAAACGCACACACACACACACACACATATATATATATATAAATCCATGAATGAACAAAACAAAACAAAAAACTGAAAAAAAACGACAAGATCCAAATTGGAATTTTAAATTTTCATTCACAAAATTTGTGTCGGTGTAAGAAGAAGAAAATGGCAAAGAAAAAGAAAAAGAAAATCTAAATGAGAAAAATTAGCTAAAAAAGAAAAAAGAATGCAAAAAAAAAACGGAAAAAATTTCCATCTTTGGAAATGGTCGCCGAAAAAGACGTGTTTTTTCACACACACACACACACACACACACGGATTGCTTCATTTTGATGGTCATTATCATCCAAATCATCCAAACAACGACAACGACAAAAAAAATTCAGTTGAATAAGACGCACAATAAATGAATGAATGAATGAATGAATGTGATAATGTGCTAGCCAATAATGTATTATAAACAAAAATTAAGAAATATTTGAAATTGTCAAATAAGGCATGAATTATATATATTATGGATATTATCATCAGTGGAAAGAAAAAGAAGAAGAATATATTGGACAACGTATATCATTATCAATATATCGATATAATGATATTTGGACAATATGAAAATCAAACAAACAACAAATATTAACAATAATAAATAGCCAAATAGTTTGGCTATGATGATAATGATGATAATGATGCAAATATTACAGCCATTAACCATCGGAATTGAATGAAAAATTTATTAGGTGTGATAATAATAATCATCATCATCATAATCATGATTATAATGATGACCAAAACTTTTTATTTTTATTTTATTATTATTAACCATATAAATGACCCATCATCATCATCAAATGTTTGTCCATATTTTGGATGATCAACAAACATGATGATGATTATATATACCACATATGGATCTGAAAACAGCGACAAAGGGGGTAATCATTTGATTTTTTTCTATGCTGTGCTGTTAATTTGTCATTGTTGTTGTTGTTGTCATTGTTGTTTTTTGGCTGTTGGAACAAAACAATAAACAGAATAAAAAAAAAATGGAGGAAATGCTCAAAAGACATGCACACGCACACACACACACACAATAAAAATAACGACAGCGGCAACAAACAAAGAATAGACCGACAAATCTAATATGAAATATGAATTTTTCAACAATGAAATTGTGACCTTATGGTTTCTCTCTTTGCATCCTTTCATCATAACATTTCAATTTCAACAACAACAATAACAACAACAACAACGACAACAACAACAAAAAAACATAAAAATATTCCGGTTGAAAATTTCGGAAAAAGATCACAAAAAATTTTTTTTTTTTGCTTTTAGATCTAATAAGCATCATTAAAAAAATGATGATGATGATGATCCATAAAGTACTGGCAAAATCACCCTGACGACGACGGCAAAAACCGTGTGTGTGTGTGTGTGTCTAACCGCCACCGCCGCCACAAATGGTAATCATCATTATCACCATGGAAAAAATAAGTGAAGATTCAAAAATAATGATGATGATCATCATCATGGTTTGATAACGAGTCATTAAACATATGAAAACACAGAAATTTTTTTTCATGAAAAAAAACTGCATCCAAAAGTGCATCCTATATTCAACTACTCAAAAACTAGGAAATTCACACTACAGCAAAAAAATTTGAATTTCAATTTCAATTTTGTTCTCATTTCATAAATCTGTGCATAATTAAAAAAAAGACAAAAAAATTTTTTTTCCACCTACCAATAAAAGAATGGCGTGTTTTTTTTGTTTTGGTTTGTTTTTTTCACCGATTCTTATTAGCCAGTAGTCGTTAGAATTTCCCCAAATGATCATTGCCATGAATTGGTCAATGCGTTTGTGTGTGTGTGGAATTCATGCAGACAAATAAAAATCCAATCACATCAATTTGTTCGATTCTGTTTATTCGAATATCAGAATTTGTGGCAGTAGTAGTAGTGGCAGTGATGAAAAACAAAAAAAAACAACAAAATTAGATTGAAAAAAAAAATTTCAAATCATCAAAAAAAAATAACGGTAGAATCATGCAAGCAGTCGTCATGCATTACACCAGAATCACAATTTATATGCAACAAACACACATACACACACACACACCGACACCGACAAAGTACAAATTCCACAAATTAAATTAATCACGAAAAAAAATCAATTAATAATCAATAGGAAAACATAAAAATTTGGCGCCAAATTTCGAAAAAAAATTATTTCTACCACCATGATTATCATTCAAATAGAAAATTCTATTTCAACAATCCATAATGATGATGATCATGATGACTACACTATAACCATCAATCGAAACGATATATAAAAAAAAACTTTAGCGTTTTTAATGGAATGGAATAATAAAATGAAATATATGAAATGAACAAACGAATCAAATGGTTGTCGAGCCCAATCATCCTACACACACACATACAAATACACTAGCAACGACAACGACGACGACGACGACGCCGACACACATACATACATCATCAATATCATCATCATCATCATCAACGAACATGGTAACATAACATATAAACAAAAAACAGTATTACAGATTGGCAGCCACGCCACACAACCATTTTGGTTGTTTTTTAACATTTTCAGTAGAATTGATGATGATGGTGATGATGATGATGATGAAATTGAAATTGAAAATGACAGACAAGACAAAACAGGATATCATCATCATCATCATCATCATATACATACCACCACCAACACCAAAAAAAAAATTTTTTTAAATAAATCAACAATGACGACGACGACGACGACGATGAACAGAAAAAAATAGGAAGAATTCACCACAAATACCGATATCATCTTTGAGATAATATGTGTATATAAAAATAAAGTATGGAATTATCTTCATCATCAACAACAACAACAAAAAAAAACAAAATCTCTTCATACAAGATAAAGGCAAGAAAAAAACGAACCTAAAATAGGAGTTGCTCATCATCATCATAACGTCATCTATGCGTGGGATGCCTGAATTTTTTTTTCTGATAAATGAAACAGCAAAAAAAAAAAAAAAAATGTAATTCGTTCGAATTTTTGTTGTTACACTGATCGGATGATGATGATATATCATCATCATCATCATCATTTTTTATTCAAAGATAAATCAGTGATGAAAAGTTAAAAACAGAAACAAACAAACAACAAACCGGCTTCAAAACCTATAATCATCATCATCATCATCTTCATCAGTATTCGATTGAAAGAAAATTTAATTCATTTTCAAGTTCCGGTGGAAGGAAAAAAAAAGAAGAAAATTGAAAAAAAAACAAAACTAAACAACCAATCAATCGCCCTCGCATTTACATTTTTTTTTCATTCAAAAAAAAAAAATTTTAATCAAAAAAAAAAGAATCATTTTTTTCTGTTTTGACCATAAGTAGCATCGTTGTTTCGTTCATCTGTCTCTCTCTTTCTCTCTCTCTCAATATAAAACCCATATAGTACACATATAAAATGATAAATAACAACACGTTATATTGGACATGGCCTGATGGATTCTGTTTATATAATCAAAACAGCAAAAAAAAAGTTGAGTTCCATTCATTGGAAGATCTGTATACATTTTTTTCAATGAAAATGAATGCTTTTAAGAAAATTAAAAACAAAAAAACAAAAAAAAAAGATCTCTAGTTGTAGTATGGCTAACTGCTTGTTTGTTTGTTTGTTTGTTTGCAACAGAAAACAAAAGACAAATAAAGTCTGTGTGTGGTTGTATATAATAAATCCATTCAACGTGTAAAATAACCCAGTAAAAACTAAATTGACATTTTCAGTTTTCTATAGTCTAGACACTCTATAGAGTAGTGAATTGTATCCACAATTGTGTACAATGATCAAATCAAAACCCGAAAATATTCACCCAAAAAGAACGAGAGAGATAATCAAATGGCTATTTGCAATCGATGGATTGTGTGTGTGTGTATGTGTGTGTTGATAATCAAATTTCAATCCGATAAAATTCTCGGTTGTTTGAAAATGGAACCCCAAAAAATAAAAAGATTGATAAAGTCCATTGACCCATTGTTCCAATCTAGAATCGTAAAAAAAAATTACCATATATAAACTTTAAAAATAGGAAGAGTCGATTTAATCATAAATTGATTCAATTCTTACCTATAGATGGCGCATCATCTGTATTCTGTATTCAAAAAAAAAAAAAAACAAAGAGAATCGCATATGCGATAGATTCGTTTATTGATTTGAAAAAAGAAGACGGGGAAAAAAATCGGATAATAAATTTACTAGCCAAACACAACCTAACAAAAGAGAAAACAATAATTTACTGACTAGCTGAATGGCTGAATGGAATGGAATGAAAATGGCAATAGGACAACAAAACATTCCAATCGAATAAAGATATCAAAAAAAAAAAAAAAAAATTCAGCAGCAACAGCGAACAAAAAAAAAGAATGCGTAAACGAATATTGTAAATATATGGTCGTTTTCACTGTCTCTTGCTCTCGCCATCGGTTATTGATAGAGATGTTCCAAAACAAAATACCATACCATATACCATTTTGAATTGAATGCGATGAATGACTACTAACCATGTTATCACATCATCATCATCATCATTATCAGTATATTTTCATAAACATCCCATGTGACAAACATTATTATTAATAATAAAAATTCTCAAGCGAATATAACCATCAACCACAAAGGGAAAAAAAGTTGTGGAGAGCGAGAGAGAGAGAGAGAGACAGAGAGAATTTAGATAAAAATCGATCAAACACACACACACACACAAAGACAGGAAAAAAAATTGAATTATGAATTATGGCAAGTGACCCTTGCAGTAAAAAGAAAACAACATGGTGATGACGAAAACCAAAACCAAAAAATTCATTTCATCAATATAACCTCTGGCCTAGAAAATGGGGAAAAAAAAATTCAGCCATAGAGAACCGAGAACCATAAACAAATTGTGTTTGTGTTTGTTTATGTGCAAAAAACATGTGTGTGTGTGTGTGTGTGTGTGTTTGATCGATTTTAGATTTTCAAATGACATACTTTCTGTTTACTACAACTATTTGCAAATTTTTTTTCCAACCACCGAACAAACAACCAGCACATGTATACACGAAAAAAAAATCATCATCATCATCATCATCAAAATTCGTCAAGGTTGACAAAATGATACAGAGCAACAACAACAACAACAACAACTACAACAACAAAAAATGAAAAGCAAAATTGCTGCATATGTTGATCCAATGAGAAGCAACAAAAAAAAAAAAACAAAATTCTTTCATTACCGATAATGAAACACACACACACACTATCGATCACTGGAGGAAAAAAAAGCTCAAAGTTCATCCAAAGAATTATTATTGTTATAAATCTCTCTCTCTTGAATTCACAGGAGAATTTTTTCATGATTCATAAATTTCGTTTCTTTTTCTTTTTTTATTCAACCAAATAATAATAATAAATCCTAAATATATATTAATTACTACTATGAATATAAAATTCATAAGAATATTCTTGGTGTGTGATAAGAATTTATTTCCAAATATAAGCAAAAAAAAAAACATTACAGCCAACCACTAAAAGCAGTAGAAAGCCAAAAAAAAAACACACACACACATTTGGATTCTGTCATCCAGAATAAAGCAACCACCACACATATGAGTAATGCTTTTTTTTCTCTGCTGCTGCCACTATCAATATGTGTATGCGTGTGTGAATTGTATATATTCCAGCTCAAGAATAAGAAAAAGAAAAAAAAAAATGATTTAGAATTGAACAAAACTTAAGTTGAAACAAAAAAAAAAAAAAAGACAACGACAACGACGATGATGATGAGGTCAGATATCACACACACACACACACATGATTCTTTAATGCTCTCTATATATAAATATAAAAATAAAAATGCGATAATGTCTTTGTGTGTGTGTGTGTGTATGTGTCATATATCTATAGAGAATATAAAGAATAAAATGGATTCTGTGAAAAAAAAGAAAAAGAAATTTTGTTTGAAATGTCGAAAAACTTGTGATAAACTTATGCACATTCACACACACACACACACACCAACACCAACACTGACAAAACACAGATAGAAATGGTAAAAGATAAATGCATTAAACCATCAAATCATCAACCATTGATCATGCCACATTCATTCATTCATTCATATTCATATTCACTGTGAACAACAAAAAAGAAATTGATACAATGATGACAACGACACACACATCACAGCCGTGAATATAAATATTTAAAGTTTGGAAATCCACGCACACATACACACACAAACAAAGTGATGGCATCACCTTTGAAAATTTAAAATTTTGAAAATTTATCAAACTTTTCATTTTGCGACAAATAAACAAAGCAAAAAACTGCCAAAAAAAACAAAATTCATAAATGTCAATGTCATCACATTTTTTTTTTGGGAATCATTAGATCATTTCCTGCAAATAAACAAAACGATGATGATGATGATGATGTAAATGATGATTTTACACACACGCAAGCACAAACACCGAAACAGGATGATAATAATCAATAAAAAAAAAATTACAAACCAGCATCCAGCAGTCTAGTATATATAGAAATTATTTCCGTTGAATATGTAACAACAACAACCAAAACAACAACAACAACAACCAAAACAACAACAATCGATAAAAAAAATTATCAAATGAAAATGAAAAAAAAAATTGAAAATTGATGACACACACACACAAACAATGTTTAAATGTTCAAAAACATTAATTTTCAAAGACAAAATACTGGATAAATCGATCCTTTGGGAACACAGAAAAAAAAATTTTTTTGTTCCATTTACGATTGTTGTTTGCCAAATACACACACACACACATATATTACACATTTCTATACTCTCTATCATCATTAACATCAAATTAATAATTAAAAAACACATACACACACATACATATTACACATTGACATCAATTAAACAAGAAAAAACATTTGATTAATAGATTTCACTCACTCTTGCTTGATCTTTCATTTTATTGGGATAGAATTAGTAATGTTATTGATATATACTCTCCTAACCATATAGGTATCATCATCATCATCAATATTTGATCAATCAAATTTCTTTGATTTTTGATCATTTACACTTGTTGTTGTTGTTGTTGTTGATGTTGTTGTTGTTTAACATGGAAATAATCTCTCTCATTCACTCACTCACTCAGATATAAATGTTCGATTTCTTAAGTTGTTATGGTTATCATCATTGATAAGATTTTCGGATTTTCTTTTCTTTTCTTTTCATTTCAAACTTGACTGATTTTTTTTTTGTTTTCATTTGAGAACTAATGTTGGATATATGAGAGAGAAAAAAATTTTTTTTTCTCTGTACAAGAGATGGATGGATGGATTTGAAAATGTAAAACCCATACGTAAACAACGACCGATTTGAGCAGCAGCAGCAAAAAAAAAAAAAACGGTTTTTCATCGCCTAGACAAACAAAGGATTAAGACACACACACACACACACACACACTCACCATAGACCAGAATCAAACAAATGAACAAGAGGATTATTTTGTTCAAAAAAAAAAAAAAAAAAATTCTCATTATTATGATACCCGGGGAATCCATGTCAATTATCAGCGACAAACAAAACAAAATGAAATTAAATTAAATGACCTCAATCGATCAATCATTAATGATAACAAGTACATTATAAAAAATGAATGAATGAATGAATTCGAATCTATTTCCACTTACCGGTGTTTATTTGTGTGTGTATATGATTTATTGGAATTGAATTTTTTTTTTTATTATTCATTGATCGATTGATGATTCATCAAATATCAAATACATGATGACTAATATGATTACCGTTCATTTTTTTTTTCTTTCGTTCACATGATAAGATGTCCTCTGCTGTTTGTGTGTGTTATAATCTGAATGTTTAAAAGAGGCAATCGACCGACAAAACAACAACAACAAAATTATTTGAAAACAACAACAACAACAACAACAACAAAAATCTAGACTTAATAAGCGTAGGTGATGTGTATAAGTGTGTAGGCGTGTGTGTGTGTGTCTGTTTACACACATTCTACATTCATATATTTTAGTGTTGGCCGGAATTTGAAATTAATTCGAAAAAAAAATTTACAGAATGTAAGAATTTATAATTAGAATTGCAGACGCAGAAAAAAAAAGATGCAAAAAAAAAACTTACTTTTTCTCCGATTATTTGCTGCATTTGTCTACGATTTCAGTGGTTTCAGTTGTTGTCGTTTATTGCATTGATTCTTCATTTATATATATTGATGATGATTGAAAACAAACTAAAGAATCATGACGAAAAACAAAACAAATGCTGAGAAAGAATTTTAAAGTGTTTGAGATCAGAATCAGAATCAGAACCAGAATAAATAAACAAAACAAACATCACAAGCTCTAAAATTAAAATGATCGGACGGCAAGTATATTGTATTGACATAAAAAAACAAAAAAACAAAAAATTCTTTTCATTGGATTATTCAGGTTCACAGTTTTGACTATACAGAATCAATTCTCTAGTTCCATGTGTGTGTGTGTGTGAATTAGGTAGAGTGAACTAAAAAAAAAAGAATTAATGAAACACAAACACGGCGAGTAGTCGTCTATAACAAACAAACAAACAAACAAGAAATTCTTTCTCAATCATATCAGTCACACACACGGACACACAGATAATATAGCTATGCAATGTACATATACTACACCACGACGATGAATTAGCACCGAAAAAAAAAAATTTTTATATATATAACCGATAATGATAATAACGATGATGATGATGATGATGATAATGATATTGAATCAACCTAACAACTAACTATTGATGATGAAAAACAACAACAACAACAACAACAACAACTTATCCAGCAGAGAAATATAAAAATAAAAAAAAAATTCATCGAAAAGAAAAACAAACCGCGTTACGTTACGTTACGTTTTTTTTTTTTTGGCTTTAGGGGGTGGTGTTTTCGGTGAAAAAAAAGGCAAGTGAAATATATTTTTTTTCTTGGTGGTTTGTTGTTGTCGATGTCGATGTTGTCGATGTCGATGTCGATGTTGGTGATGATGATGATGATGATGATGACTATCTCGTGTAGATTCAACAGAGAAAAAAAAACCAACAAGATCCACACACACACACAAAGGCACAAAGAACAGACACCAATACCACCGCCAAAATATAGACACACCAAATAGCTCATATATATATAAATCGAATTGGAAAAAAAAGCAAAGCCAAAAAAAAAATAAAATAAAAAGAATGAATTTTTACTCTCTCTCAAACACACACATACTTTCTTTTTTTTTTCTTCTGGTGTTTTTAGTTAGTTGGTTGATTGATTTAGTTCTGTGTATGTGTGTGTGTGTGTGTGGGTGTGATGAGGAGGATGACAATGAGAGTGCAAACAAGAAAAAACGAAAAGAGAGAAAATGTTTTTAGTAGTTATATCCGTATATGCTACGCAGTCATTTGTTTGTTCTCATTTGCAATAGGCAACAATTTCGCCCAAAAAAAAAATTGAGGAGAGGAAGAAAAAGAAGAATAACACCGATAAGATTCTCATCCTCCTCCAAATGCACATAAAAAAATGCATGTATGTGTGTGTGTGTGTGTGTTTTGTATCCCCCTCCATTAAAAAAAAGGATGGATAAATGAATTGCTTCAATGAATATATTGTGTGTGTGTGTGTGTATATATTGTTTGCAATGCAATCATCAAAATCATCATCATGGATCCAAAAATGATGATAATAATAAATGCAGTGTTGTTAAAAATAAGCTGCTAGCAGCATATATCCATGTGTTGTATATATAAACATAACCAAATAATTGTTTGGTTGGTTGGTTGGTTGGTTGTGTTTATGTTTAGTTTTGTTTACATTCAGAAAAAAAACAAAAAAAAAGCATGAATTGATATGTGAAAAAAAAGAAATTCTTTTCAAGCATGCGCACTATAAAGAATATTCTTTTTATATATATGACTTATAATATGGTATGTAGTGTAGTGTAGCCGCATTGGATAGGTAGAAAAGAATTCTGTTTTTTTTTCTTCCTACAAAAAAAATCATTCATTCATTCAATCAATTAATCAATGAGAGAAAAATAACCAGAATCCAATAAGGATGCCAGAGAGAGAGAGAGAGAGAGAGAGATGAGGAGAATGATCTGGGACCATATTTGTTGTTGTTGTTGTTGTTGTTTAACCATTTGATAAAATAATATTATTATTGACGACCAGATGGCCGATTCAAGATTTTTTTTTTAATATTTCAAAAACATCACCATCAAACTAAACACTAAATGAACACAAACACAATGACAATGTCCACTACTACTACCAGCATCAGCACCAACAACCACCATGAAATTTTTTTTTGAAAATTTTCAACAAATCCGATACAGACAGGCAAAAAAAAACCGGAAATGAGATTAACATCATTATTGGAGTGACCCCTTTCCTCCCCCTCTCTCTTTCTCTCCCACCATAAAACAGAATCCAGAATAAAAAAAAATTGAACCAACAACAAACACAACAACAACAACAACAACAAAAAAATTATCGTTTCATATTTCATTCATTCATTCATTCACAATTCAATTCCAATATCCTGATATGGCGGATATTGTAACTGGTATTTACCGTTTTTGGTGAACTATGTGAAAAAAAACACACCCAGTATTTGCAATAAACAGATGGTGTGTGTGTGTGTGTTGAATTTATTTATTTTTCTTTCTTTCTTTTTATCTAGTAAAAATGATAAAAATTCGGTTCATATACCATTGAACCAGCACACACACACACACACACACACACACACACACAAAAAAAAATGTTCAATTGAAATTCTGATCATCCATGATTTTTTTTTTCATTTCATTTCACTTTTAAGAGTTTAACCACCACTATAGTGTGTGTCTGTGTGTGTGTGTGTGTGAATGTGATGACTGGTACTGGTAATTCTGAATAATCGACACATTCACACACACACACACACACACATCGACAATAAATAGATTCATTGGATTCTAAATTTAGAATAAAAATAGAATCAAAAAAAAAAATCTCATCCACTTGAATCTCATCTAAATTCAAATGTTAATGTAAATCGTTTCTATTATCATCATCATCATCATCATCATCATCATCATCAACAGTGTGAAAACAAAATTATAAGATTCATGATCATCAACAATGATGATGATAAATTTAGATACAACACACACACACATATAGCCACTACTGTTGTTGTTGTCGTTGTTGAATGAATCATTGACGATTATTGAAATAAATAAAAATGATTCTTTATATATGAACAAACGAAAAACAAAACAACAACAACAACAACGACGACGTTAATCTTTCCATCAACAGCAGAATATTCTTGACAAACAACAGCAACAACTGTTGTCCACAATACAATATTTGTGGCTATGAAATATGAATCTTTCAATGAATTCAGACAGAATTATTTGGCAAAATCAGATTTACTAATGACAAAATAAAAAATAGAATAAAATTCCTGGTTTATCGTACTATTATCGAGCGACATGAACATTTTTATCATGAAAAACAAATCAAACAACAATGTTGTTGCTGTTGCTGTGATTGTTGTTGTTGTTGTTGTTTTTGGTAGTTGTTTACTGTTTTTTTTTTTTTTTTGAAACATAATTCTTGTTATATTTCACTACTTATAATAATAAGTAAACAGACAAAAAGAAAAAAAAATTAAATGGAATTCTACACACCCCTAATGTGTGTTTTTTTTTGGGAGAGAGGCTGGTAGTGGTGGTGGTGGTGCTGTTGTTGTTGTTGCAGTGAAAAAAAAACCTTTATCCCTAGAGAAATGAATGATGAAAATTGATCGAATTTTTTCTTTCATATTTTGTTTCGTCAATCGATCGATCGATCGATCGATGTGAACGAGATTGATTTTCCTATTTACCACACACACACAAACACACACACATTACGCCACTCTCATTCATTCATTCATTCATTCAAACATAGTGTCTCTCTTGGGTCCGGTGACCTTTTTTTTCCGCTACAAAATCATTCAAAGTTTGTCTATAGATATTTGTTGTTTTGTTGCCTGTCACATGCACACCACATAACACAAACAAACAAATACAATTCACACGACAATATTTATCTGATAATCGAAAGAAAAAGAAAAACAAAAAACAAAAAAAAACAAAACAAGAACTGAATGATGATGATGATGGTGATAAAATTACGGTAAACAACAAAAATGGGATTTTATCTATAGTGTTTCAAGGGTGAAGAAAAGACAGAATGGGTTTTTGAAATTCATAAATTACAACAAACGAAATAATAAAGGATTCATCATCAACAACAATTTTTTTTTCTGTTGTTGTTGTTGTTGAATATCTTCGATCAAAAAAAAAAAAAAAAAAAAAATCTTGTTGCACATACACAGGCAATATTATTACCGCCATCATCATCACCATGATTTTCAATGTTTCACATGTTAAACAACAACAACAAACAATTTTCTATACACACACACACAATCAATATATAATTGAAGAAGAAACAAAAATATCCCTTGCCATAATTCTCTCCCCCTTCCCTCCATTCCATCCCGATTCCATGCCATTGCCATCATCATCATCATATCAACAACGAATGAAAAAAAAGAGAGAGAGAGAGAGAGAGAGAGAGAGAGAACGATGGAGAGACGATGGGCTCAATAAATCCATATTTGGTAACTTTACCATCAACTTTTTTTTTTTTTGGTTTTTACTTTGTTTCTTTGTCTCTTATATACTTACTTTATACGTATGTAATAATAATAATTTTCGTTTACATTTGTGCTTGTTTAATATTTATTATTTGCCAGTAAAATTAACAACACAATTTTAATTCCAACACATATAAACGATCAATCGAAAATGAATGCATCGAAGATAATTTTTCGTTTGTTTGTTTGTTTCGAAGATGCATATATACACACAATAAAGAGACAAAAAAAAACACAACAGACTTATCAAATATCGACGACGACGACGACAACTAATTGATGATCAAATTGATTGAATTGTTGAAGAACTACACAAAAAACATTTATGGATTTTGAATTCAAGAAAAAAAAATGTAAACAAGGTACATTGATCTTAGCAAAAAACAACAACAACATTGGTTCGAATGTTTGACAAAATACTATGCACCATTCATATAAGATGTTTCTAATGATGTGTGTTTGTGCGTAGGTGTGATTTCCGTTATTTAGTTAATTTTCATTCATTTTATGATTTAAGATTGAATTTTTTTTTCTCTCTCTCTCTTTTCAAAAATAAACCTACAAAATAATAACAAGGTGATTGACTTTATTTTTTTTTACCATCGATAAAATAAATCATTACAATGATTAATGATCATCATTAACATTCATTGATTAATCGATTGGTTGATTGATTGATTAAAACGAATGATGGCCCAGAGATTTAGAAAATCTTTTGATTATCATGATGATGGTAGTGGTCGTTTAAAATGGCTTCAAGTAATAATAATCAAGAATCGATTTTTTTTTTTGTGTGTGTGTACAGTGATTTCAAATAAAGGAAAAGAATGAAAATGTCCAAATTTGATTTATCGAAAAAACAACAACATGAAATAAATCGAATCATCGATTGATGATGCTTGAGGATAAAAATCGCAGTAGTAGCAGCAGTAGCAAAGACGAAATGAAGAACGAAAAAAAAATTTGACATTGACAATCCAAGTCAAATAAAAAAACAAAAAACAAAAACAAAAACGAATCGATCAAATCCAGATAACAAAACAAAACGAAACGAAAATGCAAACGCGAATGGAAAGGAGCAAAAAAAAAATTTAAAATTCAAAATAAAACAAAACAAAAAAACAATAGATGATGATGTGTGAATGACACATTCATATATTGATTTTGGTTTTTTTCGGTTTTTGGTTTTTTGCTCTTCTTCTATTTTTTTCTTCCTGCAATTTTTTTTTCTGGTGTTTATTTGACAGTTTGATTTCCAGTGAATGTTGAGTACAGGAAAAAATCGAAACTTTTTTTTTCGTTTGAAAATTTTTTTTTTATTTGATGAAAAATGAATGAAAAACCAGAAATCAGAAATGTAGAGAAAAAAAACGGAAGAAATCAAAGAAAAAAAGAACGAATGATTTTCATTCGAAAAATGAAAAATTATTGTACGCCATATATGAATAATCGTTCTGTTTTTTTTGTTTTGTTTTCCTGATTCTAATCATCATAATTGTGATGATGATGATCCATTGGAATTGGAATTTCGTTTTTTGTTTTTTTTAATCAAATCTAAAAGAGACCGAGTGAGAGATTACTTTTTGTTATTTCATTATTTCTGGTTGATTTACGACAACAATAAAAATGATGATGATGATAAAAAATCTAGAATCCTCACCCCCTCGCTCCCAGAAGAAAAAAAACTTGTCACAATCGTTTAGTTTGTCCATTTGTTTCACTATAGTTATATAAATGGAACGCTCGACTACAATAGATGATGATGATGACAGAATGAATTGATGTTCACCAAAAAAAAAAAAAAAATGAAATGAAATGTCATAAAATATGAAAAACAATGTTTTTTTGTGTGTTCTTGGAACGATCCATTTCGCGTATCCATTTATGGGAAAGAATTTCAATCGATTTTAGCCATTAATGAATTGAGAAGAATAAAAAAAACAATCAATTTATTCATCAAAATAATTTGGTTGTTTTTCGTTTTTTTTTTTTTTGATTTTTTACCACTATTTCTCTGGTTCCATTGTCATCATTGGACAATGATAACCGAAAAAATGGGAATAATTATCAAATTCTGTGCAAATGTAGGTGGTTTTTTTTTTGTTGAACAATTCTCGAATTCTAATTTTCGTTTTTTAAACAGGCACTTAATTACATGGTGAGTTGTGTGTGTGTGTAAAGAGAAAAAAAAATTAATCAGAATTCATTGGCATAATATAGTAATACTATATGGGTGCGTGTGTGTTACATTTATGTGATTTTTTTACATATCTTCATCGAAAAAAGCTGAATCACGTTGACTACGATAATTGTAGGAATTTAGATTATTATTATTATGGTTATGGTGATGGTGATGGTGATGGTGGCGAAGAAAATTATTCCGATGTTGTTGTTGCTGTTGAGCTTGTTGTGATTTGGACATGAATTTTAATCGTTGTTTAAGATTAACATATTGTTTTTTCATACGGAAAAATTTTTCATCTTTAAATTCAAAATTTTTATTGAATATAATACGTGAAAGTGTTTCACCGTCGATAGTATAATCATCATGATCATGATGATCATGTATGGCAGAATTTTGTTGTTGTTGTTGTTGCTCCAATCGGTTGTTTTGTTCATCATAAAAATCTAAATTACTATGACCATCGAATGAATCATTATCAGTAGTGTTTTCAAAATTAATATCACTAAGATCCCATTCTAAACTTGGAAGACTAGTGGTTATTTCACCATCCGAAACACGACGATGTAATGTATTGAAAAATTCAGCCGATTGTTGATTCTTCCGTAATTGGCCACTACTACCGGTAAACCATCCGATTTCATTACATGAATCATTTACATACATTTTAATCTCTTGTACTTCATTTAACATTCCATCCAATTTAGCCACAGTACCGGTACCGATTGAATTTAGTGGTGAAAGATTTAATGATAAAAAATCATTTGAATTTTGTGGTGATAATGATTCCTGTTCTTCATTATTATTATTATTCTGATTATTAAATATAACTTGATTACGAACAGAATTTGATGAACATTGATAATATTGATTCAAAACATTGGTTGTATTTGATTGATCAATGGTAAATGTTCCATCCAATAATGGACTAGTCGATGCTGATGCTGTTTCTGCTGCTGATGATGATGATGATGATGACCAGAATAAACTTGTAATACCATTTTGTATTAAATCTTTTGCCGATGACAATAATGAGATCAATGAATATGGATCTTCTTTTAAATAATTCCAATAAACAAATGATCCACAACAAAACAACACGAATGTTTTAGAGATGCTAACTATATATATAAATTTGTGATTAAAAATCAATTGTTAATAATCGATAAAACAAAATACCTTTATGAAGAATGGTACTATAAATCTGATAACCACAATTAGGACATGCAATACAAGATGCACGTGGTAAAGAAAATTCAAATGAAAACAATTCAAAACCTTTATTGAATGAATTCATTTTAGTCAATATTGAAATGATGATTTGAATTTGATGTTTGGCCGATGATGATCAACAAACAAATGGATTTTTTTTTATCAAAATTGGGATGAATGATAATGCATGTTTATTTATATATATAGATGATGATCATAATGGATTTTTCTACAATAATCATAAACATTATGATGATGATCATTGAATAGAAACCATTTTTATAATGAAGAATTATTATTGCCAGTCATGGTCATGGCAAGTTTCAATTTTTTTTTTCATTAAATTCACCTGATGGAACAATGAATACAATGGATAGAGTGTTTCCTTTTCATTTCTTTTTGTCGTTGTTGTTGTTGTTGGCCTAAATCCTTTTTCAAACAGAAAAAACCAACAAACCAACCAACCAAGTAATAATATTTATGGAAATGGTGTTTTTTTTATTGAATCAAACATTTGTTGAGAATATCAACTCGATTGCAATATTTTGATTGTCTGCTGCTTGTTGTTGTTGTTGTTGCTGTTTTTGTTTTGTTTTGAATGTCAATCAATTGTTGTATTATTATAATCAAGAATTTCAAAATTCATATGGATCGCCTGCTGCCATCTAATGTCTGTCATTATAATCAGTTGAAAAATGTGAACCACCGTAAAAATATGATAATGTGCAACCACTATAAGTTGATCAATCCTTTGTTGATCAATTTGATTGTGGAAGTGAATAAATGGTTTTAGAAGATTTTTTTGTTGAATTTAACATCGTTGGAATTTAACGTCACTTATTTGGTTTGGCAAGAAAAACTCATGGAAAAAACGTGGACTTGTTTATGGCCTATGATAATACAGAGAAGAATTTTCTACTCGATCACTGCTTTTGATCAAGGACGGTGATAAGGTTACTTTTTGCTATCATCAACTTCCAAGGACAGACATAAGAAAGTAGTGGAAGGATCACTTTTGACACTAGGTCTACGTGACAAGTGACAGGTTATCAACAAGTGTATTATCCAAAATCATATGAAAAACCATGCCAAACTAACGTTCGACAACTTATTTGCTTGCTGGTCGTCATTATTCAACCACCAATCATTACGATTTTGTTCCTTAACCTCGAATTATTCATCTCTAAATTGAGTAAGTCACAGATACCTGAAATAATTGAAATATTAAATTAATTTTGATTATTTATTAACAACATTTTTCGACAGAAAATAACCATGTCTGAAAGTAGTTCATCGTCAAAAAAATTAAATGAAGCCAGATGTCCAATTTGCAATTTTCGACTACGTAGTTGTGCTAATGTGGACAGGAAATTAATCAAATCTCAAGAGGAAATTGACAAAGTGTTACGATTAATGAATAAGCCTGTGGAAATCGGTGATATTCTCTGTGCCAAATGTAATAAAAAACTTAGCAAACAAAGCAGTTTGGAAAAAAAACAGCTTCTACTTGTTCCTGAACCATGCAGTTCTTCAATGTTGATGGATAATTCAGAACACTTTACATCAACTTTATCCATCGATGATTCTATTTCGACTATAAATGATGATCAATCACAATCAATAATGGTAGATCCAACTCTTGAATATACACAAATAGAAAAGGATGTGATTGAAATGCCGTTTAGTCGTCCCATAATCAGCCATAGTTGCTGCTTCATTTGTCCATCAACAAGTAATTTGAAAGATATCCCCATTGAAGCAAGATTACAAGTTTTTTTGAAGCGAAGAATTTTGGTGCCAAAAAGAAATCGGTGTTGCAAGCAACATTTAATGAATGGATGGCTTAATGAAGATGAAATCAACAATATCATAATCGAGTCTGATAAATGTGAAATCGAACTATCTGATATGGCGAAATTTATGGACTTATTAGCATCCAGTTCTTTAAATATTAAAGACAAAATAAATAATCGTTTGATGCCACAATGTCAGCTTTATGCTCTTACTGCTCATAGCTGGGAAGATATTGATCATCTACAAAGTCTTATGACATACATGAAAAACACCAATAAACGATCGGTCATTCAAGCTATAGTGACATTTCTCTGCAAATTAAGGACCGGAAATGTTAATAAAGTTATTGCTGTATTTTCGGGTATGGATTCAGAAAAAATGGTAGGATCCAATATTGATTCCGTGATAAAATCTTTTGAAGTAGATATTTTGCCATATCGATTTGGATATCAATCGATTACCAGAGATTTTCTCATCAACGAGAGATCATCACCTGTGGTGAAAAACTTATTGGATTGTCAAAATAATCTTATAATTATTTGTGATGGAACTTATAATTTATACCAAAAGAATTCATATTCTGGAAACAAGAAAACTACATTATGTAAGCTTTTCACTATTTGCACTACCGATGGATTCATTATCGATGTTCCTGGCCCGTACAATGTAAATGAAAACAATTCAACTATCTTGAACGAGATACTCAACCAAAATAATGGTTTATCTGTGTTACTGCAGCCTGGTGATTATTTTGTTCTGGATAATGGATTCCGTGATGTGGTACCGATTCTAAAAAAATGTGGCTTCAATGTAATGATTCCCAATTTGGAAGAAAAAAACATAGAACCAACCAATGATTCGAGATTGGCCACAAAAATCCATTGGGTCGTCAAAGCTGTACATGCAGAGATTGGACAGAAATATAAACTACTACACAACCAGTTTGAAAATAAATCCTTACCAAGAATAGCAGCTTATTGTCGAATTGCTTTCTTTCTTCATAATGAATTTGGCCAAAAATTCAATTTTGATTCCGGAAATATGGAATAAACGAATAATCAGCTTTCACATTCATAATTAGAAAAAAAACTGTCATCATTTTTTTTAAATTAATCATAATCATGGTTTTGTTAATATTATAATAATATAAATCAATGAAATAATAATTGAAATTAAGAATTTGAAAATTAAGTATCAATCAGATATCAATACAAAAATACAGCCATCTTAATAATTCCTGTATACTAGGGTTTGCAAATTCCCGAAAAAATTGGAACCGGTTCCGCCTGCTGCCATCTAATGTCTGTCATTATAACCAGTTGAAAAAATGTGAACCACCATAAAAATATGAAAATATGCAACCATTCTAATAGTTACAGATACAGCATGGAAAAACTTATTTATGGCCTAGGATAATACAGAGAAGAATTTTCTACTCAATCGCTACATTTGATCAAGGTGACGGTTATAAGGTTTGTTATCATAAACTTCCAAGGACAAACATAAGAAAGTAGTGGAAGGATCGCTTTTGACCTATAGGTCTACGTAACAAGTGACAGCTAGCTAGCTGGTTATCCACGAGTGTGTTATCCAAAATCATATGAAAAACCATGCCAAACTAACGTTCGACAACTTATTTGCTTGCTGGTCGTCATTATTCAACCACCAATCATTACGATTTTGTTCCTTAACCTCGAATTTTTCATCTCTAAATTGAGTAAGTCACAGATACCTGAAATAATTGAAATAATATTAAATTAATTTTAATTATTTATTAACAACATTTTTCGACAGAAAATAATCATGTCTGAAAGTAGCTTATCGTCAAGACAAAGAGATGAAACCAGATGTCCAATTTGCAGTTTTCGATTACGTAATTGTTCTAATGTGGGAAGGAAATTAATCAAATCTCAAGAGGAAGTTCACAAAGTTTTGCGATCACTGAATAAACATGTGGAAATTGGTGATACCCTCTGTTCCAAATGTGGCAAACGTATTTATAACAAAACCAGTCCAGAAAAAAAACAGCTTCTTCCTGATCCTGAACCATGCAGTTCTTCAATGTTGATGGACAATTCCGAACACTTTACATCAACTTTATCCATCGATGATTCTATTTCAACTATAATTGATGATCAATCACAATCAATAATGGTAGATCCAATTCTTGAATATACACAAATTGTAAAGGATGTGATTGAAATGCCGTTTTGTCGACCAATAATCAGCCGTCGTTACTGCTTCATTTGTTCATCAAAAAGTAATTTGAAAGATATCTCCATTGAAGCAAGATTACAAGTTTTTTTGAAGCGAAGAATTTTGGTGCCAAAAAGAAATCGGTGTTGCAAGCAACATTTAATGAATGGATGGCTTAATGAAGATGAAATCAACAATATCAAAATCGAGTCTGATAAATGTGAAATCGAACTATTTGATATGGCGAAATTTATGGACTTATTAGCATCCAGTTCTTTAAATATTAAAGACAAAATAAATAAGCGTTTGATGCCACAATGTCAGCTTTATGCTCTTACTGCTCATAGCTGGGAAGATATTGATCATTTACAAAGTCTTATGAAAAACACCAATAAACGATCGGTCATTCAAGCTATAGTGACATTTCTCTGCAAATTAAGGACCGGAAATGTTAATAAAGTTATTGCTGTATTTTCGGGTTTGGGTTCAGAAAGAAGGGTAGGATCCACTATTGATTCCGTGATAAAATCTTTTGAAGTAGATATTTTGCCATATCGATTTGGATATCAATCGATTACCAGAAATTTTCTCATCAACGAGAGAACATCACCTGTGGTGAAAAACTTATTGGATTGTCAAAATAATCTTATAATTATTTGTGATGGAACTTATAATTTATACCAAAAGAATTCATATTCTGGAAACAAGAAAACTACATTATGTAAGCTTTTCACCATATGCACTACCGATGGATTCATTATCGATGTTCCTGGCCCGTACAATGTAAATGAAAACAATGCAACTATCTTGAACGAGATACTCAACCAAAATGATGGTTTATCTGTGTTGCTACAGCCTGGTGATTATTTTGTTCTGGATAATGGATTCCGTGATGTGGTACCGATTCTAAAAAAACGTGGCTTCAATGTACTGATTCCCAATTTGGAAGAAAAAAACATAGAGCCAACCAATGATTCGAGATTGGTCACAAAAATCCGTTGGGTCGTCGAAGCTGTCCATACGGAGATTGGACAGAAATATAAACTACTACACAACCAGTTTGAAAATAAATCCTTACCAAGAATAGCAGCTTATTGTCGAATTGCTTTCTTTCTTCATAATGAATTTGGCCAAAAATTCAATTTTGATTCCGAAAACCAGCTTTCACATTCATATTTAAATGAGATTGAATCATAATTAGAAAAAAAACTGTCATCATTTTTTTTTTAATTAATCATAATCATAATTTTGTTAATATTATAATAATAAAATCAATGAAATAATAATTGAAATTAAGAATTTGAAAATTAAGTATCAATCAGATATCAATACAAAAATACAACCATCTTAATAATTCGTGTATACTGTGTGTATGTTGTGTGTTGTTTGTTTGTTTTTTGGTATGTTCATCTCGAATTTTTTCATTCATTTTATTTTTGAGATCTTTTCATTTTTTTTTTTTGTTTGTTTGAAAATAATTCAATAGATGAGATAAATTTTTCTTGTTTCTTTTTCGTCGTACAGTGTGTGTGTGTGGGTGTATGTGTTTATGGGTGTGATTGTTATTTGTAAAAATTATCAAATTTTTTTTTTCATTTATTTTGCTCACCCAATCAGGATGAGCGTATCATCATCATAATGAATTGTGAAGAAATGAGAAATATATATGTGTGGGAGTGTTAAATTTGCAAGAGCAGGAAGAGAAAAAAAATGAAAAATGAAATGAGAAAAAAAATTTGATACAAGATGTAAATGAGAGAGCAAGAAAGAGAGAGAGAGATGCCATTATAGTTGTTGGTTTTTTTTATTTTTGATGAATATATGTCTCTGTGTATGTGAATTGAATATTTATAAAAAAAACAATTTCCATTATTATGGTCATTCAAGTACAAATGAAAAAAAACAATGATGATGATGATGATGATATTTGAAATTCATGCTGCTTGATCATAGATATATATGAATTATGTGTGTAAGTATGGGTGTTGGCCCAATTAGGACTTGTCGAGTTTAAAATTGAGGTAAATTGTGAACAAAACAGAAGAAGAAGAAAAAAAAATATTTACAACATTAAACATAGAAAAATGAGAGAAAAAAATATATAAATGAAAGGGACAGTGGTGGAGGAAGAATGGGAAAAAATTTTTTTTTCTGTAATGGAATGTATTTTGTTGTCATTATCTAAATTATTATTATTATTATTATTGGCAGAGATTGGATCAATTGATTGATTGATTGATTAATTGAATAATAAAAACATTTACAAATGAAAAAAATTCATCAATTTCCATCAACATACAGAGAATTTTTTACACACGGCACACATAAACACATTCACATTCATACAAACATTCATTTTTTTTTCTTCGTTTCTATCTATTTATATATAGAGAGATAAAGGCACAAAATGTCCTTTAGCGCTAAGAATCATCATTATTTTTAAATATATATCACTATTATCAATTTATGATGATGAATGGCTATAAATTTTTTTTTCGGCTATGAAATATAAATACTTGTATTTTGTTTTTGTATTATGAGTAAATGTTTTGTGTTGTTGTTGATGTTGTTGTTATTGAATATTGATTAGATCGGAGTGTTAAACAATTCTTTCCAACGTGATTCAAAAAATGCACGTAATAAATGGCCAGCTTGACCGACTGGTGATTCATCTTCATTGAATGTAACACAATTGTCAAACATTAATCGTATGTCGGCAGCATAATCTTCTTTGGTTTTATAACTAAAAGAAAAAAAACGCGTGTGATGTTCATGAAAAATAATTTTTCATTAAATTCATCTAAAAACAACTTACCTATTATTTTGTAATTTATTTTTAATAAGTGTAAAATCCATTGGTTTTTTGATAATCTTACGATATGTTGGAAAATGTTTCGTATTAACTGGTTCCAAAAATGGCCAACTAGTTTCATGTTTCATAATTTCATCGGTAATTTGTTTACATAAAGCAATTTCATCATTCTTTATTGATGATGAATTGGTAGCCAAAGATTGTTGTTGTTGTTGTTCCATTGTTCCAGCCATATTATTACCATTGTTATTGGCATTTGAATTATTACTACATTCTTTTTCCATTGATTTTTTATTGCTCATTTTTTCATTTTTTTCAGATTTTTCTTTCTCTAAATGATGATCTTCATCCTTATCTTTATTGTCTTTAATTATCTTTTTCTTTGTCTTGTTTCTTTTTTGGTTTTCGTTCTTTTTTGTTGGCCGTTTCTTTTTCTCCTTTATCTTTGGCATTTCCATTCGACATTCGTTTACTACTGGATTCTCTTGTATTTGAATTATTTCCCATAATGTTTGAATCATGATTTCTATCATCATTTGCTGATGATGATTCTTTTGATGATGATTTTTTCGATGATTTAGAACTGGAATTTCGTTTATTCTTACGCATACACATATGACAAATCCATCTGCCTTTGATTTGTCTATATAAAATGATAAAAAAAAATTAATTAATTTATTTATTGATAAATCTAAAATGTTGCACTCACTTGTTGACAGGTGGATCAATACAGTTCGGATGAAATGCTTTGGCACAGGTGTCACAATTTAGTAGTTTGCCTTTTTTACCACAAACAATGCAAACCTTATCAATGGTATTCTATATTATCGTGAATGAACGAGAATAAAAACAAAAAGAAAAAAACAAAACGTTACCATCATTGATGTGTGAGTAAATCAGATTGCGAAAAATTACTTTATTTTGACAGTCATAGCAAAACCAGTCGCCTGCAGGAACAGTTTCCATCTTAGGCTTGAAACAATACATATGGTACCCTTTGTCGCATAAGTCACACAAAAGTAGCTGGGCTTCATTTTCACCCGAGCCACAAAATTGGCAACTCTATCAATCATCATCATTTAGTTTATTTTTATTTTTTTGGTTTCGATATGTTTTTTATATTGTTATCAATTTGTTTTGTTTTGTTTTTTTAGGGAATTGAAAGCAACGGTCGCAGACATCATTCACAATCATTTCATTCATTCAAAGCGATATATTGCAATTAATTAGCATTTTGTTTCAGAAAATTCAAGAAAAAAGAAAGAGAGAGAGAGAAAGAGACAAGAATGTTAAAAAAAAACTTTGCCTTATAATAAATAATTTAAAAAAGAAAGCTTTTTTTCGAAGCTAATTTTTTTTTGTTGTTGTTGTTTACATAAAAACATAAAACTTACCGCTCTCATTATGGATTTATCCCAAGCGATACAATTTTCAAGAAAATGTAGACCCATTGCAATCTGTGAACAACATTTGGCTTCACGTGCTGCATCACGCCAACGTATTAAACCAGCAGTAGCATTATCATCGTTTGCATATTCATTATAATCATCACCACCATTACCATTGTCGGTAGTGAATTGAAGAGCTTGATTGTTTTTGAAACCTAATGGTGGTTTTAGATAACGTCGTTCAATGGTTGCTTCAATTTCCAATAATTTTTCTTTCTGTACCCTTAACAAATCATAATCACCATTATTTTCAGTACTAATCACTAGTGTACAACCATTTGTACCATTCTCTTGAATAGAATCATTACTACAATCACTGTTTTCATTGTGATTATTATTATTTTTATGATTTTTTCGATTTTTACCATTTTTATTCGTTTTGGATGATTTATTTTGATTCAATTTGGATTTAAAATCTGCACTAGATAATTTATTGGATGGTTTCCAGTTACGAATCTGCATACTGCAGGATAGAATTTTTTCTTCAAATGCTTCAATCAATTCAAGTACTTGAAGATCTTTTCTCAAGGCCACTTCATGACAATAATTTTTACCCATACATGACCGATGTGGGCAACGATTTTCTGTTGGTGCACCAAATTCTCTCCAATCAGAAGCATCGCGATCATAATCACTAACATCTAGATTGGCTATAGAATTTCTACACGATATTGTTGCATAATTCAAATGTTTAATCAGATGTTTTTGTAAATTCTTTTCACGTAATGCATTCGAATGTAGCAATTCAATCATTGATTTAAGTTGAGCACCATCGGTAATACGCCACCATCCAAATTGATATTCACGTGGAACTTTACGTGGTGTTTCATATTGTAACACTTTCCATAATTGAATTCGTTTTTGTAATGTTGGACAAACAATTATGTCTGTTTCGATAACTTCACTATTGGGAAATTTAGTAATAGTAGCACTACGTGCAAATGATGATAATATTCGTAGTAAACAATCTTTGAGTATGGCACAATCGATATTCATTTCGGTCCTTTTGAATAGACAATCCAATGTATCTTGAGACATGAACGTTGTTAATGCTCTTTCCATTTCACTCATTGGTTCTTCTTTGATCTCAGCAATTTCTTCTTCTTCTTCATCATCATCTTCTTCTTCTTTTTTGTTTTCCTGATTCTGATCATCTTTTTCTTGTTCATTCGTTTCTTTTTCTTCTGCTGTTTCTTCATCATCTTTTTCTTCCACTGTTGTTGATTCATCAATGATCGGCGGCGGTTCAACTGATTGATCACATTCAAAATCAAGATCTAAATCAAACCATCTTACATCATCAACAGTTATATGGTCAATTTGTTGTGCATTGTTAACATCGATTTGTTCAGATTCAGAGAGCTCATCTTTCTTATCCATTTGATTGGTGGTTGTCATTTCATTTTCATTTGATTCGGTTTTGAGTGCATCATCTTTTTCCATTTTTGGTTCCATTTCTGGTTTAACCTGTTGACCATCAACAATTGGTTTTTTCTCATCATCAGTAGATGGTACATCTTTATAAGCATTATCTCGATCATCATTTTCTTCTTTTATAGACATTGTATCGGTTTGTTCGACATCATTATCACCATTCATTGATTGTTTATCCAATTCGGATTTGATTTCACCATCACCAGTGGTCAGATCTTCCATTGGTTCATCATTGATGGCATTTTTCAATGCATTTTCCATTTCAATTTCTTCCTCTGTCCAAACATTGTTGGCCAATTCTTCTGGTTCACCGGATTCCATGCCTTCGACAAAAACACCACCACAATTTGGTAAAACCCAATAAGTACGTCGATATCGATCCTGACCCAATGGGAACACACGATATGCATTTAAAGCTTTGTGCATTTTATTATTCATCTGATTGCATTGTTTGTTTAACCTTTCAATTTTTTTATCAATTTCTTCATTAGTCATATTTACATCGTCATCAAATTCGATTGGAGGTAAATTGATTGTCGTCACTGAATTGGATAAAGTAGCAGCACTGACATTTGTATTGCTTTCATCATTATCACTGATCACAGTGCTATTTTCGCCGGTTCCTGTTGTATTCTCACCGGTATTGGTAACATTGTTTTCACCACCATTTTCAGCCATTGTCGTTGCCGATTGATTCGTATTGGCATTATCTTTTTCCTGTTGTAATAACAATTGTTTGGCTTTCTCTTCTTCAATGATTCGTTCACGTCGCATTTTAACCAGGCGAAATTTTCGTATATCATTTTCAATACCCCATTTATCTTTTTTAAATACAGTAACACTTTCGATACTATCATCGATTTGTTTAACAATGGCCTGATTACATAATAGTTCATTACATAGAAAAACTAAAATGTCCAATTTGACAATAGCATCAAGAGCAATAAATGATATGCCACTACAAAGTCTTTCATGGATTTTGCATTCCACACGATTTGGTTCATCTTCTTCACGAACAGCATTACTGAAGGCCAAAAAATATAATCGTAAAATTTCCGTCACATTATGTTCAGTTACAGTGGCATCTTTTAGTTTTTGTCCCATCAAAGTTGTCATATTATTCGGCATACCAGGATCTTCGATAGCACAGATAACCAAATGATTTACGATAGACATTAATTCTTCTTCAGCTTCGCTATCCAAATTTAACAAGGCCATCATTAATGAATTTAACGTTGGCAAGCTATCAACATCGAATCCAATTGTTTCGCCAAAATTGTAAAGAAATTCATAGACCATTAATAAATCGGCGAATGCTTTACCAGTCAATTTTTGACCAGGTATCCGATTGAATATTGGTAAATTTTTATGATCTTTCAACATCATATCTTCGACCGGTTTTTTCAACTCCTTCAATAATTCTACCTCCAACACACGTTTTAATAGTTTCCGTTCTTGAAGTGCTACTTTTTCCGAACTAAGCTCTTCTTTTTTCGAATCGCGATCTTCAGATGATTTCAATTCATTCAATGCATGTATAAACATTTGATGTTGACTAACACGTTCATGTTCAATTTCGGCCGATATTTTTAATTGTTCTTGCTTCTGTAATTCCAAAAGCTTTTCCTGGTTTTCTTTTATCTGAAAACAAAAACCAATTTTATCCATATGAAAATCTTCAAACTATAGACCACTACTATTACTAACCTTTCGTAATTCTTCTTCTTCTTTTTCTTTTAATTCTCGTTGTTTTCGTTCAAGCTTTGTGGTAGGTAGAAACAAAAAAAAAATAAACCAGAAAATTAAACATTTTGAGCATTATAAATATAGAAGAAAAAAAATCAACACTTACTTCTTCTTGTTGTTTTTTTAATAATTTTTCATTTCTTGCTGTTTCATGTCGTTCAGTAGATTTACGTTTAGTACCTCTTATCGGTGCTGGTGTTACCATCGGATTCTGTATTGTTATCGTAACCGATGGTTCAAGTTCATTATTTTTAATATCATTATTTTGATGAACAACAGCTGCCGTTTTACTTCTAGTATTAAATCCTTTGATTGAATCATAAACATTTCTTGTACCACCACTATCACGAACACGTTTCTTTTTCTCTGGAATAATATGATTACTACTACTATTATTCTGATTTGATTGTGCAATCGTTTGCTGTGGAGGTACGGCTGTTATACTGGTAGCAGATAGATCCAAATTTCGTATCTTGCTCAATTCTTCCAGATGAACTTTCATCTGATTTTCACTCAATATGACCTGAAAGCAAACAGAAACAAAAAAAAAATTATATTCAAATCCCAATTGTTCATGAATTGTATTTTTTTTTCTTTAAAAAGACTTACATCACTTGGTAATTGTGCAATATTTGGAATGAATTGGCCAATGATTACATTGGGATCAAAGCTAAAATTTTCACGACTTAAATTGACCACATTATTTTTGCTTAAATACTATTGAACATCAAAGAAAAACAAAACAGAAAAATTATTTCGACAAAAAAAAACCTGAAAAACAGTACCTTTATTAAATCTTGATAGCTTTTTATTTTCTTTTTACATGGTGCAATATAAATAACATCACCTTCAATTGTTCCCGATTTA
Source organism: Dermatophagoides farinae (assembly GCF_024713945.1). Classification (NCBI taxonomy): domain Eukaryota; kingdom Metazoa; phylum Arthropoda; class Arachnida; order Sarcoptiformes; family Pyroglyphidae; genus Dermatophagoides; species Dermatophagoides farinae. Next base: position 1,242,664 of record NC_134686.1, on the reverse strand, counting down.
GAAAATCCCGTAATATAAGTGAAACGTTGAAATCTAGAATTTTTTTTAGAATTAGAAATGATTAAAATTAATTTAATTAAACTTACCCATGATTCAAAGAAATACGTAGCTGTTTATCGCTTGAATTCGATTTATGAGCAAATGAACTTTTATTCATCGAAGTGTTGCTACCACCGGATTGATCACCAATTAGATTCTTGGCCACAGCAGCAGGTAATGATGAAAGAAAATTGGCCTGCATTTGATCATTTAGCTCTTTTTGTAGCAATAAAGCCGGATCAACAAATTTCGATGATGATGATGATGATGAGGAAGCTGATGAATGTTTATTATTAACAATGTCATTACTATTTGCTGTTACTGCAGCTGCTGCTGCAGCCAATTCCATTGGATTCTTTAGATTGGCAAATAGATTTGCATTCAATAGATTTGGATTAAGTTTCTGTAGAATGCTAAACTGATTGACAGCATTATTGAATAATTGGTGATTAGCCAATTGACCACCACCAGCAAGTGCAGCCGCTGCCGCCAACGATAGAGCATTGAGACCAGGAAAATTCGGTATGATTCCATCATTCGCCGCAGGAGTATTAAACAAATTGAATGGATAAGTATTTTGATGAAAGGCACTGGTAGCTTGTTGATTGGTAGCTAATTTTGAATTAGCCAAACTATTTTGATGGGCATTGTGTGGTGGTGATAATGTAGGCGGACGGCCACGTTTTCGTGGCTGCTGCTGCTGTTGTTGTTGTTGTTGCTGAAGATGGGCTTGCTGTTGATTGAATGCAGCCAATAAATTACCGAAACCGGAAAAATCCGGTAACGGCAATGTTGGCGGCGTCTGCTGCTGCTGTAATAATGGCTGATGATGCGTTTGTGTTGGATGTGGCTGTGGATCGCCATATGCCATCAATGTTGATTTCGGTTTTCTTCCACGTTTCTTTTGTTGTTGTTGAGGCTGTTGATGTTGTTGTTGTTGTTGCGATAGCAGACTGTTATTGAATTGTAATTGTTGTTGAGAATTTTGTTGTTGCTGTAATTGGGCTAGATTTTTGACTAAATTCAGTGTATGAGAATCTGGTTGTTGTAATTGTTGTTGATGATGATGGTGTTGATGGTGAAGATGTAATTTATTATTATTGCTACCAAAATTGTTATGCTGCAATGATGAGACATTATTATTATTATTACTATTATTTGAAGACAATGACGATGACGATGTCGATGATGATGATGATGATGATTTTTTTACACATAAATTTAAAGGAATTGAAGAATCATCTTCATTGGAATTATTATTATTATTTTTATTACTATTATTGGCCGTTGTTTTTGTTGTCAATGCAATTGGCATTGGTGATTGTTTTGTTGATAGATTCATTATATTGTCAATTTTAATCAATTCTTTTATATTGTCACTGACAATTGTTTTTGTATTTGTTGTTGTTGTTGTTAATGTCGTAGTAGTTGTTGTTGTTGTTGATGATGATGAAGTTCCAATAGAATTTATATCATTACCAATAATAAAATTATTTAAATTTGATGAATTTGATAGAAATAATGAATTATTTTGATCCAAATTTGTTGTAGCAGTTAAATTATTATGTTGATGATGATGGTGTTGTTGTTGTTGTTGTTGATTTAATAACAATGCAGCCACAACTTGTATAGGTAATGATTCTAATATTGAATCTTCTTGTTGTTGTTGTTGTTGTAAAAGTAATTCTTGTTTTTTTGATTTTCTTTTATTACGACCACTGTTACTATTATTATTTATCAGTCCATCACTATTTTTATTATTACGATTGACTCGATTTTTCATTGAACTTCGGTTATTATTTCGTTGTTGTTGTTGTTGCTGGTGTTGTTTTTGTTTTCGTTGTGTTTTTCTTTTTGTAGATTTCTTTGTATCATTAATAATTGATAAATACTGATCATTTTGTACAGAATTCGGTCTGTAAAAGTAGAAGAAAAAAAAATTAATTTAAAAAAAATTTTACAAATTCAATTTACTTGTTATTATTTAAAAATGATGATGATGATGCTGATGATATTGGAAGAAAAAATTCGAATGTTTCATTATTATTATTATTAATATTCAAATTTGAATGATTTTGTAATGCATTCGATGATGATGCTAATGGTGTTGGTGATAATTCTTTCAATAAATGTTCATATAAAATTGAACGTTTTACTGATTGATGTGATGATGATGATGATGATGGTGATGGCGATAAAAATTTGGAAGTTGAATTATTATTATTCTTGTATGAAAAAGTGGAGGACGGCGATAATGTTGTAATTGGTTGTTGTTGTTGTGCTATATTATTGGTAAATAAATTCGTTGAACAATAATATGATGGTAATGGTAATGATGATGATGACAACAAAAACGAAGACGTTGTTGTTGTTGTTGTTATTGATGATGATAATGAGGGCGGAGGTTGTTGAATATTTTTCACTATTTCTGCTGTAGTTGTTGTTGTTGTTGTTGTTGTTATTGTTGATGTTATGGATGATGATGATGATGATGCTATTACATTTACAGCCAAATCATTTCCAACATCATCATCATCATCATTATTATTATTATTATTTGTAAAACTTGTGGTGGTAGTGCTGACTAGACTTGAATGATCTTTTTGTTGTCGTTGTCGTTGTTGTTGTTGTTGTGGTTTTCGTTGCTGATTATGATTATGATTGTGATGAAAACTTTGGTCTTGTGTTTTGATATTATTATTATTTATATGATTATCAAATGATGATGATGACGAAGAATCCGATGTCACAACAATATTTTGATTATAATGATTTTGTTGCTGTTGTTGTTCAATTATATCGGTGATATTTTCGGTAGCAGTGGTGGTGGTGGTGGTGGTGGTCGCCGCTTCACTCACATTGCCATCCAATACTGATTGGCCAAACACTTGAATGATTTTGATTGGAAAAAAATAAAATAAGAAAATAGAATTAATATATATATTTAGCTGATGATTACAGACAAACAAAAGACAAAAAAAAACAACAAAATGAAAAAACCAAGGAAAATGTTCGAATTTTTTTTTTTTTTGTTCTAATCTTCAAGTCCGTGCACAATCATCAACAACACTCACTTGGTGAAAAATTTTTTATTTTTATATTTTTGAATTATTTTTTTTCTGTTATTTTTGAATACAAAATTTTTTTGTTTTGTTTTATTTTTCCACAATTGTGTCCAAAACGATTCGAATTTGATGATATTCGAGATGTGATTCTGAGTGTTTGTCTGTGTGTGTGTGTGTGTGTATTGTTTATGTGTGTTGTGATGAAAGACGAATTTTTTTTTGTCGATTTCTAGATAGAAAGAGAGAGAGAGAAGGAAACTTTTGGATAATTTGAAAAGAATAATAGAAGTAGAAGAAAGACAAATAGACATAGAAAGAGTTATTAGTGAAAATGAAATTCTATTTGAAATATAAATGGATTTCAGGTAAAATTAATGGTGGTGACGGTGTGTATATTCACGTGTGAGTGTTTGGTATAGGAAATGATAAATCATATGGATGGATTCAAATCAATATTCTACTATGGGTTTTAATCAATCAGAACAAACAAAAAAAAAAAAACAAAATGGACACACACACACGAACATATACCGGTAAGATTTTTAATCAATAAATCAAATTACTTACCTTACATTAAAAAATATATGTCGACAAATGATGATAAATTGTACCAATTGTATCAATTTCAATCAATTTTAATCTATTTTATAACCAAGAAAAAAAAAGAATAAAGAAATTCATAAAATTAGACAAAAAAAAATATTCATTCAATGATGAAATATATAGAATATAGAATTTACAACAACAACAACAACAAAAAACGCTAGCACACTAATACACACACATATACAACATTTGAAACGTTGAAATTGCGTAAAACTCCTAGATAAATGAAATAAAGATGATTCATAAATGAAACTCAAAAAAAAAATGAAACACTTTTCACATACACACAATAATAATGAAATGATGATAATTATGATGATGATATATACTCTTCACATTCATATACACACACACACACACATAGAAATATAACTAATATAATAATAGGTGGTCTATCACAACAACAACAACAAACAACATGTATTTGGGACCACAAAACGCGCTCTCAGATCCAACAACAACAACAACAAACAAACAAACAACGACAATAACATCAGAAGAAATGTGAAGAAAAAAAAATAGATAGATAGAGAGAGAGAGAGGAAAGGGGAGGAAAGAATACTTTGAGTTTGTGAAATAGGGAAATAGAGGGATAGAGAGAGAGAAAAAAAAAGCAATAGGCTCATCATCATCATCATCAACGACAACATCCAGCAAGCAGCCATCATTGATTGAGCTAAACACACACACACACACACACACGCAAACATACAGATTTTTTTTTATTGAATGTATAAATAATGAAAAAAAAATCATAACATAAAAATGGCTCAATTGAAAGATGAAAAAAAAAAATTTTCTTAGGCTCCCATATTTGCCGCGAAAGAATTCTTCATATCCATCACACACACACACATTTTGCATACATATAAAATCATCATTATATATCCAAAAGATGAATAAAACCAAAGAATTGGCTAGAAATTTTGAATGAAAAATAAAAAATGAAACTCGATTGGAAAAATTGTTTTTTTTTTTTTTTGAAATCCAAAAAAAAACACATCTCATCATTGATATATACGATTAGATTTAAGAATGAAACAATTTCATCATCATCATCATCAATGTTGTTTTCTGTTGTTCTCGTTGAATCAAAATTGACATATGATTGACAAAGAGAAAAAATATTTTGTTTAAAAGGAAAAATCCCTATACATTATTACAATAAATGACAAACAAACAGATGAATGAATGAATGGATGGATATGATAAATATTTCGTCGTATAGTAAGATTGATATGATTTTTATTATTATGATGATGATGATAAGAAATATTTATCACTAATATGATGATGATGGTGAATGATACAAATTTTTTTTTCTTGTGATTTTTTTTTGGATTGAATCGATTGAAGAGAAATAAAAAAAATTTATTACAACCAATCAAGGTCGTCGTACGTATGTGTCTAATCACACACAAACACAGCAATCTTCGTCATCAGCAAGGTTTTTTTTCTGAATTAGTGAAAAGAATCCATGGCCATGTTTAATTGATGACATTGAACTTTGCCGGCTGTGTGATGATGATTATACACACACTTTTTTCACTCACTAAAACAACACGTGTAGATTTCTTATTAATAAAAAAAAGTAAATAACAGCGGCAAGACATTTAAATGTATCCAAAATATATATTTTTACATTTTGATATGAATCAGTAGGAATTACACAAAAACAGATCCAGAAAAAGAAAACAAAAAGTATCTGGATCTTGACAAATCAAACAACAACAACAACAATAACAAAAGAAATGAGCAGCTTGATCAAGATATAAGAGATGAATTGACGAACGAAAAAAAAAATGAGAAAGAATCAATGTTTTGAGTGTGTGTATGTATAGTATGTATTTGGATTTCATTTTGATTTTTTTTCATCATCATCATCATCATCTAGCAAATGTTGAATCATACTACATACATACATTAATGCTACTATGAAATGAGACATACACACACACACATAATATGAATATAGACACTGTGTGTGTGTGTGTCTGTAAAAGAATGAAATAAAATTGTTTTATGGATAGAGGATAGTAGGATGATGATGATGATGATGATGATGAAAAGACGAAAGAAGTACATACAGAAAAGAAAAATAGAAAAAAAAATCCAAACCCAAACACGATGATGATGATGATGATAAAAAGTTGAGCGCCCGATTCACAATACAAACACACACACACACCAACCAAACCAAACAAATGAATGAAACAAGATGAGAGTGTGAGAGAGAGAGAGAGAGAGAGAGAAAAGGACCAAAATGAAACACAAAACAAAATAACGAAAAAGAAAAAAAAATTGGAACTGAACACCACTGAATGAATTGAATGAATTGAACGACCAAATAGTGAAAAAAAAACCGATCAACGAATAACAACAACAACAACAGGACATTTGGTTCAGTAAAAAAAAAAAAAAAAAATATGAAAGAAAGAAAGAAAGAAAAGTTCATGTATCTTTGAAATGCTGTTGTTGTTGTTGTTGTTATTATTATTATTGTTGGTTGGTATGTCAGGCTGTGTGTGTGTTCAGTGGTGTTTTTTTTTTATTATTCGGGTGATGGTATTGGTATATAATGGTAATATGTTATTTTTTTTGGTCGTCATCATCATCATCATCATCATAGTGGTGGTGGTAGTAGGTTTTTTTTCATTTCTTTCTCTCTCTCTCTCTCCAATTTGGTCTGGTTTTTTTTCTGATGATGAAGAAAATTGCAATACCGGAGAAATAGAGAGAGAGAGAGAGAGAGATGGATAGATAGATCCAACTGAATAAAATGGTGGTTAGAGAAGCAAAGCATTGTATGTTGTGTGTGTGTGAATTTTCTTTTTTCTTTTTTTTGTTTTGTTTTGTTCATTCGTTCAAGTCAGTATCATCATCATCATCATCATCATCAAAAGTAATAGCAAGTTTCTGATGTATATAATATATATAAATGTTTGTGTGTGTGTGTGTAAATGATGGTATGTGATGTTTATTTGACATGATGATGAGAATAAAGAAAACAAGAAAAAAGAAAGAAGAATATAAGGGAATTTAAAAATTGAGACTTTTAACCATTCACATAATTGATAATAGAATAAAGAATCAGAATTTAAAATACACACACACATACACATACAGAATAATCAACTGATATGATGATGATGATGATGAGAATTTATTCTTTCAATATTGAACACGTATTCAATTATCAAATCAAATAACGGATAAATGTGGATAGATGATGTGTAACGGTGTTATCTTTAAAATAAAAATCACAATGATTACTATTATATAATAACACAAATAATGAATCGAATCCGACGATGACGACGATGAAAAAGTTTAAATGAACAAAAAACAAACACACACACACGTAATATAGACAGAAAATTGAATAAATCAATGAATCAATCAATCAAACAAACAAACAACAATCTGATAGACATACACACACACACACAAACATTTTTTTTATCCAATTTAAAAACAATTCAATACACACACACTGAATGTCCGACACATTATGAATGATGCTGAATTGAATTTTTTTTTTTTTTTGAATAAAAAAAAACAACAACAACAACATAGGTATTTTAATGTCTGACTTTGTGTGTGTGTATGTCGAATTTTCGTAGAGAACAATATAATCATCATCATCATCATTGATGATGATGATGAACAACATTCAAAATAAAAATAAAAAAAAAATTCAAAAAGAGAAGGAAAACATTGAATGATGAAATGGTCGAATGATGTTGATCATCATCATCATCATCATCATCATCATGATCGTCATCAACAAGAAGAAAAAAACCGGATTATGATGATGATGATGGTTATAGCAAAATATATAAGTTGAGTGCGCGTTCATGTTCCCAAAAAGAAATAACAAAAAAAAAAAAAAAAATTTTCACTTTGTTTGTATCCATGGATATAAGTAAATTCACAACAACAACAAAATGAAACGACATGTTTAAAATAAAATAGATTGTTGTAGTAGCATCAATAGAGCAGAATATCATCATCATCATCATCGTCATTACTCAAATAGTTAATGTTGATGATGATGATGATGATGGTGGATAAATTCGTTGGAAACAAACAAACAATAATCATCGATTTAACAATAGTCAAACCATATTACATAGAGAGAGAGAGATTTTTTTTTCTACTGGAAAGCTTTGTTCTAGATTCTAGGCTAAATTACAAACAAAAAAAAACCCAACAATCTTTAATCCAGAAAAAGATTTCTTTTTTTTCGTAATTAAATAATGAATGGATGGATAATCTTCCGCATAACGGGCAAATGATTTTCAGAATAAAAAACAAATTTCGAGAACAATTAATCCATCGTACAAGAAAAAAAAGTTAATAATGAATATTCTACGTGAGTTCAATAACATACCACATAACCACAGAACACAGAGAAACACCGGTAAAGATGTCACGTGTAAAGAGAAATATAACGTTAAACAAAACAAAAAAAATCTTTTTTATGAACATCCAGAAATAAATTTTTTTTTATGATGAGATTCCAATGAATCAACTTGAATCATTTCATTCGTGTCAATATAAAAAATAAAACAAAGGAATTGATGGCAAAATAGTCTATAATTAACTGAATGAATGAGATTCTGTATATGGAACTATGGAATTTTTTTTCCACTATTTGGTCATGATTCATATAGTGGAAAAAAAATCACCAAAATACATCTACTACAATCGAACACACACACACACATACAACACAGAATGGCCAGAATCTCAAATTCAAAAGAAGGGGTTCATCAGCTATATGTGTGTGTGTGTGTAAGTGATCCATTATTATAAAAACAAAACAAAAAAAAAACCCCAACAACCAACCAATTCCAAATTCGACTCAATTCTTTTTTCTACCAACTTTTAACTGATGACGAAGAATAATAATAATAATAATAAAGACAAAAGAAAACAAACAAAAAAAGAGATCTGAAAAGCCAAAAAAAAATTCTCATTTTTTTTTCATCATCAAAGATGAAATTTGGAACAACCAAAATGTATGTGTGTGTTGTTGGAAGACCATATTCAAGTTCTCATGAACATCACCAGATTTTTTTTTCTTTAGTTTTTGGTGGTGGTCCTTTCTGATTCTGTTGTGATTTGTATTGCTGTGGATCGATTGAAACTTTTATTTCATCATCATCATCATCATCATCATTATGGTACACACACGCACATACATTCTTTTTTTTGATATTAAAAAAAACACATACACACAGAAAGATTGACTGAGTTTGCTTGTTTGTTATTATTTTTTTCGGTTATTCCCCAATTGAAACGTCATTCGAAATAGAGAAAAAAAATAAAACACACACACACACACAAAAAAAATTGGAAAAAATCCTGGAACAAGTATCCACATCATCATCATAGGAATAAATTTGAAACAGAATCTTTGGATAGATTGGAATCTTCTTGGGAAAAAATCATCAATATCAAACCATAATCATATGTAATAGGAAATTCTTGAGAATTTTTTTTCCATTTTTTTCGACTGAATCAAATTAAATTATCATACCATATCTAATATATAGAAAACAAAAAAAAAACAAAGAAACTTACCTTTACTTGGACAGTGAAAATGCACCGGAACATTATTTACATTAATTGAAGAAAAAAAATTTGACACATTCCTAATGTATAAATACAAGCCAGATCAAAGAATGATTTTGAATATATAAATGATGAATGATGTTGATGATGAGTAAATTGTATAAGAAAATTATCAAAAAAAAAAACGAAGAAGAAAAAGATTATCTTATGATGACAATTTTTGACGTGGATGGAATTATCAAACACATACACACACAAAACAAAAATTCACTGATGACTGATGTAATCATACATGTCAAAAAATAATGTGCGATGATTACAAAAATATATACAAAGCCGGCAATATACAAAAAAAAAACAAAAAAATTCGAATTCTTAGTCAACACACACACACAACGTTGTTGATCACATTGATTTTTTGTTGATGTCGGTTTTATTCTTTCAATCAAAAAAATCTTGGAACACCTGAAATGAATCGAATGAATTGAGAAAAGAAAATCTTTGATCTTGAAAAATTATTGCAGTGATATACACACACACAGGCCAATCAAATATAAACCTTTCGTTTGTTTTTTTTATATTTGTCACTTTGATGTTGAAAGAATCGCCATTTAACACAAAACAACAACAACAACAACACAAAGAAAAAAAAATCGAATTGAGGATGATGATGATTGGTGATGGTGATGGTGATGGTGATGATGATGATGATGATGAAAAAGATTTTTCACATTCTCACTCTATTTCAATTCATTTTTCTTCCATCATTCTGTATTTGTGCGTGTGTGTGTGAATTTGTTCTAACTTTTTTTTTCTCTACAGCTCACTCACACACACACACACACACAAAACTTTGCTTCTTTATATTATCAAATCATCATCATCATTTTTTTTCACTCTCCTCCTCCTCCACACACACATTTTTTTATTTTTTTTTTTAATGTATGGCGCGCATTTATAAGACCCGAACTAGCTTATCGTCACGATTATTTCAATAGTTTTTTTGTTGTTGTTGTTGTTGGTTTGGTTTGGTTTGTATTGTCTCACAGAAAGAGGGAGAGGAATAAAGAGAAGCAAAAAAGTTTGAATGATTTGTATGTTGTAAGAACGAGAACGAGAGAGACCCTCTGATGAAATTATGTGAATCAAATCCACATATACCCCTCATCCTCTTTGTCTCTCCATTGAGACTCACCCTCTTATCGTAGACAATCAAAAAAAAAAAAAAAAAAAAAAATAGAAAAATTATTGTCATTGTTGTAGTGGTATTGATCATTAATTGAAGAATTTCTACAATTCAGAGGGTGAATATTCTATAGCTGGTGAATGTTCTCTTGTTGTTGTTCAGAAAAAAAAGGTAGTAGTATTGTGAGGATAAAAGGGTATCGTATTCGGTTTTTTTATCGCCTACAACGAAGATGTTCTGGTTCTGGTTACATTTCCATCATCATCATCATCATCATCATTGATGATAATAATAATAATAATAATAATAATTTCAGGCGTTGTATTTTAACAAAAGAACATTTTGATGATGATGATGATGATGATGAAAGGAAAAAAAAATATCCCTAGAATAAATTCGTTTCCTCCTCATCGTCAACATCCTCCTCTTTCAAACTCTTAATTCTGAATTGTTCCACTACCTTTTCTTGGTTGTTTGTTGTATCCATTCAAAATTTTTTTTTTTTTTTTTTGATTGTTATACACGAAAACGTAATACAAATACAAATGTGTGAATGTGACAACAACAACAACAACAAGGCATAGGAATAATTCCATAAAATGGAAATGGATTTATGAAGAAGAAAAAAAAAGCAAAGATTTATTTTAAAAAATTCTCGAGATGATGGATGTCCATCATCAGTATTATGACCACACCTTGTTGAGCTAAAAAAAAACACGTGCAAAAAATTTTGTCAATTCAAATTAGGGTTACCAAGGTGACCGGATTTTACAATTTTCATGTCATTTTTTTTTAGTCAATTATAAGTTCAATGAAATCTGGTTTTCATATATGAGAAAAAGGGTTCAAGGTTATATGTCCTAGGAGAATTGGTTTTTTTCAAATCAATAACAAAAACAAATTCTGATTCTGATGAATAATAAGAATCAGAATATTCAATGACAGACAATTTAGATATGGAGTCAATGATCTCGTTATGCATATGCACAAATCATTCGCCATGATAAAATGATATAAATTTTTTTTTGTCTTAAAAATAAAAGACTATAATCGATAGTATCGATTATAGTCTTCATCCTTATGGCGCGAATGTTGTGTGTGTGTGTGTGTGTGTATGTGTTGTTTTGTGTCGTCATTGATTGAGTCAATTTCATCACTTTCGAATTTTCGTTTAGCTTTCTTCATTTTTTTTCATCATCATTCGAGTATTTCATCATCTGACTATTCAGATTTTCGATATTTAAAGCTTGTTCATTTATTTTAATTTGATTTTCATATTAGGCACAAAAAAATGAGTGATTTTTTCAAGCCTTCAAATTTTGATGCTCCCGATGAATCGGGTAATGTTGCTGGTCATGGTACAAAAAAGATCGAAAATCAATTAGATCAAAATATTGTTCACGTATCATGTTCACAGATTGCCCGTTTAACACGTAAAGAAGATGGGCTAGTTCTGCATCGACAAAAAGTCCATACTGTTGTTGTCATTGGTGTCGTGCAAAGCGTTGAAGAAGTTACGACCAAAAATGTTTATGTCATCGATGATTATACACCGGGTGGTCCAATCGAAGTTCAATACTGGAAAAATACTGCTGAAGGTTTGTAATTGTAAAATTTGACGTGAAAAATAATGATCATTTTGTGTAATTCATTTAGGTCCCGGTGGATCAATGCGAATTTCGTTGGTACCACCGACCGTTTTAGAACGAACCTACATTCGTGTGACCGGAAAAGTTTCCTATAGTGAACAAAAACCATTTGTTGTTGCTTTCCGTGTGGACGCAATCAAGGATCCGAATGAAATTCCAGAACATTTTCTTCAAGTCATTAATGATTCATTGTTTTTGGAAAAACGTAAAAATGTTACTGTCAATGCAAAAAACAAAGGAGCTATGGCTGGACCATCAAACGTAAATCAAATTGGTGGCAATAATACTTCCAACAATAATAATGGTGGTTATACTCAACTTCAACGTGGAGTGTTGAATATTCTGTCCAAACATAAGGATTCACCATCTGGTTTAAAACGTATTGAAATTCATAACTATATGACTGGTGTCAATCCTTCACAAATTGATGATGCCATTCAATTCTTGGTAAATGAAGGTCATATCTTCAGTACAGTCGATGAAAATACTTTTAAAGCTACTTTTTTCTAAAAATTTTCCCAAAAAAATTTGAATTCAATAAAAATTTCAATTAATTTTAAATATAATCGATACTATCGATTTTTTTGTTGTTGTTGAAAGCACGTGAGTTGATTGATGATCCAATGAATTTGTAGAATTTTATATTCATTTCAAAGATTTAGAAAAAAGATGGTTGATCTTCAACAATTCAGTGATTATGTTTATCGTTATCCTGATGTTCAAAGTATTGATCAAACATTAAAAGTACTGGAAATTCGTATACAATCGATCGTTTCAGATGAAATCAATTTCGATATCATTGGTTTGAAACCATTTTTTGCTAATACAATACGGCAATTAATTTTGAATGAAATTCCTACGATGGCCATCGAAGATGTTTATTTTCAGAAAAACACTTCCACTTTTTTCAATTGTGATTACATTTCCCAACGTTTAGCATTGATTCCAATCGATGCTAATCCAAATGATTTTAAATTTCGAAATAAAAACCAATCGGAACGATTGAATACGAATAATTGTATTGTGATGAATTTGAATAGAAAAAATACTGGCACACAACCAATCAAAATATATGCCGATGAAATTGTATGGGAACCGATTGGAACAAGACAAAATCTATTATCACCGATTAAATTACTGTATCCAAAAATACCAATCATGTATCTGAAACCAGATGAAGAAATTGTTTGTCGTTTACATTGTGTTAAAGGTCGTGGTTTAGATCACATGAAATTCAGTCCAGGATTTGCTCGTTATTTTTTTCATTCACAAATCACTATAAAAGATGGAGAAAATCTTTCCAATGAAACAGTTGAACGAATAAAATCATCTTTTCCGGCTGGTGTAATTGAAACGAAAATCCGACCAAATGGTCAAATTATACCGGTTGTTGTTAATGAACGCCTGGATCATCATACAAGAAGTTTTAAAAATTATGATGATGTAGCCAAAGCTGTCCAGGTGAAATATTATCGTGATCATTTGATTTTTATTGTTGAAACTTATGGCGTAAAAGATCCGGCCGAAATGTTTATTAATGCATTGGATATATTCAAATATAAAATTGAAATATGGAAAGAACGTATTCAAAAAGTTAAATCTGAACCTGAAAAAAAATAATCGAAAAATGACACCGTTAGTTCCTGATTATTATTTGATTTTTTTTCAAATTGGTAAATTTTCCATAAATTGAGAATGATTAAAATTTTCAGCATTTGTTTTTTTGAATGCATCGTCGACTTTTCTGACTGTCCTGATTCATTTATGTCAAAATAGATGAATACAAATTTCATCATCACTGCTTTTTTCAGTATTAAGAGAGAGAGAGAGAGAGAGAGCAACTATTTATTCATTCAATCTTGTCATTCAATCAGTTTACGCGCTTTTTTTTATTCAATTTCATCAATCAATCATCGAAATCATGTCCAGCAAAAAGAAACAACAAAAAGGTAATGCTATTTGTATCATCATATCATATTGATCATTATATTGATATCTTTTTATTAATTCAAATAGCCATGGCTCCAGATTCGGATGAAGAATCACCAAATTCATTGAAATTGAGTAACAATCGTTACCTAACCGTTTCGGACTTTAAGAATAAAGTACGTGTTGATATACGTGAATATTATCGCAATGAAGATGGTGAACGAAAACCAGGAAAAAAAGGCATCAGTTTATCGATGGAAGAATGGAAAAAAATTGTATCCAATATGGATATGATTAAAAAAATGATTAAAGATCAAGGTGATTCAGGTTCTGAATGAATGAATCTAATTTATAAATTACATCATTGTTTAATGAATCATTATCATTACATTAATAAAAAAAAAATGAAAATCGTTTAATAAAAGTCTAAATTTAAAGATATAAGCTGGCTGCAAAAACAATATCACGTTTTATTAATTTGATTGCTTCAGAGAATTTATTTTCCAAATCAGTATTGCCAATCACTTTTGATGCCTGACACATTTGTCTTAATAATTCTTCCAAACGTCGCATACAACGTATTATTGAACCTTCGAATGCATCGGTCATTTTACATATTTCTGAAAATGACTTTCCTTTTGTCCATGAATAAATAACATCCATTAGATTTGGTCGAAATTTTTCTATGTAAACTTTTTCATCGATTTCTAATTTGGTTTCCTTTGAAACGGTTGCAATTTTTTTAGCCAATTCTTGCATTGTTTTCAATGGTTTCGATAATTCTTCACCCAATTTAGGTCGAACATCTGTTTTTTCTTCGAAAACCATACAGCTTAATAATGCGGCAATCTGATATACATTTAAATCATTGAATAATCCATGGAATAACATTTCGGTCAATAATAATTCATCGCCACTGTAACAAACAAAACAAAACAAAAAAGAAATGGAAAATTGATGAATAAACAAATCATCAGTGAATCATCATATAATACAAACCTAGTAATTTCACAGGCAACACGTCCTTTAATCTCGATGACATCTGCCGATGTACAATAGCCTAAACGACGCAGTACACGTTTACGGCATTTCAATTCATCCATCTGTAATAAACTTCTAGTTTTTTTCATCATTTCTTTGGTTTGTTTCATTTTATGTACAATATCCATTTTTCGTTCATATTGTTTAACACTTTCTTGGTTGATTTGTTTATATTCACGTAGTTTTTTTTCACACAATTCAATTCGTTTGACAATGTTGAGAAAATCATTATCTTTGATTTTCATATCCACCAATGGATCCAACAAAGGAATGTTTCCACTGAAACGTTTTTTAATTTCTTTTATAGATTTCAAAACCGATTGGCGGCTATCATAACTACGTAAATCTTGTGGTACAAATGCACGTGCTGCACTGATATTTGTAATGTTCGATAATCGTAATGATACAATTTTCATTTCACATTTTTCCACACTACTTGGTGGCAATATTGTTTCACTAATTGGATCAATTGTTTTATCCACTGGTAGCAGAACATCGATTTGATATGTCAATTCTTGTTTATCATTTCGTTTTCTATCCATTGGTGGTGGTTTATTATAATTAATCAATACACCCCAATCCATATCGATATTATCATTGTTAACGATTTTCAATAAACGTCCACTATTTAAAAATGGTAAAATATATCTTGGTGTTGTGATGAAAACCAGAAATTCTTTGGTCAATTCAGTAATCTGATTTTTTGTTTTAACATAATCACCAATACATTCTTCATTTTCAATTTTGATGTTACTTTGTTCTTTTAGTTTTTTGTATTCTAAATGTGGCAGAAATGAGAAAAAATTTTAAAATTAAAAAAAAATCCAAAATCAATTAAAACTTACTTTCATGCAGCTTAGGATATTCAAGATATTGTTGAAATTGGAAAAAGCTATGCTCAAGCATGTATTCAGGATTTACTTCTTCAACACGTAACAGATTTAGGACCATGTTGTATGTCAAATGAAAAGCTGAGTTCAGTGGATCAGGTTTACCACAAATCATTTCTTTACCAACAGCTGGATTAACTTTTTCATCCACACGAAGTATAACTATGCCACGTTCATCAAGGCCACGACGGCCAGCACGGCCACTCATTTGAATGTATTCGCCTGAAGTTAGAAATCGAAAATTTGTACCATCAAATTTTCGTACACTTGTGAACACAACCGTTCTAGCCGGCATATTCAAACCCATGGCAAAAGTTTCGGTGGCAAACAATGCTTTTATAAGACCTTCGCCGAATAAAATTTCAATCGTTTCTTTGATCAATGGTAAAAGACCACTGTGATGGATGCCAACACCACGTTTAAGAAGTGGTAATATTTGCTGTACTTGTGGTAATTTTTTATCATCATCACCAAGTACATCGATTGCATTATTAAATACTTCTTCGACTAATGCTTTTTCTTCGGCAGAATTGAAATCCAATTTAAGATTGCTAATTTGAAGTGCATAAACTTCACATTCTTTACGGCTAAAACTAAATAGAATAACTGGTGCCAGATTTCGTTCCATGATTGTACGGATAACTGTGATACAACTTTGATCACCACCTTTGGATGATGAATTTTCAACAGAAGAATTTTGCAATACATTCATAGCTAGATTGAAATTATCTTCACGAAAATTATTTTGTTCATCCAATACCAAATGAAGTCCATCACCACCAGCTGGATAGATATAATGTTGTAAAGGTGTTGGACGAAAATCTGTATAGACAACATGACAACTTTGATGATGTAGATGAGCTATCCATTCGGCAAATTGTCTTGCATTCGGTATAGTAGCGGATAGGAAAACATAATGCACAGTGTCGGGCAAAAGAATAATGGTCTCTTCCCAGATAACACCACGTTCACGGTCACGCATATAATGAATTTCATCGAAAATTACCCATCCAACTTCACGCATAATTTCACTGCCACGAAATAACATTAAACGAAGAATTTCTGTAGTCATAATCAAACAAGTGGCATTCGGATTGATTGTCACATCGCCAGTGATTAATCCAACGTCTTCAAATTCTTCTTGAAATTCACGATATTTTTGATTACTCAATGCTTTGATTGGTGTTGTGTAGATAACACGTTGTTTGTTTTGGAATGAAGATGCAATGGCATATTCAGCAACAACCGTTTTACCAGCGGAAGTGTGTGCCGAAACCAAAACACTTTGATTATTTTCAATACAAAGGATTGCTTCTTTTTGAAATGAATCCAATGTGAATTTATATGATTTAGCCGGTTTATAATTAGGATTTTCACTTTGATCTCGAAGAGGCACATATTCCAAATCGTCAGGTATGATCACTTCATGTACACACGATCCTTGTGTTTCTATTTCATGAATTGCGACACGAGCAGTAAAAGTTCCATAATCTTGACCCAAATTTTCATCATCATCATCATCTTTATCATCATGTGTTTTGGTCAATTCATCTACCATTGAAGTGATTAGAAGATTATCATCATTACCTTTTTTACGTTTCACATCGTTGATTAATTTATCGATCAAACCGTTGTCAACATCTTCGTCGATGGTCATCAATTCTTTTTCACCATTATCATTACCACTATTTTTGCCATTACTTTCTTCAATAACATTGGCTTTTCGTTTATTATTATTATCATTGGATTTTGGATCCAAATCAAAAACATCAAATAAATCCATTTCGAATTTTTTTTAGAAAAAAAAACAACACGTGAGTTGAGCTTATATTGCTTGGAATCTATTTATACCTTAATGAATCGCAAACTGTTTCAATAGTGTATTGTGTGTATCGAAAACAAATTTTTTTTTTTTAATATTCCATAAAAATAACAATTTTCAAGTTTGAACAATTTCATTTACATGAAAAAAGAATATATTGAATTTCAAATGAAATTAAATTAAATCAATCAATACTATGAAATAATAATCCAAACAAACGAAAAAAAATCATGGTCGAATTAGCGGGCAATTCAGAATCATATGGAATCATTTCACATGGTTTCAACAATTGGATATTCATAGGACCCGGCATTATAATTTTTTCGCTTATAGGTTAGTAGAGAGAGTAAATTTCATTTTATTTTATCATTTTTATTTATAAGTAGAAAAAAAAACAAAAACATTCGAAAATCATTCATTCATTCATCATCATGGATTTTCGAATGTTTTTGTATTTTATCAATAATTTTTTCAATTTCATCATCATAATTTTCATCCATAATTGATTCTTTTATCATTTGTTTTTCAATCGTATCAGCAATGATTGTTTCAGATTCATTCATTATTTTATATAAATTTTCAATTTGTTCATCATCTTTTTCACGTGGTGTTTTCAAATCATTCATTTGTTGTATAAATTCCAATGATTCATATTCATTATGATCATCGAATGGCATGAATAAATTTTCCAATAAATTACCTAATGTAAAATTTCCTGGCTGTACAAATGCGCCAATTCTAAGATCATTATTATTAATTTTATTTCTTGTCTTCATCATATTATTACGTTGTTGTTGTTGTTGCTGTTGTTGTTGTTGTTGTTTTTGTCGCCGAATGTTCATCAGGTTTTTAGCCACGAATTTTTTTGGCAATTTTTGTTTACGAAATTCCATAATTTTTTTGAAATTTTTTTTCTAATTATTCCGCTGGTATATAAAGCAATTGTTTTTTTTTCTTATTGATTGTTAATCGATGAGATTAATTCAATTTTTACTAATTACAATTTCATTCCTTTCGTTTTCTATTTTTTTTGGCGGATCAACATTTTAAATTTTACAGCATCAGCAGCAGCAGCAGTAGTAGACTATAGTTCATTGCATGGATGCTGACATATGACGATAAAAACTTGTCAGTTTAGTTCTCTCTCTGTCTCTGTGTGTGTATTGTGCACATTTTTCATCTAATTATCATTATCACATTTTTAATGGTGGCTTTAACCACCACCACCATCATCATCAGCTTGTCGATAAAATGTCCACATCAACCTGTTTTTTTTTTTGGTTTGATGAAGTCTGTTTGGTGGTGTATCTATGATGATGATGATGGTGGCAACCAACCTCTCTCTCTCATACACACACACAAAAAAAAACAAATCATCAACAGTGATAAAGTTTGGTTTGATTGTTGTCTATTTTTTTTCATGGTTAATTCCAAATCTCTAAAATACTCCTATTGATTCCGTTCGATTTTTGTGTGTGTGTGTGTGTGTCTGGATAACATAACACGTGTCACTAATCATCATCATCATCATCATTGATTGATTTATTATTTTGTGATCTGAAATTTAATTGATTTCGTTCGAAAACAAAACAAGAAAAAAAATGTATTGGATATTATTGGTGTTGATTCCGGTGTTAATCATCGGTTAGATCTATTTTATTATCAATTTATTAATCGATTGAAATTAATTTTTCTGTTGTTTTTTTTCTTTCTCATTAATCCAGGATTTTTTGTCTATAAATTGGTACAAAATTTAAAGGACAAAGAAAAACGTCGTGAAGAGAAGAAGAAAAAAAAGATGGAAAAAACGACTAAAAAAGTTAAATAGAAAATAGAAACAGAATTTGGCCCATTCTGTTTTGTGGTTAATTCCGATTGTTGTTCCGGTTTTTCATTAAGTTTCTATACAATTGCAACCAATTCTTGAATATTCACATTTGCACACGAACACATTCGAACGTTTTATGGATGAAATTTGAATAAATTCTATTTTGAATCATTATCATTGACAAATTGACAAATTAATTTTTTTCTTGTATCAAAATAATCAATCTATTTATATGTATATATTAAAAATTAAAACTTGATGATTTAGGCATTTTTAATCGATCATCACCCGTTATTACGTTGGTGGTAGGTGGTGGCTGTTATTGATTGTCCATTATGTATGAAATCATCATCAATTAAATGTTCAAATGGCCAATTATCTTGTACAATTTGTTCATTTAATATTCGATATTTTTTCATTGATTTTATACGAAATTTCATCCGGATCCAAGGTAATAAATAATTTGCCATTAATCCATACCAAAAATATCGTTCCAATATGAATGACAATATAAAATTTAATAAACAAATGAATAAAATTGTTAGCCGAAAATCGAATGGTAATGGTATGAATTGCAAAAAATCGATAAACCATTCCGGTGCAATCAATGACATCAATAATGATAATGAAAAATTGATTAAAACCATACAAATGTAGATTTCTGGTGGTAATGAAAATCATTTGAAATTAAATGAGGGAAATAAAAAAACAACAAACATTTAACTTACTGTTTGAAAAAAAATCCTAAACGATATGGTGGTCCTGGTGCAAACACAATAGCAGCAATAACATAAGACATTGTATTTGCTGAAAAAATTGCATATGCAATCTGATTATGTACTGGTTGTTCAATAATATCTTCACTTATCACCGGTACATAAAATGGTTGTGTAATCAGATATGTTCTTATTAGATAATAGATAAAAACTTGACCAATAATAAATGAATATAGCGACATTTGTTGAATAAAACTCAATAAATTTCGTATAGGCATTCGTTGTGAAAGTTTTGGATATGGATGTGTTGTAGCAAATACCATTGGTGGTAAAATATTCATTATAACATCAACAAATACATATGTACCATCGGATGGTCGAAATCCATGCCAGAATAATATTAATGCTGCACCCAATAAAATAAAACAATATGCACTTTGATATTTAAATGTACCAAAAACACTGACTAATGTACAGCGGCCTTCTTTGATCAATGATGGTACACAGGAAATATCTTTATTTTTATACGTGAATGGTGATGCTACTGATGCTTCGGCCACTGATAATGCTATTCCAGCATCAGCAGCACGTAATGCACCACAATCATTGGCACCATCACCACACATTCCAACATTATGATCCTGTTTTCGTAGAATTGTAATCAAACTTTTTTTCTGATCCGGTGTCATACGAGCAAAAATTGTTCCTTTATGAATAATACGATCAATCAATGATGGTTTCGAATTTCTAATGACATTATATGATTCACCATCGATGGCTATATGATAATTGAATTTTTGTTCATTAATTTCATTGGCTTCTACATCATCATCATTATTATTCATGATCATAAAATCAGGATATTTTACATAATCATAATGGATGGAAATTTGATTCGGTAATAATTTGTTGGTGATTGCCTTCACTCGGATAATAGCATCACATTTATTGACCATATTACATTCTTGTGCAACGGCCAATGCTGTCAAAATATTATCACCAGTGGCCATTACACAACGAATATTGGCATCCATCAATTCTTTAATGATATCTTCGGATGATGGTTTAAGTTTATTTTTAAATAAATAGAATCCATTAAATGTCATATCACTTTCTAGTAAACTACGGCTCATTTCAAGACATTCATCCATATCCATAGTGTCTATGATTTTCGATGCAGTTGCTAGTACACGAAATCCTTGGCTAGTATATTGTTCAAGAATTTCATTAAAATTCTCCGGTAATGTTTCTGGTATGCAAAATAATTTCAACACTTCAGGTGCACCTTTTACAATTGCCATTAAACGATTTTCTTTCACATCTTTAATGATGACCAACATTCTTTGTAGAAATGATTCAAATGGATATTGTTTCATTATACCGATTAATTGATAATTTGTACCGGAAAATGTATTGGTTACAATACGTTCAGGAATTTTTCCAAATGTTTTATTCAAATCATCCATATCTTGTACAAATGTCCATTCACTAGCTGAAAATAGTTTCAAATCAAGATCATCACCTTCAATGTTGCCTTTATATTCAACCAATGAATGGCATGATGCCATTGTTTTGACAATAATACTATCGGCTGGTAAACATTTCATATCAATGAGTATTGATTGAAATTTTCTATTCAAAATCGGTACAATTCCTGCAAAATCGATTGTATCTTCTGTTAGTGTGCCAGTTTTATCGAAACACATTGTATCAATTTCACCGGCACAAGCAATCGCCTGTGAATTCAAACAGAATATTCCTTTCTTTTTCAATCGTCGTTGTGCATGTACATTAACGCTGGTCAATACGGCCGGTAAAACCGGTGGTATTAAAAATGTACCAACATCCAATACAATGATCATGATACTGGTGGTGGCAAAATCAAATCGACTTAATGCATAATAAGTGTAAATAAACGATGGGATACCAATCAAAAACACAAATATAATGGACATTTTGATCATTTGTCGTTTGATGTTGTTATTCATTTGCATTGGATATAGAATGCTTCTAGCCAATTCTCCTTTTGTGGTTGAAAATCCAGTACGTACTACAACGGCCATTACATCGATATTTTCTTTACTATAAACATTTAATAATTTTGTTCCGGAAAATAAAGTGTTACTTTTATGTATTGATGATGAATATATTGATGTTGGATTATCAACAAGTGGAACTTTTGGCACTGGAAGACTTTCACCAGTTAACATACTTTCATCCATAATACATGAACCAGTCATTAGTACTGCATCACATTCCATCATATAATGAATGTTTGATGAATGTTTTGGCAAAACAATTACATCACCGGGTATTAATTCTGTGGAATTTTTCTGCACCGATATTGAATCACGAATCACAGTGACCATTGATGTTGAATGTACTTTTTTTCTCAATGCTATTGATTGCTAAATAGAATAGGGGGAATGTTGAATTTTGAAATCAAAAAAAAAAACGTTTTTTTAACAAACCTTACGTGTTTGCCATACATGCATTGCAACGGACACAGTGGACAATATAAATATGCAGGCAGCAAATTGATAATAATCTTGAATTAACCAAACACAAATGATGAAAAATTGATACAGATAAAATGGTCCAGTAATCTACAACGGACAAACAAAATAGATTCTGATAATGATAATAAATTTCAATTTTCAAACCTCATTAAATGTTAAACGCCAAATGGGCAACACTTCAATATCGATGGAATTACGTCCAAATAAATTCAATTTTTTTGCCGCTTCCGTTGATGATGCACCTTCCACTTGGCTATAAAGAACACTACATTTTTCTTGATCAAGACCTTTTAGTTTTTTAAAATGTTCATATTCATCTGTCCATATGTATTTGATTTTTTTATGCATAAAATAACGATATGATAAATTTGGCATCACATGCATTTGTTCCACAAATTCATCGCCATATTTATCCTGTTGAGAGATAGTGAAAAAAAATGAATTTTTTTTCTTCATCATATACACAAACCACAAACATACTTTTAGCACAAGAATCTGTGCTTTATCTAATGAACATCGTTTTTTAGTCAATCGTATCCTAATGGCCGGTTTCAATAACATCAATATGGCAATTAATCCACCGGACGCAAAAACAGCCATACCAATGATGATTGTTTTCCATAATGAATTGGTGAATCCTTGCAATTGTAGTTCATCTTCTTCACCAACATTCATTCGATCATGGTGTTGTTGTTGTTGTTGATCGATTCCACGTTTGGAATCCAACATGTTTTTTTATTCAATGAATTTGTCGAGATAAACGAAAAAAAAAATCAAAATTCTAAATCATTTAGATTATGGGTGACAAAAAAAGAAAAAGAAAAAGAAAAATAAAACGAAACATTCGCGAAACTATGCCATAGTTTTCATATCATCAATATGATTATGAACAAAATACAATAAACAACTAAAGAAGTAAAAAAAAAAATCATCACCATCAAGCTAAACAAACAGATCAAAACATACAATTCAAAACTTTTATAATCATATCATTTGATTGATTTAGATTGAATGATGACATTCCAGTCCATACTAATCAGTGCTTGTCTTTCGGTCACGTCGGATGCCATCAAACAAACAAAAAAATAAAAACGAGACGTAATCAACATGAAGACCAATTTTTTTTTGACAATCAACCAACAATATGATATGATATGATGATCGTTTAACGTCATTGTAATTTCATCGGATTTTTATTCACAAGGGAAGAAAAAATGAAACAAAATCATTGATAAGATTATAATTGATTGATTGATTGATTCAAAACGAATATGATACATCGATATGAAAATGTTGTGGTCCAACCAGACCCCTTTTTCTACATTTGGATTCGACCTAGATATTTTTCAAGATGATAATTATTCAAGATTCAGGATATTCAAGGATAATATACATTCGTAATAATTAATTTAATTAAAAATTTTTCGTAATTAAAATGTACAAAGTATCAATTCATTCGAAAAATTCTTTTTAACAGATTTGATCGCCATCTATGAATAAATTATCAAAACATTTTTGCACTAGTTTATATGAACGGTTATGAAACGTGGTTTTTTTCTGTTTTTTCTTTTCACAACACACACGATTCGATTGGCTTGTGTTTTTCACGGTGGCAGCAACTTCCTTTTCTTCTCACTGTGTGTGCTAGTGTGCAGTGTTTTTTTTTTGGTGTTTTTCATTGAAATTTTTTGTATTTTTTCATCAGAATCAGAATATTCCAAAATGGGTGCATACAAATATATGCAAGAAATATGGCGACACAAACAATCTGATGTTATGCGATTTTTGCTTCGTGTACGTACCTGGCAATATCGTCAATTGAATGTCATAACTCGATGTCCAAGACCAACACGTACGGAGAAAGCTCGCCGACTTGGCTATAAAGCTAAACAAGGTTATCTTATTTATCGTGTTCGTGTTCGACGTGGTGGCCGAAAACGCCAAGTTCCAAAAGGTATTTGTAATTATTATTGTATCATTATTTCCATTAATTTAAAAATTTTGAATCGAATTCTAGGTGCCACATATGGCAAACCAAAGAACCATGGTGTCAATGAATTGAAACCGAAACGAAATTTGCAAGCCATTGCTGAAGAACGTGTTGGCCGTCGTGTTGCTCATGCTTTGCGAATTTTAGGATCCTATTGGGTTGGACAGGATTCTACTTTTAAATTTTTTGAGGTAAATTTTAAAAGCATTGTCATCACTATTTAATGACAAAAACAAAAATTTCCATTTTCGTAGATCATTTGTATTGATCCTTTCCACAAGGCTATCCGTCGTGATCCAAAGATCAATTGGATCTGTAACGCTGTACATAAACATCGTGAATTACGTGGTTTGACTAGTTCAGGCAAAAAACATCGTGGCCTACGTGGTTCTGGACATGGTTATTCCAAACTAATTGGTGGATCACGACGTGGAAATTGGCGCAGACGAAACACATTACAGCTACGCCGAAAACGATAGAATCGATATATTGGTTTTTTCAAAAAAAAAAAATGTAAATCTCTATTCGATTTATCAATCCTCCCCAAAAAAAAATTTTGAAATAAAATTTATTTGGACACAATTTTTTATTTGTGAAAAAAAATTTCATTTTTATTTCCAAAACAATTCAATATTGTCACTTGTACATCAATCAGATTCAAAATTTACCAAATTTTGAAAAACTTACCTTTTTTGGGAGGGGGCATGCCAAAAAACAACCCTTCGAATCCATAAACATCGTGGCCATAATGATCATCATCATCCTGGTGTTCAAAAGAATCAATGAAATAGAAATGGAATATATATATAGAGATTAATTGAAATAAATGATTGAAAAAAAAAACATTCCAACATTGAAATGAAAAAAAAGGAATTGGGATTGAATGAAGTGATGGTGAATTGTGGTGGTGGTGATGGTGGTGTTGGATAGAAAAAGCTGATGGTCTTTACCTAAGCACAACAACAACAACAACAATAATTCACTGTCCTGGCCATCTATTTTTAAGATAAAATTTTTTTTCACTGATCGATGCTTGTTTGAAATTAAATATAATCGATAAATATGAATTTTCTTTTTTTTTTTGTTTGAAAACTTTATTATCAATGATGACATATCCATAGGTGTGTGTGTGTGTGTGTGAAATTGTTGACAATTATTGTAGGTAGTATATATGTGTGTGTGTCTGTTATGTATGTCTGGTCAGTGTTTATTTGTTTGTTTGAAATGTTTGGTCAGCAAAAAAAAATGAATCAATCAATCAATCGGCTACTAAATTATCAATTATTACATGATGATGATTAATAATAATATAAATATAAATAATAAATTAAAAATTGAGATTTAATTGATTAAAAAGTGATAATAAAAACCTGTGTGTTTTACACAAAATTCAATGTTCTGCTTATATGTAATGTGTTAATATCGATAATGTGTATAATAATCTTTTGGATTTTTCTTTCTTATTTCGATAAAAAAAAACAAACTAAATTTTGGCCTTGGAAAATTTGTATTTTATTCAAGTTTTTTTTTACGATCATCATCATAATAGTAAGAAATAGATGAGAGAGAGAATGAGAATATCAATTTCAAATGATAGAATTTTTATATAGAGAAAAAAAAATCAATGAAAAATGAATAAGAAAATCAAAATGAAACTTATGAGGAAGAAGAAGAAGAAGAAAAAGGAAAAAAAAGTGGAATTGGATTGAATATATTTTTTTGTTTGTATTTGAATGAAGTCGACATTTAAAAAATGAAAAAAAAAAACAAAACAGGGCTCATTTTCGTTTATTCTGGCACTATTCTGTTGAATGGAATATAAACTGTGTGTGTGGGATATATTGGGAACGATTTTTGTTTGTTTGTTTGAAAACATTGACCAGATAAATGAATCGATGATAATAATAATAATAATAAAAAGTTCTGCTGATTCTGATGGTTTGAGATGCGCATTAACAATCATTTAATATATGTGTGTTTGCTTGTGAATGGTTTATGAAAAAAAAATGATGCTGTGTTGAAACTTTGATTTTTTTTTTTGCTTTTCTAATCATCAATACATTCATATTCATCAATAATCAATCAATTAATCTTCATCTTCGGTAATTTATACGATATATATCTGGATTATATTTGCTTTAAAATACGATATCGATACCTATATTATTTAATATATTTACACACGCGAGTAGGTACACAGAAGATCAACACACACATTTTTAAGATCGAATCATCGATTGAGAGATATATTAGAAAGATCATTATCATTCATTAGATTATATAACATTTTGAATACGTGGATACTGTTTTTCTGTTCTGATTTTTTTTTGTTCACTATATTTTATCATCATCATCATCATCTTGTGGCCTGTCCTGTATATCTTGTCCTTATAATTTTTATTTTTATTTTTTTTAACTGTACGAATGAAAATAGAAAGAAAGATAAACCCTAGAAAAAAAAGAATGCAACGAATAAAGAAAATGATTATTTTTGAATATTATTTTAAGCTTGAAACTAAAAAATTTTTTTTTTTTTTTGCAATTTATATACCAAACATAAATTTGTCAGGCAAAAATTTTGAACAAAAAATTTTTTTGAAAAAAAATGAAAAAATATAACTTACCCGTGTGAGATTTGAATTTTTTTATTTTTTTTTGGCGAAAAATTAAATGTCGACAATGGATGATTTTTTCTGTTTTGTTTTTTTTAGTAATGAAAATTTCGAATTATATATTCAACGTCGTCCACCGTAATTACCACCACCATAATTACTGCCATAACCACCTATATATAACATTTGTTTTTTTTTGTCATCATCATCAGCATCATAAGTCAAACGATTGATAAGGATTTAGAAAATACTTACCACCATATGGTCCTTGACCTCTATGGCTATAATTGGCATTACGGATTGGACCACCGGCACCACCACCACCATAATTGTTTCCATAACCAGAATTTCCATAATCAGAACTCCAGCCACCTTGACCTTGATTCCAACCACCTTGGCCTTGTTGGCCATAATTATTCTGTCCATAACCGCCACCATAACCATCTACAATTTATAGAATTTGATTTTAATTAATTTTTCATTTTTAATCTGAATAAAGCTTACATCCACTTTGGCCGTAACCGCCATTGTATCCTCCACCATAATTTCCAGGACCAGATTCCCAGACTGGTGCATTTCCACGCGTGCCACCTCCAGCACGGTTCACATTTCGTGCTTCAGTTTTACGTTTCATCGTATCCATCTCTTGTCTGGACAATGCTTTTTTCACTTCAGTTCGTTTGCCTTTGATAACATGATGTCGTTTCACTATTTATAGAAAAGAAAAAAAATTTTTTTTTTATCAATCATAAATCAATAAAAAACATGATTTTTAAAATTAGAAACAAAAACATACAAACTATTTTATCAACAGGATCATAATCATCAAATTCGACAAACGCAAAACCACGTTTTTTGCCAGTTTCTTTGTCTGTTACAATGTTAACATTGACAACATTGCCAAATTCTTCAAAATATTCACGAAGATCATTCTCTTCAACTTCTTCTTTGAGACCACCAAGAAAAATTTTCTTCACCGTTGCTTGAGAATCAGGTTTACCTGAATCTTCACGTGGTACGGCTCGTTTTGGTTCAACTTCACGACCATCCACTTTATGTGGTCGAGCTTTTTGTGCTTGATCAACCATCGATGATTTTGAATATGTAATGAAACCAAAACCACGTGATCGTTTTGATTGTGGATCACGCATCACAACACAATCAACAATTTCACCCCATTGTTGAAAATGATTTTTCAATGTATCTTCAGTGGTTTTATAATCCAAACCACCGATGAATAATTTTCGAAATTGTTCAGGTTCATCTTCACCACCATCATCATCTTGGCTATAATCATTATTTCCATCATCACCACCATTATCATCATTACCATTATTCTGATTAGTAGAATCCATCGGTTGTTCTTCTTCTTCTGTTTGTTGATTAAACGATTGATTTTGTTCAGAATTTTCATTCTGTTCTTGTTGTTGTTGTTGTTGCTGCTGTTCTTGTGGTTGTTGTTGTTGTTGTTGCTGTTGAGCATCATCACCATAACCATTTGATTGCTATATTCATTCAATATATATGGAATTTAATGAGAAAAAAATTTCCATATAACAAAGCAAAAAAAAAATCATCAACTTACCTCAACTTTAATATCAACATCGGCCATTTTTAATCAATATTTGAAAATTATACTTTTTGAAAACAAATTTATTACAAATGGAAAGATTTGAAAAAACAAAATAACCAAAAAAAAAAAGAAAAAAAATGAAACGCAACACCAATGCAAATTGAACGTATGCTGCAATGAATATGGTGAGCACACACACACACACACACACAAAGAGCGAAACAAAGACAAAAAAAAATTGAGCAAGCAGCCAAAAACACACACCATCAACCAAAAGAATATAATTTGGAGCTACCACACACACACACACACACACGCCGACAAAATGGCAGCTAGTTCAATTTTCTATTTTTTTTTTTTTGTTAGACCCGCCCACTTTATCCACTACAAAAAAAAATAATCCACCACTATAGTGACATCTATTGTCGATATTTTTAAAAAAAATTGCCCTTTTTATTTTTTTTTGTTTTAAAATTTAAATCATCATCATCATCATCAATAATCATCGAATATATAAAAAAAAATGAAATAATTTTCGATTATTACATCATTCCTTCGGATGAACGAATATCATCAATTTTTAGAATCATTTTCACCAATTGTGTGGCCAAACTAATTTGTTGTTTTTTGCTATTCAATGTTTCGATTATATTTTGAACTTTCATATCTGTATGTGTATATAAATAAATAAAAATGTGGGTTAGTCTTAAAAATTAAACACATGAAAATGTAAAAATGAAATAAACAAAAAAATATTACCATTAGTTCCTTTTTGAATGCAATCAATACCCAATTGTGGTTTGGATTCTTTTACTTGTCGTGCTTTCACTTCGGCCACAGTTTCTATTGGTGAAAGGCCACTATTTTCAGCCAAAGCTAATGGTATTGATTCCAATGCATCGGCAAATGATCTGAATGCATATTGTTCCAATGATGTGATCTTGTCAGCTTCTGCCGATACAGCCAATGCACAGGATATTTCAGCAGCACCACCACCATAAACGATTCGATTATCTTTGATAAGATTTCGTACAACACAAAGAGCATCATGCATTGAACGTTTAGCTTCTTCCACAATCATTTTGTTACCACCACGAATAAAAATCGTTACAGCTTTGGTATTTGGACATTGTTCAATGACCAACATTTTATCACGTGTAGTACCGAAAGATAATTCACGTACGATGCCAGCTTTACCAAGTTTTTCTGGAGTTAATTCCTCAAAACGTGGAACAATTCTACCACCGGTTGCAATAGCAATTAATTCAATTTCGGGGCCACCGACCCAACGAACAGCAGGCAATTCTTTTTGCAACAATAGATGATTAGCTTCATCGTCGAAGCCCCATTGGCAGATGACCAGATTTGCTCCAGCATCTTTAACACGTTGGACAATTTCTTCAAATTTTTCAATTTCATATTTTCGTAGATTACGATAATCTTCAACCGATTGTACATCCAACTTATGTTTGGTTTTTGGCTTTGGTGGTTCAAACGGACACGTTAATATGGCCAGTTTTACATCTTTCAATTCATTAGGCATTTGTGGATGGCTAAAATTCTTATCGACAATAACACCGTTGACCAAAATTGAATCTTCAAGTCTTCCACCAGGTTTGCCTTCAACTTTAATCAAATCGAATGAGACATCTTTTCGTTCAAGATCGGCAACCGAAATTACAGCATTCACTGCTATTTCGGCAAATTTCCGTAAACAACGATTGACAATCTTTGAACTTAATGTTGTTGTAGCAGTTTCGATTAATGGTTCCAAATTATTCTGATTGATCGGGAAACTTTCACAGATTTTATCCAGATGTTCCAATGCATGACGTGCAGCCAATTCAAAACCATCGGCAATACGAATTGGATGAATACCACGATCAAGTAATTGTTCAGCTTGTTCTAATAAAGCTCCAGCCAATACAACAACACCAGTAGTACCATCACCAATTTCATCGTCTTGTGATTGAGAAAGTTCAACCAATAATTTGGCAATTTGATGTTCAACATCCATCATTTTAAGTATTGTTGCACCATCATTAGTGATGGTAACATCGCCATCAGCTGAGACCATAATTTTATCCAGACCTTTCGGTCCAAGCGATGTTCGTAATATTTTAGCTACACTAATACCAGCCAAAATATGGCTCTACGGATCGAATAAAATTGAAAATTAAAATTAGTTTTGTAATGAAAAAAAAATGCGAATAAGAATCATTTTATATTTACCTTGATAGCTTCAGTACCGGTCAATCGTTTTTGTCGATCTTGATCTTTAAGAATAAAGAATGGCCTACCAAATTCATCAAAAGCTAAAGTTCCTACGCTAGCCATTTTTTTCGTTTGTTTGTTTGTTCAAGAATTAAACGATTAATTTGAAAAATTAAAAATTAAAATTGTGGGCAAAATCCAAAAAAAAAAAAGTTTACACATTCAATGATCACTACACATACACACACCACTGAACAATGAAAACGAAAGCATGCTTCAAAAAGGCGTGATTATATCGATTGTATCGTAATTTCACCGAATGCTATCGATTTGGTTGTTCATCATCATCGACACGATTGTGCCATCTACATTCTGTCATTACAATTAATGAAATTCGAACCCCACAAAAAAACAAAACAAAAAAATCAACATTAAATTAAATCAATGATCCAGAATTCCAACAAATAAATTTATCAAAAAAAAAAGAAAAAACATGATAATGAATTCAAGTCAGAATAATTTCTACATCACTAAATTGAATCGTAAATGAAAATGGGTACCAAACTACAACGACAATGACAACAATAACGAACAACAACAAAATAAAAGAAATTCCATTTGGAACCTGTGAAGACAAAGTTATATATCTCATTATAATGCTAATTGACTGATGCTAATGTCCAATTATATCATCATCATCATCATCATCATTTATTATCATATCATTTTCATTACCAATTCTTATTCTATTTATATATAGGATCAAGGAATTTTCGAAATGACAATGATTTGATTATTTTGTATGACAATGATTATCATCATAATATCAAAAGATTCTGATCTGAAAGAATAGAAGTGATTTGTAGAATTGTAAATTTCAAATTTAAGATATACAATTGAATATCTCTCTCTTCTCAACTTTAATCATGAATTGCATCGTCGTCGTCGTTGTTGTTGTTGTTGTTGTCTTTCGCACAGAATATTTTTCAAGTACAAAAATTCCATGTCTCATGTGTGCGCGCACGCATCGCCTATCCTATATAGAATCATCACCTGAATCATGAAGAATTTTTTTCTTCTACAGTTGCTAGCTGAGAATTCATTCATTCCATTTTTCGTTGATATAAAACACCAAGTGAATCTAGTATTTGGCGCGATTCTTCGTGTAAATCGCATCGCGTAACAATCATCATCATCAACGATCCAAGACAAATAAAAGAAAAAAAAATTCAACGTGAAAAATTATCTTCTTTATCATGATATGATGTTATTTTTTTTTTTTTTGTTCCACTCTGATTATGAATGTTGTTGAAAAAAAAATGATTTTGTTTATCGTTTGACAGTGACATGAAATATTATTATTTTTTTTTGTCTCTGCAAAAAAATGAAGAATTTTCAAAAATTTGGATTCGCTTCGTTGCTGTTTTGTGTTCCTAGCTATCTGGTGACAATGTGAATGATGCAAATGATGTAATGTCAACATCTTTCGTTTGTTTGCAATGAAAAAAAAACCTCGACTATGTCTGCATTGACATTATTAAAATAAAATAAAATAAAAAAAATTAATTTGCATTTGAATCATATCGTTCGTCTGATTCTTTTTTTTTTCTTACTACGTTCCAATGCTGATATCACGTCATCATCATTGTTGTTTGTTTGTTTGTTCGTGTGTGTGTGTTTGACATAATAAAATTCTTTCGTGTATTTTACATCGAAGAATGTGAAAATTATCAACTCAAAAAAAAAAATTTCTTCAGGAATAAAGATCGACAGACAGAATTTTTTTTTCTTTCTTTCTTCTTCATCGATTCTGGAAACTTTGTCGCCATCATTGAGAAACTTTTCCTTCTTCTGTTGGTAAAATTTCAACCGAAATTTTAATCCCATTCAAAGTTTTTTTTGCGTGTGTTTTCGGGTTTATTCTAATGAAATGAACAGGGAAAAAAATCCTTTTTTTCATGTTTGTTTTTCTTCGGTCTTTTGTTTCATAGAAAAAAAATGGAACACAATCGTTTTTTTCTTCTTTGGATTCATTTCCGTATTCGATTATTATTATTGTTCGATTCCATGTTGAAAAATTTTTAAATGAAAGAATTCTCGAGGCTTTGATGAGTTTTTTTTTTATTTGTTGAATTGAAGAATTTCGTTTACGAATCCAAATTCAGTCTAAACAAAACGAGAAGAATTTTTTAGAATCAAGAATATAGTGAAAAAAAAATTTGAATTTTACGTGACCGAAATATTTTTCACAATCTTCTTCAGCTGATGAACGATTTTGTGATGGTGTGAATCGATATTCATTTTGGCTTCAAATTTTATCAACAACAACAAAACTTTACACACGAACAACACTCGATCATTGATCAATCTCTTGTCGGTGATCATCATACAAATAATCAGACCAAAAAAAAAATCGGACGACGAATCCAATCATCATCATCATCGTCATCATTATTGATCGTTGCCGGCAAATCAAAATCCATCAATTTCACAGTTCTATTAATATATGATGATGATGATTCTTGATTTATTCTCCATCATATCGTCGTGTCTGTATGTAAACAAATTTCATTGCTCATTTCATATTCTAAACGCTCAATATAAATCATCATCATCATAATAATCATTATTATCATCATCATCATCATCATCATCTGAATAATTTAGTGCACGAATAAATAGAGAAAAATATTAGTAACGAATCCAAAGAAAACAAAAAGAAAAATCGAATCGAATCGAACATTTACATAATCCATCATCATCATCATCATCATAATCATAATTTTTATTATCGATAGTATCGATACGATTCGTTCATTCTTTATTTCTTATTTATAAATTTTTTTTGTTTCTGTGTGTGTGATTTCTTTTTTTTTTTTTTTTGTTTTGTTTAAATTCATAATCAAAAAAATCATTATTGAAGACAAAAAAAAATGGCCAAAAATATGGATGATACAGATGAAACTGATGATCATCATCATGATCTTTGTCATCGTCATCATTCGAAGATTCATTCGATTGTAATTATCGTTATTCCATTGTTATTATTATTTGTAAATAATGTTACGTGTGTGATGATTCAACAACAACAACAACAACAACAACAATCGTTAAATTTAACTTCAACAACAATGATAACAACAACAGATTTATCAATATTCAATACATCCACCGTTGTTGTTGTTGTTGATGTTGGACAACAACAACAACCACCGTCATCATCATCATCATCATCATCTACCGCTAGTATTCAATCAAGTATGTAAATTTTTTTTTTACATTCCAATTTTGAAAATTCATGGAATATTTTTTTTTTTTTTGAATTTCATTCCATTATTTGTTCTTTTGATTATCATTAGTTTCCATTTGATTGGATATTTGTATTTCCAATACGAATGTCGAATATATTCGTTTGTTTTTTGCTGCCCTCCCAAAAAAAAAAAAAATTCTGTCTCATTCGTCACTAGACAATTCTCTATGTGAATACAATGGTTTTGTTGTCGTTTTTTTTTCATTTTATTTCATTTTATTTTTATTTATTATCATGATTATGTATTCAAAATACGGGAAAAGAATTTTTTTTTATTCTTCTTCGTTTGTCATTCAATTCTCAATTCTTTTTTTTTAAAACTAAATAATTCAATGAATTGAATGAATAGGGGAATAATTCTGTACGAATATTCTTGTCTATAGACAGAAACAAAAAAAAATTAAGCCATTATCATTTAAAATTAAATTTCTCTACATCAAAGAGAGACTGACTGACTGAATAGAATACTGGAATTTGTTTCGCTAAACAAATTAAAATAAATGTTTTTTTTTTTTGGTTCCATCTCTCTTCAAAGTGCTGGAGTATATTGGTCGTAAATTCAATATTTGAAAAGCGAATATAATATATATTGAATTCTGGTGTAGATCCAACAACAATCTCAAATGGCGGTTTTCGTTGTTGTTTTTTTTGTTTTGCTTTGATCATCATTGTCACTGCTGTTGTTGAATTTTTTTTCGTTTCGTTTCGTTTCGTTTTTGTTTTTTGTTTTGCTATTTACATGTGATTATCATAATCAAGTTTTCCATGTGTGTGTGTATATGCTGTTGGAATTTTGCCTTTAGCATTTTATTTTTTCTGATTCAAAACTTTTTTTACAATTGCACAATTGGTTTTAATTTCATTTCATTCCGTTTTGTTTTTTATTTCACTTTCATTTTTATTCTTGAGAATTCATATATTCACACCAACTTATTACAGAGAAAAGTTTTTTTTTTTTGCACTTCTGTTTTTTGTGTTCAGTGTGTGTATGTGATTCAGCTATAATGAGATTGAGAGAGAGAATATTTTTCATCCATCCATTTAAATCAAATTGTATTTGAAAATTCAATTCTTGTTCGTTCGTTCGTTCGTTCAAGAATTTGGAACTTTTTTTTTATTCTTCTTTAGGGCTTGATTTGTTTTGAGCTTGTTCTCTGTTGGCTGTGTGTTTGTGTGTGTGTATGTGTGTATGATGGCCATCATTTTAAAATTTCACATCTTCATTTACACAGTAAACAGTTCATTTTTCGGTCAATTTTTCTTAGTTCAACTGGTAAAAAAAAATTGAAGAATAATTTAAATAAGAAAATGAAGAAAAAAAAAGTTTTCAGATTCTTTCGTTAGAATTGATTCATTTTCATTTGATATTTTTATTCCTCATAGTCATCATCATATTTCATATCTTAATTGGTTAATGTGTGCTATGTGTGTGTGTGTGTGTGTTTAGTGTATAAATGATTTCAAGACTTTAGGCCAAATTCTTCACAGAATAAAAAAGACATGACAGACACTCTAATTGGGTTTGTGTCTGTGTGTGTGTTTTCTCTCTATTTTCTCTGATTGAGGTTCACATTTTGCTGAGCTGTTCATTTTTTTATGTTGTTTCATTCTCAAGATTCTTTTTTTTTTTTTTGCCTATTCCATTCCAACTTTGTTGGCTTTGTTGGATTTGCCCAGAAAAAAAAAATGACGAGCAAAATAAAAAAAAAATTATTGCACACTACCGGTTTCATTTGCAATGAAAAATTTCATTGGCGATAATTTCTTTTACATAGATTCTTGATGAAGAAAAAAAACAGAATAAGAAGAAGAAAACACATATGGAACCAGAAAAAAATAGATCCATTTCTCTTATTCAATTCCATCTGATGAATTTTGTCTTTTTTTCCATCACACACACAAAATTTCATTTCCATTACATCCAAAATATTTTTTTTTGTCATTTATAGTGGATTAAAATTATTTATTGATGCGAAAAATCATTCACACATTATCATCGTGTGGATGATGTGGATGATGATGATGCTTTTGTGATTCCATTTCAAATTTTTCTTTTTCTTTTCCATTCCATATTGTATATAACAGTCTTCTTCTTGTCGTTTATGCTTTTCAGTTCATTGCTTATTTCCATACAGACAGATATTAGTGTGTGTGTGTGAAGAATACATTTAGATATATCACATCTAATTATGATAATTATGTTTTAATACAATATCAACATCAACATTGTTGAAATTATTTTTTTTCGCGTGTGTGTATGTGTGTGTGTGTGTGTGTTTGGTTGAATGAATGGATGGAATAAAAATTGTCGTGCAAAAATAACGACAATCTACGTGTGTGTGTGTGACTGTTGCCCGTATAGAGAATATTCTCGATATGATGATCGAGAGAGAGAGAGAGAGAGACTGATGCCTGTTTCGATTCTCATGTACATTTGTATCGCCCGTATATAATATATATATACCGGTGATTATCATGATTATTTTGACCATTATGTGGCTTGTTTTTCTCTTTTAGTTTTTTTTCGTGTTTTTTTTTGATGAGATAATGATTACGTCCATATTATTGGCTGGATAAGTAATAAATTATTCTGTATGTATTTAGAATGAGAGAATACGAAAATTTGACGTTTGATTTTTTTTGTTTTGTTTTATTTTGTTTGCGTTCCAATGATTGTTTCAATGGTGGTGGTGATCATTGATTGAAATTGTCACGAAATAGCATTATTGTGTGTGTGTGTGTATCATGGAAAATCATGTGAACAAAAAAAATGGCACGCGCACCAATTTTTTTTTGTTGTTTAGTGATTCAAATGTGATTCGAGGGAATTGCTAAATTCTCATCCAAATCATGTAGATGTTGCTACCCAGAATCTACGAATATCGGCCAAAAACGAAAACTATTTGTTTTCATTTCATTCAACTACCATTCTTCGGTTTTTTTGTTTGTTTGTTTGGATTCCTTTTTTTGTCTTGAAGAAATGAATGAACGAAAAAAAACTAGAAGGAAAAAACCAGTTCTCCGGGTTTGGATGTCATTTTGTTGTTGTTGTTGTTGTTGTTTTTTGTTCACGATCACAAAATTTTTTTTTGTTGTGTATGTCGATATCTTTTTTTTCTTATCTGACTGGGCATTAATTTAAATTTTAAAATAAATACATTCTTTATACAGAATCTGGTGGTGGTGGTGGTGGTGGTAGTGGTGGAAAGAATAGAATTTCTGGGCCCAACAACCAGAAATTCATCATCATCATCATCGTATAGTCCATTGATTCAATGTGATTCATTGAAATTCAGTTTGAAAATGAAAAAAAAAGAATCTTTTGAAAGAAAAAAATATTTTTGCGGACAATTCTCTACTGTAGCCATTGCTACTTTTGGCTGCAATATATATATTTCTTCGTTTCCTATTCCGTTCACATTGTTGTCCGGATGTTTATTTATTCTTGTTGTATTTGTTTTTTTTTGTATGTGTATGTGTTTGGGTACATATTGATTTTGTCATTTTTTTTCATTCTTATTCTCTCTGTATTGCGAGATTCTATGATGAAAATACAGAATTTGATTCTATTTTGAAAATTTTAAAGAAAACAAAAACAAAAATCGATGATAAGTATCAATGTTGTTGTTTGTGTGTGTGTGCGTTTGATAAATATTTATTATCAAAATGTAAAGAGTTTCTGTGATTTCGTTTGTTTTGTTTTTGTTTTATTTTTCGCTCGTAAAGATCTAAATTAAGATATCAAAATGGCTCAACTAATGTTCAATCGATTGAGTTTTTCTCGCACTTTTTTTTCTGCATTGCTTTGTTTTGTTTCTATTTCTGTCAGATTATCGCACACACACACACACACACACATGAGAATAGAATCGAAAAAGTGAGAATCGTTTAAATATGACTAAGTCTAAAAGTTTTTTCATTTTCATTTTCAATTTTTCGTTTGACAATAGTCAGCAATTTTCATTCTCTTTCACTAACTGAATGGCTGAAATTTTTTTTTTTTTTTTTTTTTAATTTATTAATACCATTATGAGATAGAGTTTTAAAAGCTTGGTTTTTCTTGTTCATTTGTGCAAATAAATCAGCTTTTTTTTTGTTTGCCAATGACGATGATGATGATGATGGTGATGGTTTTATTGAACCACACGCACATTTGATTGGGATGAACCTTGATTGTTTGAAAATTTTTTTTTTTTTTATTAGTAAAAATTGCACACTGAAAAATAACACTCTGTTTTTGGCGTGATCCATAACAACAACAACAACAAAAAACTTTGACACTAATTAGTGAGGGTGAACAGCAACATCAAAAAAAAAACAAAATTATTTATTGGGTCCATCACATTTTTTTTTTGATTAATCTCAATAATGAGAAAGTTTTTTTCTGTGTTTGTTTTTTTTTGCGTGATTTTGCATATATTGTGTACCATATGCAAAATACAAACATATATATTGATCAGTAATAAAGTTTGCTTTTTGTTTTGTTTTATGGATTTTTGTTGTTGTTGTTGTTTTGGATGTCTACCTTCGTGATTTTATTATTTTTTTTTTTTCCAAGTGCATGATAGAAATTTACCGCTTCATTCCCGGCTGTTGTAATGATCAAACAATATATGCAGAGAATTTGCCCTTTTGAATGAAAGTTTGATTATAGTTTTTTTTTTTGGATTGCAAGAATATTCTGTATAATTTGAATTTATACCACAGAATTTTTTTTCATTTTTCATTTAGCTATTAATAATGATAATGATAATAACCAGCAAAACAATGATTATAAATGATTTGAATTTGGTGGATTTTTTTTTGGTTTTTTTGGTTTTTTGTTTTCAATTTTCATTTTCATTTTCATTTTCATTTTTTTTCGCCAATAATGATTGCCTTTCACTGTGTGTGTATGTGTGTGGGTGTGGGTGTATGTAAACTGTGTTCGACATGGATACCATGCACGCTTTTTTTTCTTTTGTTCTTTTTTTTCCAACCCCCCTCCAAAGAAAAATTCATATTATGACCCAATTCTGATCAATTTGTATATGATAATGATGATGATGATGATGAATTGATTGATTCAAGCATCCATGAATTCATGTTCATTCGAATCGATTGAATATTGATTTTTTTGCATTTTGAAAATTTTTTTTTTTTTTTTGATGATAATATTCGAATCGAGACAAAAATTATTTTATTTTTTGTCATTCGAACGTTTTTTTTTTGTCGTTTCATCATCAAATAATTTGTCTGGCCATTGTTTTCGTCTTGTCTTGTCTTGTCTTTATCATCATCATCATCATCCATTGTGAACCAGAAGAAGAAAAAAAAAATTTATTTGATATGTGTGTGTGTGTGTGTGTGGCATTTTCTAATTGAATTAAACGAAATAATCACCGTGTGTGTGTTTAGGAGTAATTCGAGCAAAAAAAATATAGCTGGATGATGATGTCGGGTGAAAGTGAAACCAGGCACCAGAAAACCTTCTTCTTCTTCTTCTTCTTCTTGATATATTTTTCTCTGTTACTCATCATCAATGAATGAATGAATGTGTGGATAGTTTGTTTGTGTGTGTGTGTGTGTGTTTGTTCGTGCTTTCCATTGTAATAAAGAAAAGTAAAGTAAAAAAAAAAATTTCGATTTTTTTTTCTTGTTCATTTTGTACTTCGTGTGTGTGTGTGAGTGTGTGTTTGATAATGTTATTACCGCACACACAAACACACAATATTCTGGTTATTTATTTTTTTTGTTTAAACGTCAACGCATCTGCTGTGCATCTGTGTGTTTTTCAACATTGTGTTTCTCTTGTTTTTTTTTCGTTTTTTTCTATGTTCACTGTCGTCCTACTTGAGTTATAAAATTAAGTTTCATCATCATCATCATCATCATCATCATCATGATCATATTAAATATGATGATAGAGGAGGATATGTGGTGGTGGTGGTGGTGGTTGGATAGAATCCTTTGCTGATGATGATGATGATCCATGGGATTTTTAACATTCTTGTTGGTGTAGGCAGAATTTTTTTTTTTTTTTTTTTTTTTGGTTCATTGAAAATAATTCTGTCTTTAGTATTTACATCAAATTTGATGATCTAATTTTTTTTTAGTTCGCTGCGCTTCATTAACTTTGTAAACATTACCTTTTTTTGAATATTTTAAAAAATTTTAAAATGAAAAAAAAATTCATTTAATCCCAATCCCAATTGGGATCCCAATCATTAATGGATGCGCATGAATATGAACATGATGAATGACAAACAAACAAAAAAAAATATTGATTACATAGTGACTAATGGATTGTTGTTGAATGGTGAAGATTTTCATTACAATCGATTATTGTTGTTGTTGTTATCATCGATATATCGATATTATAAAATAAATGTCACAATGATGATGACGATGATTCAAAAGATTAATGATGATTCTTTATTATCGTATTTGATTGTGAATATTAGATTGAGAAAAGAATTTTGTTGGTTGTTTTTTTATTATTATTAGGCAAATTTATAAATATCGAATGATGATGATGATGACTGAAAAAACTAGGCCGCTAGGGCAATAATTTTTTTTTCCATTTTCTCCTCATTATTCATCATCATCATGATGACGATGATGAAAATGAGAAATGGAAATGGGCTAAAGTAGTGACACTATGTGTGTGTGTGTGGAATGTTTTTTTTTTATTTTATTTTTTATTTTTTTTACCCATCAAAATTGTTTTCCATACATATATATATCCAAATAGCGCCCTCACATATTCTTGAATTTTTTTTTTTTTTTTTTGTTTGCACCAAAGTTTTGCTTAATTTGAAATGACTGATCTGTTTTTTTTTTTGCTGGCCTCCATTCTGTACTGATCATCAGTCTTTCCGGATTCTCATTTTTTATTTCTCTCTCTCTCTCTCTCTTGATGTTGTTGTCGTTAGAATGAATGAAAAAAAAAATTTTTTTTTTATTCATTCATTCTGATAAACAGCAGAAGCAACGACAAAAAAAAAAATTTTTTTCATCAATGCCGATGTCAAGTTATAAATAAATATAAACAATAAAATTCGATACCCATTTGATATTCTTATTGTTTTGCATTAGAAATTTTATTCTTATTCATCGTATATTACAATGATTATGAATTTGAATGATGACATTTCCATGATCATGATTATGATGATGATGATTATTATTATTATGGCCATTATGATCATTATCATCATCAACATTATGATGATTATTGTCATCATGATGATGATGATTATGATTATGATTCTTGAGCGGCTACAAAAAACAACAACAACAACAACGAAAAAAAAGTTATTATTGGCTATCAGATTGGATCAGGAATTTTTTTTTTTTTTTGCTTCATTCCATCGTTCCGTTTGACCACTGAATGCTAGAAATATTCACAAAGAATTTTTTTTTTCATTATTTGATTCGGTCATCATTGGATTATTGTTATTGTTGTTGTTGTTCTTCTCAACATTCTCGGTTTCTAGAATCTAGAATATTCCCAAAGAAGGATAAAAATGAAAATTTGTTGGATAATAATTTTCAATGACACTTTCTATGGTTGATGATGATGATGATGATGGTTTTTTTTTCG
This sequence comes from Dermatophagoides farinae, assembly GCF_024713945.1. Classification (NCBI taxonomy): domain Eukaryota; kingdom Metazoa; phylum Arthropoda; class Arachnida; order Sarcoptiformes; family Pyroglyphidae; genus Dermatophagoides; species Dermatophagoides farinae. Next base: position 1,200,510 of record NC_134686.1, on the reverse strand, counting down.
TTTGGAATTTTTTTTATTTATTATTTTTTCCACGATTCCAAACATTCAGTTTTTTTTAATATTCACACACACACACAAACACACACATACAATGTCATTGGATTATTGTTGTCGTCGATGTTTCGTTGTGAAATGTGAATATTCTGGTGTTTTTTTGTTTTCTCTTTATTTATTTTTTCCGATTATGTCCGTAATATACACACACACACACACACACTCCCATAGGCAATATATGTTGTTTTTTTGTCTTTTGTTTGTCTGTTTGTTTGTTTCTCCATGTTGCTTGTCACATAAATAAAATGCTTATTTTATGTTCGTGCATGCATGTGTGTGTGCCATTAAATTGAATTGAATTTTTTGAATTTTGATCAAAAATTTTTGTTCCGTTGTCGTTTGTTTGTTGGTTTGAAACTCGTTATAATTTATAAATTCGTGAGCAGAGGTGGATGAAAAGATGAGAGAAAGAAGAAATATTTAAAGTTTTTTTTTCATTTTGTCTTTCATGAAAATCTGTCGAAAATTCCAACAACAACAACAACAAGGTCAAACCCTATTATTGATTAGATGAACAAACAAACAAAAACGGAAAAAAAGACGGAATGTTTCTGGACAATACAGTAGCAGCCCATAAATCTTTTGGAAGAAGAAGAAGAAAAAAAATCAAATATCATTAAAAGCATGTCATTTTTAATTTTATTTTTAATAAATTTTTTTTCTTCCGTTTCTCTCACTCGATATTCGATTTGTATTCGTTTTCAATGTGGGATTTCATTTATTGGAAATAATACATCAATACGTCATGTTATATGTGAATGGCGATTTTTTTTCTATTACAATCTTTAATTACCCTAATGTCTTAAATTGAACATCAAGCATTTATGATATATTAGTTATTGTTTGCCATTTAAAAAAGATTCACTAATGTGCTCATCCATTTGGTTACAGTTAGTAGTTAATCCCGGAAATTTATTTATTCTTTTGTCATCATCATCATCATAAATTTGACATTTTCACCTCATTCTTTTTTCCCTTTGTGTTTTGGCTATATTGACAAATTTCTTTGCATCCGATTGATTCTTGGTTTTTGTTGTTGTTGTTGTTCAATCCTTTTTTTCTCATTATTATATAGAATTTTTCAACAGAATAACAGATTCCGTGACTATAACGTTGTTGTTGTTGTTGTTGATGATGATGATGTAGTGATATTTATTTTCTAATATCACTGGGCTGGGTACAGTCACGTTGTTGTTATTTATTCGATTCTATACACCAATATTAAGCAAATGTCACATGTATGAATTTTTTTTCTTTTTTTTTTGAAAAATTATCCCTCGTTTTCTATGTGTGTGTGTGTGTGTTTGTCAACACTATGAAAAATGTACATGAACGAAGAGAAATTTTCTTTTTTTTTGTGGGTCATCCAATTGTTGATGTAGATTCAGGAAGTAGAATTTTTCTCTCTCTCTCTCTCTCTCTCTCTTGCTATTTATTTATATTTATTGGACGAATTTGGGGATTAACACAATGTGTAAGCCATTGAAAAATGTTTCTTTTGATATTTAACAGTATGGCCCATTACATATTATTCACTTTGATCATGATGATGATGATGATCGGATATTACTAACTCGACAACTGCAACAACAACAACAACTAATAATCGATGCTATTTATTATATAACCCAGCAGAAAAAAAAACAACGATCAATGAGATCGAATCTTGTAATCATTTTCAATTGATATAATAATGATTATTATTATTATGATGATGATGATGATGGAACTCGAACCCGATCCAATAAACAAAACAAAAAAAATGATCGGCAAGGATTCATTTGAAAATATTTCAACGGTCTAGTATTTTTTTTTTCACTCGTTGGATCAACAATAAAATCCAATGAAATAGTTTCATCATCATCATCATCATCATCATTATTTTGTCTATAAATTGGCATCGTATTTCGTCATTTTTATTTTTTCAACATTCAATAATGTTCTATCCATCCATTCATTCATCCATCCATAATAATAATATCGATACATAACACACACACACACACACACACACACACACAGAGACTATCGATAAATAAATGTTTTGAATAAAAATAGGAGTGTGTTGTTTGTATAGAGAGAAAATTTGTAATAACAACAACAACAACAACAACAGAAAAAAAAACATAAACTCAAAGGACCATAGATCTAAAGAATATTCTTCCATGTATTCTCATGATGATGATGATGATGATAATAATGGTGAGCAATTACATTAAGTAAAGTTTCTTTTTGGAATACCATTCTTTGTTGTTGTTGTTGTTGTTTGTTGTTGTTGGATATTATGCACAAACACACACACACACACACACACTTGAATGATTTAGCTATAGCTTTTCTCTTTTTCCATTTATTTGGATTCATTCAATTTGGTTATTTTTTTCTGGTTCGATAAATGGAACCATACGGTATCTAGCTACCACCAGCACCACCAGTACCAGCAGCCAATTCATTGGCCAATGTTTATTGGAAATTGTTTGATTGTGTCAATCTTGTTCAATGAATGAATGAATGAATGAATCGATGAAGAAGAGAAATTTTTTTTTTTGTTATCATGTCAAATTCATTCAAATCAATTTTTTATTTTTTCTGCTGTCTGTAAGAAATAATTCTTAGCACATTTCTATTTATTTATTTGTGTGAATGATTTCATCATCATCAATAATAATGATGGTGATGATGATGACGAGAAACCTAGCTCAATTTCAAATTCTTCTTTGGATCGAATCTACCAGAGAAACAGAGAGAGAGAGAAAAAAAAAGTTTTACTTTTTCAAAGTTTTTTTTTCCTTAATTCAGGCAATTTGCCTTTTCGTGTTTTCTTTTTTCTCATCTGATGAAGACGATGATGATGTTTCGTTTGTTTGGTTGTGTTTTTTTTTCCATCATTGAAAAAAAAATCAGCCTTAGAGAACAAACTTTGATGAACGAATATATATGAAAAAAAACTTCTTTGAACGAGAATTGAAAAAATAAATATAATATTCACTTCACAATCTTATATTATTCACTATGTGTGTGTGTGTGTGTCATATAGAATATTCTATATATACAAATAATCCAATAAATACCAAATCGACTTTGATTTTGGTTTTTTTTTGGATTCTGAGTGTGTATGCACAGACACACACACCATTGATTTGATATTGAATGTTCTTTCCCCTTGGTATTTCTCTCTGCCTGTCTGTGTGTTTGAATCTGTTTACACAATTGTGTTTTTTATCTTTGGGGTGAAAAGAGAATTTTTTTTTATTCTTCAATACTTTTTCTGTGTGTGTTTGAATTGAGTGTCATCGAATATTCTTTTTTTTTTGGTTAGTGGAATTTTCGAAATTTTATTCTTTCTCTTTTCATCTATACTCGTATTTTTGTATAAATGCTCAATAACAACAACAACAACAGTAACAGTAACAGTTACAGCAACAGAATTGACAGAACAACAACAATTCAAGCTGAATTCCGTTGTATAAATTGCAGCTAAACAACAGCAACAACAACAGAAGAATAGACAAGCTGAATACTGAATATTTGTCATAGAACATGGTTTGTTAAATTTGATCAAAGTATGGATGTGTGTGTGTTTGTGTGTGTGTGGATGATGTGACAACGTGCTTTGATTTGAAAATTAAATTTTTTTCCTTTTTTTCATAGTTCCAACCAAAAAAAAAAACGAAACGAAACGAAACGAAACTTGGTTTTATTTTTTTGGTTCAAGTTTTTTTGAAATTCTTTTCTAGGTTTGGCTGTTTTATTTCTCTGGTTCTTTGATCTGTAAATAAATCTGATTGTCTGTCTGTCTCTCTCTGTGTGTGTGTGTGTGTGTGCGAATAGGCCAAGAATATTTATTTCTTCTTGTTTTTTTCCACTTTATTCTGGTCGTTTGTCGAATTGTTGACAAACAAAAAAAATCAAAGACAAACTGTCTGAAAATGGAATGAAAAAAATAATTTTTTTACAAACTTTGAATATGGTGTGAATGATATCAAGTGAAGTGAAAAATATCCATTATACGAACGAAAATCACTCACAATACGATGATGATGGTGATGAAACAAATTGTTTTCTGATGAATTTCCTTTTTTTTCTTCTATATTCTACAGAATTGATATCAATCACAACCATGAAATTAACTTTTGTATTCTCTTATTCAATATTGTCACTTATTTCTGGATGAATATTCTTCAACAATACTGGTTGTTACGGGTTACATTAACAATGGGAACAAACAATTCATGTTCATCAATTGTCACCATGGATGATGATGATGATGATTATTGTTATCGATCAAGAATCATTGAGATTCTTTTCTTCACTTTATCATCATCAATTGATACAATGTGATTCCATATCATTTATTGATCCAAAAACCTTTTTTTCGTAATATATACATTCTATTGTTGTTGTTGTTGTTGTTGTTGTCTATCCAATTTTTATTCATTCTAACTTTAAATTAAATTTATCCAACTCCTGAAGAATATTCTCTCTTGCCGTCGAAGAGAATTTTTCACTTGTTTTTTTTTTTGTTTGCAATAAATAAATAAATGAAAAGTAATTTAACGGTAGAATAAATGGCAAAATTTTTTTTTCGTTTTTTTTTCTTCTGTTCAAATAAAAAAAGTATGCGAAAATTTATTTTAATAGGTAAAAAAAAACAAAATTTAAAAAGTTGAAAAAGTATTCACTGTTCAGTTTGTGTTCATAGTTTTTTTTTGTTGTTGTTGTTGTTTGGATTAGGAATGTGAAAATGAAAACAAATTAAATCCTCATTGCTATAGAATCATCATCATGATGAAACTTTTCAATGTGATGATGATGATGATCATGGTGATGGTGATGGTGATGATGTTCATTTGCAAGAAAAAATGGAAAGAATTTTTTTGTTTTTTGTTTTTTTTTTGTTTTTGTTCATTCCATTTTTATTCTGTTTTTTTTTGAATTTTCATGAATATTCCTTTTTTTTGGTTTCGGTGACTGATTTGTTTTTTTTCTGAATTGAAGAAAAAAGAATATGAATCTCACAGACAGACAGACAAATAGACAGGCGACTTTTGTTTGACAAAACCGATTCTCATTCATGCAAATTCATTTGATTATACTTAATGGAATTTTCTGTTTTTTTTTTCATTATTACAATTCTTGTGATCGCTCATCAACAACGTGCGTATGTAAAAAAAGGTCATTTCTACTGGTAGTGATAGTAATTCTTTTTGTTTGAAAATCATGGGCGTTTCCATTCTTCTTTTTCAATGATGAGCAATCTGTATCGTGTATGGAATTTATAAAAAAATATCGAAAAATGGATTTGTCTCTAAACACTGTGTGTGTGTGTGTGTGTTTGCGTGTGTGTTAATATATGGAAAAATTTTTTTTGTTTTTCATCTGGTTCTAATATATATTGAATCCCGTATGGTCTAATTATCGTTAATTTTTGGCTACACAAAATCCAATTTTTTTTTTTTTTTTTTTTGGTTCAATTCAATGGTTGATCAGAATTAATTTGGCGTAACTTTAATGTTGATGATGATGATGATGACATTTAGTTAGTCATTACGGTCATTGAACGTTACCTAACTTTTACGTTCACCAATGACATTCATTGATTTTTGTGCTTTTTTTGAATTCTGAATGAAAAATGAAAAACAAAAAATCGAAAATTTTCAAACATCTCTATGGACCGATTTCATTCGTTCATTCATTCATTTTTTACAATTCTTTCAACTTTCGATTATAACTTTTAACTTTTTGTTTGGCGAAAGCAAAAAAAAAACAATAAATTTTCAAACCAATTTCACAGCTGCTGGTCAATTGTGGCAGTTGGTTGGTTATCAGGGGCCAAAAAAAACAAAAAAAAAACAGCAACAACAACTGAACAGAACAGAACACCAGGAATCGTGAAAAACTCTCCATTGATCATGCTGATGATGATGATGATGATGGAGTGGTTGAAAAGTTCAAAGTATCTGGAGGTCTTCCGATTCCGAAAAATTTTTTTTTGATTTTTTTTCTTGAGCAAGAATAATAATTTGAGCATTTGTTGGAGTTTTTTTTTACCATTTCATTATTTGATCACTTTTGTTGTTGTTGTTGTTGTTGTTGCATCAATTCAATTTGTTTTTTTTTCTCTTCTTCTTGAAAGTTCCGTCCATTTTTATTTTTGTTGGTGACAATATCCATGGCACATGCTATGAGAATTGTCATCGATAATATCATCATCATCGTCGTCGTCATTGTTGTTGTTGTTGTTGTTGTTATTCTCTGAAACTTGCCTCTCAGTTCCAAACGCACACACACACACACACACACAGTATGTCAATAACACCAGAGTACCAGAATCAGAATTTAGTTACGATGAAAAAAAATGAAAAAATGAAAATCAGTAACAAAATGCTATCATTTGATATAAAACGAATGATGATTTATTACATTTTTTTCTCTCTCTTTCCTCTTTTTTTTCTCATTTTGTTTGCCCCCAGTCTACACTGTTGTTCATATTCTGGTTCTGGTCAATAACCAGAAAAAAATGAGTAGTGTTGCTTAGTGAAAATAATGATAGACCTTCGACTTGACATAAACATTTTTCTCTTCAGTTCTCATGTCTCTCTAGTACAAAGTTTTGGTTCATTGATGTTCCTGAAAACAGTGGACAATGAGAAATTGGAAAAAAATTGAAAAATGAAATTCTAGAATTCTAGAATTCTGCAATTCTATTTTTGTTTGTTTTACAGAATTAACTTGTAATTTTCTTCATTTTTTTTCTCATTGAACAAAAAAAAACAGATCCATCATCATCATCATCATCTGAACATGTTGAATCTCAATCAAGTGAAATTCTTCATGTTCCAAAACGTGACATTTCATCACCATCATCACCATCATCAACAGTGACAACAAAAACAGATTTTTTCAATCATCCAATCATCATTGGTGGTAAACGTAAAAAACGTTTTCAATCATCATTGTCATCAACAGTGGACACATCAAAATTATTATTATCAGCAGCTGTTTATGATTCAAGTGGTACATCATCGTCATTGTCATCAAAAACGACAACAACAACAATCAACAAATCTTTATTTGTAAATAATCAAAATGTTGATTCATCATCATCCACATCGTCGTCGTCATCGTCGTCATCGATTCGTGAAACGGCCTATGTTTGTGAAGATGGCCAACTTGAATTGTCATGTCAACATGGTAAACATATCGATGTGTTACGAGCCAATTTTGGCCGTTTCAGCATAACACTTTGTAATCCAAGTGGCTTTCTTGATTGGAGTGTCAATTGTGCTTCCGGCAATTCAATATTGCCAATACTAACCAAAAGGTTTGTTACTTTTAATTTCAATATATATTCTTTTTTATTATTATTTCATTTTGATTTTCTCGAATAACCAAAAAAAAAAAAAAAAAAACGAATGCAGCCCCCCATTTGGTTCTTTTTCATTTCCCTTAATGTCACCCTCTGTTTTTCATTCATTCATTCATTCACTATTTTTTATAATGATGACGGTACTTTTTCATTTTGGAACGGAATGTAATGTGCTTCTACTTGTCTGTTGATGATAGTGGATTTTTTCTGTTTTAATTTTAAAACTCTGATCCATCACCATCATTATCATCATACATATAGCACATATAGATTCAATCTGAGATGTATGTCTGTGTGTGTGTGGTAGCAGTCATGGTTGAAATCATCAAATGAAATTAAATTTTTTTTTTCTTTCTCTCACCACTTTGTGATGATGTAAGAAAAGAGAGAATGGGAGAGTGAGCGGGAGAGAGAATTTTTACAAATAAAAAAAAAGCTAAAAAAATTGCTGTTGAAAAGAGTCCATAGGCAAAATTTGTTGACAAGCAAGCAAGCAAGCGATGATGATGACAAACCTAATCGTTATATATATATATGAATGGACACGACCTAGTGATGATCATATGATGAAATTGTGAAAAAAAAAAATTTTTTTTTAATCAAATAAATATATCCAGGAACACTTATACACACACACACACACACACACACACACACACAGAGAGAGGATATAGTGATATTTGAGTTGCGAAATTTTTTTTTTCTTCAAAATCAAATACCTAGTATCTAGTTTCTAGAATCTTTTTTTAAAATTCTTTTTTCAAATAATGATGACGATGATGATTGGAATGAAAATTTTTAATAAAATTTATGAATATTCTCTTTATGTGTAGCTCTCAGTATTTAATGAATTCAAGTTTCAAATAGTCTATTTATCCATTTATTTAATGGAAAAGCTAGAATTGAACGATGATGATGATCATAATCATTATGTTGAAACAAAAATGAAAATTGTCAATTTGGTGGATATATACAAAAATTCATTCAATTCAATTCGATTCTTTCGTATATATTCTAATTCCATTTTATTCAAACAAATAACTTTTATGCTTTTTCGATTTGAAACCAGATTACCAAGTTGGTTATGGTTATATTATATTATATTACATAACATCCACTTGGGAAACAGACACACACACACACACACACACACGGAGAGAGATTCGGGTAATCCAATGGACAATACTGTACAATATTTTCATTTTCGATTATTATTGGAATCAAACCGAAATAAAATGTCCTGTTTGTACTATTTATTTATATATATATGAAGATTTGTCTTTTGTTTTAATTAAATCTTTCACATACCAAATGGTATTATTAAAAATGGTCGAAAAAATTCTGAATGATGATGATGATGGTCATATATTGTTGTTTTGGTTTGTATAAAAGATTTGGCTGGTTTCATTTGGCCCTGTAGTCTAGTCGCTTACCCCCACATGTACAAAGATTACTTATCGAAAGGATTCTTTTGGATTCTTTTTTTTTTGCTTTCCATGTGGCTATTTATTTTATTAGCCAATACATATATATAGTGTGTGTGTGTGTCCGTCTGTGTGTCAATCAGTTTAGTGATCCAAAATCTATACGGTTTTTTTTTCGTTTGTTCGTTGGTTTTAGATTTTGGTTTCGGTCATCAATTCATTCGAAATTTGATTCGAATGAATTCTATTTATTTTTTTGTTTCTCTCGTTACAACAACAACAACTACAACAACAACAAATTCATTCGAGCAGAATTATTTAGATTCCCGGTTTCAATATCCATTGTTTTTGCCATTGTCCGGTGTACGGTTTTTTCTTTTTTTTTGTTTTGTTTTTTTGGTTTCGGTTTTTCATTTGCCATCTCGTTATCTATTCTGAAATGTTTCGGCTCGACTAATCATCCAGAATCATGTGAGATTCAAATTTATTGCCATTATTCGATTTTCCATTTATCATCCACATGCACACACACACACACACACACAGACGATATTTATAAATCCTAAAAAAAAAGAGAAAATCGAACCAAATTCTTTTTTTATATTGCTCACGAATCCGCCATCATCATCATCATCATCATCAGCATTCAATCCGTTTGGATTCGATTCGTTTTTCTCTTTTCTCATTTGGCTGTTAATCATCATCATCGTTTTTAATTAAAGCAAAAAAAAAAAAAAAAATTCTAACCACACATTTTATGTTACAGCTGACATTACTGCTGCACACTCGGAAATTAGGGTGATGTATCGGGTGTGTGTGTGTGTATGGTGCGTGTGGTGGTGGTGGTGGTATCCTGTATAATTATTTTTTTTCTTAACACTTTTATTACTAGCAAAAAAAAAATTTTCATTTGTTTCAGTGGTGTGTGCAATAACTAACAAAAAAAAACTAATCAGAATTCGGTTGTTAGTGGCTTCCAATTCTCATGATGATGATGATGATGATGCTAATGTTTTAATTAATCTCAAACGTCTTCCAACGATTCTATATTGATTTTGGGTTTCTTTTTTTCTCCCAAGAAGAATGTAAAAAAAATGTCCTATATGTCGATACATCGATGTTTTTAATTGACAACTGTCAAAATTTTTTTTTCCTTTCCTTTCAGAATTTTTTTTCACTTTTTTTAAAGTGAAAAAAAAATTCTCTTCGATTGTACATCACTTGGTTGATCGTTCAATCTTTTACTGTCGATATAAAAGTTTTACGGATGCATGATTCTGTGTGTGTGATTCTTTCGTTGATATTTTTTTTTCTTCTGTTCACCCTGTCTTTTTTTTCATACAAATTATTATTTTTTTTTCTTTCATTTCTTCTTCATCTGTTATTGTTCACTAGAATAATTTTCTTTATATATAACCACATTTGATAACAGAAAAAAATAATGATGAAAAGAGAAATCAAATCAAATGAACGTGGTATATTTGAAAATGAAAAATAATTGAAAAAAAATGAGAGGAAAATCTATCGATTAATATCAAATTTTCTCTCTCTCTCTCTCTCTCTCTCTCTCTCTCTCTCTCTCTCTCTCTCTCTCTCTCTCTCTCTCTCTCTCTCTCTCTCTCTCTCTCTCTCTCTCTCTCTCTCTCTCTCTCTCTCTCTCTCTCTCTCTCTCTCTCTCTCTCTCTCTCTCTCTCTCTCTCTCTCTCTCTCTCTCTCTCTGGATCTAGTCGGTCGGTCGGTTTTTTCTCAATTCACACTTGATACAAATCATTTGGATGATGATGATGATGACAAGGAATTGAATGGAATCGAATGGAATCGAATTTGAACCAAAAAAAAAACATCAGCCATATTCGTTGTTGCTGTTGCTTATCATATTTGGCACATCCAATACCGCATACACACACACACACACACACACACACACGGCACTATTTAGTTGGTAAAAGTCCCAAAAGTATCAAATTTTTTTTTGTTTCTCTCTCTTTCTCAGCTCTCACAATCAATTCTGATCGTTTTTTTTTTTTTGTTTTTTGTTTTTTGTTTTTTTTCCTGGTTGAATCTATGAATCTATAAATTTCAACTTGCCATGGTCTTTTTTTTCGCATCGTTTAAACATTTATTTTAAACTTTGTTTTTTTTTTTTGAAACTTTCAAGTAGTAAAAAAAATCCAAACAACAACAACAACAAATGTTCATAGAACCATGAATATAACGATTTATGTTTCAAGTAAATAACAACAACAACAACAATGACAACAACTGTGAATAGAAAAAAAAAAATCGACAAATTATGAATAGTGATGATTGATTCTGAATGAAGAATTTTTTCCTGCTTTCGAATCTCTTGTGATCCAAAATTTTTTTTTTTTTTTTGTTTTAATTTGGTTCGTTACATCCACCAGTGTGTGTAACAGTACACTTGTACATTGTTTGTGAATGGACCAAGATATACAAGTTTTACACAAGTGAACATCGCACAATAATTGTGAAACTTTTTTTTTCTCTCATGGAACAAAATCTTTTCATTTCCATTTCCTATTTTATTCTGGATTCTTGAAAAGCTATCAGAACTTTTCATCGTTCAAGTGTGTGTGTGTGTGTGCATGTGTGTGATCTTCATTTGTTTTCCCAGATGTTTATTTCTCGATGTTGTTGTTTTGGGGGCATTACACACACACACAAACAAATATTTGTATGTTTCCACATTATTATTGTTGTTGTTGTTGAATGTCCAATCATCCACACACACACACACACACATAGTGATGGTCATTCAAGCATCGTCGATGATGACGATTATTTACACGATGAGAAAATGAATGAAACCAAAAATAGTCGATTTCAATTACAAATATTCCACAATTCTACCGAACGAAATATAGAGCAATTGATAAGAAAAATTGTCCATAGGCATTATTTTTTTTTTTCGTTTGTTGTCTATTTATAGACACTGGTGATGGTCAGTCACACCTCATGTTTATATGTTGACCATCGCACAGATACACTAGAATATTGTGCCGCAAACAAACGAGATTCTGTATGTGTGTGTGTGTGACGTTTTTTTATCTTCCGTTAGTGTTGTAAGTCCGGTTATTTTTTTTATTTTTTTTTTTTTTTTGAATCTCCGGAATCAATTTATGCCTCTTGAATGATGTATTGATGAGAGAGAAAAAAAAATTTGTTCCCTTGTTCCAACGAATCGTCACATTTGATTCATTTCCCGATTCATTTGATTCATACGTTGTTTCATCATCATCATCATCATCATCGTTTCAAACGACCCATTCAATCAAATTAGTTTGATTTGAAGAGTTTTTTTTATTTTCCATCCATTCTTATTGATTCTCTCTATACACACTTGAAATTCTGTCCTCTAAAACGGCAACGATACAGAATTAAAAAAAAATGATAAATGAAATAAAATGGACAAAATGGACCAAAAAAAAATCTTTATTTTGATAAATGTCTCCAAAATATATTGTGTGTGTGTGTGCGATGGTAATTCACTTCGATTGAATTGAACAACAATTGATGAGGACATCCGAAAAATTTCTTGTTGTTGTTGTTGTTGTTGTTCCAGAATGATGAGTAGTTTTTTGTTTCATTATTTCCACACGATTCTCCATTATAATAGTTTTTGTTTTGCTTTTGGGCCAAATTCCTCTTTTTTTTACCGTTAGTGTTTTTTTTCCATATACACGGCAACGGAACAATCTGGTTTTTATTTTATTTTACTGGCTATTTATATGAATGACGACAATAGATTTATATATACATACGTAGTACGTATGTATATTCAAAATTCATTTTACCTAATTCATTCCATCGTGTGTGTGTGTGTATGTGTGTGTTTAATGATTTGAAGAGATCCTAAGGGAAAACATTTTGTGATTCCATAAAATTTTCATTATCATATCCATGGATATTCTGTGTGTGTGTGTGTGTGTGTATTTCTATCCCGTTTGTTTTTTATATTCAAAATTCTAGATGAAAAACAGAACACAACGCATACAATTTTCAATCATCATCATTTTATGAATATTTTTTTTTTTGGCTGTTTCTGCTGTTGTTGTTTTTTTTAAAATTAAATTTTCAAATTTTTTTGATTCATTCTTCTGGGACCGTACTGGTATGATTTATGTGAAGATTTTGGCTACAAGCTAAAATTGTTTGTAATTTTGTTTTCATATGGCCTCATTTTATTCATGATGATGATGAATTTTATGTCCAGAAATGAAAATTTTTTTTTTTGTATTTGAATTTATAATTGCAACTTGACTCGTTTCATTTTCGTTTCAATTTTGATTGTCGAAAATTCATTGATTTTCATTTTCAATTTCAATTTCAATTTCATTCATCATTCATTCATCAATTCAATTACAAACATTGAATCGGAAATGAAATTGAATTTTTGTGATTGGGCGGATGTTTTTGAAATTTTCAGTTGAATTTCACACCCAAAATCAATCTGGAAGTGGGTTTTTTTTCATTTTATTTTGAAGAGAGATTTTAATTAAATAGATGTATATTCTCTGTCTGAGTAGTAGTTACAGTTTATATATACGTTTAATTTCCTTCAACATCATCATATACATACAGAATTTGCAAAAAAAAACCAAAAAAAAAAATTTTCATGTTTTTTTGTTCATCTCTGCATTGAATTGAAATGAAATGAATTCAATTGACTAGACTATAGTCTCTACTTGACTTGACTTGACTTGTAACTTCCTATCACGTCTCTTATAGTAGTCATGTTGTGTTGATTTAATGTTTCTGTTGCTTACTAAGACCATATTCTTGCAATATTTTTGAACCGATACAGTATCTGCTCTGGATGTGTGTGGGTGGGTGGGTGTGTATGTAGCGAATGAAACATGTAGTGGAATGAAAAAGAGAAAATTTGCATATTTTCCATTCAATTCAGAAGAATTTTTTTTTTATTTTAAAGTGCAAAGATTTTTTTTTTTCATTCTTCATTCTTTACAATTTCATTGCTGCTCTACTTATTTTATTTTATTTTTTTTTTTTTTTTTGATTTTTGTGTGTGTGAGTATGTTTTCTGGATGGAATTTTTTTTTAAATTTTTGTTCAAGAATTTTGAAGTTTTTTTTTGCAACGAAGACAACAACAACAACAACAACAACAAACGGAAGTTTGTTTTGACATCAACGAAAATCAAGTCTCAGTGAATATGTGTGTGTATGCGAGTGTGCGGGTGTGTGTGTTTGAGCGATAAATGCCAGATTTTTTTTTTTATTCTATGCATGGTAAATGACAGAATATTCGACACTTTGTCTGTCAGTTATTCTGTGTATGTGCGTTTTTTTCAAGGCAAGATAAATGATTACTGACTGGTATGAAAGAATAAAAAAAAATCATTCACTTGTCATCATCATCATCCAAAATAGAATTTTGACAATCAATAATGTGATGATGATCACCATGATCATCATCATCATGATCATCATTATGATGATGATTATCATTATGTCATACATAATATTTGGGCGTCAATTTTTTTTTCTTTCATTTGGTTGATGCAATTTGTTGATGAAATAGTTTCTTTTTCCTTTTTTGCTGGCCATTGGAAGCTAATTTTCTTTTCGTTTTTTTTATTATTGGTTTTTCTTTGGACAATTGTAATGGGATGAATATATTTTTTTTGGTTTGGTTGCTGTACATATCCATCATTGTCCATTGTTTATGTTTGTTTTTTTTTCTATCATTCTGGTTTCTTCTTCTTCGTTTTTTTTGACAATTTAATTTGTTACGATCGGTTTTCTTTTGTTGTTGTTGTTGTTTGTCGTATGGATTCTTTTCATTCTTTTTTTCTTTAATTCATTTTGGTCAGTCAATAATCTTCTGGTTGTTGTTGTTGGATCATTTAGAAAATGGAACAACAACAACAACAACAAAAAAGTCAAAAGTTTGTATTAATAATTGATTTGATTTCTTGAGTTGTTATTGTTATCGTTGTTGTTCATTCGGATATTTCATTATCTATCCAGCCATTTTTGTGTGTGTGTGTGTGTGTGTTCCAGTATATTCAATATATTCCATCTTGATTAGTGATCATCAGTTTGATGTAATTATTTTCAATGAGAATGTTTTTTTTTTGTGTGTGTAATGTGTATGTATAGGCGTTTGAGTCTGTCTATTGTCAAAATAGTCGTACAAACACTGAATAAAAGCCACTTATACTACTTATATACGATATATAAGTATCTGTCAAAATAGAGTGAATATGGCCAAATTATGGCAAATTGATTCTCTCTTAGTTGTTGAATGTTGTTAAATTTGATCCGATCCATTGAATGAATGAATGAATGAAATGAAATGTTTCTTGGTCAAATTGGATTAACTTGATACTTAAAGGAATGAATGAATGAATGAATGATAACGAAGCTTAAAGATGGATTGTTTTCGACGACATACATGTGTGAAAATAGCCAAAAATTGTGCATATAGCCACTGTCATCGATCAATCAAAAATTTTTTTTTTTTTTTTGTAAATTGAATATCATCATCATATTCATCGGAAACATTTTCGAAAATATATGAAAAAGTTTTCTTGTAAAACACATTCTCCTTGTTAATTGTTTTTTTTTTTCATTGACAAGTTTGTTAATTGAAATTAACTTGAAACAATGATTATATATTGATAGATTATGGCCAATTTGATGATGGAAATTTTTTCAAAAAAAATATCATTCCCTCTCTCTCTCTCTCTCTCTCGCATTCATGGAACTAATTAAAAATCTGCATTCCAAATAAACTTTGATGTGCAAATAAGATGTGCAGAATGGGCAAAGTAATGGGCGAATCAAAAAAAAAAAAAAAAAAGATCAAAAACCAATTAAAAGAGGAGCAACGGATGATATTTTTTTTTGTATTTTGTTTGGTCGATCGATCGGTTATATTGGAATATATGTGTGTGTGTGTGGGTGGTAGTAAAAGTTAGAAAGTCTCAAATTTCCAATGATAATGGTGGTAGTAATCAGACAAAAATGATTCAAGATCAATTTTCAATGATGAAGAAAATATAGAAAAAAAATCGTTCATCATCTCATTATGGAATTATCGTTTTTTTTTTTTTTTTTTGGTTGCTGGTTGTTGTTGGCTGAAGAAAAAAGCCATAAACTTTTTTTTTTACTTGAGATATCCGTTTTTTTTATCGACGATGGCCGATAATGATTTGGTTCGATATATATACATTTATTGCGTTCCTTTTTTTTTATCCGGTGGTATTTCAGATAATAATTACCAAATGCCAGGGCAATGTCGTTTTGGACGACCGGAAAAAAAATAAAATAAACAACCAAATGGTGAAAATGATGATAAGAAAATCAAATTGGATGAAACGAAAATCAAGCTTTTGTTACGGCGATTAACTGGTTTTTATTTTATTTAATGGTATTTCACACCAACCGATGCCTATCACACACCCACACCCACACACATTATATTGGGGTAATTATTGTTGCTGCTGCTGCTTGAAACAACAACTCAATTCCAAAATCAATGTTGGTCAAACATTCATACAAAAATCCGTATGAATGAATGAATGAACATTGTTCATGTTGTTGACTTCCGAATGTTCGTTTGTTTTTTTTCTATTTGTTGTCGATTCTCACATGATAACAACAACAACAACAACAATGTTGATGATGTGAATTTTTTTTTTCTTCATCATTCAAACCCAAATGATAATGATTTTCGACTTGAAAATTTATATATGTGGGTAAAAAAAAACAACAACAACAACAACAACAACAATGACAACGACAACCCAAAACCAAACAAACAACCAAACAGAATCAACATGACCCATTCGATTGTGATTCTCTCTCTCTCTCTGTCTCTTTTTTTCATTCTTTTATTCTGGAACTTCATCATCATTATCATCATTATTATTATTATCATCATCATCATCACAATGCTCATAGACTACATCACTTGAGAATAAATGAATGAAGATTCCGTGTTTGTATGGAACAATTGTGTTTTTTATTGTTGTTCATTTTATTCCTATATGACCAAATGATGATGATGATGATGATGATGATAATGGTCGATATGTATGGATTTTTTGGATCATACTACCACCACTACTACTACTACTTCTGCTACCACGAATAGACAATTCATCAATTCAATTCTTGGATTTTTTTTTTCGTGTGTTCCAAGTTTTTGTGGGAGAGAAAAAGAGAAAGGATAAGGTAATAATAGAAAGACATGAACATGAACAATGATGTCTATAGACATAATATATATCGAAATTCTAATGATCGTCTTTTTTTCCTTTTTTTTTTGGTTGTTGTGGTGATGATGATGATGATGATGATGATTATATTCTTGATGATAATGATTCAACATTTTATGATTCAGAATAATTTTTTTTTTTTTTGGTTGTCGTTCAACTGGGCTGACAAACAAAATTTTTGTTCCAAATTAATTTTCTACATATGAAATCATCACCAGAATGATGATGATGAAACTTTGTTACAGCAAATGAAACAACTGAAAACAAGAAAACAAAAATTCTGGTGAATGTGATCAAATCAATGCACACAATTGTAGACATTTTCCTTGTAAATTTTTTTTTTTTTTGTTCCTGGATCATCATCATTATTGTTATCGTTTTTTTTATTGCTGGAACAGAACAATTCCCGGTGTGTGCGCGTGTGTGTGTGTGTTTCACTTTTGTCGATTTAATTTTTTTTTTTTTTTTTTTTTTTTTTGCTTGTTATCTTTATCAACTATCTGTCTATATTGGATGATCAATACAAATCATCCATGATGATTTAGTTGTTGTTGTTGTTGTCGTCGTTTTTTGGCTTTTTTCCATCCACTTTTCTTAAATATATGAAAAAAAAATTTATTGTTATGATTTTATGGCCAAAGACGAAAGAAAAACCGGAATAATAATCCCCATTCCCTCCCCCACCCTTTTATTGCATCAAATTGATATAAGTTCCATGAAAATGATTCCAATGAACAAACTCTATAATAAATGGATGGATAGATGGATGGATAAATGGATGGATGGATGAATGAATTGTGGAGATGAAATGTGTATGAAAAAAAAACAAAACAAAACAAATGAAAAACGGCTGTATAGATTCAATATTCTGTATATTCAGTATTTTGCCATGTAGTAAAGAATCCCTGCCTATTAGTTTTTTGTTGTTGTTGTTGTTGTTATTGGTTGCATTATAATTCTTTTTTTATGGATTCTTGGAGATCGAATTCTGCACACACAATATAGATCCACTCAATATATTTTATTCGAAATTTTTTTTTCGTTTTGTTTTTTTGAAGAGATTCAATTCAATAAAGATGACTATAGTACAGCAGCAGTAGTGGCAGCAGTGTTATGAAAGTTTTCAATGACAGAATGGCAGAGAATAAATTTTTTTTTTTTTTTTTTTTTTTGCTAAAATCCATCGTCCATAATCGAACTGGTTGTAATTTGTTGTCCATCATCATCATCATCATCATTATTATTATTATGGGTAGAATTATATAATCAAATAATTTCTCTCTGTGTCCGATGTCGTTGTGCACCATAAACCATTATGAACCATTATGAACCATTTTGACCATAATCGTAGTATATGACAAAAAAAAAATATTCTAACCACCACCACCACCATATTCTTTTATTTATTTATTTTTTTCAAAAATTTCATTCAATAAAATTCGAATGATTGAATGTGAATCAAATTTTTATATTTCATTTTATTTTATTTCCATTTGATTGATTTTGGTTTTTTTTAAATGTTGAATTGATTCACTTCAGAAGAAGAAAAAAAATTTTCCAGTTTCTGTTCAAAATGTCCAAATTCTCGTGTGTCCAGAATTTTTTTTCTTTGAGTGTTTTTTAGTTTGTTTGTTTGCAAGGAATTATTATTCGTTTTTTATTTATGTTTTTTTTTCTTGTCAGTCGTCGTTGTTCTTAAAGTATTAAGAATTATTATTTTGCCCATTATGAGAATCCATCGCATAAAAGATTATTTGAATGTTTTTTTGTTGTTGTTGTTGTTTTTTGGTTGAATTCCAGAAATAAATTCTAATATAATATATAAATAGACCACTACAACAACAGAAACGAATACGAAGATATTCTTGATCCGGAACACATTCAAATGATAGAGTTATTTTCTTTTTCGGAATTTATTCTTTGGTTTTTGTCTTCTTACTGACAATAATTTATTATTTTTGTGTGTGTGTGTGTGTGTGTCCTTTTTCATTATTATCATCATCATCATCATCATCATATGAAAATATTTTATATTTGAATGGCCCATAATTCTTTTTTTTTATTTCCTATGATGTGATGGAATAAAATTCTATGAAGAATAATGAAGAATCTGTAATAATCTGTATTATTATTATCATCATCATCATCATCGTTGTTGTTGTACAAATCGAATTTTTTTTGTTCCATGTCAAAGTTCATAACATGTTCATAATTGCATAGGCGTTTGTTTTTAAGTATAAAACAAGGTCAATATTAGTTTTTTTTTCTTTCCCTCAAGAATATTCTATTGATGGTGAAACTATGAACCCAATGAACGATAATAATAATAATAAAACCATTATTATATTGGATAGATTTATTGGTCATCATAAAAATAAAAAATTGCTTGACCAGTTCAGTTCATTTTTTTTTCGTTGGTTCGTATTTTATTCTGCAAAAACATTAACATTATTCGATCGGCAACAATTTTATTATTTTTTTCCACTTTTCATTATGATGATGACGACGATGGAAGTGGATATTTCAAATTGATCCAAAAGTAGTCGACTTTATTCGTATATATGTGTGTGTGTTTGTGTGCGTGTATGTAATTATTTTATACCGACTAAAATGACTGTTTTTTTCCGTTTTCCGTTGGAACAAACCAAAAAAATTCCGTCTGTGTGTGCGTGTGTGTGTGTGTGGCTAACTTAATAACGATTTTGTGTTGTTTCGATCGATTCACATCGAATTTTTATTTTCATTTTCATTTCATTACCTATATATATTGGAAATTGTGATAATAAATTTTTTTTTCTTGTTCTCTCCACCATTTCCACAAACTAGAAAAATCTATTTTAACATTAAAATACATGCACAAAGAATATAAGAATTTCATTACCATTTCTCTCTCTCTCTCTCTCTCTTTTTCTCCATATTGGACTAAATTATTTTCATGGCCAACCCAGTGTTGTTGTTGTTGTTGTTGTGGATTCTGGAAACAAACAAACAAAAAAATATGACAACGAACCAGACAAATATACAAATTATTCTTATTTATTTTTTCTCATAATCATCATCATATTCACATTCAATTCGATGATTTTTTTTTTGGCTGTTGTTGTCCCAATGTTGTTGTCATTATCGTTTGTGTATTACCAATTATTCTCGTGTCGTAATTTATTTTCATCGTTTTTTTTCAACAACAAAACAACAACAACAACAACAACGACGACGACGACATGAGAAACATAAAGAATGAGAGAGAGAGAGAGAGGGAGAAAAAAAATGAGAATCATTCTTCTTAATAATATTCGTGTTATTATTAACTCATTGGTTCAACACACACACACACACAAATTCTTTATTCTTTATTGTTGTTGTTGTTGTTGTTGTAGTTGTTGTTGTTGTTGTTGTTGTTGGATTGTCGTTTTATATTATGTGTGTCATCATCATTCGTTATTTTAGTCATAATGTAATGCTAAACATCTGAAAAATGAATGTAGCCCATTTTTGTATTCTTAACACTGTTATATTTTTTTTTTTTTTTTTGCCAGCTACATTGTATTCATTCACCATTTTGATTTCTACAATGTTCTGATTGCTAACAAAACAATCAAATAATAATAATAATGAAATGAGAAACAAATCAGATATAAACAACATTGAAAATTGACACCCAATCTATTTTGTGTTTATGATGATGATGATGGCCAAAATGGCCAAT
This sequence comes from Dermatophagoides farinae, assembly GCF_024713945.1. NCBI lineage: Eukaryota > Metazoa > Arthropoda > Arachnida > Sarcoptiformes > Pyroglyphidae > Dermatophagoides > Dermatophagoides farinae. The sequence continues at coordinate 1,179,691 of NC_134686.1, read as the reverse complement.
TCATTCAAATTTTCAAGTTTTACATCCACCCACACACACACACACACACACACAAACGATCGATTTGTATGACAAAAAATAATTTTTAATATATATGCAGACTATAACCAAGAAAAACATTGTGGCAACATTTTCACCCGATCATGATGATGATGATGATGATAAGAAATTTGTCTGTTTCATGGAATAACAATGTTTTTTTTTCTCTTCTGCCATTGTTCCGGTTTCAGATCTATTTTAGTTTTTGGCTGATTTGTTTGGTCGTCATTCGTTGTCGTTGTTGTTGTTGTTGTTGAGACAAATTCTTTTTCATTTTCGTTTTTATTTCCATTCTTGTCGCCCACACACACACACACAAACACACTTGGGGATTTTTTTTTCGCTGCTGTTCCAGTTGGTTGTCTGGTTTTTTCTTGGTTGAAATTTTGAAAAAAAAATTTCATTTAACCCATTTTTTTCTCTAAAAGAAATGAAAAAGGTCGTCGAAAATGTCTATTTTTGTCTCTTTTTTTTCTTCCATTTAAGATGCTATTATGTCATTTTCATGGTTGTTTTTTGGGGGAAAAAAATCATCATCATCATCATCATAAATAAAGAAAACTTTTCATCATCTTCCACAGACGACAATGATCCGATTAGCGAATACTAAACATGACCGAGATTTTATTTTATTTTTTTTCTGGTTCAAGAGAGAAAAAAAATTTTTCAAAGTTAATTTTTGAAATTTTTTTTTTTCCTTTTCAAATGAATGTGGAATATGGTGTGTGTGTGTGTGTGTGTGAATAGTGAGAAAAAAATGTAGCAAATGTACAGAACATTAAGGATTCTTTAGCACAGAATTCTTTCACCATTTAACCAGACGATTAACGATTATATTAGATATTTGCAGACAAACAAAAACAGAAAAAAAACAGAAAGTTCTCCTTATGATTCTACGTTAATGGTGATGATTATAACACACCATCTTTTTCTTCTCTCTGTGTGTATGTGTGTCTTCGATAATGATGGTACCCACTCTCGTTCTCACTTGGTTTTTTTTTCTCATCTTAAAAAAACACACTAATTAGCACAATTCTGTTGTGTGTGTTGCACACACACACACACAAAAATGTCATCATCATCATGCTTTGATTACGTTTTTTACGGCTACGTGTTTTGTGTGTGTGTGTATGTGTGCATATCTAAATGAACATCATGTTTGTTTCATTAACGTTTCAACAGAATCTCTTGTTTCACTAAACTTTTTTTTTTGGCATATAAATACTCTATATATATTGGCTTTGGATTCTGTCGCCGTTTTTTTTTGCCATTTTTAATTGAGTTGAAGCTTTTTATTTGAAATCCACTTAACAGAAATGAAAAGTGTTTTTTTTTTTTTGCATTTCTTGCATGTGTTGTGTTGTGCGGTAACCAGAATTAACACGTTTTTTCCTCTTTTTTTCTTTGGCTGGATTCCTGGGGTCGTTATTCTTGCTGTTGTTGTTGAATCCACACAAGATTCCACTTGATTTTTTTTTTGCCATTCTGGCTGCAATTATCCAGCATAATAATCGAGCCAACAAATTATTAATAATGACGATGATGATGAAAAAAGATGCATCGAACATTGTAAAAAAAAACAATGAACGAAAAAATGCGGGAAAAAAACATTGAAACTTTTTCATTGTCACACAAAACGCTCTTGTTGTTTATTGGAAAAGACAAAAAAAAAGTTCAAGTTTGAGCAAAACGAGAAAAAAAATAAAGAATTCATTCAACTAAACAATTTCAGCGAATTTTTTTTTTCATTTTATTTTTTCCTCTATTTATCTATAGACTCTATAGAGTTTTAGCTTTTTTGGTTGCTGTTGTTGTTGTTGTTGTTGTTGTTGTTGTTGTTGTTGTTGTTAAATAAAAATAACAAAATTGAAATTGAAATAAAGTGAAAAAGAGAGAGAGAGAGAAAGAAAAACTTTTTAACTGTCATCAATCGATTTGTTGTTGTTGTTGTTGTTTTGTGCTCTTTGTGAAATCAGTTGCGTTCAAACATTTAACGGAGAGCTCATCGACGACGACGACGACGATTCAAGCGAAAATAATCGATTAAATAATCGAAAACAAACAAAACAAACAAACGAATGAAAGAAAATCAAATGCAATCGATTAATGGTGGTCGATTGTTTTTTTTCCATCCAAAATGATGTGTGTGTGTCTGTAGGTAAAGTAGACAAAAGCTTACTACCAAATGCTGCTACAACGCCCTAGTTGATGATTGATCCACCGTTATTATTATTGTTTTTTTTTGTTGTTGGATTCATTTCCGTTTTACGTTTGTTTGGTTTTTTCCTGTTTTTCTCTCTCTCTCTCTGTGTTTGCGTGTGTGTGTGAAAGAAAAAGTTTTTCGTATGCAAAAATAGAAATTATTCACTTTTGATGATCAAATAGCGTTTTGACGTTTCGCTTATTGGCTAATGACTAATTTGATTATTTCATCATCATCATCATCGATTCTGGTTGTTATTTGAGGCCATACGTATCGAAAATAACATTGACCATTTACTAGGATTATTGTTGTTGTTGTCGATGTTAGTGTTGATGGATCGATTTGATTTTTTGCAGCCAACAAAGATAAAGAAAAAGTGTGTACGAATTTGAAATAAAGTAAACAGACAGGAAAAAAAACGAATAGCAAAAATGTTTGCATGTGTGTGTGGGCGTCTGAGAATCAGGAACACATATATTCTTATGGGAATATTTCCTCCAACAAAAAAATATTCCTTTTTTACTACTGGTCTTTTTTTTTTGCTCGGTTTTGGCTTAAATATTATAACTGACAAATAATAATAAACCAAACAGAATATTCTCTAGTCAATAGTTTTTCTTCTTTTTTTTAACAACAACAACAACAACCAGAACCAGAACCAGAATTCTTGTCATTATTATAATATGACTAAATAGACAAATTCGTTGGAATCATCAATGAATAAATTCATATAGTGTGTGTGTGTGTGTAAGTGAGAAAGTAAAGAAGAAAAAAAAATAAACAAACAAAAACAACAACAAAGAAATAATAATAAAAAAAATTCCGATATTCTTGATGGCCATTGATTTTTTTTTTTTTTTTTGATTCGAATGTTTGTTTGTTGAAATCAAGAAATATTCTTGTGTGTGTGTGTGTGTGTGAGTGTGTGAGTGTGTGAATAGTAGAAAAAGTTCCAAAGGAATGAAGAAAAAATTTTTCTCCAGAATTAACTTTCAAACAATCCGGTTTATACACACACACACATACACATACAATGGTTTTTATTTTCTGGCCATTCACATTCGATTCAAGACCGAATTCTTTTTTTTTCACACTTCTATTCTGTTGTCAAAGATCTGTCAAAAAATTATTATTTTTTTTTCGTCTTTTTCTTCTTCTGCATTCATTCATTTATTGTTTGTTGATCCAAATGCCAGTAAAATATAAAAAAAAAAAAAAATAAAACGAATCGAATCGAATTGAATCGCTGATGGTGATGATGATCGAAACTGATGCGTGTGTGTGTGTGTGTGTGTGTATGTTTTGAGCGCCAGCTTGTCGAAGAAAATTTTCTTTAACAACAGAATAAAGCTGCAAAAAGTTTTTAGTTTTTCTTTTTGTACGTATATGTCGAATGAAAATGATTTCGACATTGGGATTTTCTTCATCGTTGCTGCTACTGATGATGATGATGGCTAAAGACCAAGACGTTGTTGTTGATGATGATGATGATGAGAATCGTGATCGAATTTAGCTTCTTTATCTTTGTACTACCCATTTTGTTGTTGTTGTTGTTGTTGTTGCAATTGTTTTGAAGCTTTATTTTCACCAAAATTTTCTTTTCTTTTTTTTCTTCTTCATTTATCGGCCATAATAATAATAGATTCGATCATCATCATCATCATCATCAACATTTTCTATTTCGACATGTTTGTTGTTGCAATTACTGAAAACGAAAAAATTCGTTTTTATCCTTCATTCTGCATTCTTTTTTTTTCTCAAGGATGAAAATCATTTCACAATTCTCGAAATATAAGTTCCAAATGATTTGGATCTTACATCCTGTATGATGATTGGAAGTGGAACACATGCACACCCGCACACACACGATTATTTCGATGCGTTTATTGATTTGTTTTATATTTCAATCAATCCATCGAACACACAAACACAGGCACAGGCACAGACACATTCAAAATAATAAGATATCGATGTTGATCATCAGATATATTTACAAAGAACACACAGATGAGATGATGATGATGATAAACAATTTTCATCATCATGTCCAATAATGATTCGTAGATTATGATTGTCATTCTGTGTAACATTGAAGTATTGACAACCAACTAAATGACAACAACAACAACATCTGTATGCTTTATCTTATCCGGTGTGAAAGACAAACAAAAACAGCAGCAACAAATCTTGTCAATCATGATGATGAGCAGCAATACATACATACACACACAACTCGATGATGTAGAAATAGAATCGAATCTTTTTTCCATTCCATTCCATTTTCACGATCTGTCTGTTTGACCGGTCTGTTTGTCTATTTCATATATATATTGATCTATTTATAATTAATATTTTTATCCATCTGTCCAGAATATCTGTTCAATTTCAGTTTTTTTTCTATTTTTTCTTCTGGTGACATGTTACAAACATTTGTAAATGTTCCAATCCAAGAATCCAAGATCAATGATGATGATGATGATGATGATGGTGATCAAATCAGAATTTGTTTTTTTTTCTCTTCATCCATATGTGAAACATTTGTGGCCTATGTGTTTTAATTAAAATATATAAATATATATGTGTCACACATTTGGTTCAATTTTTCTTGATTTTCACACAGGAAACACTTGATATGTCCGAATCATTTTCTTCATCATCATCATCATCATCATTGATGTTATCGTGTATGTGTGTGTGTGTGAAAAAAAAACGAATCGAACCCAACGATATTGATCCCGTGAAGAAAAAAAAGTTTTTTTTTTCTCCCATGGCCGAATTATGTTATTTGAGCCACACATCACAAGAATATTATATTTATAAAAAAAGAAAGAAAGAAGAAAAAATAATAATTTTCTTTACCCAATTTGCTTTTGATTTCCACCACCACCACCACCACCAATTCCAAATGATGTATGTGTGTGTGAGTATGTGTGTATTTTGCCTTTTTCCCTTCATTCCAATTCCATCGCATTCCTATTCCTATTCATTCATTTTGAATTCATCAATTTGTCATAATATATTAATATATATTGATGATGTATGATGAATTATACTTGAAGATCGATGGCCAAAAATATTTCTCATTCTCATTCTCTCTCTTTTTTTTGGCCATCTTATTACCACCGAAAAAAAACCGACCAGAATATGCTATTGAATATTATAGCTTGTAGTGCACACAAAGTTTTTTTTTTACTACTCTCCATCGAATCCAATTTATCATCGAGGATTTTCATTATTTCTTCGTTTCTCGATTCTCGATTGTCTTTTTTTTCTTCTTGGTGTTTTTGTGTGTGTGTGTTTTTTTCAATTTCTCATTTTTGTTTTCTCTCATTTAGCTTGTGTTTTAATTATTTCCGATTTTTATATAATTATTCAATGTGTGTAAAAATTTTTTTTTTTGTTTTGTTTGATTTGATTAATTGATTTTTTTTTTGTATTTTGTTTTTCAATTTTCGTTTTCTATAGATGCGCAAATCAGAATCAATGCTCAATACAGGCATCAAGTTCAATATTTGGCGATCCATGTCCTGGTACAACGAAATATCTTGAAGTACATTATAGATGCATTTCAGGTATGTTTTTTTTCTGTTTGTTTCATCAATGTTTTTTTGCGTTATCGAAATTATCATTTATCTGTGTGTGTGTGTGGATGGGTGGATGGGTGTTTGCATGAAAATTGTGATCTAATCTAATCACAGTTCACATACATCATTTTCAACATCATTTTTTTTTATTTTTGCTTGATACGACTCCATTTTTTTTTCATCGAATAAAATTCATTCACCCGGCTCCATTTACACACACACATATACTTAAAGTGAATGAGACAACGACGTTATGGTCGGTCAGATCGGGTGATGGTGATGTTCCATCATCATCATCATCATCATCATCATCATGATCGCTGAGAGTTTAATATAATATTCCGGGCGTCGACCGTAACTTGATCTTAATCACATTTTCATTTACTCAACAAAAGAGAGACTATCTATTTTCTTTTGTTTTTTTTTTTTGTTTCATCATCATCATCATCATCATTATTATTATTTCCAGTGAAAATCCTATTCAAAAATAAAAAAAAATCGAAAACCATCATTCATTCATTCATTCATCTAATAATAATATTTGGTTATCTATCGATCCTTTTTTTTCCATTCGGAAAAAAACAACATAACGGTGTTTTTTTGTGTTGCTTCGAAAGCTGAATGTTTTTTTTTTCATCAATTCATCATCAAGTCAATTCTTTCAAAAATTCATTGAAAATAAATGCTGTGAATGAGTTGTTGAATGGAAAGAGAATGAGAGAGAGAAAATTGAAATAGAAAATCGATTTGATTCAATTCAATTCAATTCAATTTTTGTTTTGTTTTGTTTGCCACAATAAATTGAAATGGATTCCATTTCGATTTTTTTTCGTTTCTATTACATACATACAGAATATTCTGGTTTTTGTATTTTTTTTGTTCAAGAATATTATTATTATTAATCTTTTCACCTTAGATTTTTTTCTGGTTATTTCTTCTTTGAACAAGAATTTTTCAATGGTTCCTTATCATCATTTATAATTGATGATTATGATCATGATGATTTTGATTTCGATGCATCATCATCATCTTGTGATCCGTGTGAGGCTTATTTTATTTTTATTTCATATCTCTCACGTATACCAATCCAAAGTGGTTACAATTTGAATAATTTATTAATGTCCAATGAACAAAATGAAACAACAAATACAAAAAAAAAATTGTATACATATGCGTGGGTGTGTGAGTGTGTGTGTGTGGATATTCTTGTTGTGTTGTTTTTTTTTTCTTTTTTTTTACTACAAAGTAACAAACATAAAACAGAATCCAGAATTTGTTTTCCATTGGTACACACAGACACACATTTCATCGCAATTATTTCATTCATTCATCCATTTTTTATTCACTGATGATGATGATGATGAGAGATATTGATAATTTTTTTTTCGTTTTTTTTTATTTTATTATTACATTATAAATTTCCTTCTTGTGGATATGGATGTGGATGTGGATGATGATGATGATGATTAATAATATCGATCAAAAACAGAATTACTAGCTGCCGCATGATGTTCACGCACGAATTTTTTTATTTTTTTATTATTCTTGGTTGATGATGATGATGATGAACAAGAGGCTTGATTCAAGTTTCTTTTTTTTTTGTTGCTCTACTTTTTGTCCTTGATATGGATAATGATGATGATGATGATGTTAGACACAAACGATAAATAAAGACGCCAAATGAAAAAAATGAAAATTTCTAATGGCATTTCTATTGTATGTGTGGTGATGGTGGTGGTGGAACCCTATTCATTTGAGAATGATATTCTACATCCATAGCACATTCAAAACTTATTCATCATCATCATCATCATAATGATGACGATGAAGGATTTTCATCTTGATCTGGTTTCAATTTTTGTGTAACCGTGTGTGTGTATGTGAAAAATGATTATCAAGAAGTGCTTTTTTTCATTCTTTTTTCAGCAAATAACAGCAAAATGATTGAAATTGAAGCAAAATTAAGAGAACCGGAATGGAAAAAGTGGTATGTTGTCGATGTTGATGATGATGATGATTGAATAACTAGTAATAAAACTGACATTTTTTTCCATTGATGAAAGGGTGATTGGGTTCGATTCCTGTATTCGATTTCTACGAACGTTCAATCAAAAAAAAAAAAAAAATATCGATGTTGAAACCAGGGTGGTTATTATTATTATTATTATTAATATTTTATATATCATCACCAAGATGAAAAAAAACAAGAGTAAAAGACATCAATATTGATGGTTCAAAATTTCACCATTTTTTCCGCATTTCTTTTCAGTGTGTGTGTGTGTGTGTGTGTGTGAGTCGAAAACACTTAATGGCAATAAATCAAAATTAATTCATTACGCTATTTATTAATCCAATTTTTTTTTGTTTTTTGTTTTTTTAGCACTCATTTCTCATTGATGATTGGCTATTTTTTTTTTTTTTTTTTTTTTTTTTTTTTTTTTTTTGGCCAAAATCTTGATATAAATGAGTGTTTTTTAGCCATTCATTTCGAAATGGCCATTTTTTTCATTTTTTTTTCATTTTCATTTTCATTATTTGATTTTCAATCCATGATTGCAACCATGCAATTTCATCATTAAATTCATGAAAGTGAAAACAAAACAAAACAAAACAAAAAACTGAAACCATTTTTTTTTTGGAGTAAATATAATAATAATTTGTGTGTTTGTTGTTGTTGTTGTTAGTGAGCAGACTTCATCATCAAATCAAAGAAATATTTTTTTTTGTTTTCCATACACCAAAATCACACCATAGGGGTGTGAATTATCATCATCATCATCGTGTTGTATAAGAGCCATTAACTCTTCAAACTACCAATATATGTATAAGATGTGAGTGAAAAAGAAAAAACATTTTCGGTTTTTTCTTCTTTTTTTTTTTTTTTTTTGCTGCTTCGAATGCCTTACATTGTGTTTTCTTATTGTTTTTTTTTCCTGTTCCTTTTTTTCTATTTTTCATTCGTTTTTATATCGTTTCACATGGATAACCGGGCCACATTTACGAATATTTTTTTCGTTGTTGTTGTTGTTGTTGGCTAGGGGTTCAAGGGGCCACTAGAATCCAATAAAAAAAAAGCCAATCAATGGGCGGCCAATATTATTATTATTATTATTACTATTCTCGGTTATTGGTTGATTTTTAGCTCTTGGAATTTATTTCTTTTTTGGTAAATAGACACACACACACACACAGAGAGAGCGAGAGAATGTAGTCATAACATCAAGTTAAAGTCAATATTGAAAATAATTTCTTTTTCCATTTTCATTTGCCAAATATTGCATCAACAGCAGAACACAATATATCTATGCATGTTTAGGATGTTGTGTGTGTGTGTATACTCAATATCCAAGGATGAATCCTTGGTTTTTTTATTATTATTTTTCTGGTCTAGATCAATTTCAATATTGAAAATAATCATAATAAATATAGTGGTCTTCATAAATTAGTTGTGGAATTTTTTTTTTTTTTTTTTTTGAGTGAAAAAAAGAACTTACAACCCAAAATAAGAAATTTTTTTTTGCCGACAAAATACAACAAACGGAAATTGTCATACAGAACTAAACTTTTTTCTCTCTCTGTGTGTGTGTGTGTGCACACACATAAATAACAGAAGAATCTTTCATCGTCATGTGTATGTGTTATATAACATGCTTCTTATTCTGGTATATTATTGATTCCAAAAGTTAAAATATATCCGGTTTTTATATGCGGAAACCTCATACTATCAGAAAGCTAAACAAACAAACAAACAAACCAATGGAAAAAAACCTATGAATGGTCACTATGGAATTTTTTTTTGTTTTTTTTTTTTTGATCAAATTCGATTAATTTATTTGCATTCAATCAAACCAAACATTTATTTCTATTCAGCTAAATCATATGTTCAATTTGTTCATTTTTTTTTGATTTTAATTTTGATTTTGATTTTCAACACTATAATGATCATCATCATCATTTTTATCATTCTCTAGTCTAGACATCAGAAAATTGTTTCATTGAATGTTTCCGTTTAAAGAATTGTCATGAATTTCCTTGGTGGAAATATGAGGAAAAAAAATTTATTCTCACACACACACACACACGAATCGTTTAAAGTTGATAATGAAGAAGAAGAAAAAGAAAAACAAGAAAAGGAAAAAGTGAAGAAAATACAAATTCCATAATGTTACTGAATGAATGTCTTGAACATTGTCGGAAAAAAATGACATTTCTCTCTCTCTCTCTTTCTCTTTCCTTGTTCGTCTCATTGACTAGAAAATAACAACAGCAAAAGAAAAAGAAGATCTAAATGATCTAAAAAAAAAGTATTTGAGTCATTTATTTTTGATCATTTAAAATTGTTATCGATCGATATTGACGACGATGATGATGATGATGATGAGCATGGGTGATGTGACAATATGTGGCCATCGACCAACAATAAACGAAAAAAAAAGTTCATCGAAAAAATAAAATGAAACTGACACTGACACTAACACACACAGCTTTCAATGATGATTATTATTACACTGAGTTTTTTTTTGTTCTTTGAATGAAATGAAATTTTGTTTGGAGAAAAAAAACCGAATCAAATAACTATATATTCAAGCTGTGTGCGTTTGTGTTTGTGTATGATCATCATAATGATTCATTGATGTAAAATGATCCGGCTACTACTAGTCAAGTTTTGTTTGCGTCTGTGTATGCGATTATATACTATTAAAAAACAATGTTTTCACATACGACAACAACAACAATCAATTCAAGCAGAAAGACCTCAGACCAATGCAAACCAACAGCAGTCAAAAAAAAAAGAAAATAAAACTCCTATAGCCATAATAACAAAGTTGTTTTACTTTTGGATCAATTTTTCTCACTTGATTTGTGTTTGCCCTGCACAAAGTTCTGGGTTTTTTTTCAAGAATTTCTTTTTTTTTTTGACTCATTTAATTCATCACAAACATCAAGAAATGATATTTGAAAAAAAATTGAATTCTGTTTCAATAATGTGCATGTGGTAACAAAAAAAACAAAATTGGCATTCAAATGAAATGGAATGAAATTTTTGATTTGTGTTCGTTTGATATTCTTATGTGTGTGTGTGTGTGTGTATCTGATGATATGGAATGACAAATATTCATTAACCTGGATTCCAATGGTGAGTGGTGAAAAGAAGAAAAAGAAAAAAAAAACTAATTTTCAAGACATTTTTCTTTACTATTTTCTTTTTTATTCACTGAATTTACTGTACTGTTTCAAGATTTTTAGATTGAATGAAATAGAAATAAATTGAATGAATAATAATGTCATTTATATGCTTTCTCTCTCTGTGTGTGTGTGTGTGTGTAATGTATGAAATTTTCTTACTTTACTCCTTTTTTTTTGGTCGCTCTTGTGGAAATGAAAAGAATATTCTGCACACACACACACACACCATCCAATGTATTTTTTTTACTTCTTGTTAATTCTCTGGAAATGACAGAAATCCAATGGAAAATGAAAAAAAAAATCTTTGAATCCACCGTAAGCCAAAATAAGAGAGACAGAAGAAAAAAACTCAATTTTAATTAACTCGTGTTTAGATGATGATTCTGAATGGTAATGATGATGATGATGATGATGATGATAATAATAATTTTCTCGTTTTCTCATTTTCATTATTTTTGCTTAATCTTTATGATGAGAAAAAAAAGTACCATCATCATCATCATCATCATCAATGAATGAATGAATGAATTTACATCAACAGAATGCAAAGAATCATATATGAAAATGAATATATATAAAAAAAACCAATATTCACAACCACTTCCTCTATTTCCTTTTCATTTGATTTTCCATCATCATCATCAAATTCGTTTGAAATTGGATTCGATTCAATTCGATTCATTTTCACTACCATCTATATTACCATTACAAAATCCAATATCAAATACCAATATATTCATTTTGTCTTTTTTTTTTGGATAAAAACAAAAACAAAAAACAAATTAATGAATTTGAATTCACCCACACACACACACACACATGAACAAACTGAAAGTTTGAATCCACCACCATTGGGGTTGTGACTAGTTCATTCATTCATTCATTCATTCGTTTCAATTTCAAACGATTTTTTTTCTCTCTTTTGATATCATCATTATTTTTATATTTGGGGTAAATGTAGAGAGAAAATGAATGCAAAATGTTATTATCTACTCAATTTCTATTCAGTTTTTTTTTTGGTTCCAAATCAATGACAGTCTTGGTGAATTTTTTTTTTATTATTCAATGATAACCCATATGCATGTGATTGAATGTGTTAATTTGAATGTTATCTTGAATTTGACAGAATTGTACAGAATTTTTTTTTGTTTTGTTTTTCTCTAACCCATTCTTGCTGCTGGTTGGCATGATGATGATGATGATGATGATGTTGGTGAATCATTGATGATCCAGTAGTTTTCAAAGTTGAGATTTTTTTTATTTTAGTTTTTTTTCGATAACTTTCTTGGTTATCAATAATCATAATGAAATCACTCTGTCTTTTCATGTCTAAATGTCGATCTCTGTGTGTGTGTGTGTGTGTGTGTGTGTGTAGATCTTATTCGTAGAATTAATCTCACTGTTATGAATCTTTCTCCTGTGTGTTTGTATATATCGTGGATTTATGTTCAATTTCGATTTTTTTTTCATTCATTCATTCTTTCTGTCTGTCTGTGTGTGTGTGTGTGTCTGTAATATCGTTGTTAATTTTTCACTTCTGTTTTTTGTTTCAATCCACCATCCATTTATTATGTGTGATTCTGATTCCTTTTTTTTTCTTTTTCTCTTTTGTTTTTGTTTTTTTGTTTCGTTTTTTTTTTGCACAGAAATTGAACGTATCGAATCGAATCGTATAAATTCAAATAAATCTGTATCAACGACAATTATTGGCAATAATAATAATAATTCAGCGAATGGTTTAGTATTGCCATCAGATTTATATTTTATGAGAAAGATTAGTGATAATGATAATGATTCAAATCATTCTTCCATGATGACAATGGCAACAATATTGCCATTGAATAATAATAATCAAGATTATTTTGTTCGTAATCATCAAAATCATCCACGAATTATTACTAATGAAAATATACAACAACAACAACAACAAAATATTCATCATCAAAGCCTAGTTCCTGTGCCTACAACAACAACAACAACACCGATAACAACAACAATAACAACAACAAATCATCAATCTTTAGATGAAGAAACAATGAGCTTTCAAAATAAAATTGGTATGTGATTTAATTATCAATTTTGATCTAATCTAATCGAATCTTATATCTAATTAAATTAGAAATTCATAATACAATAAAAAATAAATCTGCCTCTAAAAATGAAATCAATATTCCCATTGGTAATATGGATACATCATCATCATCATCATTGTCATCAACATGCGATCCAATAATTTATCGAGATATTCAATGGCCACCAACACCGTCCGGTACAATTGCTATCCGGTCATGTCCACATGATACTTCGGGTATGTGAATGATACCAATACATTTTTGATCATAGACCAAAAAAAAAAAAACACAAAACAAAATAAAAAACAAATTATGGTTATTGTTTTATTTCCGTATATATATAAAAAAAAATAATGATAATAATAACCAAATTGCATGAATGATAATGATATACCATCATTGTGTGTGTGTGTATATAACAACCATTCTGAATGTGAAAACAATAGCTGTCCGAATCCCAGTGCAATAATAACAATAGAAAAATAGAAAAAAAAGGAAATAATAGAATATATATATCCAGAATAAACATCTCCTTCACAGTGTTTCATAGCCATATAAATTCATGATTTGCGGTTTTTATACACATTGTTATACATGCATTTTTTTTGTTTTAAAATTTTTTTTTTTTTTTGAATTTTTATTTCCACATTTTCACATAATTCTGATGGCTCATTCAACGATGATGATGAGAATGATGATGATGATGATGATTTTCATCATCATTTATTTACTATTCGTTTTTATGTCATTTTTTTTTGTTTAGATAGCCATATAATAATAATATAATTTTAGTTGTTTAAAAAAATATAATTAAATTGCATTACACTCCATTTATACGCACACACACACACAGGATTGGCACAATGGAGATGTGGAAACAACAACAAAATCAATGGAAATGGTCATTTTTCAAATTCTAAACCACCACAGCCACCACCACCGCCACCACAACCACCACTACCGTTATTGATGATGTCAATGTCAACATCGTCTAAACAATCAAAAGCACCATTATCAATAGGACCGGCTAGAATCCCTATAACCACAACCAATAATGGTAGTCAACAACAGAATGGCCACCACCTTTTTCATAATAATAATCGAGCTTCATGGATACAATTGCCTGATCTTTCACAATGTCATTCTCGTTGGCTTCTTCAGCTAAATTCTATTCAAGTAAGTTTGTTTCTTGGAAATCATTTCCATTTGGATCGATGATGATGATGATGATGATGATGAAAAAAATTGAAAAAAAAGAAAGTCGCGTGTCTCTTCCAAGAATCTCGAAAGTGGTTTTTTTTACTATTGAATGAATCCTGTATGTTATTTCTAATAATGAACAGAATTTTCAAAACAAAGAGAGAGAAAAAACATAAAAAGTTTGATTTGATGATTTATTCCACTTTTGCACATCATTGATTCACAATTCAGTAATGATAAAAAATGATCTTTTCCATCCATGAGACTTTTTTTTCTTGTTAAAATTCTACAATATTCTGTTGTAGAGAAAAAAGAGAAATTCTATATGACGCACGAAACATTATTATGTTTTTCATTTTTTTTTTCTCTCATCATAGAATATAAATTACAACTATCGCAACGATATTTGGCATTCAATATTGGCCAATATGCAACATTCACCATTATATGGTGGTGATATTAATCAATTGATTATATTGCTTGAAAATTGGTCTCTACGTTATTTTCATTTGGCTGTGGATGGAAATCGTTTTAAAAATTTTTCAAATCAAATCACTGGATTAGATGTAAGCCATTCATTCATATATGGAATACAAAAGAACGAAAAAGAATCTTTTGTGTTCTTCTTCTTATTTTTTGTTGTTGGATTCTTTACGTTCGTCTATAATAATGGAGCAAAATTCTTTTTTATTATTTCGTTTCTTTTGTATGGAAAGACCATTTTCGAGATCATATCTGAACTATTGAACCGAAATCATTTGGCAAGCTGGCTAGATTTACCTGATATAAAACGTGAAACGGCTGCATTGAATTTGATGGATATTACAATGAAATATTCAACATTATATTGTTTAAATTATCGATCAAAAAATACGGTAGTAGCAGTTACAGCATCAACAACAACAACAACAACAACAACGACAACTTCAACAGATTCAAAAGAAACGATTAAACAATCACAATATCTAAGTAAGTTTTTTTTTTGCTAATGAATTTCGCTTCGTTTCTTTTTTTTTCATTAATTCATTTTCGCCTTTTTCTTTTCAAATATACAATACAATTCAATTTGAAACCATTGTGTGTGTGTGTGTGTACCACCCGGCATATATATGTATACCAATTTATTATTCTGTCTAAAAAAAAAGTCATGTCGTGTTTTTCAATTTCCAAGTTGATACATGAATTTCAATTAAATTGGAATAAACTTAGTGAACAGTTACAACAAAGCCAAATGAATGTTAGTGAATTCAAATATGAGCTATTGTCATTACCATCGACATCGACATCGACAATGGATGATAATAAAATCAAAGTCTTTTTAATATTGAACAATGTAGAAGAACAATCCAATATTATACTCACTGGTAAGTGGTGAATGAATCAATGATTTTCAAGAATTTCAAATTCTTTTTTCTTTTTTTTGTGTGTGTGTGTGTCTGTATCGCAATAATCGAATTGAATTCTCTTTTTTTTCTCATATATACAGAAAACATTTATTTTTCAATGTTGATTCCAATCAATCTGGAAAACTATTTTCAATTATCCAATATGGATATTTTTACAAACAATGACCATAATGGTGATGATAATAATGGTCATCATGATCAAATGGCTGAATCATTTTTAAATTTAATACAAATTGAATCAACTGAATCATTGTTGCAAGATCATGATGATCACATGGATACAACAGCAACAACAACAACAACAACAACATTTATCAATGGTCAAATAATAAAATTCATTCGATTTAATGATGAACAAATTCTTCCGATCCAACAACAACAACAACAACAACAACATCAAACATCATCGAGCAACATTAACAAAAACATTGACGTTGGTCAATCGGAAACATCATCATCATTTAGCAATCATTATGCTTTTGAAATCATTTTCAAACATCTAGTCGATTATGATAATAATAATGATCATGATGATGGCGATGTAGGCGATAATTTTATTGTTGTTCATCATCATCATCATCATCAATGTGTTCATTGGGATGAAACGGTCAAGTAAGTAGAGTAAATCAATGTAATATTGGAATGAATTTTAGCATCAGAATAAACAAAAAAAAAATGATATTCATGTTTGTTTTTTTTTTCTCATCTCGTTTCTTTCGTTATTGTTATCGTTATCAAGTCATTGGTCCAATGAACATTGTACATTATTAGAAACAAATGCAACCCATTCTATTTGTCGTTGTAGACCGGCTGGTTTATCCATATGTACAATATTGGCTATTGGTGTACAGAATCCTCATCATCATCAACAACGGCAACAGCAACAACAATCAACTTATAATTTGACCAGTTTGGTATGTGTTTTCTTTATATATGTCCAATCCATTTATTTTGTTCCCATTTTGGTGTGCAACATTCACATTTTTTTCCATATTAAAGTAGAATAACATCATAGATATACACATGAATATATTGTTGTTAATGATAAAACAAACACAGACACACACACATACACACATCATTCAAGCAAACAAATTAGGTTCAATTTATGTCAACTTGAATTGATTCAAAGTTTGTTATATATATTGTAATAATTGCATTATTTATTCTTTCTTTCTTTCTTTCTTTATTATAATAAACAGGAATTACCACCAGAAGTTGATAATGAAAATAATCAAATGTCAAATGAATTGATTCTGGCCAAACATAGTGGAATATTATCATTAACATTAATCATTTACATATGGATTGCATTATTATTAATCAGGTATAATGATAATCGAAATCAAAAAAAATGCCAATTCAGCATCTATATATAATCCCAACCCAATTAACCAATGTTGATTTATCTTTTCTTTTCTTTACAATATTTACATACTACAGATATCATCATGAAAATTATTTCAATCAATCCAATTTCATTACATTATTATTAATCTGTATTGTACGTACAATGATTGAATTGAGTTCGACATTCAATATATTCGGCATGTTCATCACAACAACAACAGCAGCCAATAATGATAGAAATTGGTGGATGAATAATACAAAATGGTGGTGCCATTCACGAATGTTTATCATCATTTATCAATTACAAATAATTTGTTCACTATTCACCGTATTTTTATTTCAAAATGTGATCATATTATTATTGGCAAACAAAATTTATTTGACAAAAAATTATTACAACATTTTACAATCGTTAAAACAATCAAAACAATTACAATTATTGATCACCATATTGTTTCCATTGATACATCAATTTGTTATATTTATATTTGTCAAAAATTTTCATACAAATTGTTGGCCAATTTTTAATTCCATTGTGACAGCATTTTTTGTTACATCATCAATATTGCAGATAACATTGGTAAGAGATGTTTTCAAAGATATATTCAACATTCCATTCCGACCCGAACCCAAAAGAAGAAAAAAAAATTCCAACTAAAAGAAAACTAAATTTTTTTTTTGTTTTGTTTTTCTCATTTCAGATTCTTACCTCCGGTGTGATTTATTTACATTGTTCACAACGTGTCTTTTCTGAATATGATTATCCAACCAATATGCAATTTGCAAATTTACAGCAAACTAAAAATAATAATAATAATAATAATACTGCATGTTTAATGGAAAAACATGTTAAAGAATTATTCTTTAGCAGGTAGCTATAAATCACATTTATATATTTGAATATTTGTCATACCCCGTCAGCCACAGCAGAAGAATTCGTGACTAATGTTACCAATTTATTTATTTTTTGTTTTGTTTCATCACAACAACCAACCAAACAGATGCAAACATGTAACAATTTGGATCATCGCTATTGTGATATATCTAATCTGTGTCGTTGGATGTCTCTGTTGTTCATTATATTATCGTCATACATCATATGCAATGATTGGAATTGACATTTCCATTTCGTTGACATTCGTTCTATTCGCAAGAGTCAAATATCTATTTAATTTGATTGTAAAATGTAGCCATTGTCGTGGTGGTGTTGGTGGTGGTGGTGGTAGCCATCGATCATCGAAAAATATTGATCATCATCATCATAATCATTGTTATAATAATAACAGTAATAATATACATCATATGATTAACAATCCTATTGGCCAAATAGAATCAGCATCATCATCAATAGATTCAAAACAAACTCGTGATAATTCTATCAGTATATTATCGGATACAAGTAAAACTTTTCTTACATTACCATCATCAAATGGTGGTCAAATGTCATCATCATTGGGATCACCAAAAATCTATCCAACTACAAATACTATACATCAATCATCATGTATTTATGGTGATGGTTTCACCAATGTTATCGTAACAAGCCCAGGCCGTACAATAACAACAGCAACAGCAACAACAACAATGAACAATACAAATCCATCATCTCATCTATATGAATCTCCATCACATCTATACAATTACGAATATGAACGACGTTTCCATCATATTGGTGGTGGTAGCCATAAAAATGGCAAAAATATTTCATCTCCAACAACAACAATGCAAAACATATATAATACGACTACGATATCCGCTACAAATCATCATAATCATCATCATCATCATCAGAGACATTTTTATCCGCTCGATGGAATCATACGACCATTGCCATGTCATACTAATTCAACGAATAATCATCAACGACATTCAGCAGCCATTCGTGATTCCAGTATGTATTAGCCCAATTTCGCATCATTAATCATCAACAGGAAAACGAAAAGAAAAAATAAAAAAAAGAATTCTTCCTTTTCTAATTTGTTTCCGTTTTCATTTTTTTTTCTTTCTCTCTCTCTCCATATATTTTTTTCTTTCTTTTGATTCATTCATTTTTTCATTTCATTTCATTTCATATCCATATCAATTCATTCATTTATATGGAACAAAAAACGACAATTCTGTGCGATGTGTTTTAGACATGAGTCTCAATCGTATACGATCACATTTTGTTGCATCACACCTTCAACAACATGGACCATCATCAACAACTAATAATCGAGCCTATTCATTTGATCGACCAAATTTTTCTTGAATTAATGAATGATGAATTGAAATAAATAAAATAAAATAAAAAAATGTTACAATCTGTATTGAATCAATAAATGTCACACATGTGTTCATAATAATAATAATATTAAAAATGGAATGAGACGGAAATATACAATTCAATCTAATTATCACCAACCACTTGGTGGTGTTGTTGTTGTTTTGATTTTATCAAAGACATAATCATGTTGGTTCATTGGATGTTCGAATCTTCATCTCTTTTTTTCTGTTGTTGTTGTTGTTGTTGTTGGACAATTTGATAAGTCAATTCTGTATTCTTTTTTTGTTGTTGTTGTTGTTGTCAAAAAAAAAGCTCAGAATTTTCAGGAAAAAAAATTTTTTTTCAGCTCCAAGTTTGTTTCGTAAGTAGTGTCTTTATATTTGTATTTATTATTATTATTTCTTGGTATTAATTTTCTTGTTTTTATTTTCCAAAACAAAAAAAAAAATAAATAAATAAAGATTCAAAACACATGATGATGATGATGATGATATTTGTGCTCTTCTGGAATTGTTATTCGTAAATATTTCAAGATATTCTACATGTAGTCGATTGGTTTGCATTGCTTTTCATCATTTGATAATCATCTTAGTTGCATACATCAAATATATATGGGTAAAAAGAGAGAGAAAAAAAATTGAAAAATTAATTATTGATTGATTTTTGTTTCTATATTCATTATTAACAGGAAAAAAAATGAACACTACATAATACACATGACTACAAATTGTACATTACTACTTACTATTCAACATTCGTGAAAGAATATCATCTGCCGAATCGGCTGAAGTTGTAAAAATCAATTCCTTTAATATGTTTACGGGTATTAGTCGAAGATGTTGTTTTTCTGCAATTTCAATCAATTTTTTAATATTATTCTAAATGATGGAATTTTTTGGATTTAAGAATGAGAAGAAGAAGTAGAAGGAAAAAAAACATCATTAATTTACATATATGTCATTGGTGTAGGGTTCATATTTATGGACTTTATCATCATCATTTGAATGAATGAAACAAAACAAAAAAAAAACATTTACAATTCTTTGATGCATTCGTGCCTGCTGTTTTTTCAACAACAGTAGTTCAACAATAATACTCTGTTTATTTGGATCGATGACCCGTCCATTCATTTTAAAACCATTCATCAATTCTGAACCGG
Organism: Dermatophagoides farinae; assembly: GCF_024713945.1. Taxonomy (NCBI): domain Eukaryota; kingdom Metazoa; phylum Arthropoda; class Arachnida; order Sarcoptiformes; family Pyroglyphidae; genus Dermatophagoides; species Dermatophagoides farinae. The sequence goes on along the minus strand of NC_134686.1, from coordinate 1,159,225 downwards.
CTTTAGCTAGTTCTTCTTGTAGTAATTCTTTTCCTGTTTCATGATGATGTTGATGATGATTATTATTATTATTATTATTACGACCATTATTTATTGTAGTATATGGTACATTAGACATTGGTGGTGGTATCATATAGCCAGATTTAAGCAGCTGTCTACCCCATATTTCAATATTTAGTATTCCTTCTTTCAAATAATCGATTAATGGCTGTGTTACATGACTATAATGGAATAATTTTTTAAAATTAAAATTCGGATTGACCGTTACGCCAACTTTATCCGAAATGGAATAATTTTCATCGACAAACATTAAATATTTTAAATATATTTCCTGTGAATATGAAGAGAAAAAAACATTATTTTTTTTTTTTGTTGAAAAAAAAGTAATTTAGCAACAACAAACAAAAACTTACAGTAAATTTATTTGGCAATCCACGGCAGCCTATTATTTTGATAATAAAATTCAATGATTTTCCTAACAATTCTTGTGGTGTATCCACATAAACATCATCTTGTTCAACATATTCTTGGCCATTCTCATCACATGGTATTATTTCAACATTGATAACACCAATTTCTTGGCCAGTAAAATCATTGACAGAAAGATGTTCTTTTATTTCAATCATATAGGCAAGTGGTTGTAAATATAATTGTGCGGTACCAATTAAACATTCAGCATCAAGATTTTCTGTAAATGGATCTTCTTCCTTTGAGAATCAGAAACAAAACAAAAAAATATGATCATAAGGTGTATGTGTGTGTGTGTGTGTGTGTGTGTTAGTTTTAAATCAAATCACATACCAATGGAACATCCCATTCTTCTTCACCAGTTTCATAACAATGATACATTTGTTTCATAAAATACATTCGATCTAGAAATTTTTCTTTATTCCAAAGAAATTCTTGACCTGTATTCGAATTCATCACGTGTACATATGGCTTTATATGTGTGTTTTTTTTTTTGATTTTGGAAAATGGGAGAAAAAAAAAGAAATAAAACAAAAAAAATGATAATTTCAGATTTCTTCACTACCAAATTTTTTTATAATCAAATATTTATCATCATCATCTTACTTCAGGTTTACGGCCAATTTTCCCTAAAAATATTGGCGATACAAGTACATTTTCAAAATGGACCATTTTTTCCAATTCTTCACTAATGGCATTTGCCTCCTCAACAGCTGGAATCAATTCTAATAGTTCTTTATTCAACAATTCCTGTTCAATTGAGTTATCATCGTTGTTAAAATTATAGCCAGCTTTTGATGCTATTTCTTCTTGTGCTAATTCATATGTTACATTCAATATGGAATTTCCATGCAAACTATCAAGAGGATTCCTGAATACAAACAATTGTGATGTACCGAATAATAACCTATAATGATGATAAGCAGAATAAATGGGAATTAGAGTGATAGAGAGAGAATAAAAATGTCAATTTGTATAAAAATCCAAATAAATTAGTGATTTATTGCCATTCAATAATACCATATATACCTATCATTATGTGCTAAATTGACTTTATGTGTGACTAGATCACCATTCAATAGGATACGACATTCATCATCGATACGTTCCAATATGATTTTTTCATTTTCCGTACGATTAATAACAGCATGATGATCCTGTATCAATGGACCCATCAATTGTATTGGACAATCACCGCCTTTGCCAATCAAATTTGTGCCAGTTTTAATAATGAAAATAATTTTATCTACAAGTTGTTCATCGAAATTCAGATTGGACAAATGTGGATTCATTTCTTTTTGCTGTTTTTCAAGTTCAATTTGTTTACGATTTTCTTCAAGCTCTTTATGTGAACGTTCTTGTCGTTCCTGTTGTAAACGTTCTTCATATGATTGTCGTAATGCATTTAATTTTCTTTCATTTTCCTTCATAATGGCTTCAATTTCTTCTTCTAATTTCAATTTATTATCATCATCTATTATAAAATGAAAAATGAAAATGAAAATGAAAATCAAGAAACAAAAACAAAAACATGATGGAAAATGAAGAATCAATGATACCGTAAAAGGACTGTGATGGTGATTTGGACAATGTTGTTGAGGCAGTATTGGTGGCCACGGCAGCCGAAGCAGCAGCCGCTGCTGCTGCTGCTACTGTCGATTCTTTTTCCAATAATTTTTTCAATTTTTCATTCTCTTCTTTAAGATCTCTGATAATCTTATCAGTATTATCAATGTTGATTTTGGCAAAATTCTGTATCTGTTTCGCTCGATCGGCTATAAGGAAAAATTTGTAATAATAAATTTTTTCATTTCAATCATTATATAACACCATTGTTGCAAACAAAATAAAAATTAAAACAATCAGACCATAGAATGATCAATGATCAATGTTTAGAAATTTTTTTGAATGATACAAACCATAACGTAATGTTGATAATGTTTCATCATAGTTGATATCAGCTGGGCTAATATTGGCAATCATTGCCGTTTTACTGTTACCACCCAATGCATTCATTAATAATCGTGTTAACACTGATTCACGATATGGTACTTTAACATTACGACCATTTGCTTTTTCAGCCAATGCATGTATACAATTGCCTAAACATGACAATGACTGATTAATGGCAACAGATTCACGGAATCGATCACCAGTAACGGAATTTCGTCCACCAGCTAAATCAGATAGTCGTTCACTATTTTTTTTTTAAGATCATCATTTTAATTAATGAAATTGATATTGATATCGGTTGAAATTAATCATTTATTTACCTTCCAGCTAGATCGACAAGATTTATTACAGATGTTTTCGTCTCTTCATTGCCATTCGAATTGATTGAACGTTGACTCAATGTTATTGTGATTATCATATGTGATCGTGATGATGTTTCATTCATATTTGTTGCCGATATACTACGATTAGTGACACCTTGTTCAAATTTTTCCAGAATTTCTTTCTGCGATAAAACCGTACAACGTATTAGGCCTTCAGCTGATATGTATGAAAAAAATGTGGAAAATTTTCAATTTAATAAAAACAAAATGACACAAGTTGTGAAATTATCATCATACCGAAAAAACCTTTTACAGGATGTTCACGAATTTTTAATCCTTTCTTTTTCACATTATATTCAGTATCAAGAAGATCACGTACATTTTCTGAATATAATTCTATCATGGACAAATTTACTTCAGTATTAATATCCATTCCTTTACGATTATCAATAATATTGAATAATTCTTCACAAATTCTTGGCACTAATCCTTTGTTGGCGCCTAGGCCAACCATTGTATATGATTTTCCGGAACCAGTTTGACCATAACAAAATAATGATACATTATAACCACGCCATGCATTATTGAGCAATGGTAATGCTAATGTTTGAAATATACATTGCTACACGGTAAAGAGAAAAAATTCAATTTCAGTTAAATATAAATCCCATCATCATCATCATACTTGATCGGCATAAATTTCACCATCCGGATGATTATTATCGGCCACAAATAGACCATTCTGTGCTTCAGTAAATCCATCATGTGACCAAAAAATACGATCATAAATAAAACGTTTACGATTATCATCATCTTCCGGATGATTCAATATTATACTATTCGAATCAATCAACGATACTATTGATTTGGCTGAACGTTTTTTTTCTCGTTGATTGTGTTTTAATCAAACGAAACGAAATGAATTTATATATAAAAAAAACAAATAAAATAAAATTAAGGAATAATAATCAAAAATTGATTTGTAAAATTTTGTTTGTTTGTTTTTTTTTTTTTAAGAAAAAGGATATGAATGGTCGTATACGAACGCTGACAAAAACATTTTCAATTTCTTTAATATCCATTGGCGATATCTGTAATGATGAAATTGTTGAAACAACGTATTTATCTGTTACAACAACAACAAATAAATAAAAAACTTACATTTCGCATGATGATTATGATTATGGTGATGATGATGATTATGATTATGATTATGATTTATTTTTATTGCCACTCTATCAGACATTTGCCATTTGTGAATCTTAAATTAGATGTATATGTTGTTGGTTTGCTTGTTATACAGTTGGCACAATTGTTGTTGTTGGTGTTTTTGTTGTTGTTGTTGTTTTTATTGATTGATTTGAATAACAAAAAAATAAGAAGACAGAAACAGAAACTTTATTCTTTGCCAATCAATATGAATACCGTGTATGAATTTCTTCCAATTCTCTATGGCAACCACGACGACTACGACGACGACATTTTCATCATCAAAACAATGAAAAAAAGAAAATTTTGAATTTCTAAAAATAAAAAAAAATTTTCACAAGAAAACATTTGACATTTTTTTTCTGTTGTTTCACTGTTGCTATTGCAATACACACACATACACACACACTCAGATAATGTTTATAGATGGTGACAATTACAATTCGAATCAGATTACATTTTTACATCGAATCATCATTAAAAAAAATCAACAAGAGTAGAAATAGACCAATTTCATCAACCAACCAGCCAATCAACCGAGTGAATAAACGATCCAACAACAACAAAAACAACAACAAAAATTCCAAAACAAACAATTCAGGTATTGTATTAGGATTCACATATATTACAAGCCAAAATCTCCGTATGAATGAATGAATGAATGGCGGTATCCTGGGTATTTCTTTCTGGAACCGTAGTAAATGAATCATCGTAATAGTCATATAATAATCATCATGGATCATGGATAATAAAATACAGCACCACCACCACCACCACCACTCTTTTTTGGATATGGAGTGAAATAGAAAGATTAAACAACGTTTAAATAAAAGTTCATTGTACGGATTTGTTTTTTGTTGTTGCCGTTGTTGTTGTTGTTTGGTGGTTGATTGTTGATTACCACCCCGTTATTTCTCCAGTTGGAAATGTTGTTTACCCTACCTACCTACCTACCTATCTGGGAAAAAAAACATCATCTTTAATTCATAAAGAAAAACTCACCCTCTGGCTTTCAAAATATACCAAAAACAATGACCATTTTCGAATGAAATTTTTTCTTCTTCTTCGCTCCATATATTCAATTATTCATGAATCATCATAATAGATAAATTATGTAATAATTATATTATTAACCAAAATGACCGTGTGTGTGTGTGTGTGTGTTTTGAGTGGTGCGATTTTCGATGAAATTCGCCATTCTCAAATCATCATCATGATCATTTTTTTTGTGTGTGTGATTTTCACGTACCACATGAGAGAAACAATGCAAAAAATTAATCTGGTTGATTGTATTCAAACTTTTGTTGGTGATTCATTTTCAAAAAAAAAGAAAAAAAATTTTCACTCCAATTCATTGATAGTGATTGGTCACGCGTGTTTGCAATATATTCAAACAACAACAACAACAACAACAACAACAACAACAACAACAACAACAACAACAATTTCATTTTTTTTTCATTTCAAATTCAAATTTTTTTTTTTGATTTTATCCAGAAATTTTTTTTTTTGCTTTGTTTTTACAGTGTGTGTGTGTGTGTGTTTGGCATTCTATTAGAAAACAGAATAATTGGTTTGTTTTTGTTTTTTTTTTTTTTTTTTTTGTTCTGCTGGACATTGGGCAAGAATTATATATATATATATATATATTACAACGATAATGCTGATGATAAATGTACAGATTTACATCACAGACAATTTTTTTGTTTGTTTGTTTGTTTGTTTGTTTCTTATTCAAATCAATTATGTAACAAGAAATTTTTAACAAAAAAAAATTTTTTTTTGTTTTCATTCAATCAGAGAAAACAATCATCATCATGTGTATCAATCAATTTGATTATCAATTAAAAATGGATCCAATGATGTTTGGCGATAATGTTGACAATGATTTACAACAACCATGGACAATACGTAATGTTCATAGTAGAAAATGGTCTATTTTCAGTTATTTGAAATATTTTAGCACTCCATTCTGTAATTATATTTGATTGATTGATTTGTTTATTGATTGATTTGATTTGATTGTCAATTTTTTTTGTAGTATTAAGCTGTTATCCATTGATATTATGGAAATTTTATCGTTCAACAATGTTATTGTTGATATCATTACAACAGGACAATGGTGATTCATCTTCATCATCATCATCAACAACAACAACAACATCGATCAAGTGTTAATTGAACTCATTAAATCTGTACGATCAGTATCCGCTATTGTTGTACAATCATCACTATTTGTTGATGTAGATGGATTATAATAAAATGTTGGTATTAAATCAGGTGGACCTTTATTATTGAGATGATGATGATGATTATGATGATGATGACCAGTATGATGACCACCATGAGCAATTGCCGGATTCATACTGTATAGATCTAAACTCAACAATTCCATATTTGATTTGTTATCTTTAGCACTAAATCCAGCCAATAAATTACTATAATATTCATTACAAATAACATTCGTTTCCGTATAAACAGTCGGTATGGCTAAATTATCTAAAGTACCATAACCACCACCACCACCACCACCATGATGATTATTATTATTATGATGATGATGATGATGGCCACTATTATTATCAGCATTATCATTCACAATACCACCAGCACCACCGCCACCGCAGCCAACATTTAAAGTAGTAGTAGTAGTATTAATCATTGTTCCATTTGTAATATTCATATCAACATTGGAACAAACATCATTTCTTTGATGATTATTCATTACATTCAATCCAATTTCATCATCATCATCATTATTATCATTATCATCATTTTTATCACCATGAATTTTAAAATTATCACCATTCTTCAATTTACGTCCATAATTTTTCTTCTTATTATTATTATTATTACGTATTCGTTGACAAAATTTCGACATATACGATATGGCAATCACAATAACAATAAGCATTATGGTTAATGATCCACATACGCTAACCATTATTATTTTGATATGATTCATTGCATAATTTGTAAACAATAATCCAGTTGTGTCGGTTGTAAAATTTTTACTATTATTATAAATATATTTTTCTGCTTTACGTAATGTTTGAGCATTGATCCATCGATGATCACTGGTTCCTTTTGTATTGAGTGCATAAATTTTTATCTTATAATTACTTGATTCGATTAAATGATCAATTTGAAAATTAAACATTGTCATCGATGTACTTGATGTTTTATTTGTTTGATTTACTGTGGTGAACAAAAGAGAGAGAGAGATTAAAGATTTTTTTTAAAGATAAACAAAAACACATACTTAATGTTGATATGTTTGAAAAAGGCATCGGTGGATTCAATGTCAGATTCTGTAATAATTGGCCATGTTTATCATAAATTTCAGCAATATAATGTGTAGTTGGATGTACAAAAATTGTTTGGCCAATTTTTGCCGATTGTTGTTGTTTTTGTTGTTGTTGTTGTTGTTGATGATTGTATTGATTGTCTATTGTCATTTCTGATGATGATAAATATTGTTTATGTTTTGGTTGTTGTTCATCATCATCATCATCGTTATCACCATCACCGTCATCATCAACATTATCATTTGAAATTATTTGATAATCATTTTCACTTGTACATTTTATCGTTATCTTATCGATTGATTGATTATATAATTGACAATAGAATGGAAAATTTGGTGGACCTTAGAAATTGTAATGTTGACAACAAAAAAAAAATAAACAGAATTTCATTAGCAACAGAAAATTCCAGAATCTTTATTATTACCTGAATCAATGATATGATATTTACAGGGTATTTGTTGCATGCCAACATCGTTTTTAGCTATACATTCAATTGTACCATAATGATGTGTTGAATTTGGCATATAATATAATAATGAACTGTGGATGAAACAAACAAACAAACAAAAAAAATTCCAGTTGACAATTTTCATTTTAAATAAAATGTAAAAAAATTCTCACAAAACAAACCTATAGTTATACGAATGAACCGTTGTTAATTCAATTTGTTTTTCAAATTTCCATTGAAATGAACTGGGCATCGGATTGGAATCTACTTCACAAACTAAGGCATTTGATTCGAATAACGAAAGACCATATGCTAATCTGTGGACAAGAATCAAAAAAAGAAAGGAATTTTATTCTGTTTACTCAACCATAGACACAAGAAATGTCAGAATTTTTTTGTTTATACAAAAAACACATACGTTGATTTAAATTTACAATATGGTGCAAAACGTATATTCAATATGATTGAATTTGATGTTCGTGTACCATGTTGATTGGTGGCTTCACATTTATAATCACCAGACATATGACGACGGACATTTTGTAATACCAATGAATAATTACTTTGGATTATTCCTGTTGTGGTGAACAAAAAACAAAACAAAAAAAAATTTGAAAATAAATAATGAAAATTATTCACACAACAGAATTCAGATGGAATTTTTGTAGTTTTTTTTGCACTCCATTCTTGGTGTGTAAATAACAACTTAACGTTTTGTTAATTGTTTTGCTAAGCCTTTTTCAATTTGCGTGTGTGCGTGTGTGTTTTCTACCAAGAATCAATTTCATATATGAGGATTATGTTTGATGAATATTTGTTTGATTTCGAAACAATTTTCGTTTTAGTGCTTAAATTGGTTTTTTTATTTTCATTTTCACTTCTTAGAATTAAGATTGTTGTTATTGTTGTTGTTGTTCTTGGTTCAATGCAAAACCAAACAACAACAATAAAAAAACACCCGATTGATTGATATTATTTACCTTGTCTTGGTTCCAATATTTCATCATTAAATCTCCATATTAATGGCGTTGTTGGCATTGGATTTGCATCCAATATACAATCAAAATAAATGTCATTACCTTCCTGTATTGTATTCAATGATATGGTTGTTGTGCCAAGTTGTAATGTTAATTCTGGTACATCTATGGAAAAACATGGAAAAATAACGATTAATAACCATGTAATAATAATAATTCATCACAAAATATGGTGTTACTACAACAAAATGAATGAATGAATGCAAGAATATTCTGCATTCAAATTGTGATGAGATTTTACAAATTGTAAAAAAAAAACATAAAACCATATACATTCTACACTGAGAACAAAATGTTCTGAAATTGTTGAATTAAAAATTTTTGGATTCTCTGCATGACATGACAATATATGGCCATTGTTTTCACGTTTCAATGGTAGACTAATGATTGATATTGTTTGCATATCACCTAAAAAAAAAAGTGGAAAAAGAGAGCGAAAGAATTCAGTTGTCGAGCATTAATCTTTTAAAGTTTTTTTTTTTTTTTTACAAACCTTGTAATGTTGTATCATAACGAACATTATCAAACATCCAATATAATCGTGCTTTTGGTTTTGAACCAAATGATTTACATTCAAATTTTGCATCATTATTGGCTAATAATGATGATGAAATTTGATGAATTTTTATTTCCAATGGTTTTACTGGGAAAAATAAATCCAAGAAAAAAAAAATTAAATCGAAATCATCATTTGGATAATCATCACTTACAATTTAGATCAATAGTAATCGATGCTGATGATGCAATTGTAATATTATTATTTGATGATTGACAAGTGAATATTGATAATAAATGATGTCGTGCTAATGATTCAATAACAAGCTCATTGGTTGTAACTGTTTTTTGTTTACAAAAAAAAAAAAAAAAAATGAAAAAATTCTTAAGCACTGGAAAAGGGTTAAAAAATGAGAAAACAGACCATCTTTGCTTTTATATTCAAAACTATCATCAATAATGGAATAATCTTTCCACCAGGTTAATGTTGGTCGTGGTTTACCTGAACGAAACGAACAGAAAAGAAATGAAAAGAAAAATGAAATGAATGACGAAATTTTTTTCTGGTTACTGGTTGTTGTCTTACCACCAAACGATGTACAGACCAATACTAATCTATCACCTTCATTGAATGGTCCGATAAGGCCTTTTAATGGATGTGATGTACTTTGTGAATATTTATACGAAATGATTGGCTCTTCAGGTGGTACTGCGAAAACAAAAAAAAAATCAAAATCAAAATCAAAATTAGTATTAATCTTGGCCACTAGATGGTAGTGCATTTGCAATATTTTTTTTTTTTGAATTTTTTTTTTAAATATTCTGGATGTGTGTGTGCGTGTGTGTGTATATAACATCATCATCATACCAATCACTTTAAGCTGTATCACTATATTGACTGTACGAGCTTTTTTAAAATCAACTCGACAACGATATTCACCAGCATCTTTTGTTTGTACTGGATCAATTTGTAAAAAGGCAGGCTGATTATGTTGATTGAAATAAACACGATCTATAAAACCGAAAAACAAAAACAAAACAAAAAAATCGACATGATCTCATCGACAAACATCAATGAATTATAAACTTACCAATTAAATTTGGTGATGCAATAATTCTTGCTTTTTCTAATGGATCTATAATATATATGATGATGATGATGATCCAAACAAATCCAAATAGAATATTAAAACAATGGCACATCAATGATATATAAATCCGTTACATACCTTTTCGTGCATCAATCGTATAGATTGGTTCAAACTTTTTATGTTTTACCATTTTTTTTTTTTTGTTTTCATGAAAGCAAGAATTGGCCACAGGTAAAAAAAGAATAAAAAAACAAAACAAAAACAGAATCGTTACGTTTCGAAATTTTTTTTTTTTTTTGTTACTCGTATCACTTACTTCATCATCTTTATACCATAGGATCAATACAACATGATCATCGATTGTTGGTGGTATTATATTACATGGTAATGCAACCTGTTTTCAATTATATAATAATGGGGTAAAATGAAATACACTGTGGTTCGAATTTTAAATTTATTATATTATCATCAATTCATTACCTTTCCACCATCGACAGCTGTATAGATGATTGATGCTAAATTGAAAAAAAAAGAAAAAAAAAGAAAACGAAATTAGTAAGACTAGTGATTATCTGGAAAAAAAAATTTTACATCCACACATCTTTTATGATTTTCATCATCATCATCATTATTCACACCCATTGTTGTTGTTGTGTTTGTTGTTGTTGTGGACCGAAATTTTTTTTTTCACACCATGGAATAATAATGATCAAAATGAAAATGAAAATGAAAATTGTCAACAATAACCCATGGTGGTTGAACATGAATACTCACACACGCACACATCCCTACAGCATTTCCCTTTTATTTTTGTTTCTTCTTTGACTTTTTTTTCATATTAATGAAATGAAATTAAAATATTATAATGTTATATGGTGAATGCAAATGTGCAAGAAAAAAAACGAATTCAATTGATGATGAGATCAAAGAAAAAAAAACCCACCAACCATTAACCAACTGCCTCCCCCCCACCACCACCACACACACACTGCCATCATCAAAAATAATAATTCCATTGGAATGCAGCGGTGGTGGTGGTGGTGGTGGTGGTGGTGATGGTGGCTGTAATCATCATCATCATGACACTAGGTTTTTGTACAAAAAAAAAATTTTTTTTTCAAAATTTAATCCAAAGTTTGTGTTGATGCGTGTATTATATTATAGCGTGCAACGGCGGGTTTTGTTTTTTTTTATTTTTGTTTATTCGTTGGAAAACACGAAATCACTCCATTTTTTTTTCTTGGAACAAAGACAATTCACACACACACACTGGGTGAAATGAAAAAAAAAATGATACAGACAAATGACAATGACATAACGGAATGATGATGAGAAACACTACCAGGAAGAAGAAAAAAAAACGAAACAACAACAAAATAAATGTTTAATTGATTGTGATAGGGCTGTGTATCGCTTCGAGAGCAGATATTCTTTCATCTATTGAATTTTTTTCAGTGTTGGTGGTTCGACGGTTTGTTGGTTGGTTATCCAAGATTCATTTCTTCATTGTTTCACCATCATCACACCACTACACACACACACATTATATACGCTTTGATTCATTTTCTTCACCACACACACGCCACATTTTTGTTTCCCATACAATTTTTATTTTTGGATTCTTGTTTTTTTTTTTTTTGGATTCTTGTTTTCATCATCATCATCATCATCAATATCATTGAAGCTTGAGATTGATATTTTGTTTTTGGTTTTTTTTGTGGTCAGTTGTGTTTGTTCTATATTTTCTTCATCAACATTCTTTTCATATATAGATGATGGACATCACACACACACATACACATAACACGATTTTTGTTTTCATGGTTATTGTTGTGTCGTTATAGTTGTCAAATTAAATGATGCATTATATCATTCTTCACTATTTACACACACACACACACACACACATAGAAAAAAAACGAGAGCGAGACATTCAGAAAGACAAACTTACTTTATTCTTATTATGTGTTTGTGTGTATTCTGTGTGTATGTGTGTGTGTGTGTGTGTTTGGTGTTGTTGTTTCTGGATCATTCACTTCTTGTGTGTTTGTTGTTGTCAAGTTTTTTTTTCGTTCAAATTCGATTTTTGTTTTTTTTTTTATTTGATTTTCATCAACATTATTTTTTGGTGGCAGTGTGTTCGTTTCATTTTTTGGTTTCAATTTTTCCGGTTATTACGCGACAATCACACCAACACACCGTAGACACTAAGAAAAAAATTTTATTTTGGATTATTAGTAGTAGTAGAAACACCACCACCACCACCACCGCTACTACTACCACCACCACTACCGCTTAACAATGATGATGATGATAAACTATCATTAATTGCTGTTAGAATGGCACCATCTAATTGTTGTTGCGATTGTGATTGTAATTGTTCTTTACATGGTAATTTACAAATAAAACGCATTGGCATATCAGCATCCGATGGTAAACGGGTATCTTCACGAATTCTAACGACCACAGTACCCATATCTTTTGGTAATGCCATTTTAAATTGTTGATTAATTTTAACTAATTCAACAATTTCCGTTGATTGTAATTGACCATCAGAATCTTTTGTAAATGATGTCATTACTTTAACATTTTCCATTGATGATGATGATGATGATGATGAAGATGAAGATGCAGATGCTGATGTTGTTGATAATGATGCCATTGTCTGTGTGTGTGGTTTTTTGTGGTTTTTTTTCTACGTTTTTTTTTGCTTCAAGCTTTTTTTTAGCTAACCAGGCAGTTGTAACTGAAAAAATTGAATAACAATATCCTATTGATGATGATGATGCGTAAATCAAAACCAGTCGTGCACACACACACACACACAATAGATGAAACTTTTTACTTGATTTTCAAAAATTAAAAAAAAAAACACAATAAATATTCGGTGTACTCGTCGTTGCACAACAACAACAAAAAAAAAAAGTTTCAAGCAAGCCAAAAAAAAAAAAATGAAAAATGAAAATTCGTTAATTGGTTTTTTTCGGCTTTATGTGTGATATATATGTTACGTGTTAAGAAGTAGAAAAAGGGAAATATTATAATTGAAAAAAAAGAATGAAATTTTAACATTTGACTAGAAGGCAAACAACAAGAACTTACCAAAAAAAAAAGAAAAAAAGAATCACTAAATCGTTTCGTTAATACCAGCCATACAGAATGATGATTGGCTTTTATATATAGCAAAAGAGAATTTTTTTTCATTATTCTGTTCGAATTTTTTTTTCAAAATTTCCAAATTCCATTGTTGTTGTTTGTCATATTCATTCATTAATTCATGGCAATTTAATTCAATTTTTTTTCAATTCACAACAAAAGAAAAAATTTTTCGTACCAAACAAAAAAAAGGTGTAAACAAACATATACACGCCCACGTACAAATGTAAAACTTTAATTCAATTATATCACCACCACCAGCATTCATCGTATCGTTTTCATACCCATTTCTAAGCTAATACATCCACATTTCCTTCCTTTTGTGCCACGATTATTATATTATGTTTATTATTCGAATCAAAATTCCAGTTTTATAAAACTTTTCGTTTTTTTTTGTTTCAATAAACATTCCACATTTGGATTATATAAAACAAACGGAAATAGAAACAGATACAACAACAACAACAACTACAACAAACAACGACATTGATCGAGACACAAAGCACAAGAAGATCATATTTCTTAATTTTGGGTGAAAAAAAAAACATATTTCACATCTTCCTACACACACACACACATATGATATACTGATGGGAAATTGGAAAAAAAACCCACGATATAACGATTCTACATCATCATCATCATCATCTTTTTGTATCCGACAACAACAACAACAGCAAAGGATCAATGTCTAAATCAACGTTGTCGTTGGAACATAGACATTGATCAGGAAAAAAAAGAAAAAGAAAAGAAAAAAAAACAAACTTGAAAACCTGATTAGCATATAACTGAATAATAGTCGTTGTTGTTGTTGAATGGAGGGCGGGCGGACGGGGGGACGGGGTTTACACGTAGTTTAAATTTTTTTTTTTGTTTCGTTAAAGAATCTTCTAGAATTTCGTATGTGTTATCATATACGTGAAACATATTGTCAAGTTTCCAACAACTTTTTCTCTTGTTTGCCTGTTATATTCCGGGTTCATGGTTTGTGTGTGTGTGTATGTGTGTATGTTACAAGATTGTTTTTGCACTGATGTTCCACATTTTCAAGAATGAGAAAAAAAAGAAAAAAAAACAATCAAACAACCGAATAAAATGCAATAAAAAAAAGGAATAAGATAAACAAACATCATCGTCATCATCATGGATGTGGAACCATCATTTTTTTTTTTTTTTTTGGTTCGTTTTATATCTGATGACGAAATAAAGAATTTTATGTCTAAAAATCTGAATCGACAAGAATAAAATGGTGAAGGATGAAGAACCTTGAAAGAAATTTTTTCTTTTTTTTTCTTGGACATGAAACCCATTTACGAATGCTTCAATTTCTTTACTTGATTTGGTGTGAAAAGATTCTTATACTCTATCGCTTGCTTCCCAGGAATAAGGGACGCAGTAAAAAAAAAAAGTTTGAAAAACCAACACACACACAGAAACACACAGTAATAGTGACATAAAAAGATTACGAAATCCAGATTTATAGATTTTTGGAGTTTTTTTTTTATTTCATTTTCTTGTTCTGTTTTCACTACCAATCAATGTGTATACAGAATTCCTACAGAATAAGATAATCCTCAATGTTTGTTTTTATTTCGTTTTTTTTTATTGTTTCAACAGCAGTAACAGCAAAAAAGTTTTTTGCAATGAAAACACTAACGTTATCTTCTTATCTTATATATTCTTATCATTTCTCATCATTTCTGTAATTGAAAATTAGACATCTGTACGACATTGCGACATTTGACCTTTTTCGGTTTGTGTTTGATTAATTCAATTTGCAAATGTGTGTGTGTGTGTGTGTGTGTTTCAGTTAGCAACAAAAAAAAGACGTGTTAATTTCAATTTTCGTATTTTTTTTCATTGGAATAATAGAATAATGGCAGCAGAAAACAAAAAAAAATGTCAAAATGAAATTGAATTAATCAGCAAATTTTTTTTTTCTTTCATTCAAATTCATATATGACGTACATGTGTGTGTGTGTGTGTGTATGTTATTCATAAATTCAATTTCTTTTTTTTTCTATTAAAATTCAGTTGAACTTGGTGACGATGATGATGATGTTAGAGAAAAAAAAAATCCGTACAAATCATCATCATCATCATCCATGAAAATGACAATGAATGATTCGATTTGAACTTTTTCTTTTCATTTTAACACCCACCCACACACACACACACACACACACACACACACGCAAAAAAAATGAAATTCAACAAATTCATATTCGCTTGTCATCATCATCATCATTCAATTTAATAACTACATCTATATATGGAACAAAAAAAAACAGTCAAAACTAATTAAAATCATCACCAGGAATGAAAAAAATTTTTAAATGATGACTAACTGAGTGTTAACAAATGAAAAAAAAGAATTCATTTTTTTTGTTTTGTTTCGTTTTAGTTACATATAATTGAATCTTTCATTTGTTCCCAATGACAATGATGATGATGATGATGATGTTTCAATTTTAAAATTTTAAATTTTTTTTTTTGTAGCCGTACAACTTTGACAGTACAATATAAAATTCCCGCCTACACTGTTGATATGTCAAACAAAAAAAAACAGAATCCGAATCAGAATCAGAATCATAATAATTGACGACTAACAATCGATGAACAAGAATTTTAGTTTTCATCTATCTTTGACATTTCATCATAGTGAATGGATATAAAAAAAACTTCAGGAAATAGGCGAGAAAATTTTCCAGTTCATTGGAATATGACGAGGAAAAAAAAACTAAAGTAAATCAAGTTATTTGCATGTTTGTTGAATTTATCAGTTTCTCTCTCTCTCTCTCTCTCTCTGTTCGATTTAATTCACAATTCACAAACAATAAGACATTTAAAGAATTGAAACTTTTCAAGAATTTCAACAATAGAATCAATCCATGACAATGAAAACAACTTGTTTCTTTTTTTCTCTCTCTCTCTCTCTCTCTCTCTCTCTCTCTGTGTGTGTGTATGAAAATTTCCACCCAATTCAAACAAAACAACAACAACAACAACAACAAAAACAAGAATTTCAGATAAAATTCTGAAGGAAAAAAAAATAATACAAAATTCTATCGTTTCATTGAATTCTTGTACATCATCATCATCATCAGCATCAATGTTTATGTTTAGATATCATACACATCATTAGTTTTAGGTCATAATTTTTATTGATCTATCATTGATTCTTCTTCCTCATCTCTCTCTCTCTCTCTCATGAGCATCTTTAAGCGTCAAAAAAAATCGTTTTGTAACCCGTTTATTTTTTTCAACTGAATTTTGTTTTTTTTTCGTTTCGTTTCGTTTCGTTTCATTTTTGTTATATAATTGAATAAATGCTAAAAAAAACTTAAACTTTTTTTCTTACTGAATATGATTATTATAGAATGGAAAAGAAAACTCATTTCCATCAACCAGAACCAAAATTTAACTCATCAACATAATCATCATCTATTCTTTCACCATATATACGGTGTGTGTGTATCATCTATTTGTCTAATACCGATGGGACCCAGAAGAGAATGCAATGGTATCATCATCATCATCATCATTATTTTAAGTTATTATTAGACCATGGACAAAAAAAAATTTTTTTGAAATTATAATTTTTTAATGAAATAAACAAATACAAAATATACGGTGATAGTGGTGGTGGAGGTGGTGGTGGTTCGCTGTCCATTGGGAAATTCATTCATTGTAAACACTACAACCACCATCACCACCACCACCACCCATTGTTGAATGAATTACATAACTCGCTGTTGGTGCATTATTCAAAGTTGAACTAAAATCAAAATCAAAATCAAATAAAAATCCAAAAATTATATTTATTAATCGTTGTGACCAAAGAGTTGAATATTTGGCACCCACACACATACACACACACACACACATCAATGATGTTGATGGACGGGATGATGTCAGCAACAACAAAAAAAAACCCGTTCAAACTCAAACTCAAATCAAATCAAATTGGATGTTGATGGCTGATATACTGAGTGTGTGTGTGTGATTCATGATGCATATTCTACTCGGTTATTATGGTGAATGCACCACGGAAAAGATTCCAAAGAATTCATATGTGGAACCAAAATTCAGAATCTGTTTCATTCGGTAAAACTCATACATATTTTTTTCTTGTTGTTGTTGTTGTCGTCGTCATATATGGTTTATCCTATTGGGATTCAACTTTTTTTTCCACTATCAAATTTCTCTCTCTCACTCTACCATCATCTTTGTTGGAATGAGAATGGGGAAAAAAATGAATAAGTGAACGAATGAATGATCAAACTTGGAATGACCTAGGGCCAGCCTAGGCTGTTAAAAAAAAATTCCAATCAAACAAAAATAAAATGTCCATATGTGTACAACAACAACAACAACAAAAATTGATTTAAAATCAAGTTGAACTCTAAACGGCGGTTAAAGTGTTAACAAAAAAAAAATTATCAAGAAATTGTCCCCACCCTCTCCATTTATTATTACACACACAGCGATTTTTTTTGCCTTTCATTCATTTTTAATTTCAACGATGATATTCAAATTCATTCAAGTGTTTTCAAGCGTATGGTGATGCTCGTTGTTCAAAGTTTGGGTTAAATTTTCATTTTTTTTTTTTTTGTTGTTGATGAGGATGATGATGAAGCACAATTCACCACCGATCCATTTATTCATATTCACATTATCCATTTGCAACGGATTCGACAGAAAATAAATAAATAATATGAAAAACAACAACAACAACAAAAAACTTGAAATTATGAACCGGGAATATTTTAACGAAAAGAGTGAAAAAAAAGTACAAAAAAAAAGTTAATTGTATGAAAACTTTTCGAAAAAAAAACGAATAATCAATTCTTTCATCATTATCAATACACACCGTTCCAATGAATCATTGAATCAGTGAATGGTAAATAAAACACACAGTATCCATAGAGATTTATTCATACATATATATGGTTATCTCATGAATATAAAAAAAAATGAAATGAAAAAAATTTTGTTTTTCACTTTATTCACTGGAAAAATAAAATGAACAACAACAACAACAACAACAAAAAGTTTATGGCTACAAAATTAAAGGCCAAAAAATAGAAAAAAAAAGTTTTGATTTTTGGAAGAATTTTTTTTGTTTTGTTTTTGTTTTTCATCAAATGGATAATGAGAAAAAAAACCTAGAAAAAAAAACCAGAAAAAAAATCATGATCATCATCATCATTGATCATTGAATGAAATTGCATTAAATTACATTTACCAGTGGATGAAAAAAAAAATAGTGATGAGCTTTAAATGTTTGAATTCATTGGGCATTTCCACAAACCATTGAATGTTCATTTTTTTCGGTTTTTTTTTTGGTTTTGGTTTTTCATTTCATGTGCGTGAGTTTCATCCGAGATTTTTTTTCATTTTTCTTTTTCCTAAGACACACACACACATCATCATCATCATCATCATCGTATTGCTTGCCAGAGAGAAAAAAGATGATCACAAAGTGTAATCGGTATTTTGTGTTATAGCTTGGTTTTAATAATTTACTTCCTGGCTTTGTAGAAAAAAAAAGAAAGAAAGAAAGTGAAAAAAAATCCCTTGATGAACAACAACAACAACAACAAAAAAAGAGAATTGGACCGATGAGAAATCGAAATGGATCGGTCCAAATAAAATCAATGGATGAATGATTGCAACATTCAATCCCCATATGATTATTACTACTTTGGAAATATCCAAATATTAGATATATTATCATCATCATCATTATTAGTTTCATCAGAAAATTCTGTGAGTATTAAATACACACACACACACACACACATACAGACATTCATGTTATCAATATAGTGATGATAATCATTGCTTTTTACAGTCACTTGACAATTTTTTTTCCGACTAATATTCAATTGAAAAAAAAAATAAATGAATGAATGAATGAATGCAAGAGAAAAAGTGTAACTAAAAAAAAACTCTTCTTCATTGGTGATGATGATGATGATGATGATGGAAACAGAATTTTTTTTCTTGTCTTATTCTTCTCATTCATCATAAGAATCAGACGTCATTTACACATCTAAAGAGACACATGTGATGATGAACAAACAAATAAACAAACAAAAAGAGAAATGAAAATGAAAAGATTTGGTTTTTTTCCAATACATTGATGTTCCATGATATGGAAGAAAAAATAACTGATTCTGGAACAACAACAACAACAACAACAACAACCAAGGGCCATCATTGTTATGGAAATTTTTGTTTTTGATTTTATTCATTCATACACACACACATACACACACATGACATATGTAATATTTACCATTTCATATTGCGGTTATTTTGTTGTTGTTGTTGTTGTTTCTTATTTATGCAACAAATTTTTCTTTCTATCAACCCGTACAAACATCATTATTCCATGATGATATAATTTATGATGTGAAAATGCAAGAATTTCATCACTTTTATTCAAAAAATTTTTAATTTTTTTTTAGAATTTTTTTTTCATCTCGGTTGAAAACATAAACATATATATAATATATATATTGATATTCTGGTAAAATGAAATGAAACGAACAAACAAACAACCAGACAAACAAATTCTCCATACATAATGAAGATTAATTTTTTGTTCCATGGAAATTTTGTGTACAGTGCATCAGAATTTAAATTATTGGGAAGAAAAAAAATTCTTGCAAATTTCTGTTACATATCAACGATTTGATTCATTTGTTTTTTTTTTTTTTTTTTTTTTTGACAACAACAACATTTATATACAACACTGTCATCTCTGTAATTAGTTTGGCATTCAAAATATACGTGTGACAAAACACACACACAATAAAATCACGAGTTTTTTTTTGAACGAAACAAAAAAAAATCAAATTGACAATTAGCCATTTTTTTCTGGCTTCAATAACAAAAAAAAAAAAAAATTTCAAAGATGAATTTCTCTTGGCTTGGCTACATATTCTGGTTCTTTTGATGTTTTTTTTCTATTCTTCACTATTTTGATCGTGTAGTACAGACAAAAACATAAAAATGTACCAAAAGAGAACGAATAAATAAAAAAAAGAATATGATTTATTATTGATGATAGTTTTGTGGTATGTTTCCAAGTGTGTGTGTGTATGTCGTTTACACATATAAACACATACCATAGAATATTCTGTGGGTAATAATAATGATGATGATGATGATGGCAAAAAGAAAAAAAAAACATCATCATATATACGTCATTAATTTCTTTGCCATTTTTTTTATTTTATTTCATATTTTTTTTTATTCTTTATTCCACATATTCTTGTTTTCATAGAATATTCTGTCGGTATTTTTTTTTGTTGTTGTTCATATAATATTGTCATCATTATCACCGGCACCATCAACACCACAAACAACAACAACAACTAACACTAGCAAACTACCATCATAAGAATGTTGGTACAAACAACAGAATTTGAATATGATATGAATATGATCCAGAAATGATCCATATATGATCCACCAACTGACTATGACTTTTTGACTTTTAGATTCTTTCACAAATGTACTGACACACACACCCAAACACACACACAGAACAATGAATTTTTTCGAATCAGAATCTAAAGATCTAGATTTATATTCGAACGAAAAGCAAAAAAAAAAAAATTCTTCACTGATCAGCGAAGAATTTTTTCCATTTCATATATTAATTTTTTCATTCATTCATTCATTCATTCATCCATTCCAAACGATGCATTCATGTTTGTTTGTTATGCAAAGAGTAAAAAAACAAGATTTATATCAAATATAAAAAAAATGATTGCATTACAATGATGATGATGATGATGATCTGGATGATAATAAAAAAAAAACCAAAACAAAATGATCAGCAATATTTTGTTGTTGTTGCTGTTGTTGTTGTTGTTGGATATGAATGTAAATGATACCAGACCAAACCAAACCAAATAAAAAAATGAAACGTAACGAAACAAAACATAAAATTTGAACCGAGAAAAAAAACAGAAACAGAAAACAGAAAGAAATTCAAAATAAACATAAAATGGATAACAACAACAACAACAACAACAACAAAAAACGTTTTTGATCATTTCAACTATAAAAGAATTTTTAAATTCTTTACGTTAAAAGAAAAAAATAAATATAAATTCTGTCATTGTTGTTGTTGTTGTTGTTGTTTTGTGGGTGTGTGTGTGTTTCAAAATCCATTAAATTGTTTTTTTTTGTGCGTGTGTACGTTGTGTGTGTGTGTCTGGAATTTGAATTTAAATTTTTTCCATTTTCATTTTCTTATATGAATCTTCTTTACTCATCATCATCATCATCATATATGCATTTTTTTTTGTCCAAAGAAGAAAAAGAAAAAAAATACTGGCAACATTCTTATTCCATGTTATTGTTATTTTTTTTTCATTTCTCTAGAAAAAAAAATCTACTCTCTCATCATCATCATCAACCACAGAATTGAATTGAAAATTTTTATCACTCTCACTGTCTCACACACACACACACACACTCTTTCACACAAACAAACACAGACAGAATTTGTTGTTGTTATATACGAAGAAAGACGCAAAAAAAATAACTAAATGATTGATTGTGGTTGAATTTTTATTTCAATGGCAAAAAAAAGAAACGAAAAGAAAGAGAAAAATTATTTTAATAGCTTTTCTCATCATCATCATCATCATCGTCAATGCAATCCAAAGAAACGACAAGAGAGAGAGAGAGAGAGAGAGAGAGAGAGAGAGACACTAATTTTTTTTTCTTGTAATTTAATTCAATCGTCAATCAACACACACACACACACACACACACACACACACACACACACACACACACACACACACACACACACAGACAGAGTTGAAATTGAGGATTGAATTTTTTGAAATGAAAGAGAAAAGAAAAGAAAAGAAAAAATTCTTCAATTGAAATTATCATCATCATCATCATTATTATTATAAATTCACCGGAATTCTCACCCTAAATCTTATTATTTTTTTTTCGAAGGTTTTCTCTCTCTGCCACAGTCCCTTCCCTTCCCCGTTGGACATAAATTATTTTGCTGTTGTTGCCTTCGATTACACACAAACAAGCACACACTGACACACAAACCGAGAGAGAGAGAGAGAGAGAGAAATGTTTGCTTGAATTCATTTCTAGAGCAATAGAATTATAGTGAATGAATGTGAATGAAAAAATCATCAAACTGTAAATTCTTATGAATCTCAATAAATAAAAAAATCAAATATACACATCGTATGTAGAATAACCTTAAAGGATTCCATTAGACAACGATTATCCACCCATATTCAATGTGTGTGTGTCTATCTGTGGGTACGAGTGCTGCATACAAACATCCTCTGGGCTTTATTTGCAAAGCTAATTGCATTGTACAGTTTTATTTATTTATTATGATGATGAATGAATGAATGAAAATTGGTATTTTTTTTCGGTCCGTTATTTCAATGACAAAAAAAAATTGAGCATCAAATTAGAACAATTCACATGGATATTATTATATTTGTGAATATTGTATGTTGTTGGTAATCATAAAATGGAAATTTTTTTTTTTCGTACCAAGTAACGAAAAAAAAAATAAAAATTCGTAAATCCATCATTTTGAATCAATTTATTTCATCCATTTATTACAACTGGTTTCAATGTGATAATAATAATAATAATCATTTTGATGATTGAAATTCATGAATTTTTACTTGATAAATTCTTACGTTTTTCACTCAAGACACACACACACACACAAAAGGAAAAGAATAAAATCCATAAATGATGAGACGAAGAATTATGATGATGATGATAAAGTTGTTCAAACATTGACAAGCATCACATGGCAACCAGAATAAAGAGACATTTAAATTTATGAAAATAGAATCTATAGAATCTATGAATTTGAAAAATGCATTTTCCCACAAGAGAGGAGAAAATAAAAAATGAAAAAAAAAATTCTTTTCCAAAAGCGAAAACCATGTCTTTTTTTTCTCCCATCATCATCATCATCATCATAATGTTTTCCATATGATTTGATTTCAGATCATCGGTTGTTGTTGTTGTTGACAGAAAAAAAAATTGCATCATCATTATCATTCAACAACAACAACAACAACAAATCGAATGCATAATTTATATGGAATAAAATTGAAAATTGGAAACAAAATGGATCCGAAAATGATCGGTAATGTTTATGGTTCTTGCTTGTTTGATTTTATCATCATCATCATCATCATGGATAATTTTCACCATCCATATATCAAGAAAAAAAAGGTAAAACAAAAAAAAAAATTTCACCTGTCTGGCACTAAAATAACAATCCAAGAATCAAATTTATTGAGCATCTGTTTGCATGTCACATATATCAGATTAAAGAAAAAAAAATAAATAATGAGAACATTGTCGACATGTCAACAGAGAGAAAAAACCGGTTTCCAATATATTCTTTTATATAAAATTGAATGAACTTTTGTTTTATATTTTATTTGCTGCTGCTTAAAACAATTTCAATCAATAAATAATGTGTCCATACACACAACACACACACACATAAGATGGTCATTCAATTCCATTTGATTGGATCGACAACAACAACAACAACAACAACGACGATGATGATGATGAGAGGAATTATTATTATTATATTGGCCAACCGAATAATGATCATGATGATGACCATTAGTTATTTTGTTGTTGTTGTTGTTGTTTTTTTTTTTGCCAACCATTTTTTGCTTTTTTCTTCATTCTCCATCATTGTTATGCTGTAGTTTTGTTTTATATTTCATTAGTTTTTTTTGTTTTTATTTTATTTTATTTCTTTGATTATTTAAGCTGAGAATTGTATTACTATTCCTACTACTACTACTATTACTACCACTGTTGATGATTATCATTCGTCTGTCATTGGCAAATAGAAAAAAAAATCCATGCCGGATACGATTCTACGATGGCTATAATAATAATAATGTCGATTTTTTTTAATTCTAATTCTCATTCTGGTAAAAAAGAGAGAGAGAATATAAAACAGATATCTAACAGAAAAAAAGAATGGAAGAGAGGTATTTACTTCTTCTTCTTCTTCATCTCCTCCTATGGGTAATATTTTCGCTCTTATTTTCATGGTTCCCGGTTCATCAGTATCCGGCGGTATGTAGGCAGAGAGAGAGAGAGAGAGAGAGAGCAAAAGATGATCTTTACATTGAATTTAATGTAGAGAATTTTTTTTTAAGAAACGAGAGAAAAAAAACCATTTTTACCATTCAAATCACGTATCATTCGTTTGATCGACACGAAAAAAAATAAGCGATGAAAATATTTACAAGATCAACGAATACCTACGGCTTTTTTTTTGGTGGGGAATCGGCGGAATCATTTTTGATCATCACACACACACACTGACGTCGATGATGATCTCAGTTTTTTTTAAAATTTTTTTTTCTCACATCATTGTTTGGTTGGTTGATTGGTTGATGGTTAATAATAATGAAAACCCCAAAAAAAATAATAATTTTCGGGTGAACGGGAAATAGAAAAAAAAATTGCCAAAGATAGCGGAAATTTTTTTGTTGTGGGTATTGACAAAAAAAAGCCAAAAGTTTAGTTTAGTCCTTGGTTACCACAGTTCTTCTTCCGTTTGATTTTTTTTATTTTTTGGTATATACGTCATACCGAAAGTTAAATGAAAAAAAGGTCATTTAACAATGGACAATTAAGCAGGAAAATTTTTTTTCTCTTGATCAAAGGAAAACAAATGAAAAATTCAATGCACACACACACGGATCGACACTTTTGTTGTTGTTGTTGTTGTTGTTGATCTAACTAATCGACCATCATCGATCGATCGATCGTTTTCTATTCACAATATTCATTCACATTGGTTTTTTTTTGTTTCCGGTAGAGAGAGAGAGAGGGAAAAAAATGGATTCGATTATCGAATTTCATTTGGATTTTTTTTTATTTAGTTTGAATGCCATAAATCGATATTCACTTTCATTTGCAATGGAAAATTTTTTTCCCAAAAATTTTCCCATTAGAATTTGAACACAAAAAAGGATAATTTTAATAGCATCATCATCATCATCATTAAATCACTACAAATGATTCGTTTGTTCGTTGGTTCGTGGTTCAAATTTTTTTTCAATTATTTGCACAAACAAAAATGAAAAGGTTTGCAATTGATTTTTAAATTATTGCCAAGGAAAAACTTCACCAACCACTTACAACTTTTTTTTGTTTTCTTTTCCTTTCTTTTTTTCACGGTGAATAAATATATCGATGGATGATTTTTATCAATCCAAACAACAACAACCATGGTGTGAGAATAATAATAAAAAAAATTCTTTTCAACTATTCTGGTTTTGTCATATTTTTTTTCTCTTCAAATTCTTTCATTCTTTACTTTCAATTTAACAAAAAAAAAATTTCAATCTTTCATCGTTTATATAAAGATCAAAGAATTGTCGCGTTTTTTGGTTGTTTTTTTTCCTCTTGATTCGTTGTTCATACAGGCATATTGAACATTTTTTTTTGATTCTTTTTTTTTACCATCTTCCACGGTCCTTAGGGTGCGTTCTAATTTATCTGTCAGCCAAATTCTGTGTGTCTATCGAATTTTTTTTCTACACTTTTTTTTTGTTGAACATATCACCGAATAGATCTTTGCAACACTGCCTCAAACCTTTTCAACAACAACAACAATAACAACAACAAAAAACTCAAGAATCCAAGAACACACACACACATGAAAAAATCGATTGAATCGAATTAGATAATTTTTCATTCTCTCTCTCTCTCCCACTCTATCTCTCACTCAGTTGCATTTCATTCTATTACACATCTTGATTATGTCTCTTTGACTTTATTTTCACTGGTAGGTGGATTTATTATGTGGAATTGTGTTTGGTTAGTGGGAGAAAAAAAACAAAAAATTTTTTTTTTAGTTGTTTTTGTTGTTGTTTCTTGTTGTTGTTATTGTTATTATTTGTCGCTAGTGTGTGTGTATGTGATTTAATGTATGTTGAAATAATCAACACAAGAATCAAATTCAAAATTCTTTTTTCGTGAATTGATGACAAAAAAAAAAAAATAAATAAATAAATAAAACACGAAGAATTCCAAAGAATCTACCATTTCATTTACCATTTTCTCTATTGTGTGTATACACTGGTCGTGGATATTTATATATTTTTTTTCTACAGATTTGTATTATATGATGCCATAACAAATTATGTTGTACTGTTTATATATAATATGCAAATTTCATGTGATTCAAGAATTTTTTTATTTGATTTTTTTTCGTACCACTAAAAATGAGAATACAAGAATGAAGGAATGAATGAATGAGAGGGAAAAAATGAAATCAACAACAACAACAACAACAAATCGAACATACACACACACACATACAATAGAAATAGAGAATCGCAATCAACAAAATCAATTTTATTCTATAATTCAAGAATCTTTTCTCTCCGTTTCCGAAATATTCAATATTCATTTGTATATGCAAGTGATTTGTAATAGTATGATCATTATCTAGGTTAATTTATCTCACAAATCGTGTTTTATTATTGTTATTATTAAGGAAACCATGGAAAATTTGTACTGTCATTTGTGAACGGTACCAAAAAAAAACGCCTTTTACGGTATTTTTTTTTACTATTTGGTCATTAGGAGAATGGGCGCGACATCCCACATTGTACTTTTTCATCTTGGAATTTTGTACGGAATCAGAATCGTATCCGTGGATTCTTTATTTTCATCTCTTTGATTAAATTAATGTTTTTTTGTTGTTGTTGTTTTCTTTTGCCAATAATTCTGGTTAGCTTTTGTTTTTCTTATATATATATGATACAATTGACTCATACAAGCACACACACACACAGAATATTCCTTATTTTACGAATAAATTGTTCATTTGTCTCATGTTCATTATTTAAATTAATGATGACCATTGGTCTTTTTCTCCAATACTAAACACTTCTATTTCACATTCATTTATTCAATCTTGACCATATCAACATTAACACAGTGTGTGTGTGTGTGCGAGTGTGTGGATGTCATAAAGTGTAACCAATTTGGATCGATTAAAAACAAAAAAAAAACCGAAACTAAATTCCATGCTAAACTAAACAAAAACAGAGTTTGTTTGTTTGTTTGTTTTTCTATGGCCAAATATAAATTGGATGGACAATTTTTGTTTTTACTGCCAAGTGTTGATGATGGTACTCATTTTTTTTTTTTGATTTGTCACCAACAGACCAAAAAAAAAAAAAAAAAATTGGACATAACATCAGCATATATGCATAGAAATTGAAGAAAATTATTTTTGACCATTAACACGGCCATCGGAATATTATCGTTTTTTTTTTTTTGGTTGTCCGACAAATTTTATTTCAATTGAAATTAGCATCATCATCATCATCATTGTATACATCAGATATGTATCAAATATAACTAGTTGGCAATTTTTCGTGGATATCAAACACACACACACACACACACAAAAACACGAGCACTGAGAAGAAAAAAAATTCATTGTGATTGTTTTTTATTTTTTATATTTTTTTTTTCGGTTGTGGTTGACAATTTCACATAGAAACAAAAATATCTGTGCATGTGTCTGCGATTGTCTTGTATGATGATTTTCAATGGTGTGGATTTTCATTTTCATTCAACCGAAAATATAATTCAACAACAGCAAATGGAAAGAATTTTTATTCTTTTGAAAATGACCAACAACAACAACTGCAACAACAACAACAGCAAGATCTGCGTGTAATCGATTAAATTATAACACCAAACAACACCGAACAACAACAACAACAACAACAGGAGAAACAAAACAAAAAAAAATTATCTTCAAGTAATCAGTTCCATTTCATAAACACATATCATCATTACACATACTCACACACTTATAAACACATCAACACCATGGACAATAAACTTTTGAAACATCAAAAAAAAAAAATTGAACAAAGAATCCACTTCGCTTGTCTCTGTGTGTGTGTGTATGTCACTTGTTCATAACAAAAACAAGAGTAAATCAACATTGTTTCAAGTAGTAGTAGCAGCATTCTCTGTGTTTGATCCGTTATTTTATAATTCTTTTCATGTTTCTCTTTTTTTTTCTTACTGGACAATCCGCATTCCCTTTTACGCAAAAAAAATTGCTTGTTATTTCAATTTTTTTTTTTTTTGTTTGATGTCGTTGTTGCCTTGCGGCAGACACAAGTTTTTTTTTGAATTTTAATTCCCTGACATCAGGATCCAGGGAAAAACAGAAAATTTGTTAACAAAAAAAAAATTAATTCAATTAAAAAACAATGGTTTCGATTTGAAATGAAACAAAAAAAACAGTTACGTCATTTGTGTATTTCTAAGAATTTTTTTTTCTTTGCATATCAAAAGAGAAACAAATCAGAATACAGAATATATTCTTGTTTCTTATTATTTAATATCGATGTTTGTCATGAGAATGAATGATTTTAATTAGTTCTTTTGGGTTCTTAGTTTGTTTTCTTTTTCTCTCTCTTTTGAGATCTTTTGTGTGCGTGAATGTTTGCCACTTCCGTTACGTAGCTGTTTTGTTTCACTTTCGGTACGCATTGGTATTCTCGATATTTGTGATAAACAGGAAAGAGAAGCATTCTTTTTTTTCTTTTTTATTTTTGTTCATTCCATACCATTCCGTTCCATTCATTTTATTTTCTTTATTTCACTCTCTCTTTCTCACACTCGATATTCTTTTCAGAATGTAACGGGAAAATTCAATTTTCCCGTTTCGCACACACACACAGTTTATTATTACTATAACCGTGCCAATGAAAATCCCGTAGATGGTTGATTTTTTGATCCTTCAGTCTTTTTTTTTCCTGATGCTCGGTATGGTCGTTTGCTTCATGCCATGTCCAAAATACAAAAAAAAATCGAGAGAAAGAGAGAAAACTAAATAAATCAACAAAGTGATTTATGAATTTCTTTTCATTTTTATTTTTTTTTTGTTTTTTTCCATTTCACATTCTTGAGCATTTTTTTTTTAGTTTGTTTTTCAAACCATTCGATCCGTTCATTTTGAAAAATATCATCATATCATATAATAAGACCGTGTGTGTGTGTACTTGATAATTTTCACTTTTGGTTGCAAAAAAAAACACACCAACTTTTCATTTATTTTCACTACCGTGTTTCATAAATCGTTATTAATTACACCTTGGATCGAACATCATCCACCCCTGCCAGCACCACTGCAAAAAAAAATCGACAACAACTGGGCATGAAAATCATCATATTGATCAACATATCGATGATACTGATGCAATCAATAACGTACACACCAAAAAAACGCATGTCTAAAAAAAAAGATCAAAGAGGAATAAATTTTTTTCTATCTATAATTCTCTCTACCCACTGATAATAACAATGAGATAAATAAAATTAGTTTTTTTTTCACTCTCTTGCCTCTCTCTCTCTGTGTGTGTGTGTGTGTGTGTGTGTGTGTGTGTGTGTGTGTGTGTGTGTGTGTGTGTGTGTGTGTGTGTGTGTGTGTGTGTGTGTGTCCAAAATATTCTGTATTCCAGTATATTTATCGATATAGTAAGAATATCGGTTTTTTTCTTTCTCTCCAACAAATTCTACAATATGTGCACACAAATATAAATGGAAATGAATTGCAAAAAAAAAAATATAAGATGGTAAAACGGAATTGAATTCAATTATTTTCATTCGTTTTTTATTTTGCTTTTGCTCTTCTTTTTTTTTGCCATGGCATTATATTCACAGCTCAATTCAGCTTTATTCCCATACACACACACACACAAGTGGAATTTTTTTTTTTTTTTTTTTTTTGATACCCTTGAAGGTCATAGATTCGATTTGGCATGTTTTTTTTCCATTTTATTCACATCATTCACCGAGTATGAATACATATATATAACCTAGAGAGAATTGAAAAAAAATTTTTTTTCGCTTGCCAAAAGCAAAAAAAAAAGAATTGAAAAAATTGAAATCGACATTGTAGTAACAATGTTTCATCATTATCAATTCGTTTTTCTCGAGAATTCTCTACTTGAGAATTTCATTTCATCTTCATCGTCGTTAAATTCGTCGTATCCACCGAAAAAAAAGGATTAAGAAGATGAAGATGAAGAATAAAAATCAGAATGATGACGATGATTAGATGGAACGAGAAAGAGTAGGAATCGGTCTTTTTTTTCATTTGGAAATTGTGAAATTCTTTGTGTGTAGAAAAAAAAAATCTAATCGTTGACAGAAAATAAAAAACAAGAACAACAACAAAACAAAAATAAAATTCTGCTGAATATTCTAATTTAAAAAACTGAAAATTTTCATTTGTTGTTGTTGTTGATGCTTTTTTTGCCATTTCAAGATGAAATGATATTAAGCCTATAGTTAATTTGATTACAATTTGTTGTTGTTGTTGTTTTTTTTGCTCGTTCAACACCATCTACACTGATATAATCGAGTGTTATCATCATCATCATCGTTGTCATTATTTTTCAAAGTAATTCCATAACAGTCTGTGTGTGTGTGTATGAAAATAAAAACAAAAAAAAAAGATGAATATCAAATCGGTTGACTGGATTTACTGGATTTTGAAGTGTAAATTTTCATTTTATTTTTTTTTGTTCAATGCAAGAAATAAGGCTTGTGTGTGTGTGCGTTAAGCAGTAAAATCAAAAAGGCAAAGCTGACAAGAAAGTTACAACAACGACGACGACCTTGTCATTTGGTACAAAAGTATCATCAATTTTCATCTTTACCAGAATTTTTTTTATTTTATTTTAAACAAAATAAATTCCAATGGAATTGATACCAAAATTCCTTGTGATAACCATCATCATCATCCGATATCAGTGAATCAAATGAATAAAATCTTGAGTATATTATAAATGGCACATCCAACAACATTCTGTTCACAAAGGTCGTCGTCGCCGTCGTCGTCGTCGTCATTGGTTCAAAAAAAAGGTCAAATTCACAAACGATCATTATGCACACACACACACACACACACACACACACACACACACACAAAATTCTCAGAATCGTCTTCTTCTACTTTTTCGTTTTTCAAGAATCAATTTGTGTGTACTAATCGTGAATAAGAAAAAAAAAAAAAAATTCCAGCTATCATTTGTGGTCTTTGTTGTGTGTGCGCGCTTTTGGCTCACAAACAAACATCGAAACAAAAAACCAAAAATGAGAAAAAAGAAACTTCTACTTGGAGAGAAAATCGGAGAAAACGAGTGGAGAAATTGAATAATTTTTACATTAACTTTTTCACTTTTATTCATTCATTCATTTTTTTTACTACTCTTTCATGGAAAAAGTCTCAGGTTTTGTTTTTCATCTTTTGTTTTGTTTTGTTTTCAAGAATCGGGTAATGTGTGTGTTTGTGTTCCAGGAACAACAACAACAACAACAACAAAACTACTTCGGGTAGACAACAACAAACGTTTTGCCATTTTTTTGTTTGTTTGTTCACCAGTCTTGTCTTGTTTCGTTGAATTTCATTTTGGTTTCAAAAGCCAATGAGAAACATTTAAATTATATATACTCAATTAAGAGCCAGAAGAAGAAGAAAGAAAAACCAACACACACACACACACACACACACACACACACACAGTCATCAGAATTTCTAATCCTTTTTATTCTTATATTCATACTATTTGATTCATTACCCTTTTTTGATCCAATTCAATCATATTGTCTCTGTTTTGAATGAAATTGGAATTCAAATAAATTTTTTTTTCATTCACATTCATCAGGACAGAATTTGCAACAACGATAAAAATGTTTTGTGAGCTTCCAACGACGACGACGACGACAACGTCAAAGATAATAATAAGATGAAGCAAAGATTATTTGCATTTTATATACATACAGAATTTTATTGAATGAATCAAGAAAAAAAAAACTATCCACCCATTTTCATTTCATTGTGTTCATTCATTCAAATTAAATACGGAAATTTTTTTTTGTTTGTTTGTTTGTTTGTAGATCCGATTCATTGGTATGTTATTTGCTTGAGACGTTTTTTAATCGAATAAAATGAACACAACAAACAGAATGTATAATGATGATGTATTCCGGAGAAAGAAATGAAACAAGCAAGCAAGAAAGAAAAAGACATCGAATATTCATGCATGCATGCACGTTATCATCATCTTTGTAATTGTTTTATACTTGCATCAACTTTCAATAATTTTAATTCTATAGACTAGAAATGATTCTAGACTACACCCACATGTTTGATCCAAAGACAGAATGCATGATTATTGTTGTTGTGTTTTTTTCCAGTTGTTGTGGTTGTTGTTGTTTTTTTTAATGGGGAACAGTTCATCATCATAGTAGCTAGATGATCATGGCAGCTTCACCTCATTGCTTTTTTTTTTATTTTCAACATTAAAGAATTTTTTTTGTTTATTCATTGATTCCAAGAAAAATGAAGGTTTTTTTTATGTATGTACAAGATTTGTTTTTTTTTTGTTTTTTGTTTTGTTGCAAACTATTCAATTGATTGATTGAATAAAACAAAACGGTAAAATAATCCTTTCACAATTGTGAAATTGAAGCCAGAAAACAAAACCAGAATTCTTTGGATAATAGAAAAGAATAAAAAAAATGGTGTACAACACACAGACACACACACACACACAGAATTTATGATTAAATGTCGTACAGTTCATTTTGTTTGTATACAGAACAACATGCACCAGGTTGTGAATTTGGCCATTTTTTCAATGTTTTGGTTGGATTAAACCCAAAAAAAAAATTGGAACAAAACAAATGAAAAAACACGAAAATTTTTTGAACATTACTCTAATCTCTTGATGCTCTTGTATTTTTCTCCTTTCCGTTTTTTTTTCATATTTCATTTTCACGAATTTGTCTCACACATCTTTATACACTGTATGTGACAAGCTTAGTGACAAGAGAAAAAAAGAAGACATACAGGAATACTTTCATCATCATTTGATCTTAATTTAACAACAACAAAAAAAAAAATCCAATACAAACGACAAAAACAATGGATTGAACTGGAGCCACTTTTATTTGATCAATCAATGGATCAAGCTTTTCATTTCAAATTTTTTTTGGCTGTTGTCCATTTAATTTCATTGACAATTGAAAAATGAAATTTTTCACCGAGAGAGAGAAAGAGAAAAAAAGTAATAAAAGAAAGCAAAAAAATCAAATTTCATGTGTTGTTTTTTCATCTAAAAAAAACTACCATTAGATAGTATCTGAATGAATGTTTCTGCGCAAAGAGAGATGGAGATGGAGAGAGAGAGAGAGAATCAAAATCATTTTCACGTGAATTTTTTTTTGTTTTTTGTTTTTTTTTTATTCTGTGGTTATTATTGATTGTTGTTGTTGTTGTTGTCGTTTTTTTTCTATTATTCACATGGACCCAGAATTATACACACACACACACATCAACAAGAGACTATCAGATTAAATTTTTCATGATGATGATGATGAAACAACAATGAGATCATAGATATACAATTGTTGTTGTTGTTGTTTATTTAGCCAGTCTAATTCCAATGAATTTTAACCGGCATTTCGTTTTTTTTTTTCGTTGAATTTTGTAATTCTATTGTTTGTGATGTTTCATTCTCATACATTCATCATTTTTTATATATATATGTGAAAAATCATTCAAAAATTTCATGTTTGTTCTTTGTTATCATATAATCGCTAGTGGATTTTTTTTTGTTCTGAATTTTTAGAGATTTAAAAAACACATGAATGAATAAATGAATGAATGAATGAAAATTGAAAAGAAAAGATAATGCCAGATTAAATTCTTGAAAATTAAATGTCGTCTATATGAAAAATGCAAAATGTACACTTGAAATAAACGATGTACACACACACACACACACACACACCGACACAATGATGATTGCCGCTGCCATTTTGTGCATTTGTGTGTGTGTGCATTCACACGTTTTTTTTTTCTCTTTTTTTTCATATTATTGTTTGATAATCATCAAACGAATCATCATGTCGATAATGATCATAATAACCATAATAATAATCATTATCATCATCATTTGATTCAATAATCATATAAATACTATGATTATATGTGTGTGTGTGTGTTTTGTTTATTTGATACGATTCTGTGCATTCTGTTTATTTCTGTGTGTGTGTATGTGTATGTGTGTACACTGTAATCTGAAAACAAAATAAACGATACAAGAATCAGAAAACAAACAAACAAACAAACAAACAAAAAATTATTGGCCATAATTTTTTCAAATGCAATGCATTATTATTATTTACAACAAAAATGACAATTGACAATTTTTCTCTTTCTCTCTGTCCCTTTCCTTGTTTTTTTTCGTTTGTTCGTTTTTCGAAACAATTACAGGGGCCGGTAATGTAAATGTTCAACGAACAAACAAACAAGCACACGCACACGCACAAACACACACACCCAATACATGGCAAATTGTTTATAAACGACGAGAAAAAAAATGAAAAAAAAACATCCAACGATTATTGATCATCATCATTGAAACAAACAAATATGACAATACAAAATATCATGGCCACATTCATTTTTGTGTTTATCTTTTCACACACGCCTTTCTGATTCATAGAATGAAAATAATTGACGGGTTTTCTACTGCTGCTGCTGATGTTTTGTGTGTGTGTGTGTGTTTTGCCATTGACAAGCAAATCTGTTCCACCTCTCTCTCTCTCTCTCTCTCACTATCTATCTCGATTGTTGTATTTTTTTTTTTTTTTTTGTTTCAACGATAATCTTGATGATATGATGATATAATTTTTTTTTCTGTTTGTTTCTTTTATGTTTTTGAAGTTCTTCAGTTTTTTGTTGTTGTTGTTGTTGTTTGAGGTCTTATTCATGCATGCATACCATGTATTATATGCATATCATGTGTGCATAAATTGTTGTTGTTGTATGGCGCATACAGATGTTGATGATCATGATCATCAAGGCTATAATCATCATCATCTTCTTGAAAAAAAGAATAACAAAAACGAGATTCTATACGATTCTTTGGCTTAATTTCTTTTTTTTTTTTTTTTTTTAGTTTTCGAAACACGTATTGTTATGGGCTAGAATGAAAAAAAAATCGTGTATTTGATTTGAACATTGCTGTTATTTTCAATCAATTCATTGATCATTTGGTGGTATTGATCATTGATGATGATGATGATGATGATGATACACGAAATGGATTCATTTTCTATTCGTAATCGTTGAAATCATTGGATGAATCATTTGTTCTTTTATTTTTTTTTTTTTTTGTTGCACATCTTTATGGCTATAGTAATCTTGAAGTGGCTCTTTTCTTTTCTTTTTTCTCTCGCTCGAATAACAATAGCCATCCAAGAGAAAAAAAAATGGAAAAAAAATCCACTGTCATATTCATTGGATTTATTCGACAACCAAAAAAATGGCAGCAACCACCCTGTATATTGTTCCATTAGTAAATCTCTGGTTCTCTGGTTTTGAAAAAAATTTTTGTTGTTGTTGTTATACATCCATATTCATACCATCAATTTTTATTGGCTTTTTTTATTATTATCATCATTTTCAATTTTTTTTTACTCATATATATCGTCCATTATTATTATTGTTATTATGACTTGTTATTGTGTCTGTAACAGAATGTGGTAGAATATTGAACAAAAAAAAAAAAAAAAAATTCTTTCGACCTCGTCAACCACAACAGTAACAGCAACAATAACCAAAAAAAAAAAAAAAAAAAAATCTCTGAAACTTATTGAGTGAAAGTGAAAGTGAATGAATGGAAAAAAATCCAAATTCTTTTAGGTTTATCGTTTCAGGAATAATTTTTTCATTTTTTTTTACATTCCACTTTTTTTTATATTCTTTGATATAAATCAAAGATTCATACACACAACAATACATGATACTTGAATATTACATTTTGTGTGTGTGTGTGTGTGTGAAATCACACAATTCAATGATAATTTCAATGATTTTGTTGTTGTTGTTGTTGTTACTACTGTTTATTACAATTGTAAAAATTGTGAATATAACAACAACAACAACAACAACAACGACAACAACAATTCATACGTTTTTGATAATTCCAAATATTCTGTGTATCATCATCATCATCATCATTATTATTATTGTAACTTTTCGAGAATTTTTTTGTGTACATGTGAAAAAAATTTTTTTTTTTCATTTTGAAAGAATTTTTTTTTTTATTTCTAGAATTCTATGTAGAATGTGATGTGATGTGATTATAGCATTTGGAATTTTCTGGTTTTTGTTGTTGTTGTTGTTGTTGTTTGGTTGCAACATACAACACTGTTTCATCATCATCATCATCATCATCTACAGAATCGTTTGAGAGAGAGAGAAAAAAAATGATAATAACCATCTGGTTTGGGGAAATAAAGAGTGTGTGTGTGTGTGAAAAAAAATGGCAAGCCACCAGGAATGGATGAATGAAATTTTTCATTTTTTTTTTAATTTTCAAGCCACATAAAAAAAAGTTAATTGCAAATTTTTTTTTCTTGTTCTCTCTCTCTCTCTTTCTCTCTCAAGCTAGATGCCATAATAAATAATTGAAATTGTCCAAAAAATAATAATAATAATAATGAAAACGCTGACCATCACCCCTTCCAGAAAAAAAAGTTGATGATTATGAATTTTGAATTAATTTTTGACTGGCCAAAAAACACACACACACACACGCCAAATATATAGTGTCATTCGATAACAACAACAACAACAACAACAACACAACAACAACAACAACTACAACAACAACAAAACGTTTGGCATGATGTTCATCATGCCATACATATATGGAACATTTATATATTGAGTATATATATTGAATATAATGACACAAAATAAAACCAGAAACAAAACAAAACAAAAAAAAAATTTGACTATGATGATCCAATTCTTTTCTTATTCTACAACCATTCACAATTATTCATTTCAATCATTCAATCATTCTAGGGAAATTTTTTTTTTCATTGGATGTTCGTGTGTGTGTGTGTGTGTGTGTGGATTTTCCAAACAAAAAACTACAACAACAACAACAACAAAGAGATTTTCATGCATGTTCTCTTTCGCTCTCTCTCTATGTATATGATGGTGTAAAATAAATGAAAAAAGAAATAAGATTATTTAGTCACTCAGTCAGTCAGTCAGTAAGTCAAATCAGACAAAACAAACGAAAAACAACAACAACAACAACAAAAGACAGCAGCAGCATCAGTGAATATTGAATGAATGAATGGGCAGAAAAAAACCCATATGCATCAATACATAAATGTTCTGATGACAATAATAAATGAGATTCGAACAAAAAAAAATGGCACGAAAACGACAAAAAAAAAGTATTAGAAGAATCAAGAAAATGAATGAATGAATGAAGGAAGAAGAAAAAAAATAAACAACACAACAACAAGAACAAAGTAATAATAAATAAATAGGCGAACAACAACAACAAAAAAAATGATGAATCGGTCCATGGTGAGTGTCATTCAATTCCATTTATTTGTGTTGTTGTTGTTGTTGTTGTTGGATATTATTCTTGACTTTTTTTTCTTCTACATTTGTTGTATTTCATATAGAAAACTATAGCGATGATGATGATTATGTCCACAGTTTTTTTTGTTGTTGTTGTTGTTGGCCAAAACAAAAAATGAGAATATTCCATATTTCCTTCACAGAATTCATTGATTTGA
Organism: Dermatophagoides farinae; assembly: GCF_024713945.1. Taxonomy (NCBI): domain Eukaryota; kingdom Metazoa; phylum Arthropoda; class Arachnida; order Sarcoptiformes; family Pyroglyphidae; genus Dermatophagoides; species Dermatophagoides farinae. The sequence continues at coordinate 1,120,996 of NC_134686.1, read as the reverse complement.
AATTGTTCATTTATTCATTGTAGAATTTAACAAAAAAAAAAAAAAAAAAAAAACGAACAACAACAACAACAACAAACGAAAATCCATCAATGATTTAACTCGTAATCTTTGGTCAAACAAAACCAAAAAAACAAAAAAAAAACGAAAAAAAAACTGTCAAAATTGATTCGCTTGATTTGTTCAATCATTCATCCGCATCAGAAATTGCATGCATGCACAGAAATAAAATAAAAAAAATCTCGACCACCACCACCACCACCACCATCACCAAAATCAAATTTTCATTTACGCTTTGTTTACTTTTTTATATTATCCATTCATATATATTCATCAAAAATCGATTGATTGATTTTATAATCTCTCACTCTCTCTCTCATATATGTATGACGTGTTATTATTAGGATATTTTTGTGTCGTAAATATATAATATATATATATTTCCAACCTAAACAATCCAATAAAAAAAAAGATTCATTGCACACCCACGCACACACACACATACACACAAAAAAAACCTGAATCCAAGTTTGGTCAACAACAACAACAACAACAACGAAAAAAAAGTCGCAATTCAAGCAATTTGTTTGGTCAAGATTTATTTCTTTGGACAATTTCTTTTCTAGTTTTTCAACTTGCTGCTTTAATTTGATCCTATTATTCTTGTTCATTATCAGTTGCTGTTGTCTTATTTAATGTGTCTGTTTGTTTGTTTGTCTATCTACAGCGCTGAAAAAAAAGTTGACAAAAAAAAATTTTTTTTTTGAGAAAATTATCAAGAATAAATCCAAAAGCGACAAAAAAAATTGCCAATTTTTCTCATTCTCATTCTCGCACGCCTGTTTTTCACATCACAAATGAACTTTTTTTTCGTTTTCATTTTCGTTGTTGTTGTTGTTGTTGTTCTTTGTTGTCAAATTGACATTATCATCATCATCATCAGTTGTGTTGATTATATAAGTTTGTTGTTGTTGTTGTTGTCGCAGTAGATATTATTAATCTACTAGTAAAAACACAATACCAACACCAATACAGTAATGGCCAATTTATGATGATTCAGTAGTAAAATAGACACTCAGTCTATTTGCTCACATCGACTTATGGCTTAACGGTAAATAAAGAATGAAAAAGAAAGACAAAAAATGTAAAATTCTATTGCCAATTTCATTGACAAAAAAAAAAAAGAAAAGAAAAGAAAATCAATGAATGAACGAAAACAAAAAAAAAAATGTGAAAACAGATCTTTAGGTCAAGTTATTATAGCGAATATTTATTTTTATTTTTATTTTTACTGTGAAATTCATTTCATTTCTCTATCTTTCTCTCTGAAAATTTTCTTCAAATTACATGTCGTTATAATTTTGTTCTTATGATTCTTCATTTTTGTTGTTGTTGTTGTTTCCATTTCAATCATTTTTGATCATTTCTTTGTTGTCATCGTTATGGTTGTCGTTTTTTTTTCTTTTGGATAAGAAAAAAAACTTGTATTCGTCTCAAGCGATTTGGTCATTTCTTTTATTTGTCATCAGTGTGTATATTACATACACACACACAAATCGAATAAAAATAAAAGATCATTCAACAAGAGAGAGAGAAAGTTTGGATCGAGAATATCAAATACATCTATCCATGATCATCATGATCATGATCATGAAGATGATGATGAAATTGGCAATAATAACACACGAAATAGAATTTCATTTTTTTTTCTTCTTCTTGTTCTTTTTTTCTTTACCCAATAATGTTTGTGCCAATATTTCTATACTAATAAATCAATATTCAGTCACGAATTATCATCATCAACAAACAAACAAACAAACAAGCAAAAAAATGTCTTTCAAAGAATATGGAAACAAACGAACGAACAACAACAAAAACATCAGATATCATTTTTCCAACAATATCAACACCACCATCATCGTTCACAAATATTGTTATTGTTCATCATTCGTTTTTTGTCGTTTTTTGTCTTGTTCAATCATTCATTGAATCGCTCTTTTTTTTATCGTTCTTGCCATTTTCTTCATTTCAAGGTTGTCGTTTTGTTGTTGTTGTTGTTTTTTTCCGATTTGATTTACGAATTTTATTCCATTCAAATGATACATCATCGTCATCACAGACAACAAACATCCGAATGAAATCAACAACAACAACAACAACAACAACAGTAAAAAAATTGTGAAAATAGAAAAGAAACGAGAAAATAAAAATAAAAAATTAGACTTTTTAAACTAAACTTATTCTCTCTCTCTCTCTCTCTTTCTCGTTTTTTTTGTCGGCGGCCATTCTTTTCGTTGTATTTTGTCCGCTGTTGTTGTTGTTGTTGTTGTTGTTTTGGATTCTGGTTACTACGGTTACCAGAATTTTTTTTTCTTTATTTATTCTCACTATCTTCATTTTCCGATCATCATTTTTCTTTTTTTTTTATTTCATCGGGTTTTTTTTTTGGTTCGCCATTCCAGAAAATGAAACAGTTCTTTTTGTGTGTGTGTGTGTGTACATCGTTTACATTCGTTTCTTTGCATTACTGAATGCTTCTGATGATGGAAATCTTTGGCCATTTCCTTTTCCATTTCAAATTGTCGTTGTTTGGGCTGGTTTGGTCTGTCTATCGGTTGGCCTGTTCAAATCTTTGTTTGTTGTAATAAAGAATTTAATCGAATGTTGTGTGTGTGTGTATCGAAACTTAAAAAAAAAATTATCGGGCCTTGATTTCATCCACACTCTCTCTTATTGAACATGATCAAATTTTTTTTTTCTTTTTAGCGTGCATTTTAAAATTATCAAACAAATGAAGAAAAAAACAACAACAAAAATTCTAACCATGTGTTTCTTTTCTATTCAGTTTTTTTTCATTCGATAAAATGTTGTATATCGTGTTGGATGGATTTGATTCTCACTGTAATTGACAAACAAAAATTTGTGATGTTTAATTTGTAATTTTCACCATTGTATCTGTCTACTTTTTTTTCTGTTACAAAATTCCTACCACACACACACACACACACACACACACACACAAAACAAACAACGATGATGGCTATTTTGTTTTTAAGAAAAAAAACAAATGATACAAAAATTGAATCATTGCCGCCATGGTCATCATCATCATCATCTATCTATCTATAATGACCATAATAATAATAATAATAATTTGAACGATTTCAGAAAGGAAAAAAACAAAAAGTGTGGAAAAAAAAACAAAAAAAAAAATTTTTTTTCTAGTGCCAAACAAATTAATTCTGGTTGTCAGTTTTCTATCTATCTAACCATCTATCTATCTGTCTGTTTGTAATGTAATACATGCGTGTGTGCGCTGCTTTGGCTGCTGCTATATTAAATTGCCACCATTATTGGCGTGTACAACAACAACAACAGACATACTTATCTCGTTTGTTTTTCATTTTTTTTTTTTTTGGATTTCAACATTGTTGTTACTACTGTTGAAGAGAAATTTTTCAAGATTCTCTGTCTTACTTAAATTACCGATCAGCATCATCATCATCATCAGAAATTTTTTTTTTCATCTTTTAAATTTTTATAATTTTGATGTTTTCAGTTTTTTCTGTTTCTTTTTTTGTTTCATACTGATTATATGATGTTCTTTCTCCTCCCACACATTATTTTTTTTTTCATTTCATTTCATTCGCTTGAACACCTCCTTTGCTCTCTACACACACACACACACACACACACAAAAACTAGCCACGTCGCCATGAACCATGAAGCTAATTGATTGATTGTCAATGATTGGCTATAGAAAAATTGCCAAATATAAAAACTATGTGACTGGAAAAAACAAACAAAAAAAAAAACAAAAAATGAAAATAATCTACTTCCGATCCACAATTGGACCAATTTCATTCATTCACTCACACACTCAAACACACACACGAATGTTTTTTATTTATCATCGGTGTTTGTCTTGTCTTGTTCTGAATGAATGATTTTGATGAAAAAAAAAAAAATAAAAACAAAATTGTGACATTCTAATTCATCATCATCATCATCATGTTGATTGTACATTTTTTCAATGATTTGATTTATATTATGATTCGGTAATTTTGGAATTTATTCATCCATTCATTCATTCATTTATTCGTCACCATCACAACCGGTAAAACCGAAAAAAAATGAAAATGAAAATGAAAATAGATCCAGTAGTAGTCAGTTATCACACAAAACGGGAAAAAAATTAAATTGAATTACGTGAAAATTATTATAATATAAATATGCTTGTTGTTGTTGTTGTTGTTGTTGTCTTATTTTGTATAATGCACACACACACACACACTGTTGACATTTGACATAATGTTTTGTTGTTGTTGTTGTTGTTGTTGTTGGTGAAAAAAAAATGTAAATGATATTTTCGACCATATTCCTCACGTAGTATAATATTAATAATAATCAACATAAAGTTGAAATTGGATCCATGCGGTTGTGTTGTTCATCTATAGAGGTATATTTACATGGCTTATTCGATTAGTGGTTGGTCGGCTGGTGGTGGTGACGGTTAGTGGGTGATGTGGGAGATGTGATGGACATCATGTAGCGTTATGTGGTATTTCAAATAACAAAACTAACCAATGATAAATGCCGTTGACATTTTTGAATCATTCTTCATATGTAATATTTATGCTTGTGTGTGTGTGTGTGTGTGTCCACCATATAAACTTGAAAATTTGAAACTTGAAATTCAATTTTTTTTCTCATCTCATAAAAAACCACCACATGAAAACCAAAAAAAAAAAAACCGAAAAACGAAAACCGAAACATGATGATGATGATTGAATTTATGGTTGAATTAAACTTTACATTTTTTTTTCTCATTCATCCACACTGCTGAATTCAATGTTTTTTTTGCTGTTGTTGTTGTTGTTGTTGTTAGATTTGAATGTGATATCTATACGGTTTTAATCTATCCACATCAAAATGGCCGTGTATATTTGAAAAATTCAAATGCTCCTCACACACCGACACACACTGTATACTCCTGGGGTGATTTTTTTATTTTTTTTAGTTTCCATTCAATGATTTTCGATCTAGCAAACGAACGAACCAGCGATCAGAGAAGCAACTACAACAACAACAACAGAAAAAAAAACTTTCTCAATGGAAGAATCCAAAAAAAAAGAAAAAAAAAGTTTTTTACGAGAAAAAAAATTTTTAAAAGCTTTGCATACATGTTATTCTTGGTGGTGGTGGTGGTTTTTTTCTTTCTTTAAATTAAATTATTTTATCTCCGACGATGGTGATACTGCAGACACACACACACACGCACACACACATCTGGCCATATTCTAGCAAGGATTTTCTTTTTTTTGGTTTCAATCCACATTTGTGAATAATATTCATATTTTGGATTTTACTTTCATTTTTTTTTCACCCATTTCTTATCATTAAACATCATGTGTTTTCTTTTCTTTTCGTTTTTATTATTATCTCCATCTCTCTTCATAGCCATACTGTTTCACTCGTGCAAAACAATCAATTTGTGGTGGATGGGAAAAAAAATTTTTTTTCGATTCTACCACCCTTCCTCTCTTTCTACCCAATGGCAACAACTTAACTTTACAATCATTTTGTGTTTTTTGTTTTGTTTTCGGGCGAAATTTAGTGAATAAAAAAAAAAACGAAACCCACAGATATAAACGTGACCAACTAGCAAAAATCAAATGATCCAAAAATAATGAATAAAAGTTGAATGAAAATGGGAAAAAAAACTGAATTTTTTTTCTCTCTCTCTTCTGGTCTTCTTGATCCAAAATCCAAAATTCTTTTGTTGTTCATCTAGCATATACCTACCTGGGATGATGTCAAGAAGAGTTTATGATTTACAACAAAAAAAAACGACTTGAAATTCATTTTACACTCCCCCTCCCAAAAAAAAACATACAAATTATGATGACCATCATCATTTGTATAATAATGGCTGGGGATAAAACAAAACAAAAAAAAACCCAAAAACAGGAAAAAAAACATCACGATTCCAATGGGCCAATTGTGAAATGTGAAACAAAATTGTTTCTTGTTTCTGTTTTTTTTTTGTTTTTTGTTATTTATGATTGTAATATATTCATATGATGAATAGTAATGAATGAATGAATGAAACAAAAAAGCAAAATTTAAATCCATGTTCGTCTGTCTGTCTGTCTCTCTAAATGTATACAATTTGTGGTTGACAAGATAGAGCGTGAGAGAGAGATTCTTGAAAGTTTCAAAAATAAAAAAAATCCAGTTGTTTTCTCTCGGTGGTCGTTGTTGTTGTTGTTGTTGTTGTTGTTGTCAAGAAGTAGCCACAAAAAAATGGAATGAAATAAAATCCATATGTCCAGAGAAAACAAAAGTGAAAACAAAATTGTCTCAAACACACAAACTATTTGTTTGTTTTTTTGTTTTTTTTGTTTTTTGGAAACAACAACAACAACAACAAGAAATTGATTCTATTGGAATATTCTGGTTCGAAGAGAGAGAGAGAGAGAGAAAAAAAAAGACGACACGACACGACGAATATTCTTTTTGGTTTTTCTTCTTTTCAAAAGAAACATTGAATTTTTTTTTTGCTCGTTTAATGAGCTTCTACATGTGCAGCAATTCTGTCGTTGTTGTTGTTGCAATCAATCTAAACACACACAAAAAAATGACCATTTTTTTCCAATATCACCCTGATAAAAACAACTATATACAGTTTAAATTGGAATATAAAAAAAGTCAACAGAAAAAAATGATCAACTTTTTTCTGGTTTACCCAATTTTGCCATCATCAAGCTGAAAACAAACAAACAAAAAAAAAAAGATTCAAGGATAAGCACACACACACACACAGACAACACATTTGGATACATAAAAAGAAAAACAAACCAACAACGAATGAATGAATGAATGAAGAAAGAAAAAAACTATTTTTCATCACCATAATCATCATCATCATAAGATTGATTTTGACTTTCAATGATTTTTTTTCAGTGAATGTAGTGAAATCATAAATGAAATAAACAAAACAAAAACAAAACGCAAACAAACGGAAGAAAAATGTGAAACAATAAATTATGCAATATATCGTTATTAATAATAATGTTGAAACATCTTTATTGCAAGATTCATGATGCTTATGATGATGATCAAAGGCGGTAAAATGAATGAATGAATGAATGAATGAATTCCAAGAAGAAGGAAAAGATGAAAAAAAACTTGAACCAATATCAATTACATGCTTGTGGTTTCTGTTCATATACCATTTTTATTCTTCATTTTATTCACAAATGTTTTTTGATGGTTTTTTTTTCGGCGGTCAATTTTTTTTATATGAAACATACACATAGCAAAAGAAGAAAAAAACTTGACCGGAAGTATTCTTGCATTCCAAATCTAATGTATAGAATATGTACTCCCTGGTCTTTGGATCTATTATCATTTCCGTTGCTATCATGTCGTGTACTTGATATTTATTATTCAATTGTTTCAAATAATTTCATCAATTTTTTTTTGTTTATTGATTAAATTTTGGTCAATTCATAAATGAAGTGATGATGATGATGAAAACTGAAAATCAAAATCCATCGAATGTTGTTGTTGTTGTTTCGATACATCACACCCCACACACCCACGGTACTATTTATGTTTCTGATCTCTCTCCCTCTCTCTCTCTCTCTCTCTCTCTCTCTCTCTCTCTCTCTCTCTCTCTCTCTCTCTCTCTCTCTCTCTCTCTATGGTGCACCATGATGATGATCATGATGATCATGAAGCTCATTATTTTTTGATTTAAAACCCATGAAAAAAACAGTGGAAAAACAACAACAACAACATTAAGATGATAATAATGTATGTTTGGTTGGTTGGTTGGTGATGATGATGATGATGGTGGTACAGGTTTCCTGTAATTTTTTTTTCTCTCATGTTCTGACTGTATGAGAAAAAAAACAGAACAAAATACAAAATCCAAATGGAACTGAAAAGAAAAAAAAATAGTGAACAACCAACGAGTATTGGATTCTTCAGAATTTTTTTCCACACACACACACACACACTCATTCACACCAATTTTTTTTTTGGACTTTTTAGTGTTGTCCATCCTAATTAATATAAATGTTTTTTTTCTTGTTTCGTTTTGTTCGTCTTTTATTTATACATTTAACTAGATACAAATGATGATGATGATGATTGTGTTATAAATACAACCATCAACAACAACAACAACAACAACAACAAAGACATCGGATATGGTTATATTATCCAGTTACAAGGAGAGAGTGAGAGAGGAAAAAAATTATGGATAAACAACAACAACAACAACGACGACGACGACAACAACAACAACATTAAATAGCTAAATGTCGATTTCGATTTTTTTTTTTTTTTGCAAACGAGCAAATTGTTACGGTTGATGAAACAATGAAAATGAAATCAAATTCATATTTATTGTGTAATTGTAATCATCATCATCATCATTCTAATTGGATCATTTGTTTTGTTTTGTAGTTTTTTCACATTTCATCCATCTCTCAACAAAAATTCAGTTCTATCAATGAACAAATGAATGTTTAGAAGTAAAAAAAAAAAAATCAAATTCAAACCATGAACCTATTCAAGTACATTTAAATTAAAATACATAATACTACCACCACCTATGCACACACACACCCACGCACATGAACACAATCTTTGTGCTGAAAAAAAAACAAATTCTGTTGCAATTCTTCAAATGTTTCGAAAAAAAAAACAGCAGCAAGAAACAAAAATAATCAAAAAACAAAAAAAAATCGAAAAAAATCTTTTTCCAATGAACTCTTTCGTCGTCATTTGGATCACACTACTGCTTCTGCTGCTGCTGCTGTTACTAAATAAAATGATCTAGTTATCGGACAACAGCTTGCTTGTTGTTGTTCGTCATTTATTTAGCTTGACTAGATCAATAGATTGATAAAAAAAAACTACCTATAACAGCTAGTGAGAATATATCGCTGTTGTCAATTTTGGTTCGTTTTTTTTTCGCTCTCATTTTTTCATTATTTGATCAAGTAAATTTGTCAAAGAAAAACGAACGAACGAACGAGTTATTTTTAGCTGTAAACGAATCGTTTTTTAATAGAAATGATTGAAAAGACATTTTTTTTTTCGTACAGACGAAACACTAAACTAATATATTAAACTAAGCGATCGATAATTTGAATTGCTGAATCTCAGAACTCCGCACTGGCACACACACACAAATCTTTGGATTATTTTACTGATTTTTTTTTGGCCATTTTCATCACATAATTTGAATTTAAAAATCATCATCATCACTTACTATAAGGACGATCCTTGTTGGTTGTAATAGCTGCCGATACAATCGATGTTGATGATGACAATATAATCGATGATAATGATGATGATGATTTGTTGTTGATGTTGTTGATTCAGAATTAATGCTAACAATGGTAATAGAATTGGATGATAATAATGATAATGATGATGGTGATGGTGATGATGATGATGATGATGAAGAATTTTATGACAAAATTTTAATAATATTATCCTAAATAATTGTGATGATAATGAAAATAATGACAATGACGATAGTGGTGATGGACGAATCAATTTATCAATAAATCGATGATCGTCGTTATGTTGTTTTTGTTGATTATGAGCCATTTTATGAACGATAATAATAATGAGATGGCCGTAAAAAAATAAATCAAATCATCATCATATACATCGTGGCATTTATAATTATCACACACACACACACCAAAACATCCACTCACTTGCACTGAAAACAATTTACACACACACACACAGAAAAAATTTGCAGAAAAAATTTTAAATTGTAAATGTTTTTCGATGTCCAAAAATCAATTAAACAATTAATAATAATAGAAACGAACAATACACAACTCGTTTACTCGCCGATGGTGTCGCCACTGGCCGATGACTATTACAAAAATCAAATTCGATTATAAATAAATCAATCAATCAATAATTGTTGTTGTTGACATGACATAAAGATGAACAAAAAAAAAAATTTTTTTGATTTGATGAATGATTTTTTTGTTTTGTTTCACATATACGCCCAACGAATAATTGAATGATTTTTATGGACAACAACAACAAAAAATTAAAAAGTAACAAAAATTTTGTTGTCCATTTTTTTTCCCCACAGTTATAGTCATGGTCAGTCAGTTGGTCGGTCATTCAGTCGGTCGATTGGTTGGCGGGTCGATTGTTATTCTTTCCGTTCATGGAACAACGTGTGTGTGTGTGTGTATGGTGTGCGTGATATATGATGATGATGATGATGATGATTATGAATCCAAAAAATTAATATAGAAATGAAACTTTATCGGATATCGATATAGTTTATGGATGGTTTAAACAAGAGAAAGAAAACAAGCAACAACAACAACAATGAACAAGAATAAAGTCCAGCCAAACTTATGATGATGATGATGATGGTGATGATCGTCGATGTAGTTGAATCGGAAATTGAAGAAAGAAAAAAAAATAGAAGAAGAAAAATTGAATTTCAAGTCACACTATATTCAATATATCGTTGAATTGGTCGGTTGTTTTTTTTTTTGTTGTTGTTGTCTGGTTTTTTTTGGGGGTGATTCTACGTGTTTTATGTATATATGTCGTGTGTTTTTGTGTTTGTGTGTGTGTGCGTGTGTTTGAATCATTCACCAAAAATGAAATGTGACTAAATGAAATGAAACACAAACAAACTAGATCGAATATGGAATACCAATATATATTCGAATTTTTGGTATGGAATGCAAAAAAAAAAAAATGAAAAGAAACTGCGCATTTGATGGTACAAGAATCACATTGCTGCTGCTGCTGCTGCTTCTATTCTACTATGACGACGACGACGACGACTACGTTAACAGCAAACAACATGGCCGGTTGCTTTATTTTTTTTTTCACTTGAAAACTTGGAACCTGGAATGGAGTGTGGATATTGAAACACACACGCACATAAAGGCGGGTATATATTATTTTTTCGGATTTCGATTTTTATTTTTTCTTGTTAACAATAACGACGACGACGACGACGACGACTTCAACAGAGCTACACAATAACCGAAACCTGGAAAAAAAAATGTTTTGTCCGCGTTTTTAGTTTGATTTTGGTTCTTGTTTTTTATTCCAACAGAAAATGTTCACCATCATACAGAAATTAAATGAAACATATATAAATCAAAAGATGAGCTTTTTTTCAGCAACTAAAGATTCTTGCTACTTGATCGTTTGATTATGTTTTAATAAAAAGTGAAGAAGAAAAAAAATAAGAGATGCATGATGGACAAATAATCTCTCTCTCTCTCTCTTTTTTCCATTCAGAATAACAATATAACCAACTACACACACAGATAGAAATTTTCCTTGGAAGAAAAACCCCACTACAACATAAGTGAAGTGTGGTAAAATCTTTTTTTTTTTATTCTGGAAACCTTGCCATTTAATTCAGTTTTTCTCCTTTTTTTGTTTTCATTTGTGATTATTTAATTAGCAATTTATGATGATGATGATGATGATTCTTTTGTTCTTTTTGATTCTATTGTCTGTCTGTATGTCTGTCTTTATTTATTCATTTTTTACTTTTTTTATTTTGTTCAACATTTATTCTTACGTAATAATAAGAATATTCTTTTATCATCATCATCGCTTATTATTATTGGATTATTACACATATTGTGTGGTGGAAATTCTTCCTTCATTTTTTTTATGCGTTCCTTTTGTGTATATTCTGAATAACTTGCCAACTTTTTTTTTATTTGGCTTCTTGTTTCCGGATAATGAATTATTATTGTTGTTGTTTTGTTTCGTTTTTTTTTGCAAATAAAAAAAAACAAAACTTTTTTTTTTTTCTCTCTCTCTCTCTCTTTTCAAATCATTATAATCATCATCATTCGATTCTCGTTTGACTGATTGATTGATCGATTGATTGATCAGTATCGATTCAAATTGTGAAAGATTCGTGTTGAAGATGAAGAAGATGGCCATTTAAATAATGTGGTGACTATCAAGTGGAATATTTGGTTATCATTCTCACATTGATCATATCATCTATAATATGAATATGAATATGAATCCACAGTGGAACAAAAAAAAAACTGAGAGAAGCCTTTAGGGTCCATTTATTTTGATTATTGTCGTGAAGTAAACCCAGTCGTAGAGTACGTCACGGTTTTTGGCGCTTTTTAATAGTCCGGAACAGGCGCTGCAATCTAGCAAACAACATGATTGTTAATGAATCAATGTTTCTCCTTTCAGTAATGTTCAACGTGGTACGTTGTATATGAATTGTACATGTGAGCACAAGAGAGTTTCTTGTATGTTCCAGATTTAATTTATGTATTTTTCATGTTTCCATTCTCATTGATTGAACAATAAAATAATCAAAGTTATTCTCGAAAAACATCAACAATGATGAATCAGAAAAACAAATTGAATCAATTCGAAATGAGCTATCCTCTTTACAGACTATGAATCATCAATTGAAAAATCTGGCACTTAAATATAAATCACAATGTGGACAATATCAAAAACAACAGAAGCAACAACAATCTGGTTCTAATGATAATCAGATTGCATCTGCAATCCTTGGTACAATGGTACCGCTGAACGGTTAATTGCCGTTGTAAAACGGTGTTTAAAGACTTTCGATAATGAATTCAAGTCAATGGAAGACGCTCGTAGCATCTTTTTGAAAATCAAGTCAACAATCAATGGTCGTCCATTAATTCAAAATGACGAGCGATGGCTATCGCCGTTTGAAGTCGCTTACGGACGTAAACAAGAGCCCTTGATCAAGAACAATGTTGAAATTGGGAACGTCAACAAATGGATGGACTATTTGTCAACGATTAGGAATAAATTCGAAAGACTTTGGAAGCAGCAATATTTGAATACTTTGGCTCAACGTAATCCACCGAGATCTACGGACATCAAACCTGGGGATTTTGTCCTGCTTCCCGCTGAGTATCAAAAACGAAAGGATTGGCCATTGGCGAAAATTATATCGAGTCTATCGCAAGCGACGATGGCATCGTACGCTCCGTTAAAATCAAATTAGTCGATGAGAAAAAGAATTTCATCCGTCCCGTAAATGGACTCGTACTGTTGGAAGCGGTGGGGGAGTGTCGTGAAGTAAACCCCTCGTAGAGTATGTCACGGTTTTTGGCGCTGTCGAGTTTGGCTCTAAGTTGTGTGTGTGAGCGCTTTTTGATCATTGTGTTTTTTTTGTATTTCGATATATATATTGGCACCTAAAAATAAACAATACGATTTTCTACAAAAACTGATTTTGCTTTGTTTGTTTTGTTTTCTGGTTTTCTTGGTAGAATTTACTACAGATTATCATCATGGATCATTTATCCATAATGATCCATTATTGATCATCTTCATTGTTGCTTTACCTGTTTGTATTAGTGTGTGTGTGTGTGTGTTTGTGTGTATGCAAATTTGGTAAATTATAAATGAATCCAATTCATTTTTATATTGGAAAGAGAATATGCAAATGGCTTTCACACACACACACAGCCAAATGTGATAAGAAAATTTTTTTTTCCTGTCCTCTATTTCCACATTATTCATATTTCAACTTTCAAAACTTTGCATGCCGTTATATTTTGTCCTATGATATGAAACAAAAAAAAAAATTGGTCATCATTGGTTATTTTTCAGATGGCACAAAACAAAAAAAAAAAACAAAAGCAAAAAAAAAACGAATCGAATCGAATCCAAAATCTCAAAAAAAAAAACGATGAAAGTGTCAAGATGGATGTTCTCAACAACAACAACAAAAAAACAGTGTGTTGTGTGTGTGTGTGTGTGTGTGTGTGTGTATCAACATGGTTAGCTTTTAACACACAGAAACTTTTTATGAAGAAGAAAAAAAAAATATTCCAGAATATAGAAAACTGTTGTTGTTGTTGTTGTCGTCGCCGCATCTAACAACAGTCAAAATCAACAAACGCACACACACACAGACAGACAGACACTTGGAAAAATACACACAGATTTATTTATTTAAATAAATCATCAGGCACCATAGTTAGTAAGAAAGAAAAGAGAAAAAAAACGAAGGAAATTAGACCAGACTGAATTCAGCATTTGTTTTGCTTTTTAGACTTTTTATTTTTCTACTATTTGGTGATTTTTCTTCTTTATCAAAAGCAGATATATTTATTTTTTTTCAGTGTTTTTAGCACCACTCATTCATTCATTCATTCATAAAAAAATTATTTCATGTTCATATCGTTTGTTTATCTGCCTCTTGTTGTTGTTGTTGTTGTTGTTGTTGTTGTTAATATTGAACACATTAACACTCAAACACACGAGAATATAAATCGATTTAGTCCATTATATATAAAGGAATTAAGAAAGAAAAGAAAAAATGTGTTCAATACTCATGTGTGTTGATTGTTGTTGTTGTTGTTGTTTTGTTGTTTTATTGAACAACAACAATGACAACATCAACAACTGCAAAAAAAATGGAAGAAAAATGGTAAAGAAATAAATCCTTCCTGGTTCAAAAGTGTTTTTTTTTATAGAGACAGGAAAAAAAATATATCACAAGGTGGATGATGACCGCCGAAAAGCAAAACAAAACTGTATCAAGAATTTCCAGTAAACAAAACAAAACAAAACCAAAAAAAAAACGTAGAAGAATTGGGAAAAGAATCGAAACAAAAAAACACAACAACAGAATTCAATAGTCCATTATATTTGATGTTTTTCATCATCATCATCATCATTCAATTTCCCATTCAAAACACACACACACACACACACACACACGAGCACACAGACAAAATTATATCAAGATACAACTTGGTTAAAGTAAATTGTACTAGATCACGCTATCATTGAAAAACAAAAAAAAATTTTTTTTTGTTTTATTCAAAGTTTGCATACCCACCATCAATAATGAATATCTTAATAGATAAAGATACGTGATCTGTGCGCATGTCTATGTGACGTGACATTCATTGACAAAAAAAAAGAGGATTATTAATGAAAAAAAAAAATTGCAGATCATTTCCATCATCATCCTGGTTATTGTTGTTACTTCACATAATGACCACCAATATATATATGTGTGATTATTATGGTGAATTCCATTGAAACGAAAAAAAAAAATGGTGATCCAGAATTCTGAACATTGAATTCAACAAAAAAAAAACTACAAACAAAAAACACCAGCAACTTTGTGGAAAACATCACTGTGATAGAAAATAAAAGTTACACCAGGAGCATTTCATTTATTCAAATCATTGTTGATCACACACACACACACACACACACAACCAACCAACCACCACCACCCCCACTATTATATTATTAAATGAAAAACAAAAACAAAAAAAAAAACAACGGACATGAACCAGGATCACTAACCACCAATTGGATTTCTCAAAAAAAGAAAACACAATGAAAAAAAAACAACACAGATAACACCGAAAGACAGAAAAAAAAGAGAAACAAATTATTATGTGAACAATGTCATTGTGTGTACAACAACAACAACAACAACAAAAAACTAGGGGGTTATTCACAATGAATGAAGAACCAAAAAAAACGAAAAAACGGAAACTGTGACCATTATAACACTGAGAGAAAGAGATAAATGTACTATACTAATGTCTGTAACACACGCACGCACAAACAACCAAAATACCAACGGAAAAAGAATGAATTTTTTTTTGTTTTTTTTTTTTTTTGCCAATTTGCATTTTTTCCCATTCCCATAGTGCTTGTTGTTGTTGTTGTTGTTGTTATCATTGTCATTTTTTTTCTCGGGCAAGAAAAGCAAAAAAAGCGAAAAAAAAACATCTCTATATCGACGGCCATGGATGGATGCCGAATGAAAATGAAAATGAAATGGATACAGAGAATTGAAATAAAAAACAACTTGCAATGAAAATTGAAAATTGATTTCAGAGCAACAACCAACCAACCAACCAACCAACCCCTCAACCAACAACCACAAATAATGGAAAATAATCAGCCAATAAATCGATGTTGTCGTTTCGTTTTTTGTTGTTGTTGTTGTTGTTTTTTACGTTGACATCAATTGTGTTACGTTGTTATATTTGTTTTTTCTTAGATTCAATTTTAGTTTGATTGATTCTGTTTCCATTTCTATGTACTTCAACATCCCACGTAACGCGTTTATCTTCGTGTGTTCACACAAATCAATCTGGTAATCTGTTTTTTTTTGTTGAAAATAGCCATTTGATTACAATGACAACAACAACAACAACGACAACAACAAAAAATAAATAAAATATTGCGATTCAAATTTACAATGAAAAAACGAAAATAGAATTGTCACATCTACCATAACCAATCTGTTTATATTTCATTCGATTCCATTCTATTCGATTCTAATTTAACGATTCTCTATTTTTTTCCAACAAATTGATTCTTATTCATCTTCAAATGATCAAATTCAATTCGTTTTTTTTTTCTTACCAATATTATATTATTATCTCTCTCTCTCTCCTTCCATGATTCTTTACATTGATTCTTTACTTTTACCCGAACAGGCAATGTTTTTACAATTTCTATTTCTGATGAAAACTGATATCATCATCATCATCTTGATCATCGTATTGAAGAGAATAAATGATACACTTTTGTATTTTTTTTTTTTTTTTTTTGCTGGCCAGCACTCTCACTCACACATGGTCATTTCAGTGCCAGAAAACAAAACAAAAAAATAATCACCAAAAGCAAACAATAATAATAATCAACAATAAAATGAAAATGAAAAAAAATACAAAAGTTAAAGAATGGGTGATATACTAGATCCTCTTTGTTTATTCTTTTCCTACTTCTAGGTCCAGCCAGTTTTTTTTTCAACAACAACAAAAAACGAAAACGAAAAAAATAGAACGAGACTAAAACAGATTAATCTTTGATTAATTTTTTGTTTCATCATTCGATTCTTTCGATTTTCAATTCAATTCATTTTGGCATCAATTTTGGAGCGCTTAGGCCAAATTCTTTGTCGTTTTTTTTCCATCTTCTTCTTCTTCTTCTTCTTTTCCTTGTTTCATTCATTTAATCGAGAGAAAATTTTTCCTCTTTTCTGCCCATCACAATCATTCTTTATACCTATATGTACATCTTAGCTTTGTAGATTTTTTTTCTCGTTTTTCATTTCATTTTTTATCATCAATCGAGTGATGGTGGTGGTGTATGGTGTATCTTTCACATAAGCATACCCCATCACCACCGCTTCGTGACCGACCTAAATCAAACAAATATACAAACACCAGTGACTAAAATTCAAGTTTTTTTTACTGTTTGTCTTTGTTATTCGGGGTTTTTAATTTTTTTGTTTTGTTTCTGTTTCTGTTTCTCGGTACGCCGATTATTTGTTTTTCTTCATTCATTCTTATCTCAGTGTAATAATAGTTTTAGTTTACACAAACGAACACACACAAACACACACACACACAGGCAAACACGCATTACATTAAATATAAAACCATTGATTCCAATCCATGATGTTTATCTATTTGTATAAGCAATTATTAATTGAAAAGTTATACACAAACAACGTACACCATCACCGGCGTATCGTTTTTTGTTTGTTTGTCGTTTGTTTGTATCGGTTTTTATTTGTTCATGATCAGACATTTTTTTTTTTGGTATTTATATAATTGAAATGAATATACAACAACCAACAACCAACAACAACAAAAACATTGGTCATCGGTTTTTTTTCAGTTGATTTTTATCGATACACAAAGTGAACACTGATCAGTGATCAGATGTTTTTTTTGTTTTTTTTTTTGGTTTGTAATCAAATGAATTTTGTACAAGTAAACATGGAAAAAACTTGTGTGTGTGTGTGTGTGTCATAAGCAGCAAAGATTAAAGATTCAAGATTCGATTCAAATAAAGATTTTAATTTATAAAAATCAATCGATCGATTGATCGATCGAATATCCAATATCTTGATGGATTTTTTTTTGATTAAGTTAATTATATTTTGGTGCATGTGTGTGTGTGTGTGTGTGTTTCATTCAAATTAATTTTTTTTTCTATTTTTGTTTCGTTTTTTTTGTGTATTAATTGGGATTTATTGCTACAAATTAAATATTAGGATAAAAAAATGTAGGCTAATCCTTTTGTTTCGTTTATTATTATCATTCTAGGATTATTGAGAATTAAGACAACAAATAGCAAAAACAAACAGCGAAAACAAACATTGTCAAATGCACTCAAACACACACACACGCACGCACACATTTACATAATCCAAAATGCAAATCAAAATTAGACCAGGAAAAAAAATATTCATTTGAATATGGATCAATCAGGATTTGTTTGGTTTTTTTCTACTGTATGTGAATCAAATCAATCAATTCAAATTGATCGAGTTTTTTTTCATCATCATCATCAGAAAATACATTTGAATATTGAATATGGCTTGTTTAGTACGAAAAAAACAAATTTTTTTTCCACTAAATTGATCATCATTGAAAATTGCCAGTTTACTGAATAATAATGATGATGATGATAATAATAATGTTGTTGTGTGCTATAAAGAATATTCTATGTAGAAAAAAAATTGAATTCTCGAAAGTATACAGGTGTGGTGGCTGGTCCAAAAAAAAAAAAAATTATTCTCATAGGTGTTAATATAGAAAAAAAAACGCACAAATCTCATCACGCAATGTCGATTCGATGAATTTCTACTCAAAAAAAATGCAAAATGCAAGTAGCCATGACCATTAAGACAAATGGAAATCAATTTATTTGTACTCATCGTTGTTCATGAATACCGAAATTGTTTCGAAGAACAAAACCAAAAAAAAAAAAAAAATCACCATAACCAAGTTATCAGACTTTTTTCTGCTGCTGTTGTTGTACACCGGAAAAAAAATTCAATAAGAGACAAAAAAAAATGCAAATCAAAAAATTCCCTGGAACATTTTTGATGTCATCATTTTATTATCCATCTCTACCATATATGTGTATGGCTTGCATTCAATTGATACCGGATGGCCAGTGCAAACGAACGAATTGGAACAAATCGAAAAAATGGATTTTTTCTGTTGCACTAATAGAGCTGTGTATCGATAGAAAATATGAATATCATGTATATATAATATCAATATGGTAATGGTAATAAAACAACAAAGAAAAAAAAAGTTTACCACAGATAAACAAATTTATTTGTGCAAATTTCCTGTTTTTCTCTCTTTTTTTTCTGTTCAATCAATACACCACAACGACCACTATCATTGCCAAAAAATTATTCATTGTCATCATCATCATCATCATCATAATCATCATATTCATCATTATTTTCTAATTCAAATGATCGTCGTCGTCGTCGTTTTGTTCATCATATTGTATCGCGACATGGACCAAAAAAAAAAAAAAAAAAAAACAAACCAACAAAAAAATGCATTGCAGTGAAGCCCCATGTTTATTTTTCAGCCATCATCACCACCATCATTGTAATCGCAATCGTTAAGGCATTATTTTACCGTAGAATTAACGGTTTTTATTTCGATAACAAAAAGAAAAAAAATTTAGCAACTAAAAAAAAAACAAAAAAAAACGAAAACAACAAAACCAATTACATAATGGATGTGCGAATGAATAATAGATTTTTTCGTTCGTTCGTTCTTCTTCTGTCTGAATGTTTATGTTTACGAGAAATCCATATCCATCTGATATCCGATTGAATGTGAATTTTTATTATTATTATTATTTCATTTGCAATAAAATCAATGCAACAATAAAAAAAAGAAAAAATTTTTGTTGTCGTTGTTGC
This sequence comes from Dermatophagoides farinae, assembly GCF_024713945.1. NCBI lineage: Eukaryota > Metazoa > Arthropoda > Arachnida > Sarcoptiformes > Pyroglyphidae > Dermatophagoides > Dermatophagoides farinae. The sequence goes on along the minus strand of NC_134686.1, from coordinate 1,101,213 downwards.
CACCGATGTTGAAGAACAAACTATATGAACTTTTCAAGTTTTTTTGATGAAAAAAAAAGAAGAAGAATTTCAACCAATCAGCTAGAATTTTGAATAGTGAGGAAAAAAAAGTACCGGAGAATTTTCGATGAATAAAAAACGCAAACAAAACAATGGACGACAGTAGTAGTAGTGGCAATGGTAATAAAAATAAAATCGGATCGGATGACGATGATGATGATCGAATTCAATTCGCTTTTTTTTCTCTTTTTTTTTAACATTCCAACAAATATTTATTCGGTATATATGAATGTTTTATGAATGTTTGAGAGAGGGACAGAGGGAAGGAAAATCTTTTCGATACAAAATAAAAAAAAAACGCAAAAAAACGAGAAAAAAAACTTTTTTTTTTCTGAATAAAAAAAAGAAATAAAAAAAAAATTATAAATCCACGGGAACGAAATCGATAAACGGGAAATTTAAGTTTTTTTTCCATGGAAAAAAACAAAAACAACAAAAGTTAATGCTACTTTTACAACAACAACAACAACAACAACATAATAACCCGATCGACATTTGTTTTTTTGTTTTTGTTTTTGTTTTAATTTTTTTTTCTCTTTCATCTCTTTTTTCACTGTTGATCGATTTTGACTGCATCATTTTATTGTCGCAATCATTCTGGTGTTTACAAGCAAAAGCAAAAAAAAAAAATTTTCTCCACTAATTTCTGTCTAATTTATTATCAACATTAAACCAGAAAAAGAACGAAGAAGATGATGATGGAAAAGAATCTGAGAAAGACGGAAATTTGCCATCAATGTTATACACACACATACACACAGGAAGGAATGAAAAACAAAAAGGAAAAAATCACTAAACATTCAGCAATATACAAAAAAAAAAATTTATTCTCATCAATTAATCCCTATATATATATGTGAACTAATTTACAACTTATTACAAGCATCATTAAACAATCGTGTGTGTGTGTGTAAGCGTTCATCGTCCATTATACACAAACTATCATCATCATCATCAATGAATGAATGAATTTACAACAATTTTTTCAATGTTACAATGTTACCAATTATAAATCGTTCACATCATCGTCGTCGTTGTCGTCATTGTAAGTAGTTTTTGTTTAGTTGAAACAACAACAACAACAACAACAACAACAACAACAACAACAAAATGACATCAAAAATGCTTTGATGGGAGTAAAAGGAAGGGGATGGAAATAATCGTCACAAACAGAAAAAAGAAAAGAAAAAAAAAGTTTTGTCATCAATGTGTGAATTAATTTTCACGCACAATAAGAAATGGATCCACCAAAACAAAAAAAAAACTCATGAAATTCGATCATCATCATCGTCATTGATGATAATTCCTATTATTATTATCATCAACCCCTGGAAACCCTCCAACTTCGAACACCACCACCACCATCAATACACAATACTGCAACATAAAAACAAAACCCACACACACACAGACACACACACCCATCAAATAATAACTTTTTTCACATAGAATTTGTCATCATTTATTAATACGACAAAACAAAGACATACAGAGAGAGAGAAAGGGAAAAAAACGAACAAAAAAAAAATGAATAGAAAAAAAAGATTGATACGAATAAATTCTGTACAGGAAAATGTCACTGTGTGTGTGTGTCTGTGTTACAAACAACAAAATTGTTCGCCATTCTTGTAGATGATCAAAAAAAAAAAAAATTTTTTTGTTTTGTTTTTGAAACAAAGTTTGACATTTTTTTTTTCTACGGAAAACTGAAACAAAAACAAAACAAAAAAAAAATTCATATATAATCCAGTGCTTTTCATGTCTATCTGTCTGTCTGTCTGTGTGTGTGTGTGTGGATGTAATTAATCATCAGAATAGAAAAAAAAGAAATACATAAAGCAAAAAAAAAGAGTAGGAAGACGAAACAAAACTAAATTCACTAAACGGAATTCAGATTTTTTTAGTTGGACTTCATTATTCATTATTCATATACAATGTATGTTTGTCATAAAACGAAGGTCTTCACATAATTTGATGATGATGATGATGATGATGGTGATGGTATGGCCCGGAAATGGATGGATATGAACAACAACAACAACAAAAATGGCGGCTTAATAGTTGATGATTGCTGGTGTGTGTGTGTGTGTGTGTGTGTTTGTGGCTAGAAAATTTTACAAAATGAATGAGAAAAGAATTTTATAATTTTTTTTTGTTTTGTTTTGTTTTTTTTTTTTGGTACTAATTTATTCATAATCAGAATATTCTATGTTGTTGTTGAAAAAATAAAATTAAAAATAAAAAAAAAAATTTATATTCTCCACAAATCTTCACATTCAACGTCGTGAATGTGAAGATTTTTTATCACTTGAATTTTTATTCTTTGATGATGATGATGATGATGATAATGTTGAATGTTTAAATGAAATTGGATCAATAGCTGATTTAATTTTCTTTTTAACAATATTCTTCATCGATGATGATGATGATGATTTGATACCTGAATTATGATGATCACCACCACCATCACTATCGATTGAACTTTCTGAATGTAAACGTTTACGATGTGAACGTTTTGATTTTGATGTTGATGTCGATGTTAATGATGATGATGATGGATGATGTTGCTGTTGTTTATGATTTGATGATCGACGTTCTTCTTTATCACGTTTTTTTTCCTTTGATGATGATGATGATGATGATGGTTTTGATTTAGATGATGATGATGAATCCATTTTTTCTTTTTCTTTATCTTTCGATGATGTATGGTGATGATGATGATGATGATGTCGATCTTTTTTATCTGATCGATCTTTCTTTTTATCCTTTGATCGTTCTTTATCCTTTTCTTTATCTTTTTTATTATGTCGATGATGATGATTATTATCAGAATCATGTTTCGATTTCGATGATGATGATGATTCTTTTACTTTTTCTTTTAAACTTATTTTTGATTTAAGTTTCATTGTACTACTAGATGATTCTTTATTATATTCACCATCATCATCATCATCATCTTTATGATGATGTTTCGATGATAAATCATCATCTTCTTCTTCTTGTTGTTGTTGTTGTTGTCGTTGTATGGATGATGAACGTTTTCCAAATGAAAATGATACCAACAATTTACCTTGTTCATTTGTTTGTATTACTTTTTTATGTTTACCACCATCACCATCACAACCACCACCACCACCATCACCATTTGGATCATCATCATCTTGATTATCATCATCATTGTCTAGATTATTTACAATATCTTTATCATTGTCATTCATCTTATTGATATCCACATTATTTGATTCATTGATAATAATTTTCTTATTATTCGATTTCATTTTCACTTTATTATTATTATCTGATCGATGAACATTTGATGTTTGGCCTTCATCATTGGCATTGGTAACATCTTCGCTTTCTAAATCGCTATAATCTTCTTGAATTTTTATTTCCACATCTTCTTGAATGTTTCCAAATTTTGCTTCATTACCACTACTACTACTAGTAGTCTTTATTTTCAAACTCTTTGCTGTTGTTGTTGTTGCTTTGTTTGTTAACGATATTTTCTTGCTATTGGACATTACTGGAACTGGCAATTCTTTTAGCGATAAATCTTCTGACAAATCTAGATTAATTAGAAACATTGCAATATAATTAATATAAAGTTTTTCACTAATTTGTTTGTGTTTCTTTTTTTTGTTGTTCAGTCGTGTGTGTGTATATAATTTATATTGAAATATAGGCTTACTTTTGTTATTAACTGTACCAGAATTTTCTTGTTCTTGTCTGTCCAATTCTTTTGCTTGATGTTCATTAATCGAAGCTTGTTCTTTTCCGTTTTCTTCTTCTTCTTCAACAATATTGCCAATGCCTTGAACTGGAACATTTAAAGATGAAAAAGTTGTTGCTGTTGTTGTTGTTGTTTTCGGTTTATCTATCGCTGTTAATGGTTGTTGATGATGTTCATCGACAATGTTCCATTCATTGTTTTTCAATGTATGATGATGATGAGCTTTATTATTCTCAATATCGATTACATTATCAGAAGTAGAAGAACCCAAAGTCTTATTTTTTTCTTCTTCTTTTTCTTCTTTAATCTTCGATTCATCATCATCTTTACTGGATCTTTTATTATTTGAACGTTTACCACCACCACCACCACCACTATTGCCTCTTTTTTCCTCTTCATGATGATGTTTTTTAGTTGATGATGACTTACTGCCACTATGTTCAGCAGAATTTTTCAAAGATTTTTCACTTTTTGAAGACGATTTACTATGATGGCCATAATGATCAGATGAAGATTTCAATGATGATGATGATGATTTTGTTGATGATTTAGATTTATTTTTTGATGATTGTTTACTTCGATCTTTTTCTGATTTTCTATCAACATCATCATTCATAAATTTCTGATTACTAGATGCTGATGATGATTTTGATTCTTTTTTACGAATTTCATTGCTTTTTTTGGATTTTTTCGATTTTATTTTTTGTTCTTTTTTCGATTCAGAAATTGATATATTCGATGAAGTAGATGTGGCACCATCGTTGTCGTCATCGTCGTCGTCGTCAGATGATGATGATGATGATGACGATGACGATGATGAACTGTCATCATCACTACTACTTAAGCTACTTTCACTACTACTGCTGCTACTTGATTCACTTTGATTTTGATTTTTCTTCTTTTTCTTTTGGCTTATGCTATTACTGGATGATGATTTTTCTTTTTTCGAAGATTTTTCCTTAAATCTGTGGCCAGATTTAGAATCACCATGATCTGACAATTTACTCTTAATCGATTTAGATTCTTTGATGATAATTCGTTTGCCATTATCATCATCATCATCGTCGTCACTTGCAACATTATTATCCGAATCATTTTGATGACGTTTATCAACGACATCTAGTTTATCATATTGGCGTTGATCATCATCATCGTCATCATCTTGTAATTTAATATCAATCAAATTGGATTCTATATACATATGGAGGTAGAAAACAAACGAAACAAACAAAAAAAAAAAATAAATGATAAGAAAAACTGATAACAAAAAAAAAAAAAAAGTTAACAAACCTTTCTGGTGAATAAAATCAAAATCATTAATACCGCATACTAAATTCACATCATTTGAATTAGTATATGGATCAGATTTGCCCATTCTTCTATCATCATCCAAATCGATCATTTTTTCACCTACTGCTGCTTCATATTCATCTCTACTATGTCTACGACGATGATGATGGCTAGTAGTAGAATCTTCGTTTCTATTATTGTTGTTGTTGTTGTTGCCATATTTATCAGTTCGACGTTTCAATGATGACGATGATTCATCTTTGTCAGTGATTGTTCGATTCATATGATAGGAAGATTCACGTTTATGGCGTGATGTTGACGAAGACTTATGGCGACTGTCATCATGGCGATTCTTATCATCATGATCATAATGTTCACGGTTTCGTTCTCCATATTCACCTCTAAGGAATTTTTCGATTTTTTTTTTTGGTTCATTTGTAAAAAGTCATACCATTAGATATAAAAAAAATGCTTATTATGGGAAAAAAAATTTTTTTCTTCTAAACAAACCTTTTATCATATTTGGAATAAGAACGTGAACGAGATCTTCGGCTATTATTTCTATTTTGTTGACGATGGCTAACGTGTAGATGATTGTTGCCGCTGTCAAGATATGATGATGATGATTTACTACTACCACCAACATTCGATGCATATCTATTATGATAATGTGATGATGGTGAACGTGATGATCGATGTGGTAAAGGCGATCGATGATGTTGTTGTTGATGTTGTTGATGATGATGATGATGATGACGGCGATCACCATCTCGATTTCTTGATATTGATGATTCATATATTTCACGTGATTCTGAACGTTTAGAACGATGTCGATTTGATGATGATCGTGATGGTGATCGATGTGAACGGATACTCGATGGTGATGAACCTCTTGATGAGATTGATCGTGAACGAGAACGACGATTTCTTTGATGACTAGAAGCAGATGGTGAACGAGATCGACTATGATCTCGTCTTCTATTATCAATCATTATTGAACGTCCAGAACGATCATCATCTCGATAGCGACGAGAACGAGATTCTAATTGTCTATTAAATCGTTCCAATTGATCTTCATAATCATCATATTTACGCGATGATGATGATGATGATGAATAATAAGAATTTTCCATTAATGATCGACCATTTAATGCACTTAATGGATCAAGCCCATTTGGTCCATAGGGAATATGCAATGGATTTAGTGTACCCATACGATTATTTATACCATACATTGTATTATCATACAATGGATTTCTAATCTGTCCACCAAAAAATGGTGGTAAAGGCGGCGGTGGTGGTATCGGTGGCAGACCTAATTGACCTAATCCAGGCAATGGTGGTGGAAATGGAACTGGTGCTGATGTCGAATCTGATTGTATTAGATTTCTATTTTGTGTATGCGATAAACGAGGTGGTAATGGTAACATTCCAGGTGGACGTGGCAATATTGATGACTGTCCACGGCTAGATCGTACACCAATGGGCATTTGATGATTCTGTATAAATATAGAATTAGAAAAAAAATGAAATTTTTTTTTTTTTGGAAAATACATTTGAAAAAAGCAATAAATCACTTACTCTAAATCGATTATTTGAAAAATTTGGATGAAATTGACCAAAAAATGGTGGCGGTGGCAATACATTGCCACCAATCACAGGTAATTGATTCGATGATCCAATTCTATTTGTTGTTGTTGCTGCTGCTGCTGTTGACGATGATGATGATGATGAATCAGAATCATTAATATTAGTATTAGTAGTACTAGTAGTTGGTATTGGATTTTTTTCACTAGAAATGAATGATGATGATGAGAAAAAAAAAATTAATTTCAAATTCCAAACAGAAAAAAATTCATGCAAAATTCACAAACACAAACCTTTTCTTATCATCATCATCATTATGACGTAAAATTTTTCCACTTTCATCTTTTTCATCATCATCATCATTATCATCATCGTTTTTAGTCACTATGGGCTTTTCAATAATTTCATCATCATTTTCTTTTTTGTTCACAATTTGTTCATCATTATCGTCGATTTCATTGTTTGTTTTGCCATCCTCATCATCAGCATTATCGATTTTTTGTTCATCATCCACTTTATTGTCATCTTTTTTCAAAATTGATGATTCTTGATCCATATTCTCATTGCTATCATCCACACCATTATCATCATGATCACCATCACCATTATCATCGATTGATTGATTTGATTGTTGTTGTTGTTGTTGATCAATTTTATTATCATCATCAATTTCAATATTCTTTTTCTTTATGGCCATACGATTATTGAATCCAGTTTCTTTACGAAATTTATCCACCGATAATCGTAGAAAACGATTCGGTATCAAATTATCTGGTGAAACATTTGTTTCATGACAGCTAGGACATTCATGATTATCTGATTCCAACAATAATAATCGTATACCTAGATTTTTGAAAACAAAAAAAAATGAAGAAAAAAAAATAGACAATCATTATGAGTATTTATAAAATGGTGGATATAATGTAGTAAGAAAAAAAAACACAGAAAGGAAATGAACTGAAAAAAAATTTTTCTTCTTCATCGATGTAAAATCATCAGGTTGGAATTATATATATACAAACCGCTTAAGAATCTGTAAATGTTAGGAAACAAAAAAAAAAAAAAAATTTTCTCGCTAAATTTCAAGTTTTTTTTTATTCGTCAAATCATTTTTTTTAGTTTGATGTATCCAGGGATACTCTAAAAAAAAAGAAAATCAACCTGGACAATCACATTTTTGGTCATTTTTTTTTTTTTGGTTTCAGAGGATAAAAAAATGAAATAGTAAAAGAAAAAGTTTTTCACATGTAAAAAAAAAATTTAAATTAAGTTTGGTAAATTATAATAAAATGGATCAATAATCGATATATTGATATATTGAATTTTTGTCCATTACTTGTTTTCTTGAAAAAAATTATTAATTAATCCATAATTAATATAATTATTAATTAAAGTTATATCACAAATCATCATAATTATTATCACACAAATTATCATTTTTTTTGTTTGTTTTTGTTTTCAATAAAATTTGAATAGATAGATTTCGTCGTTGATATGTTGATTATTTGGTTTTTCGTTTCGTTTGTTTCTTCGGTTGTTATATTACGATACATTTTTTAACCAAATTCCGACGCCACCATCATCATCATCATCTGGCTTGGGGTTCTCGTGCCGACGCACACACACACACACCAATCTCTGATCTGCATATCATCATTTTCGACGATTTTTATATGTAAATTTTTTTTTATATCACATTTTGAAGAGAATTTGATGATTCATTTCGATGTTTTTTTTTGTTGATGAAGTGGTAATGATGATGGGAACAGAAAAAATGATTCTTGTTCAATGGGATTATTATCAATCAATATATATGTGTATAAAAGCATTATTGAGAATTTTGAAAAAAATAAAGATTAAAAAGATTTGAATGAATTTTTGTCAAATCAAGTCACATGCTAATATATACTCTACTAAAGAGATAAATAGATTAAATGTGTGTTTAGCAACTACTACTACTACTTTGTTGAATGGGAAATAAAAAAAAGATGATGAAAATAATGATAATGATGATGATGGTGATAATAAATTTAAAGAATATGGATAGAGAATTTTATAATTCATAATAATATTAATAATAATAATAATAAATCGACCAACAAAATTACATTCATCACAGAAACTGTTGCCACAACATGGTACCAATACGGCATCCTGTAATAGATTTTTACAAAGCGAACATTGTAGTTCTTCCGGTATTTCAATTTTTTGTTGCTGTTGTTGTTGTTCACCATTATTGATTTCGTTTTCACTTTCCGAAAATGGTGCCTTTTCTTTTTTCACTACTTTATATGCAACACTGTTGAAAAAGTGAATAAATAAATAAAACAAAATTAATGAAGATATTCTGTTCTGTGGTTAAATATGAAAAAAAAGACTTACTGGTCAATTAACGGTACAGCATATTCTCCATTAGCCGTAATCATTGCTCCTTTTTGTTCAGGTCCAACTGTTATCATAAAACTACGTGGTATGCCCGTACTACGTTTAACATCGATACTATTAGTAGGACAATGTTTAATATAATGTCCTGGTTTTCCACAACGATAACAAGTATAATTAGGTGGTAATGGTCCCATTGGTCCACGTCCTCTTGCATATTTAGATGGATCATAATCTTTGGTTGATTGTGTTAGCATTTCTTTGATTTTATCTTCTTCAGAACCACCACCACCACCACTACCAGCTGTAGTGATGGTAACCAAAGAAGATGATGTTGCCATATTTGATGATGATGTGTTATCCTTTTTTGTTGTTGTTGTTGTTGTTGAAAATCAAAGAATTAATAATTAACCATTCAAAGATTCAGAATTATTATATTTTAACAACTTACAGATTTATTATTTCCACTTGTATTATTGTTTTTATTCCATTTTTTATTCGAATTTGCCACAGGAACACGGGCAACAATCACAGATGTATTTTTAGGTATTAATGTTGCATTATTTTTATACACTAATAATAATCGATAATTGATAAGGTTAATATATTAACATTGATTTGATTATTATTCATATTTATTCACATACCTTCTTTAGTTTGAGCATTGGTAATTTCTAAATCAAGATCGGCACTTTTACCAATTTTTCTTTGTTGCATAATGGATTTTTTCAATTCACCAACAGAAATATGTAGACTATCAAATGTAATTGTATGGGCTTCTTTACCACTTTTGAATTTATAATGAACGGACATCTTTTTTTTTTGTTAATCTTGTTCGGTGGTTATTTGTGTAAACGACCAGAATATGTTGGATTGATGGATGGATACAAACACAAATAACACACACATATATAAACGATGATAATGATGATGATGATAAACACAAAGACGAAATACAACGTATCAAACGAGGTAAACAAACAAACGAAAAAAAATGTGAACTCAGAAATGTCTTTTCTTTTCGAGTGAGTCAAATTTTTTTCGATTTGGAACAATTTCGAATACAGGAAGATATAAAAAAAATGAACGTAGAACGGGTTTTCTTTTTTCTCTTTTTCTTTTTTCTTTCGGTTTTGTAAGCATGTGATTAGAGGCGAAATTAATCGAAAGTCAATATTTTTGTACTTGCTTTCAAAAAAAAAAGTTGATTGATTATGACTAATGAAGACAATGATGATGATGATGACGATGATGAAAATTTAGAATCACAAACAAATCGTTTTTCGATCGCTATAAGCTATAGTTTGCTGTTGAATATAAGAAAGTCTGCTATATATATATTGATCATGAGTAAAAAATAACAAAACAATACCAACACCAACACCAAAAACACGATGACGACGAGTACATTTTGGAAGCCATATTTTCTCACGTTTATAATACGCAAGCACGCAACCACCACCACCACCACCACCAGGATCACAAAAATAATGGAAACACAAAAAAAAGAAAAAAAAAATAGAAAAAACCAGAACACAACAATGAGAGCTCAATATATTGGATATATATATGTGGTGCTGCCACCAACTGGCATAAAATTTTTTTTTCTGTTTTCCCGGAAATTTTCTCCAATTCCAAAAAAAAATGTTGAAAAAAAATTTTCGGAAACTTTTTTTATTTGGTCTTTGGTTTTCGCTGAATCATTTTGATTGGAAAATTCATATGATTTCTTTTTTTTTTTTTTTGGATAAAAAAATTTTCAAATTAGATTAGATTGTTGATGATAATAATCATATATGATATACTTGATGTCATGTCAATATATCATTGAATCAATGAATGTGACTGCAATGCATTCGAAATTTTCGAATTTTCACAGTGATGAAATGTGCAAAACGGTTGCCATTGACAAAATGAAAATGCAGAAAAAAATAAATGAAAACAAAGCAAACATCTGATCAAGAAAAAAAGTCAAATGATTGTTTCTCATGATCATGATCATCATATCATATCATATATCGAATCGTTATCATGTTTTGAATGGATTTTCAATCAATAAATAAATGCTTCGAATCTGAACATTTTAATAAAATGATGATGATGATGAATCTACAATCATATTATCGCCATCAAAAGACAATCCTAAATGGATTTTTTCTATTAATTCAATTATTGATTTTAATGAAAACTATCAATGCATTTAATGATCAACATCAACCAAAACGTATTTGTTATTTATTGATTGAAAATCAACAAAATCATTTAATACCTATTGATCAATTAAAATATTCATTATGTACACATTGGATATTTTCGTTTGCTCACCTGGATGATTATAATGTTAATGTTTCCACATTGATGGATGATTATATACGTAAAGTTATGTCAACAACTAATAATCAAACGGAACAATATTATCTAATATCGATAGGCACAACGGATATGTCGTTTGTTGATAACCCAAAGAAAATTGAAAAGTAAGTATTTCAGTGGTCTATATTTTAACGATTTGAAATTTTTTTTTTTTGCAATTTTCATTTTCAAGATTTATTGATTCAATCATCCAATTAATGGATCGATTTTATTTGGATGGATTCGATTTAGATTGGGAATTTCCTATGCAACGTAAACATCAATTTACATATTTATTACGAATGATTAGATATCGTTTTAAACATAAATTCAATCATCGTGGTAAACCATACATATTGAGCGTGGCATTATCACCGGTTATTTATATTGTTGAAACCAGTTATGATATCCATTCTATTGGCCATCTAGTGGATTTTGTCAACCTAATGACATATGATTTTCATTCACCGAATACAATTCCATATACGAATTTTAATTCACCATTATATGCAAATCAATTGGATAGATTATATTTTGAATATTTTAATACAAATTTTGCCGTTAATTATATGATACAATTGGGATTATTGCCACAGAAAATAATGGTCGGAATACCATTCTATGGTTATAAATATTATCTGGTTAATAAAAATTTTCATAATCTTTATGCATTATCCAATGGTACTGAAGGTAATTTGATATATTGAATATATATGCTGATTGTTTGAATTTTTCTAATTCTGTTTTTGTTTTCACCAAAATTAACTAAATAGTACCAGTAGCATTCAATGAAATTTGCGATGATTTTCTTTTGGATCCAAATACAACCATTGTTTTTGATCATTATTCCAAAGTACCATATGCATATCGTGAATATGAATGGATTACATATGATGATTATGAAAGTATAACAATAAAAGCACAATGGATTATGGATAATCATTTAGGTGGATCAATGACATTTCCATTAAATTATGATGATTATAATGGTGAAAAATGTATTAATAATAAACAACAACAACAACGACAACGACAACGACGACGAAGTAAACATTATCCACTTCAATCCATACTTTTTGATATAATTAATTGAAAACTAAAAACTAAAAAACTAAAAAAAAACAGTTCCAATCCACACCTTTAGATGGCGTTGTCAAGCAACAAACAAAAAAAAATCCAAACATTCGATGAAAGAAAACTTTTTTTTCTTTTGGTTTGTTGAAACGGAAATGGTAAAAATGAAATGAAATGGTGAGCATCCATTTTTCAAAAAAAAGAAAAAAATAAACTCTTGAAATCATGAACCATCATCATTGATTGTCAACTTCTTTTTATCGATAATGATGTCGGTGATGATCAAAATAATCTAATCGCGCATACCGGTTTTTTTTACGATACAGAGAGAGAGAGAGCGAGAAAGAGCAAATACTTGAGAGCGAAATCTCAAAAGATTTCTTATACTATACTACAGAGCAGCAGCTATCCACTCAAAAGAAAAAAATGATGACGACGACGATGATAATAATGATGATGATGATGTAAAACTAAAAAAAATTGATGCATTTCCATTTTCATGTCTACAGTTGCATTTCATTTTTTATCCAATTTTATGACGATATTTTTTTTTTGTTTTGAAATGAATTTTTTTCCTTCTTCTTCTCTCTTGGATCTTGATTGAACAGAACAGAATACAAAAAAAAAACCCAAAAGGTGAAATATATCCAGAATCAAAACAAATTCAAACAAAACAAAACAAACAAACAAAAACGGGAGAATTTTCGGAATTTGAAAATAACGAAACAGACAAAGAATTTTTTCTTCGAATCTGACAAATAAATACAAAAAAAAAAAAAAAAATTCAAGGCGAATTTCAAAGTTTCAAATGTGATTTTTGTTTTCGTTTTTTTTTCTCTTGTGTCATCAATCATCAATCAGTGTTTTTGTTTTTGTTTTTTTTTTCAAATACCCATCTTTTTTTTTGTTTTATCTTATCACATTCATCGATTTCATCGCAACAAATGATCAAATTGTATTGAATTTGAACATATATGAAATATATACAAAACAAAAACAAAAAAAAATTGATAATCATACGATATACGTCATTTACGACACGGACAATTTGTGTTGCTCATCTGCTCCTCCTCCTTCTCCTCCTCTTTTGCTCAATTTGTTCTTTTTTTTTTTTTTTTTTTTTTTTTTTGCTGTATTTTTGTTGCATATATATATACGCTTCGTCGTCGCCATTATTATTTTATTATTATCATCATCATTGATATATATGTATTCGAAAATATTGATTTCGGACACATAAAGAAATTTCTGAAATCAAATGTCATGTTTTTATATATTATTCGTTTTTAAAAATCATCACATCATTTAAATTGACACATTTTTAAATGTTTGTTTGCCTTTTTTTTTTGAAAAAAAACAGTAAAAAAACAAACTTGACACATAGACAAACGAACGAAACAAAACCCAAAATTTTGCAAAAAAAGCACAGATATATTCGAGCATTTCTTTTGTGTTTTGAACATGAGGAATTTTTTTGTTTGTTTGTTTGTTTAGAACAAAAGAAATCTAGAATATAAAAAAAATAGAATTTTGGGAAAATTCGTTACATTCTCGTCATTGTTATAATTCATCATCATTTTATTGATCATTCATCGATCGATCGAAAATCATCATCTAAAAATCGTCATCTTTTATGATAACGAATTGGATTTTTTTAAATTGTGATTTTTTTTATTATCCGTCGTCGTTTTTTTTGATTGGATTCGAGAAAAAAAAAGAAAAATAAGAAATATATTCACATCCATATATATTCTATATATTCATCACAACTTCATTTTTTTTGCCGTTGTTATTGGAACGAGGAATCAATTAGCCAAAAAAAAATTGATAGATAAAACGTGGAAACAAAACAAAACGGAAAAAAAGGATCAATTCAGGTGTTTTTGTGTGTGTGTGTGTGTGTGTTATATAGTGTGTGCTAATCATCTTTATCTTTTTTTTTTGAAAAACAAAAAATCTGGGTAATTATAAAATTAATTTTTTTTTTTAATTATTAATTGATTTATTCGATCACTGAACTTATGCATTTTTTGTTGTTGTTGTTGGAACGATTTTAAAATTTTCCACTCATACACACCCCCTCTTCTTCTTCCTCCTCCTACTACTACTACTACTACTCCTCCTCGAACAGAGAGAGGGAGGGAGGTGCAGATGTGTCTTTTATTTTATCCAAAAGGTTAAATAAAAAAAAAAATATAAAAGGCATCGGCGGGAGTATGATCAATTTTCATTTTGCACATGCGTACTATATAGTACAACAAATTGTATTGTGCTCAATATAATATCGTTGTTGTTGTTGTTGTTTTTTGTCTACGACGTCGATCAAAAATGTATAGTATCTCAATGTGTTGATGACGACTACACTAAACACACACACACACATCGAACGATAAACCATAGTTGCTGATTTTTTTTTTTGTTGAAATAATTTTTTTTAGTTTATAAATGATGATGATGATGATTTAAAGAAAAAAAAAGACGAAGAAATACCCGAAAAAAAAGTGATACATTTTCACTGGCATTCAATGTTTGTTGTTTTTTTTTCACATTTCATGAATGTCTTTTGATCGTCCTTGTTGTTTTTTTTTTTGTTGTTGTTGTTGTTGTTTCGATTCTTTCCATTTTACAATTGATGATGATTGAAATTGAAATTGGCTAATCAGCATTTTTTTTTTATCATGTTTAGAAAAAAAAACATTTAATTATTTTGATACATATCGAATGAAATTGCACACACACACACACACACACAAAAAAATGATCCAGAAAAAAATACAATGAATTGAATCATCAATGAATGAATTTTCTTGGAGCGATATAAACACAATTGATGAAAAGAATCGCAAAAAAACAAACAAACAAATGATGATGAAAATTTAGCCACAAAAACAATATAAAAACAAAAAAAAAATTCATGTGGTGAACAAATCGAAACAAACAAACCAAAAAAAAAGAATATTCCTGGAAAACCGGAACAATCACGAACAAAAAAAATATTTTCGTCAATCATCGCGACATATATATGCTGTGTGACAAAAAAAAACGTTCGAATGAATTTTTGTCTCTCTCTGTGTGGTCACTTTCGCTATCTCTGATTTTTGAATTTGTGGAATATTTATCGATGTGTGTGTGTGTGTGCATTACCTGGGTAAATGAATTTTTTTTTTTTCTATTTGTTCATCATCACCAATTTTTTTTTGTTGTCCAGTGATTTTCAGTTCTTGTGTGTGTGTGTGTGTTTTTTTTACAAGCCTTCGGCCAGCTAATTTAAATTATCAATCAATTTTTCATTATTATTAACGTACAACAACGAATTAATCAACTATAATAATTTAGCTGTTGTTGTTTTTTTGAAATGGATGTTTTCAGACAAAATGTGTCCAAAAAAATATCGATAATTTCCTTTCATACTCCCCCCTCTCATACACTCTTTCTCTCTCTCACTCACACACACACACACGCTCTGTTCCTGTTGGTCTATATTTTTACTATACCAAGATTGGTCTATCTGCGAGTGTGTGTGTGTGTGTGTGTGTATGTGTATTCAAGCTTTGGATACCAATTTTGTAAAAAAAAATATATATATATAGGGGGATGAGAATGAAAACAACAACAAAGAGAAAGGAAATTGAAATTGAATATATGTATATGGTGGTGGTTACCATAGAGACAAAAAAAAAACATCAAAATAGAAAAAACTCGAATCGAATAAATTCGAAATAGTGGTTCAAACAAATTCGAAATAGTGAACAAATCTGATTTGAAAGAAAACAATCCAAAAAAACATTTTTATAAATTAAATGTTTCTGTCGAAAAAAATAAATTCAAAAAAAAAATTGATTTCTACTGCTAAGACACACACACACACTATCTGATAGCATCTGGCTGGACTATTACAAAAAAAAAAAAAAAATTTTTTTTTTTTTTTGATTGCACGAATGAAAAAAAAACAATCAAAATTCCAAATTTAGAGATTATTTGAATCATCATGAATTTAGTGTTTCATTTCTAATTTATTCATCTGACTTATTAATTACTGACATTTTTTTTTAAATTCATTCGTTCGATTCTTTTTTTTTCTTTGTAATCAGAAAATAATATCGCAACAGAGAAGAATCACATCTACAACGGATAAATTTAGTTTGAAAAAAAATAAATTGGACAAAATCAAAAAAAAAATTGATTTTCCTTGATTATTATTTTTTTTTCATATATGGATCAATCGGCAATCATAACGAATACTACTACTACTACTACGAATAGCCAACATAATAAATTAATGATGATGATGTCAACAGATGAAACTGAAGAAGGTGAAATTCTTGAAGATGGTGAAATTGCCGATGATGATGATGATGATGATGATAATAATAATAATGTTAATAATGATTATATTATGAATTCAACAAATATCAACAACAGAGAAGGATTTAAAGAGAATGATTTGATAATGAATAACAATAACAACAACAACAACAACAAGAATGGAATCGGATTAGGTGGAATCCATAATAATAATAATAATAGATTTGGTCCGCCGCCACTACCAATACCATCATCGCAACAATTTTCAGGCTTTCAGGATAGCAGGTTAGATTTTAAATTCATTTTTAATTTAATAATAAATTTAAATATGTCGAAAAACAAAACAAAAAAATTTTTCAAAATTCAATTTTTTTTTAGAGATGAAAAACCTGGATTTTTTTCTTTACCACCACCACCACCACCACCACACCCATCATTACAACCACCATCACAACAACAACAACAATCATTACCACCGAAAGGACCAAAAAGAAAAAAAAGAAATGGTGGTGGTGGTGGTGATCGAGGTAATAGAAAAAGAAAACGTTCAAATAGTCTTGTAATGATGGGTTCTGGTATAGGAATGAAACATAAATTTTCAACATCGCCACCTAATCATTCATTACAACAATCATTAAATGAACCATCGTCATCAACATCATCATCAACTGTTATCATACAGTCATCTTCATCACCATCATCATCATCAACGACTACAAATATTAGCCATCAACGTGATCCATTCGATGTAACACAATATTTGAACGACTCATCATTTGATACTGTCGAACTGTCTGATGAAATAGAATTCAGATTTGAGTTGATTGAATTTGATGTTTTCATGGAAATATTAGGCTGTAAAATCAATGAAGAAAGTGAAGCATTTAAAAACGGTAATGTTCCACAACAAGAAAGATCAAAATTAATGTCGCGAATAGTGAAAATTATGAAAAAATTACATGGCAATGGTATGTAAAAGTTTGGATGCACGTGTCAATCACATGATTTTTGGATTTTTTTTATTGAAACTTTTTTTATTGAATTTTTTTTCAATGTCCTAAACTAATTTTAAATTTTATATCATTATCAGATCCAGATACGGCTCGACGATTTGCTAGACTTAAACGTCGATCGAAAGAAAAACAAAATTCCACAAGTATTGCATCAAAAACTGGTGTGTACAAAACACCATGCCGTTTTTATATGGAAGGCAAATGTCACAAAGGATCCGATTGTCTTTATTCTCACGATGTTGCTATTCCTAAACGTAAAGAATTGTGCAAATTTTACCTACAAGGTTTTTGTGGTATGTCATTTGTAATGAAAGATTTTCATGCTAAAATATATATTGATTTTTTAATAATAATAATAAAAATGTTTGATTCATTTCTTTAGGTAAAGGAGATGATTGTCTTTTTATGCATGGTGAATTTCCATGTAAATTTTTCCATACAAATACTAAATGTTATTCTGGAGAGAATTGTCGATTCAGTCATCAACCACTCACTCCAGAAAGTCGAGAGATACTACGAAGCTATTTAGATTCAGGAACATTTCCAGATGAAGTAAAGCCCTATAGGCCTATTAATAATCCAAATGATTGGATTAAAGATGACGATGATCCAGACTCAAATGATTATGACTATGAAGGTAGAAACTTTTTTTTTGGCTAATGAAATAGATTGTATTAAATTTTTTTTTAAAATTTATTTAGCATTATTATCAAACAAAACTCGAAAAGTTTTACTTGGAGCTCCTACTGAGAAAATGAAAAATTCTCTAGAAACTTGGAAATGGCAACTGGAATTGAAAGAATCTGAACAAGCATACACTGGTTCAAAACGTAATCTATTCAGTATTGATGATGGCCTAACTTTAACAGAGAAACCACCTACACCAAGAATCGAAGAAGATGATGAAGTAATTGAGGCGCACATTCAAAACTATTATAATGATCTACTCGATACAGATGATTATGATGAAATGATACATTTGAAAGAAATTGAAGAATTGGAACAAAAATTGAAACAAGAAGAACAAATACGTAAACAGCAGCCAACACCACTTGAATCGCAAACGGAATTTCCGAATCCTTCGATTGTACCAGCTGCTTCACCATTACAGCAATCGCAATTTAAAGAAGAGCTTAGTGAAGAAGAGAAACGATTGATTGAAGCTTCAATGAAAGATGAAGATCTTCGTATTATGCCTAATCAACCTTTCACACTTCCACCTGCTTTTGGTGGATCACCACAGCCGCCTCCTCAATTATCAATGGCTCAGCCAACCATTTCAGTTGTCGATCAAACAACGCCTCCATATGTAACGAATTTTAATTCTCCTCATCATAATCCATTTGGTTTGCCACAACCATTATTAGATGATTCGAAACCTTTTGGTATTAATAACATGGATCCATCATTATCAAAATTACCAGTTCAACCACAGCCTTCGCAAGATCCAAGATCTCGTGATCCAAGAATTCGTGATCCTCGTCTGAATAATTCAAATCGCTCAGTGCCTAGCATCGTAACAACAGCCACATCTTTAGTAACGAATAGTTCATCCAATTTTAGCATGACTAGCGGTAATGTGATACCAATATCATCGATGCCAACACATCCTACAGTATCTATTGTAACTCAAATGAAACCCGAAAGTAAATCGATCAAATCTAACCCGAATCTAGTCATCAAATACAAATTGATTGGCGTTGAAGTAAATACGATCGATTATTCTGATTATTATGAGTCTTATCAAGCGGATACATCTCTTAAATGTGATCCTCGATTAAAACGATTTTTTGACAATCCATTGCCATCGCCTCGATTCAAATCAAGTAGCAACGCTGTTGAACATCCAGATCATTCTTTGACGGCGCAAGAATCGAATTTTATAAAATCACCAACTGAATCATTTACAACGACGGGACAAAAACTGCCATCACAATCGGCAATAAGCAAATCTTTTTCTTCACAATCATCATCATCATCAACATCAAATAACAGCATGATTTCAAGAGATCCTCGTATGCGTAATCGAATTAATGAAAATGATCTTCGCAATAGCCTGGATACCAAGAATAGCGACAGTAATACAAGTATTATTTCTACAAGCTCTACCGATCAAACCATCACAACAACATCACCATTATCATTAACAACTACGACTACAACTGTGGTGGCTGGAGATTTAGAAACTAATACTGATACTAAATCTCAAAGTAATAGCACAGCATCTGATCAAAATACTCAAAATAATCTGACGGAAGTTGCTAATAAAACTAACGATCGATCGTCGATACCATCATATGCATTGTCGGCATTGCCCACAACTCAATCATTATTTTCATCAGTTACCGGAAGTAGTCTATTGCCATTTGCTAAGCAATCCACAACTGAATCATCATCATCATCATTATTATTGGATTCGAATAATGATAATGACGATGATGATGATGATGATGATGATGAAGATCGACTAAAAGTTGATGAAAATCCTATCGATTCTACTCTTAATGATCGTAAAGTTGAAACAAATATTACATTTGACGAACCATCATCATCGGAAACGAAATTATGGCCAAAAGGAAACAACGTAAGTTTATTATTCTCTTTTGTATTGTTTGTATAAATTAAAATTCAAGTTATATTTATTGTATATGGGAAAAAGTAGTATATGATCGAATCATTCATGAGGCATCGATAAGTAACTTTTATCCATCATATAGTAGTCGTTATATTATGCTAATGATATTCATGATGAGAGAGAGAGAGACTATGTTTGTATTATTTTCATTCTCTTTCTTTAATTTCTAACTTTTTTATTATTCTTTTTACGATTCACTTGCGAGATAGATTGGAAATAATATGATAAATAATGATGTCACAACTACAACGAAAACATTATCTGTGATAGATTCATCTGATTATGAAATGGGAATCGATCTTCGAGTTTCTTCTACTTCATCAAATTTGCTTGATAAAAATATCTCTTTAAATGTGAATCGAATGAACATCCGTTTACCGAAACCGCAATCATCATCATCATCATCATCAATGTTAACCACAACAACAACAATAGATGCAGCTATGACAAATCAAGATGACAATCAAAATAGTAGTAATAATGAATCAGAATCAGAATATGAAAATGAATTAATTATAGCTACTAGTAGTTCTGAAACAGAAGATAATATCCTATTATTGAATTCATCATCATCATTGAATAATAATGATAATGTTGTTGATGATGATGATGAACAACAACAATTACAAAAACATCAACAAAATAATACTGTCAGTAGTTGTGGTAGTAGTGATGATGTATGATCAAAAAAAGAAAAGAAAATAATGTCAACTTTATTATTATAAATTAAGGCCACAATGGATTAACCATCATTTTTTTTCCAATTATCATTGGAAATTTTGATCATCAATATATATACAAATACAAAAAAAAATTATACTTCTAATTCAGAAAAAAAAATAAATGAGACACACACACATACATAAACAATAAGAATTTTTTTTTTTGATTTACCAAGGAAAAAAAATCGAAACTGAATTTTTCTTTTCTTTTTTTTGTTCAAATAATAAAAACAAAATTAACAAATGGATCCAATTGGCAAAATTTTGAACAAAATGGGGCCATCATTTTTTCCCTTTTTTGTGCAATAAATAAAAAAAATGTACATCCAATGAATTCTGAACAACAACAGAATTGTGGAATAAAGAAGCAAAACAAAAAGAAAAAAAAATCATGTCCATTCTCATCGTCATTGTCATTCGTTTTTCGTGAAAACTTTTTTTTTCTCTTGTTTACATTTTTTTTTTCATTTTTATTTGTAATTATTAATAATCAATAATTATTCTCTACTTATGGCCACAAACACACACACACACACGCGCCCACATACAGAATACATACAAATTATTTTAAAAATAAAAATAAAACTAAACCAGTAAATCGGTTTTTCACATAAAAATCAAAATCTTTTACCACCCACCATGCAGGTACTTTTTATAGGTGGAAAGTTTGAAAAAAAAAGAAAATTGCCAAAAACAAAAAAATCCTGGATCCAAAAGAACACAAACAGATCGCAGTTTCGCAAACACATCTACATTCATTTTTCGTTTTATATTTATTTATTTTCAGATCATCATTATACATTACACACACACACATTTGTTTTTTGTTGATATCACGTGAAAAAAAAACACATCATCATTTTGCCATGTAAACACGAAAAACTGTCTTGTGTTGTTTTTTTTTTTTTTGAGAAAAATTATATGGAAAACAAAAAAAATTTCTTTTCTTTGAACTTTTTTATATCACGCAAAAATTGTAATAAATAACAATTCTCATGAAAAAATATTCCACTATGAAATATATAATCAATTTTCTTTTTCGATTCTTGGAACAGCATAGGCACCATATATAATAATTTTTCCATTTTTGTTGATGATATTTTTAGTTCACTGGGTAAGAAATGAAAATTTTTCATCACCATTTTTTCTTAATGGGGGGGGGGGTGAAAAAATGAGAATAGCGTGCGTAATATGATTCAGGTTTTTGTTTTCATTATAATCAAAATTCTTGGCCACCATTATTATTATGAATCCAATGAAGAATATCGGCAGTAAAATAAGTGATGATAATCGATGCACCTGCTCGTTTAAATCCGATTATTGTTTCCATAACAATTTGTCGTAAATCGAATAAACCAATTTGTGCCGCATGTTTAAGCATTGAATATTCACCTGAAACCTGATATACAGCAATTGGATAGTTTGGATAATGATCGGCAATTGATCGTACAATATCAAGATAAGCCATTGCTGGTTTAACCATAATCATATCGGCACCTTGCCTTATGTCACGATCAATCGAACGTAAAGCCATACCACGTGAACCGGCTGGTAATTGATATTTTTTACGATCACCAAATTTTGGTGCCGATCCGGCTGCATTTCGAAATGGGCCATAAAAACAGGAAGAAAATTTCGCACCATACGATAGTATGGATACATGTGAATAACCGGCCAAAGTTAATTGTTCACGAATAAGAGCAATACGAGAATCCATCATATCGCTTGGAGCGATTACATCGGCACCAACCTGTGCATATTTGACCGATAATTTTGCTAATGCTTCAATTGATTTTGGATTATCAATGTGGCCATTATGTTGATCAAAAATACAACAATGTCCTATAATAAATGAATTAAATTTAAATTGAATTAAATGATGGAAAAAAAAGAAGATAAATGATCAACACAAAAAAAAAGACAAAGACATACCATGATCGGTGAAAGCACAAAGACATACATCTGTTATGATTAACAATTGTGGAAATTTTTTCTTGATAACCGGAATAACTTTTAACAATGGATTCTTTTCAACATTGAAAGCATCATCCAAATTCTTTTCCTCTTGTTGGCCATATTGTTGTTCCAAACAAGGAAACAAAAGTATTGATGATAGACCCAAATCAGACACTAATGGTGTTAGATATTCGATCAGAATATTTTGTCCCATACGATATACATCAGGGAATGATTCAATTGATTCGTTAGCATAATCATCATCAAGTACAAACAATGGTAATATAAAATCTTTTGGTGAAAAATTTTGTACCGATTGTGATTGCCAATGACGTGTAATTGGATGCGATTGTGATGAATGTAAATAATCTTTTAAGCTTGTATTATAATGGCTTTCTTTGTTGTTGTTGTTGTTGTTTTCATTCATTGTCGAAGACATTTGGGACATTTTATTTATTATTTGTTAATCTGCAAACAAACAAACAAATAAAACAAGTAGATGAAAATGGAATATATATAAAAAAAAAATAAAAATAAAGACGAAAAAAAAGAAAAGAAAATTGTAAAACGGAAATGTGAAAATGAAACAAGAAATTGGATACGGAACATGAAAAACAATCACACACACACACACACTATATATAGTGAAAAGAAACGCTGAAATGGAATTGGAACAAACACAAAAAAAAAGCAAAAAACAAACAGACAGACATAAAGTGGAAAGAAACGAATGAAAGAATATAAATCAAAAAAATGTATCAACTAAATGGTAATGTGTGAACAAACAAAAAAAATTCAAAGCGGATTCAGATAAATGAAAAAAAATGAGCAATAAAAGAAATAAATAAATATATAAAAAAAAACAAGAAAATCAACGGGCTCGAGGCCAAAATATTTTTTGAATTCGTTTTGGGTGCTAGTATTTCTACTTGTTTTTTAACCTTGTGTACATGAGTGTGTGTGTGTGTGTAGTAAAGACAAATATTATTATCATCATCATATCGATGATCAATTCAATCATCATCATCATCATCATCAATCAATTGATTCAAGTTCAAACATTAGCAGACGGTTTTTTTTTCATTGAAAGAAAAGAGAGAGAGAGAAAAAAAAAATGAAAAAAAAACTTTTTTATTTCCACCATATATGACGAAGAAATGTGTGTTTTTTGGAATAAATTTTTTTTTCGAATAATCCGATCAAATTTTTTTTTCATCTAATTGAATTCAATTAGATAAAAAAAATTTCCGGGTAATTATTAATAAAACACATCATCATCATCATTCAATTCAGTTGTTTAATTCATGACGACAATACAACAGCTTGTGCATCACAATTATTTTAAGTTTCAAATTACAAAAAGTTTCCTGATGATGTTGAAGATGATTATAAATAGGACACATCTGGGGCTTGACTAAAATGTAGATAATTTGATATTAGTCAATGATACACATACACACACACACACACGCACACACACCATCAAAAGCATCAAATTTTATTTCTTTTGAAATGAAATTGAAAATAAAAACTTAAAATTCACATCATTCATTCATTCATTCATTCAGGTATAAATGGATTCATTGGAAAAATGAAAATTATTATCATCATTTATCCAACAAATATAGCCAACTATCAAAAATAGAAAAAAAATTAAATTAAAATTAAAAACTTTTCGCTCATTTACATACATGAAAACTAGTTATATGGATAACTTTTCAATTAATCAATCAGAATTAAATATGCACAAACAAGCAGAATATATGTATATAGAATATTCTGGAAAGAAAAAAAATCTGGCTTTTGGATGATGAAGCATTCAAAACATCCAATCATTATCATCATCATTATCATCATCATCATTAATAGAAAACAGTATTCTATGCAGAAATATTCTCTCATATTCAAGATAAAATAATGATAAAGTTTTCATTTTTTTTCATTGTCTTTATCACCATCTTTCTTTTTTCAATTTTTTTTTGTCTTGTCATTATTTTTTTTTCTATAAATTGGCACATACTGCTGCTGTTGCTGTTGCTGCTGCTGCTACAATAAAAAAAAGGAGATAACAATAGAAGTGTATTAGGCGAAAAAAAAAGTAACAAATATGCATGAAAGAAAATCATAATCAAATTATAACCCAAAAAACAGTTAGCGTCGTAGCTGAATAGCCTTGAATGGGGCTTCTTGATTTTGGTTATAACAATCTGTGTCTGTGTGTGTGTGTGTGTGTGTTATATAATCATTATATGGCCCTATGATTAAAGATGTGCCTATACATTATGTTGGGTAAAATGAAAAAAAAAATCTATTACGACCAAAACATTGTTGATGGTGATATCTTGATTAACTTGAAAAACAATGCCTTAGAAACTAGAAATTTTTCTTTCTTTCTCCTTCTTTTTTTTTGTTGCATAACATCAATACCCAAAGAATATTCAATCAACGAGCTTATTATTGATTATTGTTTATTGTTAATAACGAAACAAAAAAACAATATATATCGTACTCAAAACAGGATTAATGAATTTTCAGATAATTTGACCGTCAAACTAAAAAAAAAAAAAAAAAAAAATGACGGTATAGAATATTCTGGATACACTGACACACATGCACACACGATATATACTGTTTTCTACCATTACCACCGTGTGTGTGTGTGTGTGTGTGTGTAAAACACAAGAACAGGAGAGATATGAAAAAAAATTATGAAAAGCCCACTTGAAAATAGAATCATAAATAATGGGGAAAAAAAATGAAACCTAATGAATGAATTGACAACAAAAAAAGATTGGTTAGGTTAGCCAAATTTCACACAATTGGTCAAGTTTGTTAACCCATTAATGCCCATCATCCTATATATAGGATATTTACTTGAAGATGAATAATTTCAAAACTATTCATTCAATTTTTATAAAATTAAAAGCGTTTTATTTCACGTTTATTTAGCTTCAAAATGATATATAACTCATCTGTATTATCTTTATCTAAGTACAGTTAATTTGATCTTGATTGTCAAAAAGTCGGATTTTCTGAATGACTAGAATTCAAAGTGTTGTAAGACCATTTTATAATCCGAAAATGATAACAATTTATATTAGAAAAATGTAAAATGATCTTCAAATAACATTTTTAATTAGGAGTTATCAAATTAAAATTAGATCTAATTACCGCAATGATGATTTTCCGGTGATCCTATATATAGGATCATGGGCATTCAAAGTACTAAAATATCAACTTCTGTTATTATTGAAACCTATGTATTACATCGTAGTATCTCTTGTTTTCTATGTAGGACTAGCATATTTTTCCAAACAAAAATCTGGTTAATCTATTTATCAGTGTTTCTCAACCATAGGGTCACCATCAATACAAGACAAGACAATCAATACAAGATTATTACAGAAATTCCGGATATTTCCGGACTAAATCCAGACGTATGGTAACCCTAAGAATTTCTATGCCAAATTGTTAGAGTGCTATTCTTTTTATTAGTGAGAGAAACAAATTATTCAAACTCCTAATTTGTCAGGATCCAATACATGTTGTTTATTTTTCGAACCAATAGGTCGGCCACGAGGCTTATCATTTATCTCCCCTGTTTGGTTAATGTCGTCAGCATCATCATCAATGTCGGTAATTGGATTATCATCAGGTTTATCAGATTTCTCCGATGTCCCTGGAACAGAAGGATTAGTCGGTTCTATCATTAAGATAGGGCTTACGGTTTTCGAGCTCGGTGTCTCTTGCCATTTTACCGTCGATGACAGCTCTATTTGTCCAGCCTTACGATCGTAGCATCGGTATATGGATTCACCATCATAGCCAACCAACACCACGGGCTTCGAGCGACCATCAAACTTGTTATCATTTTTGATCAACATTTCACCGACAGATCCGCCGATATCCATATGGATATATTCACCAGCATTACAACACGATGATTTGTTTGCCATCGATACAATTGTTCCGGCATCAACATGATTATGTCTTTCGTGCCGCACGGCCAAACTTTCACCAATAGCCATCATGGTTACTCGTTTCTTCGGTATTCGGGCACGGACCTCGTACACATTTGTATATTTCTGTGAACGATCAGCATAAATCAATGGTTTTCCATCTCGATAAATAACCGTACAATTAAAGTCGCCACCAAAATGTATATTTCGATGTTTCGATAATTGACCCAGTGATATCATGTTCATTGGCGATGTTTCAATCAATAACGAATTCGTTAATTCAACAGTCGTCCAATTTTCGCCATCATGAAGTTCCACTTCGACTGACCCAATACCGGACGCTTGGCTGATGCCACCAGGAGATGCGATTTCACCCCCATTATATGGTTCGATATCAGTAAAATATTTCCGATCATTAAACGTATGCACACTAGCACCACCATCGGCAAATATTTCACAGGATTGGTAGTCGTCGTCGTACGATGGTTTCGGCATCACTTTCGGTCTATCCGCTATACCAGCTTTTGACAAGGCCATCAATGTCACCTTCGGCTTTGAATCATTCGACTCATTCGAATCTTTTAACAACGGACAATTCTTTCGAATATGACCTTCTTTGTGACATTCGTAGCACCGGAAATTTTTCTTCCGTCTAGCCATGGCCAACATGTTTTTGGTCTCGGACTCTCTTTTGATCTCAATCTCTTTCTTTTCACCAGCCTCAGCCGTCATCGACCCGGTTACAAATTGTTCCAGCTGATTGAATGTCATACGTGTGCCAGAACTCAAGCGTATAGCTTCGATACTATTCTTTATTGATTCAAACTTTGGCGGAAGAATGGACAATACTTTTGAACATTTTTCACCATCCGTCAATTCCTTGCCCTTGGTAAGCAATTCTGAAGCAACCGACCGTATTTTCCGAAAAGTATCTTTGGCACAATCAGACCACGTAATCGAATAAAACTTCAGCATCAAATTGTCGAGTTCAGCTGATGACGATCCTTGATGATACTCTTTCAATGCTTTATAGATTTCTTTTGCTGTTTTGCAACCGATAATTCTGTCATGATTATCATCATCCAAGGAACTGTACAGTAAATTCTTGGCCGCATACATTTCTTTATCTTGGCTTTTGTCATCATACTTTTCTTCAACGTATTTCCAAAGATCGAGACTCCGAAGAGCTGATTCAATTTCGACATTCCAGCGTTGAAACGATGAATCGTTGAGCACAGTGATTTTCGGTGCAACTGAATGGCATGAAGGACCCATAACCTGTTGTTTATTTGATGAACAGATGCACAATCACAATCGATATAGAAATAATAATAAAGATAATTTATTGTAGAAGAAAAATGATAATGATAATTGATATGAATTACAAAGCACAAACAATATTTTAGATGAAGAAAGAGAGAAGAGAAGATCACACCAAAATTACAAGCTGTATATAAACCGCATGGTTAATCGAGCTAGTTCTTTATATATTTGTAGCCACAGACAGGCGCATGTCGATTTACATATGATGAACGTTCACTGATTTACAATATCGGTGACTAAACGTCAACAGTTTCAAATTACAAAAAGTTTCCTGATGATGTTGAAGATGATTATAAATAGGACACATCTGGGGCTTGACTAAAATGTAGATAATTTGATATTAGTCAATGATACACATACACACACACACACACGCACACACACCATCAAAAGCATCAAATTTTATTTCTTTTGAAATGAAATTGAAAATAAAAACTTAAAATTCACATCATTCATTCATTCATTCATTCAGGTATAAATGGATTCATTGGAAAAATGAAAATTATTATCATCATTTATCCAACAAATATAGCCAACTATCAAAAATAGAAAAAAAATTAAATTAAAATTAAAAACTTTTCGCTCATTTACATACATGAAAACTAGTTATATGGATAACTTTTCAATTAATCAATCAGAATTAAATATGCACAAACAAGCAGAATATATGTATATAGAATATTCTGGAAAGAAAAAAAATCTGGCTTTTGGATGATGAAGCATTCAAAACATCCAATCATTATCATCATCATTATCATCATCATCATTAATAGAAAACAGTATTCTATGCAGAAATATTCTCTCATATTCAAGATAAAATAATGATAAAGTTTTCATTTTTTTTTCATTGTCTTTATCACCATCTTTCTTTTTTCAATTTTTTTTTGTCTTGTCATTATTTTTTTTTTCTATAAATTGGCACATACTGCTGCTGTTGCTGTTGCTGCTGCTGCTACAATAAAAAAAAGGAGATAACAATAGAAGTGTATTAGGCGAAAAAAAAGTAACAAATATGCATGAAAGAAAATCATAATCAAATTATAACCCAAAAAAAAACAGTTAGCGTGGTAGCTGAATAGCCTTAAATGGGGCTTCTTGATTTTGGTTATAACAATCTGTGTCTGTGTGTGTGTGTGTGTGTGTGTTATATAATCATTATATGGCCCTATGATTAAAGATGTGCCTATACATTATGTTGGGTAAAATGAAAAAAAAAATCTATTACGACCAAAACATTGTTGATGGTGATATCTTGATTAACTTGAAAAACAATGCCTTAGAAACTAGAAATTTTTCTTTCTTTCTTCTTCTTTTTTTTTTGTTGCATAACATCAATACCCAAAGAATATTCAATCAACGAGCTTATTATTGATTATTCTTTATTGTTAATAACGAAAAAAAAACAATACTACTCGCACTCGAAACAGGATTAATGAATTTTCAGATAATTTGACCGTCAAACTAAAAAAAAAAAAAAAAAAAAAAATGACGGCATAGAATATTCTGGATACACTGACACACATGCACACACGATATATACTGTTTTCTACCATTACCACCGTGTGTGTGTGTGTGTGTGTGTAAAACACAAGAACAGGAGAGATATGAAAAAAAAAATTATGAAAAGCCCACTTGAAAATAGAATCATAAATAATGGGGAAAAAAAATGAAACCTAATGAATGAATTGACAACAAAAAAAAAGATTGGTTAGGTTAGCCAAATTTCACACAATTGGTCAAGTTTGTTAAATAATGATGAATAAAATAGGGCCGAATTTATATATGTATGTGTAAAGCGCATGGAATAAAATTATTCTGGAAAAAAATAGAAATGAAATATCATTATTATTATTATTATCATATATGATTGGATAGAAATATATATTTGAACAATAACATAAATGAACAAAATATATTAGAAATAAAGAATAAGAATTACGTAATTGTATATCATCATCATTGTGTATATAACAACAACAATAATAATAATGGTGTGTGGAACATGTACCATGGAATTCGTGGAATAATAATAATAAAAGAAGAAGAAAAATGTTACTGGATTCACTGGCAGAAACATACACACACACACACACACACACACAAACACTGCCCATATATCATACCAAAAACAAAAAACGCACACATATACACAAAGAGAAGCAAATGTATTGTTGCGTTGCTGTTATTTGAAACTGAAACACAAGCAACAACGAACAAAAAAAAGATACACGCGCGACAATTCTTTGTGCAATTCCATTGTCGCATATGTTGAAAAAGTAGAAAACAGAAAAAAAAGTGAGTCAATGCCATACAAATGGAACGGTAATATTCATCATCATTTGTTAGTTGGCCGTCATACGACCATCAACGACGACGACGACCAACGTCTTTTACCATCATCATCATCATCATCATCATCGACAAACGTCAAAAGAAATTTGGTTTCTATGGTTCTTAGTACTGAATTTCTATTTCTGCTTTATAAATTGAACAAATAATAATGGGAAAAAAATGGAATTTTCAATAATCGGATGAAATATTAAAAAAAAGAAAAAAAAATAAGAAACAGAATGACGATTCAAATTCATCCAAAAGAAAATCAAAATCATCAATCATCAATTTTATTAGATACAACAACAACAACAACAACAAAAACAACCAATAATCAACAACAACAGCAACAACAACAACAACAACAAGAATTTGTCCGTTATAATGGTTGGAATCGGCCATTTCATTATTTTCAATTAATTGGCTGGACCATTTATATTGTTTTTGGTTTCATTAATTTTCTTCTATTCATACCGAACATGTCGTCTTCCATTGATCATCATAATAATCATAATAATGTATTGCCTTTTCTAATATATAATCTATTCATTTATTTAATGCATTTTTTCACACATATTATTGCATCAACAATCAATCCAATTGATAATAATGTATTGGCCAAATATAGTGAACAAAAACAATTGAAACCGAAAAAATTTGATCGTAATAAACATGAACATGTGATTGAAAATCAATTCTGTTATATATGTGAATCAAATGTGGATATGAAATCAAAACATTGTAGTATTTGTAATAAATGTGTTTCAAATTTTGATCATCATTGTAAATGGTTAAATAATTGTGTTGGTGGTAAAAATTATCATTGGTTTGTATTGTCAATGATTACGGCATTAATACAAGCATTGACCATATTGGTTACAGCCATTTTATTGATCATTTCATTACATGTAAAGGATTTTATGCAAAGTAATAATTTTGAACAAAAAATTTTGAAAATTTAAAATTGAAATTTTGAAGTGTGAAGCAAAAAAAAAATTCTTAATTTCTATATCTCTCTTTTTCATTCTTTAATTAATTAATTAATTAATAGCATCAAAATTAGTGATTGTCCATTATGAATTTGATAACGAAGGAACCATTAAAATTATATGGTCAATCATTCTGTATATAACATTGGTTGTATCAACTATTTCAACATTATTATTACTTCATCTTTGTATTTTTCATATATTTTTAAGTAAGTAAAAAAAAACGATTCTTTTCATTTTGATTCAAATTCTTTTAAATTCTTCATCATCAATACATATTTAGATATAATTGGTGAATCTACATATGAATTTGTGATGAGACAAAGATCATTGCTAAAACAGGCAAGACAATCACCATCAACAACAATGGGAAAGAATGAATCGACATCAATGAATAGACAATTGCAGCAAACAAAAATCAATATTGGCCATGATGAACAACCATTACAGCGTGGTAATAAATCATCATTGTTTACAATGTTCAATAAATTCTGTATATTTTTCAATCAACATACGCATAGAAATAATAAGATAAAAATTGATATAACAAACAACAACAACAACAACAACAATTTGGAACAAAAATTGGACAACAATAACAGTAATAAACAGGTAGTAAAAAAAGATAAAATTAGGTCAACTATTATTATGGAAAATCAGATTGCAGAATCGCAACCATCAACAGCAGCAACAACAACAACAACAACAACGAAATCAAATGGTTATAATAATGAGAATCAAATGAAAGTTTGAAATTGTTTTATTTATGCACAAAACAAAAAAAATAACATTTGACCCTTTTATAAAAAAAAAGAATTTAAAGAATCATCATCATCATTGAAACTATAAACACAAAAAAAAACCTGTGTGTACGTGTTTGGCCTGAAATTTATTGTAAATTAATTATTTATATCGATTGATAAACACACTGTGACCCTACCAGAAGTGGTCGATTTTTTATTGTTGTTGTTGTTGGTAACTAACACACAAACAAACAAACAAAAAAAAACTCATTTCAATATATTGTAAAAATTGCCATTATTCTACATTCGAATTATGGCTACTTGTTTTGTTCTATTTCACATTGTTTGATCTATTATACATTGATGATATTTATTGTTATTATTATACACACACACACACACACACACACACACACACTCACATTGTTGTTCGTTATTGATTGAATGTTTTAATAAAGGTAAAATTCTTTTTCTTTCTTTCTGTTGTCTCTTAATTACAACGATATATTTATACCTCATTAATTATTATGAAATGATGAGGTATGATGCAGACGAAAAAAAAACAAAATTGTCAAAACTTACCAACAGACAAAAAAAAACGGAAAAGGAAAATTCGTTGAAACGTTTCGTACCAAATTCAGGAATTATTGCCACACAAATGGTTGGAAAAACATTCGATGAATCAAGAATCTGATTCATGTTTAGGTGTATCCACACATGTGGATATAGCCCCAAAACACCAAGGGATTTTTTCTCTTTTTCTCTTTTTTTATTATTATTTTTACCCATTGATTGACAGTTGTTTTATTACCACTGTGCACAGTGTTTGTGTGTGTGTGTGTGTGTGTCTGTGTTTATGTGTTTGTGTGTTATATGTTTGTCCATGGATCGTGTGTGTGTTCTGTGTGTGTTTTCAATAATAAATGAATTTATTAATTTACATATGGTTGAAATGTTCATCATTTAGAATTGGTTTTATTTTATTTTTTTTTTTATAATTTTTTTTTTAATTATTTTCATTTTATATTGTATTTAAAACTTGTTAATGGCCACCATTATCATCATCTTGATATTTAATATAAATAATAATAACCGTTGGCCATGTCCTCGATCATATTTAATAGAATGATGCATCAAATACCGGCCAACGAAGCCTGTGAAACTGAAGAAGAAGTTGAAGAAGATAATTATAATTTTAATAATGCAGATGTTGATTCAAAATCATATCTGGTCAATTTATATAAGGTATGAATGTGATTTATTAGATCAATTTTTTCAAAAAAAAAAAAATGTAATAAAATCATATTTTTGTTCCAATGGAATATAATCGTAAAGAATCTGAAAAATTGCAACTATTTTCTAAATAGTTTAATCGTCAATGAACAATTGGACTATGTTGTGATATCATTGTTCAAAAATCATCAATTCAGGTATCTATCCATGTTATGAACATTTATATTTAGTTTTTTTTTTCTAAACATTTTCGATTATTATTATTATTATGATGGTCCATCATCAGTTTCGGTATCAAATTGTTCGATTCCGATACAGTATTCGAACGAGTCCATTTTACCTGTGAAGATAATCATATTGTTGATTATATCGATAATGAAGAGCTGCCACCGAAATTGATAGATGTGATAGAAATGTTTGATTTTAAAAATATCTACTATAATGGTTGTATTATTACCGAAATACGTGATTATCGTCAATCATCGACAGATTTTTTCAATTCATATTTCATTTTATTAAAGCCAACTAGTTTAAGCCTTTATAATGATGTAAAAAAGATCATTGGATTGACAAACAAGAATTATATATGGACAAATACATCTAGACTGAAATTGGAATCCAAATTGATCTATCTAACATCGCCAAAATTATGTCTTGATCCTAATCCATGTATAGGCATTTTATCGAAAAAATTATCAAGAAAAAAATTAATATTTGGTAACAAATTATTCTTAAGACTGCCAAGAAAAAGACTCAAAACAATAATCACTAATGATCAATCAAAAGAATTTAGATTACTCAATTTTTTGAAAACCAAAAAACCAACTACATTCATACAGCAAAAAATGAAACCAAATTCAGCTGCAATTGAAAGCCAGATGAAAATAATGCAAACTGAATATAAAGATGTAGAAAAATTGGCTAAACAATTGATCGAACCGAAAGATTGCCAATCGAATGTTGAATTAATGAAAACTGAAGAATATCGAATGGAATTTTTAGACACAACCGGAACAATTATAACATTGACCATATTTCGTCGACCATATGATGATGTTTATTTTGGTAATATTATCAACATGAAGAATGGTGATTCTAAATCGGCACCAAAGTAAGTATCATCATAATAGATGATGAATTTATTTTATTTATTTCTTTTTCTTTCATTTTTTTCCCGAATTCTAGTTTTTATCTTGGTCCAAAAGAAATGAAACGTCGTTATATCGAACAATTTATTGAAACATTTTCAGAGAATGGAAAAAAAATGATTAAAATTACTCAACGAATCGGCAATGAAGAACCAAAAGTGAAACATACTCAAGCTGTTGAAATGTATCTGTTACGGCAGCAAAATTTAGCAAAATTAAAAGTTGAACAGCAGCAACAACAACAACAACAGCAATCGAATCAACAATCTCAAATTATTACAATGAAAAACAATGAATCAAACATTCAACAGCATCAGGCTTCTAAACAAACTATCATTTTGAATTCATTGATCAATAATAATCATCAAATTCATACTACAAATGTTTCTAGTGATAATACAGGAACGATAATCACGACAACTACCGTTTCATCATCATTACCATCATCATCATTACCATTATCAGCATCATCAGCCATAAACAATACCTCAACAATGACGAAATTGACTCCGAATCAAATTGTGATAAAACATTCAAATTTAAAATTAATTCAAGCAGCTAATTCGAATGTCATCAATAAAGGTAACATTTGTGTTATTTTATTTCACATTAATAAATGTTTTTTTTTCATTAGAAGTGATCAATAAC
Organism: Dermatophagoides farinae; assembly: GCF_024713945.1. Classification (NCBI taxonomy): domain Eukaryota; kingdom Metazoa; phylum Arthropoda; class Arachnida; order Sarcoptiformes; family Pyroglyphidae; genus Dermatophagoides; species Dermatophagoides farinae. Next base: position 1,065,733 of record NC_134686.1, on the reverse strand, counting down.
AATGAAAATAATCATCATTCGACATCTATGATTTCTTTGAATACGACAACTAATACAACGAATAATAGTAATCAACAATCGACAATTCAATCACATCATCATCATCATCATCATCCTGTGCAGCAGCAACAGCAGCAGCAGCCAGTATTGTTGAATGTAAGCACAACAGCCACCGGTCAATATCATCAAAATGGAACACAACAGATACCTATACGTATACCACTTTCATTTTCATTACAACAATTAAAATCTGGCCAAATTGCATTAGTTCCAAATACAAATCTAAATACAAATTCATCGACAACAACAGGTACTACTGCTGGTACAGTTGCTAATGTTGTTCAAATGACAAATACAACAAATTCACAACAAAATGTTCCGGTTACATTTACAAATGATGTTAATAACCGTCATCATCATCATAATCAAGATCAATTACAACAGCAAACCAACAACAATAGTAATGAAATTCAATCATCAAATAGTACTAATACCACTACTGCTTCTACTACTACTGCTAATAATAATAATGTAACCTATGTTCCAACCAATGTCAATTTTATTCTACAAGGAAATCAAGTTTTCACTAGCAAAATTGGTTGAAAATATAAATATATGGACCACTTTGCAATCATCATTAACAACAAAATTGGGGGGGGGGGGTTGGGAAAAAACTAGAAACTATATTGGAATTATATTATGTCGTTCAGAATTGAAATTATTCTTTTGTGTATGTGTTTGTCTGTGTTTGTCTTTGTTTGTTTGTTTGTTTGTCTTTGTTTTTAACCAATTAACGGGTTTTTTTTCATTCAAATGGTTTGTCAAATATATTATATAGGGTTAATAAGATTTTATTTTATTTTATTTTTATTATTTTTTTTTTTTTTTTTTGTAAATATATTTTCAACAACAACAAACAGGAAAAAAAATTTCATTTGCATGTATGAATTAAATGGATTTGAAAAAAAAATTGTAAATTTAAATTTGTTCTCATCAGATGGCGCCATTATGTTTTTTTATTATTATCAAAATTATTCACGTGTTTTTGGATTTCATTTGTTTTTGGTTTTTTTGGGTTCAAAATGTTTTTCAGTTTGACCACCATCAGAAGAACATTTATTCGCCCATTATGGACAATCACAGATTTTCGTTATTTGTCATATTTATCGAAAACTAATGTGACAACAAATGTCCATAATAATGATGATAATGTATCATTGTGTGTTGTTGGCAATGGTGCCGATGGAAATCCACGTTCATTATTTCTTGATTATAATGATCATATTTTTATGTTCAATTGTGGTGAAGGTCTTCAACGTTCAATATGTGATTTAGGTTTTAAACCATCGAAAATTGATACATTTTTTTCCACTTCAAATAGATGGCATAATTACAGTGGCATGACTTCATTGTTACTTGCACGTTATGATTCTGGTTCTAGACATTTAAACATTAACAATGCTGATTTAAATCAAACATTCATACAATATTGTACGGTATTTGATACAAAATTAAAACGGCTAAAATATAACTATTTTGATGATAAGAATTTTGTATATGAAAATCTTTCCATTCAAATTGTTCCCATCGTGTTTGGTAATATAAAAACAGCCATATATCTTGGTACATTACGAGCACAACGAGGTAGAATAAATTTGGAAAAATGTTTTCATCAAAAAGTTCCACGTAATCTGGTAACTGAATTGGAACAGAATCAATGTGTTCAAAATCAATATGGCCAAATTATTCATCCATCCGATGTAAGTGATCCAGATAGACCGGAACAAAATTTTTTAATATTCGAATGTATTGATAAAAATTATTTGGAACATTTGTCCGTAAACAAAGTGATCAATGAATTCATACCAAAATGCAATGTTATGGTTCATTTTACCAATGATTTGAATTTACAAGAAAAATCGTATGATAATTTTTTCAAACAACATCATTCTAGTCATCATTTATTGATTACCAATAGCAATCCATCATTTAATCTTCGTTCAAATTATCGATTTCAACTTCAATTGAATCAACTGGATTCTTGTCTGTTTCCGTGTTTACGAAATACGGAACAATCACCCACTATTAGTGTATCGAATAATAATAATGATAATAATGTAATCTATTCACCAACCGGTATCAAATATATATTTCGTTCATCAACAACAACAGAAATGTCGGAAATAAATACGGACTGTGTTCCACAATTACCTACCATTGTTGATGCACTTCAACACAAAGATGGATCAGAACGTGATGGAATTGAAGAATCAATTGAAAATCTTCGTAAAAAACAATCATCTATAACAAATCATTCACGACTATGGAATCATAAATATCCAGAATTTTTATTTCTTGGTACCGCTTCATCACATCCATTACCTATACGTAATGTTTCAGGAATTTTAGTCAATATTGATGAAGAAAATTCCATTCTATTTGATTGTGGTGAAAATACCTATGGACAATTGTTGAATTTTTATGGCCAAAACAGTGTTGCAAAAATTTTGGCCAAAATTAAAACAATATTCATATCACATCATCATTCAGATCATCATTTAGGTTTGATTAATTTATTGAAAAAACGTAATCAATTATGTCAATCAAACAATATGAACAAATTATGGATTCTATTACCACCAATGGTACATCAATTTATACAAAATTCAAAAATTATAAATTTAAATCATAATAACCATTACAATGTGGTTAGAAATCAATTTTTTCATCAATTTCGTTCGAATATAATGAAAACATTACAGATTCAACAAATGGATCTAATACCTGTGGATCATTGTGCATATGCTTTTGCCATTGGTATCACTGATAAACGTGGATTTAAATTCATTTATTCTGGTGATACAAAACCATGTGATCGTCTTATAAAATATGGCCATAATAATTGTCATCTATTGATACATGAAGCAACAGTTGAAGATGGTCTGCATAAATTTGCCCAAACAAATTTTCATTCAACAATATCTGAAGCAATCAATGTTGGCCATAAAATGCAAGCAAAATTTACATTATTAACACATTTTAGTCAACGATATGGTAAATTACCATTATTACCAATGGAACAGCTGAACAATGATGATAACATTGGTTTAGCATTTGATAATATGATCATATCAGCCGATCAATTATATAGAATACCATTATTATATGATACATTGAAATGTATGTATTCTAAACATATTGATCGTATACAATATCGAACTGATCTTTATGAAAGAAAATTTAATGCTCATTCATCATCATCATCATCATCATTGATTTGATGGCTGATAAACAAATTTTGTAAACAAAATAAACAAACAAACACACTATTTATGAATGAATTAATAAAATTTTTTCATTTTATTCATCAGATATTAAGTATTTTTATTTTTTTTTTATAAATATAGCAAAATATTATTCATCATTTGTTTTTGCACATTACATTTCTGTTTGAATAAGTCTCTCTTTTTTTTTTACTCATCTGCAAGATTATGAATATATATGTGTGTGAGGAGTAGGAATAATAATAATGTGATGTGATGATGATGATGATGTGATTGAAACGATATAGCAACAAACAAAAGCGCTAAATTATGGCCAAAAAAAAAAAGAAAGAAAAAAAATTTTAAAGAACTGGATGACAGAATAGAATAGAATAGATGAAGAACGATGATGATGATGATGATCATTGATTTCAATTTTGTTGTTGTTGTTGTTGTGGTAGAATTTCATTGCAAAGCAATCATGATCGATTAAATGTTCGGATTGATTATATAGCATGATGATGATAATTTGTTCGGACACCAAAAAAAAAAAACAACAACAATCGGATTAATCACTTGAAACTGCTTGTAATATTTGTAACATGTACATAAAGATGTTGATAATATCCAGATATAATGTCAATGCAGCAAATACATAATCTTCAGCAGAGAATTGCATTTTATGTGAACCACCAAGAATCATTTGCGTGTCGATCAATAGAAACTGTAGAATTTTGTTTTCATTTTTTTAATTTTTTGGTGCAAAAGCGATTAGATTATTATTCAACACAGCCATATAATGATAAAAAAAAAATTCAGAAAAAAAGAATACGTTAAATATCCAAGGATAAAGCGAGGGAAAAAAAAGAGAAAAAACAAATAGAAATATATGTTAGTTAATCGAATTAGAACATGAAGTGCTTAGAAGAATATTCTTTTTTTGTTTATTATTATTGTGCTATATATAAGTGGATTAAAATGATAAGCACAAGATGAAAATCAAATCAAATCATTTTGTATGAGAGATTATTATAATTATAATTATAATTATAATGATTGTTTTGATTATAATGATTTATATCGTAAATGAATTTTTTCTTCTTTTGATTCAATTATGTCATAGAACATTAGCAGCAGTAGCAGTAGCAGTAGCAGCAGCATTCGGGAACAATAATTATCAATAAGAATTAGGGTATGTTTTTCTTGTTTTTTTTTCTAATTCCGATTAGCAGCACCAAGAATGCTGAGAATATACATGAATATCTGAATAATATCTAAATAAAGTGTTAATGCTGCAAATACATAATCTTCGGTTGATATTTGCAATTTATGTGAACCACCAATAATCATTTGAGTGTCGATTATTAAGAACTGTTGTTGTTGTTGTTGTTTTTTTTTAAATAATTGATAGCAGCGAAATGATGATGAAAAAAGGAGAGAAAAATGAAAATTACAAATAAATTTGGTAAAATAAAAACGATCTTATTAAATTATATAAGGGGGTTATAGGCTATTTAACTAAAAAACAAAAAAAAAATAATCCCGTTCGTGCTACCGCTTTCACCATATCAATTAAATTAATGAATATATATCATCATAGCATTAAGATAATGAGAATTAAATTCACTTACCGCTGAAAAGAGGAAGGCTCCAATACAAGAATAAATTAAATGCATAGTGTTACTTCGTGGAAAGAACATCATGATGAAACCAAACATTACAAACACAATGAATATTATAAACATCATTCCATTGAATATAGTGAAATCAATCTTGGTTTGGAATGCAAACAATGTCAAACCAAGACAAATAACGCCAGTTATCAATACCGCATATATAACTATTTGGAATTGATATAGTGAAGCTGTAACGCCCACCAAAAATGATTGGGCCAACGTGAATAAGAACAAACAAATATAATTATGTGGAGTTTTACGAGCCATGTCTCCACAACAGGCCAAAGTAATCATTGTTACCAAAACTACGGCCCTATAGAAGATGTTACGGAAATAATTTTCATTGATATGATATAAGAATTTTGAAATTTTTAATTTTCATAAAACTTACAATGCCACAAACATTAGCCAACTGTTTTGTCTGGTCCATTCCTGGGCTTTGTCACTGCCAGAGATGGCAAATACAAATCCAAATGTGATGGCAAGTTGAACCGATAAAATTCCATATACTTTTCGAATGAAACCTTTACACAAATAATAAAAAAATACAAAATACAATTACCAGAAATTCATACATTCATCGATCAATCTCTATCTAACATAACATATCATATCGATAACTTACCAAGACGGACAGCTTTCGAACTAAATCCTTCAAATTGATCACCAAAACCAGCTTCAGGATTATATTGTGGTGGACTATCTGGATAGCCTGAACTTGGATATTGGCCAGGATATTGACCACCTTGTGGTGTACCATATTGTTGTTGTTGATTACTATACATCTTGTATTGTTTGTTAGTTTTTTTTTCTAAGATCAGAAACAAACAAAAAAAATTTTGATTCGAAATTTGTTTGTTCAATTAATCGAATTTAATATTGATGATGATTCAATACAAAAAACAAAACAAAACACAAATTGTTGGAAAAAACACACAAATAAATTAGAATTACAACATTGGTGGTGGTTTGTCGTGTCGCAAACAACAGTATAGTGTGCAATATAGAGAAATCGTATGAAAAAGAAAATACTAGAAACAATGCAAAGAAGATAAACAGCGGCACAGACTATATCGGTAAAACTATTCTCACTGCTCTCACTATAAACACAATGGATCCATCAACATCAAAAAAAAAAAAAAAAGAAAACCACTACTCATTTTTTTTTGCAAATCTCATAAACAAAAGCAAAAAAAAAATTGTTACTTTGGTTACAAATTGATTTTTTTCTATTTTATTGTTGTTGTTGTTGTACTGTTTTTCTACGTTTTAAAATATGAAAGAGAGAGAGATGGAGATGGATAGATAAAATATGAATCATATGTATTTTTTTTTTTACTTTAACATTTCAATTTATTAAAATACATATATGAAATGAAATATGTAAAAAAGCATTTGTTGCATTTGAGATTATCAATGATTTTCAATAATCACATAATGATGATGATCAATGTAATCATTTTTTTTTTCGTTTCACGCACAATGATGTCATCACACCAGAGAAACCAGATAGCTAATGAATCATGTTCTTTTAGTGTTTTGGAAAAATAATCATAGATAAAAAGTAAGCAAGCAAGCAATAAAACGGGCCAAGGGAAGAGAAAAAAAAGATTGGTGGTAATCAGAAAAAAAAAAAAAATCGAATGTTTTAAAAATGAACTATAATAGAATATCGTGGCTAAGCATATATTATGAATGAATTCGAAAATTGACGACGTGTAAATAGAAATTTTTAAAGAAAAAAAAACAAAATTTCGATGCGAAAAAAAAGCCGAATAATAGCATATATGGAAGATGAAAATTCTTCTTTTATATCATCAAAGAATCCTGAAAGAATCGAATAAAAATGATCCACTTACCACCGAATATATATTCTTCTGATTAATATGTTTCCAAATTGACACGATGATATGTATGGACAACGAATATACAATTTTATTTGCGGTTACGGTTGAATTGAGTGGTGGAACAAAAAAAAAATGAGAAAAAAGAAAATTTTTTGACGGCGTCAATTAAACATAAACAAATTTTTGAGTCATGAATGTGTGAAATGAAGAGAGAGAGAGAGAGAGAGAGTCAGCGGCTGAGAGATCAATAGATTGTATATTTCCACCTAAACAGGATCCATTGGTGGGAAATAGTTTAAGGATACCTGCTGCATGTGGGTTTGGAATTTCTATTTTATTTTTTTTTTTGTAATTGTTTCGTGGCGCCGTTTGTTTTTGGATTTCATCATAATTTTTCAATTCAAGATGGAAATGGATTATGATAAAAAATTGAATGAATTTTTACTGCAAATAAAAAATGGGTTTGTGTTTTGTGTTTTTTTGAATATAAATACAATTATCGTGTTTTGATATATTCATTTTATTTTTTCATTGTAGACAAATATCAGGTTCATATAATTTTGCCAAACAAACCGTATTGTTGGTCCTGGATCTGATTATCAATACTGAATGGACAAAAATTAGGTATGTTATTATTTTGAATTGGAACAAAGTTTATTGAATTAAATTGAATATAAATTTTTTAAAGAGATATGATTGAAAAAGTTCAAGAAATTGGAAAAACATTAATCAAAGAACAGCCAACAGAACCAGTGATTGATAATATGGTGAAAAGAATATTGAAAATAATTCGTGAAGAATTCAATCATATTCGTGGTATACGTGATGATGAAGGTTTTGAATCAATAATAAATTTATGGTCACATAATCAACAATGTAAAGAAGAAGCTACATTAGAAGAAATGACCATTGTAAAAGATTCTATAAGCATAGCCATTGGTGAACTATTAAGCGAATTGGAAACAAGTGGTGAAAATATTGCCCAACAAGCTATGGAACATATCTATTGGGATGAAGTTATTCTTACTATTGGCCGATCAAAAACGGTTGAAGCATTTCTTAAATTTGTGGCCAAAAAGAAAAGAAAATTTCAGGTTATCGTTGCTGAATGTGGTCCAGATAATAATGGCCATGATTTGGCCATTAGTTTAGCTAAAGAAAATATAAACACCATATTGATTCATGATTCGGCAATATTTTCGGTCATGTCTCGTGTAAATAAAGTAATAATCGGTACACATTCAATAATGGCCAATGGTGGTATTAAATCCGTTTCTGGTACATATACATTGGCTTTGGCTGCAAAACAATATTCAGTTCCTGTTAGTATATTGCATTATTATTCATGTTACTTTACATTTCAAATCCCAAATTCTTTTTTCTGTTTTGTTTAGTTTATTGTCTGCACCGGAATGTTTAAATTGACGCCCAAACATATGGCCAGTTATGACCAGATGGCATTCAATAAATTTTCATCACCAGAAAAAGTTCTTAATTATGAATATAGCTATTCGGTTGACTGTCAGGTAGTGAATCCGGCATTTGATTATGTACCACCTGAATTGATAACAATTTTTGTTTCAAACATGTAAGTTGTTGTTGGATGTTCGTTATTTCATTCATCATTTGTTTTTGTTTTTTTCTGTTTTACAAAAAAAAACTAGTGGCGGAACAACACCATCAGATGTTTATCGACTTTTAGGTGAATTATATCATCCAGCCGATGAATTAGCAATTTAATAAAATTTTTTTTTCTCTTTGATTAATTAATAAATAAATGTGCAAATGATTATCCATCATTTACCATTATCGTTTTTTATTGATATTCAAAGTAGAAAATTTATTTTTTTTCGATATCGATTGAAATAATGATTGTCGTCGATTATTATTACTATTACGGCTGATTGTACGTTGTTGAATATTGATACTATTGTTATCACTAATACTGTTGAACCATTTTGAATATAAAACTTCATTGATATTTAAACGTTTATTGAAATCTGGTTCCAACATGCTGTTGATCAATTGTTTTAGATTAGTGGATAATCGTTGATATTGTGATTGTTGACGATAATTATGATTCAATTGATGTTGTACAACCAGTTGTTCATCATCCGAATGAAATGGAAACATACCGCTGGTGACAATGTAAAGACAAACGCCACAATTCCAAACATCATATGCCATTGGATTGTAAGGAATTCTGTAAGGAATTTGATTTGGTTTTTTTTTGGATTTTTTTTTAATTTCATTTCATTTTACCTACTTACTTTCGATAAATTTCCGGTGGTAAATACAATTCAGTGCCACAATAATCTTCACATAATTTTTTACGATCATTATTATTTGTCCATAGTATCGATAAACTAAAATCACAAATTTTTGGCTGATCATCAATGGTAAGTAAAATATTGTCCAATTTAACATCACGATGTGCTATTTGATTTTCATGCATATGAAGTAAACCATTACAAATCGAACGAAACAATAGCCGTGATCGTCTTTCACTTTGTCGTCCTTTTTCCAATATACGATCTCTTAATGTACCATTTTCAATAAATTCCATAACAATAACATAACCATTGATTGTTGGTGGTTGATCAATATTGAATGCTTCAATGAAATCTATTATATTCACATGTGGTTTATTATTCAACATTCGTATGATATGTATTTCATAACGGAGAAAATTTTTACGATAATAATCTGAACATTGATTAAAATTAATAAATTTAATTGCTACCATACGATTGAATCGTATTTGTTGTGCTTTATAAACACAAGCATATGATCCGGTTCCAATTAGATTATTTATTCGATAACCATGTTTCATAATCTGTTGACAATGATTAATGTTGATTGATGATGATGTTTGCCGTTGTTGCTGTCGCTGTTGTTGTTGTTGTTGCTGTTGTTGATTGTCAACCATCGATATATGAAATTAAATATTGTCACATCAATCAGAGTAAAAAAGTAATGGGAATTTGCAAATTTAAATATTAAAAATTGAAATGAAATCAATTTTTTTTTTTTTTTTTGAAAAATTCGAATTTTATTGTTTCCATTTCAAATTATATTATACAGAGATTATTATTATTATTATTAATAGCAAACAAAATGGGTCAAAATAGACATTTGGTCAATGATCTGATAGAATTTTGTTTGTTTTTTCTTTAATAAGAAATTACTGGTCCTTCGGTAACACCTTCTCTATTCAACGGTGTCATAGTGGTCACTTCATTATCATCTTCAATTGGTTCATAAATTGTGGACACAATACTCAACTGTGTACCTTCACCAGTTTGATTAATGACACGTTCTTTTTTACGGAATCTTCGACCACCAATAATCACTTCCGATTCAGTGGTACCATTATAATTTTCTGGATAATCATTATTAAAAGTGGCCATTGGAAAATTTTGAAACATTTGCTGTGTATTGGCCAACATTTGTTGCATCATTTCTGTGCGATGAAGAGAAAAAATGTTTTTTATTGTTTGAATTAAAAAATCAAAACACTGGTGACTTACGTTCAAACATTTGTAAATGTCTATTACCGGCAAACAATTGTGGTACGTGGCCAGAAAATTTAAATAAATCTTTTTGTGGATTATAATCAAATTCAAAGAAATCTTTACCACCTTTTTCATTGGTTGCAATTTCATTGCTAAAATCTTTGACCGTACGATGTACATCATTTTCATCATCACCTTGTGCTATTACGGTACTTTCTTTCAACGGAACTATTGGATCACTTTCACGTTCAATTGAACGTTTATAACGTATATAAATATGTTTGGCATTAGCACCATCATTATTATCGATGATGATCAATAATATAAACACGGTTACTGCCACAATTGTAAATGAAAATTTTGAAAACATTTTGTTTCGATTTCAATTTCAATTAACACACACGCAAAATGTACATAAATTGATTGATTGATTGATGGTAACGACTGAACGATTCGATCGATTCATATGACCAATTTATATATGTTCGAATGATTGGTTGGTTGGTTGGTTGGTGTTTAGGATGGAAACAACCACCACAACCACAACCAGAAGAAGAAGAAAAAGAAGGTATGTACAATGATTACATACATACACACACACACAAAACAACACAAACATGAATCGCAAAGCCATATTTCTGTCTCTGTGTGTATGTTTACCATTGATAATTATTATTATCATAAAAAAATATATACATTCGAATGTCAATCATTATATGTATGATGAACAATTGATGGTTGAATATATTGTCACCATCCAAATAATAATCAAAAAAAAAAACCAGCTTGTTTGGCAAGTTTGATATCATATCCGTTTTTTTTTGTTTTGTTTCTGGTTCTTTTCCCTATACTGCTGCTGCTGCTGCTGCTGCTGCTTCATCATCATCATTTAATTTGATCAATGACAACTGTTTCTACATACATAAACAAACCAGAAATAAAAACAAAACAAAAAAATTTGTCTATTTGGTATCTTGATGTTGATGTTGATGTTGATGATGATGATGACGATGGTGTGGTTGATAATGATTGCCCCATCATCATCATCATCATCAAAAATAAACAACGACACAAACAGAAATTTCTAGCAAAACCGAATAAAAAAACAATTTTAGCAATGGTGATGAATCACCAACAATTTTTTTTTCAATTTTGAAAAAAATTGATCCATTTTTTTGCGCTAAAATTATTGATTGCAACAACAAAAAAAAAATTCGAAAATTGCATTTGATTCAATGAATGGCTAATAAATTTTCATACCGAATAAATAAATAAAAAAAACCGGTACACATTTGTCCTTGAAAAAAAAACCACCACCACCACACCACAACCACCAATTAATTGATGATGATGATGATGATTTTTAGTCTTGATCATCATGATTATCAATCGTGTCCAAATTATTATTAATGATGATGATATAACAATGATGGTGATGGTGATGGTGATGATGATTTTTGTTGCAATCACACAAAAATTTTACGGTTGCAACTTGCAATCATCAACGAAAAACGAATATTTTTTTTCACTTTTCAAAAATATGACATAATGATGACTGAATGTGTTGAATATATATTTCATATGTATGGGAAAAGTATCCATAGAAATCAATCGATCGATCAATCAATCAATCAATTTGTTTATTTACTTGGTTTGTTTTTTTTTTGTTCTTCTTCGTTTGGTTGATTATCTGTTGTTGTAAAAATATCATCAACGATATGATTTGTTTTTGTTTTGAACTATATCAATATTGAACTGAGTTTGTTTTTATTTTTATTAATCATCGATTCCATTATTATGCTTTTGAATTTTAAAACAAACACAATAATAATGAGCTAAACTTTTTTAAAAATATATTATGCATTACCAAATGATTTTTGTTCATTCCAAACTTGCCATAAAAATTTTGGATCATGAAAACCATGTGAACCGATAATTGTTGAATATTTTTTTCCATCATATTCCAATGGATAGAAATACATTTGTTGTTTATTATCGATTAAATTGATTTGCATACGATATGCCAATATGCCAAGATAAACATCATCATATTTAAATGGTTGGCTATAAAGACTAGCATAATAAAGATCGATAACTGTTTGATTATTGACTAGAAAACAACCACCAGTTACATATGGTGGATATCTATTCCATTGATATTCATCCAGACTAATATACCATTTTGATGTTAAATGTCGTTGTGGATGTGAATTAGCAAATACATAGCCAACATATAATCGGCCATCAAATTGATGTGGCTGTTGCTGTTGTTGTTTATAAAACCAATCATTATCTTGCCATAGATCTTGATTATCGTTTAAACCGGAATCATAATCATTTGATGGCTGCATTGATGAATTTGGTTGTATAATAAGACGTAGATAATTACGAGTAAATTTGAGCAAATTTTTTATCGATATATAATAATCATCATCAACAAATAAAATAAACGGCACTTGATGGCAGTTCTGTGCAGTCCATTGTAGTGAGGCCATAGTTTTTTTTCGTATTATTATAATATGAATCAATGAAATCCGCCTGAACGAGATCATTGTAGAATTGATTTTCAATATCGATCAATTGTTGACAATCAACTGTTTGATTGAACGCAAATATGGAACGAAATTTTTGTGATTTTTTCGTAAACACTATATTCGGATAATGATGGAATGTATTTGGACAACGAAATTGATTCACCGATGATGAACATTTGCCCAACATGAAAACAGTACGAATTTGAACATCACTAAAACGTTGTTCATTACCCCATGTTTGGCGAATAATATTTCGTAACAGGAAATTACATGTTGCACTTTTAATAACCAGCAACAATGTTATTGGATTGTTTGAATACAGTGATGATGTTGAATTTGTACCCATATTATCGAAGTTTTGCTGGCATTTAAATTTAGGATTCAAATGATAATCATATGAATAATTATGTATAGGTTTAAGTGCATTATTGGCCGAATTTTGTTTAACATTTTCAATAAAATAACGAAAATCTTTCATATAAAGTGGATAATGAAAATTTTCACCATCAAATATTGTTTCAAATGGATGGACAAATATACCGCCAATATACATTAATAACAATATGATTATAGTGACGCAAGTTATCAATAATAATCGTGAACGATTACCACGTAAACGAAATTTAATCCAATGAATCAATGATTGATGACGATGTTGATGGCGATGATTAGGATTATGATAAACAATTGGTTCACAACGTATAGATTGAAATTCATATTGAATTCCTAACAAAAAAAAAAAAAAAATAAATAAATAAATAAATAAATAAATATCGGAAAATGAAAACGGAAATAGATTAGATTTGAATAAATACCAACTTTGAAAGAAACCGGGTGTCATTTTAAGTATCTAGTAAAATAGTGACCATTCAATGGACAGTGGACAAAATAATAAATAAATAGAAATATATAAATCAAATGAATAATCAGGTAATGGACCAGGTAAAAAAAAAAATTCGTTTTTGTTGTTGTTGTTCAATATTCACTTTGTGTGTGCACTCATTCGTTTAAATTTTGTCGAGTAATTATGATGCAGAATTTTTTTTTGTTGTTGTTGTTGTAAATTCATCAATTATACAGTCGCACATATACAAAGATATATATATCACATTCAATTTGAAAAAAAAAATTTACAGAAATTCATCATTTGCGACAAACTTAAATGGAATAATATAACGATTGTCCACATTGATCCAAAAAAAAAAAAAATCATTTCAATGAGCCCATTTGACCATTTGCACCAATGAAAGAAAAAAAAATCAACCACACAGCTGTATTCACACACACACACACACACCGAAAAAATGAATCTTCACATTTATCATGATAAAATACCAAAAAAAAAAAAAAAAAAAATGTTCCCATTCGATTTAATTCAAGCGGTTACGTCCTTTATTAATCGTACATTTAAAAAAATTGGAATTTTCAATTTTGTGAACACACACACATGTGTTTGGATATTTAAATTTTTTTTTATTTTTATTTTTTTTTCATCATTCTTAAAAAAATTTTTAAACATTCTCATTGTTGTTCTCATAGAAAAAAAATGGAAGAAAAACAAGCTAGAAATCCAACCGATGGAATTTATCATCATTTAGGTGTGGAATTATCATGTCAATCGTCACAGCTTGAAATGGATGAATCAAAACCAGTTGAAGCTATTGTGGCAAAAATGGACAACATTATCAACATGATCAATCAAAATATGATGGTCGGTGAACATTACACTGATATTGCCAGATTGAAATCAGATAATTCATTCATTCTGATATCTAATCACATTCATCCGTCGATAAGATCAGGATTCGTTACTAGATTCAATCAATATGAAGATATTCCCAATTGTGTTGCCAATTATTTAAATCCTGGTCATGGACTAGCGAATAGTGTTGCAATTCGTGATACAAATGAAAAAGATCATGATGATTCATTAACCAGAATTTTTGTTGGTTTCGATTCCGGACATATTATAATGCTCGATACAAAGCTTTCGATTCTGTCGACAAAACAATTTTGTCATAATATAATCACCAAAATTGTTTTGAGCCCTAATCAACAGGATCGTCTTGTTTGTGGTGATTTTGATGGTCGATTAGTGTTGATTGATGCAAATAGAGATATGGAATCTCTTACTTATTATGATAATGCTCATTCTGATCCGATCAACGATCTGGTATTTCGTATGGATGATGGTTTCCGATAATACCATCATAACAGCCGGTGCAGATCATTCAATATTACTTTGGGATTTTCGTATTTCTCGTACGGATCGACCAGCTTCAACCATAGCACAAGTGACCAGTCAACCAACAGCATTAGATTGTGTAGCCGAACATGAATTGATATTTGGAACTGAAACAGGAAATTTGGTTCGTTTAGATCTACGAAATTCGAGTAAAATTCTACAAAAACATTCATTATTCAGTAATCAATATGAATATGATGATGATATGAGTGTTATAAAAATTCATCCACTAAAACAACATCTCAGTTGTGTTTTGACAGCTCATCAATATTGGCTTATTGAACGTCAAAATTTGGATACAATAATCGATAATCATCATTCAACATATTTTAAACGTGTTCATTTGAAAAACTGTTTAGCCATTAATGATGATAATGATTTATTAATAATTGGTAATAATTTTAATCATTTCCTTTTTCCAAATATTCTAATGTAATAATCATTTTTTGATGATTTTAAATTAAAAATCAAATTAAAAAATTATTCGAAAAAAATAATTCTTAACATATCGATTATATCGATTACTGTTGTCCGCTTAAATGGCAGCATCATCATCATCATCTTCATATATTTTGTTCGGTCGACCGCCAAACATCAGCTGTAGGTTCAATGTGTTTTTTTTAATCTTGATTTCAAAAAAAAAAATTCAACCAAGATCCATAGGATCTATCTATAGATGGAACATGCTGCCAACATTGGTGACAAGGACATTACATTTTCGATATTATTATAAAGTTTTTTATTCAAAATCGATTGCCGATTATTTGATCTTGTCGATCAAACACGATGGTCATTACAATGCACAACAATATCGATGTCTGGCATCATCGTTTTTCCGTAATCCAAGAAAGATAGAATCATATTTCAGTGCAATAGGAGGCGAATCCGATGATCCACCACCAGATCTAACCCCTGAACAAGTAATTGACCCTTTTGTCTAACGATTAAATCAAGACGAATTTCGTTCCATTGAACTTCTCAGGTTACAGCCATATTACGAACGAATGAATCGTTGGTGCTGAACAATGCTACTGCAGCTGAAAACGTGCGATTTTTGGAGAATTTCCTCGATGTTCTGGAATCGAAAAAATTTGCCAAAAATAAAAAATTTGAAGCCATTCGAAGGAAACAGCGACGAATCACATCATCGGAGAGGCAGCCACAACCGAAAAAATTATATTCATTAGTCGATCATCCATGGATTTCACAAGTTGAATCGAATCAATTGGCCTCAAATCATCCAATCGAGGATCGACTACGTGTTTCCACAATAAATTTGGACGATGAAGATGATCACAGATCAATTATATTCGGTGTTTTCGATGGCCATGGTGGTGGATTCTGTGCCGATGTCATTGCTCGACGTTTGTTTCATTATGTAGCTATTGGACTGAAAGCTAGACACTTAAATTTAACTCAGCCTAAAGACACGGCCTCAATTGATGCCAATGATATTGCTAAAATAGTATCTGATCATTCGTTATCACCATCGAATTTCTATCATAACATTCATTCAATATATGAAGCTGAAGTAGCACGTCGGTTGCAATCTCGGATTGAAGAATTCGAAATGGATGCTCTACAAAAATTTGCCATCGATGAATTGGAACATCATCATGAAAAAACAGATGATGTAATCAAATCCATTATCGAACGAGCTTTCATCCGCTGTGATCAAGATCTTGACCGAGAGATCGAATTGAATCTAACTAATACTACATCGAATCTTTTATTACATTATTATCATTCACTTGCCGTATCTGGTTCTTGTGCCACAGTGGCTCTAGTCATTGACAACAAACTTTACATTGCTTCAACTGGTGATTGTCGTGCTGTAATGGGATTGCTTCGTGTCGATGATCATCAACAACAACAACAAATCAGTCAACAATCCAAACAGCGATTATCACCATTGGAAAAGAAACAAAAATTACGTGTAATTGAATTATCACGTGAACATAATTCCGATAATGTTAGTGAATTGAATCGAATATATTCAGAACATCCAAAGGAAGAAAATAATTTTATTATTCGGGAACATAGGCTATTAGGACAGTTGATGCCATTACGTGCATTTGGTGATTTTCCATTCAAATGGTCAGTGGATAAAATGAAACAATTAGGTCTTACACGAGCTTTTGGTAGTCATGTTATTCCCACTTTTTATCGGACACCACCATATCTGATTGTTACACCTGAAATAACAATGTTCGATTTGGAACAAGATGATAATATGTGGCTTGATCGATTTGTCATAATGGCTACCGATGGCCTTTGGGAACAGTTTGAATCATCATATAAAGTGGTCAAAGCTGTGAATCGTTATAGACAAAATCTTAGTCAACAAATTATGGCCTATACATCTGCACAGGTGTTTAAAATTGAACCTGTAAACGATGAAGATGAATATTCATCATCATTGACATTGCAAGAGATTATTGATCGTTTAAATAAACAGGTAAAACATGGCCCAATAACAACATTTAAACGTGTTACAGCCGATGATGATCTTATTGAAGATATTAATTGTGGTACATTTTTATTACGAACTGCTTTAAGCGATATTTCAGCCAATCAATCAGTGCCACGACCAAATATCGGTAAAGTACCAGAATCAGATCCATTATTAATGGAACAAGAAGAAGAACGAGAAAAATTTTCACATCATGTTGATCAATATGAACAACAAAAACGACGACATCAAAAATTGGTATCCTATCTGACATTACCACAATCGGTTGTTCGCAATTTTCGTGATGATATATCATTGATTGTAATCGGTCTAAAATAAAAATGAAACACATCATTTTATTATTTCCTCACAAACTAAAAAAAAAATGTACACATGCTCAATTTGTTTGACAAAAAAAAACAAAAACAAAAAGAAAAAAAAATCCAATATTTTTAAATTTCTTGTCTATTTCAACCGAATAGGTGGTGCTTGATGATCATGTGATCATAGTATAAATCGTTGATCGGTAACCACACCCACCTTCTCTGTATTTTTTTTTTTGATGTCAATAGAATGCCCTGAAATATTTTGATTTTTTTTTCTGATACGAATTTCTATTTTTAAAATTTATAAAATCATTATGTCTGAATGCGATTCTGGTGGAATATCAATTGATAATTGGTAAGTGTGTCAAATTCCTGTGTTGAAATTCTACATTGATAACATTGTATTTTTTCATTCAATTCAAAACAGTCAAAATGCTTATGAAACTGAAGAAGCAAAACAAATTCGTAAACTAATCGAACATCATTGTGGTGTGTTTAAATTTTCATCAAATATAAAATTGTATTGTAATTTTTGTCATTTCGAATTTACTGATCATAGTGATGAAAATGTACAAAAACATTTGAATGATGTGGAACATTTGAAAAATTTTTTAAAAAATTCACAAAAATCACGCAAAAGTCGTCGATCATTGGATGTTTTTAATGGTGGTGGTGGTGATGGCGGTGGTAATCGATGCATAACTTTAGCCACAAATGAATTGGTTCTAGTAAGCGATGATGAAGATGAAACTGGTGATCCTGAAACGAATAAAATCGAAATCATCATCAATGCATATCAATCCGGAGTGCTGGCAAATCGAAAATTTGATAAAATTCATTGCATACCATGTGATATAGAACTACGTGATTCATTGTTGTTGATCAAAAAACATTTACTCAAAGATCGTTTACATTTGAAAAATATGATGAAACTTGAAAATCAATCAAAACAATATGCAAGTAAAGAATTTGCTGGCAATAAAAAAATTCAACAATTCGTCGATACAAATGCCAATTGTCTTGAATGGGATGGACCATCATTGATACATTGTAAAGTTTGTCATAAAGTCATACAGGCCCGTTATTATACACTCATTCGTCATTGTCAACGTCGATCACATAAAACTCGTCTATCATCATGGTTACCAGATGATAATGGTACCGTTTTGTCCAATGATGAAAATATTTACAGACAAAAAATTCAAATGGAAAAAGAAAAATTGAAAACATTAATGGAAACGAATCAAGATTGTTTACTATTACATGCAAATAAAATCTATTGTCGTTTATGTGAAAAAATTCTCATCACTAAATATAATAATGTTTTAAATCATCTTGGCCGTTCGATACACATTGCTCGAAAAGCTCAGGAACAAAATAAAACCAATGATGATGGTGATGATTCAATGATTACCACGATTGATAATAATCAATCATCACAAGTGCAACAAAATATCGGAGAAATAATTGATAATCTGCTACAAAAAGAACAAAATCGATTGAATCGTTTGATAGAAAAACATTCAGAACATTTAATTCTATACAATCATTGTGAAAATGTTCTCTGTAAACCATGTAAACGAATTATGTTGGCTCAATATATAAATGTTCATAATCATTTACGTCGTCAAAGTCATAAAGATAAAACAATACTATATGATGGTGGTGGTGATGGTGATACAAATAAGAAAAAATTGACAACAGAAATTGTCGAAATAACAGCCAATGATGAAGATGATAATGATGATGAGCAATTGGTGATGAATTCTGTTACTGGAACCGTAGAAGAAGAACAGGTTATACTTATCGAACAAATACCTATGGGTGATCAATTAACATTTATTTAAATGAAAATTTGAAACAAATAAACTTTTCATTTTTTTATTTATTTTTTTTAAAAAAATATCACACAAAAAAATTATTATTATTATCATGGACTATAAGTGAGCTGATGATGATTGCTGCCACTTGTGTTTGCCGCCATTGTATTTGTCAATGATGTTGATGAATATGATGGTATGACTGGTGAATTTTGATTTTTACCATTTTTCGTCTTACAAATTTGACATAGTTTCTGATTCGGGAAAAAAAATTCAGGTGAAATTAATCAGTGTTTGAACAAAAATAACATGTTTATATTTACCTGTTGAATTAATTGTTTTCCATTATTGATATCCACATCGGCTGTAAAATCTAAACAATTTGTATGGAAAAGATGTCCACATTGAAATAGAACGTATTCACCATATGTGGTAATCATTGCTTGATGATTATGATGATGATGATGTGTTAATATTCCTGGCACTTGACATGAATAACAATAACGTTCATGATCACGAACAACAACCGCTTTTGAACGCATTCGATACATTTTACTGAATTGTTGATAACAATCTGAATTTAGTACACGACGGCATCCATCTTCCAGTGTGACCATTAAACGATAATCTTGTAATATCTGCACTAATGATGGTACTAAATCTGGTATCGATACACCTTCAGGTATTCTTGATATCAATGATATTGGATCCGTAGCATTCGTGCCAACTTCACGTAATAATTTTGATAATAAATTCGTTTTCGATACTGAAATGTCCATCAATTCTGCCCAAAGATCAGCATCACCATGTTCTTTACAGAAATCTATTGCCGCATTAATGTCGTCGGTTTTATCGATAATGATCCTTAAAGCTTCATGTGTATTACCCATTCGGCCTAAAATGAACACTACGGCTTTGGTTAGCTGTTGTTTTTTACAAACTTCTAATGCCTTTTCTAATTGAATATAATTTGATTGTCGCAAAAATGGAACAATTCTGTCTGGAATATGTTTAGCATATAGATCGAAAAGGAGATCATGATAACGTGTACAGGCAACAGGATCACGTTGAATCAAACGATCCAGATATGCACATAATAGCCGTGGATGTTTCCGTAATCTTGTAATAACTTTATCACATGGTATTAAATCTTGATTTGCTATTAATAGCCGTGAAGTTTCTTCGGCATCCAACTCTAAAAGTTCAACGATTCTATCTTCAACAAGATGTAATAGCCGATGTTTCCATATTAAATCAAATACACGTTTAGCATTACCAGTCTGTAGAAATATAAACAAAGCTTTTTGATAGCGGCATTCATAAATATACATTTCAGCTAATGATTCCAAAAGATTATGGTCCTGTTGTAATTGTGATGATAATTTTGTTGTAAGACGATCAATCATTGAATCTGTTGAATAAAGATGAAGTGGCAATGATCGAATTGTTCGTAAAAATCCATTAGAATCATCTTGATCTAAAAATTCGATCAATACCATTTCGTATAGATGTGGTGCAAGAAGACGTTGATTATCTAATCCTATCGGTAGATATTTGGCCAACACACGAATACAATGATGTTGTCTAAATAGATTCAAATGAATTTCCCAAAGATTCCAATTTTTCAAACAAAGTTCATGACAAATTTTACCAGCTTCTTCACATGAATCCAATGTTGCTTCTACCAACAGATGTTTAATGAATAATTGTCCAACACTTTCGTATGTATGTCGAAAACATTGACGATTATTCATACGATTTGTTTTCATTCGTTGAAATGCTTTACGAAATTTTTTTCGACTTAAAAGCCAATCAATAGAATCATCTTCATCACGTGGTCTTGCAATAATCAAATCACGTGGAAATATAATCAAATAGCCATTTTCTTCACGATAATGTATCATTTGAATGTCACGTGTTTTTTGTACTGTTTTCAAAAATTCATTCGGTGTCAATATATCATCGGATATATCAGTGAAAATGTCGGCATTTTTTGGTTCAACCATTTTTATTCGAACCAATTTTTGATTTTCATTCAAAATTGAATCATCATTTTGTTCGGATATGGAATCATCAATAGTGGGATAAAGAAATGATTTCTGTGTACATAGAATTAATAATCTGTCTTGTTCGAATGGCACCACTCCACAGGCTATAAGATGAGAATCAATATTGAAAGAATTGACTGGTGGGGAAAAAAAATTTTTATTAAAAAACCGATAATCGTTGAATTATTATTATCGAACCTAATTCTACATAATATTTACGAATACGTTCTTGGACCATCATCGCTTGTGTTAATGAAAGTTCGGAATCAAAATTTCTTTGTCGTATGCTACAAATTTTGATTGAATTACCCCATGATACCAATAATGTACGATTATCACGCCATGTGAAACTACATTGATAAAGATCCAATTTAATACGATAATCATTTTCTTTATCACGATCCAAATGTGTTATTATTGTTTTACTTTGTGAATCATAAATTTTTAGACAAAGATCTGAAGCCCAAACAATAAAATTACCAAACCAATTGGCTATACGTACAACACCACGTGCCTGTTGTAAACATGTTGCACGATAACGTCCAAGAAGATTTTTTTCAAAAAATATAAGACGATCAGCTTCACCGATAACAAAACGACGTGCACTCGTTATTCCATATTGTGGATCAATAGCTAAAGCTTTTACTGGTCTTTCAAATGTTGTCGTATAATGTGGTTCACCGGTCGTATAAAATTCTTGTATACATACACGATAATCTGAACACGAGGCAATAAAATCCGCTTTTTCATCTATACTTAATTGATTTATTGATGATCGATGCTTAATCAATCATAAGACAAAATAATGAATACAAATGGTTAAAATTTTCAGAAAAAAAAACTTACTAAATTATTAAATGTATTTGAACAATTAACACCTTCAATATTCAACACGTACATTTGTCCAGATTGGGTGCCTAAAACGAAAAACTGCAGGTCCAATAAAAAAAAGCAAAAACAAATTACAATTAAGAATTGAAATTCTTTCATTGTGCGGGCAATACTTTTTCATGTGTTGCTATCGATGTGATTGATTCAGATTTCAGAATGTTTGGCACATCTCCTCTGATACGTGAATAGGTCAATTTAGGTTCATCATCATCGTCGTCGTCGTCATCGTCATCGCCATCATCATTCGCTCTATTATTCATTGTTGATGTATTCTAAAGATGAAAACAAAAAAATTACAGAATTCAAATAACATGTGATAAACTTTCGAATTAGTTAACTCCTACCTGATGATTGGGCAAAATAATCGATGGATTAGTTGTATCATTTAGATAAATTATTGATTCACCTTCCACATATGTGGAATCCATTGATCATGCAAAGAGAAAGAGAAAAAAAAATTCAACAACAAAATAAACATTAAAATAAACAAACAAAAAAAATTTTTTTTTGAGCATCCAAAATGGAGATTATTAGTGATAAAATAAAAATAAAAATTCAACTAAAAGATAAAATATAATAATGAATGTGTATGCATTGTGTGTGTATATAAACACAGAAAAATGATGATGGAAAAAAAACGAATGAAAACAAAAAAATGTTTGAGTTGCGCAGTCGTAACCAAACACATTTTTTTTTGGTTTTTAATTTCGAATCCATTTTTTTCGCGGTCATCCGATTTTGTGTTTACTATATAATTGGATATTTTGTTAACGATCTGGATCCGGTTATACTTAATGGTGATGATGATGATGATGATGATTAATCTTAGTCCATAAATTGTTAGTTTTTGTGGCCAGTTTGGTTTTTTGAAATTTTTTAAAATGAAAAAAGAACAACAAAATAATTTGTATATATACATCAGATTTCATGATGAATTTATTTGCCACCAGATGGTGGATGAAGTGCACAAAAAATAATTACTGAATGTGTAACAAGAAAAAGAAATAGGCGGAGCTTGTGTGAGTGTGTGGATTAGACTTTTCCCTCCAAAAAAAAAAACAAATCTGTTGAGCCGAACAAAGAAAGTCTCGAAAAAATTTCAGTTTTTTAATAAAAAAAAATTTACATTTCCTTGCGATTTAATTTTTTTTTTGTGTATGAAAATGGCTTTTCTTCAAGATTTAAATGATAATGATAATGCTGAACAACGTGAAAAACAATCTCAGTATTTGGATTTTCTTGATGATGAGGTATTTCATTTTTTTTTCAATGATTTGAAATGGTAAATATTGAATTTTTTTTTATTTCAGAATGATCAAGGTTATTATGCTGAAGCTGTTAAACATATGATCAAAACACAACAACAACGTTTAATTGTTAATGTTAATGATTTACGTAGAAAATTACCATTACGTACAAAATGTTTACTTCGTTCTGGTATTGAAGAGATTGTCCTATTTCAGAATGCTCTTCGTGAATATATCAGTCATCAGGCACCGGATTTTGTTGAAAATTTTGATGAATTTTTGATTGGCTTAGAAGGCAGTTTTGGTTCACATCATGTCACACCACGTAATTTGTCATCAATATTTTTGGGTTCCATTATTGCTGTCGAAGGTATTGTTACAAAATGTTCATTAGTTCGACCAAAAATTGTTCGTTCTGTTCATTATTGTCCGGCTACTAAAAAGAAACATGAACGTCGATATACGGATTTGACATCATTGTCCGCTTATCCATCGTCATCGGTTTATCCTACAAAAGATGAAGATGGAAACCTATTGGAAACTGAATTTGGCCTTTCTACATATAAAGATCATCAGATACTTTCGATACAAGAAATGCCTGAAAAAGCTCCGGCTGGCCAACTGCCTCGATCTGTTGATATCATTTCCGATAATGATTTAGTCGATGTTTGTAAACCTGGCGATCGGGTACTTATTGTTGGACCTTATCGATGTTTGCCCAACAAACAAGGTTATTATACATCTGGAACATTTCGTACAGTTGTGTTGGCCAACAATATCACTCAATTGAACAAAGAAGTTTTGACAGTTGATTTGATGCCCGAAGATTTGCAACGTTGTCAACGATTTTCACGTCAGAAAAATGTTTTCGAAGTTTTGGCTCGTTCGTTGGCTCCTTCAATTTATGGACATGATTATATTAAAAAAGCATTGCTTTGCATGTTGCTTGGCGGGTTAGAAAAAATCCTGCCTAATGGAACACGTCTTCGTGGTGATATTAATGTCCTATTGATTGGTGATCCATCTGTATCAAAATCTCAATTGTTACGTTATGTATTGAATTGTGCACCGAGAGCCGTGGCAACCACTGGTCGTGGATCATCAGGTGTCGGTTTAACAGCTGCTGTTACACATGATCCAGAAACTGGTGATCGTCGATTAGAAGCCGGTGCTATGGTTCTAGCTGATCGTGGTGTTGTTTGTATTGATGAATTTGATAAAATGTCCGACATTGATCGTACAGCCATTCATGAAGTTATGGAACAAGGCAAAGTAACCATCACTAAAGCTGGTATACAGGCACAACTTAATGCACGTTGTTCAGTATTGGCAGCAGCAAATCCAGTATATGGTCGTTATGATCAATATAAAACACCAAATGATAATATAGGAATGCAGGATTCATTGCTTTCACGTTTTGATCTATTATTTATAATGTTGGATAAGAATGAAATTGAAAATGATACCGAAATTTCTGATCATGTTGTTCGAGTACATCGATTCCGTCCACACGGTGAACAGGATGGTGAACGTAAGTGTTGTGTTATAATACTATAGAAGTGATTTTGTAATCAAATTTTAAACAATTTTTTATTATTGTCACTTTTTTAGCACTTCCAATCATAACGAATGCAGATTTTCTTTCAACCAAAATGAATCCAAACAAAATGAACGATGAACAAGAATCGGGTCAAGATATTTATGAAAAATATGATCCACTACTTCATGGTAAACGTAAACGAAAGTAAGTGTTTTTTTTCTGGAATTTCTGAATTTTATAAAAATTTACTCAATTACAGTGAAAAATTCGTTACCATGAACTTTATGCGAAAATATATTCATTTAGCAAAAGCGATCAAACCACAATTAAGTCAAGAAGCTATTGATATTATTGCCGAAGAGTATTCGAAACTTCGAACATATGATTTAGAACAAAACGATCTTTGTCGTGTAAGTATAACCAAAAAAAAAAAAAAGAAAAAAAAATAAAACTGAAATGGTTTAACAATTTTCATCATCTAATAGACACAACCGATAACGGCTCGAACATTGGAAACATTGATTCGTTTATCAACGGCTCATGCAAGAGCTCGTCTTTCGAAATCGATTGATACCGTTGATGCTAAAGCTGCAGTAGAAATGGTTCAATTTTCTCATTTTCAAAAAGTATTGGAAAAACCTGGAAAACGTAAACGTCGTCACGAAGATGATTATGATGATGATGAAGAGGATGAGGAAGAAGTTGAAAATGAAATCTATGATGATGATAAAAATGATGATGTCTATGAAATGCGTTTTGATGATGAATCACATCGACCACGTAAATCACGTAAGGCTGATGCAGATGAATCAATGGATACTACTGACCGATTGACTACAACAATTGATGAAGTGTCAACAACAACAAAATCTCAGGAAAAACTATCACCATTGTCGGAAATGCCTGATGCACGATTCAAAGAATTTCGACAATATTTGTATAAGATTTTCCATGATAACAAACAATCAAGTTTGACCACTGTTTTGATTTATAAAGCATACGATGAAGAAGCACAAAAAGAAGGAAAATTGAAATTCACACATGAAGAAATTGATTTTGCATTAGCTAAAATGAATGATTTGAATCAGATATTTTTGTCTAATAATATGGCCATTTTGATCTAGGAAAAAAATTTCATTGTAATTGCATCCGATTTTTTTCACATTTCAAATTGTCAAAATTTTCAAATTAAATTCCATTTAAACATCCATTACGATATATATGGATGGATGTTTAATTTTGTGTGTGTCTGTTTTTTTTCAATAATTTTGTTTTGATGATATTCTTTTGTGTGATGTTGAAAACACATTGATTCTGATAATTCGATGAAACGATGGTAATTGATTGATTTGAATGAAACAAAAAAAAAAAATAGTACCGTTTGTTTTTTTCTTTGTCGATAATTATGTGCATAAATTCAACTACAAAAATCATTACACGATCTTGCGTTCGTCGCCTATATAAAGATCTATTACGATTTGGTCGTAACGAATTGCAATATACGAATAAAGATTATTTTTGTCAACGAATTCGTAAAGAATTTCGTGTCAATCGAAATCTTGATCGTCCAGAAGATATTGAATACTATTATAAGGTATTTTTGATATTCTGATTTTTGAATTTTTTGATTTTGAAATTGATTTTTTCATTTTTTTTTTTGCCAGAAAGGATTAACTTTATTACAAAAACGAGCCATAGTTTAACATATTTTCAAATGTTTTTTCGTAATCACCATCATACTAATCTCATTGTTAATCATTTTTTTCGAACATCTCAGTTGTTACAAAATTCTATTGCTGTTTCCAATTATTTCAAACAACAACAATTTCAAATTCATTCAAGTCAAATTTGTTTTAAATTTATTCCGGATAAAAGTCGTTTACCCGTATTGAATGAAAACGATATTGAAGAACAATTCGTCCAGGGAAGTGGTCCTGGTGGACAGAATGTAAATCGTTTACAAAATTGTGTAATACTCAAACATTTACCAACCGGTATCATTGTCAAATGTCATCAAGAACGATTATTACAACGTAATCGTAAACTAGCACGACAACTTTTATTACAACGTTTAGATGTACATTACAATGGTACGGATTCAATTGTTGAACAAAAAAAACGATATATTCTTTCACGATTAGAACAACGTGAACAACGTTTTTCGGATTTACGTATGAAAAAATTACAATATCAAAAAATTTTTCAACAACAACGACAAAAACAGCAACAACAACAACAACAAGAATCTGATTATAATGAAAATTAATTGATAATGAAACTTTGCAATAAATAATCGTCATCATCATATCTCTTTTTTTTAGAAAAAAAAACTCTAGCAAGCTAATCAAGTCATGTTCTATACATGGAAAGAATTTTGTCGATGGTTAAATGTAACTTTATTCGAATTTTGGATGTTTCTATTGGCCACAATCTGTTTTACATTTTTATTGGCATTGAAGATTGAAAATCCATTCAATATATTAGAAATTATTGGCATCAAATCATCATCATCACTAAATTGGTGGCATATATTTTTTCCATATTTTTTAAACGATGCACTTGCTTCATATTTCAATATTATTATTTTTATTCGTCAATATCATATTGGTAAAATTCGTCAAGCATTCATTCGTCTAGTGTTTGTAACGGCACGATTAGCAATGCTTTGTGTGGTCAAAGTATTTTTAATCTATAAATTAGAGAATAGATTAGCTGTCAATTTTTCTGAAATATTTTTACCATTGTTTTTTCTATTGTTTATTCTAATCTGTAGATCTTTTCGTATCTGATGTTCGATCATGTATACACTATAGAATTTTTTTTTGTGTCCACAAAATCTTATTATAGTTTAATTTAGTTTAAAAAAAACAATTGTGATTCATTTGTTTACGTTTGTTTACGTATGTTTAGATTGTCGATTGTGTGTGTGTGTTGGTTGATTTGCAAATAAATTCTCTTTACTTAATTTTTGTTGTTGTTATTGTTTTAAAATTCGAATGGCCATGGCCACAGAATTGGTACGACTATTCAAACCTAAAGTTATTTTATTCAATTTAATTGGTACCATTATTCCATTGGATTGGCAAGACGAATGTATAGAACCATTTATTCGTGATAATATTCATCGATTTATTGAAGAAAATTGGTCACAATCAGAATTTGTTTATGAAATGATTACCATACAATTTCAACAAGAATCTATTGAACATTATTTTCATAATGATCGAAAAGATTGTCCATTAGTATTGAATTTTAATCGTGATCATTCCAATTGGATGGATGTTATTGATTCGGTGGAAAAATTTATTCATTGGCAAATGGTAAACACACAGTTAACAATGTCGAATCAAACATTGGAATTGTTACGTCTATGTTGGATGGATGGTTACCATAAAGGAATGATTAAAACAAAGTAAGTGGATCCTTTGATTGATTTGTCTTTGAAGAAAATACAAGGGATTTTGTTTCAGACTTTTCCATGATGTTAAAAACAATTTAAATCGATGGAAATCGATGAATATTCAATTGGCAATATTATCATTAACGATGAATAATGATGTATGTAGATTGATACTGACATCAACAAATGATGGTAATATTTCGGAAATGTTTGATTATTATTTTGATGAACAAACAATTGATGGCCATTATCGGCAAACAGAATTACAATTTTATCAACAAATAATGCAATCAATGAACATTTCCATTGGAAATGAAATTCTATTAATCAGTAATTATGGACGAGGTATGTGGGTGTGTGTGTGTGTGTGTGTGTGTGTGGTCAATCATTCATTTTCATTACATCGTTATTTTTGATCATTTATTTATACATAGATTTAAAAATGGCCAAAGAAAATGGCAATTTTCAAACATTGTTATTATTACGACCATTGGTTAATCAGCAACCACCAAGATCATATTATTTGATTCGTTTTGCTCATACCGATAGCCTTGGACGAATTGAATTTGTTTAAGATGAAAAAAAAATTCTTTTTTTTTTTGGTACAAATGTGGTGTGTACTTTAAGGCTATCTAATAGCACATTTTTTTCGCTGATTTATTCATTCGTCGTTCGATACATTTGCACATTGAATTGAATTGACAAAACAAAAAAAAAAAAAAATTTAATCGAATCAATCAAATTATAATGTGCTCAGATTTTTTGTTGCCGTTGTTGGATAAGATGTGGATAAAAAAAAATGACAATCAAAGAAAATGAAAATGAAAATCAATTGTTACAAGATATGAATGACAATGATAAGATTTTGTTTAAAAAAAAATCAATCAATCAATTGTAATGAGAACAAAGTTCAAAGTATCCATGTATTGGATCATAATTCGATGTGCTGATGATGATGATTTTTAAATCGATGACGAACTAAATAGATCCATTTTTAAAAAAAAAAATTGTACATCTAGGGTAGTGGAAATTATTATTGATCAAATTAAATGCGCAGGACACATACCACACACACACACCACAACATCCATCATAGCCGCTATTTATGGCTGTTTATTTTTCTAGCACATTCACACACTTATGTATGTGTACCACCACCACCACCACTAACACCACAATCATTCGATTTTTTATCATTGCCAAATATAATTTTGGTGTTTAGTGTTTTTTTTTTTTTTGGCCACAATATATAAAAACCTGCTTCCAACCACACACACAGCGAGCGTTTCACATATTCCATTCACCAACAACAACAACAACAAAAAACACACGAAGTAATTCATATTTCAATAACAATTCTTGGTGCGCATCAACAGTGTTTGGTCGTCCGAAATAAAAAACAATTTTTTTTCCCCTTTTAATCAAAAAACAAATCTTCATTTTGATTTTTCATTTTTGTTTTCATTTTCATCATCACGAATATATAAATAAATTGTGTTTTGATATTTTTTTTTGTTCTTTTTATTGGTAAATTTTCCTTTTCGTGAAAAAAAAATAAATACAAAACAAAAACAAACGATTGCATCATCATGGCTGAATCATCTCAAATTTCAATGGTTCGACAGAATTATCACAAAGAATGTGAAGCTGGTGTTAATAAACAAATCAATCTTGGTAATGAATGAAAACCAAAACCCAAAAAAAATTCGTTGACAATTAATGAATATTCTTTCTTTTTTTTGTCACCCCTATTCATTTTAGAATTGTATGCGTCGTATGTCTATCAGCAATTGGTAAATATCAAATCAAATCAAATCAAATATTTTTTAAAATCCTTGAAATAGTGTGTGTGTGTGTCTCTGTGTTCAAAGATATGAAACCTATTCGATGAAGAAACTTAAATTTTCATTATCATCAGACTGGTTTTATTCAATTCATTCAATCACTGTGTGTGTGTGTTTCAGTCCATTCGATTTTCTCGTGATTACCATAAATATACAACACACACACACAGCATGATGATGATTTTTTTTATACAAGACAAGAAACAAACAAAAAAAAATATAGCCAACTCACAAA
The DNA here is from genome assembly GCF_024713945.1 of Dermatophagoides farinae. Classification (NCBI taxonomy): domain Eukaryota; kingdom Metazoa; phylum Arthropoda; class Arachnida; order Sarcoptiformes; family Pyroglyphidae; genus Dermatophagoides; species Dermatophagoides farinae. The sequence continues at coordinate 1,034,850 of NC_134686.1, read as the reverse complement.
TATTCGATTATGACTCACACACACACACTGGTCTTTGTCACAATGTTGGCGATAATTTTGCCGAGTACTCTAATTTTTTTTTCTTTTATTGGTCTCAATAATAATGAAAATCGTTAGATTTAACCAGCGCATGATCATATGATCATTTTGTTTGTTTGTAAAATTGAATAAACATGAAAAGAGGATAAACAACAACAACAACAAGGCTGCTGATTCTGATTTTTTAGTTGAATAAGCATTTTTTTAAAAATATACATTGGTATATTCAATGAAAATTGTTGTTGTTGTTGTTGTTGTTTCAAGGTTTTTGAAATAAAGGATAATGATTTCATTTCCGTTTTTCAATGATATCAGATTTTCCTTGGATTTTAATTTTGTTTTTTTGTTTGTGTTTAATCTTTGTTTTCCATTTTAGGCTTTCCATTTTGATCGCGAAGATGTTGCTTTGCCTGGATTTCGTAAATTTTTCGATGAATCCAGTAAAGAAGAACGTGAACATGCCGAAAAATTGATGAAATTTCAGAATCAACGTGGTGGCCGTATTGTATTGCATGATATACCTAAACCAGTGAAACAGGATTGGACATCCGGTTTGGAAGCAATGGAAGCAGCATTGGAATTGGAAAAAACTGTCAATCAATCATTGTTGGATTTACATGCTGTTGCCACTAAAAATAATGATGTTCAATTTGCCGATTTTCTTGAAACACATTATTTAACTGAACAAGTTGAAGCAATCAAAAAATTGGCCGATTATGTTACACAATTACGTCGTTGTGGTCTTGGTTTGGGTGAATATCTTTTCGATAAACATACCCTACAATGATGATGATAATCTTAATCATAACAAAAAAAAAAAAAAAAAAAAAACATCGATAAATCAACAGCAAAACGAAATTGGAACAGAAAAAAAAATCACTACCGTAGAAGAACATTATCAGCAACAATATTTAAGTTTCATTTTTGTTTTTTTTTTCTTTCGTTGTTAAAAACAACTGCTAAATTTTGTGTCCTTTCTTTATATCTTTGTTTTCGTTTTTGCTTTCATGTTGTAATCAAAATCAAATCAGATTTAATTAATCATTTGATATAGTTGAAAAAAATTAATAAAAAAAAAATATGTGAGTTGAAAAGAAAAATTTTTTTTTTTGTACATAAATCATCGACAAAATGATGGAATCATTGAAATACATGGTAAAAATGATGTCAGACAAAAATTTCCAAATGATTGTTGCTGTTGTTGTTGTTGTTGTTGTTTACCACGATACATTTCTTCAATAAATTGACAAAAACATTTTGCCTGTCTACAATGTCTTGGTGGTATATCGGTTGATGATGGTATGGTTATATTTATCGATTGTTGCTGCTGCTGTTGCTGTTGCTGTTGGTTTGAATTATTTGATTGTTGTTGTTGTTGTTGTGGCTGTAATGATGATGATGATTGTTCCGGTTGTGGTTGAATAATAGATAATGACATACGTTGTCTACCAAATTCACGTATCCATCGTTGTGAATATCGATATAAAAGTTTTTCGGCTTGTTTCTTTTTTTTTTTTTTTTTTGGTGACAAGATTCATAAACATATGTGTGGTCACATGAGTGGTCAATTTTATTTATACAAACAAACAAAAAAAAAACAAAACAAAACAAAACAAAAAACTTACTTCTTTTTGTGATATTTGTCTTGTACCACTAGAACCAGTTATATAAATGTTGTCATCATCGCCAATAAATCTATTGTCACCACTATTGCCATCCAAGATTGATGTATCGATATTTTGATGTTGATTTCGATTGTTTTGATGCTGTTGCTGTTGCTGCTTTGTGGTTTGTAAATCTTTATTGTTGTTGTTTTTTAACATGTCTTGTAAAAATTTCTATAAAATTTCATTTTTTCAAAAAAATAGCCACATTACAAATTGATGAATTGTGGAAAAATTACATTGATACTTACAATACAATATTTTGGATCAAAATATACAAAAATTAAATTAATTTTATGGCAACTAAAATGACCACGATCATCGATGCCAAGAAAAATATTGTGGCGACCAAATATGGAATTTATTTGTGATAAACATTCTTCAAGCATTCTGTAAAGCTATTATTAGTGAATTATATTAGTGAATAACCGAATATTTTTGGTTTCTTACCCGAGATTTAATGAATATGACCAAAAATATACCCAATGCATTCAATACTAGCCACATGATTCCGGATAAAAATATTGATAAACCTTTTGTACCTGATGCTAAAATGCCCAACAATACAATGATGCTCAACGTAATCCATAATGCTAATATTCTTTTATGTAATGTTATATATAAATGAAAACGATAATCACTAAGTAAAATGCTCATCGTTGATACATAATCTTCAACTGTTAACTGAAATGAATGAATTAATTAATTGGAATTTTTCATACCAAAAACCAGAAAAAAATGAATGAATAATGCTTACAGTCAATGGTTGTGCCATCAATTCTTCTGGTACAAGATGTGCTTTAAATGTGGCCGGTGTTAACCATGCACAATTATTATTCAATGGATATAATGTAACAACAATATCACCATTGCCTGAAAATTTGGTAAACAAAAAAACAGATGTTTCAACTCAATCAACGATAATCACTTACTGAAACCAGATTTTGGAATATTCAAAACGGAACTAGATGTATTTGAATGATTAGATTTTGTTAAATTATTACTACTACTACCAGCAATATTTGTACTATTTCCACCGCCACCACCATTGCCACCACTATTACCACCATTAATCTGAAGAACTTGAGTTGTACTATTAGCAGAAAGATCAATGGTTGCAAATTGTTGCTGTTGTTGTTGTTGACTTTGTTGATTATTTTCAGCTGAAGAATTTGATGATTTTAATCGTATTGCACTTTTATTGATATTATCATCACCATCACCATCATCATTAACAACAACTGATTTACTATCAATGGTTTTCAATGAATTTATCGTTGTAGGTAACGATGATTGCTGATGATCTGATGTTTGTTGATCATCAAATTGAACCCAAGAATTATCATTGTTATTGTTATTCATTTTTTCAAACATTCTATCGATTGAAAAATCTGCTAATTGATTCGGTTGTTGTTGTTGTTGATTCTGTTGTTGTTGTTGTTGTTGTTGTTGTATTTCACTCAATGGATCCATTTTTGTTGTTTGTTTATTTATATCACCATAAAAATCGAAAAAAAAAATTTTTTTTTTTGAAAAACAAACACACACACACACACAATTTATAACTTGTTACTACATTCGATTATTGTGGTTGTTATTTTGAGATTAATAAATAAATAATGATGATAGTGATACCATTGTTTCTAAAATAGAATGTATCATCATCATCATTGTGACATCAATAAAAAAAAACATCCTTTTTTTTGTTGTTCATAGCGGCAATTTCAATTATACTAAGACAATTTGATGATTCAAACGTTTTCTTGTTTTCAACATTCAACCAACCGAGCAATCAACTAATTGAACCAGCCAAACAGCTTGTTGTTCTTGAAATCTTATGACCACCACCACCATTACCACCACCGCCAGCACCACCAACACGTTCTTCCGATGTTTAATGGAAGATACATAGAGAAAAAAAACGATGAAACAAACGTTGGAAATATATAGAAATGAATAGCAACAAACACAGGTAACAAACCTGTGTGTGTGTGTTAATCAAAACTTATTGCTAAACTTGTTGTTGTTGTTGTTTTGGCTATAGAATAATGATGGAAATCAAAATCTGAAAATTATAAAAAAAAAACAAATCACACAGGTAGGCATAAGCACGTATGAAACATGAATAGAATCCAGGCATACAACCTTGAATTGTTGTTGTTCATTCCAAGCTCCTAGTCTGTCTGCTTTTATTTTTGGCTTTAAAAAAAACCAAAAATTCAAGTTTGGTGAGTATTGATGGTTGATGGATGGATAAAATGAACAGCCAGAAATTCATGTTGATTGACAGCAGAATATCAACGTCAAATGATGATGATGATTATTACATGAGGTAAAAATCGATTAATCAATCAATCAATTTGGAATTAAAATCAATATCTTTATACAATATTCGTGGTCAAGGTTCAAACAATCAGCAAATTGAACAAAGGTCAAATTACTCATTATAGGTCAATGATTGCGTTGACCGAACAATTGATTGCGAATCCAGTTTTTCCCATATATTTCACATACAAATTAAATAGTGACAAGTTTTTTTTGTCGTTGTTGTTGTTGAAATGGTTGCACCAAAAAAACTGGTTGTAATGATTATATTTTTTTTTGTTGAAAATCATCAAAATTATCATAATCATGGTTGACACACAAAATGTGCTTAATTAATCTCTCTCTCTCTCTTGTGTTTGTATTTTGTTTTCAATTTGTCAATATGCAACACATTCATGAATGAATGAACACTAATTCAAATTCAAATTTAGCGCGCAAAATTTCTGGCCAATTTACAATTTTTTCTCTTCAGGGTTGATATAGTCGCCTTTCGAAGCAAAAAAAAAAAATAAAAAACATCATCATCATCACTTCACGTTCTTACATTTCACATGTTTTAATTTGGAAAATTAGAATTTAAATTTTTATAAAAATAAAATGATTCCTTATGACGCTATTCTTATTGTACTCATATCATCATTTACAGCCTTATTCGGTGAAGGTTTGTAAATTGTTTCCATTTTACAATTTTTAACAATTAATTGATTTCAATGATCAGGTTTAACATGGCTTTTGGTTTATCGAACAGAGAAATATAAAAAATTGAAAAATGAAGTTGAAAAACGATGTAAAAAATGTAAGTATTACAATTTTCCCCTTTTTCAGGAACCAAATCTTTATATTTATCCTTTCCATATATATTATAGTGGAAAAGAAAAAAGAAACAATGGGCGAAACAAGTGATCGTCAACAGAAAAAGAAACTAGAACGTGAAGAAGAAAAATTAAAAAATCATAATCGTGATCTTTCAATGGTTAAAATGAAATCAATGTTTGCCATCGGTATTACATTTACAGCACTATTATCCATGTTCAATAGCATGTAAGTGTTATTTTTTTTGGTTGATTTAAAGAATTTTTGTTTGTTTTTCATTCCCATTCTATATACGGCCAGTTTTGATGGTCGAGTTGTAGCAAAATTACCATTTGTTCCAATATCATGGGTACAAGGTCTTTCACATCGTAATCTACCTGGCAATGATTTTACCGATTGTTCTTTCATATTTCTTTATATATTATGTACAATGTCTATACGCCAAAATATACAAAAAATCCTTGGATTCGCACCATCAAGATCGGCCAATCAACAGACTGGAACAATATTTGGACCAATGCCCAATAAATAGAATATATAGAATAGAATATATTATTTATTTATTTGTAGTAATAATAATTAAAAAAACAATTAATTAATTGTTCACTAATATTGATAAACTTCTTTCAATGGTTTATTGTTGAATAAACGTTCCCAATTGAATGCACGTAGATCGATTGTTTTATAATCTTGATATAATAAAAATTCCATTATAGCACGTCCAATTGCTGGTGACATTTGTACACCTAAACCACCGAATCCAGTGGCCCATATAAGATTCTTGAAAAATGGATCCTGTCCAATCAATGGTGTTTGATCGATACGATTATAATCAATGTAACCGGCCCAAGCTCCTTTTATTTTCATATCAGTCATGTCAAATGATTCTATACGATTTTTAAGCATTGGTTGTACACGACGATCAAAATATGAATAATCCACATCAAGTGTATCGACATCTGGTTCTTCATCATTTGATGGTGATCGGCCACAGATAAAATTACCACCAAGACCTTCACGACGACAATATGTGCCACTAGTGTCGATCAAGAATGGAAAATTTAATCCAGGTCCATCTTTACTATTGAAAGCATAAACATATCGTTTTCTTGGTTCAATTGGAAAATTGACCACTGAACGCCAATCATCAACATCTTCACCATAGCCTAATAATTTGGCTATTTTATGTGATTCATAACCGGTGGCAATTACGCCTAATCCAAATTCTACATGACGAACATTACCATCGGGTTCACGAACAACAACATAATTACAGGTAGTTTTTTCATAATGATAATCATTTTTGAAATTAAAATCCAATATTTCTGCATGAACAAATTCGACACCGAAAAATTGTGCTTTAGCTTTAAATGCCACCAATAATGCTAATGGATCAAACCAGCCTTCATTTTGAACACCATATGATCCAAGAACAATACCATCCGTATTGATCATTGGAAATTTTTCCTTTATCCTTTCGGCAGTATACAATTCAACTAATGTTCCCATTTCGATTTGTTTCTGGTGATTACGTATCAATTGTTCTGCTTGTGATTCATCAGCCAATGTTAGAAAACCTTGTGGATGATAACTAAGATCCGGTGGTTCACCATCCAATATGCTCAAATGTTTTCGTGCATTTCGTATGAATTCCGATGAATACTGTGCCATAAGAATATTTTCTTCCAATGAAAATTGTTGACGAAGACCACCGGTACTTAATGCTGTTGAACATCGTGTAAACTATCGAATAATAAATGATGATAAAAAACTGTGATTGATTAAAGATTTTATCAAAAAAAAACTTACACTAGGATCTTTTTCAATTACAGCTATTTTCAAACCGAATGGTGCTTTTTCCTTTAGAAAATAAGCAATAGCCGTACCAATGATACCGCCACCAAATACACAAACATCAACATGATTTGGACAGCCAATCTCTTCACGTGTTTTATGTATACGTCCATCAAGTAATAATGATATATCTTCTTTAACGATATTTTTAGCACGTGTAAAACCAATATTTTTAGTAAAATATTGTGGATATTTATACATCATATAGCTATTACTATAATGTGGATCATTCACCGGATTATATGGAACACCATCGGCACCAATATTAACGGCGGCATCATCATCATCATCTTTTTTACCGGTACCCAAAACATTTCCATGATCTTTAATTACAACTATTTTTCTTGGTTCAGGTTTTTTTCTTTGTTTTGTTAATTTCTTTTTATCATCATCATCATTAGTTTTGGTTGGAACATTAGAATCACCATCAGATGGTGATGATGAAGCGGAAAAATTCCGTAAATAAAATTGTTTAACAAATGAATCGAATATTTTTGATGAAAAATGATTAGATTTTTTGATCATACAATGCATGATAATGATGGCAATGAATATGGATTGATTAGAATGATGGCGATGTTCACGACGATATTGGATCAATAGAAGAAATATCGAACGATTATAGATATTTTTTTAAAAAATAAAAATCATGTGTTCGATACGAAAATATTTACCATAATAAAAAAAAATTGTTACGCCATCTTTTGAATGAAAATCAAACTAGGCCATAAATATTTTTTTCTGTGATTTTTTTTCGAAAATTTTTTTTTTTTTGATTGTTTTGATTTCAAAACAAAAAAAATTGTGAAATTTCCAATGAAAACTTTCAATGAATCCGTCTGATTCTGAGCTTTTATTGATCCCTAATCTACATATCAATTCATACTCATCGTTGAGAAAAAAGAATCCATCCACTAACTAACAGCTGAACTAACATACAGGAATCAACAAGTTATTTTTTTGGTCAAATATTGAAATTTCAAAATGGATCCTGTCCAATTATCATTTATCATCAGTGAAAATCTGAATATTATTATTAACAGAATTGAAAATCATGTTCAATGGTCATAGATAAACACATCCATTTATTCATCAATTTGATTACAAGCCAAAAACTTGGCTTGTCGATGATGATGATGATGATGATGGTGGCCATACGATAATGAAGATTTTTTCAATGGCAAACATTTTACCACACACACATACACATGCATACATTGTGTGTTTTGAATATATCACATACACACACACACACATACGTAAGCCATATATATGTGTGTGTGTGTGTGTGTTTTTACGACGACAACAAAATTTTGAGCCAAAAAAAAAAACGAAAAAGAAAAAGAAACTCGAATGCCAAATGAAAAGCAAAGTGTAAACAGATTTTCTACTGTGTTAACAAGTGGTAAAAAAAATATGATGAAGAAGACAAGAAGAAATTTCGCTACGTATTTATATGATCATATATGAATCATATGAATCCTGATTATCATCATCAAGATTGTTTTTGATTTGATCAATCGTGAATCGTTTGAAAAATTGTTCATGTGTTTGTTTATTTGTTTCATCGAGAAAAAAAAACAAAAAAATTTTTTCATAAACGGAACAGAATCTAAATTCAATTTGTCTTCATTGATTTTTTTATCATCATCTCATACACATACACATTCATCAATGATCTTGTGACTTGGTTTTTTTTTCTTTTGAATTCAAACAAAAAAAAAATCGAATGATATCAAATATTATCTGACACACACACACCCACGCATACACACAGAAAAAATATTTGATAAAAAGTGGATATAATCAGCCATTATCATCATCATCATCATCATCATTGGCAACAATTAATTTGGAAATTTTTTTTTTCTTAATTGTTCAAACTACGATTACACTAGCGTGCTTATATACGCAATATCCGTTTTTTTTTTTACTCCAGATCAAAAGTACAGCCAATCAACTTTTTTTTTTGAACAAAAAAAAGGAACAAAGTTTGCAAAGTTCGCATTGACAATTTTTCCATTCACATTTTGATTGTTGACAACGATTCGAAATCATGACTATTGCGGATAAACAACATCAACAACAACAACAACGGCAGCAGCAGCAGCAGCAGCCCGATGATAATGACAATGAAGAGAATGTTCCCATTCTGGGCTATTGGAACATTCGTGGTGTAATTAGTTTTAATTACAAATTTTAACTTTTCAAATTTTTTTCTCTAATTGCCCATTTGCTGTGTATATAGAATGCCCAACCGATTCGGTTGTTATTACATTATACGAAAACCAGATACAAGGAAAAGAAATATAATTTTGGAAAATGTGACCAAGATAAAATTATATGGCGATCATCGAAATTTAATCTGGAATTGGATTTTCCAAATGTAAGTTTGTTTTGTTATGTTTTGTTTTTGGACACGAATATCTCATATATTCATGATGATTTATTTATGATGTATGTGTATGATGATGATGATCAAACTAGCTACCATACTACATCGAAGGTAATCTTAAATTGACACAAAGTTTAACCATTCTACGATATTTGGCCAAAAAACATAATCTTGCCGGTCAAACGGAAAAGGAACGTACCAGAATCGATTTGCTTGAACAACAATTACGTGATTATCGTAATGAATTCATTGAAGCATCGACGAATAAAAATTTTGAAAAGGCTCGTCTCATTTATTTGGCACGTTTGCCTGAAAAACTTCGTGCATTATCATCATTTCTAAAAGAACGGCCATTCTTTTGCGGTAATTCATTGTCATATGTGGATTTTATGGCCTATGAATACATTGATCAACATCATTATTTGTCTCATGAATTATTTGAACAATATGGATGCCAGAATCTTGTTGAATATCTACAACGTATCGAAGCATTACCAACTATTAAAGAATATCAATATTCACAGGATTATATTCGTCATCCATCCGGTTTGTTGGTTGCATGGTATGAAGCAAAATTCTTTTCCACTTTTAATCGATCGGTAAGCGATAAACCAACAGAACAATTGAAACAGGAAATCGAAGATACCAATTCATCATCAGATGTTGAACAGGATATGTATCTAGTTTGAAATATGGAAAAAAAATTATCAAAAACAAAAAGAAACCAAAAAAAACAACAAAACATACACACCCACAAATTCAATTCAAAAAATTCATTATGTGCGCGCGTGTGTTTGTAAATCGTTCGATGATGACGACTATTTCAATCCTTATTATTCAAATTCAAATTCCACTAAAATCTTTCAATTATGACAATTTAGGATTCTATAATTTTTTTTCTTTTGTCTTGATTGATTATGTAATTCTTCTTTCAATTTACCTGCATACTTTGAGAGTGTAACGAATGAAATAAATGAAAAAAAAATTCATGTCCAACCAAAAAATTTATGAAAAAAATATGGGCTATTTTCACACACACACACACACACATTCGATTCGTGTTTGATTCGAATGAAATTCTTCCATTTCATCTCGTTATTGTTCTCATTACAACAATATGAATCAAATCAAATTGATGGTGTCTGTGTATATAAGTGGTGGTTGAAACAAATTCTTCAATTTAGTTCATCGATAAATATGAACCCAAAGCAAAAGAAAAAACGAATAGAAAAGTTTTTTTTTTTGCCTAAAGCATTCGATTTGATGATGATGATGAAGATTCAAAAAAAACGAATAAAACGAATATTGTCGTTTTCCTTGAAGGTCGTTTAGGTTCGACGGACAATTTCTTTACATTTTTTTTCTTCTTCGACGACGACGACGACTACCCAAATGATTGTTGTTTATTGTGTTTGACTGTGTTTGAACGTGTTTTTTTTTTATTTCTATCTGTAACAACGTATTCGAATCAAATGAAAATCAACATGTTACAACAAGAATGGCCTCGTCTTTAAATATGGTATGTTATTTTTTTTTGAGGGGAGTTGATGATTTGGTCAGAGTTCAGACAATGAAGGACATTACATAAATTGAAGTCAAATCGTTTTTTTTTCTTTGCCTGTTTGACCAGCAACACACACACATACACACAAAGAGAGCGAGAATATAATGACCATCAAGAGACCAAGGCAGCAATTCATTTCTACAATCAACAATTTTTTTTTTGCCATTTCAATTTGAAATTGTGCTATTGAAATGAAACGAAACGAATTTTTTTTTTACACGCTAATCAATCTACATTTGTGTTGGTCATCCAATGAATGATCGACGATGGAATCGAAATGCCGTGCCCATATATATATATGCAGTGTTCAACAAATCGAATCGAACAAGAATGTTTTTAAGCAGTCCTAGGGGACATATACATACATAGGTTGATTGTTCTTCTGATTGAAATGAATTTTTTTCACAAAAACGATATTTTTTTTGTGATAAAAATTATCGATTTATAAGTTCCCCATACACATTATTATATCATAAATATGGATTTGTGATCAGTCATCATTTGAATTTGAGAAAAAAAAAATTGAGGTCAACTTGTTGCACACAGGTTTTTCATATACGTGCGTGTGTGTGTGTGTATGTTTGGTTGTTATCAAAACATGGTGATGGTGGTGGTGGTGGATTGACCTGAGAACCTTATCCCTGGTCACATTTCATAAACCTCATGAGATGATCATGACCTGTGCAATCATTGTTGACGTTCCCAGCTATGGATCACAATACTTTTTTGTGTGTGGTGTGATCCGGACAGCGAACGAAAAAAAAAATGAAAACCGTTCTGGTACTAGTTGGTTTTTTTTCTATAATACGGAAGTATAGAACAGTGTAATCATAGTCATCATGTTGGGGTTTTTTTTCACCAATATTTGAATATCTGACCTGTTGGAAAATTTTCAAAACGGACCCAACCGTTTCAAAAGAAAAAAAAAGAAAAATTTTTACTTGATTGTGTACGATGACGACGACGATCAACACTGTGCATGTGTGTGCACACACGGTGAGAAATCTACCGAAACGAAATGTCGTTCCAAGATCAAATAGGTAGTCAAAAAAGTAAAATCATTGAAATATATCAAGGACAATATTGGATTGTTAAAATTGAAAAATTGGAAAAAAACGAGAAAAAAAAACCCTGGTACCTTAAAGATTTTGTTTCACACACACGCACACAGTAGAATGACCTTTTTTCACATTTTATTTGTAATTTTCGTTTAAACGAAAAAAAAAATTTCATTCCATTACATGTTGAATGTTGTTGTTGTTGTTGCTGAGAGTTTCAAAAAAACTCAGACAGTCAAAATGTTAATCAAACACAAACATTAATCCAAAAAAAATGAAAATGAAAATGAAATGCAAATCAATTTGGATGAAATTAGGTTGTCGTTGTTGTTGTTGTTGTCTTGAATCGAACAACAAAATTCTCATCAAATCAGATTTGATGAGAATTTTTTTTTTTTTGGCTATTTTAACCCTTGATATTGTGTCTGGATGATCGAATGTTGTCTGCAAAAAAAAAAAAAAAAATTCGAATGATTTTTTGTTGTTGTTGTTGTAGTCGTGATTCTTAAAAGTTGATGATCATTATCATCATCATCATCATGATTATCAGATGTGTGTGTGTGTGTGTGTGACAGCATTTAAGGTTGAACTTAAACACTCAAAAAAAAATTTTAAACACTGTATATATCTTTGTGTATATTTGATAATCTGGTTTGTTTTTATTTTGATTGAAACTTGTTTTTTATGATGATCTTAATCTTTATTTTTTCTTGATGATGATATGAATATGACAGAAACAATTACCATCATCATTAAACCAGAAAAAGAAATTAAATTTGAATATACAACAACGACAACTACAATACGAATATATCATGATCATATGTAATCGAATGGACAAAATTTTCCTATAGGACAAAAAAAAAGGAAATGATGAGATTATGAAACACGGAATTTATCAACACACAGCTGGGGGGCGTGGATCCAAAAATTTAATAATTGATCCATACAACAACAACAACGACGACGACGCAAGTAATTCCTTTATTTGACAGAATTGATTGAAATTGATTGATTTTCATTTATTCCAATGAAAGAATAATGTGGACACAACGATCAAGTTTCAAACTTTATCCACCCGGTGGTTATAGTAGTTCAATCAATTTCGATTAATTAAAGAAGAAAAAAAAGAAAAGTGAAACTACCCTGTGGTGTGCATTGGTGCACGTCGTCGTCATCGTCATTTTATTGTTGATGTGTCCTGTGTGTGTGTGTATGCCGCCCAAATTCATGAAAATGGATTTGGTTCAATCCAACCAGGATCCATCTGCTACCAGAAAATTTTTTGTTTCGGGTTTAATTAAAGAACAATAACCTTTTTACAACAACAACAACAACAACCAAACGATGCTGTTGATTTCAAAGTTTTTTTTCGGGTTCTATCGGTGGTTCCAAGAAAAAAAAATATTAATAATAAACCGATACCAAAATTCCATAATGATGATGATGGAATTTAATTTCAACTACTTGCCCCCCCCAAAAAAAAATTCAAATTCGGGTCGTTAATCTTTTTTCTTTCTTTCTTTCTTTCTCATCATCATAATTATATGTGGCCATCATCATTATTCGTAAAAAAACGCGTGCAAAGTAATATTTTAGTTGGAAAAAGGTCGAAGGCCATCCAGTTTCAATTTCATTTCTCTCTCCATGTGAGTATGTGTGTATGTCGTCCATCACTGTGTATAGCCAATCCATTGTACAAATTAAAAGGGGGTAGGTAAGAGAAATGGTGATGGGGAAAGGATATTAAGATTTTCATATGAAATGAGATGTTCATCATCATCATCATTTTTTTTCGGGGTTCGATGCACTTGATTCCTCTTGATTCAGTGCCTAGCCTCTTTTTTTTTCTCTATCTATAACCACTTTTAAGCTAAAGCCAAACATAAGGTAATAGTGTTTGCCTGTGTGTGTGAAAAAAGATTTAATGGCCGGCTGGTGTATTCTCAATACAATTCATACACATAGTTGTCGGTCTGTTGTTGTTGTTGTTGTTTTTTTTCGGGGACCAAGAGATTTCACAAATCGACTCGACTCATTTTACCAAAGAAATTTTTGTCGATTTGATTTGATTTGAAACATACACACACACACACACACACACACCATGCACTATACACGTATTTTGAACCGACATTTTTTCATAGTCGTCTTTGTTGTTGAAATTTTAGCTTTTTTGTTTGTATTATATGTGTTCTATTGCTATCTTGATTCGATTTTAGTTGTTAGTGTGTTTGTGTGTGTATGAATGTTGTCGGGGCTGGGTCGGTACCATTTTTGATCATCATGATTATTATATGGGGAAAGTTCGCATAGAATTGAACCATAGTTGACTGACTGACTGATGATGATGATGATGATGATCTCGTGTCGCCTCCTCCTCCTTTTTTTTAATTTGGGCTTTTAGTTGTCGTTCTCACGAGATTCAAGTTTTTTTTTCAAATGTAATTGTAATTTTGAACGAAATAAAAAAAAACTTTTTTTTTGTTGTTCACAAAAAAGAAAAGAAAAACTGTATGACGGAATATTCACTTTTGATGGGGGGGGGGAACAAAAATCCGAAAAAATTTTTCATTGATTCAAAAATCGAAGTTTTTTTGTTTTGTTTTGTTTTGTTTCTATAGATTCGAATATATATAGTTTGACCATATTGGTCATCAGATGGCGTTGCTGATTTGTTTTTTTTTTTTAGAAGTGGTATATTCAAATGAAAGGGATTAATTCAGTGATCTGCAAAAAAAAATGTTCTGTTCTGTTCTGTTTTCTTTCATAAACTCGTTGTGTGTGTGTGTGTGTTATTGTTATAATACACCTGCACATATTTAACAATCGTTCGTTAATGCTACTACTACTGGTTTTTTTCTTAAAATCCTCTTCTTATTTCTTGTCATATTTGAACCGCCTACATTATATTGATGATGATGATTTTTTTTGTAGTAGTAGCATTACACATAGATATACAAACAAAACTTGGGTATAGCTGCCAGTATTATTTTTCATTCCAGTGATTCGATTCTCTCATTCGAATATTTGCCTTCCATCGGTTCGTGTGTGTGTGTGTGTTTTCTGTTTTTCTATTTTTCTATTTTGTTTTGTAATTTTATTTTTTCTGGTGTTTTTCATTGTGTATAAAAAAAAAAGATTGTGGCAGCTTGGCATTTTTTTTTGTTTGTTTCTTTTCATCTATATTGGATAAATTTCGAGCCTTTTTTTCTGTTCGAGTTTTTTTTGTTTGTTTGTGTTTATTATCCATTATCATCATCTAATTTCTATTTTCCATATTTATTATTATTATTGTGTATCATAAAAGGTAACAGCCAACTTTTTTTTAAAATTCTTTACATTAGTTATAAGAAATCTATGACTGATAGGAAAGAAAAAGATGATAATTTTTTGTTTTTCATTTCTATATGAACTATTCTGGTTCTGGTTATTATTAATAATAATGATGATAATTGTTCCAGAATTATTATTATTTGAATGGATCTGGATCTAGAATCTTTTTCTTTGTGTATATGTGTTTGTGTATGTGTTCATAATGTAATGTCATTATATTCTCATATCAATATATCATGTATAAATGTGAATTTTGAAATTTTAATTTTCAACACTTTGAACTTACAACAAACAACAACGATAGATTGATAGATTCGTTCAAGCTCAGTGATCATTTAACCATTTTTTTTGTTTTTTTTTTTTTTTTGCCAATCGTTAACCATCCATCCATTCATTCGATTCAATCTTCAAAAAAGGATCTGTATCTCTTTTTTTTGGTATATCTTATCTAATCATCATCGTCATCATCATTTCATCGTCATCATCATTAATTATCGTGAATAGTTATTCAACTTTATCCTTTACTTTTATGTATGTGTTTGTGTGCGTGCGTGTGTGTGTATGTATATGTATGAATATGCGAAATTCCTTCATTGTCTTTGTTTTCTGCTTTTGATTCTTTTTCTTTTTTTTCCCTCTGAATTAGGGTGAGTATCAATTATGAATTCATACGAATCATTTTTAATTGATACAAGAATTCTATACTCAAATCTTGTGATCATCACCATCATCATCATCATCAATTTAAAACTTGATTGGTTTGCCTCTTGGATGATGATGTAGATGACTATGGAGAGAGTCTCGTCTAGTTTTCATCATCATCATCATCATTGGACAGGAGTAAAGCTGCTAATGATTATTATTATTATTATTACTTGTTTTAATTATCAAACTAATCAATGATAAAATCCACATATCATCGAGTAATTACCAGTATATATTAGATGCTAGAAATGTAACGATCAAATTTTTTTTTTAATGGATGACCTGAATCATCAACCTATTATCGACAGCATTTTAAACCATAAACCATAATGATGATGATGATGATGATGTTCGGTTTACCATTAAAGTAAATCTCAAATCATCATCATATTGTAAATAAAAAAAATTGTTTGAAAGGACATATCATTTTTTTTGTCATTGTTATTTGTTGTTGACTAAACAAAACTTAACCACGTTTTGTAAGTTTAATTCAAATTTTGGCTATAATTTCCACTGATTCAGCCATATGTCATTTTTTTCAAAAAAAAAAAAAAAAAATGACAACCAATCGCGTTCACCTGATTGATGATTTGATATTCAAATTTTTTTTTCCTGTATAGCCAAAATAAAAAGAAAAAAATTCAAATTCCAAACACACACACACACACAAATATCGTTTATCTTTGATTTTGAATTTTGAATTCCAGAATTCTGTGATTGAGTTTTTTTTTCTCATTCAAGAGAATTCATCATCATTTAGGGTCAATTTCAACTGAGCTATAAAATCTTTTTATTTATTTCCTCTCTCTCTCTCTCTCTCTCTCTCTCTCTCTCTCTCTACTTTTCTGGTAATTGTTGTTTATGTGTGTATTGTATATATGGTTTTTCTCATGGCTCAATTTTTTTTTCTCTCACTTATAATTTTTTTTTTACCTGGTTTACTCTCATTTCACTATGTGTATGTGTGTGTGTGTAAGTATGTATGTCCTCAATTCCATTGGCATACAAATTTTTTTCGCTAAATAAAAACGTATATAATATGCTGGTGGTTTCTCTCTTTTCTGGCCAGGTTTTTTTTCGGCTTGGTTTTTTTTTTTGGCTTTTGGCTTTGGCGTCCACCATTTCATTCACATTTTATTCATGATTTATAAACAGCAAGTCATTCATGTGTGTGTGTGTGTGTTGTGTTCAAGTTTTCTCTGTGTATGTATATCAATTGTCTATTCATTTTCTTTTACATACATTTAGGTCTTTGAAAAAGAAATAGCTTTGCTTTTTCTCTCACTCATTTTTTTTCAATACACTTAATAGTCATCCCATATGGAGATATGATGATAATCTTGTGTGTGTGTGTGTGTAATGTTTTCAGAGTCAATCCATGATTTTTTTTTCTTTCATTGATGTTGATGTTGATGATGATCTCTATTGGTGTTTGTGGATATATCTTCCTCACATACACACACATTCATTCATTTATTGGAAAATTTTGATCCTGAATTTTTTTTTTAGAACACAAACGGGAAAAAATTTTTTTTTTTGAAGCTATCAGATAACAATAAAAAGGGTTTTTTTTCACTATGATCATCATCATTATTATCTTCCTTTACACTGACCTTTTGATGATGATGATGATGATGATGATGACCACAAACGTATATTATACATTTTAATCACTTTTTTTTCATCTATAGATGAGGTAGGATCATATCTGTTTATAATCAATCTGTGTGTGTGTGTGTATGTTTTTGATGAAATACACCCTTGGATAAGTTGATGATCACGATGAATGTTTGGGGAGAGAGAAATTTTTTTTTTTTTATTTCATTTTTTTCCACCAAAATTAATACTGACATTTATTTTTTTTCCGTTTCGTTTATATCGTTCAGCCAATGATGATGATGATGATTATTTTTTCATTTTGGTTGATGAAAAAAAACCGATTTACACGGATGATTCTCATTTTCAATTTAATTGAATCAATTTTTTTTGTTTTTTTTTCGTTGACATTTGGAATTTTTCCGAAATGAAAATTCTTCATCGTCACCCGTGTTTTCAAATGGCATTAAATGATTCTTTGTATTTCAATTGTTTATAGATTCTTGTTCATCATGATGATGATGATGATGATGTGTTTTCCATGATACGCTCATTAGTAATGAGATGAATTATTTTTAATTAATGGCCTGTGTGTGTGTGTGTGTGTGTGCAGGAAGATTAAACAAAAAAAACATGCATGCACGAATGGATGTATGGATAATGGCCAATGTGATTGCATTTAAAACCAGAAAAAAATACAGTTTTTTTCTATATTAATTAATTCTTGGATCATAAATTATTATTAGTAAGTCATGAGGATGATGATGATAAATAATAATCAAGGTTATTATGGCTGTATCCTAGATTTATATACTAGATTGCGATTTTTTTTTCTTTTTTTTTGTTTTTTTATTGCAAAAAATGGACCCTGCCACTTTGAAATAATTTTTTTTGTCTAATTATTGTTTTTTTTCTCTTTCTATAAAATCATAGATCGATTGCATTGGAAATCAATCAATGAAAAAAATGATGATGATGATGAAATTTCTAAATAAAATACACTACAGCTGATTATTATTTCATCATCATCATTGATTTTTCACATGTTCACGTGTGTGTATATGGTGTTTTTTTTAGTGCATATCATCAATGTTTCACTGCCATATATATATTGTTAATATCGATCGATAAATAATAATAATTGATAATTTTAAATAACATAAAAAAATATGTTCATCAATCAAAGTAATAATAATCAACAACAACAACAACAACAATCTGTTCAACAAAGATCAACAATGGTCAATACAAACAATATGGCTACTGTTTCTGGAACCAATAATAATGATATTATTTCTAATGATGATGATGATGATGATGATGGTGGTTGTAATAGTACAACAAATGATCGACACCTGTTTACATCACGACATATACATACTAGCCATTATCATCATCATCATCATCATACACCTATTGGCCATGGCCATCATGATAATAATAATAATGATACCTCTTCCATATCGGTCGATAATAATGATGATCAAATATCAACGATTGGTTCCAGACAATCTACGTCCACCGTTTCATCAGTATCATCATCATCGCCGCCACCACCACCACCACCACCACAATCGGCATTGACATCGCCCAATGGCCGTGTTTCAGTTAAAAAATTAGCTAGACAAGCATCAAGATCACGAAGTTCATCGAGAGTGAAGAAAAAATTATGCATTAATCCAGTCATGACCAATGTTGCCATGGCCGTTGAAGCAGCTAATCCACCATATTATTATGAATCTAAATCTCAACCACAACCGCAACAACTACAACAACAGCAATCAAGTCAACAAGATTCGCCTCCATCATCATCAGCATCCAATAATACCTCATCATCATCATCATTATCAAATTTAAATTGTACGTCTTCCATATTGTCTGCCAACGGTAGCCATCAAAATCATGAATATCACCATCAATTGGAATCTATAATTGTTGCTACCTCTTCCTCTTCCACCACTTCTCAAAATTCTTCTGTCGAGTTACAAAATATTCCATTATCAAAAGATTCACCGTCTTCATCAAAATCGATGATCGGGTTTGAAAATCTTTCAACAGCTACAAAAACGACGTCATCATCAACCACGGCAACAAATGGTGTTGCTAATATTGATGATCAAGAAGATATGCTATTATTAGCCGATGATAATAATGCCTGTTCGGCATCGCCAACTGATCCTCATCAATCTTCATCAAATTTAAATTCGGGCCTTGAATCTCATAGCGATCATCATCGACATCATCTGAGTAATTCTCCTGTAAATCATCATAATCATCATTCACCACCTTATGATTTACGTAGAAAATCTGGTCCAAATTTAAATTCAAATCAGAATTCTGTTGTCACCACTGAAACATCATCATCATCGATTTCTCAACAAGATCAATGCAATGGACAATCATCTAGTAATGACAATACACTTATTGCAACAAATACTGCCAATATGATTGTGCCGAATCAACAAACAAACGAATGTCCATCGAACCATTTAACAACTAGACAACATAGCCATGGCCGTTCATATCGACCACAAAACAATCAAAGTCACAGTCCATCAACGAAAGGTTAGTCTGAGGTCAAATTTATTTTTTGACAAAATATAAATATAAAGTCAATTAATTCTTTTGAATTTTTGTTTATTTATTTACTGTAGTCCTTGCCGATAAAAATCAATATATTAGCCAGGATGGAGCAGCTGCAAGTTATCTACTCTATCAACTTCCCGACGAAGTATTGCTTTTGATATTCTCTTATCTATACGAAGTAGATTTGTGCCATGTATCAGAAGTTTGTAAACGATTCCATAAAATTGCTAATGACTGTAAACTATGGTACGTTTTTTTTTTTTGGTCCATTATCGTTATCATTTTTTATTTGAATTTTTATTATTATTATTATCTTGGTTGCTTTATGATGCGTAGGAAAAATCTATACCAGGATCGTTATGAATATGATAATCCAATGTTTTATCGTGGTGTTGCCAAATTTGAAATAGTTCCAGCAGCGGAATGTGACCTAGATAATCCATGGAAAGAAAGTTTTCAACAATTGGTCAGTCTTTTTTTTATTGAGTTTGATGATTTTTTTTTATAATTTTTCATTCATCTAATAAATAATAATTAGTATTACGGAATCCATGTACGACCTGGACGATTGGAACAAATTGAAAAGGATCCACAAAGGTATCGTGGTCAATCGGTGGTCTATTTTGATACAATTGAACAGGCATACAATTATTCAGAAGACTTTGATAATTGTTTTATATTCATACACTCTGGTCATTATAAATTTGATTATCTCATGATTGATTCGAATGTTAATTTTATTGGTGCTGGTAAGTGTAATTGATAGCATAGAGTTAACAACAATCTTAACTATTTCAACTATTTTATGGTTTATAGCTCCGGGAAATATTGCCGAAAATGTTATTTTGGAAAAGGAAACCGAATCGACCATAACATTTGTTGAAGGTGCACGTGAAGCCTATCTTGGATATGTGACCTTGAAGTTTACACCCGACCAATCAACTTCAGCACAACATCATAAACATTATTGCCTGAAAATCGGTGAGAATAGCTCACCGACCATTGATCATTGTACAATTCGTTCCACATCAGTGGTTGGTGCAGCTGTCTGTGTTTCCGGCGCTGGCTCTGAACCAACCATTCGACATTGTGATATCAGCGATTGTGAGAATGTCGGTCTTTATATTACCGATTATGCACAAGGTATCTATGAAGAGAATGAAATCTCTCGAAACGCATTGGCTGGTGTTTGGGTTAAGAATCATGCGAATCCAATTATGCGTCGTAATCATATTCATCATGGTCGTGATGTTGGTGTATTCACATTCGATAATGGATTAGGCTATTTCGAAGCAAACAACATACATAATAATCGTATTGCCGGTTTCGAAGTGAAAGCTGGTGCTAATCCAACTGTGACTCGATGTGAAATCCATCATGGTCAAACTGGTGGCATCTATGTTCATGAATCAGGTCGTGGCCAGTTTATAGAAAATCGTATTCATTCCAATAATTTTGCTGGAGTATGGATTACATCACAATCGAATCCAACCATACGACGGAATGAAATCTACAATGGTCACCAAGGAGGCGTTTATATATTTGGTGAAGGTCGTGGTCTTATCGAACATAATAATATCTATGGAAATGCCTTAGCCGGAATTCAGATACGTACTGCTAGCGATCCTATTGTTCGATTCAATAAAATTCATCATGGTCAACATGGTGGTATTTATGTTCACGAAAAAGGCCTAGGTTTGATTGAAGAAAATGAGGTTTATGCAAATACATTGGCCGGCGTATGGATTACAACAGGATCGACACCTACATTACGTCGTAATCGAATTCATTCGGGTAAACAAGTTGGTGTTTATTTCTATGATAATGGCCATGGTCGATTAGAAGAGAACGATATCTTCAATCATCTGTATTCTGGTGTGCAGATCCGAACCGGATCGAATCCGGTTATTCGAAGGAATAAAATTTGGGGCGGTCAAAATGGTGGTGTTCTTGTTTACAATGGTGGCCTTGGTTTATTGGAACAAAATGAAATTTTCGATAATGCAATGGCTGGTGTTTGGATCAAAACCGATTCAAATCCAACATTAAGGCGGAACAAAATATACGATGGCCGTGATGGTGGTGTATGTATATTCAACGGTGGTAAAGGTGTACTTGAAGATAATGATATATTCCGTAATGCACAAGCTGGTGTTTTGATTTCAACACAATCACATCCATTATTGAGAAGAAATCGTATTTTTGATGGTTTAGCTGCCGGTGTAGAGATCACGAACAATGCAACAGCCATATTGGAATTTAATCAAATATTTAACAATCGTTTTGGTGGCTTATGTTTAGCATCAGGTGTTTTACCGATGTTGAAAAATAACAAAATTTATGATAATCATAATGCAGTCGAAAAGGCTGTAAATAGTGGCCAATGTCTATATAAAATATCATCATATACCAGTTTTCCTATGCATGATTTTTTTCGGTAAGTGTTATTCAACAAACATTCTTGATTTTTTATGAGATAATAATCATTATCATTATTATCATTTAAAATTTACAGCTGTCGTACTTGTAACACAACAGATCGAAATGCTATTTGTGTTAATTGTATAAAAACTTGTCATAATGGACATGATGTTGAATTTATTCGCCATGATAGGTATGTGTTTTTTTTTAATCTAAATGAATTTCTAATAATTTTTTTTTTTTGAAATGAATTTAATTTTTCTAAAGATTTTTTTGCGATTGTGGTGCACGAACATTAAGCAATCAATGTCAACTACAAGATGAACCAACACAGGATACGGATACATTATATGATTCAGCAGCACCGATGGAATCACATACACTGATGGTGAATTGAACCATATTAAAAAAAAAATAGTGCAATTTTCGATGAAAAGAGAAAAAAAAACCAAAGATAATTTGAAATTGCAAATTTCCATTCTTCGTAGTGTGTATACTGTAATTCTTTACATTGAATGTACAAAAAAAAACACTCATCACCCACTTAGGAATTTTTTTTTAACAAATTTTTTTTTCATTTCATTTCATTTCATCAACATTTGTATATCATTCATGTCACAAATAATCCATCATTCCGATTCTCATTCATTCATTCATTCATCACTACCAACCAACCAACCAACCAAACAGGCTGCCTCTCTTTATAGGAATTCTTTTTTTTTCTCCATTATTTTATCAACCAAAAAAAACCAAAAACAAAAATTCGTGCAATTCCTTTTTCCATCTTGTAAACAACAACAACAATCTATCTATCAATCATCAATCAAATTATTATTATGATAAACAAAACACAGTAAAAACACTCTTATGGTAAATTTTTTTTCCTATATTTTCGCAACAACAACAACAAAAAAAAATATTAACTCGGCCCGGATTCTTTCGATTTAAATTTTGTTCGTTTGTTTTTTTTTCTTTTTCATTCATCTCATCATATCTGATTTTTCTAATTCAATCCTTGCCCCTCAAACTTATAGCTTGTATAACAAACTATAGATACAATGTGTAGCTCTCATTTTATTTTATTTTTTTTTCATTTAATCATTTTCATCAGTTTTTTCTTTCTGTATACAAATTACAATGCACACACACACATTATAAATAACATTCTCATCATCATCATCATGGATCATGGATCATCAATGATTAGGAATTATTTTTTTAAACAAAAAAGAGAGAAAAAAAATTTGCCAATCAATCAATATTAAACTATTATATATATGAAAAAAATGGAAACATTTTGAACATTTATAATTTCGAACGTTTTTTTTTTTGTTGTGGAATTTTTTTTTTTTTTGAAAATAATGTAACGCCATCTAGAGAAATGAATTGGAAATTAGATTAAATTATTGTTTTTTTTATTCATTTATTTTGCCGGTTCTATAGAATTTTCTATAGAATCTTTATCATCATCATCATCATCATCAGTGAAACGCAATCAGAGGAATATTTTCATTGTCAATGATAGGATTCGGTTGTGTGTGTGTGTGTGTGTGTGTGCTATACTGCACACTAGATCCATAGAATCGGCAATTTGCTCGAACAGCCGAATTCTTTTTTTTTCTTCTTCTTCTTCTTCACAATCAATGGAGAAGAAACAAAATTCTGACGCATCTTTATCGAATGATGATGATGACAATCTTTCGTTCGATGGTCGTATTTTATATAGTCCAATGACATTACAATGGTGTGTATGCGTGGTTAAATCTTTTTTTTTTTTTTTTTTTTTTTGCCACATTTCGGTCATTATAGCCACCATTCATTTATAATGATAAATAAAATTGAATTAAAATTAAAGAATAAAAGAAAAGAAAAGAGGGAAAAAACCTGAAATTTTAACACATTTGAAATGAAAGTGCCAACGAACGAACGAATGGAAAAAAAAACAAAACCAGAAAATGACAAAATCATACAAAAACATGATGATGATGATGATAATTCTGAATCTTGATTTAAATCAAAAATCAGCACAACCGGTTGTGTGGCCTTGTGTGTGTGTGTGTGTGTGTGTTTGTAAAAATTTTTACGCGCCTTTTATTTTCATTTTTTTTACGTTTTTTGTTTTGTTTAATATGATTCTCACTTGTAAGCTTCTGTATATGTGTGTGTGTGTGTGTGAATCACATTGTATACACAGTTCATCGACCAGGTTTTTATTCCAATATTCATTCAGTATTACACAATGATGATGATGATGATGATGAATATTGTTGCTCAAATTGGATTAATTTACTTTTATGGACAATACATTTTCAATAGAACAAACAAGAATCCCCTCGTTCCATATGAAATTGAGAGAAAAAAAAACAGAATTACCACACTTACAGAATTTTTTTTTACTTGTTGCTTATATTATCATCATCATCAACATTTTTATTATAAACAAATCAATGATCAATGAAGATATTTTTTTTGTCGAAAATTTAATGATTATGATGATTGAACAAACCGGACATACAAACAAACCAGAATCGATCACTACTACTATAACACACCACCACCACCACTATACTACTACTACTACTACAAGAACAAATAATATCAAGCTGCGTAATATGTGATGATATGATTCTGTACGCGCGCGTTGTACTTTATTCACCTTTGTTTTTTTTTACAAAAAAAAAAAATATGGCCACCTAATATAATCATCTACATTTTTTTTTTGTATTTAATTGGCAAAAAGAATTTTTTTTTTATTCTTCAAGAAATGACATTCAAATCGATAAAAATGTAAGAAAAATTACATTTTTTTTCAACCAAAAGATGGCAATCATAGCAATCACGTTGTTTATGAATAGAAATTTCCCGGCTATTGCAAAAAAAAAATAGTAGCAACTGCAATGATGCAATTCGAATGAGAACGCATGCGTCAAATGCAGGAAACATAGAGGGTACAGAATTATCATCATCATCATCAGAAGTATTGACTACTACAACAATATAAAGATGTACGTTTTTTTTATGTTTTATGAATGCATGCAGCATTAATAACAATGGCTGCCGTGTGTGGAAAAAAAAATATATCCCTAGTACTAGTGGTAGTGGTTTCAGTTTTACTTGTGTGTATATGTTGAAAACACACACACACACACACAAACATCATCAACATCCTTTTTTTTTCATTATTTGTCACACTAAAACGGCATTGTTTTTTTTTGTTCTCGCTTTCTTCCTTTCTGTATATACCACTATGATGACTATACCCATAAATTCTTTGTTGTGGTTGTGGTGGTGATGGTGGTGGTGGTCGTATATACAATACATAACCATCACCAGATAAACCAGTCACCATACTTTTTTTTTATTGTTATTTTAAAACAACTACTACTACTACCATTACTACTACTACTACTACCCAAATATTTCTGAAAAAAAAGAAGAAGAAGAAGAAGAATAATAAGAAGAAAAAAGACAAAAAATCTTTGCATCCATCCATTCATCCATTACCACATACACGCACACCAGATTTTTTATACGTTGATAATAATAAATTGTATTGTATGTATGTATGTATGCTGTGTATGTATTTGTATTTGTATGTTTTAGAGAGTTTTTATACAACCAAAAATTTATAATCATCATCATCATCATCATCATTCAATAGCAACAAGAAAAAAAAATATAACTCTTTATACTGTAATAAGTGTGTATGTGTGTGACTGAAAAAAAAAGATAGATAGCGAGAGCAAACCCTCTCCGAATATCATCCAATCCAATCCAATCCAATAATAATAATAATAATAACAAGAGAATTCTGTAATACAAAAAAAACAACAGAAAAAAAATATTCTTGTTGTATCCATTCACATACAAACAAAAACGACGCGTTAAACAAAAAAAAAGGTAAGTTTTATGTTTTCCAATTTTAATTGTCCACATAATTTTTTCCTATTCTTTTTCGTTTGTTTGTTTCATCCATTTGTTGTGAGTGCATATATGCATGCATGCATGCTTGTTCTTTGGCCTCAAAGTTCAACATTGATGTTTTCTGGTTGATTTTTTTTTGTTTTGTTTTTGGTTGAAAAAATTTTTTGATTTTCGTTTCGTTTCTTTTTTTCTGTTCGTTCAAATATATATATAGTATAGTTATAATAATAAATATCGATCGATATATATTGACAAGTATAATAACGTCATCATCGAATCTATTTTGTATTCGAATTCTTCGAAATTTCACAAAAATTCGGTAAGTAACTTTGATTTTGCTCATTTGATTCACTTTTTTTGTTGTTGTCTATGTTTGATTCTTTATTCTTATATATATCAATTATGCAATCGATCAGTAGTAGATTGTTTGGTTATAAATTGTTAAATGATGATGATAATTTGTTGGTTTGATTGATGATTGCAATTTGTTTTTCTTTCTCTCTTTTTCTCACTCGCTTGCTCTCCATAATGTAATATCTTTTAATCTCGTGATGTATTCTTGTCATATATGTGTTCATCATATCATATACCTATAATTAATTAAGTAGTTGATATACAACGGGTTTTTTCATTCGAAAACATTCGATCATCATCATCATTATTAGGTTATCTAAATTTCATCTTGATCAATACTGATTCATCAAGATGAATATTTTATCCAGCTCAATATATTATTTCTTGGAATTTGAGCCATAATGCATGAACACCTTGAAACAACCATGATGAACCAACCATCTACAAAAAAAAAGTCTAACACTGGTAGTTCTGGCTTTTTTTTTATTTCCATTTCAATCATCCATCCATCCATCCCCTTTTTATAATCATCAAAGAAAATTACAATTTCCCAACAATCAAAGACGATATTTTTTTTTGCTGCTGCTGCTGTTGCTGCTGCTATTTGAAACTCAATGTTACTCAATGCCAATGTTGGATGTGTTTCATTAAAAGTTTTTTTTTATATATATTTGAATATAAAATACTCTTAGCAACTAGTAAAAATGATAACAATCCTGGCATTTTTTTTGTTGTTGTCTGTATATATAAAATACATGCAGCAACAACAACAAAAAAAATATTGAATTTCAAAAAAAAAAAAAATACAGAGAGAGAAACAGATTTTTCTTCCTCATTTCATTTTATTTCATTTCTCATTCAAATCCATCATTGAAATTTTTTTTCCTTCATTCTCTATTTTTTTTCACAGCAACAGATTTTCAGCTTTAGGAATTTTTTTTTGTTTATCCATCAAATCAATGAACATTTGATTGATTCGATGATGATGATGATGACGATGTGTGTGTGCGTTACGTTTGTATGTACAGAGATTTTTTTTTTTTTGGAACTCTAAGAAAAAGAGAAAATTGTAGACAATTTTGATTCCACATTGACAATAGGTGTGTGTGTGTGTGTGTATGTGGTGCCTGGATTTGTGTAGGATGATGATTTTGAAAAAAAAAATAAAAAAAAGACGAGACAACCAATGATGATGATGATGATGACAAATGACGTTAGAATTAGACATTTTGGGACAATCATGTGCTATATATGTTTTTTTTTATTTTCAAATAACCAATTTGGATCGTTTTTTTGATATAATTAAAAAAAAAAAAATTTTCATGTTATCAATTTTCATTTCACAGGTGATCGTTTTCTATTTTCTCTTCGTTTTGTTTCGTTTATAGTCGACGAAAGAAAAAAAATTCGATTCTTCGATTGACGCAAACCAGCCAGCCATATTCAAGATCAGCTCAACTCTCAGCATTTTATGTTTGTGTAATAAAGAGGCATTTTTTTCCCCCCAACCAAATTCAGTGTGATATTTTTTTTTTTTTTTTTTTTTTGCTTTCTTTCTATATCTCACAAAATTTGTAATCATCAAGTGAAGAAAACAAAAAGCGAAAATTTCTAAAAAAAAATTGTTTTTACAAAATTTTTTTTTTTAAACATTCTTTTTTTTCTTGAATTTTGAGAAAATTTTCTCTCTTTCGTCATTAAATAATAGAGGTTTGTTTGTGTGTGTGTGTGTGTGTGTGTGGACTATTAGTTTAAATTTTTGACCATTATCTAAATTTGTTTTTTTTTGTTTGAATTACAGGTTTCAACACAAAGACGAAATCGATCATCTTGTGATTGTTTGTTTGTTTGTTTGTTTATTCATTCATTTGTGTGTTGTGTGTTTTGTCAATCTTTTTTTTACAACAACAATCAACAAATTGAAAGGAATTTTTGTTTTTGGATCAAGAAAACGATACAAAAATAGCCGACTGTTGTTTCGGTTGTTAACTTGTTTATAGAACCACCACCACCACCACCACTCCCAACATCTGCAGAAAAATTATTATCTGCAGTGGGTTTTATCAATCATCAATCAATCAATTTAAAAAATTTATTAATATGTGAATTAAGTGTTTTTGTTCAAATGAATCATGTCTACAGTGTCACCATTATCTTCAACAACAACAACAACAACAACATCATTGAATACGCAGCAACAGGAGCAGCAGCAACAACAACAACAGCAACAATCATCGAATAATAATAATAATACAAGCAGCAATCAAATTTCGTCATCATCATCGTCATCATCAACGTCGACTAGTTCAAAATCGAAAACCAAATATAATCCTTTCGATATAAACCAAATTTTCAAAGGAAAATCATTGGAAAATCCAAAAACTTCTGGTATGTTTTTGTTTGCTTTTTTAAAAAAAAATGTTTAATTGAAATTGGAATTATTTTTATTTTGTAATTTAAATTAGTTATTGTACCAAAACATGGCTTACAAACAGTTGGAAAAGTTTTGGTTGGACGTCGTGTACCTCCACCTGCCAATGTTACATCATCATCATCATCATCAACATCAACATTGTCAACAACAACAACAACAACGACTACATCTAACATTGGATTAAATTCATCAGCAATCAACGACGATAATCAGCAACAAATATCTTCAACAGCAAATAACAGTAGTAATAATAGCAGCAGCAACAGCAGTACTTTGGACAATACAAATAATCTTAGTTGTTTAAATACGAATAATAACATTGTTGAAAATCATAATTATAATAATAATAACGAAAAAATCGGCGACAGTATCAATCAGAATAATACGACGACAAGATCGTTGTCTACCGGATTAAATCAAGGTTTACCGAACGATAAAGAAGAGGAAAGGTTTGTATCAATCAATTTCTAATTTATATTGATAAATACTAAATAATCCATATAAAATAGTTCATCATCATCATTGAAAGGAGAAACAGGCTCAGGAAGCCAAAAAGATACGACCCAACATTTAATCGGTCAACAGCAACAAAATCCGTCAAAATGTTCGATAACGCAATCTGTTGTGAATCATCATCATGCCCAATCTCATCATCCTCCTTCTTCTTTTTCACATCACCATCCACAACAAAAACAACAACATCATCCACAATTACCACCAACAGATTTGTACAGTCCAATGCCTCAAACGGCGCAAAATCATGCTCATGCATACCAACAGCAATATCAGAAACAATTTCAAAAAGAATTTCCGCCAATATCGACTGCTGGTGGCGACGTAGGAGGACGAGACAAATCTGCATCGATTCCCAAAGAATCGAATATTCTTGGTGCCGCAGGAGGAGGAAGTCGGCGAGAATCATTAGCAACGGAGTATCAACAAAAACAGCATCGTCAAACCCCTCCATTACAACTGAAGGGTCCAGCCAATGTACTGCAAGATGGAGGTGGCGAAAGAGAAAACGATCAGAATCAAAGCGGTAGTGGTTATCATGTTCGGGATCATTCAGCCGATTATCATCATTCTTATCGTCATAATCACCCTAATAATAACAAGAATCTTCATCATTCATCATCGGCATCGAATTTGCCATCATCACAAATGAGTGCTGCAAATGATCTACTTTATCATCTTCCGACTGCGAATGATTTTCCTTTGATTATGTCATCATCTTCAAAGAATATTTCTGACCCTTTGAATCCTCAGCAATCATTGAATCGCAATACTAATCGACGAAACGATGTAAGTTTTCAATATCTAAGTTATAAAAATATTTAAATAAAGCTATTTCTACTTGATTAGGGATATTCGTCTTCGTCATCAAATCAAAATTATGGACCTACCGGTGGTAGTAGTGGCAACAGCCGAAAAAGTCATAATAGATCCGAACGGTAAGAGATTGTCGATAAGAGATTATTTAGGCTTTTAGAACAAAAAAAATGATTATAAACCAATTGTGACATGAAAAATTTTGTGTTGACAACACTTTCACTACCCACTGTTTATGATTCGTGTTGAAGAAACCTAGATGAATTTTATTTTTTTTTCCTTATCTAAATTATCGTACGTTTTATTTTTGATTTTAGAAAATTTGCTCTTGAAAAACCAGCCATAATCGATGATAAAGAGCTAAAATCGTTGGATAAAATATTGAAAACCGATTTGGATTGTGATTGGGCAGATGAAAAAGAAATCGATTATGGTGCCAAGATACACTTTAGCGATGGTGATGATTCTACGGATGATGACGATGATCGTGAAAGTAATAAAACTATGGAAAGAGAAGATTCACAGCCAAAATCTGTTGAATCTTCAACAAAATCAATTCCATCATCATTAATGAGAGATAATGTTCGCCAATCTGCCTATCATCCATCTTCACGGGAAGCATCGGCATCCAATTCTATGTCAATGTATCCTCCACCATCTAATCGTGGACAGATGGATCCACGAACAGCAGTACCACCTCCAAATATACCGCCACATGAAGCCAATAGATATTATGGACGAAAATCTGATCCACTCTATGAAACTATCAATCGTAAAGATAATTTGAATGAGGTATGCATTTATTATAAAAGTTTACTTGGTTTAATTATATAATTTTTTTTTTTATATCTAGCATTATGATGAACGTCGTGGTGAATATCATGTTTCATCCAGATCACAACAATTGCCTAGAGGCGGTGGTAGATATCTTCAACAACAATATCTCCCACCACCACCACCACCACTACAACCCCAATTACAGATGCAACCTTCGCGAAGCTCAAGAGAAAATGGACGTGGTGATCATAGTGGTAGTTCACAAATGAATTGTGTTGGTTCTGAGGAAGAAAATTGGCGCCCTAAACCTCGATTGAAAGATGAAGTTAGCAATGCTGTACTTCGAGGACGACAATCTCGAGATGCTGACCATGATGAAATGATGATGCCGCCGCCACCACCACAATCTAATCGTGATCGACGTGATTCGACACGTGATTATCGTTCTGATCGCTTGGGTGGTCCATCTAGTGGTGGATATTCGTTATCTGGTAATAAATCATCGATCTATCCTCCTCCGAATTTGCCGCCACGTTTACAGAAACAAATTGAACAAAACATGCATCAGAAAAATTCTAGTGCCCGAACACGATCGCCTTCACAACAACAACAAGGTGATCAGATCATGAACGGTGGTCAAGTGTTGATGGATCAACGTCATTCGTATCGTGATTATCCTTCATCACAATCGATTTATGATCAAAGAGGTGTTCCACAACGAGATTCACATCATCGACGAACACCTCCTGATGTTAGCTATAATGATGGTGGACGACAATCATCTGGCCGCTTTAATACACAAAAGAATGAACCAGCTAGTTGGCGCAATACAAAGCCGAATGATAATCGAGAAACATTGCCATCTCAACAATCATCTAATCGAAAAGATTCTTCTGATGTATCTTCATCGTCATCATCTACGACTTCAGCAACAACAAAACCTACGCCTTTATCGCAATCACAAAGTGATCCACATCATTTGGAACAGTCGAAAGAATCTCCATCAAAAGATTTGCCCAATACCAACAAAACGCATCATGAATCCATTGAATCTAAACCTTCTGCTGCACAACCGCCAGAATCAGAAATTGAAGTTGTCGAAACACCTGTTTCGGATCCCCCACCCGAAAAAGAAATTTTACCAGAAGATGGCAGTAATACAGAAACATCAGCAACCAATAAACCGGCAGTCGAACCTTCAAAAGTGGATGCCCAATCAAATCAGAACGTTGAAAATGAAGTGAATTCTCAGCAACAAAAACAATCACCTGTGTTGTCGACAAACCAACAGCCATCTACGTTGACGAACCAAAAGAGTTACAAGGAAGATAATGGTAGTGGTAGTCACACTAACCAACAACCGCAACACTATCGAAGCACTAATTCAAGAGGATCATATGCCGATTCTCATCAACAATCACGAAGACGAGATGGTGGTTCTCGGTATATGGATCATTCAAATGATAATCGACAACATCCTCAACGAAAATATTCCAACAATTCTACGGTATCTTCGGACCGTTATACGCCTCCATCGACTTGTCCTTCTAATCAAATTCAGCGCCGTGATAACTATACAAACAGCAATTATCAGCATCAAGGTTCATCATCGAATTATCAACATAATCAATCTCAACAACCGACATATAAATCGAATGTGGATTCATCAAGCATAGAACATTCGTCCTCACAACTGCAACAACAGACTTATGATTCAACGAATAATCGATCTAGACATGATTCGATTAGCTCGAATTCGACCAATACGACTACGTCAACGACAAATACACCAGCACCTACCCCTCCGGTAGTTGCTCCTGTATCATCACCGCCGCCACCACCACCACCACCATCACAAACAACAGCATTGACGAATACAACAACGAACAACAACAATGTCATCGTTTCGACGGCTACATCATTGCCTTCAGGTCCCGTTGTTGGTCTTTCGACCAACATACGAGCCATTTCGACTTATGGTCCACCGCCTACTACCGCTAAAGTTTTTGGTGATCAAGCCATGATACAACCGGCATCTACAACTCCACCTGTCCAGAATTCTAATGTTGAGAAACGAAATACCACAGGACCAAATCCGGTAACAAACCAAAATCAAGCGATTAAACATGCGAGTGGTGGTTCCAGTGGTAATGTTGTAAACAAACCACAACCACAAGGAACATCGAATCGTCGTGATGAACGAAATGATCATCATCATCCACAACAACGTATTAGTAGTGGTGGACATCATCGACCTTCGTCTGGTGCTGGCAGCTCTTCGTCTCGATATGGTTCTCGAAATGTTCAACAATCAAAACCACAACGTAGTTCCACTCATCATGGCTCGGCTAGTGGTCCAAATAGTGCAGTTTCGCATAAATCAATGGTTCCACCAGTATCCAAAAGTCCTGGTGCTTCATCCATTTCGAATGCTCCTACAGCTCGGCAACAATCAACAACTTCAAATTCATCGGCTGCCGCCACTCGACAAGAATCAGAAGATTTCATTCAAGATGAATGGGAAACTGCTTCTGAATCTAGTGATCTAATGGAACGAAGTATGGCTGAGGTATCATCATCGGCAGAAAATCGTAATAAATTGAATGATGAAAAACCATCTTCTCAAGCTCAGCAACAAACAAGTGCTTCGAATACAACAGCATCTAAACATGGAAGTGATCGAACTATTTATACATCCAAATCATCGGCACATCAACCACCATCATCATTGCATCATCATCAACAACAGGATCATCATGGAAGCTATAGAACTAGTGGACGACATGATAGAGGAGAACGTCCGTCAAATCGTGGAAATGATTCAATGTATCAGCAACATCATTCATCGTCTTCATCCAGGCATCATGGATCATCATCGGCGATAATGAATTCCTACCATGCTCGTAGTTCTGGTGGAGTATCTCGTCATACCACAAGAGGAGGAGGGAGTGGAAATTCATCTACAAGTGGATATCGAGGTGGAAGTGGAAACAATAGCACTATGCTAAGCAGTTCAGCTCCAAAACGATCATCTAATCAAGGTTCGTTGTCGATGGCCCCAAACTCAAATTACCACGGTAATCAACGACATCATGAGCAACAAATGAATGTTGCCATGTCAAAAATGACATTGTCTGATTCACATGATGCTGAAGATACATCGTTAAAATCGTCCGAACGTAATCGCAAAAATTCTTCCGGTGGTCCAGTTCAGAGCCATCAAAGTTCTGGTCGGCATCATGGTTCGAATACTATGGGTGATTCTTCTACGACTGTGATAAATAATCAACAAAAACAGACGTATACTGAATCAGAACAACAACAACAACAAGGTACAATGGCGAATAAAAAAATGGCTCAACCACATGATCAGCAACATCTCAATAATAATAGATCAAGACGAAAAAGTGATGTAAGTAAAACATAGGGATTAGTTTAATAATTACCATTCAATGAATGATGATTTGCTTGAATATTCATAATCTGTCAATCCTATGAAACCTTCATGGAAATGATTTGAAATCCAAGTGTACTGATTATTATGTATAGGCCAAAATAATTGCTTTTAGTTTTTTTGTTGATTAAAACAACAATTTAACATATTTTTTTTCTCTCTCTAAATTTAGCAGCGATCATCTAAACCTAATAATAATAATAAAAGTAACCAGAATCAGCAACAACAATCACAAACAAAAAGTGCGAATACCAATCGATCACAACAAGATTCAACTCAAATAATAAATCAAAAAGATTCTGTACAAGAACATAACAAATCAGCTGGTAATGTAACAACAGTTCAACGTAGTAATAGTAATTCTTCGTCATCGAATTTCGATCAATCAAATCAGGATTCATCATTGGTTTCGAGGGATGATGGACAATCATCCATCACGAAAGAATCTTCAACAACTAATCCATCAACAACAGTAGTGAAAAAAACTGAAACACCGCTTAATATTACTAGAATTCCCGATATGGTAAGTTAATTATTAAACTATTTTTATTTATTGATTTAAACAACTTTGAGATGAGCTTTTTGCTAATTTTATGTGTCCATTGTCTTTTTCTTTTAATTTAATGTGCGTTTGTTTGTGTTGATGTGTGCTTTTCATCCATTGTTGATTCGCATTTGTTACGTTTGCTACTTTAGGATGCAAGCTCTACTAACATGATTATCACTAATCGTAAAATTGTTGGAACACTAATCTACGAGAATACTAAATTAAAAGAAGAGAATAAAGTCCTCTCAAAGGTTGCTTTCCTATTAATTAATTAATAATCATATATATTTTGATTATTTATCATTGAAAATTGATTAATTTTTTTTTTATTTTCGATTTTTATTGTTTATAGATTGATGAAGTTGTTTCTACCACACCATCAACAGTTGCAACAAATAATAATAATTCTGCAACTTCAATTTCACAATCAATTTCTTCATCAACATCAAAAAGCTATACAGTGAACAGTACAACAGCTTCGACAACATCGGCTATTAATGAAGAATTGAATATGAAAATTGCTTCTGTCAAAAAAGTTTGGGATACAGCACCGAATGAAATACAAACGACAAATAATAATAATAATTCACAACAAACACAAAGTTCTGGTGAAAGAAAAAATTCGTTGCTATCGGCAACTAGTCCAACTGATAAAACTCAACAACAACAACAACAAAAAATAAACAATGGAAATTTGTCAAACATTAAAAAACAATCAAATCCAAATATATTTACTGCTAGTGGAAATGCACAAATAATAAATGCTACATCACCACCGGTTGTTGTTTCAACATCGGCATACAGTGGTTTTCAGCATCATCAGAATGTGCTGCAAACTCCTACTAGTCCTCCAACAATATCGCATCAAATATATCAGAATCCATTAGCTGCTGCTACAAATCCACAACAAAATCCTGCTGCATTAGCTGCTGCATTTCATCAATACAATGCTGCCTCCGGTCAATTATCTCATCATGATCAAACAAATTTCACTGGTAATCCTGCCGCTAATACAACGAATGCATCACAGGCTTCTGCTGGATTAAGTCATTCACATGGGGCCCAAGTGACCTTTCCACATATTCCTGCATTCGCTATGCATCAACAACCGAATGTAGTCGCAGCGGTACAACAATCTCAGTTCAATCAAATGGCATTGGCTATGATGCAGGCTAGTAGTAATGCTCCGGCTGCAAATCTTCAATTTTTAACTCAGCTGAATGCGGCGCAACCACAAGCTTTAGGACCAGCAAATACCAACGATCATCAATTCAATAAGTTTACGTTGGCTGCAGCAAATCCTAATGCGGTTGCAATGATGAAATCAACAACAGCCACATTTGTTCCCCACCATCCACATCACCATCAGCAAGCCAATCATCATAATTTACAACAAACAGCTGGTGGATGGCCTGCAACTGGTCAACAATTACAACAGGCTAATCAACAACACTTCTTTACACAATTAGCTGCAGCAGCCACCAATCCAGCCGCAAATGCATTAGGTGGATTTGTTCCTGCTCCATTAAACCTGAATAATGCTGCTGGGGCCAGTGCAATTCTTCCAACAAATGGTTCGCAAACACAACTTTCACAAAATTCTTATCATAATAATCGTCAAACAGCAGGTACCATGCAACGTGTTGATCCTAGTGTGGTCGGTAATCCAAATATGGCTTCTATTCGTTCGTTTGCAATGGGGCCAACAGCTGATCAGATGCACCATCATCAAATGGCTACTGCTTCCAATCAATTCATGAATGATGGTCAAGCCAACAGAACAACCGGAAGTGCCGCTGGAATAGTAGCTAATCAGCAACATAATGTAGCTGGTCATCAAAATCATCGAAATTCACATCAATTCTTTGCAGGACCACAACCGAATGCCACGCCACAAACATCACAAGCATTGAATATACAAGCTGCTGCCAATTGGACTGCAGCAGCAGCAGCCAATCAACAATTAGCCTTTTTTAATCATCAAAACAAAATGCAACACCAAGCTAACGGGCGTTCACAACCACAAGGTCAACCGCAACAATTTCCTATGCATTTGATGATGAACAATGCTTTAGCTGCTGCCGCTCATCACGCTGGTGGTCATCATGTTCAACAACATCAAATGAATTCACGAACAAGTCCATTGACAAACACTAATTCTTTTCCTAACAATTCTGTTGTGGCAAATGCCGGCAACAGTTATCAACCGAATCCTATTCAACGACCAAACGCCCAGCAATCAGGTGTTGTTGGTAAAGGTGGTATGATGAATCAATCATCAAATAATCGAAATGGTTCAAACAAATCATTCAATAATCAACAAGGAATTGGAAAATCTAGACAATATCAAAATCGTAACAATAGTACACCATCACCAGGTACTAACATCAACAATAATTCTGCTATTAATCAAACAAATACTGCTACATCGACTAATGTTAATGCCGATTACAATGAATCTGGATCCACCGGTACAACAAATACATCACAAACGTCGACAGTTCCCGCAACAAATATAACTGGTACCGTAAAAGATTAAAACTAAAAAATGGATCTCATGACATCTATTCATCGACATAACCAGACACATGCATATATATACATACACATACGCACACAAAGTGATTTAATCTGGATTATCTTGTGCTTGAAAAACAATGACCATTTGGTTTGAAACAGCTCTATGACGGTATGAAGATATTTGCTACATATTCTTGATGTGTGTGTATGTGTATACTATAATAGTGTATAATAATTGTGAATATTGATTGATATGTACACACCAACATATACACCCATATTGCTGCTGCTATTTTTCATATATAATGGGTGTATTTTATTGTGATTGTTTCATTACAACTACAACTACAAAAACAACAACAACAACAACAAAGATCGAACACAATGTTGATGATAATGATGATTAATGGAATCTATATGTTTTTCTTCTACTTTTACTTCTTTAATTTATAATTATACTATATCAACATTGAACTCTGATATGATGATTCTTGATCCTTAAAATGATGATGATAATGTTTCATAAATCATCATCAATCAATTTAAATAAATAGTTTGATTTTGTTCTATACAAAAAAAAACAACAACAACAACAACAACAAACAAACAAGCAAAACAGAATCTTATTACACACACATATATTTCTTTCATTCATAGACAATGAACACACACACACACATACACATACAAAACACCTGTTACAGACATTTATTTAAAAAAAAATTGTCTGTCACTCTGTCTAATTTCTTTCTGTCAAAATTGATGATGATGTTGATGAATAAAAAAAGAAATAAAAAACAAAACTGAAAAAAAATCATTTATACAATTCATCATTTATATTCATCGAATCAATTGAATTTAATTATTTTATACATTCATTAATTAATTATATAATATATGATGTGATGTGATGAATAGATTTTTTTTTCTTTCCTTTCATTTCTTTCATTTTTCATTCTTTGCAAATATAAATAAATAAATAAATGTAAAAGTAAATAATCAACAGGTGTGTGTGTGTTCGTTTTATTGTAATATAGTTGTAAATCATAGTTCTTCCATTTGTTGTTGGATAGATGGCAGCATTTTCATAAATATTGAAATTAAATACCGCCAATTTTTAAATTATAAATTCACTGTGATGATGGTGTGTTTTTTTTCACATTTTTTTTGTATACAATTTATTTATTCAACAACATTTTTTTTTATTGATTGCGAAAATTGAGCATTATCTGATTAGGATCTGGATCTGGATCTGGATGATGATGATGTTAATGTTGACAAAATCAAGTATTTATATTTTGTTTTATTTATATTGTTTTCATTTCATAAATATAACGTTGTATGTGTATGTTTAGGTTCAAATTTTGGTGCATAAATCATAATAATTGATAATTGATAATTGATGAGCGATAATGGTGAATGTTGATGATGAAAATGATGGCTATTTACAAATTTTTTGAGTTATTTGGCAATATAATGGATGAATTGAAAGATTATATATTCATTAAAATTTTCATGAATTAGTGAGATTATTTTTGGTGTGTGTGTCTGTGTATGAGAAGTGTGCATTTTGGCATGAGAAAAATCACAGTTTTCAATAAAGAGAAACAAAAAAATTATCAGAATTGAAATTAAAATTTATTGTTTACATCATAATTGATCTTCAATAATAATTCGATGATGATTTGGAGTGGCAACAGCAAAACTACCACCAACAATAAAATTTCCACCACTAAATACATCATTCAACATTGCTGCCGATTGTTGTTGTTGTTGTTGCGATTGTTGTTGTTGTTGAAGATGATGTTGATGATGATGTTGTTGATGAGCATGTGATTGATGACTAGCCATAGCCGATACTTTTTTTCGTGTCAATGTTGAAACAGCTGATGGTGTTCCTGTTTGTGATATATGATTATTATTGGCAGATGGTGGAAATATAAATGGCGTCGTTGATGAACATAAAGTGGATGATGATGGTGGTGTC
The DNA here is from genome assembly GCF_024713945.1 of Dermatophagoides farinae. NCBI lineage: Eukaryota > Metazoa > Arthropoda > Arachnida > Sarcoptiformes > Pyroglyphidae > Dermatophagoides > Dermatophagoides farinae. The sequence goes on along the minus strand of NC_134686.1, from coordinate 995,168 downwards.
AACGATGGTGGTGATGATGATGTTTGATGATAATATTGGTGGTTGACAATTTGTTGTGGTTTATGATGATTAGGAATTGAAGCGTTTGAAGATAATGGCACTAATTGTGGCATTGTTTGTTGTTGTTGTTGTTGTTGTTGTTGATGGTGATGATGATGATGATGATTAGTACCTGTCGCTGTTGCTGTTGTTTGTTGTGATGTTGGTTGAGGTGGTGGCAAAACAAAATGATGATACGATTCTTTTGATGGATTTGAATGGATAGGCGCATCTGGTGGTTGTTGTGGTGGTGGTAGTGGTGGTGGCGGCGGCGGCGGTAATGCAACCGTTATAGGCTGTGTTTCCGAATGTATTGGCACAATTGGTATCTGCATAATTGGTGTTGATGGAGCTATCATTGGAATTCGACCCATACTACCGGTTGGTGTATGACGTAATGGACCAGGTGTTAATGGTGTTTGTGGTTGACTTCCACCACCACCACCACCACCACCACTACAACCAGTGGTCGATTGTGTTGGTACACCACCATCATTATAATGAAAATGATGATAATGGTGATGATGAAGATAGCCTAACATAATTGATGATGATTGAAAAAAAAAATTAATTTAATCCAACAAAAAGGTCAAAAATTCAAATTCATTCATTCATACTAATCATGCATCAAATCTAATTTAAAATTTTGGGTTTATTATTTTTTCGGAATAATTTAAAAGAAGAATACGAAACAAACAAAAAAAAACAAAACAAAAAACAAAGGGCACAATTATCAATTATCGAATTAAAAAAATATAAAATCATGTCGATATTGTTTTATAATCGGGATATTGTTTAAACTTAAAATCCTGATTCTGTGATTGACTAGATTGTTGTTGTTGTTGTTGCTGCTGCTGCTGTTCGGGTTCTTTACAAATATCCAAAGAATCTCCATTCTTACATTTTTCCAAGGTTCTTTCATCAGCAAAAATAATATCACCACTACTTGATTTATGTGAATAAATATCACCAGAACTAGAATTATGTGATTCAAGACCAGTCTGTGATGATGATTGATGTCCACCAATACCAGCCACAGCAGCATTTCCAGATGATGATGGTGCTTGGCCATCATGTGTGAATTGTTGTGAACCACCAACATTATCATCAATTTGTATTAAATTATCAGAACCATCTTTACGAAATAAAGCCGATATCTCTTCAAATGTACGATTTTTAGTTTCGGGCACTTTAAAATAAGTGAATATCCAAAAAATGGCTAAAAATCCAGTGAATGGTAAAAATGCATATTTATCCATTGCTTTCTATTATTTTTTTAAATTAAATTTAAATTTAAAATCAATAAGTTTTTTCCCAACCCTCCGCCCCAAAAAAAATTACATTACATTACATTACTTACATCTTTAAATTGTATCATAATTGGAAATGCTAAACCGACAACAAAATTAGTAAACCAATTTACTGATGCTGCAATACTAATGGCAGCTGGTCTTGGACCTTGTGAAAAAAGCTCGGCAGTTATCATCCAAGGAATTGATCCTGAATGAATAAAAAAATGAGAAAACATTGAGAAATTGAATTAAAAATTCAAATTTTTTTTCGACTTCGTTCGACTTACCCGGTCCAATAGCAAAAAATACAACATAAATTAATGTACTGATGACGCTCATATAAGACATCCATGTATATAGAAACTGGTGAGAGAGAAAAAAACATTAGAACAAACGAATGAAGCTGTTGAATCAAAAAAAAAAAAACAAAAAAAACTTACACCAAATAACAAGAATATGGTTAAAAACATGCTCGTTATAAACATTCCACCAAGTCCATATAAATGTAATGTACGGCGACCAGTTCTATCCATCAACATCATCGATACTAATGACATTAACACCATGACGACACCGACACCAATTGTAGAATATTTGGCCAAATCATCACCAAGTCCAGCAATAGTGAATATATTGGTTGAATAATAAAAAATGGCATTTATGCCGGACAATTGTTGTGATAATTGCATCACAGTGCCAATAATCAATGGTGTTTGTAATGAACGATTTTTGATCAATTGTAACATTGTAATCTGTTGAATTATGAAAAACAAAACAAAAAAAATTAACATTTCAATTCAATAAAAACATATCATCATGCTTCACCTTAGCTTCTTGTTGTTGGGCTCTATCTTCAATACGCATTTCTTCAATATCATCTTCAACATTTGTTGTACATCGTAATCGTTGTAATGCTAAAAAGAAAAGAAAAAGAAAGTAATGCAACAACAACAACAACAATAATAATAGTTGTTATTATTATCTTGATATAATTTCCGTTATGAATAAAACAAAAAAAAATAAAAAATACCATAAGTGGCTTCAGTTAACCGTCCTTTTGAAATTAATAAATATCTAGGTGATTCCGGACATTGTGGTAAAAGCATCAATTGTAAAATTGCTGGTATGAATGCCACACCCAATAAAAATGGCCATCCATCTTCAGTGCCTAATATTTGTGATAGGCCCAATATTTGTGATAATAATAGTCCAATGGTTACGCCCAATTGATTTACCGTTCCTGTGTTTTTTTTTTTTTTTTTTTTTTTGGTGGTGGGTAGTTAGTTATCAACCAATGAGAATGAAAACAAAACAAAAAAAAACAGTAAAAAAACGAGAGAAAAAAAAATTAGAATCTTCAGGAACAAAAAAAAAAAAAATTTGGACAGAAAAATGCCATTAGATTGAAAGCATACATCTTGAATTATTCATTCAATCAAACAGACTCAAACGTTACACTATTGATGAATGATCGATCTATACTACTATTTATAGTTCACGTCCAACAAAAAAAACAAAGCTTACCAAGTGCACCTCTTAATGTCATTGGTGCTATTTCCGATAGATACCTATGAAAGAAAAATCAAAAAAATTAATCAGTACTAATTAACCATAGAAAGGGAAAAAAGAATCCAATTATCATCATCATCGTCGTCATTACTTACATAGGCACAAGTGCAGTATTTAGTCCACAACTAAGACCAATAAAAAATCTACCAAACACAAGACATTCTATTGAACAGAATAAATGTGATGAACTCATCAATGTAGCACCCAATATGGCAATGGCATTGTTGAGCAATAGACCACATTTTCTATATTTTTTTTTTTTTGGTGAATGAAAAATTTTCATAAATTAAAAAAATTTGATTGAATTCAGAATTTGAAAGTTGTTATTGTTTTCTTCATATTCTTATTACCTTCCACAATAATCAGCGATAGCACCGCCAGATATACCGCCAATCATACCGCCAACAGCGAATATTGAAACTGTTACCGACCATACTAATGTTAACATATCTTCAGACATATATTTACCTGTTCGTGATTTGTATACTTCGGCAATAAAATTTTCTAAAATCTTTAAATTTTACAATTCATCATTGAATGAATGAATCAATCATCATCATCATCATCAGTATTACGAACCTTTTGTGGTGCATTTATCACTCCGGTATTGTAACCAAATTGAAACATGCCAAGTACGGCTGAAAATATTGCAAACACCAGCATACATGTTAGACCCTATTTAATAAAAAAAAAAAGAGAGAACGAAGAGTTAGATAGATGGTCCAAATGAAATTCAGAAGCAACAACAATAACAAAAACGAAGAAGAACGAGGAAATCATTAATGAAAATTGATACCATCATTATTATTACATATACAAACAACAACGATAGTCATCATAGTGTGTTGTGACGTTATGAATAATAATAATGTATAATAATATTCGGGCCCAGATTCTGAATGCAAAAAAAAAGAGAATCCTGATTTTCATTTCAGGCCACACACACACACACACACACATATTCTTCATGAAACCTTTTTTTCCTATGGTACAACAATAACCAAAAAATGATGATGACGCCAAAGTGAATAGTTCCCAAATTCAGTGTTTTCTATGGTAGCTGATAACTATACATTTGATACGATTCTATTCCATTCAGTTTTTTTTTATTTTTGATTCATTGAGAATTCGGTCGGTTCGATTTTCGCTTCGTTTGTTTTTTTTTTTTTTTTGTTGTCTCTGCATGTGTATGGTTTATTGTGTCGGGTCAACTATTACAATAACAACGACAACAACAAGGGCAAGTTCATATTAATAGCATCCTTTTTTTTTCTCTCTCTCTGTAAGTTGCTATAGCAGCTCATCTATTTTTGTGTGTGTATGTGTGCATGAGACACCAGAATTTGGATCATTATATAATTCCAACACACACACACTTTCACATAAAAAAATGGTTTCTAGGTCAACAACACATATGTGATGACGCGCCATGACGTTCTTTTTCGAATAATTCTATACTATACAGATACACACACACACACAAGGTCCAAAGAATATTCTGAGTATTCTGGAGCCAAAAATAGAATTCAAAAAAAATAAATTGTTCTCGTTAAAGAACCAGGAATAGAAACACACACACACATACACATACATATAAATGTTTGGCAAAATCATGTTCTTTCATTCCCCACAGGTCCTCCCCCCATCATTAGAATCAAAGAATCAAGGTTGACACACAAACAATGTCCATTTGTTGTTGTTTGGAGTTTATTTTGCGAAAAGAATTTATTCATATTTCGAAATACGAATGAAACGGTATGGACCACCACCACCTTTGTTGATTATGAAACAACCAACAAGATACATCCATCCATCCATCCATCCATCCATCATGTCGCGTAAAAAACTTTTTGACTTTCATTTATGCATAAATAAATGACCAAGAAAAAAAACGAATAAAATTTTTGCATATCCATTGATAATGATGATGATTTTATCTAATTAGATTAGAAATTAGCATTTGTTGTTCGTATTTAACACAAGGAAATTGATTGAAAACAAAAAAAACAGAAAGAAGAAGAAAAAAAGTTTACCACAGTTAATCCTGAAAAAAAAACAAAATGTACTCATTAACATTCAAATGGCAATTTCATTCAAATTATTATTTTGTGGTCAAACCAGAGAAAAAAACCAAAGTTACCAAGGTGAAATAATGATAATCATAATCAGCGGCAGTAGCAGCAGCAGCAACCCAAATTATCATCATCAAACTGGAAAAAAAACACACACACACACACACACACACACAAACACAGGAAGCCGATTACATTGGCCGAAAAAAAAGCCAGACAAAGATTAATTCCAAATTTTTTGTGTATGGTTTGTGCCCAGCCCAAATGAATCGTTTAAATTTGCAGAAAAAAATTGCCAGAAAAAAAGTCAACAACAACGACAAAAAATGACGGACCTATTTCACAACAACGAATCCAAAATTATCTACACAAAATAGGAATTTTGTAATAATTTTGTTTTTCATCGATTGACATTATATTTACATGTTTTGTTTTGTTTTTATTATTGGCACGTTTGTCTCATTCGCCACCTTTTCAAAGTGTTTCACGACAAACAGGACAAAATTGTCTAACATGAATCCAACGTTTTAAACAATCACGATGATAAATATGGCGACAATTGATTGCTTTTCTTGTATATTCACGATCCAACATTATATCCAAACAAATAGGACATGGTTGTTGATTAGAAATTTCATCAATTGTTGGTATTGAAAACATTGTCATCATACGATTGATAGTACAATATGAACGATATAGATTATAGCAGCAATCTAAAAATTTATCCCATTTTCTTATGGCATAACGTAATAAACTTAATGCACGTATACCATTTGAAATCATGGCCATCCAAATCAATGTTTGACTTATTGCACATATTGCACATGTAATCATCTGTATAAATGAACGATATAATAATTTTTCTTGCCATTCATTTTGATAATACAGACGATCAATAATATTCATTATATAATCACCAATACAACGTATCAATAAACATGTTGTATAAATATAACGATATAGAAATAATAATGTTAATAACATATTTGTTTTCATTGTTGTTGTCGATATGAATATGATGAATCGTTGATGATAATAAATTGACCAGATTTGTATAAAATTTATGATTGCCGATAATGATTGTATTATGATTAAACGTAAATGATCTGGTTCTATATTATTATCATCATCAATTTGATTAATTTGTTCCAGTCGTTTTTCCAATAATAAATGTAAAATTGTAAAATAAAATATAAAACAAAAATGAATGATATTAATCAATTTGAATAATGGTTGAAACAGAACGAATGATGATGATAATTCTAAAAATAATGGCCAACGATTATCATTGATATATTCCAATTCAATTGACCGTAAATGGCCGAATAGATATTTGGATATGAATTCAAATGTTAACTGTACAATCATAATCATATTGATATATGTGGCCATTAATGAACAATGGATGTTGAATGATTTTCACACAAATTGGATAAAATTGTTGATTCTGTACATAATATGCATAGGTAAAACGAGCCAATATTATAAATATGCTTGATGATATTAATGTCAAACCATTATTGATCGATGATGATGACATTTGTTCGAATCAATCACACACAAACACCACTTAGCAAAAAAAATCTTTCTTACAGATAAATTTAAATATTAACGGGTATAATTAAAAATCTTTTAAACTAAATCTTTTTACTGTGCATCTTGTTAACCACGTTGAGCGCTATATATATGTGTGTGTAACACAAACCAAAAAAAAAAAAACAATCGTCATTTCAACAGAAAAATATAGAATTTTGCTAGAAAAAAAAAGTAAATTAATTGAATTATAATGAAATTAAGTTGAACATGTAAATAAATGCTCGATATTTTTTTTTTTGGCCAGAATATTCAATGGTAGACCATAAACTTTTTATTATTATCATTTGAATTGAAATTTTAAAATGTCAAAAACTTTTCGCTCTTTTTGCACATAATAATAATAATGAATGAATGAATAAAAAAAAAACAATGAAAATGAAACCAAACTTACTTCAGGACAATGGTGACCACTGGGACACCAAGTTTTTCGGCACATTTCCAAGCACACAAAAACACACACAAACACAGATGTCAATTTTTTTTCTTTCTTTCTTTTTGTTTTCGAATCGATGAATCTCTGATACCACCAACCAACCAACCAACCGACCTATCGACCGACCAACCAACCGACCAAAATCAGCCAAAAAAAAAAATCAAATAAAAATGATGATGATTATGGCGGTGGATGTGGCACTATTTATATATTTGCAAAAAAAACGATTGGCGATGATGATGATGATGATTTGTAAGAGTTCACGAATTGAATTCTGTTGTTGTTGATGCTGCTTCTAATTGATTGATTAAATGAATATTCATCATATTCCTGAACGAATCAATACGAGACTTTTAGCAACGACCAAAAAAAAACAACAATTTATACGATTTCTTCATTTGAATAACACAAAAAAAAACAAAACAAAAATTTGATCAATCTGATGACGATATTTGAAAGTTTTCTTTTTGTTGTCTATTTGTTTGTTTGTTTGTTTGTTACATTTTGACACACAAATGAAAAAAAATGAAAACAACGTTTAATGCACAGTGGGGTGGGGGGAAAAAAATTGACGTTATCGTTGTCTGACTTTAGTGTGAGTTTAAAATATCAGGAAAAAAAAAATATCAAACGCGTTTTATTATCAGTTCGATATCTATCAATAAGAAACTGGTTATTTATTTTGTTTTGGCGTTGTTGAATGTTTTTGATGCATCATCATCATCATCATCATCAGCATCATTGATTCAAGTTGATATAAATGATTTATAAATAAATGTGTGCGATGAAAATAAAATAAAAAAACAGATTGAAAACAGTTGAAATAAGTTTGGGCAGTGTTAAGGTTTGATTTTTTTTTGTTGTCGTTGCTGCTGCTGCTGAATGAATGAGTCATTTAGTAGCTGATTTTGGCTTTAAAGAGATAGATTTATAATAATTTTAATTGTGTGCGCACCGTTAGCAGAAAGTGAGATAGAGAGAGAGAGAGAGAGAGAGGCTGCTTGTTTTTGATTGATCGATTGATTGATTGATTGATTTATGTCTGTAAAATGGAAAAGAGAAGAAAAAAAATGAAATTAGAAAATTAGAAAATAAATGATGATGATGATGATGATGATGACCAATGGTCAAACATGTACTGTGTATGTATATATATGTTATTAATTAATTTCAATTTTAAATTACAAGACTTTTTTTTCCAATGCAAATCAAATCTCACTTTTTCTCGTCTATGAACAAAAAAAAAATTTGTCATTTTTTTTTATTTGGTTGCCTTTGATGATGACAATCAAAATGAAACAACAACAACAACAAAATCCTGTTTAGATGATGGATGATGATGATCAACACTATTTTTCGTTGATTATCAATGTTTTTTGCCTGTCTGTGTGTGTGTGTGTGTTTGTGTGTGTCAAACGGAAAAGTGTGAGAGATCCCAAAAAAGGAATTATTCTAAAAAAAGAGAGAGAAAGAGAGATAGAGATCAATAGAAAACAATTCGACAAAAAAACATCATCATTACATATTCATTGAATAATATTGATCATTAAAATGATGATGATGATGAAAATTAATTGATTCGAGGTCGAATAACCGAAATAAAAAAAAACATCATTAAAATAGATCGATCTCTATTCAATATCGATCAATATCAATGGATAAAATAGATCGATCAATCAAATAAAAAAAAACAAAACAAAACAGGACAAAAAAAAATGTCCAACTAAATGACTGAATAGAGAATGAAAACATTGGATAATGATACATTGGATGGTTAATCTTTGGTGGAATCGTCTAACGAACTAAAAAAAAAGAATGTAACGACCACATTGATTATGATAATTTGATTTTTTTTTTGTTTTCATCGACAAAATTCTTTGTGTTGAAAAATTTCCAACACTTTACACAATACCTGTCTAGTTATAGCTAAAGATTTTATACGGGATTTAAGTTGCTGTTGTCACAATGGATGTGCGAAAAAATAAAATGAAACACATAGTGTGTTTCAATTCAACTGAATCGATCCAAAAAAAAAGAGAAAGAGAAAAGATTTATCTATCCATAGATATTCATTCAATGAATTGGTCTCTATTGGGTATTAACTTTTTATCCCAAAGAGAGAGAAAGAGAAAGATTCTGCACATAAGTTTTGTTTTTTTTTTGGCGGTAATAATAAAATTTTTCTTGTGCCCTTTCCACACACACACACACAAGCAAGAATCTTTGAATCCATTGAAGCAAACAAATCGAAAGTAAGAATATTCTTGCTTGTGTGTGTGTGTGTGTAGATGTCGATTTCGATCATCATGATGATGATGACGATGACAACAACAACAACAATAATCACACACACACCAGAAAAAAAAAGTTAAATCAATTCATTCAAGCATATAAACTTTTGATTCAATGAATTTTGTGTTCAAATATTTTGTTGAGAATGTGTGTGTGTGTGTGTGTGTGGAAAAGAAATCATCAACGAATGATAATCATTTTTTTTTCCTTGTTTTTGTTGTCATCGTCGTTGTTTTTTGACTTCTTTCTTTCTTCATGTTATGGTCACCAAATTACAATTTTGAAAATGATAATTTGATGAAAACGAAAACAAAAATGGCGTAGGCGTCAGAAGAAGAGAAAAATTTATTTCATTTTTCATTTTTGTTTTGTTTTTTTGTTTTTGTTTCTGCTGACATAAACAGTTGTTGTTGTTGTTTTGTTGTTGTCGGGTCCAGTTACATTTTTGGTCATCATTTTTCTTTTGGATCTTGTATTGATTCAATTTTTTTTCGTTGTTGTTGTTGTTGTTGAAATATTTACCTTTGTTTTATTTTGATGATTGAAATATTGATTTTTGTTCAATTTCTATCAGGTGGTTATATTGTTGTTGATGAAAAGAAAATTTTACAGACTGATACCGTAGAAATTTTCAATTTTCCATACCATTCAGATATCTGAATTTTTTTTTCACTTCCGCCCACACGCTCAAACACACACACACACACACACTGTCACTCTTGCTCTTGGTTCAGACACCGTCGAGACACACACACACACACACCCAAACAATCATTTGAAAACCACACAACAACACAAAATCAATGAATAATTTTTTTCCCTTTGTTTCTTTTGGTTGGTTGATTTATATATTCAAATTATCATCATTTTTATTGTAACGATGATTTTGTCGTTGTTGTTGATGATGATGATGATGATGATTTAATGATTTTTGTTTGTTGTCGTTTGTTGTTGTTGTTGTTGTTGTTGTAAAAAATTGAATAGAAAAATGGTTTGTGATGATGTTGATTGAAACAAAACCAAACCAAATGACAACAACAACAACAACAACAATTTACTTGGTTGGTGATGATGTGGGTAGTTGATGATTGGTTTCAATGAATGAATGAATGAATGTTTTGATATGAAATGATGATGATGATGATGATGACGAATTGGTGAAAGAAAAAAAAAACGGACCCGGATAGCTATAGCTAAAATCAGTCACTCAGACTCAAATATTCGTTTTTCCGTGTGTGTGTGTATGGATCTTCTTCATAACATTCACAACATAAATACATAGCAAAAAAAAAATTTAAACATAGAACCGGACACTTTGAATTCCGAACAGAAGACTGAACTCAAACACACACACACACACATACATAAAACTTCAAGTGAGTAGCAAAAAATAAAGTTATCGGATGATAAAGATACACGCACACACACACACATACACATAGTGGATAGTGGATAGTGGATAGTTTAGTTTTTGGTATAATATCCCAAAAACCAGAATATCCCGGAATGAAGAAGAAGAAGAAGAAGAAGCTCCCAGAAAACAAAAAATTGAGTTTTTTTCTTTTGAAATACTGTGACTACTGTAAAAAACATCAATCTCCCTCCCCCCACTATATCAACTAACTAACCAACAAACCAAACAAATACCAGAATTATCATCATCATCATCACTAAATACTAACTACAGATGTATACTGTATATCCATAGCGCACACACACACGGTGGATCCAGGATCTTGTTGTTGTTATCGTTTTGTGTTATTGCTCCTTGCTTCTTGTTGGACCCAAAAATATAGAGATAGAGAACGCGTGTGTGTGTAGTAGTAGTAATGTGTCCACATTTTATATAGATACAGGGTGTATGGATATTTTCAATGGGGGTAGTTTTGTTTTGTTTTTGTTGTTGTTGTTGTTGTTGTAAACATCAATTTTTATAAGTCTTGAAGAAACTATATGTTTGCGCGATGCATATCCTAATACTGAATTCAGATAGTTATCATTTAATGGGGTTTTCTATTCTCTATGGCCATTTTATATATACATGAATCAAACACCTACACAGAATATATTCCATTCAATTCTCTATTTATATATAGTCCACTTTTTTTGATGATGATGATAACTTTTACAATACATTTGGATTTTTTTTTATTTATTCTATAGAGAATTTAAAGATGATGATGGAACTGAAATTCATTTCCATCTATCTATGCAGAACAGAATTCGTATGAATGTGTATAGAATCTCCTATATGAAATATAGATTTTATTAGTAGTAGCATCTTATACGAAACGAACGAACGAACGAAACTATCGATCGTATCGGAATTTTTTTTTTTTTTGATAACAACAAAAAATTCTTTTGCTAAATGCAAATCATGTTAAAGTTATGAATGGAAATAGAATGTAGTTAAGATTCAACAACAACAACAAAAAAAGTAAAAATGATTGAAAAATCGATATATCAATCAAAACTAGAGTATCAAAACAAAAAAAAACCTGGTCAGGCAATTTGCGTGTGTGTTGGTGGTTAAATTTTGACATGCACACACAAAAAAAAACAATGTGTAAACTTTTCTGCTTGTGGGCTATTGATTATTTCGAAATCAGAAACTGACAAAAAAAAACCCAAAACCCAAAACCCAACACACACACACACACACAATCGAAAAAGAAAGTTTACAGAAACTTATATTATTACTTGTATATTGAACAAAAAAAAACAGAAAAAAAACGATGATGATAATGTTTTGTGGACATTATTTCGTTTCGTTTCGTTTCTTGTCTCTTTTGATAATTTTGAAATAAATTTTTTATGATGATGATGGAAAAGATGGATTGCACATTTTAGTCTGAAAAAAATAATAATAATTTCAAGTGAACACTGGTAAATATCACACAAATGTAAACACACACACACACACACACACACACCAAACATATAGTGATGTTAACGATCTATAAAGGAAACGCGGTGTTTTGCAAACCAAAAAAAAAAAAATAAAAATATTGGGATTAGGTTTCATCATCATCATCATTATATATCAAACGAAATCAAATCTAATCAAAATCAATTTGAAAACAAAACAAAAAAAAATAAACATTTTCCATTCAAGATTCGAGAAAAAACTCAAAAAACAACAAACAAAATCGTCATGAATAAACACTGTGTGTGTGTGTGTGTGTGTGTGTTTGGTTTGCTAATGTTCAACTAATACATTTATGGAAATGAACAATGAAAATAATCTTGTCATCATCATCATCATCATCATTATTTGGATAATAATTCAATTTCCGTTGAAAGATTTCAAAAAAAAACAAAAAAATAAATTCCGGTAACGGAAATTGAATCACTTTTTTTTCGTTTTGCAAATTATCATCACCATCATCGATCGATCGGTTTATCATTATCATCATCATCATTATCAAATATATTTCACTTGAGGCTGTAATTTTTTCATTCGCCATTCTGTTTAAAAATTAAAAATCATCTCCAATCCAGTTCAATTTCAAAACATCAAATGAACTTTATTGCTGCTGTTGCTGCTCTATACCACCAACAAAGAAGAAGAAGAAAAAAGTTGACTTTTTTTTGCACTTGAAAAACTTTTTTAGTCTTTTTTTTTAACGATAATAATTGATTTATGAGAACAAACGAAAAAAAAGGTGGCCATAATCGTAATTTTTGTTGTTGTTGTTGTTGTTCAATTTCGTTTGTCTACAATATTGTAATTATCCGGTAATTTATATATATTTCATTTATTTCACATTTACAACCAATTTATATATACACACACACATGTGTGTCTGTGTGTGACTGTGATAAATGGTGTGATAATTTATAACGATGATGATTATTACCTGTTGATGATTTTTTTACAATTTAATTAGTTATTAGTTATATTATACAATTGAAATTATTACGTGTTTTATTATCAATTTTACTATCATATGATGAATGATGATTTTTTTATATGGTAATTTGTGTGTGTGCCATAAAAGAATCAAAAATTTTAAATCAAATTTTTCTTTCCTTTTTTACTATTATCATTTTCATCATAGTGCCCATCATTCATTCATTCATTCATTCAACATCGAGCTTATACATTGGTCCACGGCCACCATTTTTGAATATTCCAAAAAATTTTATCATTCTCTCTCTCTATCTATCTATCGTAAATCTTAAATACATCATCAAATTCATCAAAATAAGAAAAAAAAAGAAGATTGAAAATGGAAAAACATTCACGTTTTAGCCGAAAATCATTATTTGATCGTACATTTTTCCTGTCTAGATTAATTTTCACGTATAAATTTTTTTATGATTTTTTTCTTGTTTTTTCTTGGTTTTTTTTTGGTCTTTGTTTTTATATATGGCTTCATCACCAGGTCTAATGTTTTGTTTTTCTCTTTTTCTGTTTTTTTTTTGTTTTAGTTATGTATTTCCAATATTTTATCAAGGTTACAAAAATAATGGTCTCGATTTTCAGGATTTATATCGTTGTCCAAAAGATGATGAAGCCGAAAAAAGTTTAAAAACATTAAAAAGGTTTGTTTGTCTTCGAAAAAAGAAAGATCATCAAAATATCAAAAAAAAAAAAAAAAAAAAAAAATTTCTACCCAACAGAAGCTGGACAAAAGAATTAAAAAGTAAACAACCAAAACTATGGCGTGCATTAGCACGTGCATTTGGTCCATCATTTATATTACCATTATTTTGTTATTTATTCGAAGAATGTTTCATACGTATTGTACAACCATTTTTACTTGGTCGTGTTATTAGATATTTTTCAGAAAATACAAATATAACCTATTTGGATGCATGTTGGTCAGCAGCTGGTGTGACCATTTGTACTGCATTTTTTATATCATGTCATCATCCAGCAATGATACAAACAATGCGTATCGGTATGCGTATGCGTACAGCATGTTGTTCATTAATGTTTCAAAAATCATTACGTTTAAGTCGTGCATCGGTCAATCAAACGGCCGTTGGACAAATTGTTAATATCATGTCCAATGATGTTAATCGTATGGATGAGGTATGAGGTACATGTGATTTGGGACTTTGTCATTTGATATTAGAAATTTTTTTTTTCTCTCTCTCTCTCCTTTTTTATAGTTTAGCATTTTTGTTTCATACATAATTGTATCACCAATACAAATGTTCATTGTTATCTATATTCTTTATGGATATATTAATTGGACTTGTTTTGTTGGTCTTGCATTATTGTTTTTATTAATACCAATACAGGTATATATGGGACGATTATTTTCACGTGTACGTTTCAATACAGCCAAACAAACAGATAAAAGATTACGATTGATGAGTGAAATTACATCCGGTATACGTGTAATTAAAATGTATTCATGGGAAAAACCATTCGCAAATCGTGTTGCCGATGCACGAAAGTATGTGATACTAAACTAGTGAATTCTGAATCTAAATTTTTATTTTTTTTCATCATTATTTATAGAACGGAAGTAAAATATATCCGTCAAGCTTGTTATTTGAAAGCAATCAATTTATCAGTGTTTTTTGTGGCCACACGTATTGTATTGTTTGCTTGTTTCATCACCTATGTATTGGTTGGTAATCAATTAACATCGGAAGCAGTGTTCGTATCGATGGCATTATTCAATACATTGCGATTGACGATAACATTTTTTTTTCCAAATTCAATTGGTCTTGCATCTGAATTATTAATCGGTTGTAAACGGATTGAAAATTTTTTATTATTAAAAGAAATGGAATCTATTGAAGATAATGATGGAAAATTTAAAAGAGAAAAAAATTATATACAAAATAACCATATTGCAAATAATGAAAATGATGATGATAAAAAATCCAATGAAAATCTTGCTAATAATTTATTAATGGAAAAAAATGAACCAAAATTAATGATCAATAATATTGTGGCCAAATGGAGTCCAGAATTGATGCAACCAACATTACGAAATATAAGTGCCAGATTAAAACCAGGTGATTTACTGGCCGTAATTGGACCAGTTGGTGCTGGTAAAAGTTCATTATTGATGAGTATATTACGAGAATTACCACTTGAATCCGGTAAAATTGAATTAGAAGGATCATTATCATATGCTAGCCAAGATCCATGGTCATTCAATGAAACTGTTCGTAATAATATTCTATTCGGTATGCCATACGATCAAAAACATTATGATCAAGTGATCAAAGTTTGTGCATTGGAACGTGATTTAACATTGATGCCATTCGGTGATAGAACATTGGTTGGTGAGAAAGGTGTTTCATTAAGTGGTGGACAAAAAGCTCGTATCAATTTGGCTAGAGCAATTTATCGAAATTCCGATATATGTCTATTAGATGATCCATTATCAGCTGTCGATACAGCTGTAGCTGAACATATATTTGAAAAATGTATTATGGAACATTTAAAATCAAAGATTCGTATATTGGTTACACATCAAATTCAATTCATACAAAAAGCAACAAAAATTTTAATACTTAAAGAAGGTGATTGTTTAGCATATGGATCATTTACTGAATTACAACAAATGGGCATCGATTTTATGAGTTTATTAGCTGAAAAACAGGATCCAAATAATAAAGATGATGATGATAATAATGGTGAAAAACATCGAAAATTAACAATTTCTAGTTCATTTGATGGTTCAGAAATTGTTTTACAATCCGATACAAATATGCGTGGCCGTACATGTACCATTTCAAGTGGACAAGAAGGTTTTGAAGTTTTACCATCAGATAATGATGATGTTAATGACATCGATAATTTAGAAAAATCAACCGACAACAAATCCGATACAAAATTAACAGAAGAACAATTTCAACGTGGTTCAATTAAATGGAAAGTTTATCGTGAATATTTAAAAGCCGGTGCTACTATATTGTCATTAACGGTGACAATTTCATTTCTTATATTATCACAAACAATTTTCGTTGGATCAGATCTATTTTTAACAGCATGGACAAATAAAAATCAATATGGTCAAACACAAATATCGGATATGGAACAACATCGTGATATTATTATCTATTCAATATTGATTGTTAGTCTTTTCATTACAACTATTGTTCGTTCGGTTTCATTCTTTCAAATTTGTATGCATGCTTCTGAACGATTACATAATCAAATATTTGAACGTCTACTACGTGCACGTGTTGCATTTTTTGATCAAAATCCAGCTGGCCGTATATTGAATCGTTTTACAAAAGATCTAGGCATTATTGATGAAATGTTACCCAGTACAGCATATGATTTGAATTTAACATTTTCACAAGCAATTGGTGTTGTTATCACTGTTAGCATTGTCAATTGGTGGCTAATTTTTCCGGCAATTTTATTGACAATTTTTGTATTTTTTATGAGAACAATTTACATTAAATCTGCACGTGATATTAAACGTTTTGAAAGTTTAGGTAAGTAGACAGAAAAAAAATTGACGGAAAATCGATCTAATCTAATGATTTTCATTTTTTTTTTTTTTTACTAATTTCAGCACGTAGTCCAGTCTATTCACATATAAGTACAACAATCAATGGTTTAGCATCGATACGTGCATTTGGTGTACAAGAAGCATTTGAACGGCAATTTTTTATCTATCAAAATGACCATAGTGCTACATGGTTTTTATTTATAAGTTCATCAAGATGTATGGGCCTAATGGTTGATTGGATTTCCACTATTTATATTGCAGCTATTTCATTTGTAATTATGATATCAAAAGGTTCAATCAATCAATCAATAATTTTTTTATATTTTATTTCGAAAAAAGAAAAAAATCAATTTAACAATTTTGTATTTTATTTTAGATTTACAAGGTGGTAGTGCTGGATTAGCAATATCATCTGGTTTAATGTTGGCTGGTATGACACAATGGGGTGTAAGACAATCGGCAGAATTTGAAAGTCAAATGACATCTGTTGAACGTATTGTTGAATATCAAGATCTACCAAAAGAATCATCAGCTGAATCAAAACCAGAACAACGACCACCAATTGAATGGCCAACCGATGGTACCATTGAATTTGATCAGATGTATTTACGATATGATGGTAGTGATAAACCAGTATTGAAGAATATTGATTGCACTATTTATGGTGGTGAAAAAATTGGTATCGTTGGCCGTACAGGAGCTGGTAAAAGTTCTATTATTTCGGCATTGTTTCGTTTGACCGAAACAGATGGATCCATTCGTATAGATGGTATCGATACTAAATCGATTGGATTGAATGATCTTCGTAAAAAATTGTCGATAATCCCACAGGATCCTGTAGTGTTTACCGGTTCGGTTCGATATAATTTAGATCCATTTCATGAATATGCAGATGATAATATTTGGAGTGCATTAGAACAGGTGCAGCTAAAAGCACAGGTAAATAATTACAAAGGTAAACTGGAAACAATGATCACTGAAAGTGGTAGCAATCTAAGTGTCGGTCAACGGCAATTAATTTGTTTGGCACGAGCGATCCTAAAAAATAATCGAATATTAATATTGGATGAAGCAACGGCCAATGTTGATCATCAAACCGATCAACTTATACAGCAAACAATAAGAGAAAAATTTTGTGATTGCACCGTATTGACCATTGCACATCGTCTTAATACAATTATTGATTGTGATCGTGTTCTAGTATTGGATGCCGGTGAAATTGTTGAATTTGATATTCCATATTTCCTATTAAGAAGTAAAGGTAGTTTCTATGAAATGTGTAAAAAAACTGGCAGAGCAATGTTTGCAAATCTATATCAATTGGCAAAGATTACACATAAAAATCAATTAAAATCAAATTTGAATGAAGAAATTGGAGAAAAAACCATACAGCCATTAGATGAACAAGATGATGTCGATGATGAAGAATTATTGACTGGCAAACCAAATGAACATCGTTTTGACTAAATTTAAGTGAACCAAATCAACAACATCATTCATTTTCATTTACAATAGATGTAAACACTGAAGATTTTATTTTGTGAAAAATTTTTTTTTATTTTCAATCATCATCATTCAAAAAATAAAATTAGAAATAAAAAAAAATTAACCGGCTTTTTAGTTTGAATCTGTAGAAAAAGATCAAATTCATTTATCGATGGTTGAACAATCGATATTTTTTTCTGTTGACATTTAAAATTCGAAACAAAAATCACGTGATCATTATTTGAATGCGTAGATTTTTTTTTCGTTTATTTTTTTTTTTTTGGTCTAATTAGTTATAATTGTGTGAATTTGTAGACGAAATGAGCAATTTTTTTATTTTGTTTTGGTTCTGGCTAATTGAAACATTCCTGATTGTTAATTGTAAAAATGTTTTTTATGGACATTGTTCTATCGTTGTTTGCAACAGCGACAAATTGGCTTGCGGTAACTAAGTGAATTGAATTGAAGTGAAAAAGAGAGAGAGAAAAAAAATTCTCAAAACTTGAACTTCATCATCATCATCATCGACTACGACGTTTTTCAACATATACAACACATCCTATGCTGTAGTATATATCAACCAGAGCGAAACAAAAAACTTTCCACGCGCATACACTAACCAGAAAAAAAAACCAAAGACAAAAAAAAAATAACATCGTAATCAAACAATAACAACAACAACCGAATGAAAGAAAAAAAACCAAACAAAGCTTATGGACAACCACCAGAAGAAGGAAAAAGTCAAAAAAAAAACTCGTTGATATCATCATCGTCATCATGAACAAAAAAAATGTGATTGGCTAAAATAGAAAAAGAATAAGAACAAAAAGTCTACATTGTCAAGATTTTTATTCTCAACATCATCAACAACAACAAAAATTGCCATATACTCTACGTGTTTTTTTTTTGGTGTAGTTATATCTGGCTGATTGTAAATATTTTTGATTTGTGGTGGGCTCATTTTCCAAAATAAAACTACACACACACACACACACCATCAACAATCGATAAACACACACAATTGATCTATGAGCCTAAAACTTTTTTTTTCTTGTTGCCCTAATCTTCTCTTTTTTTTGGATGATAATCCATGATTCACACGTTTTGATATATGTAGTTTGTTTGTGTGTGTGTGTGTCGTGAATTTTTATTTTTTTCCCATTACATTTCAGATTGAAAATATTGCTTGATGTGAGATCACATTATGGATTTTAGTACAAAAAGTTTAAAAAATCTTGTATCAGATGTGACTACTGTTTTCACTCGTGCTAAACAGGTATTTTTTTTTTGTTTTGTTTCATATTCGATTTACATTTTTTTTTGTTGATTCTGATTTTTTTATTCTGTATGATTCCAAATGGTGGTGGTATTCAGTATGCAGAAGAAACAATTGGTACGGCTGAACGTACTGAATTGGATTCAGAATATGAACAGCTGGCTGAACGTGCTGATTGTTATAGACAATGGACTGAAAGAATTGTATCGAAATTAGAGGCTGTTATACAACCAAATCCAAGTTTGTATTTTCATTTTACTTTATTCGTTATTTATTTATTAATTTTTTCCTATTTTTATAGATATGAGATATGGTGAAATGTTGATTGAACGAACAATGGGTTCAAATACTGAATTGATCAAATCACGTGATAATCGTTTACGTAATCTTGATTATTTGGGCAATGATATGATTGATGCTGGTATTGCATTCGGTCCATCAACATTATATGGTTCAGCATTGGTCAAAGTGGGTAAACATCAGACTGAATTGGGACAAGCAGAAAAAGATTTCGTACAAAATGCTTATCGTACTATAATCATTCCATTGAGAAAATTTCTAGATGAAGATATGAAAACAATTGCAAAAGAACGTAAAGTTCTTGAAACAAAACGGCTTGATTTAGATGTAGCCAAAAATCGTCTTCGTAAAGCTAAAAGTCAAGATAGTCAAAATAATGTAAGTCTACATGAACATTGAACATTCTAAATATATTATGTGTCTAATCTGATAATCTTTGTCATTTTGACTAACTTGATCATTTTTATCTATTTTTTTCCCACTCTTTTTGCTTACAATTTCTATTATAAAGCCAAAACTTAAACCAGAAATGATTGAAAATGAGATCGAAGAGGTTTATAATCAAATTTTTTTTTCACTTTCAATCAGCTTATTTTTCAATTTATTTTTCTTTGTGTTGATTATAATTATGATTCATTGGTTTGTTTTTTGCAATTTTCTATGACACCACAGGCTGAACGTGATCTCAAACATTGTCAAGAAGAATTTGATAGACAGATTGAAATAACAAAATTGTTGCTTGAAGGTATCACCAGTGCTCAGGTATGACATTTGATTATGATGATGAAAAAATTGTTTTTCATCCATATTATTGACACATATATAGGCAAATCATGTACGTTGTTTGAATGATTTCGCTCAATGTCAAATTGAATATTATCATCAATGTTTTCGTCATATGGCTAATTTACAACGAGAAATAAATCAACCACCACCACCACCACCATCATCCACATTGAATGATCAATCACTTCCCAACGGTGGTGGTGGTGGTGATGGTGGTGCTACATTAAAAGATTCAAACAATCCGGCTACTATAAAAATGACATCTAATCATCATAAAATGAGAACAACATCCAATAATTCTGCTGCTACTGCTATGGAAGCAATTGATTTAATTCATCATACAAATATCGATAACAATTCCACAACGGTTCCAATGGATTTAAGTTCATCATCATCATCAACAACAACAACAACAACATCAACAATCAATAAAAGACGTGCAAAATGTTTAAATACTTATTATGCACAATCTAATGATGAACTTGCATTATTAGCCGATGAAATTATTTACGTCACATTGATTGATCATAAAAATCAACAACAATCAATCGATGATACGAGCGATTGGATGTATGGTGAACGTCTTAGTGATGGCCGAAAAGGAAAAGTTCCTGTTGCTTATTTGGAAATTTTGAACTAAAAAAAATTTTCATTGAATTTGATCATTTTTCATGTTGTTGTCATGTGTGTTTTGATTTTTCCTTTCTTTTTTTTGTTGCAGTTGACATTTATTTACACTACAAATTATTATTATTCATCATTTTATTTTGTACATATGGATTGTCTTTCATTAATTATAAAAGAATGATTTTTTGCGAAAATGAAAAGAAAATGAGGTTTTTATTATGATTTCATACACAATTGAGATCCATCATCATTGATAATGATTATTGATTATTACTATTTGGTATATAACCTTGTTTCAACAACAATTTCAAACGTTCCATCTCTTCCAATGTATTGGCCTTTGAAATAGCTTGTTTAATAGCTTGAACCTCTTCGGTTGTAAGCTGTTTTCGTTGATTAGTATTTGGTTGAATAACGGCACCACCACCACCTGGAACGAATGTTTTCGATTTAATACCAATTTCATGTTCTAATCGTTTTCCTTTTTCACCGCTAAATAATTTATGGGATTCTTCACGTTCACGTAATTTAACTTTTTTAAAATCCAATAAACGTATCGATGGAATTCGATGTATAACATATAAACGATAATGTTTCTTTGTGGATACTGGATTTCCCATCAATGCAAGTGTAGTTAATTTTTTAAATCCACTCAATGGATCAAGATCACCAAGTTCATCCAGCTGATTATTGATCATTATAAGAGTTTCCAAATTGGGAATGGTTTCATGAAGACGTTCATCAATTTTTGAACAACGATTATTACTCAAATATAAACGTTTAAGACGATTCAATAATGGAAAATTTTCTAATGTACGAATATCGTTCGATGTAAAATCAATGGCATCAAATTGATCCAATGTGGCGCCCAAATTTTCCAATGTTGTTATCTTATAATCACGTAGATCTAATTCACGATCACCAGTAGATTTGTTCATGAATTGAAATGCACCTTCCACCAATTCGATAGTAAGCTTCATTTTTATTATTATTATTATTAATGATGATGAAATCAATGATGAATACAGAATTTGGCAATTTTTATTTTATTACAATGAATTTTTTTTGTCATGCCGCTCATTAATATTATTCATTCATAAAGGACGTAATTTTTTAAGAATATGGTTACTTTTTTTGTGCAAAAGATGGCGTAATCATTTCTCTTGAATGATTTTTTTTATTCAATCGAACGAACGAACAAAAAAAAATGTTACAATAAACAATGTTTAAATCGAAAAAAAACAAACATCATTTTACATTTACACAAATTTTTAAGCAAAATTTAAATTTTTTTTTTGGGGGGTGGATAAATAAGTGTGTGTGTGTGTAATAATTATTAGCCATTTAGAATTTGTGTGTAAGAAAATTAAACAGAGTGTGAAAATGAAAAAAAAAACAAATACCTAGAGAAGAATAGAGAGCAAGCAAGAATATCGATAGAATAGATTTATAATGAATGTGTGTGTGTGTGTGTTCATGTGTTTGTTGTATTTGGTTGCACATGGAAAAAAATAATAATGATGGAAAAATGCATGGCGACCAAAAAAAAAAAAAAATATTCTTGTTGTTGTTGTTGCAAATCATTATGGTAAATCATTATCTGAACCAACAGAATCAACATCATCACCGAATTCAATAATATCCTCTTCTTCATCATCTTCGCCAAATTCACGTAATGAAACTTCATTTATACGAGCATTTTCAGGTAATTCACCATACGTTTTTAAATTTCTTGCTTCATCCGGATTATATTTGAGTATAACATCGGCCTTTGTATCCTGATAATCACGTAAACCAATCAAGATGATATCACCTTGATTGATCCACACCTTTTTACGAAGTTTGCCACGTATATGACATAACCGTTTGACACCATCGAAACAATACGCCTCTAAACGGCCATTGCCCAACATACGCATCACTTGTGCATATTCTTGGCCATCTTCTTTAAATACTAATTCACGTTTTTCATCTTCATTTTCATTCTTACCACGACGACGATTTTTACCTCCCTTACCTTTGTTTTTAGGCATTTTGGGATGCTTTAAAAATGAAACACTTTTTTTACGATCTCTTCTTTTTTTTTATTTATCAACTTTCTGTTTCCAATTAAGAAACACGTGTAGTTAAAAATGGGAAAAAATTAGCAAAAAAAAAAAATTTAATTTGCCGGTGAAAATCAATCACTGGATTCTTTCTTTCTATATGATGATGGGAGAGAGAAAAAAAAATTATTCAATCAATCAATAATCTATTCACATCAAAAAACATACCAAGATATTGTGTGTGGGAAAAAAATTTTTTTTTTTTTTTGGCCAACAAAACAATTTGGAACTAGTTCCAAAAAAAGAATGTTCTAAAAAATTGTTGTAGTACAGAGCAAAAAAACGCGTTTGCCAACACTGAAACAAACAAACAAAAAAAACATCGACAACGATTACGACGTTGAGTGAAATGTGTGAGTCGATGGCTCTCTTTGTCTGTGGATAACGAAAAAAATATCACACACACACACGGATAAACACGCTTGCGTGCTCATCCTTTTCTTGGAAACTTTTTTTTGTTGTTCTTAAAAAAAATTTCCGTAAAGTTTTTCGAGAAAATTTAAATTTTATTCACAATTCTTCTTTCTTTTTTTTCTTTTGCTTTGGAATCAAAAATTAGTCAATGATGTAGTTTTTTCATGTCCTGGCCATGCTTCTTTTGCATATTTCTTTTTCTTTTCTTTTTCATCGGCAAAATCTTCTTCAACATCATACAATGAAATTGTCGATTCAGAATGGACAGATGATTTTGATTTTGTTGGTACTGCCGGAATAGGTCCAATTAGTTTATCAACGTTGTTATCATCATCATTGTCGTCGTTGTCGTCATTATCGATATCTGGTGCTGGATTCGGTAATTGTATGCCTAATGAACAATTTTTTTGCAACAATGTATGTGATGATGATGATGAAGTAGCAACCGAAGTACTTGGCTGATCAGATGTATTGATTCGATGAAAAAATGATTCTTTAAATAAATTAGAATATAATGATGAAGATGATGATGAATTTTGTATTTTCATTCGTTTAATGCCACTATTATTGGATGGTATAATCGATGTTTGTACTAGATTACGAAATTTTCCAACATTTGGATCAACATCTTCAGGATTGATTATTTCATCATCACCATAAAATTGAACTGATTTACGTTTATTAGCTTTAGCTGGTTTCATATCATCAGTTTCAGATACACCTAACATACTGACACGACGATTTTGTGCCGTATTATATTCGGTCAGATGATCGATTTCATTTTCACAATCCGGTAATGATATCTGTGTTTCATCTTCATCGCCTTTCATTTGTTGTTTTTTAGGCTTTTCACGTAGAACATAATTTCTTGTCGATGCACCAAAATGAAAACAAGAATCAATGGGAAGTTGTGTTGGACTATTTGCTTCGATTCGAATTGAACCAATAAATGAGCCATGTGTTGAGCCAAGATCGACTAGAAAAAAACGTTCCAAATTTTTATGATAAACTAAAGCAGCATGAACACGTGAACATGAAGCATGATCAATACAGAAATCTGTCATGGATAAATTTCGGCCAAATAAATAATGATTTTTTTCATCAATCATGAGTTTCTACGAGAGAAGATAGAACGAAAAAAAATATATTTGAAACAAGCTATATTCAATCATCATATGTGGATAACTTAATGATGAAAGCTGATACAAAAATGTTCATCAATTATTCTGGGCATCATCGATTGTGTAGAAAATCGAACGGAAAAAAAACAAAAAAAAAATTTCTACATCAAATTGCTACATGGATGCCTGTTGGAAATTGGAAATGTTAAATGAGAAATAATCATAAAAACAAACCTGAACCAATTTTCCATCTTTCATAACATCCAAATGATGGCCAGGTGGTGGAATTCCAGCCCTACGATTAAAATCGAAGAAAAAGAATCGATTAATTTATTTATTTATTTTTTTAAATGATAAACAAACCATGATGGTACTTTATAGTTGGACAATGATGGATCCATCATGAGTTATTAGAAACATCGATCTTTGGTAAACAAAACAAAAAAAAATTCTGATTTATTCTTGTGTTTATACATTTTTTTCTTGTCATCCATTGACAATGATAATCCGATAGATGGCATTACAATCAATAATTGTCAAGGTGTTTACATTTTTATTTTTTTATTACTGGAGTAAATTTTTAGACAAAGTAAAAAAATTTTTTTTTGTTGATAAAATAATATAAAATTATTATTATTATCAACAACAACAATCAACAAATGGTTGACAATAGTCTTTTGAATACGACAACTCGTACTGGTGTTATTGAAACAGTGGATACATTTGAATCGAATAATTTTTTCGGATTGAAAATGCCTGCAGATTTTTTAAGCATCGGTTATGCATGCATTGTAGCATTAGGTGGTATTATTGGCTATGCAAAAGCTGGTAGTGTTCCATCATTGATTGCCGGATTAGGTTTCGGCGCTGTACTTGGTGTTGGTGCCTATTTTACATCGGCAAATCCAAGACATTATCATCTTTTATTAGGTACGTTTGTGGTAAAATTATTTCATTTTATTTTGTTTTTAATCATATTTAATTTTTCATTTTTCATTCGAAAAAAAAATCAAAAGCATCTTCATTGGCATTAGCCGGATTAATGGGATATCGTTTCTATAAATCGGGAAAATTTATGCCAGCTGGTTTAGTGTTTACATTATCGGCTTTTATGGTACTACGATTTAGTCTTCGTTTCATTACTAATCGAAATTATTTTTGAGCTGAAACAAAAAAAAACCTGGAATCAAACAAACAAACAAACAAACAAAAATCCCATGCACACGCACACACACACTCAAACATAAAAAAAAGAATCCTTGAATGACCAGACTATTTTTTTTTTTAATTTTCAAATAACACACGAAAAAAACATTTCCGTATTTTTTTTAAAAAAAACAGAAAAAAAATTTCCATAAAAAAACCAAGATGATGATGATGGTGTGTTTGTAATGCCGAGCTATTTTAATCTTTTTTTTGCTTTGTTGCCCTGTCATAAAATGGCCAATTTAATCCGTTAAGGTCAAACCGTGATTGAAATGAGAAAAAAAAACCACTCAGAAAGAGTGGTTTTTTTTCTAATTTTGGAGAATAAAAAAAAGAAAAATCAGTTTTACACCGTTAAATTGTTTGATGATTTGTGTGGTCATCATCTAACCTGCTTTGATTTTTTTTTGCAGGGTGTTGTTTGGTGGCGGAGAAAAAAACTAATTTTTTTTTCCTGTATATGATGATGGTCAATCTTTTCTTTTTAATTTATATGTAAGAAGCACACAGCTTTACATCTGCATCAGAAAAAAAAATCATGACCATCATTCATTCATTCATTTTTTTGTGGCCAATGTTTCGAACATAATGAATAAAGTTCATCACTAAACTACACCGAAACAAAAAAAAAAAACACGACCAGTTCATTCGAATGATGTTGCTGTTTTTTTTTGTTCGACAAAAAAAGGTGGAGAATTATGCAACACAAAAAAATCTTCATTTTTTTTGCCGTTAATGAATAAGAATAATTAACCAATTCATAGAACAATTCTTGCCAAAATTAATGAACCAAAAAAACAAAAAAAAAAAACAAAAAAAAGATGATCGTTTCATTATGAATAATGATGGGGTGAATTGTATTATATAAAAGCAGAAGAAAAAAATTTTCTAATAAGTAAAAATAGTAGTCTTTATTATGATTCTCATTAACATCATCATCATGATTATCGTTATGTTTCAAAGTTTTTCAAGAGCTTCACTGGTGGTAGTAGTAGTAGTAGACAACCAGGTATATACACAGTCATTTTCGATCCAAAATATAACCCAAATAAACATGTAAATCCTTTTAAAAGTTTTTTATTTTCTCATCACACACACACACACATACTTGAACAATTGATATTAAAGTGTTCCAGTTTAGATTCAAAGATTCGAATCTTTTTCATCGTAGTCGTCGTCATTAGATATAGCAAAAAAAAAAGAAATAATCGAACCAAATAAATTCAACGATTATTGCTTCAATCAAACGACGACGACGACGACGACGACGACGATGATGACAACAACAAAATAAGAATTTTCAACTAGGATGAGAATGAAATGAAATAAAAATTTTTTTTCACACACACACACACACACAATAGCAAAGTGGAAAAATTACGATTGAGATCCATTAAAAACATTGGGAATAACCAGCAAAAAAAAAAAACGTTTTAATGGATTCTTTTCATTTCTATAGAATTTGATTTGATGATTTCAGGCGCATCACTACAAAAAAAAGTGTGTGTATGTGTGTGTGTGTGTGTATGTGAAATATACACACAATATTCATCAACGATTCTTTTTAATAAATTAAAGAATAAGAATGAACAATTTGAAATACACACACACTGACAAAATGGTGAAAAAACCCGTTAAATTTGAAAATTTTTTTATTTTATCTCCCACCAAAAAATAACTATAAATGAATGAATGAATGGTGTGTTGTCAAATCTTGAACATCGATTTTTTTTGCACCTTTTTTTCCTTTCTTTCTCTTTCAAATTTTAACAATGAAAATTTATCGTTTTTTTTATTGTGGAGTACAAAAAAAAACAGTTTAGCATCATTATCATCATCAACAATAGTGATTCGTAAAATTTTTCGATCAATAATTCTTTTAAGAATAACCGTCTTGATTATGATGATGATTTATCAATCAAGATTAAAAATTGCTTTTTTTGTGATTTCGTTTTGGTCTTTTGTTTGGCAACATTAAAATACCAATTCGAATTTTGATCGATCAAACTTGAATCAATCAATCAATGAATTTTATCCATCTACATACATACATACATACATATACAACAAGTTTATTGCTTATCTGATATCAAGATTTTTTTTTATAAAAAAAGGGTCTTTAACCTTTAAACATTATTTTTTTATTTCATGTTCAATCAATGAAATATATTTTGCCCAATCAATCAGTCAATCAATCAAATATTAAATAAAAAAAAAATAATGCATGAACTTTGAACTTTACTGTTCGACCTAACCCATCAATAATAATAATAAAATCGTGATGAAGATTTTTTTCTTTTATTTTTTTTTCCAAATTCCAAATGGATTCACATTCGTTCATTGGCCTTTCAATGATAATAATGAGTATATATATATATGGTGTTCGAATCTGGAATCAATTCACATTTTCATTTGTTAGAAAAATTATCATTCAAAATATATATAAATTAAAATGGACAAAAAAAACAAGTCTTTGTATTTTCAATAGAATTTTCTTCTTCTTCTTCTTCTTCTTTCATACTTAGGAATGAATAATAATGGAAATAAAAACTGGTTATTATATTACTGGACATATCCACTTATGATCATCATCATTATATTGGAAAAAAAACCAGTTCATTTTTTTTCCATTATATAATCATGAATAAGGGTACAATTCTT
This sequence comes from Dermatophagoides farinae, assembly GCF_024713945.1. Lineage (NCBI taxonomy): Eukaryota > Metazoa > Arthropoda > Arachnida > Sarcoptiformes > Pyroglyphidae > Dermatophagoides > Dermatophagoides farinae. The sequence continues at coordinate 966,458 of NC_134686.1, read as the reverse complement.
GTTGTTGCTGTTGTTGTGATGTTAACTTGAACTTGGTTGGTCAGTTTTTTTTCGAGATATAATAATGCTGCTCTTGATTGACCAAAAGAAAGAAAGTAAAGAACTTATCAACGGACGGTATAAATAGCCGAATATTTCATGTTTTTTTTGAATTGAATTGAATTAATCATTTCAGATCATCTTCCAGAAATAAAAAATCTTGTGTGTTTGTTTGTTTTTTTTTGTGTGTGGATAAAAAATTATTTTGGTATCATGAAATTTTCTATATTGATACTTGGTTCATTATGTTTATTATTGATGATATTCGAAGTTAGCTGTAATAGTAAAGGTGGTACAAAAGGTGGTAGTTCAGGTGAGCAATTTTTTTATTTCCAAATTTTTTTTTTTTTTTTGGCCATTTGTTTTCTATGGAAATTTTTTTTTTCTTTAAATTTTCTATAGGAACCAAAGGTAATCCAAATGTACCACCACCGCCAAGTAAAGGTGGTAGACCATCACCACCAGTAAAAGGTCAAAGACCATCAACAACAACAACAACTACTGAAGAACCAGTACAACAACAACAACAACAAGAAGAACAACAGGAAGAAGAACAACAACAGGAAGAAGAACAGCAACAAGAAGAGCAACAACAGCAGCAAGAAGAGGAACCACAACAACAAGAAGAAGAACAACAACAACAGCAAGAAGAGGAGCAACAACAGGAAGAAGAACAGCAACAGGAAGAAGAACAACAAGAGGAAGAACAACAGCAACAGGAAGAAGAACCACCAACTAAAGGTGGAAAAGAACAGCCACCACCACCATCAAAAGGTGGTAGACCACAACCACCATCGAAAGGTGGACGTCCACAACCATCGACAACAACATCATCACCACCAACTAAAGGTGGCACAAAAGGTGGCACAAAAGGAGGTACAAAAGGTGGTACAAAAGGTGGCATCAAACGACCATTTTATCGACCAGATCGAATTGATATTTTAACATTAGAAGATCAAATTTTAAGAGGTGTACAACCAATACGATCAGAACGGCCATCATCATTGATTGTACCGAAAGTAGTAAGTGCTCGTAATCATAATGATGATCCACAACCAATATCATCATCCATTCATTTTCCACGACGATCAATGTTAAATATGATTGAAGAGCAACCACAACAGACACGTATAATGCCACCAACAATGGCATTGGTTGAAAATGATGGTGATCATCATCATCATCATCAAGAATTATTAATGCCAATGATTCATCAATCATTGCCATCGGTACGATCAATCATTCCACAACCTTATGAACATTTATTACAACAACAACAACAACAACAACAACCGCAGCCACAACCACAGCCACAACCATTCGTACAAGCATGGAATGCACCACGAATGCAGCCACAACAACAGCATCAATTGTATATGCAAAATGTACGACAATTGCCAATTTATGATGGATGGGATTAAGAATCAAGAATAATAATACGAAGAATAAGAAGAAGAAAAAAGAAAAAAAATTCTAGAAATGATGGAATCCATTCATTCATTCATTCATTCATCCATAAACATTACATAGATTAGATAGCAGTTAAATTCAAATTTAAAAATTAAATTACAACAAAAAAAAAATGAAGAAATTCAGAATCGTATAGCTTTCTTATATTATTATGAATATAATATAATAATTGTCAAGAATTTCAATTCATGAATTTTATCTTATCTTATCTTATCATCATTATCATTATTTATCGTATCGATCATTTTAATTCATCATCATCGATTATATTCTCATCGATTTATTTACTAATTAAGAATTATAAATCATGGAATCGTGTTACGAATAATAATTTATTTATTTTTTTATATATTGTAATTGACTTACATATACACATGTCCGAAAACCAAAAAAAAAAAAAAAAAAAAAAAAAAAAAAAACAAAACAAATTTCTCATTTTGTGTATGTCTGAAATCTTAATCTAAATCTAAATCTTAATCTTATCTCTATATTTATTTATCTATTTTTGTTCGTTTGAATTAAAATGAAAAAATAAAAGCCAAAAACAAAATCCTTTTATATATGTATGAATCAGACATTCATGTTTTAATTTTGATGTGTGTGTGTAATCTGTAATCTTTTTGGGTTATTTTTAAAACTTTTTTTCTTCTTTGGTTTGTAGAGAAACTGGTCTGATATCTTGTGTGCAATGTGTGTGTGTGTGTGTAACCTTCAACTTGACATGGATGTTTTATAAATATACAACACACACACTGTTGTTGTGTTTTCAGTTTCAGGTCAAGTTTTTTTTCTGGTTCACTGAGATTATTATTTTTTTTTTTTTTTTTTGGTTTGGTTTGGCGGTCAGTTCAGAACTTTTTTTCGATTCATTCGTTCATATCTTACGATTTTGATGATGATGATGATGATGATGATCCGAAATAGCCATACAAAATTATGTTTAATTTTATCGATAATTTCAATGATTTTGATGATCATTGAAATTAATGCCAATGATGTTAAAGGCGGCGGTAGGGGTGTTGCAACGAATAATGGACAGCGTCCATCACCATTATCAAGAATAAATATGGTTAAAACATCAACAACAACAACAACGACAGAATCATCACAAAAAGGTAAAATAATATTTTCATTGTCATTGTCACTGATTGATTGATTGATTAAATTATTCTTACGATGAAAAGAAATCTATGATCATACGGAAATACTACCAATGAAAAATGATGATCATGATCATGACCATGATGATGATAATGATGATGTCAATGAAGAATCAGAATCGAACCAAAATTCACCTGTACCAGTACCTGTTGTATTCATTGAACAGCAACGAATACAACAGCGACCAACTATCGATGATCATCATACAGGTTCAATGATGGCACGTCGATTATTTCCACGATCATCATCATCATCATCATCATCATCATCATCATCGATGATGACAACCATGAAACCAAATATTCATCATCGATCAATTGATGAAAATGATCAAAATCATGATGAACAACAACAACAACAGCAGCAGCAGCAACAACAACAACAATTTAATTGGTGGGCAAGAAAAGATTTGCGTTTAAGAAAATTGCAAAAAAAATTAGATCAAGAAGAACAACAAATGATGGAATTAATGTATGGATTTTCACTTTGATCATCGTTAATGAACATGAAAAACAGAAAACAATTGACAAAACACGACGAATGAATTCACAAACTCTACACACACAAAAAAAATGCAAACACATCGTATGTTGTAATGCAGATTTCTCAATTTCCTGTGTCGTTTAATTTTTTTTTTCATTCCTAACAAACAGACTGACAAAACAAAACGAACGAACAAATGAATTGTCTACTTACACACATATTCTATATATATTTATTATTATTCAAATGAATAAATAATCAATTCTGGTGATTCTCGATTCTTGATTCTGGTGATTCTTGAGTTTATTTTATATACGATAAATAAATGAATGAATTGAATGAATGAATGAATGAGAAATGAGATGATGAGATGAAAAATGTGTAAACAAACAAAATAAGTTTTGTTTTTTTTTCTGGTTTGTTGTAGAAGAGGGTTAAACACAAATTGTGTAATCGTTTTTCGTTTTTTTTTTAAATTTCAAATTCATCAATATTGAAAAAAGAAAAAAAAATATAAAAATAGAACCAAAACTATTCCTTTTTATCAGAATTCATTTCCATTGGGAAAATTATTCTGTTTGTTTGTTTGTTTGTTTGCCTGTTTCATTTCATTCATTTTCCAATGTCAAATATTGGCTGATTGAGTTGATTGAACATGAAACATCATCATAACAAGAATTTTGCATGACGTTGACGAGATAATGAGAATCATAAGAATAAATTCCATTTCCAAGAATAAATGAAGAATAAGAATGAGAAGCAGAATCCATTGTTCCAAGAAAAATTCATTTATCATCATCATCATCATCATCATCAATGAATCATAATGAAAAAAATTTAATAAATCATAATAATAATTGAATCTGGATTGAATGGATGGTGGATGATAATGAAATGGCAGCCAAATAAATCCAATGCTACAATCACCTTTTATGCAATGAAATGTAGTCAAAATTGATGATGATAATGATTATTGTCTTGATTAGCTTGAAACAAAATCTAGTAGAAGAACAGCAATCTCATTAATAAATGAAATTGGGTCATTCATTTATTATATCGTCATTAATGACCGTGGTACAGTTTTTTTTACCATTCAAGTTATGTAATGATGATGATGATGATGAACACACACACCAAAAAAAAAAAATCCATCACACAAACAGGGTGTCCGAATATGGTGATGGTCAAAATTTTTTTTTTGAACCAGAAAAAAGTACAACAACTCAATTCTTTACAGTCTGAAAAGGAAAAAAAAATTTGCAAAAAAAAACTCATCCCATTGTGTCCGTAGAGTGAATTGATGGCCAAAAAATAAGTTTCATTTGAAAAAGAATTGAATTCTGTTTTCTATTCTTACTTTTTTTTTCATTCCCTTTCCCCTTGCTACCACCACAATCATCATCATCATCAACATTTACGTGCTTGGTAAATTTTGTCTTTTTTTTCAGTTTTATTTCATTATTACAATCCACACCGAAGAAAGAAAAAAAAAACACCACCATCAAACAAAGTTTTTCGTAGTCATTTTTCCCCTCTATTTTGAATGATGTATTCTTCTTCTTCTTCGTCGTCGTCGTTGTTGTTTGTTATTGTTATTGTGTATAAAGATAATTTTTCATCTCAAAGAACCAAGTTTCTTTTTCTTTATTATTATTATTATTATTATTATTATTCTGGATCTAGATCTGGATCTTCTTTTGTTGTTCAATTGCTACGGCGGCGATGGTGGTGGTGGTGTTTCAGTTTCAGTTTTTTTATTTTTTTTTTTTGTTCGGGAATCCAATTTTTTCCATTTTTAGTTGGTTATCGGTTTTTTGGTTTTTTTTTATATTTTTTCTTCCTAAACCAACGCACAATGAACATCCAACAACAACAACAACAACAACAGTAACAGTCATCGACAACATCATTCATTTTATTCTCTATATGCCGAAATTCTTTGGAATTCTTGATCATTACCGAATTCTTTCTTCGCTGCGTGTGTGTGTGTGTGTGTGTGTATGTGTGTAGCGAGCGAAAAAATGAATGAAATAATTCTTGCAAATCGACAAAAATTACATAGATAGTGGAAGAAAGGCGAAGAAGAAGAAGAAGAAAAAACGAAAATCGAAAATTATTACATCTGTCATGATGTTAATAAATTATCTAATAATAAATATTTCTCGGAGATCAAATGATTTTTTATTAGCAAAAAAAAAAAAAAATATTATCAATTTGAAAATGAATCGAATCAAATCGAATCGAATCAAATCGAATCGAAATGAATCAGAAATGAAAAAAACAAAACGAAACGAAACGAAACGAAAAACTATCGTTCAATTTCTCAATGTCAAAAATTCAAACAGTAAAAAGAAAAAATTCATCCAATTCATAAACATTGTTACACCACCATCATCATCATTATTCACCGATGATATATTGTGATGATTTTATTTACATTTTATTCGAATAATGAAAATTATTTGATTCAACAACAACAACAACAACAACAACTACGATGAAGAAGAAGAATACATCATTCAACAACAGCAGAAAAATGGAAAAATTCAATTTTCGAAATTGAATTTTCACAAACCTCCACAACAATTGCAACAACAAAAAAAAACTTTTTTTGTTGTTGTGTGTCCGTGGCGGATAAAGGATATTTACATCAGAGCAAAACATCATGATGATAAATGTTGTCATCATCATCATAATCATTACATTTGGGATAAATTGATGGAATTTTTTTCTCTTTATTTTCCACTTGGAAAATGATTCTTCATATCAATTTTCATTCGATTTGATTCGATTCGATTACCTGTAGTCTGTTGTTATTGTCTTGGATGAATAAATATTTAGAAATGCAAAAAAACATTTGACATCATCATCATCATCATCAGTGTTTTTTTTTTCGTATACGAAAACTCATTATAAATGATGAAAATTCTACTGTTGCCGCTATTATTTGAATGAAATTCATCTACAAGATTTTTGGAATCAAATATGAATCCGAGCAATAAATTGGATATATGTTTTGTGTGTGTGTGTGCTAGTTTATTTGCCAATTTCTAACCAACCAAGCAAAGAAGTAGTTTTTTTTATATACACATCACATACGGTACATCTGAATGGATGAATATAAAATAATTAGGAAACACCATCTTCATGGTGCACACACACACACACTCGGAAAAAAAATTCACAATAGTGGCGGTTTACCATGATTTTCATTCATTCATTCATTCATCGTAGATTGTGTATTCTTAAAGACCAAAATATATAAATATGAAACGAATGGAAATTCTTTCATTCTCATTTTTTTTTTGGCTTTTCCGGCTTGTTTTTTTTTAGTTGATTTCCTTTTTATTATTATTATTTGTGTATGTTGTTGACTGTTCTTGTCATCATTATTGCATCTTTTACTCTAGAGCCGCTCTTGTTGTTGTTGTTGTTGTTGTCATTGTTGTTGTTGTTATTAAATATAATACGATGATGATGATGAGTATACATGTCATTTATTCATAGCCTAAACACAAAGCATCATGGATCGTTTCATTAAGGCATACCAAATAGTTGATGTGTGTGTGATCATCATATACACAGAATTTATTTATGTGTTTTTTTTCTTTTGGCTAAACATTCATTCATTTCAGATTGAAATGAAATTCTGATTGGATTCTGTGCTGGGCACCAATGCGAATTATTTAAATTCAAACATATTGATTATAGATTTATGAATGAAACAAAATGAAATAACAAGCAAGCATTGAAAAAAAAATCTTTATTTCCGTTTGCATTCTGTTGTTGTTGTTGTTGTTGTTGTTGTTATTCTTGGATTCTGATTCTGATTATTATTATTTTTTTTCATTGTAGTTAATCGATATTTATACGTTTCTTTTTCTTTATTTTGTTGACTTTTTGCCATTTTGAATCTTGTTGTTTATTATTATTATTGTCGATGATGATGATGATGATGATGCTAATGATATGCAAAAAAAAAAAGAAAGAAAGAAAAGAAACGACAACATCAGCCTAATAATAATAACAATAAATGCCGAAACGAAATAAAACTTGAACGAAATATTGAAATCGATCGGCAAGAAGAAGTGGAAAAAGTTTTTTTTCCTCCACCATAGCCATGGAAATTTATTTTTGTCTATTTAAGAAATGACGATTCTTGTTGTTGTTGTGAACAAAAAACTATAATTATCACACACACACACACACATGACGAGACAAGTGTGTTGACCAGGAAAAAATTCTGTTTGACAAATTCTGTATTTTTTTTGTTTCGGACTGGCTTACTTTTTTAATATCTCCGACGACGATAAATGGTTCATCATCATCATCATCATCGATTGATTAGGCAGGCAGTTACAAATGGAACAAGAAAATATAAATAAATGTGGTGCCTGTGCGTGTTGAAATAGTTGTCGTGTTTGCTTCTGCTGCTGCTGCTGCTGCTGTATAATCATCAAACACAGATGGAATCGTACAAGAATTGAAAAAGAAATTCTTACAGTTTTTGGCTATATGCATGTATGCGTGTGTTTATAATTAGTAAGTGGATCAAATCGATAATGATAATTTCGAAACAGAAAAAAAATCAATTATACTAAATGAAAAGTTTTTTATATATATATCCATTCCATATAGTGAAATGGATTGAATTTTTTCAATCAAAAAAAAAAAAAAAAAAATTCAAACTGTCGTCAACTGTTTCAATGATCATCATCATCACATCATTATCATCGTGTGTGTGTATCCAAATTTGATTTTGGGATCAAAGAAAAATTCTGAAAAAAAATTTTTTTTTCATCTTCTTCACCAACCAAAAGAAAAACAATGAAATCAATGAAATAGAATCGAATGGCGCATGTCATCATCATTATTTCTTTAGAATATTCTCCTATAGAATTACGTAATTTATCTATACCACTACCACACACACACACATACACACTCACACACACAGAATATAATTCTACGGCCAATTTTTTTTTTTTTACTATCCGATAAAAATTGTATTCGATTTCATTCATTCATTCAGTGATTCAGTGATTCATTCATTCATTCTAAAAAGCCGTATAATAACTGTATATGTTATTTTGTCGTCTTGGATCTTTTCGGTGCAGATAAAACATCACAACAACAACAACGATAATAATAACCAAAAAATAGTAGTCAAATTTATGATGCCAGTAAGGCAACATCATCTAATCATTTTTTGTTTTCCAGTGATTCACGAAAAATTATAACGACAACAACAGTGTGTGTTTTTTTTCAAATTATCTACATGGTATGTTTGTCTATGTCAAATGCATTCTGTGTAGTGTGTGTGTGTGTGTGTGATTTTCAACAACAACAACAACAAATAACCACTTGAAAGTCAGGATGATGGCGGTGATGGTAAGTATGGAACCTATTATGATGATGATAATTCAAACTTTTTTACTTTTTACAAAAAAAAAAAAAAAAATTTCATTACAATAATCACATGTTGTTTTTTTTTCCATTGTTGTAAATGTCAAATTCTGTTTCTGCGTATTTCACTGTCCATGTGATGATGTATGTATGTGTATGGTGTGTCAGAATTTAAAAAAAAATAGACAAAAGAATTGAAAAAAAAAATTTTTTTGGAATGAAAATGTCATTTTCAATGACAATCATTTGATGTGATGATGATGATGATTTCTTTTCCCATTTTTTTTTTTTTTGACATTATCATTGAAATCTTTTGGATATTAAAAAATTTTATGGTTGAACAGAAGAAAAAAAAATTTGAATATTTCCGGTTATTTTATTTTGTCTCCAGTTATTATCATACCCAGTATCTATTCATGAATTGTATTTGCATGTCAAGTATTCTGTAATTCTGCAATTCTTGAAGAATTTAGTTTTTTTTTTGTCAAGTGTTTAACATTATCAATATTGTGTGTATGCGTGTGTTTCAATTTCTATTTCTTTCCAATAATTTCAAGCACGATTAATTCTTTTCAATCTTTTCGTTTGAAAATTTTTTTTTTTTACTCAAAAGGTGATCAGGTTTTTTTTCCAGTTTTTTTTTGCAATTTTATTTTTTGTTTACTTCTGAGTTGTTGTTGTTGTTGTTGCTGCTGCTGCTGTTTCAATTTCTTTAAATTCATTTTGATTGGTTCCTTTTTCTATCGCCCATCAATGTTTCTGGTACATTTCACAATATTGCCAGCAAAAAAAAAACGATTCTATAGACGATAAAATGGTTTGTAATGACAACAACAACAACAACAACAACAACAATGAAGACGATGAAATGAACCGAGAACAAAACAAAACAAAAAAAAATTTTTCTTTTTTTTTGAAAGCTTGAAAATCGATTCAATTGTTTGGGTTGGCCAAAAGAATTTTTTCCTTTTTTTCGTTGTTGTTGTTGTTGTTGTTCGGTTTTTTTCTGATTGAGATTGTATCTATCAATCTAACCTTGCTGCTGCTGATGATGATGACCCGAATTTCTATATATACAAATACCAAGTAGCCATTTAAAGATAAAAAATAAAATTGAATCGATTGATACAGAATACAGAATTGTCAATGATTTTGATTTGTTGTTATTGTTGTTGTTTTTTTTCAGATTCTGTCCTAGTGTGTGTGTGTACGTTGACGTCATTATTATTCCAATTATTAATTCTTCACACACACACACACACACACAATCAATGATCCTTGATGAAGATGATACTTTTTCATTTTCATTTTTTTTGTTTTTTGTTTCATTCTTCATCAATTTTTTTTATTTCACGCCTAAACGAACTAAAAAAAAAGCTAATGTTTTTTTTTTGTTGTCCATCCAGAAAAAAAATGAAAATGAAAACTAATTTACTCTCATCACGACTACTGATCTTGATGATGATGATATTTTTTCTCTCCATTTTCAATGTGTATAGCGATTTAGTAAATTGATGTGCTCATCATCATCATCATCATTTTACCGATGTGACAGAATAAACGTTCAAAGTTTGTTTGTTTTTTACATGGTTCTTTGAATCGTTTCCATTAACACACACACAGACACACAATGTGTGTTTGCGATTCTCAATTATTATCTCTGGCTGGTTATTTCTTTTTTCTTTTCTTCATTACACTGCATGTGTGTGTGTGTCATCAGTATTATTAATGTCAATGAAAATCATACCGACACACACACACACACACACAAATGTTGTACGTAAAGAGAATATAAAGAACAATTTTTTCGTCGCTACAGGCGAATATATTAATTTATTTTGGTGTTAAATAATCCCAAATGGAACAATGGATTTGGATTGATGTTGATGATCATTGAATTTCTGATACATAAACGCAACGACAGAATTTTTTTTTTGTTTAAAAATTTTCTCAAATCGAATCGAATCAATTGGCTATTGACATCACATATATATGTGTGTCCGAATGTTGGAAATTTTGAAAAGTTTTTTTTCTTATGGGAAAGTTTCTTTGTGTGTGTGTGTCAAATTTCCAATTCCGTGTTTAAGAATGCAGAATATCTATTTTGGTTTTTTTTTCGATTTTTTTTCCAATAACAAATATTTTTGTTGTTGTTTTTTTTAATCAAAAGTTTTTTTATTCCTGTTATACGCCTACCACCCAGATCCATGCTCGAGATATCACACATAGATAAATTCAAATATTGAAAATTTTTTGTATTAGAAAAAAAACACACAAATAGTGTCAAATATATATTACAGTCAAGTCACGAATTGAACATTTTCTTTTTCTTCGTCGTTGTTGTTGTTGTTGTTGTTGTTGTTGTTATTTTTATTATCAATATCACAAAATGGAAATCATATCATCATCATCATCATCTTTTTTCTTTCCTTGAATATTTTTTTTTCAGATCATCAAATTACTTCTGATGATGATGATGTTATGATGAAAGTTTTTTTTTCATATATGAATTGCACGCAACAAAAACAAACACACAAAAATGGTCATTTGTTGTGGAAAAAAAAAGTAAATAATCAATAAAAAAAAATTCTTTTGGCCAGCAACAGAATTCTGAATTCTGCAGAATTTTTTTTTCATGAACTTGGAAGTTGGAATCAAAAAAAAAGTTGGCGAGAATTTTATCCGGATGATCATGATGATGATGATGAGGTGATTTTTTTTTGTTTTCAACTCGACAATAATTCTACTGTATGATGTGAGTATGTTCATCGTGGTGGAAAGATATTTTTTCATTTTCATCATCGTCATCTTTTTTGTTTTGTCATTCAAATCAACCCCAAAAAAATGTTTTGAAACCCAGACAAATATTTATATATTGATCGATCGATTTCAACTATGAATAAAACAAAAAAAACCCGGCAAAACATCATCATCATCAGGATCGGAAACCATCTTTTTTTTCTTGGGCATTCATAATAATAATAACCTGATTTATTCGTCTTGGGAATTTTTTTTTTGCATTCCATATAGAATGGCATCATTTTTTTCTTCGTACAGAAAAAAAACTGTAGTTGTGAGAATCCTCAAATGGGAATTAAATAACAATGAAAAAAAAGAAAGTAAGAAAAAAAAGTAGCCCACTTTGAGGAAAACAAAAATAGTGAGAAAAACATCATCATCATTATTTATAAGTGTAGAATTTTAGAATTTTAGAATTTTTAAATTTTCAATGAAAAATTTTCAATTCTCATCATCTTTATCACATCAGATGATGATAATGATGATCATTTCGTTTTGTTTCACTGGTCATTGTTTGTCCGTTGTTGTGGTGGTGTCGGCTGATTTTTTGTTTTGTTTTTTTCCACTAAATGAAAGCTAATATTTTTGGCCATCTCGGGTATCGCGTTCGGGTATTTATTACTTTTTTTTTTTTGGCTGTAGTTCAGCCCGTAATGTACCCGTTGTTGTGGTCACTGTTTTTTTTTAATGTTTGTTTTGTGTTCTATATGTAATATAATGAAAATTGAAAAGTGAAAATGAATATTCGAATAATTTATGCTTGACAATAATAATAATAATAACGCACACACAATGGCCAATCAAATGAAACGGAAAGGCCAAAACGTTTTTTTTTCTTCTTCATTCTTCATCATCATCATCATTTTTTTTAGCCGTCTGGCTTGTTTAGTTTATCGTCAACCAAAAAAAAAAACCATTCCCATCCATCCATCCAAAAAAAAAATTTCCAATTTTTCAATCTTTGCCATTTATAAATGAAGAAATAATATTTGAATCGAAAACCAAACGACAACAACAACCGACGACGACGACGACGACGACGACGACAGGGTTATTTATGAGCCTCAAGGTTCTGGAAAACAATTTCGTTTGTCTCACTCAGTCAGTCAGTCAGTCATTATTTGTTATATTTTCATTTCCATTTCCATTTAAATTGTTACCAAATTTTTTTTTTTTTTTGGTTCAATCACAATACACAATATATATAGTGTCATTTTGTGCTGTAAAAAAAATGGTTAATATTTTGTGTGTTTGTTCATGGATGATAGTTACACCTTTTTCCTGTGTGTGTGTATGTGTATGTGATTGTTGTTGTTTTTTTTTTTTTTTTTGTTAATTTATTATTTGACGACAATTCTTAATGATGATGATGATTATTATGACCAGATTTTCTGTTGATTTTCACCGTGTATTTGTGTGTGTGTGTACTAGACAAACTACCAGGAACTACCATATGTTCACACAATTTTTTGTTGTTGTTGTTGGAACCAAAAAAAAACGAAATCATAAATTACGCGTGCTTTTTCTCTTCTCTTCTGGTTGTTATTTGCATGCAAGTCCAATACCGACTGTAAAATACCGTTTGTTTTATTGGTTTGTGCATGTGTGTAGTGTATGTTCAGGGTGTTGACCATCATCATCACTCACATCGCATATAAAATGCACGCGCAAGTTTTATATTTTTATTCACAATTTTTTCTCCATCTCTCTGTGTGTGCGTGTGTTTTGTTGTTTGAGAAAAAAAAACTTTTTTCATTTTTATACTCTGTTATTGTTGTTAAAACAGCAAAAATGGTACACATGTGATATTTTGAAATTATCATCATCATCATCATCATCATCATCAGTCTGTTGGTCGGTTGGAACTATTTCAAATGAAACGCGTTGTTTTGGTGGTGAAACACACACACACACACTGGGACCAAAAATACAAAAAATTCTCTAGAATCAACTTGAACTCGTCCTTGTTGTGATCTTTTTATTTCAAAATAAGTTTTAAACCAGAGAAAAAAAAACTTTTTCCACTTTTTCACTGGTGTATTTATGTGGTCAACAACAATTGACAGAATATTAAAAAAAAAAACAGAATCGATTCTGATCCACGATCAATTCTATCTATCTACATGTATCAAATTTCATTTTAATCGAAAAGTAAAAAAAAATTCATTCATAATTCACAAATAACGTTCCAATAAACAAGTTTTTCATTTGCTGTTGGTTCAATTATAATTTTTGCAATCTTGAAAATTGGCCATAACAATGACGACGATGATGATGATGATGATGATGATGATTCACTTACAATCAACAACATTATCAGCATGAAACACAAATTAAATTAAATTGCAAAGAACCACAACAAGAATATTAAAAAAAAAATACGGCCATTTATTCTCTGTGATGGTGTGTGTGTGTGTGTTTGATGGTTATATTTCCACTCATCATTCGGATATTATACATTTATTTATTATTTCATCAAGTTTCATTTTTTTTTCGGTTTTGGTTTTTTAGTGTTTTCCATCATCATCATCATCATCATTATGTCGGTTTCCTTTGTATGTGATGATGATGATTATGATTATGAATTCTGTTTGTTTGTTTATTGCATCATTTTATCCATTATATAATTCCAAGTTTTCTCATTTTTTTTTCTCCATTTCGTTTCAATTTTCCCCCTCCCCCCCAAAAAAAAACATTAGTGAAAATAGCCAAATTGAATAACAACGAATACGACGACGACGACGACGACGATGACGATAATTGAAATGAATTTAATCGATCTTTGATTGACATTTTTTTCAACTTGTTTTGGGTGTGTGTGTGTGTGTGTTCAATCAGTTTTTTTTGTTTGCTTTTTCAATAATAATCATTATCGATGATATACCCATTAACCCTACGTTGGTGGACAACAAACAAACAAATGAATATATATGATCATTTAATTCACATTAAATACATTGATACTGATGAAGATTCTGTTGTATGTTTGTAAATAATATTCATATATCCGATACAGAAATTAATTCCATTTCGATTCTGTTACAACACAACAACAACAACAACAACAAACGAACCGGAATCACTATCAAAGAATATAATTACTTTATTGCTACACACACACACACACAATCGATAATCGATAATCGATACTGCCAGTGAAAATAGAAAAAAAATCACCACACGCCCAATTCAGAAATCAAATCAAATCTCATTTTGTGTTAAAATGTAATTTTGGTGTGTTTGGTTTTTTGTTTTTTCATTCTATTTGCCAACCAGAATAAAAAAAAGCCTAAAAACAAAATTGAAATCACCGCCATTCTTCATTTGTGATAATCAACATGATCATGATCACTACCGTTACCACCAGCTACAGTAATGTAATCGAATTTTCAATTTCAATTTCTTCATTATCGATACTGCCATCGTTATTGATGTTCATTATAATTATAATTCAATCAACAATTTATTATTCTGATTATAATCACCATCACCAAAACGATGATGATGATGATGATGATCAAATTTCAATCATTAAACAATTTCAATGGTCATTGTGGCCATTATCGTTGTCATTGATTATATTATTATCACTGATTTCAGTCTCTATTCATTGTTATTGTTATATATTATCAATTTTCATCACTATTATGGCCTTGATTTCATCACTAATTTATTCCACAACAACAACAACAACAACAACGATGACGACAACGACGACAACGGATATCGATTTAATCAGAATAAAAATGGCCAAAATTCTTGATTATATTCATCATCATGTGCCTTGGTTCCCATCATTATTATCATCAACAATCATCATATGGATAATTAGTGCTATATTGAAATTTTATTTGCTGTTATGGTGGTGGTGGTGGTGGTTGTGGTTGTATAGGAGAAATAATCATAGTAAACCATTATTAGAACAGAAGAATGATGATGATGACAATGACAACTTAATTTTATTTTCAAATCAAATAATCAATAATGATTACGATGATGATGATGATGATGATTGTAAGCCTTTAAAAAATAAAGAAAATGGCAATATTTTTTCAATTTCACAACCACAACAATTACAATCGTCATCATGGAAGACGACGACAACGACGACGAAGACGACACTAATCATTGATCGATTCATTAATTTTCTTCAACCACCGCTTAGACAACAACTGCAGCAACATTTTTGGTTGCCTTTATTATTATTATTACCATGGAAAACTAATGAAAATAATAATAACAGCAACAACAACAACAACAACAACAAAAGTAACAACAATGATAATAAATCTATTGTCAGATTAAATTTGACAAAGACAACAACTAGAATCCATCGAAAATCTATTAACAATGATAATGATGATGATGTTGATAACATCAGCAATTGTATTGAATTGAAATTAGATCAAAATCGACAACAACAACAAAGACGACTATTACGACAAAAACTAATACCATACAATAGTAATAAAAATGTGCCAAAAATTTTCAATTTGGTGATAACATTAGGTAAGATTTCATTTTCCTTTCTTTTTTTTGTTGATTTCACATTTTTTTTTATTCTCCATTATTATTGTCAATGACAATAATAATGGTTCCGGTCTTTGGTTGGTTGGTTGGTTGGTGGATGGTTGAACAGAGGAGGAAAGAAAAACGAAAGAAAACCAGAATCGATTTTGAAAAATCAATGATTCAGATTTTTTTTTCTGTGGTGCGTGTTAATGGTTGAAATTTTTTTTTTGTTCATTTTATTCTGAGAATCAAAGAATATGATGAATCAAGAATATGTCAAGCCTGTAGAAAAAAACAGGCAATTGTAGTCAAATCAAAAGCGATCATCATATAATAATTTTGTTTTGCATTATTTTGAATCAAAAGTTTCATCTGTTACTGATTCTTGTCAAACATATAGGCAATGATTGTGTTTTGTTTTTTTTTGTTTTTTGAGTTGAATCCAGACACACAAATCCCAGTAGATGAACATAGAAAAAAATATGTCAGATATATGTACGTTATAAGCATCTTGAGCAGCAACATGAACAACGAAAACAAAAACAAAACAAAAAAAAACATTCTTCAACATGTCAATCAATGATGAGCAACAACACAACACATGACATAACAAGATATTTTAATTGAAAGTTAATTAGTTTTTTTTTCTATTGAGAATTGAAATGAATAACATACATACACACAAACACACACACACACACACACGATTCTATTTGAAAATTGAGATTCTGTATCGTAGAAGAAGCCATTTATATCTCCAAATTCTACGGTGCATTTTATTTTATTTTTTTTTTTGAGCTAGTGTGTTGCAATTTGAGATAAAAATAGAATCCTGAATACACAGTTGAGATAGCATTATCATCGATCGATGATTACCAGTTTTCAGTTGATGATGATGATGACTAGAAAAAAAAATTCTCTTTTGGAATTATCTCATTCTGTTTTTTTTTTCATAAAATATTCATGAAAAATTAGATGGAATTTTAAAAACGTTTCCTTTTTCTATCTATCTAGTCAGATTCTGGTGTATTGGTGTAATCAAAAGAGAAAAAAGATTAAGTTTTTTTCTCTCTTTCTTTCAAATTTGAAATTCTATCCATAGTAAAACAAAATTGTATCAATTCAAATGACGATTCTGATGATTCTGTGTTTCACTTTTTTTTTATTTACTCATTCTCAAGAGTCTATACTTTTTTTTTCTCTCTCTCTCTCTCTCATTTATACACTGAGAATTCAATACAATTTGAAAGTTTTACCATTTGCTATTTTTGCCATCTGATTTACAGATAAAGAAAGATTGGGCAAATGAAAACGAAAAATTTCAAATTCAAATACATTTAGAAACCCTTAGGACTTATGGTAGTATATAGATTAATATAAATGTAATGACAAAATGAACCCAAATAAAAGTCAACTAAAAAAACAAAACAAAAATAAAACAAAAAACAAAACAGCCAGAAATTTATATTCATCATCAACATTTGCACAACATCCATAATAATAATGAAATATAAGCGATAAGCGACTTAATGAATATGATGATGATGATGATGATGATTAAAGTCCCTATGGTCATGTTTCTTGTGTGTGTGTTAGAATTAATTATTTTTGGCCGAAATTCTGATTTTTTTACTGCTGCTCCTGCTGCTGCTGATTCTGGTGGCAGTAATGGTGGTGATGTTTTGCCAATGACAAAAAAAAATTAAACCACCAAAAATAGAAACACATATGGAAAGCAATATGTTTTACTTTTTTTTGTTGTTTCTTTTTTTTCTGGCTATGATTAATTGTTAATTTCATGTGTCTATTGTACTGATCTCTAATCTCTCTTGTCGTGAAAAATTTTTTATTTATTTATTTTAATTATCACCCAACTAGAATCTGAAATCATCAAGAAACAAACAAAACCAAACAAAAAAAACGTTGAAATCATCAACATTTCATGATGCATTTCCAGAACCAAAAAAAAAATTTACAATGTAATTCATAGAATCAAGAATTGTTGTTGTTGTTGTTTTGTTGGAATTCAAAAAGTTTTCAACTTTTATTTTCTTTCTCGTATAGATTGTTTCTGGTTGTTGTTGTTGTTGTTTACAAACGACAAACATCAGACGACAGGAATTTTTTTTTGTTTCTACAAAATTTCCGGTTCAATATGATACATTGTTTTTTTTTGTTGTTCACGCATGAATTCGCATTATGGTTCTATCTCTCACCATATGATTCGGTACGATCCAGGAACACAGATACACACACATATCATAACATTATATGATCCAAAAAAAAATATGATTGATATAATTATTGAGAATGGAGATATGTTTGAATCTCTCTCTCTCTCTCTCTCAAAAGTTTCTGGCCATCATTTTTTTTCTCTATTTATTTATCTCACATCTCCAGAATAATCACATATTGATCCAATGAAAAAAAATCTAGACGTCATAATGAAATGATGATGATGATTAAAATTGTCGTCATCACCAATCACCAATCACCAATTCATCTTCAGGCATATGATTAGTGATCAAATTCATCAAAATTTCACATTAACACTTTTTTTTTTTGGTTTATATGTCCAATCATTTTTTGTTTACGGTTAATTGTGGCCTAAAGTTTTTCTCATTCTTTAGCTTTCAGAATCAGAATATTTTTTTTTTTGCACATGGCACAAGAAAAAAAAACATTTACTTTCTTTTCATTTTTATTGGTCTGTGAAGAATTAAAGAATATTCATTATATGGCAACAAAGCGGATAAGCGCTTACCATCACCATCATGATGATGATGATGAATATAATGACAAGATGATAATGTCGGCAACTATGATGATGATGATGATGATGATGGTATTAAAAAAAATTAAATTATGCATAGTAAGCACATCTTTTCATATTTTTTTTTCTTTCTTAGAAACAAAATTCTTGTTGAAAAGATTAAAAAAAAAATGAATTTAATTTTAATCATCTACAGCCTATTCAATTTAAAACATTCGAATTCTGTTACATACAGAATTCATTTTTAAAAAAAGGAATTTAAAACTCATCTTAGAGAATGAAACAAAACAGGAAAAAAATGAGGGCCAATTTTTTTCTCCATAAAAAAAACCATTCAATTGTTCAATTTCACACACACACACAGACTGTTGCCAGACAAAAAAAAATGAAAACCTAATCCTCCTCTATATGTGTGTGTTTTTGATCATTTAATTCGTTTGGTTTCCTCCTTGACCGATTGGGCGAGCAGAAAATTTTTTTTTTCTTTTTGATGATTGTGTGTTTGGGTGCCCAAACCAAAAAAAAAAAAAAAAAAAAAAAAAAAAAAAAAACATAAGGAAACATCAATAAAACACATGATCAAATTTGTGATCATAACGAAAATTTTTGTTTTGTGCGTGGGTGTATTATGTTCCAAACCAAATGAACAAGTTATTTATGGCCAGAAAAACAAAGAAAAAATGAAGAAAATCAAAATACATAAAGAATATATATGTTTACACTACAACTTTTACAAATCTATAAATGTGTTGATTATTTGTGGGTGAAAAAACCAAAAAAAAACACATATTCCTCATTCTGTGTGTTTGTTTCATATTCTGGAATTATTCTGTAATGAAACAAAACATGAAAATTCATTTCCATTGTTTTGAATTTGAATCATAAATTCAGAATTTTTATTGTTGTTGTTGTTGTTGTTAGAATCGTCATTCATTCATTCTACATAAAACAAGAAAAAAAAGTTAATCATTATCATTCAAATTTTGTTTGTTTATTTCATTGATTTTTTTTTGCAATTCCAAAGTTTTTCTTTCTCTCTCACTCATTGTTTCGTGCCTGGAATTATTCTTTTTGTTGTTGTTTGAAACGGATTTTTTTTTGCACATTTTCTCCTCCTATTTCAAATTTCGATTCTTTGCTTGTGTGTGTGTGTGTGTGTGTGTGTGTGTGTGTGTGTGTGTGTGTGTGTGTGTGTATGTTTGATCTTGATGCTTGATCAGCATTCATTGTGTTTGATATTTGAATCAATGATGATGAATAGAGAGAGAGAGATAGAACAAACAAAGATAGGCAAATCATTCAGTTCAATTCAATTCAATTCAATACAATTTATTTGTTTTTGTTTTTATTTTTGTTGTTTTTGGTTAATTTCAGTTGAATTTTTGACCTAAATTCCATTCTATTTAGCTTACAACAACAACAACAACAACTAATATAATTCTGTAGAATAAAATTTTCATTGGAATTTAACAACTAATTGTTAATGTTTTGTTTTGAAGAATTTGATTTAAGACACAACTTAATCGACAAACACACACACACACACACACAAAACATACAATACAACAGAAACAGTCAGATTGTATTAGGATTTTTTTTTTTTTTTTTTGGTAATGTTTGAAAAACAAAAACAAAAACAACAACAACAACAACAAAAAAATTTTCACCGAAACTTTTTATGTTTTTTAGCCTTGTAGGTTTTTT
The DNA here is from genome assembly GCF_024713945.1 of Dermatophagoides farinae. NCBI lineage: Eukaryota > Metazoa > Arthropoda > Arachnida > Sarcoptiformes > Pyroglyphidae > Dermatophagoides > Dermatophagoides farinae. The sequence continues at coordinate 946,111 of NC_134686.1, read as the reverse complement.
TTTTCTTTGAACAATGAGAAAAAAAACAATCACAATGGACCAACAAACACACACACACACACACACACACTCATTCGATTCACGATATATTAACTTGATTAGTGTGTGCAAGTGTGTGTGTGCAAGTTGTGCCCATCCACCGGGTATCCGGCCTGGGCTTGACCACTGGCCAGACATCTAATTCAATCTAAGTAATTTTTTTTTTCGGCACTAGCTTTTTTTTATTATCATCATCATCATCATCATGACGACCATACATGAACAAAAAAAAAAAAAAAAATACAACGATCGTCATCATCAACAAACAAACAGACAGACAAAAATATTACATCCGTATGTCCGCATATTATCATCATCATGATCATTTTGTTTGTATATTGGTGGTTTATCTTTGGTTTTCTTCTCAAATAAAATTCCATTTTCATTCTCTCTCTCACTTGATCTAGTTTGGTTTTTGATCATCTTCATATGTTTTTTTCTTTGTTCAATTTTTTTTCGGCCTACAAATGGACATAGAAAAAAACTGAAATGATCAACGAAAAAAAATAGAAATGAAAAAAAAATTTCATCTTTTTATGATTTTGATGACCATGAGACTTGGCTTTTGAATCTTGATTGGTCATGTTTTGTTTTGTTTTTTTTGTGTGTTTCGCTGTTTTGTGTTATTTTCGCTCAATTTTTTTTCTCTTTTTTCATTCATTTATCAATATAGGAATATTTCTGACAATCTGTTTGACCAAATCCGTATGGACAATTACGGTTACAGAAGTACATATCATGTCAATTAAAAGTGGCCGTACTGATTATGTTATAGCTGGTGAAAGTGTACAATTATCTTGCCATTATATGTTTACAAAACCATATGAAAGAGTATTGGCTGTTAATTGGAAAAAAGATGGTCAAGAGGTATGTGATGGCTAAAAAAAAAAATGAAAATTTTATTTTCTCATTGTTCTATCATCATCATTTATTGTATTTTTTTTTTTAGGTTTATTTTTCAATGCCAAACAAACGTCCATTAGCATTGTCATTATTTCGTGGCCACGTTGATTATAATTCAAAAGATTTATTAAACACTGTCACATTATTCAATGTTGACAAGAATTTTGCTGGCCAATATTCATGTCGTGTAATTACTGAATATAATGAATCGGAAAATTCTGCACAAATGATTATTATTGTTGGTAATTATAATGTCAAAAAAAAAGAAAAAAATTCTTTCCCTAAAACAACAAACAAACAAACAAAACAGACAATCATCAAATAATTCATCATCACAGCTGACGACAGCAGTAGCAGCAGCAACCAATAATCAAGAATTTTTTTTTTGTTTGTTTCATTTTTGTTCCTGGAACATGATTCATCTTGTCAAATTTTCTCGCCTTCATCATCATCATCATCATCAGATTAATTTCCATATATCTCTCTTCAATTTCATTTTGTTTGTTTGTTTGACATGTGACAATAATAACAATGTTTCCATATGCAGAACAACAACATTAATAGTGGTATATATAGAATCAACTAAAACGTGTTATAGCAAAGAAATTTGATCCAATAATAATGATAATCAAGAATCTAGAATCTGGATGACATGATCTAATTTTATTTATTTATTTATCTATTTTTTTTTCATTGCTCACGCACCATGATGATGATGATGATGAATAATATTTTCATTTCCATCTTAATTTGATTTCATTTTCATTGTACACATATGTTTATTTTTGTTCTTGTTGTAAACTTTAAATTCAAAATATCACCATATTCAGCTTTGTCCACATGTTTTTTTTTCTAGGATTCTTTTCCGTTTTTATCATTCATTTATTTATTTATTCTAGTAAATCCAGTGCATGTTTCCAATGAAATCACTGGTTCCATCATGTACAATATACATTGAAATTTTGTTCAACAAAATTCTACACATATATCATATCAAAATATCAAGTTGGTTGGCCTTTTGTTGTTCCGGCAGATTCTGAGAAACAGAAAAAAAAATTTTTTTTTTCGCTTACGTCCACGGTTTTTTTTCTATCTATATCTCTGTGCCCTTCCACTCTCTCTCTCTCTTTCTCTTTTTCACATCATATAATAATCATCTTTAAATAACATAACGGTCAAACAGAAAAAAAAAATTTTTTTTCCCTCCAGAACATCATCATCAGAATATCATGTATATAAAAATGCTGCTGCTGCTGCTGCTGCTCAGAATATAGATGATTTGATTTCACAAGACAATCTTTTCTTTTCTTTGTCTTTTTTTTGTTTCCAATTTTTCGCTTCAATTCATTTCTCATATTTTTTTCTTTTTTCTTTTGGTCATTTTTTTGTTGTTGTCTCTTTTTGTCTTATGAATGGGAAAAAAAAGATGCCTGTAAAGATTCAAATTGGAAAACCAAAACCGATATGGTCAACTGTGTTGAAGAAATTAGTTTTCATTGTATTGGAATGTATCCAAAACCATCACCAGCTTGTAGTATTCATAATGAGTATGTATATATATCATGTATTTATTTATTATATTCACCAGTGAGATTTTCAAATCAATCAAAAATAGATGGATTCATGAAGTGATTTTTTTTGTTTTTTTTTTTTGGTTGAAAACTTAATCATGACATGACATGACATGACATGTAGTGGTTTGAATCAAAAAAGATTTATCCTTTTTCAATGTTTTTTTTTCTCTTTCTCTCTCACTTATACAAATAGCGTGACTGATCAATATTTTGCTGGTGAAACATTCGATATGATTGAACAATTATCAAATGGTACATATGAAATTGCAATACAAAGACGTTATTTAGCTGAAAATTTTACCAAATATCCTGGACAACTTTCATTCCATTGTCATCTATTAGTATTGATGACTTCATGGCGTATGGGCATCAATTATAAACTTTTTGGTGATGCTGGTTGCATTGATTTACCACCATCAATCAATAATGGTATGTTTTTTTTTTTACTACTTTGGATTGGATTGGATTTTTTTTTGAAAATGATGATTCTATCGTTTGTTTTTTTTAATATTTCTTTCTAATAGGAACATCACAATTGATTGGTGAAAAAACATGTTGGAATACACCGAAAGAAAATAGTCGTGTCAATTATAGCTGTCATGATGGTTACAATTTAATGGGACCATCAGTATTGATTTGTCGTAATGGTAGTTGGATACCGGATCCAATCAATCTAATGTCACAACCGGTTGCTGATTTACGAACTTATAATCAATTACGTTTACCAATGCCTTATTGTCAGTTTATTGAAAATCAATGTATGTATAATAATACAAATAAATATATTCTATGTATGAATGAAAAATAAAAAAAATTTTAATTCGTTTCTTTTTTCTTTTCTTTTTTTTGTTTCAAATCGTCGATTCCCAACACACACCCACACACATATCATAGTGAAAAATGATTCTACATCGTTACCGATTCTGTTGTCCAAATTTTATCAAATTTCATCATTGTTTTTATTGTTGTTGTTTCATCATCATTGCTATTTTGTTGCCAAAAATTAATTTTTCTTTTTTGTTTTCTTGGATTCAAAGAATTAAAATTAAAATTTTTTTTCTTTTGACTGCCTGCCATTGCCATCCAATGCGGATCTCTCTGTGTGTGTGTGCAATTATTAATCTTTTTTCTACACCACTAATCCTGATATTTACTTTATCAGCAAAAACAATCACCTAGGAAATAAAAAAAATTGGTTTACCAATCAAATTGATGATCAGAAATCATTGATTTGATTGATTATCATTTTGATTGTTTCAATCGTTTTTTTTTGTGCGTGTGTGTATGTGTATCAAATCCATCATCTAATTATTATAATCATGATGACGAATGCTTTTTATTCATCAATTTTTCTATTGATTTTATTCATTATTAATTTAAAATCAATTTGTTCAACAGCTACAACAACCATGTCACCGGATATAATCAATGAAGCTGAATGTTTTCAATTAAGATATTTGAATAAAAATTCTCAATATGAAAATGAATATAGAAAAAAATGTGGCCAAATATTTGTGGATAATTTTTGTGAACATGTTCAATGTTTATCCATTGAATCATGTCCAAATGGTTATGAATTGATTGAAAATATTGTTGGTCATAAATGTTGTCCAGCTTGTGTTAAATTATTAGATGAAAATGATGTATGTGAACCAGAATCAATGTCAATGGATGATAGAATTGAACGTTGTAAAAATGGTATGATTTGTGATCATATGATAAAACGTTGTCGATTACCAGATTTAGAACAGATGTTATCATCAACAAAACCATGTTTACGTGAATATCATAATCGTTGGTCAGTAAGACAGAATAAAATGTTCTACATAATGAGTGCAAATAATGCTATTAAATCATTATTTCCGATACCATATGCACATGAACAATTTTTACCACATTGTACATTTGATGGTACTTATGCACCGAAACAACCAAGTAGAAACAAGTAAATTCATCAACAGTGTTGACCTTTGTAATGTTTAATAACATTTCTTTTTATTTTCCTATATATATAGAGCTTATTGTGTGAATCCAAATGATGGTAAACCAACATTTGGCATTATTGATAGCCACCGTAGCGTGAATCAAACATGTAAATGTTCACAAACAATGCAAGATAAATTAGCATTGGCCATTGATCGTTTAGATCCATCGAATAAACATAATGCACAATTGGATAAAGTGATAACAGTATTCAATTCGGATACACATATGAAATGTAAATTTTCAGGAAATTTTCAAGAAGTTCAATGTATGAATGAAACTTGTTTGTGTGTAAATGAAAAAACCGGTAAACCAATATTGGATCCAAAAGAAATTATTAATAATGATTGGGCAAGAAATAATGCAAAAACCTTATATCAACCATTGAAACCAGAATATGTAAGATGGCAATCAGCTGTTGTTTATGGTGCACTCAACAGATTGGTATGCTGTAAGTAATAAATGATCATTAATGATTTAATGTATTCAGAAATTTTTTTTTTTTCATTCATTTCATTTGTGTTTGTATAGTTGATGAAGAAACACAGAAAAAAAAATTAGTGGACAAACCGATTGAAAAAAGTTATGAAGAAGAATGTTTTATCGAAGTACATCGTTCAAGTAAAATGGTTAATCATTTTGCCAAAAAAGGAACAACATTAGAAGGATTAACGAATACAAAATGTGGTTTTGATGATAATTTTTATCGTGTACAATGTCCAGATGGTTTGTTATGGTGTTAAATTTTTTTTTTGTTCTATTGAAAATAATTCATGAATGAATTCAATTTCTGTTTCAAATATAGCTGCTTGTACTTGTCATGATCCGGATGGCAATCCAATTACACCATATAGAGCTGATTCAAAATTATCACAAGAAATTGATTGTCGTTGTGCGTTAGAAGAATATCTTTCAAAAAATGGTATATTACCAGTAGGAATATTACGCTGTAATGGTTTAGGAAATTTCAAACCAATCCAATGTAGTTCAAATGAACAAATATGTTATTGTGTTGATGATAATGGTGCAAGAATTAGTGAACGTTTTTTGATGGAAAAAATTCAGGATTTTAAATTGAAAACATCGGGAAATTATTTTGTTGAAGATCTTTGCCAGATTATGCGCAATACATTAAGTTTGACCAATAATCAATTGATTCATGGTGATAAACATTTTTGTTATAATCCATTACGAAAATCATTCGAATTATGTGATGAACCAACAGAGGATCATATTTTTAAAAATTAATAAAAAATTTAATTTTATTAAAATTCAAAAGATGGCACTATCATCGTTTGTTGACATGTGTGATTTATTTTTTTTTTCTCGGCTACGATTTTTTCGCATTGATTTTTTTTTTTTTTTGATTATCCACCAGTTTTTTTTCCGAAAATTTATCAAAATTGACAAAACATCGAAACAAATGTCATCGAAAAGAGGAATGATTATTGTACTGGAAGGTTTGGATCGTGTTGGTAAAACAACACAAGCACAAAAATTGGTTCAATCATTACGAAATCAAGGAAAAGATACTGAATTGATTCGTTTTCCTGATCGTTCTACAATGACTGGAAATCTAATCAATCAATATTTGTGTGGACAAACTAAACTGAATGATCATGTTATTCATCTACTTTTCGCGGCAAATCGATGGGAAAAATTTGATCAAATGTTAGAAATGGTCAAAGCCGGTACCACATTTGTCATTGATCGTTATTCATATTCAGGTGTAGCATATACATCGGCTAAAGGTTTAGATTTTGATTGGTGTTGTTCACCGGAAAAAGGACTGATTAAACCTGATTGTGTTTTATTTTTGACCACCGATATCAATGCTATAAGTAAACGTGAAGATTTTGGTCAAGAAATTTATGATAGAAAAGAATTTCAAAAATCTGTTTATGAAGCATATGAAAAACTTGTTGATAAAAATTATTGGAATGTAAGTTATCATCATCATCATTTATATTTTTATTAAATATTAACAATTTTAATCTATTCCATCTACACACTATTCAGATCATTGATACGACCAATAAAACTATTGACGATGTACATGATGAAATTTTAAAAGTTGTCCACAATCGTTTGGAAAATATTTCGAAAAATATATCATATCTCTGGTAATAATCATCGCAACTACAAATTATCCATCCAAATAAAATGGTTTATTTTTGATTTTAAAAATTTGAAAAATTAAAATAAAATTTACACTTTTTTTCCAAAAAAAAACGATTGTTTATATCGATAGTAGACGACCATCGCTTGTTTTTTTTTGATTTTTGCGTATACGCAATCTAAAACAGTCAACACATTCTTTCGTTTCATTGTTCGCTTTGTTGTTGTTTGATATTTGATTTTGGTGATTATTTTCATATATTTTCAACAATTTGATAAATATTGCACTTTTTTTTCCATCCAAATAGGCGTTGATTCACATTGTGTGTGTGTGTGTGTCAATCAAACATAATACTTTGATGATATTGATGCCAATGAGTTTTTTTCTAAACAGGAAACTAATTCCACGATACGAAAAAGAATCTAAATATTATCGAATAATTTTTTTTTATTCATTTAGCAATACAATGAATTATTGATCTCATTCATATAATTTTGAATCTTTACAAATCATTTATTATTCCATCCAATATCTCTCTGTGTACAATCATCATGTCTTGGGATAATCTTCATTATTTACCATTGGCTGTATTTGTATGTCTTCCATCCACTTTTATAATATCGTATGTTTTTTTATCGATGGTTATTTGATGAATATTTTTTTTCAAATGAATCTTTTCTCCTATATATATGATCAAAATAGATATGTTATCGCAATCTCTTTAAATCATGTTGAAGTTCAATTTCCATATATTAGTGATACTGGAACACATGTTCCTGAATCAAATATTTTTGCTCAATCTTTGAATATGGTCTCAGCATTAGGTATTATTGTTGTCAATTGAATTGATGATTGAATATATTGATTTTTCATTTTCAAATTATAAAATATAGTTGCCATCACAATATATATGAGATTTAAACATGTTGAACAATATTATCGTGATGATCTAACAGTAACATCGAATAAAATATTCAGACTGAATCGTTTTGCATTATATTTTGGCATATTATCCGCTATTGGTTTATCTGTTGTGGCAAATTTTCGTGAAATTGAATTATTTAAAATCCATTTACTTGGTGCATTAATGTCGTTTGGTTTTGGTTCCGTTTATTGTTGGCTACAATCATGGCTTTCATTTCGTATGGTACCATTAGTGAATACTAAACAAATGGCATGGTTTCGTACAATATTGTCTGTGATTATAACTATATCATTTTTAATCACCTGTGTTATGGGCCAAATATCCATTCATCATTTTCATGGCCGTGATCCAACTAATTGGCAACCAAAAGATGGTGGTTATCGTACCCATGTAATTAGTGCTATTAGTGAATGGGTTGCTGCTATGGCTTTAGATTTTTTTATTCTAACTTATACCCGTGAATTTCAGGTAACTTTTTTATTTGCATTCATTCATTCATTATTACAAATCTAATCAAATGATTTAAAAAAAAATTCCAATTTATAGACATTTACTGTGTCAACACCAAGAGTGATGCTTCGTACTGATGATTTTGTTGATCCATATCTATCACATGGTTCAAGATATCCAGTTGATGCTAGCATTAATCCAATACAATTTTCGTCTGATCGTGAACAACAAACATCGACACCAATTATTTATTAATTCAATCAATCAATCAATTCTGATTATATTAATTAATTAATTCATTTTTATTCTTCAAATTTGATTAACGAAAATCAATCAATCAGGAATAATAAAATTCGTGTGTGTGTGTGTGTGAGTGTGGGTGTGTAAATAAATTTTTTTGTTTACCATAATCTGTGATTAAGAAACATTTAAAAAAAAAATCTGAAATTTATTTTTTTCCCCCACCCTTAAAATCACAAATGTGGATGATTTTTTACTCACATGAAAAAAAATGAAAGGCCACAAGGTCTCTACACATCAAAAAAAAAACCATTCAATTTGGTTTTGTTTGGACAAATTCAAATTGAAAAAGTAAAAAAAAACAACCTACAAACTGTAAAATAACTGAGCAATGAATTTACATGATATATCATCAGATGAATTATCCGATTGTGTTTATTGAATGATGGAAATAAAAAAAAAATGGAAAATAATTGCTGAGATATGAATGTGTTGTTTATGTGTGTGTGTGTTTGACTGATTAGTAGACACATTTGTAATAACAAACATTACAAAGGAAAAAAAACAGTAGCAGCAGCAGCAGCAAAAGTCAAATGAATCTGTGTATCACATGTTTTTGAGTATCGAATGATGATGATGATGATGATGAATATATTCCGTGTAAACCATCCATCCATCCATCCATCCATCCATTCGTTCATTCATTAATTCATTCAGTCATTTGAATTTTTTTCATTTTTCATTTTATTGTTTAATCTCTTCTTTCATAGAATCCATTACTACTGATGTTTGTTGTTGATTTGTTGTTGTTGTTGTTGTTTTGGCTTCAAATTTTTTCAATATTAATTTCGGATCAATTTTATTGGCCAAATCATTATCATCGTCATCCAATTTTTCTGGATAATAACGTTGTTTTAAATAACGATATTTTCTTAAACGATATAATGCTTCTAATTCTTTAATAATGAATTCACCACGTGAAATATGTTTCTGTATCTGTTGTGGATCGGTTTCATCACGATTCTTAACAAATGATTTATGACAACGATCACGAAAATATTTATAACCTAATGGATAATCTCGGCCATAATAAAGAAGCTGTAAATTAAAGAGAGAGAGAGAGAGAGAAGAGATTATCCAGGATTTAGATTAATTTACCGGAAAGAAATAAAAAAAATTACACTCACCGTTTTATATAGATTCAACACTTGTAAACGTAATTGTCGTTGAACATTTGGTCCACCAAGACTACCGCCATTGACCATTGTGGTTAATTTTAATGTACAAGAAATCGATGGTGGATACATTGAAATTTTTACTGTTTGATTAAATTATGAAACAAGAAACAAAAAAAATTAGAAAACAACACGAAAATTGGATGATGTATCCAAAACAAAAATTTTATTGTTCATCAATTAAAGGTCATAAAACGCACGTACACACGCAAAAAACACGTATAAAGAGAGAGAAATAAACAAACCTAATAAAATATTGTTGACGGATTTTTTTCAATGAGGAAAGATTCGTCAAATTGATTTTGTTGTTGTTGTGGTCGTTTTGTTTGTTTGTATGGAAGAACAACAAAACAGTGATGTATTCATTCAAAGTCATGTGGTTATCATTCATCTAATTATATGATGATGATGATGATGAGAAGTGGTGGTGGTGGTGGTGGTATATTTGTGATAACGTTACGATGATGATTAACACCAGAAAAAAAAATGTTGATAAAATTGAGTACAAAATAATAAACACAATTTGATTAGGTGAGCGCGGTAGTAAATTGATGGTAAGATTCAAGAGGAAGCAAAAAAAAAAAATTTAATAGTCGCCTCTCGCGTTGAAACACATTGAATTTATCAAGGATTTTTATACATTGAACTAAAAAAAAAAATAATAAAAAGCTACCCTTATTATTATTAATGTTCAATGTCGAATATGAATTCTTACCGTTATAGTGGATAAAAATCAAAATTGAAAGGTTTCATTTCATGTACCTTGAAAATTTCAAATGATTAAAGCAACATCAAAACAACAACACAAAAAAAATTGAGAAACAATCAAAACATTTTGACAACAACAACAACAACAAGTTTATGAGCTACTGGTGATGGTGGTTGATTTTTTTTTTTTTTTTTTTGTTTCACCCGTTACCGTTTCTTGTTTAATGATCACAAATCACATCAAATCATGTATCTCCATCCAAAAGATACATTATTCATCAACAAACAATCATCAATAACATTGAATTTTTTTTTTTTTTTTTGGTTTATCTTGTCGTCAACAATGTTGTGATGATTGTGTATGTAGTGGTTAATGGTGTGTTTGGTTCAAGTTTTTATGGAAATAAAAGAAAAAAAATTAAACAGTCGTTGGCCATAATCATATGGCTTTTCTCTTTTTATTTCTGTCAATTAACTCATATGGATGGATGGATGGATGGATGGATGGATGGATGGATGGATGGATGGATGGATTCGAGGATTGAATTGAATTTGTATGTTTATTTCTATCTTCTCTCTATATATCTTGTGTAAAGAAATGGTGTGCGTGATCAACATAACATCGTCCAAAATTTTAAAAAAAATGAGCGCATGCGTCAACTCGTGCCATTAGGCACGTTTACCATTTTTTTTTTCTTTCTTTCTTTTAAACGCAAATTCAAAATACAAATTGGAACGCGCTATTCCTACAAAAAGTTGAATATTCTATAAAAAAAAAAAAAAAATAATCATCATCAGATTTAATTTGATTCCAAAAATAAATATTCTTCATTTCGAATGAAAAAATCTGTGACCATTTTTTTTTAGAAAACACAACCCAACCACTACTACTACTTTAATAGTTGTGTTTTTTTTACTATACTCATCATCCTCACCATCATCATCAAATTATCAATTTTTCAATTCAGTAAAAAAAAACAAAGAAAGAAATTTATTAATAGACATTTTGCTATATAATGTGATAATGATAATTTTCAACGACAATCATCAAATAAACAACAAAACAGACACAAACACACACACACACACAAACAAAAATTGATAATGAATGAAGAAAAAATTAAACATCATCTTTATAAATCTGATTGAGCCGTGTGCGCGAGATCTCTACAATTAATTTGTGGTATATGTGTGTGTGTGTGTGTATGATATATGTGAATGTGATTCAAAAATTCGAATGTATCTCCAACAACAACAACAACAAAACGGTGTATTGCCCCTATTTTTAAGATGATTTGATGATATAATGATGAAAATAAATGATTTACAAATGTGAACAATAATAAAAAAAAATTTTTGAAAATAACAATCAATTCTAATTGAAAAACTGTTTGCACACAAGAAAAAAAAATCCATTGAAAATGACAAACATCATCATAATCTTCATATATAGATATATCACAAAATAAATTTATTTAGATTTTCTTTTTCTTTCTTTTTTTTTGCAGTAGTGGTGGTGGTTGTTGATTTGATTTGATTTATAAAAACAAAAACATTTGACGAAACATCATGTTTAAATGAGAGAGAAGGAGAGACAGACTAGAATAGAGATAGAATATTCGATAATAAACCATTCTAAATCTCTATTTTGTTTTGTTTTTTTTTCATTCATCAATGGTGCCAGTAGTAGATGATGAATCTTCATCAATTTGATTCGAAATGATTGTTGTATCGGTAGTTATGGCAGCTTGATTTAAAGTTAATGTAGATTTTTCTCTTTCTTGTTGTTGATTACCATTAGTTTGGTTTATCGATATATTATCATCATCATCATTTATTGTTTCAATTTGGCCATTAGATCCATGTTCGGAATGATTAGATTGTTGTTGTTCATCACCCGATAAATCTATTGTCATTGTTTCTTGATCATTTGTGGCTGAAGATTGTGAATTTGGCTGCTGTTGTTGTTGTTCACCATTATTATGATCAGTCATTGATGATGATGATGATGAAACAAAAATTTGTTGCTGCTGTACTGGCACTTGGTAATGTCGTTGTTGTTGTTGTTGTTGCTGTTGTTGTTGTTGTAAATATGTAGCTCGTAATAATGGCAATTCAAAATGATGGAAAAAATAAATCATTGAATGATATGTAAACAACATTGTAGTCAACAATGCCAATCCAGAATATTGTCCATTGAATCGATAATGATAGGCATAGAATACAAATTGATAGAGGTAGAAAAATCGAAGAAAATGTCGTCTTGTAATCTGTGATTGTATGGCCAATGAATCAAATTGATCGGCTGCCCATACCATTATTATCACATGGAATGTGATCGATGAATCAGAGAAAAATTCATACATTATTGTTTCCATTCCAATCAATGCAAGTATTACGGTGACCAAAGAAGCGGCCAAAAATGATATTCTTGTTGCAGGCTGTTGTAATTCTAATGATCGTAAAAATTCTGAAACAAATACAAATACCTAAAAAAAATATATAAATAAAAGTTAAAATTTTTCTATATCTAAAACAAAATAAAGATCTATATCATCACCTGTTGATGGCTATATCGAATCAACATCGATACAAATAATGTAAAAACAATCATTATAAAAGCAGCTGCAAGATATGATGTACGAGTCATCCAAACATTTACAAAACGAAAATGTTCACCAGTGACAACGTTTCGAACGAAACCACGATTATTTTCACGTTCAGCCAACTGTTTGATTGAACCAATCAATACATCATCGTAGCCAAGAAAATTATTCAACATAAAACGAGCTGTTCGATCACCAAAACATTTATCTGTTTCAGGATTAAGTACAACTTTCATAACTGGCACATGATATCGATCACGCATTTGTTCAGATAATCGTAAAAGGCCATATTCAAGAGAATATTCTACAATATATGGTTCTGACCAAGCTATTAGAAAAAAAAATTTATATTTTAAAACATCAGATATTAATATATAAAAATCAATATACAAACCTCCGTTCTTTTTATAATTTAAAAAAGTTAATTCTGGATCATTTTCATCAATATCATTTTCCATATTGATAATCACTGGATTCAAAGGACTATATTGATTATTGAAATTTTCCGATACACTTGGCTTCAATTTCAAATAAGATGATCCAGAATCTGATTGAAAAATATCATAAGTAAATTTTTGATATTGTTCATATGTCAATGGAAACATTATTGTTGGTGTTTTCATTGTTGTTGTATTATAATGATGATTCCAAAATTTTGGATTCAATTCAGAATTGGCAGTAGTGGTGGTGGTGGTGGTGGTTAAAAATGACTCTTGATCACCAATTTGGACACGTAATATGCCATGTTTTGGCCATGTTTGTTTAACATGATCCAAACATGTTAATGGTGAACGTATAAACATCACATGCATATGTATCAATAATGCAAAAGAAATAAAGGCCATCAATAATATGGAATATTCGAAAATATTTCGAATAAATTTCGGTATAGAAACCGAATATAAAAGAGCGATTCTTATGAGCAACATCTTATAAATATATGAACAAAGAAAAAACAAAGAAAGAAAAAAGAAATGATTAGAATTTTTTTTCCCACAAAATTTCAAATCGATCCAACCTTGATCATGATCGAGAATAAAACGATACCTACACTATAGACTCGTTGTCGTGTACGAAGAAGATTGGCATCTAAAATCCATTCAGCACCAACACCACCATTAATTGGAACTTCAAATAAATTGTTAAAATTCCTTGGTTGCTGTTGCTGTTGTTGTTGTTGTTGATGATGATGATGATTACTACCACTATGTTGATGTATATTAAATGTTAGATTCATTGTAACTGAAAATGGTGACCGATTTCGAGACGTTGTCGATTCGCCTGATTGCTGTTGTTGTTGTTGTTGATTAACATTTTCATTTGAAATTGATTGCTGCTCATTAGTTGATGATGATGATGATGATGAATCCATCAAATTGTCATTATTATCATCACTTATTAAACCAGTTATAATTGATGATTGATGGCCATTATTTGTTGTTTGTTGTCCATGATTCAATGTATCTGTAGCTGTATTAGTTGTCGATGTAATCGATGACGATGTATTTGGTTGTGTTGATGATTCTAATCGTTGTTCTTGTTGCTGTTGTTGTTGTTCTTGGTTTCTGTTGTTGATTTCTTCATTTGAAGATGTTGATGATGGTGTTGATTGAATGGAAACTCGACGAATAGTTGCTGCATATACAGGTTCAATTGTGACTATATTTCGTGATGATGATGACGATGGTGTTGAATGATGATGATGATGATGTGTAGGATTTATTTGTATAATTCGTGTTGTTGCGGATGTAGGAATAGTAATAGCATTACCATTACCGTTTTGAAAATTTTGTGTATTACCGTTATCACCATTTATAATAATCGTTGAATGTTGTGAATTCGATTGATTCGGTTGTCGATGATTATTATTACGATGATGATGATGTTGAATAATATTATAATGTTCAAATATACGTGTTATAGCATTCGTAGATGAGGATTGTGAATGTGATGATGATGATGATGTGGAATTCATTGATGATAAAGAATTATTTGTCGTTGTGACATAAACTTGTGTTGAAGTGTTGGCTTCATTCGTTGTTGAAGATTGATCATTATTGGTTTCAGTTTGACCATCATCATCATCATTATCATCATCATTACGGTTATTACCACTAAATATACGAGCTATTCGAATCAAACAGTTAGCCAATGATTGTGTGGTTGTTGTATGTGACTGTGGTGGCTGCTGTTGTTGTTGTTGTCGTTGTTGTTGTTGTTGTTGCTGCTGATGTTGATTATGGTGACCATTATTATCATCATCAGTAATGTTATGTTGTTGACTATCAATATTACTATTATCACTATTATTATTATTATTATTATTCACAGTGGTATTGATTCCATGTTCATCATCATTAAAATTTGTTGATGATTGATGTCCATTCGAAGAAGAAGAAGTAGAAGAAGAAGGTGGAGACGATGAAACATTACTGTCTTCATCATTATTATTATTCGACAATGGCAACGACATGATATTTTCTATGGGAGGTTTTTGTTTTCTATTCCTAAATTTTTACAACAACAACAACAACAAAAACAAATATATAAAAAAAATGATGAATACGTAATCGATAGAAAAAAAATACGAAGAAGAAAGCAAAAAAAGAGAAAGTAAAAAGGAAAAAATAGATCACTTTCAATTATACTATAATTATGGATATGTACACTAGTGGTGGTGGTGGTGGTGGTGGTTGTTTCCAATAAAAATGGAGCAACAACAGAAAGAACAAAAAAAAAATTTCAATTCCATGCAATTTTACGATTTGGAACGAAAAAAAAATTTGAAAATGCTCACTATCAAAGAAAGAGAGAAATAGATAAATGTAAAAAAACAAATGCAAAAGTAGAGTTATATATCAAGTTATTATTATTATTAAAAAGGATATATATCGTAATTATGGTCAAAAAAAAAAAAAAGAAAAAGCCAAGAAAGAGATTATTATTATTGAATATAAAAAATGTGTTCAACGATGTAAAATTTCGAATGTTTTTTGTTAAGAAAAAAAAAATTTCTTTCATACCTGTGTATATGTAATCTCTATTTACACGTTGTAAATTGGAAAAAAAAGAAATATAAAAAACGAAATAAATAAATATATATGAAATGAAACGAGTACAAGGTCATGTGTCAACAACCAAATTCAAATATAAAATAAAAAATAACAGACTGTTTTGTTTGCTTTTTTGTAATTCTTTGTATAAAAATTTTTTTTGGCGATGATGATGCAATTTATTTAGATCAAAGAATGAATAAAATGTAACACACACACACACACATACATACAATGAAAGAGAAAAGAAAAAAGTCAACAAACAAACAATTTTATATAGATCTTTTTGCTGTGATAATGAGTTGTTGTGTTTAATTGTTGTTTTAGCGGTCATGGCTATCTTCTCTGTCTCTCTCTCTCTCTCGTGTTCTTTCTTTCGATTTGCATTCAATTTTTTTTTTTTTTTTTTGCCACCAATTAAAAATGTTGTTGATCCAGAAACGAGATGGTTAAAAGAAAAAACTCAAGTTTGTTTTGAAAATGGTGGAGGTGGTGTGTGTTTGTTTGTGTTCGATAGTAATTGATTGATTTTTATTGTTGTTGTTTTGTTTCGTTGTTACTATACACACACACACACACAAACAAACAAAACGTCTTAACTAAATTTTTCGAGTTTTGTTTTGTTTTGTTTTTAGAGTTTAATGATAAAAAAAAAAATTTTCTCGTTTTAGGATTAGAAACAAAACAAAACAAAACAAAAAAAAATGCACGACCAGTACATACCTTTTGTACACAAACGTGTGATTTGTTTTTGTTTTTTTTCGTATAAATGAGCCAAAATTCGTTCACCTGAATCGTATGTGCATGTGATGATGGTGGTGGTGTGGGCAAATTGTTTTTTTTATTTTGAATATGAAAATGAAATTTTTGTCGTTGTTTTTGTATTTCATTCAAACATTAAAAAAAATGGATCAAATAATGACGCCGTATATATTCGATGTATTCGATGTTGGGTTCACATATATGTAAAAAAAAGCACCGAAGTAAACATACACGCACACATTTTTTCATTTCATTTGAGAGCAAATTCCAAATGAAGTGTACCCGTTATATAACTGGTTAGTGGATAAAAAAAAATGATATTATCTGATGGAATGAAATTTTTGAGAAAATTTAAAATTATACCCACTAAATGTGTAAAGCGATTATAATTTTGATTGTAATATTTCGAGTGAAAACAAAAAAAAAAATAAATCACAAAAATTCATTCGATATATAAATAAAAAATTCTGAAAGGAATACATCATTTATGGAGAGATGAAATTAAATCAACGAAAAATTGATAAACTTTGATATCACTTTGAAAAAAATGGTGATTTAACGCCAAAAAAAATTGCAGTGTACCACTCACATTTTTCTCTGTGTTATATTGTATGTTTGTTATGAATCAGGTGGCCGGATAATTATCATCATCATCATCATCCAATATCAATCCAACAATGATAAGAATGACGGATTCTTAAAATAATCCAACGGTTTGCAGTGAACCAGATCAGATCTTATTTTCATCATCTATATACTGATTGGAAATCATGTCTTTACGTGATTATTTTGAATTTTTCAATTCTCGTCGTCTGAAACGACATGATAAATTGTTTTTGTAATTATTCAGTTATTCAATCAGTCATATTGTTCATAATAAATCCAATTTTGTTTTTTTTTTTTTGGTAGGCGAAAACGTTCCATTCTTATGATATGTGGAATACTTTTGGTCATTTATCTAATATCATTGGTTTTTCGTCGATTAAATGTTACCCGTTTGAAAAAAGAAGGTACGAACACTTTATTTTGTTTGTTTATTTATTTCGTTGTTTTTTTTTAATTTCGAATATTTTCACCACAGATTTCACTTCTCAATGTATCGATAAATTTGTACAATCATTTCATTACGAAATTGAATCTTCCGATTCCAGTGTTTGGATTCCATTCGAAAATCATCCATCATCAGCATCGTTGCCCACCGTTGTAGAACCGACATCATCATCATCATCATCATTTGGAACTACTTACTATCCGAGTATCAATGATATATCAAAAAATTCTTTTATTCCATTTGTTGGCAATGGAAAATTTTCCATTGCTCCAGTCGAAAATTTAGAAAATGGTGCACGTTTTCATATAATGGGCAAACGTATTCTCGATACATTCATACCATTCGATCCGATTATTAATGTGGGCGAATTTGGAACTCATACTAAATGTATGGATATTGATTGATTAATTAATTTATTGATAATCAATTTTTATTTTTATTAGCTGCTTACGTATCGCGTTATCGTAAGGGAATTGTTGAAAAATTTACCTGCAGCAATTATGGTGGCGGTATCATTTCGATTCATGAGATTTTTTCCGCTCATCGTTTAATACCAGTGTTGTTTACGCAGAACATTCGTATTTCGAATCCTACGGTATGTATGTTTCATTACCATAATTATGATTTATATATTCATTACGATGTTATTGGTTTTTTTTCCAAATCAGAATTCTCCGGTTATATTGACTTTATCTCGTTGGTCAAATAAATCTGTCGTTAGTAAGCCTATTGGTGTGACCACCAAAGATCATCGTGAATATTCAATGATTGTTGCACCAGTACAGCATAGCATCGAAAATCATAGTGGCAAAAAACAATCCAATCGACTATCAAAAGCACAAGCAATTGCAATTGCATATCCATCGTTGCATGACACAATCGAAGTACATCCAAATGATCGTTTCTCATTATCCGTCCATACGTTTATCAATTATACTGGTGTTTTTAGTCATGAATCCGAAATGCAAGCTGCAATACCAGATCTAAAAATTTCATTACGAGAAACGGTCAAAAAATTGGTTGATTTTTCCGATACAGCCCTGCAACAATATCATGAACATGCATGGGAAAAAATTTGGTCTTCAGGTTTTAGTATTTCACATTCACATGCTCCAAACGTTGTCAATGGATATCAGATAAATGCTACACTTTATTATATGCTATCTCAACGTCCAATGTTATTGCCAAATCAATCGAATCAACAGAGTAATTCTATATTGGAAAATTTTAGCAACGAATTAACAAATTTAGAAACAATAAATCGATCATTGATTTATCGGCCAGATCGATGTTATAATGGCCATTCTACATTGCATGTATGTAAATTAAATTGACCAAATTGTTTCATTAACTCAAAAATTTTTTTTTTCAATTCAGGCTCCTCGTTTATGGGACCGTCTGGATTCTGTTAACGATCTTTATCGTGTAATTTCATTATGGTTTTTAACATTAGAAAAACAAAGTTGTGAACATTTAATGAAATCAAGTGCTGGCAATGTTCTTCAAGCATTTGTGCTCAGTTTGATTGGTTTACGTTTCACACCAAGACATATTGAATTTCATTCACATCCAAATGATCTTCAACGATCATTTCTGATTCGACGTTTAATGTATGATGATAAAACTTTGCTCAACATTAGTGTTATCATTAATGATGAAAACAAAGCTTTGATTCGTGTTTCCATTGAAAATCATAGTAAGTTTATCAATTGATGATCTAATTACCACCATTAAACATTTTTTATTCTTAGATAAATTAAAAGAATATTATGCTTGTGATGCTGGTTGTTTGGATGCACCAATACATCTGACATCCATTGCACAAGAATTTCCAGTAAAATTAACTGAACCATTAACACCATTACTTTATATAACATCTGATCGTGAACATGTACAAGAATTAAAACATTCAATTCATGTGAAAGAAATTAGTGAAGCACCACCACATGAACATCAGACAATTGCTTTACATCGTTATGGCCATTCACTTGGTGGTTTACCCAATTTTTTTTGGATAGCAATGATTTTTTTAATCATTATATTTCATTTATTTCTTGGTAAATTAATCTATAATGAATATTTTAATAGCCATAATTTACCACCATATGAACGTACTTCTTACCGGAATATTGGACGATATTCAATGTAAAAAAACAAAAACAAAACAAAAAAACATTCATTCATTCATTCAGTCTGTGATGTGATTCAATCAATACGCCAATTTTATATATTCAAATCAAATCAAATTGTATAAAAAACAAAAAAAAAACAAAGCCAATCACACTTGGACATTTTTAAAATTTGATCCTAGTCGATTTACACACAAGGATTTTTCTTTTTTTTTTTATTATTTCATAAAAGAGTGAGAGAGAGAACATTATTATAAATTATTTTATAAATAAAAATAAATAAAAAGATTTTGTTTGTTTGTTTGTTTGTCGTTTTTGTTTTGTTTTGTTTTGTTTTTTTTTAGTCAAAAATTAGTTTGTGTTTCCTACAAAAATATAGTGATGATGATTTGTTATTAATTTTTTTGTTTTGTTTTTGTAGCATACAAAAAAAAGTGTGATATTCTAGTGTGTGTGTGTGTGTGTGTGTATGTAGAAATACTGATGATTGGATAAATGATTGACAGATGAAAGATGATGATTATTTGTTAATGGCTAATAATATCTTCAATAGGACTACTATCACGATGTTGCCATAAATTGATTGTACAATCATTTGATGCCGTGAATATTGTCTGCTGTATGGTGGCAATATCATTGACGGCCATTTGATGTGCTTGTATTTCGCCAAATAAATGACAATTTTCGGTGCTCCATAAACGAAGATAGCCACTACGACATGCTGATAATAGAACAGTTTCTTGTAAGAATGTATCCAATGCTAATACCCAACCACGATTACTATATGTGGCCATACAACTTTGTGCTGTAAGATCCCATTTTTTAATATAACCATCACGACCACCAGAAAACAGGAAACGGCCTTTATTTATCAATCGTAATGCTTGTATACCATCATAATGTGGTGGCTGTAATGTATATTTTGGTACATAGATTCCATTTAGATTTTGTTCCAATTCAAAAACTTTTATATAATGATCTTTTGAACCAGTGATGACTAAACGTGTATCATTGATTTCATCATCATCAACGGCCAAACATGTGACCAATGAATTATGGCCAGTATTTAGCCTAGAAATTGGTTGAAATTTTCGTAGATCCCATGCACGAACAATACGATCGGATGTTGAAAACAGAATCGAACCATCGGCACTTAGTTGTATATCATAAATGAAAATATCATTACCAAGATCTGTTGTTAAACCTGTTGAACTATATTCAAAATCAAACAAACAAACAAAAAAATGAATGATATGCTTTACAAACAAACAATTAAACATACCTTAATGTTCGTACACAATTAATTGGTTTTTGGCGTGGATCCCAGATTTTAATGATCGATTTGGAACAAGTGAAAATTAATTTATTATATTCTTCATATCGTACAACATTAACAGCATCTGGATGATCATTCAATGAAAATACTTCTGTACATTGGTTGAGATCCCAAATTTTTGCCGTACAATCTTTTGATCCACTAAATAATACTTCTTTTGTAGCTGTCACTGATAATACTGCTCGTCTATGTCCAACTATTAAAAACATTAATTAATTTTTTTTTGTTGCGGTCAATTTTTGCGGTATTACAAAGAGGAATGAAATGAAAATATGGAAAAAAAATTTGAAATTTAATCAATTTATTGATTATATTGATAAAAATTGAATTAATTAATTAATTTATATGTTTGATGATGATGACATGAAAAAAAATGATGTATGTTTTTTTTATAAGTTATGTGATTATGCACCACCACCACCACAAACGCCATCAGTCGTCGCATTGTATTATAAATCATCATCATCATGATGAATTAATGAAAATTCAATCTTTTTTTTCGTCTAGTACAAACACCATCTTGACATGTTTCACAAGTATTACAAAATGATGATTGTATTTGATGATGATTAGATGAATTTGTTGTTGGTGAATTATCATCAACAATGGCCATTGTTGTTTTATTTCGTTTTATTATTTTTGATTTATTTGTAGATTTGATATTTCTATTATTTGTTGTTGTTGTTGGTTTTATATCCATGATGATTCTACATTCAACATTTGTCGATAAGGCATGATCATTTTTATCACCATCATCATCATCATCATTGTTTTTATCAAAACCAATCTTGACATCATTATCATTATTTAGAATTTTACACTCACCTACGCTATGTGTACATGTCAATGGAAATTGTTTATCGATTGCTTTACTACTACTAGCCGTCGTACATGGTAATATTTGACCAATGCTATATATATATATTTTTTTTAGGATTAATGAAAAGAACGAAGATTAAAAAAAAAATTAATGATGACACATGTCAAAAATGTTGTTGTTTGTCAGGGCGCATACCTATTTTCCACTTGATTACTAACTGTTGAGGCACCAGTCAATCGAGAAAAAACATCCGAATCATTATTCATAGATGAACACATCAATGTTGATGATTTTGTTGTTTCACGATTAATTCGACGATTTATTGATGGTGATCCGGGCGGTGTACCAGTTACTGCTGTTGACGATTCATTAATGTTAAAAGTATCACTGTGATATAATAATATAGAAAAATTCCATTGATTAGAAAGGATTAATTTAAAAAAAAAATCCGGTTATCGAAAAAGACAATTATATAAATCTAAAGCTAAATTTTTAAAGGATAAAGAAAAAAGCACACAAACACAATCATCATCATCATCAATCTTACATAACATTTGGTCGACAATAATTTGAATCATAATTTTGATGATGATCATTGTTGTTGTTGTTATTGCTGCTGCTGTTGCTGTTGCTGCTAGTGCTACGCATAAAACGATTCATTTTAAATGATGTCAGATTATTATTGTTATTATTATTATTCATCATCAAATGATTGCTGCTGCTGATGTTGTTATTGTTATTGTTGTTGTTGTTGTTGATATGATATTGATGATTATTATTATTATTCGATGGAATCCTACGTCTCATCAAATGTGGTGATAAAAGATAATGATGATGATGTGAAATCATTTTAGTCGGTATAGAAGAAGAACTACATGATGATGCACATGTTGTTGACATGTCATTCAATTCTCTTTGATTGTTCAAATCAATAAAAAAAACACACAATAATAGAACAAAGACAAAAAGCAAAACAAAGACGATCACAGAGAGACAAGACAAACAATGGGACAAATTAAAATCATTGCACATATAGATACATATAGTAAATTATTAAGAAGGAAAAAAAATGTAACACTTACTTGAGTGAAGATGCATTCGATACATGACATACTACCGGAACAGCAGAAGCAGCCACCACCACCACCATTTAAGCTCGATTTGTTTGGATTTACACCACCAGCAGAAGAAATAGTATTAGCAGCATTCGAAGATTCATACATACTTTGTATCATCAACGAATTTGAATCACAATGTTGTTGTTGTTGATCAATATTGTTTTTATCATTGTCTTTAATCAGCCAAAATGTTCTATTCATTTCCAATTGTTGATGTTTAATTTCTTGTTCTTGTTGACTTTGTGGTGGTAACAATAATTCAGCCGGTGTTCTTGTTAATCGACGATATTTTGGATTCGAAGGTGGAATGTCTGAAATATGTGGTAATATGTCATCATCATAATTATCGTTTTCGTATTTCTAAAATGATGGGTAATAGAGACAGAGAGAGAGAGAGAGAAAAGAAAAAAGTATTCAGATTAGCTTGTTTTGTGTGTGTATTTATATACTTACCAGTTGTTGAAGTTTATTGGTTTCAATCAAATAATCCAATAATTGACTACGGGCAACATATTCATCGGTTAAATTTTTACATCTAGCATCCTTTTCTTTAAGCTCTTCATCACGTTGAGATGCAACGATAGCATGATTGATTGCACTATTTGCCAATTTATTCAAAATATATTCCGTTTCATCTGGATCAAGTTTATCGAACAATTGATCAATGTTGAGATTTTCATCCTCCGATTGCATGATGATTCCTTGGCTAGTTTTGATACATTGATCCAGATATTCAATGTTTTCTTTGACCGATTCAAAATAATCATAATCATTATTGTTTTCTTTCAATGTATTCAACAGGTCGATTGATTCTTGTCTATCTTCATAGTAGCGGGTCAATTTTTTCTCTTCAAGCTCAAATTGTGTACGAAGTGCGACAATTTTGTTGAATTTCTGTTCAAATTGTGTCCATTTGTCACGTGCTTTTTGTGGTGTACTGCCGCCATTCATGTAACGTCGGAAACGGCCACCCACACGATCACTATAAGCAGGTCGTGCTAATCGTTTTAGATTTTTAATCTCTTCTTCGCGACGTTGTAATATTTTCTTCTGTTGATTTGATCGCGTTTCAAGATTACGAATTTGCATGTCCTTTTTCTGATCTTCACGTGTTAATTTATTGATCATAATTCGATTCCTTAGCAATTCTTTATTATGTTTACCCATTTGTTCACGCATCTGAGCAATCAATTTGACACGATGTTGTTTTGCTTCAAGAACTTCTTGTCGTAGTTTTTTCAGCTGCTCTTTACTAATCGATTCTTGGCTTAACATTTTCTTATGTTCACGTTTAAGATTTTCATATTTACGAATATCAGCCTGTAGATTGGATATTCGTTTTTCATATTCTTCTTTCTTTGCTTTCGATGTATGATCATCTTTGTTTTCTTTTTTAATTTTGCCCATCAATTTATCACGATCTTCTTCAATTTGTTTGATTTTCATTTTGAAGCTAACAATTTTCTGTTCATATTGTTCAGTCAATTCAATGATTCGTCGTTCACGAGCTTCAAATTCTTCTATTAAACGTTCCTTAGAAGCTAAACTTTCCATTAGATTGGCCAATTCAACATTATGATTTGCTAGTTTTGTTTCAAAATCTTCAGTATTGTCTTCTTCAGAGAAATCCTCTTGATCATCATCATGTAAATCTGTGACACGATTACCATTGCTATCTGGTGAGCTCATTGAATGGTTCAATTGATTATAAAAAGATTTTCCCAATTCAACATCATGTTTAGCCTTTTCTATAATGTCCATTCCACCATTCGTTTCGTATTCATCATTCGTTGTACGATTCAATTGTTTACGATAATGAGTAATAAGATGTTCACTTTCAACAACTCTTGAACGTAAATCACTGATTTCTTTTAGATATGCTTTAATAAAAGATTCGGCTGCATCTTCATTTGCATTTTGATTCGTAATGCTGGTACCACCACCACCACCACCGCCGCCGCCATCATTATTAGCAATCTGATATTTGACCAAATTTTCTTTCAGATTAATATTTTCATCATTTACATCGGTCAATCGTGTGTTCAATGCTTTGATACGAACATTTGCATTGTTCAATTCTCTTCGTAGCATTTCATTTTCATGATAAACATCATTCAATTCAACTTCGCCATCATTTTTGACAAATAATTTACCCTGTCGTAGTTCTTGATTTTCAAGCTGTAATTGCATAATTTGACGACGTAATTCATTAATAAGTTGTGTCTGTGAATCTTGATTGGCTGTGACTTTGTTTTTGATATTTTTGGCTCGATTAGCGTAACGTAATGTATTTAATGTTTCGACAAAATCTCTATCACATGGTGAAATACAGGCAATCATTAATGTAACACTGTTACCACCAAGAGAATCTTGTAGTACACGTGTTAATTTTGAATCACGATATGGTATGTGTGTCATTTTTCTTGTTCGATCACCTAATGCTGATATCACATTGCCAAGATGTAATAATCCGGTATTTATTGATATTCCTTCACGTGCACGTTCACCAACGGCACCAGTACGAGAAAGACGTTCAGAACCGGCAAGATCGACAAAATTAAATTTGGCAGTTAATGTTATTACTTCTTGTTCAGGCGTTTCATTATCATCCTCTTTTTTGATTAAATCTATACGTGTTTGTTTAATAAAAAGTGTAAAAATTGCATGTGATCTTGATGATTCGGCATTCATTAATGTAGCGCCTGTTGTACGAAATAATGAACCAGATTTCAGACAATGCATTGTATCATCACTAGTAGATACGGATTTTGATTCAACACCAAGCAATACAATGCCTTCATCATCCATAATACGTATTCGATTTCGTTTGTTTCGATTTTCGGCCAACAGATCAATAATTTCATCATTATAAATTTCAATGAACTGTGTACTAATACTAAATTCAGGCATTGGAAGACCATCATTTTTGGCTTGATCACGTCTTTTATTGATATTTTCGAATAAATGTTCAACAGCACGAGGAATAATACCCCTTTGTTCTTGTGGAAATGTAACATCAAATCCAGTACCCATTGTATAGGTTTTACCTGATCCAGTTTGACCATATGCAAGTATTGTTGCATTATAGCCATTGAAACAACTGTCATTTTGATAACGATAATTAGATAACGATATCTGAAAAAAACCGAAAAAAAACTTACCCTTCAATTAGTGATGTAACACAAGCATCATAAATTTCTGATTGTTTAGAAGACATATCAAAGACATGATCAAATGTAAATGCTTTATCATCACCAAGCCAAACTTGTGGTTCACCAGGTGTACACCGAGTACAAATATTATACATATCAATTTCTTCACGTTGTAATTTTGGCCGAATTCTATTGTAGACCACCACCACCAACAACAACAACAAAAAAAACAATCAATCAATCAATCAATCAATTAGATTGATAATTATCATAATACATACCTAACGGCAACGCTTACATTGGTGTTGGATGCCATTTTTTGCTTTATTTATTCAAATTCGAATGATAATCAAACAGAAGAATGTATCACAGTTGTTTATTTGTGTGTGTGTGTATGTTATGTTTTATTCACACAAAACAAAGATTCGATTCTAGATTTGATTTGATTCGATTTTTTTTTTGGAATGAAACAAAATTCTATTGAATTTGAATATCAATAATAAACCTAAAAAAAAAAATTTACAACAAACAAATCAATAAATTGTAATAATCAAATTAATTCTGATTCTGAAAAAAAAAAATTCAAATCTACTAACAAATATATGATTGTTGTTGTTGTTGTCATTAATAATAACACACTTAAATTTGGACGGTGGGGATTTCAATGATGATTGTTGATTGTTGATATGGTTACACATGTAGATTAATTGATTATAAATATAAAACTGATCAATAGAAGTAAAAAAAAAAGAATGGCGCGAAGGCCATCCATAAAGAAATTGGGTTAATATCAAATGTTTTTTTTTTGTTTTGTTTTTTGGTCCGAGATTATGATTGTCACATATAAATACTAAAAAAAAGAAAAAAAATGATGAAAACTTAAAGAAATTGATGACTAACACACACACACAAACACAAAAAAGACGTTATTTGTTTTTGTCTGTTTTCAACGATAATAAATTCAAAAATTGATGATGATGAAAAAAAAACTCCATAACTGGCTCAGCAGACACAAACAGCGAAGAAGCATTATTGATTGTGATGCAAATAGAAAAAAAAACCAACCAACCGATCGATCAAGTGTGTGTGTGTGTGTGTTTGTGGAAACCAAACCGACAAATTTTCTTTTCTTTTTTTTCTGATGATGATGATGATGATGAAGCCAAAAGAAA
Organism: Dermatophagoides farinae; assembly: GCF_024713945.1. NCBI lineage: Eukaryota > Metazoa > Arthropoda > Arachnida > Sarcoptiformes > Pyroglyphidae > Dermatophagoides > Dermatophagoides farinae. The sequence continues at coordinate 918,736 of NC_134686.1, read as the reverse complement.
GCAAGCAAAGCGCGAGTGAAGCGCACCGAAAAAAAAAACCACCACCACCACCACTACCAAATGATCACAACCACATGAACAGACAGAGATAGATGATAGTAGAACAAACAAACAATAAATGAGAAATAGAAGCGTGCGCGGCAGTGATGATGATGGTTTTTCAATGGAAGAAAAAAAAAAACGGCCGACCAACCGACCGTTTTTTTTGTCCAATTTGGAATCCGTTTGAATGTGAAGAGTTAAAGTTAGTTGATCCTGGGTGGGGGGGCAAAGAAAAATATCAGGCCACCATCATCATCATCATCATCAAAATAGCCATTCAGCTAGCCAGCCAGCCAGCTAGCTAGCTAGCTTGGCCAGTTTTGAATGACCAATGATGATGAGAAAACAAAAAAAATGATTATGGAATAGTTCACAATGACAAAAAAAAATTCATAGTGGTCAGAATATTCTATTCTGCATGGTCCAATTCACATACATTCAAAAAAAAAACAACAAACATAAACAGACGAATTGATGACATAATATAAAAACATATAATAACAAACTGCGCGCTCCGATATGCGCCAATGATTGTTTGTCATCCAGTGAAAAATTATCTCTAAATTCTATCTATTCGCATTATTCTGTGTGTGTGTTTAAACATGCACGCATATATTCTTGTTGTCAACATGTACACACACACGCACACCGAAACAATTTTTTTTTTTTAGGCGCCCAGAATTCAATTATTCTTTTTTGGTTGCCAAAGAATTTTTCTTTTAATAATTAAAAAAATAGTGCATGATGACAATAATATGTGTCATATTATTGTTGTCGTTTTTATGATTTAAAAAAAAAATTTTCAAATTCATAATAATGGCATACAGAGAAAAACAATCGATTTTTTTTTTTTTTGGTGATATGACTGGCAAAGAGAATTTTTTTACAAACCGCCACCACCACCAAAAAAAAAAATGAAAAATTTTATTGATTGATCAGATCGATTGATTTCAAATTTTCGTGTCTAGACTGGTATATTATCATCATCAAAATGTATAAAAATAAAGCAACAACAAGATCAATTGTTTTGTATAATTAGAATATATATATATGAGAAGTGGAAAATGGAAAACTTGTTTTTGTCGCTATTAATATCTCATATAATATGTGAATGTCGTTTGGTGTGGTCGATTTATGATTGTTGATCAATGATGATGAATGATGATGATGATTTTACCAATGTTGTGATCGATAGATAGCTTCCTTTTTTTATTATTATTATTATTTGATCTGATTTGATTGTGTTGGTCAAAAATAGTAGCTGTTGTTGGTCCAACCTTTTTTTTTTTTTTTTGTTAGCCAAATTTAGCGCTGTCATTCCAATATTCCACCTGGTTCTGCAATGATGATGATGATGAATCTCAATTTTTTGTTGTTGTTGTTGTTGTTGTTGTTGCTGCTGTTACTACAAATCAATTTATCGCTAATCATTTTAGGGTGATTGTCATTATTTTTATTTTTTTTTTTTGTTCATCGAATTCTATTATAATTGATTCGACATTCATTGTACCAACAGGTAAATTGACATATACGTAATCAATTATCACATGTTACATGGAATTTTTTTTTTATTTTATTCAATTGTTCTTAATGTAATTATATCATGAGGTCATCGTCATCATCGATGATGACCAATCTGGCCATAGTGGTGAAGAAACGTACACACTTGAGATGATAAAAAATGGATGCCAATGATCATGATGATAGTGTAAAGTGGATGGAGATAAAAAGAAAACAAGTGCGAATCTAATTTTGGTAACCAGGATTTATGTGTTTGCGCATTTGTTATGGTAATAATAATCATCATCATCATCATCATCATGATGAATTAACATAATCTCATATCATTCCAAGTAAACCTGGATATCGATAATCATCATGATCATGTTGATGAACAACATCACCACCACCAGAAACAAAGCAAAAAAAAACATTGTAAAGCCGACAATCTGTTATTCATAGAGCGGATGAACATTTTTTTTTTATTTTTTTATTTTTAGATTTCTTTTCTCTCTTCGTTTCAATGTCTAGCCTAATTAGCTGTACTTGTATTTCGATGTTTAATGTAGAGACACATATATTCGACACATATTAATTTCAAACGATACAAAAATTCACTTGACATTGATGGATCGAATATAAGTAAAAAAAAAATTTTTCAAAATTGAAAATGCACTTGAAAAAGCACTTATGATGATGAATCTTTAAAAAAAAAAAAAACAAAATGCGATCAAATATTCAAATTTATCGATCCTCGAATCGGATAATGATCACCATTCAGGCATACCAAAACGTTGAATAATTTTTTGCTGTTCAGCTAGATCAAATTTAATTTTTTTACGCATATAAAATATTGGACAATCACAGCTAAATGAATGAATGAATGAATGAAAAGAGATATTAATAGATAAGTATTGATGATGATACACATATATACCTTGTACAGATAACCTCTTCCAATAGGCTACCTTGACAACGTTGACATTGTGTCCATAATTTGGCAAATTTTTCTTCAAATTGTGTTAATTTTGAAATTTCATTCTTAAATATGGATTGTTCATCTTTAACACAATAATCGCAAGTGGCATATTCTAATCCATAAAAATTGGACAGGTAAAATAATCAAAATGTGAAATGAAATGAAATGAATGAATGAATGAATGAAACTTACCATGTTTTTCCGGTAAAGATGTTTTACATTTAATACAAGTTTCACGTTTATTTGTATATTTAAATAATGCACCAACTTTTGATGTTAACACTGTTTTTGTACGTGTATGATCACCACGCAATAATACTGATTCAGTTTTTTCACGAAATATTGGCTCAAATATCCGTATTAATGGTTTTGAAATTTGATTATCAAGATAATATTGTGTATCGATTGGAATACGATTTTCTAATACATAAATTGGATCTTCTGATTTCATATATGCTGGTGTACCTTTTGCTGCAGCAATTATTACAAATGGTACACGATCACCTAATTTTGGTGCTGAACCAGCATCACGTTTAGCCATACGGTTAGCCAATTCAACATGTGCTTGTTTTGCAGCATATTCATGATCAGATTTTGTCAATTCTTTTGTAATGATCAGATTGGAAATATCTACACGATTACAGAGTAAATCAGCAATCACTGATTTAGCATGATTGACGGCAGCTTCTGGATTCCGTTCGACAAGAATCTTGTGTAAACAGGCACTGATCAAATTGGCAACCAATGGACAATTATCACGACGTACAGTTTCAATGCCTTTACAGTCCATTTTATCGAATTTTTCTGGACGAGTCCAAAAAAGACCAGCATAACGTTTTTTATTGATCAATAAATATGGATAATAAACTTTTTCAAATTCAAGTTTAATTGGTTTGTCAAATTTTTCCGATATTTTATCCGCTGCTTCTTTACCCAATTTCATAGCCTCTTCAACGGTATTGACACCAAAATTGACCATCACTGAATCTGTATCACCATAAATGACCATACAATCTTTGCCATAGCCATTCGCCACAGTATATGTTGTTTCCACTAGATTCTTTGTCTTTTCAATCATAACACGGCCAAAAGCGGTGACACTTTGTGATATTTCCAAACACGGTAATTTACCCACTTGTGCACCAGTGAAACCATATACTGAATTGGCAGACATTTTCAATGCCAATTGACGGCCATCTAGTACTTTTTTACGAAATGGATCGGTTTCTTTTTTCAAATCAGCTTTTGCATTTTTACGTGCAGACAATAATTGTTCTAAAATATCTGGTAATAGTCCTTTTCGTATGGTTTGTTTAACAAAATATGATCCTGATGGTGTTTTCGTATAGGCATCTGGATCCATTTGTTTTGCTTCATTGGCAGTCAATAATGTTGTATAACAAAGATTATGTGCCATCATAATAGATGGATATAGTGATGCAAAATCCAATGTTGCAATCGGTACACCATAATAACCACGTATTGGTTCAATAACTAATGCACCAGAAAAATCATCACCTTGTTCAGCACGTACAGCAGGCATTACTAAATCCTGTTTAAGTGCTTGTCGTAATAACTGTGATACAACTTTAATCTGTTGACCACGTGCTAGAAGATATGATAATGGTACACCAGTAACACGTGCCATTTCCATATAATTAATCAATGACATTAATTTATCCAATAATTTCAATGGTAACAATGCATCCTTTAAACAATATACGGCCAAACGTTTACGTGTCTGTTCATTACCATTTTGTAGATCAGTAATAATTGAATGATGTACATCTTCTTTTTGTTCACCAAGAAAATGATAACTAACAGCATTCAATGTATATGATCGTAGTTTATAATCACGTAATATGACCAATAAAAGATCAAATTGAACACGACCTTCAATATTGATTATTTTATTTTCACGTTTTCCCATTTGTTTTGATTGTAGAATAGCACGTCTTATTTTGGTCTGTGAACGTTTTATTCGTCCAAGAAATGGAAATGTTGATGATTTCAATGTTTTAGCACGATCAATTAGAAAACCGAGATCAAAATTCTGGATATTATAACCGGTGATAATATCTGGATCAACTTCACGAACAAAATCAGCCCATGCTTGAAGCATTTTTTTCTCATCATCATAACAACGAACTTCATGATCAACAATTGGTAGACAGGTTTTCAAACAGAAAATAACTCTAATAAATGGTTCTGATTCACCTTGTCTAGTGACATAGTTGGCAATCTGTATGATTGGATCATGTTCTGGTTCGGGAAAAATACCTTTTCTGCCAGCACATTCAATATCAAAACTAAGCACACGTAACGGAGCAATTGATGACCATTTTTCATCCGGTTCATAGGCAATTAATTTGTCATAGGCTACATCTAATTCCACTTGACATCTGGATTCATATTTATCCGCACTTCTTAGCTGATATGATTGAACAGGCAATTCGATCCAACAACAACCGACAACATTTCGATCCACCATGAATCGGATTTCAAATTCAATATTGGATTCAAAACATTTTGTTTCCGATTGACCGAGCAAATTTGTTGTTGTTAATATTTTGGCAGCAATACTGATTAATCGTGGCAAACACAATGTAATCTTTATGAATTGTGTTTTACCCAATTTTTGATAACCATAAAGTGATTGTTTTTCGACCAAATCAATCGATAGTACAGCATCGGATATGTTTTCAGAATTGTTTCGTAATTCGGCCAGAATCAGTTTGTTCAATCGTTCAAGTAATTGTTTACATATTTTTGAATCAAATGTTTTCGGTGCTAAAACATAGAAATATGGTGCAAAACCATGAACATGTGCCATTATCGATATACCATCGGATGTGACACCAAACATTCGCATGATTGGCATTGGTCCTTGTGATGGACCAGGCATATCTGGTCGTGCTTCACCAATGTAATAATCAATGTCAATTTGTTGAAAAATGATTGCATCTTTTTTATAATCAATTGATGGCTGTGGTCGACACCATCGACTATGAACACGTTTAGTTTCGACAATTTCATCATCTTGTTGTTGTGGATCAACATTCATATCAGTGTTGTTTCCAACATTTGATTCTTCATCGATAAATTCTTCATAATCATCACCATAATCATTATCGTTATCCATGATGAATTATTCAAAAAAAGAAAAAATAAACACTTTGGACAAGGACAAAAAAACCAGTGAAATTCCCTCCAAAACTCAAATGCATGCAACACTTCAACATATAACTCACAAACAAATTCCTAGAATATTTCTTTGATGTCTTGTTGGATTTTTTTTCCGAAAAGTTTTTTTTTTCGAATGTTTGTATAATGGTCATTTTTGACAATTTGTTTTGATTCAATTGTAAAATTTGATGGAAAATAATCATTTTAATGGAAAAAAACAACAAAATCTGTTCCAATGGAAAAAAATTTGGAACAACAATCACGTTATGATTGATAAAATGCGATTTAAAATTTAAAAAAATAAAAAATAAATACAAAATCGTGTTTGTTTTTAATCTTTGTTGAAAATACAACAATGTGATTTCATTTTTTAAAATCTAATAATCAACCAAATGATGAAGAAAACAAAAAGCGAAAACAATAATAGATACCATATGTAACGATGATTACCGGAACTGGCAATTTTTTTCAAACGAGCCATAGAATTTGTCAATGATCCCCATGTGGAATCAAAATCATTGTCCATATCTTTTAGGAAACGATTATGTTCTTTGATTTCGTCACCAATGTCCAGTGATAACTAAAAAAAATTCAATTCAAATTATAAGACAGTGGATAATTAATCTTGACCAGTGGTGAAAAAAAAAAAACAAAAAACATACCGATTTTAGTTCATTAACTTGATTTCGAAGACCAGAAATTAGATCATTATTTTCATTACCTTGGATGTGGGTGGAGAAAAAATCTGAAAAAAAAACAACAAAAACAAAATGAGTAAAAAAATTTCGTAAAAAAAATTCGCGAATCATATCATACCTTCATTTGAATGTGGATAACGTCGAGCCATTTTTTGTTGTTGTTGTTGTTGTCGATGTTTTTTTTCGTTCACGAGTTGTCGATATTTACAATTGATCAAAAGATGATTAAAGGTGAATTGTAACGTTTTTGTTCAATTTAAACCTCTTTTTTCTTTCTTTTTCTGGTTTTCGCTATTTTATTTTTTTCGCTATTTCTTATCACACATGCACACACGTCGACAATAAACAAAAAAATCAGATGTTACAATGTGTGTGTGTGTGTGTGTGTGTGACGCAAACTCGGCGAAAAATTCATATATCATGATCATCTGACATTGCATCACTTTTTGGGATATTTTTTTTCGTCTCTCTCTCTCTCTCACATTTTGTCCTGTTAATTGTTGTCGGTAAATTACCTCAACGTGTTTGTGTTTGTTGAAAAAAAATGTCATCGTTTGTTACAAATATTTTTCAATCAATGTTTTCATCATCATCGATTACAACAGTAACACCAATAACAATGTTACAACAATCACATGATGGTGATTATGAATATGGTATCGGTAGTGGACTACGCCATCAACGTCCATGTCGTGCTTGTAATGATTTTAAAACATGGATTCAGACCAATCAAAATCAAAATCAACAGGTTAAACATCAACAAAAAAATGATGATGATAATAATTCCAATTTAACTAGGTAATTTTACATTTACATTAAAAATTGTTTGAAAAAATAATTTATTTTCTCACAGATCTGATTGTCCATTGGATAAAAATGAATTAGGACACAATACTTGGAGTGTTTTACATACAATATCTATGTATTATCCAGAAAAACCAACCAATGATGAACAAGAATTGATGAAAAATTTCATAAAAGGATTGGCTCGTTTTTATCCATGTGAAACATGTGCCAAAGATTTTCAACAAGAAATCCATAATGATCCACCACAAACAGAAAATCGTCATTCATTATCATTATGGTGGTGTCGACAACATAATCGTGTGAATAAAAAATTAGGAAAACCAGAATTTGATTGTCGTCTTTTGGAACAAAGATGGCTTGATGGTTGGAATGATGGCTCATGTGATTAGATCGATGATAATAATTTGATAATAGTTTTTTTTTGTTTAAATTGTTTCACTTCATTTTGCTAGTTTTTTTTTATTTGTATATTGACATTATGCTTTGAAATTAAAACCAATCAATCATGATTTATTTGACCATGGTGTCGATTCAAGTGGATCAATACCGGTGATTGTTTTCAATTGTAAACGTAGTTGATTTAAATAAACACGTTGTTTACGATATGATAATTGTTTCAATAATTCTAACCATTCGTTTGTTTGACGGCTATTTAGACAAAAGAAACAATAATTTACATCTGGTTCGGCTAGAAAATCTATATGTGAAAATTAATCCAGATATATATAAACATGATGATGATTAAATGAACTAAAACAAAACAAAACAGATGCTTACAAAATGAAAATTTATTCGGCATATTAGAATCAATGTGAATATGGAAATTTTCCATTAAAAATGCAAATGATGGTTTCATCATACGATTCTGGCCATGATGATGATGATGATTCGTTGGATTCATATCCGTATGATATACAAATAATATATTTGAACATAGCCTAAACCATCGTTGTTTGTAACCTGTGTGTTATTTGAAATGATTTAAATATAATCAGAGTTTCTTTTTTTTCACAAAACAAAACAAAAACATTACCAGATTCATTGAATTTATAAAACATGACACCTTCTTTAATTGATTGTCCATTGGATATTTCCAATAAAATTTCTTGATTTATTAACATTTTAATGATTTTTGATGATTGAATTGGATGATGAATTTTTTCTTTTGTTCGATTCATTTGACAAACAAACCATCATGTATGATAATGATGATGATGATAATTGTGTGTGTGTGTGTGTGTGTGTGAAAAAGAGCAAAGACAGTACATAGAATACGTGACAATTAATTTGAATAAATTTTTTGTTTGTGTGTTCAAAGAGAGAAAACAAAAATCACAGAAAACCACCATTATACGAATAAGAGATGACCGGATAAATTATCAGATGCGTCGTTTTTTGTTCTTGTTGTTGTTGTTGTTGGATGATGATTTACCTTTATTCTTTGATCCGGATGTTGCATATTTAGCTTCAAGATTTTTAATTAATGAATTAAAACCATTCTCTTTGGATGTATTTCGTTTTTGAATAGCCATTATTAAATCAGAATCACCATCATTGTTTTGTTGTTTTTCTGATTCTTTTTTAGCCGATAAAGATTCTTTTTGAATTCTTTTTATACGTTTGTTTTTTTTCGATTTTGGTTCATTAACAAATAAATCGAATGCTGGTATTTCATTCATATCGATCAATTTGTTAAGCATTCCGGTGACACGATCTTCATCATAGAAATAAAAATATTCATAAATCATGTTTAAATCTCCTTCGAATTTTACATAAAGATTTTTCAAATCTTTTTCCTCTTCTGATGAGCCAACATAATTTTGTTCGAAATCATCCAATTTTTTAGCATCAATACGTGGAAACAATGTTCGCCAATAGTTCATGAATTCATCGAATGTAGATAAATCCGTAAAACTATTCTCATCGGTAATGATCATTCCACTTTCATCATAAACTTTTCTATATTCATCATTACTCAATACACAATGAACCTAAATTAAATGTAATCAAATCAAATTACCATATTACCAAAATAAAAAACAAATTCGAATTTACCTTGGTCAATATTTGAAATGCACGTTTTGCCGATTCTTTTTGACTTGCAGCTTGTACTCTATCCGGATGAACTTTAAGTGATTTTTTACGATATGCCGATTTAATTTCATTCTCATTGGCTGTTTTAGATATTTCAAGAATTTCATATAGATTTTTTGTACCAAAATATTCTTGACATTCTTGTAGAAAATCCATTATGATTTTAGTTGATCAAAGAAAAATTAAATTAAAATTAAAAAAAAACTGAATGACTTTGTTGAGAAAAAAAAATAGGCGCCAAAAAAAAATGAGCTATAAAAACGAGCAACAAACAACACACAAATGGATTGAAAAAAAAAGATGCTGACCTGAAAAGTAAGAAATTCTCAATTTGCGCATGATCATTGAATGATGATTGAATTATAAAAAGAAAAAAAAAATGAATGATACCAAATAGAGGAGGAATACTATAGTAGTCATCGTCGCGACCTTGATGATCCATCCAATGAGGGTGAGCAATGGATATGTATCATCAATATATCATTATTCTGGGTAGTGGTACTGTGTGAATATAGTGGGTCGTATACCCACACACACACACACACACACATACACACACATGGACTCGAACTATTGGATTGACCATTATCATCATCATAGACGTGCATAGTTTGTGTGTGTGTATGTATATAATACACTCCGGTATATCAAAATCGATGAGCCAAAAATTGCTTTGAATGTTAAAAATTCTTTGATGATGATTCTTACATGAACAACAGCAGAAGCAGCATAAAATATTTCTATGTTCCAAAAATAGATGGATCGTTATTTTTTTTTTTTGGACCATCACACACACACACACACACACACATATTCCATCATTATGAATTTTTATATTTGTGTGTTTATTACATAATTGAGAGTTGAATTTGACTCAATGATTATTGTGTGTGTGTGATCCATTTTTTTTTCTGGTTCAAAATAATCACCATCATCAACAAAAATATATTTCTTATGTGTGAAAAAAAAAATTTGAAAACCCTTTTGTGTGTGTGTTTGTGTCTGTTGTTTTATGTTCGGAATCATTTTCGATCGAAATTATATTATCTAAATGTGAAGAAAATTTTTTTTTTCGTGTTTGACTGCGCTTGACAAATAAAAAAAAACAAAGAATCTTTATTTGAGAATTTTTTTGCAATTCAACACATCCATAAAAAATATTAAGGCCACTACAACACAACGAATGATAGTCGATCTATTTGATTCAATTCTTGTTTTTTTTTCGTTTTTTTTTGTTTTATCCATCTTTTTCTGCACACAGACAGATCACATTCTAGAAATAGAAATGATGATGATGATGATTGTTTCCAGTTCATCGTTTCTTCTACATCGATCCATATTTTTATTTCATCTGACAACATAGAGAGAATATAAAATTCTGTTGTTGTTGTTGTTTTTTTTTATCATTCACCAATTCCATATACTGCTCATCATCAACATATATAATCCATATATATAATATAAAACTTGTTTATAATTTCATTTGACATTTATTCTTTTATTCTTGGTTTTTATTTTTGATTCTTGATGATAAACTTTTTTTTTATATATGTCTCGTATGTGGCTTTTATTCTTATGATTTATTCAAGAAGCTGAGTGGGAAACAAAAATCCCAAAATATATGATAATGTGATGATTCGAAAGTTGAAAAAAAAATTCATAAACCGCATCTCTCTCAACCATAATGTTTTATTTTTTTTTTTTTTCGTCGATCAATAATAACATCATCACAATTTACATAGTGGAATAAATTTTCAAAAACAAAACATCATCTATTTCAACAAAAAATAATAAAAGTTTTTGTTGTTGAAATATTGAAATGTCACGAAAAAATGATCATCATCATCATCATGATCATCGACGACCATTCGATACGATCACTGGTGGACATTATGGTGGTGGTGGTGGTGGTGGACGTATGTTTTGTATATCGGTTGTTGGATTATCTGGTACTGAAAAAGAAAAAGGCTGTCTCGGTGTTGGTAAATCATGTCTTTGTAATCGATTTATACGGCCACAAGCTGATGAATATAATCGTGATCATATATCGATATTATCACAGCCAGATTTTAGTGGACCAATTGTCAACAATGAACATTGGTTATATTGGGGTGAAACAAGAAAATGCACCGATGAAGGTTTTGAATTAACATTCAGTATTGTAGAACAGACTGAATTTGTTGATGATGCTTGTTTTCAGCCATTTCCGTTCGGGCAAAACAATCGAATTATATCATAAACGTTGTGCAGCTACCAGATTGAATTCAGCGGAAAAATTAATGTACATCTGTAAGAATCAATTAGGTATTGAAAAAGAATATGAACAACATTATCTACCTGATGGTAAATTCAATGTTGATGGATTTATCTGTGTATTTGATGTCAGTCAAATTCAAGGCCGTACCATTGAAAGACAAATCGAATTGACGGCATTAATATTGAATTCATTACTGAAAACAAAAAAACCAGTTGTATTGGCAACAACAAAAAATGATGAATATTCTGAACGTTATGTACGTGAAGCAGAAAAACTAGTCAATCGACGTGAATTCAAAGGATTAATACCACTAGTCGAAACAAGTGCTCACGATAATGTTAATGTTGATATGGCATTCTGGGCCTGTGTACAACGTGATTGGACCAAAGGTAAAACAAAAATTCTTTCATATCATGAAGCATTCCAAAGACAACAGGATCGCCTAGAAATTGTCAATGATGCCTATTTAACATTAATCAAATCAAATATAACCGATTATCGTATCCATTGGAATAATACTTATTCAAATCTATCGCAAAGTCAAGATTTTATTACTTATTGTGATCTATTTGGACAGGAAAGTGCTCAACAAACATTTAAAAGACATGTTAAAAAATTAAAAGAAGAATATGTTTGCCGTAAAATTGACATGTATCTAAGACGTTTACCAAAATTATTTAGTGAAATGTTACCAGATCTAGAAAGTTTTGGTCATGATCGTAGCTGGTTAGCTGTACAACAAATTCTTCATCAACATCCATTGTTTGATAATAATTTTGTGCTCAATGAAAGTCTTTCATGGCAAGAAATGGATGATACAAATGAAACACGTATACCATTTGATTTATTACAAACACCTGAAGCAGAAAAATCATATCTAGATCATTTGGCAACATTATTGGCTGAAGACCATTTACGTAGTCTTCGTTATCAATTTAGTGAATTACTACGGGAAACATCAGTGGTGCCTGGACAACCGCTCAGAGAAATTCGTGATCAATTAAAAGGTCGTGAATGTGTTGAATCATTACCAGAATCAGAGTTGAAATTAATTTATGATGAATATCAAAAAATACTACAACAAGATGCTCGTGATCAATTGAATGAATTATTTCTGGAAAGAGTATCATTATTTTTACAATTCTCTACCGGTAAAACATTGACACAAGAAGATTTGGCCGCTATATCACATGAATTATCCAAAGATGACCGATGGCTAACATTAGATTTGATTCCACAGGATCGTCAACTAGCATTAATACGACATCTTGGCTTTCTACAATGGCCAATTAAAGAACATTGTTCAGCTGGACAAACTTGTGTGGATTTAAATATCGAAGCTTATCATGCTTCATTGGCCAAACGTAATCCTCGGAATTTATTTTGGAATCATGATTTAGAAAAAATTCAAATCAAATTCATTGTATTTGGTTCATCGACATATGCTGATAATTTAGCCACTGTGGTTAAAGTAAGTTATATTCCAATTATTATTATGAATGAAATGTTACCATTTTATTATCATCATTTTAATGAATTCACATTTATTTTTGAAAATAGGCAATGTGTCCTTCACTTGAACAAGAAAATCCTCGAGTCCATTATGAAATGGAAACAATGCCAAGTAATGAATCATCAAACATTATTACCATTCGTCCATTTGCCAATCCATTACAATCGGAAGCTTATCTTTGTGTATATTCTTCACGTGCATCATTAGATTTTTTATTTAAAACATTAGAACATTCATTATTAGCCGATTTACAATATGGTAATCTTCATCCAACTGGTCTTCCTTTAGTACTATTATTAGCTTGTACTCCTGATACATCGGCCAAAGAACGAAACTATCTACGTGAAGAAGGCGCTAATCGTTCACAATGTTTACAATGTGCATTTTTTGATGTCACCAGTAATGAACCACATGCAAGATTTAAATCAGATGAACTATTACGAGCATTAATTTTCTTAAGTGAATCATTAATACGGCGAGCTGAAATGAGCCATATTTATGGCGGCCCGAATAATTCATTACTATCAAATCATTCCATTCCAGAAGGTGCCTTGAATCCAGAGATTCGAATACTAATATCGTTAATGTGTGGTGATCCATTATCACCTGCTCGTTTTCTCGAATCATTAATTCTTATGGATGGTTTAGCAAATTTAAATTTCTATCCAGTATCCGATCATTCATTTGTTACTGACATTGGTTTTCTATTATCCATTGATGATGAAAATAATGATAATAATAATCTATCATTGAATCAACATGAAATACCAAGTTGTTATGTTGAATTTGTTGTCTCATCTTATCATAGTTCATATACGATCAAAGAAGAATTATTTTATGGAAATATTCTAGTCTATTGGTCAAAACGACAAGCTTCATTTGCAAATATGTCAGCATTGGCTTCGATCACAGCTTCATTGATGCCCATACATATTCTAGCATTAGTTGAAAATGAACTTAGACCTAGCAAACTTTCACATCAATTAGTGGCCAAAGGAAAAGAATTGGCCGATCAATTACAGGTAAAATTTATTTTTGAATTTATCATCGATAGATGATGATTAATCGATTCTCTGTTTTTTTTGTTGTTGCAGGCACATTTTCGAATCTCAACACTTGGTTCCGAAATGGCAAAATGTATCTCATCATTTCTTAATTATTGTCTACAAAATAAACATCTTATTGAAAAGAATCTTCAAATTGCAAACACCGCCACTACAAATGTTGTTGGAATTGAAAATCAATTTGATCCACAATCGTCGGCTGATGATTGTTTTATTGGCACGAATCCTGGTGATGCAAATTTTGAATCAATAATTCAACAACAGACACATTTGAATGATCATTGTGAATCACCATCGAAATTATTAGCTGATAGTATTTATGAAAAATTACCTGAAGATCAACAATTGTCTAAAATTCATCAGCCATCATCATCATCATCAACGAATAAACTACATTCTAATGAATATCCATCATCATTTCTAGTCAGACATCGTGGTACACAACACATACGAAACGATATTCACCCGATGATATTTTAGATTCATCATCATCATCAATAGTAGCAGTACAAGAACAAATGGAACATATACCACATTTTTTGAATCCTCTTTTTAATGCAAATGAAACAACAACAACAACAACAGCAATACCAACAACGACGACGACAACAACAACAACAACTGGTGAACATTTATTGAAACCATCTGAAATGATACGACAACGTAAACAACATATGAACAACAATCATAATTGTAAGTAATGGTTTTTTTTTTTTGGTGACAATTCTTTTTCTTGATTATCATTTTACATTCATTTATATATGTACTTAATGATGATTGTATTTTTTATATGTGTCATTATTATATTCTCTTTACTATTCTTGTCTATTCTTGTTTCTCTTTTCTATTTCTTTTCTTTTTCTATTTCCACCTTCAAACACTATAATTTTCATGATTTTTTTTTGTTGGCGTCAATCTTTTTTTTTATCTTTCCTTTTTTTTCCATCAATTTCATTACAATTGTGAATTGTATTGAATGATAATGTGTGTGTGTGTATGTGTGTGTGTTTTTTATTTGCTGCAAATCAAACAAAAGACTATAATTTACAATCATATCCAAGTGCTGATTCATTAGATCGAATCTATGCATTAGATTCACATTATCAACATTCACATTATTATTTTGGTGATGGTGATGGTAGTAATGTTCATCATCATCATCATCATCATGTTGATAATAATAATGATGACAATGACATAATAACAAATACAACGACACATTTGCCAGCTCATTATGTTTATCGTCCTTCAGTTCAACGTAGTCATATGATTGCTAGTGATGGTCATAGTAATTTTATTGATCGTACCATTGAATCATTACCACCGAGGCCAGCATCATCGGCACATGTTATGATACCAACAAATCGTAATCAATCATCATCATCATATATCCACCACCTTATTCACGAATTGCTATATCACCACCGCCTGCTTATAAAATACATGCCCAACATTATCAATTTGAAATGAATAATGATGATCTAGATTCGAATCAATTATATTCAAATTATTATCATCATCATCATCATAATGAACAAGAACCACCGTTAGAACCAAATACATTAGCATATTATCAAAGGAAATATTACCCACCACCATTACCATTACAACAGTCTCAAGTTCATCATGATCATCATGAATTATATTCAACATTCCGAATTCATCAACAATCATCATCATCATCATCATTTACTACAAATTTTAATGATAAACATCATCATTCTACAGCCAATCATCCAATTCTAATGCCTAATGATGTTCATACAAGAAATTCTCAATTAATTTATGCTACAACTGGCCGTCATTTTCATCCATCACAACAACAACAACAACAATTTTCTCGTTCACCTCATTTTCATTATCATCAACAACAAAATATTCTGAGAAATAAATCCGCATTTCAATCGACAACAACATCATCGGAATTGTCGCAATATTTGGACGATGAACGATTATCACTTCATTGTAAATTACAGAATAAAAAAAAGAAAAAGAAACATTCATTCAAAACACGATCATCATCTTTGTCACATAGAATGGCTACAGCCGATGAAGAAGATGAAGATGACGACGATGATGATAACCACGATGATGATGATGGACATCATCAATCATCCAAATTAATGTTTGATAATGGCAAAGATAAATCATCATCACGATCATTATTGAATAGAACAAGACATCGTAATCGTAAAACGGATGAACGATCATTGAATCGATCATCGAAATTATATCGAGATATTGATTCCAAATCAAATAAAGATGTTAATAAAACTAGAAGTAGTGGAAATCTAAATTCGTTAGATGATACAAAAACATTGACTGGCAATAATGATAATTATGAATCGGAAATGGCAATGGTTCAAACAAATAATGTCAATGATGATATAAATGATGATGATGAAGATAATGATAATGATGATGTTGTCATCGATGATGAAGATGGTCATGAATCATGTGTGTCATCCGATACTAGTAGTGGTATTATATGTTTATAATATTCGATTGCTTATTCCCTGATTCCAAAAGCTCCGAATATACCTAACATACATACACGCACATAAAAATCGTGATATGATTTTTAAAACCTTGAAACCTAAGTGCTTCCTATTTGCAATTCCTTGTAGTTTTTTTTCCTATGAATGATTTATTTTTGTTTTCGAAGGAAAAATTCTAATAATTCTCATAATTTTCTGTTGTCTCCTATTGTAGCTGATGAAAATTTAAATGCAACTGCAGATAAATTTGCCGTTATATCTGGATGGGCTTATCATCAGAATCAGAATCAGAATAATAATAACCGATCACCAACTAATATTGCTTCTATTCATAATCGATCAATGTTAGATCAATGGCCACCACCATCATCAACATCATCGTCGATTGTACAGCATGTTCCTACTACTACTATTACTAATAATAATAACAATGATGAAAATTCAACATCTAGTGAACGGTCAAAGGTATTATATATAGTATTTTAAATGGTCTGTGTCAAATATTCTCAAGAGATTTTTTTTTTTTTTTTTTTTTTTTTTGATCAGGCTCCTGGTAAAATTGATATAAAGAAATACAATAATCTTTCTGATGCAATTGGCCGATTAAATTTACATTCACCCTTGGGACCAACTACTAGATCAAGTCATTCAACATTTGATGACATATCGGTAAGATATAGTATATATAAGATGGATGGTTTTAAAAATCCATTTAATAAATGTTGTAAACATTACATTTATAGAAACCAATGGCTATATTTGATGATTCAAGAATTTTGCTTAATAAACGTGAACGAATTTCCATTAAACATTCATTGTCTACTAAAGGTAATTTATTTTTTTTTAAATTTTATTTTTACTGACTATTTATCATTCAATTATACGATTTTTTCGTAAAAAAATATACAAAACGATTAGATAACGATTCTGAAAGTGATGTTAGTGATTCAACAAATAATAATAACATAAATAATGAACAACAAACAACAGAAATGATCAATCTAAATGAACGACTTAAATTCAATAGCTTAAAACAGCCAAGTACAATTGGCCCATTAAGACAGAATAGTTCCAATAATAATAATAATAGTGGTAGTAGTAGTAATAAAAAGACACAGAATAAAAAATCTCGTCGAATTACACCGGTACCGGTTGCACCACCACGTCTACCATCAAGTGCAAATAGTTCAAATGCTGTAACGCCCACCAGTTCTGGTGTTGGTAAATCATTCACATCGTTTAGTTCGTATGATGATAATAATTCAATCATCAATGATAATAAATCACTTAATATAACAACAACAACAACAACAACAACAACAATGGTTAACAGCGGCAGCATTAATAATAATAATAATAATCAGGATAATACATTCATCGATACAACAAATGGTAATGATGGCAAAATCAGTATGGATTCTGGTGAATTACGGCGAACACGTTGGCATCAATTTTCCAAATTATTTTCATTACCCGCCGATAATGAATCCGGAATCAGTATCGATGATAATAGTATTGATGCTGGTTCAGAAGAAACCAGCATTAGTCATAGTATCAATCCTGCTGCTGCTGCTGCTGCAATCGCTGGTAAGAGGATTGAAATAATTTTTTGTTTTCTCTGGAATGTCCATTTTACATTTGGTTTGCATGGAAAATTACTGCTCATTTTTTTTTTTGATTGATTTATATTTATTTATTATCAAATATTTTGTTGTTTGAATGGTCCTTTTTTGTGATTGGATTCCAATTGATTTTAATTTTTTTTCTCTTTTTTTCTTACTTTTCCAATCTTGTTATAGCATCAAAAACCAGTGGCCAAAATAGTAGTAATAATAATAATAATAATAGCAATGGTGAAAAGGCAAAATTCCTTAAAAGTAAATCGATTGGAACATTTCCAGAACTTGATAAGAAATCCATAAGAAAAAAAGAAAAAATGGAAAGGAAAAAAATGAAAGAAGAGGAAAGAAAACAACGTAAAAGTATTAAAGAGAATAATAATAATTCAAGCCGTAATCGTAGCCGATCAAAAGGAACACATTCATCATTGGAAGATTTTGCTCAACAAAATGGCAATCCAGTGCCATTGTTCATTGAAAAATGTATACAGTTCATCGAACAAGAGGGTCTTGATATGGAAGGAATCTATCGTGTTCCAGGCAATCGTGCTCATGTTGATACACTTTTATTGAAATTCGATGAAAGTAAGTTTAGAGTTTTTTTTGGTATTCTTTTATGTCATCATGTTGAATATAATTTTTTTTTTTTTGTATCGTAATTCTAGATCCCGATATAAATATTGCTGATCTAGACATTCCAGTCAATGCCGTTGCAACAGCATTGAAAGATTTTTTTCTCAAACGTTTACCACCGATTTTTCCATCCGATTCTATGGCTAATATTGCCAATCTAGCTAAACAATATACTGATATTGGACAGCTATCTGAAATGCGTACATTTCTACGTGAATTACCAAATTCAAATTTTGAAATTCTTAAACATATGATCTCACATTTTGTCAAGTAAGTTTTATTTAAGACGCCTTCATGTTAAAACCTATAATTTTTTTTTTTGCTTTTTCCACCATTCAGAATCACAGAAAAAAGTTCAGAAAACAGTATGGATAGTAAAAATTTAGCCATTTGTTGGTGGCCAACATTATTACAATTTGAATTTACCAACATGGATCTATTTGAACAAAAACGGCCACATTTAATGAATTTTGTTCAAATCATGATTGATTCATATACAGATCTATTTCCATTCAATGCCGATAGTGAAGATAATCTAGCCACATTATCCTGTTCAGCGGATGAATTATCTTCATTATGATTAAAAATTTGATTTATCCAATTATACCCTCGAAAAATATCGTGATTTCAACCACCACCCCCCCCAAAAAAAACGAAAATTTCATTTGCCATTTAATATACTCATCACTTAATCTTTCTAATTTTTTTCGACTGAAAACAACAACAACAACAAAAGCCATATTGTTATTTGTTCGAATGCCCATTCTTTCATCTGAACCCTTTTTTTTAGCATCATCATTCTCCCACAACGTCCCTTTACCTTGCAAAAAAAAAATTATTTATATTTTCATTTCTGTGATTTTTATTTATTTATTTAATTATTTTTCATTTTTTTTCTGTTTTGTTAATTTTCATTTTTTTTCCATTTCATTTCATTTCATCATTTTTTTGCCTATCTGCATAATAATAATAATAATAAAAACACATTTTGATAATTGAAAAAAAAATTAAAATGCAAAAAAATTTTATTAATCGTCAAAAAAAAAAAATCGATTATAAAAACATGTAAAAGGAACAAAAATTCACCGGTGTTGTTTTTTTTTTTGGTCGTTGGTTGCTTTTGTTTTGAACACACATCATCGTGTAAATGTTTTTTTTTCTGTTGTCCATTATTCATCGTCATTACTTTCAAAATCGTCATCTTTGGTATTTTTAAAATCTTGTTTGGTGGCCACCGCCACCACCATGTCGTATGATTCATGATTGGATTGATTTCTTTTGTTTTGCCGCCTAGGAGATATATGATTATATTGTTTGTTTGGAAGATGATATTTAAAAAAAAATGAGTTAGAAACAAAACAAAAATGATTAACCCTGGTTTTTTTTAAAAGCATTGTGCCATTGAAAAAAAAAACATTGAGACATTTTTTTTTGTTGATCTCAAAATTCTATGGCGTTTCTCTTGGCGATGAAAGCGTGTGTGTGTACTTACATCCGTCTTTTCAATACTTTGGCCACAATCAATGCACAAACAGTTATGAATAAGGTTATCACAATAAAACATATTAATGTATGTAAACTAAACATTGACGATGATGATGATGATTGTGGCCTACAAATGGCAGAATGTTCACGATATTCAGAACATTTGTCAAAAACATCGTCACGTATTTTTGGATCAGAAGGTAAACTTGCATAAAGTGCACTTATATTATGGCCACATTCATTCAATTTATTGGCAGCATCGATTGCACATTGTTTTGCTTCCCAAATACCACAGCAAGAGGTTTTTTTCACCGATTCTGTCTGAAAATTACTGCCAAACTCTAATGCAACATTGGTAATTTTTTCATGATAGATATCTTTACATTCTTGTAAGTATGGTGTGATTGCTTTGTCACATTTTGGATCATTTATTTCCACCGATCCGATATTGATTTCAGCACCGAAAATTGGTTCTATAGAAAATAAAAATAAAAATTTTTCTCAATAAAAAAAATTCCATTTACAAATAATCAAACATACCTGTAGGTTCTGGTTGGCGAATTATAGCGGATAGATCAAAAGCATTTATAAAATTGGCAACAAATAGCCATGATATGATGTATGTGATGAGAACACGAACTTTTGCCTGGTCTTTATACATCATCATTTTTTATCCTTGCTAAAAAAAACTATATCAATCACACAACACAGAATTAACAACACACATGTAACACAAAGTCGTATTAAATCTCAAATGGTATCGATTTTGATTATCATTGAATTTTAACATTGATATGTGTGTGTGTGTGTGTGTGATTAATAATCACCCAATGCGAAAATGAATGATATCGCCAAATAAGAAAGTAAAAAAAAATGGTATTTAACCAGTGATAACAGAGACAGAGACAGAAAAAATCATTGATAACAAAAAAAAAATTGTCAATGATATCAATATACAATTGTTGTGTTGGACAAAATTTAATCATCAAGACGATTTCAGAGAAAAAAAAACCATAAGTACACATTATCAATGTTTTACTTATGTTATTGTGTGTTTTATTTTTGTGTTGGTTTTTTTTTACTGTTATCTTTTCACTATTTTGATGATTATGTGTGTGTGTGTTGCGCTCATCACAAGGTACCCAGCATTCTGAATCTGGATTTTTTTTTTCCCCATTAACCACTATCATTCATTACTACCATATATATATAGACATGTGTTACGATTCTTATTGTGATGATTCATCCATTGGTGGTGATCCAGAATGGATCAGTTCCACTACCTCAACCAACTATATCATCACGCCTATATCATAAAGTCAAATTGTGTGACCAAAAAAAAAGACGAAACATGTGTGATGGTCGATATTTTCATTCAGAATTGAAGAATTGTAAAAAGAGAGAGTGAGAGGTTGTTGTTGTTTTTTTATTGTCATATATCTGTATGTACTGTACACACAGCTTTTAATCCAATTGTAATAGACTAAATGGACTGATTCGACGATATTCATAAATGGTGATTATAGTAAATAAATATAATGATAATGTAATAATCACAATAATAGGACATAGGATACGAATTCTATCATTAACACGTAATAATATTAATAAATTATCATTAGCCACTGGATTGATACCAATGCAACCTAAATAACCACGATCTTTAAAATTTACATTTGATATTTTCAATTCAATTACGGTTTGATTATTATTATTATTATTATCTGATGATTGTTGCTGTTTGGCCATCACCATATTATATAGTTGAATTTGGACACGATCATTGTTTCGATGTAACCATTGTTTTGTTTTATTTTTAATTTTTGTATAATTATCATATGAGAAAATATAACCACCACCAACATTACCATTATTATGATGATGATGATCATCATCTACTTCTTCTATACGAAAAATATCCAATGTAGAATTGATTTGATGATATTTCGAAACAAATGAACATTTCATTCGCCATTCTTCATTGGCCCATACTGTTTGTGAAATTACATTTTTACCAAATAATTCTGATCGAATTCTTGGTTTAGCTCTAACAGCAAAACGATGTATATGAAGAATTTTTGTAGAATTTAAATCCAATAACATTATTTGACGACATTCATAATCACCAACATCAATAGGTTTAGCTTTCAATAAAGTTAATATTATAATTGAATCATTTTGATTGATTAAATGAAATTTTGTTCGATTATAATTATTTGGCGACAATGATGAATCTATAATTAATTTTTGATCTTTATACCAATTAACAATGGTAATCGATGATGATGATGAATGATTGAAAATTTTACAAGATAAATTTAATGATTGATATTCAGTAAGCAATACATATTCACAATGAATCGATTTAATCATCATCTATAGAGTAATTTTGTTTAAAAAAAAAAATATCCAGTATAAATTAATCAATCAATCAATCAATCGATGAATAAATATGCACAACACATACCGAACGATCAAATAAATTCATTGTAATTATTAAAAATAACAAATAAATCAAAAACATGATGTCAGATGATTTTTTTTTTTGATAAAACATACATGGATGGAAAATTGGATGAAAAAAAAATGGTATTTAAATTCGGTTCAACAATGTGTTTGGATTGTTCTTTTTTGTTTGTTTGTTTGAAAATTTTGTTTTGTTCCGTACATATAGATCAAAATCTAATTATCTAATTATTATTGGTAATAAACAATCTCTCTGTGTGCGCATGTGTGTGTGTGTTTGACAAAAAAAAATTCATTGAAATGAATTTAAAAAAAAAATTCACATACAATTACAGGATGTAGAATGATGATTCTGTATATGACTTTTTGATCGTCTTAAACTTTTAATGAAACCTATTCTATTTGATTCTTTTTCATCCAATTTTTCATTCATTGATGATTGTTTCGTTGTTACATTATTCATTCTGAATGAATTTGAACGAATAATTTTTAATTTACTATTTTTACGTTGTAATGATTTCTCACGATTATTATTATTACTATTACTATTACTATAAGTAAAATTTCGGGATTTTTTCCTTTGAAATGTTTTACCTGTACAACGATAATATTTGGCTCTACTATCTTTATCAATGAAATCATTATCATCATGATCATTATCGCCAATAATCGGTATTTGACAATAATATAATCGTATTGCTTTGAATGTAAATGTATTTAATGAACCAAGACGATTACCATAAAAACAATCGGATGTTTTCTTTTCCAATACTTTTTCATCATCATCTTTACCATAAACATTGATAGTTTCTGCACCAAGTATACAAACATTTTGTTGTTGATTATTATCTTGATGATGAAGCCAATTATAAATTCTTTGCTGCATTGAATCCAATGGATGATCAAGTTTAGTTGCAACAAAAACTTTTGAACAAAGCTGTATAATATTATTATCTGATGATGATGATGATGATGATTGATTCGTTGTTTGCTGTTGTTGTTGTTGTTGTTGTTCATGTGTTGATTTTGGCCGTTTAATAATAGTCTCTGAATCATTATTGTTGATTCTAGGCAATAATTTGCAATAAACAATGCGTAAAAATTGTATATAATGACCATGTTCAATGTTGGTACAATTTCTTGTCTCCAATTTAGAAGCTATATATGAAGATAGAAACAAAAAAGTCAGTCTATCGCCGCTCATATATATATGATGGTGAAAACTTACGAGATTTAATTTTAATATCGATCGATTGTGCGTTTAAAAAATAATCCACATATTGACTATTCAACCATCGGCTAGCACGTTGTGTTAATGAACAGAATGGTTCAAATTCTGGCCGTTTAAAAAAACTGCCAGCCGAAAGAAGTTCTGGTTTAAAATCTTCGATTCCAATCACTGTATATGGGTAATCATCATTTTCTTCCAAAATTATTGCATTCATATCATCACCGGATTTATATTGTTCATAAAATAATCGTAAAATTGTTAAATGTCTAGAACTTTCATCGGCCAAACTGATTTCCGGATCAATGAACCATTCACTATTTGCTTCAATTTTCAATGATTCCAATGTGATTATATTCCAAAAAAGTGTATCTGGTTGTTTCAATCGACCATTAACTCGTTCCAATAATTGATCGATTGTTTCGAATGAATTTTCATTCAAACGTTTTGGTATAAAATCCAAATGTTTTAGCTTTCTGAATTTATCATTGAACATGATATCATCATTGTTATTATTATAATAATCACTATCAAATTTATCTTTTCGTCGTATCCATAATCTATAATCAATCAATCAATCAATCAATCAATCAATAGATCGATTTGAATAATAATATTGTTATGAAAAATTTTTTTTTCACTTACCGAAAAGCTTTCAATGAAGTTTCAAATTCACCACGTGATATTGGACTCCATAATGGTGTTACCGGATTGATTTGTTGTTCCCAACGGCTAACCATTGAAGTGACATTATGACGATAAGATAAACGTACCGTTTCACAATTGATTATATTCCAATGTGAATTTTTATCCAACCAATTATTGGCCGTATCAATCAGATGACTAATATCAATATAATGATGATGATATTATTAAACTAATCAATAATCAATTGTACAAAATACAAAAAAAAGAGAGAGAGAATGAAAATTACAATACAATACCTGAATCGATGATATTCAACTTGATGATGTGCACTAGATGAATATGTTAATACTGATGGAACAAAATCGATGAATGTAAATTCAGCATCATATGGTATTGATTTTTCCAATATTAATGGATCTTCTGGTTTTTCCGGTAGATTTTTTTCACGGTGAATTCGATTCAAATATACAGCACAATATGACATTTTATTTTCAAACAATCGATTGTTTAATGCAAAAAAAAAATAAAAAAAATTTTATCAATCAATCAACAACAACAACAAACAAATATATAATGATCATCACAATCGATAGTGATTTGTTTGTTTGTTTGTGTGTGTGTGGAAATAGCTGATGATTTTCGCCACAACAAACAAATAACGGATAGACGAACAATCGAACCCTGATCAAATTGTAAATTCATTTAACCAATTGATCTGGTCGACCGGACTAAGTATAAAAAAAAAAATTTTGCAATTCTTTTTCACTATGTGTGTGTGTGTGTACCGAGAGTACAATATTATATATATGATATCCTCCTACGATTCTTGTTCAATCATCTTGTTCGTTGCTGTTGTCATTTTCAATGAATAAAAAAAAAGAAGAAGAAGAAGAAAGAAGAAGACTATCATCAGATAATAGAGTTTTGTTTTGTGGCAAACAAACCAACCAACAATAACAACAACAACAGCAAAAAAAGTTTGCATTATAATTAATGTGTAGATAGATAGAAAGATATAAACGCAACACACACACACACACACACACACCTTTTCCATATACAACTACAAATGATGATGATGATCGGACAGTATTTTTTTTGGATCAAACGATAATTTTTCCAATGATGATAATATACCTTGGTGAATAGTGAAATTTTTTTTTTTGTTTTTTGTTTTCATTATTCTTATTAGATTATCATGACTTTACACACACACACGCATACATTTTTTTATGGACAGAATAATTCTATATTTATATGAATATACATGGTTTTTTATATATATATATACAACAACTACTAATTCAATATGGATATCACGCAATGAATAAATGACAGAATATTATTATTATTATTAGAACAAAGGGAGATAGATAGATTCTGAAAATCCACATAATAAAATATATTAGAATCGAAGGCAAAAGTGGACCAACTAACTAACCAACCAACCAAATTTTTTTTTTTTTTTGCTGGTTCACAATTATTATTAGTTGGCTTTTATTTTTTTGACTGGTTGTTGTTGTTGTTGTTGTTGTTATGAACTAAATTTGACAAAATAAAAAAAAAGACAAAGACCAATGATGAGTGGTGAGTGATTGTGTCTGTCTATCTTTCTAATAGTAATAAATGAATAGATAGAATGAATGATGAAATTTGATTAAAATGAACATTGTGAAACAAAAAAAAAATTATTATTGCGTACAACCCAAAAAAAAAAAATTCTTTCTCTGCTGGTGATTGTTCATTTACTCATAACATTGACCATGGAGTCTTTATAATAACCTTTGAAACCCAAGACCAAAAAAACCAGAAAAAAAAATCTCAAGATACGTGATTATAATTGGCCAGAAATTTTTTATTATTATTATTATCATTAGTATTTAAATGACAAATGGACATTTATGGAATTATGTTTGGAAACAAAACAAAACAAAAAAAATGATGGTCATTGTGTTGGTGTGCGTGGTTACCAGAATAAAAATTACAAAAAAACTGACCAAATCGAATAAAATAAGTTAAGGTCAATTTGATTCAATGATTTTTGCTGTTGCTGCTGTTTTTTTTAAAGCAAATATTTGTCCAATATAATTGAAAAATTATGTATACAAGACAAACATTTATTCTTGTGGATTTTTTTTTTCAATTTTCATTTCATTTTATTCTTCATTGAATGGATAATCTGGATGATTAGTTAGTCCATTTATATCATATATACGTTGTTTTTCATCAATCATATCAATTTGTTTCATTTCATCATTGGTTAATTGAAAATCAAATAATTGTATATTGGATTTTATTCGTTTTGGATTTGAACTTTTCACAACAATCGGTACTGAACGTTGTAATTGCCAACGTAATGCAATATGTGCACTAGTTTTATTATGATTTTCACCAATTGCGATCAATCGTGGATCATTTAATAATTCTTTATCTGCACGTCTTATTGGTGCATATGCTTGCATTATAATCTGATTTTCAAGCAAATATTTTAATAATAATTTTTGTTTCAAATTTGGATGACTTTCAACCTGTAATAAAAAAAAAAATTTGAATGAAATTCATTTTTTTTATATATTTGCATATTGATTAGATTATATTACCTGATTAATAACCGGTTTTATTGTTGCTTTTGAAAGTAATGTTTTTATTTGTCTACGATTAAAATTTGATACACCAATTGAATGTGTATAATTATTACGTATGGCTTGTTCCATTGATTCCCATGTTTCTAAATATGAATCTTTTTTCCATGTTCGTGGTATAATGGAACCATTTTTAAATTTTGGATATTTATCTTGATCATCATTTTCTTTGAAACCAGTTGGATAATGTAACAACACTAGATCTATATAGGAAACTTTTAATTTTTGCATCGATTGTTGTATACTTTTGATGACACTTGATTTGGAAAAATGATTACACCAAACTTTTGTTGTTATGAATAAATCATCACGATTTATGATTCCTTCTTTGAATAATTCTTGTAGAATATCACCAATCATTTGTTCATTACCATAAATATCTGCTGTATCAATCAATCTATAACCATTGGTTATAGCCGATTTTATGGCTCGTTTCACAACACTATTATTGCCCAATTGCCATGTACCAAATGCAACCAATGGTAAACAATGGCCATTATTCATGACAATTTGTTTGGACTTTGATCCATCACGATGTGGATGATCAACAATACGGCCAAAATCTGATGAATTCAATTGATGAACATCTACTATTACAATGAAAATTGTTGACCATAAACACATGATGAATAATAAACCAATTATTATTGAACAGTTGATTGATTTCATGATGAATCGAATTTGATCAATTTTTTGAATGTAAAAACTAAAAAAAAAATGAAATGAATGGATGGCTCTGGCTTTTTATTCAGAAAAAAATAGACGAGGTTTTTTCTTTTTCTTTTACATTTTGATAAGTAGCAGCAGCAGCATACACACACACACACACAAACACTACCATCATCATGGTTTATCGATAATGAAAAAAAACCTCTCTCTGTGTGTGTGTGTGCATTGTGTTGTTTTTACCACCATCTCATCTTCAAATTCTAATTAAACTTTTTCTTTCTTTCTTTATTTTTTTTTCTCATTATTCAAGGATCAAAAAAAAAAAAAACAAATTCAATTTGAATTAATAATGAGAAACATAGATGCCAGTGTCCCTGAATCATCGTCGTCATCATCATCATTGTGTGTTATTTGTTTAATCGAAACGGTATTGTTGACTTTTGTATTCAAGAAAATTAACATTCATATGTGCTGTACCGTATTAATCTCTTACTAACCATCCTGTAGTTTATCAGTCTTATCTTCTCAATATATATACGTTATTAATTGTTGATTTCGTTGATTTTCCTTGAATTTAAAATAAAAAAGAACATCATACAAAAAAAAGAAAGATTGTTGTTTTTTTTTTTGCCATTTTTGATCATCATCATCATCATGATGATTGATTTTCACGTCATCATTGATTTCAATAGATAGGTATTTTGTTATTCACACATGAGCCCCTGGCAACAACAACAACAAGTGGTTTTTTTTTTCAATGAATAAGTTTTTTTTTCTTTATTCTGAAAAAAAATAGCCATAGCAAAATATTCATGAATGAAAAATACTTTGTTGATCGTTTATAATAATATAACAAATATTAAAATCTTTGGAAGAATAATGTTGTGTGTCTGTGTCTGTTTATGTGTGTATGTATGTTTACACATCAATAAAGTGAAACATTTCACGTTTTGTTGGATTAGATTATTTTTTAAATGAAACACAATTGACAATTTGATAGATGTAATATATATTATAAATAAAACAATAATAATATTATAAAATCTTGATTGATTTTGTTAGATTAATCATTATCTGGTATCAATATTTTCATTGGTGTCAAACTAAGTAGTACTTGATGTCGTTTTGAATATTTTGATTTAAAATAACGTTCACTTGTACCATGAAAATAATCTAAAAATCCCATACGACCAAAATTTTGATTGAACCTGTTCAATTTGTTTGGATGTAAGTATGAAAATGATAAAAGAAAAAAATATTTGTTCATTATTGATCAAGTGATTGATATATATTATAAAGGATATATTATACTAACATTAAATGGTGATAATCATGAAATTCTGGTGATGGCATCAATGGAAAATGATAACCAGAATGATCATTCAATGTAACAATATGAACAATCAATAGCCATATTGAAATCGTACTACGATGGCTAAGCATTAAAAATGGTCCAATTAGTACAGGCACAAGATTGGCTAAAAAATGTTCAAATGGATGACAATATAATGCTGATATAGCAATCGGTGCTTGCCATTTATGGTGAATTTTATGAATAAAACGATAAAAGAATTTATAATGAAGTAAACGATGTAAGTAGTAAAATGTGATCTCCTGTAGAAATACAAAAACAACTAAATGATAAATAATTGTCGATACTGGAGGCACACGATAATTTCTGTCGAATGGTAAATTATTCATTATCAAAGATCCCAATGCTGTTGTCAATAATTGTACGGTAATTTGATTATAGAATGCTACTTTTGCCGTTTCAATAATATCATCCAATGTGATCTATAAGAAAATGAGAAAAAAGATTTCATAAGAAATTCATAAGAATAAAACACAGACAAACAGACACACAGACATACATACTTGTTTATCATCTTGTATTTTATAACGATATAGAAATTTTGGCCATTGAAAATAATCCAATAATGTATAGAATGAGCCAATTAGCCAGAAACAGCCCATTGTCAATATCATTAGTGATAATATTTCCGAACAAATAGCTGATGTTCGATCAAAATTTGATTCATATTTATCGAATAAAAATTGTATCCAATCACGTGCCGGTTCAGATATTCGATCGGTTAATGTCAATACATGGCTTAGATAATTTGATTCAGTACAATTTTCTTGTGTTGTTTTTGTTGACATCATTTTTTAATGTTGTCGTGCCCGTGGCGTGTGTGTGTGTGTGTGTATGTATGTATGTATGCTATTCGATCAATACAAAATTGTCAATTTGAATACCTAAAAGTTGGAGAAAGAGAAAAAAAAACAAATCAATTTATTGTTGAAAGAAAAACGAAAATCATGAAACAAAAAAATGATCGATTGAAGAATCCAGTTCAATCAAACAAATTGAAATGATAAAAAAAACACAACAAAAAACTTTATGTCACATCATCTCATTGATTGTGTCTTAGTTATTGCAAACCAAAAATTTTTTCAAGTGAAATGTGTATGTCTGTGATTTCATTTTTTCGATTGACAAATTGATTTGTTGCTTTTACAATTGTTAAGTGTAAACATGACAATAATACACCTAATATAACACACATTTACACACCTTAAGAATGATAATGACGATGATGATGATGATTACTTGATTTGAATGAAAAAAACCCCACCCGATTATTGAATTGAATCTAAATAAAAAATTTTATCAATTTGGATGATTTTTTTTGGTTGTTGTACTAATAATAAAATCTAAATGAGGCTTTTGTGTGTGTGTATGATTCATACGAAATGATGATAATTTTTTTTTGATCAAATAATGCACAAAACACAATTACATGTTGAGAAAACAAAAAAAGAGGAAGAAAACATTTGGTTGTTGTTGTTGTTGTTGTTCTGTGTTTATCGATCATAAATGATTGTCGTCAATTATAATATGATATATATTTTAAGGGGGTAGGAAATAAGCCAAATTAAATGTTACACATACACATTTCATTATGATGATGATAATGATAATTGAAACAATGAAACCATATATATATTGTGTGTTTGAGGTTATCAACACACACACAAACAAACAAACAAAAATGTTGATCTTATTAATCTGACAAGGTTATCATTATTATTATTATTTATGGATCATTTTCATATTTATTGTTGTTGTTGTGGTTACGAATTGATAATAATTAACCACTATGTTAAACAATTATATGATGATGATGATGATGATGGATAATCAAATTAGATCACATTGTTTTGTTGCTTATTGATTGATTGATTGATTGATTGATTGTCAACAACAATTGATTTGTAATCACCAAATGTAATGTGGATTATTTTTATTTCCTATGTTTTGCTTACCATTATTATATTGATGAAAATGGATTGATTGATGGATGGAATACAGCCATAGAAATATGATGATTATGATTAACATATTTCTGATGACTGTTGATATAATGTATATGATTAACATTGTTTCATTTTCATATATATTCATATTTTATTGTTGTTGTTGTTGTCGTTTTTTTTTTTTTGATTATTGTCAACACATAAACATACAACCAATCATCATCACACAATGATCATCGTCATCAATATTACGATGACAAAGCAAGGACGGCAATGGAAATTGTGTGTATATAGAAATTTAATTCACATTCGAAAAAAAAACAAATCAAATAACGGTTTGAATGACCAAAAAAAAAAAAAAAAAAAAAACATTGATTTGATTTGATTTGATATGATGGCGATGGTAAATGAGGAAAAAATTTCATCATCATCATCATCATGCTCATTCATTCACTCACTTGAAGAGAAACATGAGTTTTTATTTTGTCAAATTTTAAAACTTACGTTTTGTCGCTTGATGGTGGTGGTGGTGGTGGTGTTACCTTTGGTTGTTGTGATTGAAATCAAATTCGTTCGTTTTTTTTGTTAGAAAATAGAATGCAAATGAAAATTATTAGGTGAACATACAAAAAAAAAGTGAAAAATCTTATATTTCGATAATAAAAAAAAATTCGAATTTCACTACACGGATAATAGTAGTAGTAGTAGTAGTAGTAGTAGTAGGTCACACACACACATACACACTGTAATAAATTTTGAAATAAAAAGTGATGATGAAATTGAGCCAATAAATTGAGGAAACAAATTCATAAATAACGTGTGTGTGTGTGTGTGTGTTCGTAAAATTCGAATATTTTTTTGTTGTTGCTGTTGGTTTTTATACGGATTTTCATTTTACTTGGAAAAAATGGATTGGATGATTGCATCCATATACAACACACACACACACACACACACAATTACGCGTGAGTAGATGAATTCTTTTTGATTATAATAATAATAATATTAAAAAAAAAATCAATTAAAATCATCGATTAATACATGTTTTTTGTTGTTGTCATGCTAGAAGCCGTTTCGCTCTTATATGAACATGGCCCAATTTCTATTTTTTTTTTTTTTTTAATTTGTTTCATCATCATCATCATCGATTCTTTGAAAATGAAAAATTATTGAAGAATGGTGGTGACGAATTAAAAACATTCGACAAGATTAAAAAAAAAAAAAACTTTGATAAGCACGTACTTTCAATGATTTTTTTTTGTTTGTGTGTGTGTGTGCTACGTGCACGAACAATAAAAAAAATGTTGATAAAAAAACAACAACAACAACGATGGATGATGATGATGATGATGATATGTTACAAATGTTTGTTGTTGACAATTGTTGATATATGATTTGTCAGAATTTCTTTTTTTTTTTTTTTTTTTTTTTTTTGCTGAAAAAAAATCACTAATCACTAATAATATTAATTTCATGACAACAAAATCATCAACGCCATATAATAACTGATGATGAATAAATAATAATAACGACGACATCTTCATCATCATCATCATCATCATCATCATAAATGAGTCATGATGATCAAACAGAAAAACAAAAAAATATTGAAAAAAAAATGGGTTCCATCACCACCACCACCACCACCAGCACCGCCACTACACCGGCATCAACATTCATTATCATCATTGATAGAAATCATGTGTACACAAACATAACATCTGTGTTCATGAATATGAAAATATCATCATCATCATCATCATCCACAAATTTTATCGATTTCATTTTTTTGACAAAAAAAATGGAATGATGAAAAAAAATTGTTAAAGTTCGAATTTTTTTTGTAATTATTTTCATTCAAAACCGACAGATAGTGTTATATTTGCGTGAGATGAATTTTTTTTCAACCAAAAAAAAAACACGAAATTCAATTAAATCGACAATAAAAAACAGCAGCAACAACAATAATCACAAGATGATGATGATGAAGATTTCCATATGGTGATGATCGATAATATTACAAAATCGATCGATCGAATTGTGTTTGCTGCAATTTGATGATTGGATTTCACCCCCCACTATATAATATATATGAAATGTTGAATTATAATTGAATCGAAAAAATTTTTTTTTGAATTTTGATATAATCAAAAAAAAAGAAAGAGATGGAATCATCAAAAATTCAATCAAAATAATCTTGATACAAATTCATTCTTTTTTCATATATATGAATTCAATTTTTATTTTTCCTTTCTTTTTCTATTCATTTTGCCTGTATATACAATTCATTCACACACACACACACAATGGTGAATGATGAGAAACAAAAAATGTTACCAAAATTATAGCCTTTTTTTCTTGTATTCTGTGTGTTGGGCTATATGTGGGTATAATAATCTCCTGTTATGTTATTATTATTTATCATGCTGATGATGATGATGATGATGATGATTATACTCCCAAATATTCAGTTATTCCATCAGACAATAGTGGTGTATATGTGTATAGAATTTGTGTGTGGGCAATATATTAGAAGAGAGAAAAACAAAATTTGTTCTAAAGGAAATGATAATGTAAGAAAATTCTTCATATATTTATTCTTTTTGTATATATATCCATTCGCTCCCTGCGTGTGTATGTGTGTGTGTCGCTTGTTTGTTCGTTTGTTGTGTTCCTTGTTGTTGTTGTTGTTGTTGTTGCTAATTTTTATTGTCGTCGATATTTGTCGATCGATTATTGATTGATTTTTTTTTTGTTTTTTCATTCTCACGGCCTTTTTTTCTCTTTCTCTCATTCTCTCAATTGATTGATTCTTGCCTTGCGTGTATATGTGTGTTTGTGTATGTTTGCCATCGTTCACATATGTATGTCAATTGTGAATATATATTTCATTAGTGCCATCTACTATACTATGACGCTAAGGATGTGTGTAAACTGCGGCGAAGCTGAGCCGGCCATTCTTGCTTATTTTCAGTACAAACATAACTATTTAGTATGAGCTACTCAGTGTGTGTTGTGTGTGTGTGTGTCTGAGCATGCTGGAAAACTTTTGAATGCCGCTGAAACAGTTCGTCCAGCTCAGAAGTAGAAGTCGCTTCCAAAGAAACGCATTCTGTGGTATGTAGCTTTGACAAAGCTTTTTTTCATTGTTCTAGCTCAGCACACTTTGCTGCAGATTTTGCATCCAATAGATGGTGCAGTCATTCAATAGAACATAGAAAGAGTTCGAATTCGAATTTTTCGAATTGATTATTGTGATAATACATGTGACAAACGTGATTTTCATTTTGTGTGCCTGTGTGAGTAAAACTGAAGCTGAGCTGTATGGCTTCTTTTCTTATCGATATCGATGAACAATAATAAGTATGCTGTTTGATCAATAAGTTGATGTTGGATTTACGTAACATTTTCAAAGGTGTCAGGTACAATACAAAAGTCATGGCTGACCCTGCGGTACCAAACCGAAAGCCGGAAGCAAAACGCCGTGCATAGAAATCCACCGTCTGGCACGAAGCGTTAAAATTGACACCTTTGGCTGGATGCCAAGCAGGGGGGCGGCGCAGCCGACCTCCAGTTATATTGACCGTCAAGGATTTATATCTTTGACTGGATACCAAGCAGGGGGGCGGCGCAGCCGCCACCCCTGCGGGTATCCAGCTCTATTGACCTCAAGAAATCATACCTTTGGCTGGGTACCAAGCAGGGGGGGCGGCGCAGCCGCCACACCTGCGGGTATCCAGCTATATTGATTGTCAGGAGTCAGCCCCGCAGGGCCAGTCTGGGGCAGGCGCGAAGCGCCTGTACCGGGCTGGTAATTGTGTAATGCATAAAGATTAATAATAAATTCAAATGAAAACAAAACAAAAAAACATTTTATAGATAACCAACCAACCAGCAAAAAAAAAATTCTGTTTTTTTTCTTCTTTTTCCTGGTTATTCTCAATGTGTATGTGTATGTATCAAAGTAAAAAAAAATGAAATGAAATGAAATCCTGGTTATTTGATTCATCAAATCAAAAACAAAAACAGAAAATCATTCGAGATAAAGATAGTAACAAACAAACAAACACACAGAGAGAGAGAGAAACATATGAAAAAGCAAATTATACCATGATTGTCGTCATCATGTTTTTCTTTACCCAAACACCAACACCACACACACACACCATTAACAACTACACAACCTAACGACGGAATTAGACACATAAAAACAACAAAATGACAACGAAAAACATTTTTTTTTTTTGGACTAATGAAATACAAAAAAAATGCGAAAAGAGGCAATTTGCTTACTTTTTTTATTATTTGGGGACTATTAGATTGGATGATGATGATGATTTGAATGAATCATGAAGAAGCATCATTCACAATAGAATCGATTGATTGATTGATTGAAACATATAGAATATACACGTGCACGTGCAAAAAAAAATATATTTGGACATTTGTTATACGTGGACATGATGATGATGATTTAATTGTTGATGATTCAAATGTCCAAATGATGGCCAATCAAACTAACTACTACTAGCTGCTGCTGCTGATGCTACAACTGATTCAATCATCAAAAATAATCAAAATCGATGATCGATGATGATGATTCACATTGTCATCGATTGGATTGTAATCATCAATAAATATAAATAGGCAGTAATGAAATTATCAAACCAAATGTTGAACAAAAACTGAATGAATATTCTTTTCCTGTACTGTGTGGATGCAAACACAACAAACTAAACAAAAAAAAATCTTAAAAACAACAACAAGAATAAAATGTGAACAAAAACAACCAGAGAAAAAAAATAAACGACAATAAAAAAAAATAGAGCAACAAACATAAACCAAACACACACACACACGAACGCATTAACACAAGAATACAGAAATTCGCAAAAGAAGCAAAGAATCAAGAATATGACCGAGATTCAGACGAAAACTGATTCACTATGTCTATGTGTGTGTGTAAGTGTGTTGGTTCAGTGCATTAGATTCTGTTGTTGTTTCATTCAGAATTTTCTATCCATCTATTCATACTATACACACACACACACACACATTGATTTTAATGATGATTTTGGTGTTAAAACCAGGCGCGTGATATACTAAAATAACAAACAAACAAAAAATGTTAAAAGCTACACATTAATTCTTATATATTTCAATTTGATTTGGAATCATTCTTTAGTATGATGGACAAAATTACTGAAATTCTGTAATTCTAAAAATATTATACAGACATACACACAAACAACATGCAAAAAAAAAATTCTTGAAAATCAATCAATCAATCATTTTGTGAATAAATCAAGCAACCCTTTCGTTTTTGTTTATTTATTTTAATAAATTTTTTTACTTTAAATCGATTTGGCCATTTTTTCTTGATTTAAATATCGCGCCAGCTTTTTTTTTGTTATCATTTTGAATCCACAGATTCAGCATGCTGTTCTGTGTGTGTGTGTTTGACATGCTAATAATGAAAAAAAATAAATGCCATGCCGTTTACATGCTGTCGGCAGAAATTTTTTTTTTTTTTTTTGTATCCTTGTGTCTGTTTGTTTGTGTGTGACAAGGGAAAAAAATATCGTTTTTTTTTCCATCATTTATAATTCCAGGCTATGGCTTCTTTTTTTTGCTGCTACTACTACTACTACTACTACTACTGCTATCTAATAAAAATGCTACATTTTTGTGTGTGTGTGTGTGTCAGTGTATTATTATTATTTTGTACACATGATGAAATCATCATCATCATAAAGATTTAAAAATCCTCGTTTTATTTTTTGAAAAAAAAAAGATTCACGATGATTCATAAGACGTAGTTTCCGAGTTTCTGAGTGTTTTTTTTTTCGTTTCGTTTTGTTTCGTTTCATTTTTTTCCAAATTCCCCAATTTGATTTTGTTTGTTTGTTGTCATGTTTGATGAAAATTCATTCAGGAAAAAAAAATTTTTTTTTTTTCCAAATTTTGTCTGATTGATATCCATTGATTTATTTTTATCTCCATACATACATATTTACAACATACACACACACACATTTATTATCGATACGATCGATCTACACAAATTGTACATTATATAAAATGGTGATTATGATTATTAGTCTTATGATTCATTCTGATTTTATGTTAATGGAAATGGCCTGATTTTTTTTTCTGTTTTGTTATTGTTGTCATATTGATTGATTGATTGATTGCAATCATACACAATGTTGTTTCCATGATGATTTTAAATTATCAAAACAAAACAAAAAAATTTTTTTCCTGTTTTAAAATTTTCAAAAGAATCATCATCATCACGTGTTTAGAATCGCATCGATGAATCATTTGTTTGTTTGTTTGTTGTCGATGTTGTTGTTGACCAATGAAAAATCAAAAACAGAATCGTAAACGAAAAAAAAAATCAAAATGCAAACAAGGTGGCAATGTGAAATTTTATCGATTCAATTCAAAATGAAAAAGAGAGGGAAAGAAACTTTTCAAGATATCTGGTATTGTGTGTGTGTGTGTGTTGTGTATGGTGAGGAAAAAATTGGTTTGAGGTTGGTTGATGTTGCGTGATGATGATGATGATGATATGCGTTGTGTAAGTATTCAGTGTGGATTCAATGGCCTTGAAAACAAGCATTGATCTTGCCACATACACACACACATATTCGCATATCATCATCATTTTCATTTTTTAAATGAAAAATCTTCGTACAAGAAGAAGAAGAAGAAAACCAGCTTTACATTTGATGATAATTTGTACATTGACAAGAGTTTGGTGGTAGTAGTGGTGGTGGTGGTGGTTGTAATGGTGGGGAACGGAAACCATACGGACGGGTTATATAACTTGGATTGATCATGATGATGATGATGATGATGATAATCAATTCGCGATTGATTTTTTTTCTGAGGATGTGTGTGTGTGTGTTTTTTTGGTTTATAAAAATTCATGATTCAAGAAATTCCAAGAATTTTTTTTTCTCTCGATTGTCTAGACACATTTATATGAACTCGGACATCATTGGATTCAATCATATCATTTTTCTTTTTTTTTGGATCTGTTTATGTTTGTAAAGAGAAAGAGAGAGAAAGAGAAAAAAGGGCAAAGTGTGGGAGTATGTGTTTGACCTATGATCATCAAAACATAAATTGGCCTATTTGGCCATCATTCATTTCATCTGATCATAATCTTTTCTTGTATCACATAAAACTAAAAAAAAAATCCATTTGATTTTCAAAAAGATTCTGATAATCTCACAATAGAAGAGAATCTTCTCGAATACGAAAATTCTTTAGAATTGTGGAAAAAAAAATTTTTTTTTTGCCAAAAATAATCTTTTCAGAAAAAACAAACGATTGATTTCTGAAATGGCAATTGTTTTTTTTTTTTTGTTGCATTTGAATTTGTTATTATAAAAACTAAAACACACACACACCCACATCCTACCCAAAATGGAAAATAAACGAATCATAAAGTATAAATATCATCATCATCATCATCATCATTATCATCAGCATCAAAATTAAGAAAAAGAAAAGAATATTCTTGTTGTTGTTGTTGTTATGTTGAGAGAATGATTTTTGATTTTTATGTTATATTTGATACAAGAATCAACAAAAAAAAACGACTCATCATCATCATGATGCGATAATGGCGCCCTCTCTCTGTGATATGATGTGTTCTTTTCTTTTCTTTTTTTTTTTGTTTAGTTTTTTTGTATACAAAATTATTATTATCCATGCATTTGGTCTTTGTCTCTTTCTCATTTTTTTTTTTTTGGTGTATCGTTATGATGACGACAAATTCGCCCATTCGTCCTTGAGTTGTCCCCGTCACCATAATCAACATCATCATCATCATCAATGATCGACAAAACGCGTATTATACACGACTCCACAACATTTGCTACTTGTTTTTTTTTGTTTTACGTTGTTTTTGGATATGTCATGAGAAAAAAAAAGTAGTGGTTGATAAATAATGCTGTAAGAAAAATTTTTTTTTTGGGTGTGGAGGTTTTTTTGTTGTTGTTGTTGTTGTGCCTTGTGCCACTCTCAATAGACAGACACACGTCCACCTTTATTTATGCACTTGTATTGTATTGCATTGTATAACCACCAATATATATATATATATATATATGCATAGTAGTAGTAGCATAGATTTTTATTATAAAAGATTATTATTGATCACTCTCCCTCCGTTATACAGTGTATGCTCTGCAACAAGAAACAAAAAAAAAGGAAAAAATTTTTGATTCGATTG
This sequence comes from Dermatophagoides farinae, assembly GCF_024713945.1. Taxonomy (NCBI): domain Eukaryota; kingdom Metazoa; phylum Arthropoda; class Arachnida; order Sarcoptiformes; family Pyroglyphidae; genus Dermatophagoides; species Dermatophagoides farinae. Next base: position 879,142 of record NC_134686.1, on the reverse strand, counting down.
AAAAAACAAACGTTCGTTTGCATCATGATCATGATGATCATCAATTTATTTTTCAACGATCATTTTTTTTTCAATTATCATTTCAAGACATTGACAAAATAATCGAAGATTGGTAGTACACATGATGCCAACAACATTCACATACATACAAATGTTAAAATAGAGTGACTATTCACAATGACTCACAAGTTCCATGAAATCATCATTATATTTCTTGTTTCTCCCCCCCACCATTTCTTGAATGCTGCTGCAATTTGATTTTTTTTTTGTTTTGTTTTGAGAAAAAAAATATACCTACAACAACAACAACAATCGTCAATCTTTCTTTTCATGGTAAATGATGATGATTATATTGGTGTGTACTTTGAACATTGAACATAAATGATGATGATGATGATGATCATCCCTTTAAGCAATTTCACCATACAAGTAACCGGTCTTATTTTTTTCTGGAATTATTGAACAAATGAAAATAAATTCGAAATAAATCAAAGAAGAAAAAAAATTATTCAAAACTTGAACTTGATTTTGGGGTATTAATATTGAATGAAAAAAGAGAAAGAGACAAGGGAAATTCTCACAGGAAATGACATTAACATCAACATTTTGTTTTATATAATATAAGGAACTATTTACTACTACTAGTAATTCAAGAATTTCAAAACACACACACACATACAGAATCATCAAGAAAAATTGAAATTGAAAATCGACAGTAGATATTATTACTATTTTGTACAAGTTTGTATGTATCAAGTGAAAATAGTGATGATAACAAAAAAAAAAAAGTATATCTTCCTTTCCCACAATATATACAACAACAACAACAACCAACAACAATTTTTATATTGGCATGGTTCATGCTCAATGAATATGCCGCTTAACGGAAAAGGAAAATGATGATATAGTGTTGTTGCCATTAGTGATGGTGGTGATTTTTTTTTCTTTTCTATGTACATGTGGTATTATATTAAAGTAATAAAATGCAAACAAACGTTTTATGTGTGTATGTATGTGTTTGTATGTATGAAGTACGCGCCTTTTTTCCTTGTCTTTATTTTTTTTTTATTCACACGAATGAATTTATTTTATATATATATACTTACAGTATATCTTCGTCGTCATTTATTATTCTTGTATATATATTCAATCACAAAGTATATTCTATTTGTGTATGTGTGTATATTGTATAAGAAAAAGCCGAGATTTATCCATTGAGAAAAAAGATAGGGTCTACAAATATATATATATAGCATAATTTTAAACGTCTACTTTTTGACCATTTTGATCCTATCAGTTATGTTTCTATAGTATCCATAAATGCTACTATCATTTTTTGGGTATATTTATTCATTTTTCATTAATTTTAATGCTGTTAGCAATTTATTTATGGAAAAAAGAAGTAGTATTTCATTGAATTAGATTGATGGTAGTAGTTGAATATAAGATGTTAATAAATGAATGAAAAAATGATAAATGTTTCAGCAGCACCACGATCTATGTACGATCATTCGCGCGCTGGATGCCTGCTTGTGTGCTTCATTTTACCTGATATTAGTGCTGGTCTCTTTTTTGTTTGTGACAAAAAAAAAAATTTTTTTTTCTTTTTTTTTCGTTACAACATTAACCAAGGACGGACAACGATTCTCATTTCATGTTTTGTGTATTTGAGTGTGTTGTTGTGTGACTCTCACCGTTCTTCTTTATTCACATTTGATTGCTCTCTGCTCTTGCTTGTTCATCATCATCATCATCATTTTTACAACAGATATGTTTTGTATTTGAACTCACTCACTTTGTCGTGTTGTATTTTGTGTGTGTGTATTCTGCGATTGTGCTAAAAGTGTCTTCTTTCCAAACAGAAACACAACGTTTTTGTATGAGCCTTGTATGTGTTATTGTATTATATGTATTTGTTTTTACAGTGTGTTTCCTGTTGAATTCTCCCCATTGATAAAACGTTTTGTGAATGTGAAAGTTTCTTCCCCCCATTTATTTATTGTGTGGATTGAATTCATCATCATCATCATCATCATCATTATGATGGAATGAATGTGCGTTTTGTTTGTGTTGTGTGTATTGGATTCTGTATGGACCATTCGTCCAAAAGAAAAACGTGTTTAAGCAATTAATTTAACATCATCAATTTGTTTCGATTTAATAATTGAACATCATCATCATCATCATCTTTTGCCACCCAATTCACACACGCAACAAACTTTTAATTGTCCGTTTTATAAACCTCGTCTTCGTTATAATCGGGTTTTTTTTCTTCTGCTCATCATTATTATCATCAATTCCATATAGTCAACAACAACAACAACACTCAATTATAAAATCATATCAAATCGTAATATTGATACGCACAAATAGTCAAACACACACACACACAAAAGTTGAATTGATTTGTTGTTGAATTTTTTTTAAATTCCATGTTAACAACACGCTTCGATTTTAATTTTTGTTTTTGTCGTCATTAATTTTCATCTCCATCTTTCGTCAACGACATCAACAACAATAATCAAATCTTTTGGAAAGATTAATCATTGGAATTGAATAGCCAACATTTTTTCATCTATCCAAATCGACAACAACATTATTATCATCAATTGATTGATACGGTGTGCTGCAAATCTGCATTTTGCAGATTTTGTGCCACTGAATTCGTGTCAACACCAACCACCACCACTGTCCATCTAACAACTGGACATATTTTTTTTTTGCTTTATTTCAAATGTGAATTTTGATCTCTTTCTCAGGGAATTTCGATGATTTTTCCGTGTCATTTGAGAAAGCAGTTTAGAACAATTCAAGATAATTGGTAATTATTTTGAATGAAAAACATTTTTTTCAGAAAGACAATATGCTAGTCATGCTTTTGCTTGAAATTTTTTTTTCATTTTTTTCCTTACATCAGTAGAAAAACTGAACTTTGAACACTTTGTTTTTTTTCACTTAAATTGTAGTGTTATAATGTTTCACAATAAATATATATTTTCTTTACAAAACCATATAATAAATCGTGTTTCATTTATTGCATTTTATCTCAAATTTCTTTTGGTTTCTTTTTCTTTCACAGCGATCCAAAAAAGACCAAAGTTGTTATATAATAATTTTCTAAAGCGCAAACAGTGAACAAAAGAAAAAAAATCTTGAATTGCCGAATTCATGAAACTAAAAATGCATGATGAGATAAATTCGATGGACATTTCGAAAAAGATGCTTGAATTAACGACCATCCCATTTTCACCAATGAATCCTTCAATCCCCATGAAACGAAAGTATAGCTCTTCTAATCATTTTCGACCTCATTTGACATCATCAACATCTGACATGTCGAATGAAAGTTTAAATAATGAACAGAATTTGGATGATTGTGAAGAGGAAGATGATGACAATTCACGTGCATCATCGAATCTTAATGAACATGCCAATGATGAAATCAGTAGTTTGAAATCAGATTCATCATCAGTGATGGCTAACACTACAACAACAATTAATCTTCCATCACCACCATCATCGACACGATCATCATTCGATGTTGCCATCCATAGAGATTCGTTTCTATTATCAAATGGTGATATGTCCGAAAATAATTTCGATCATTCTCATGCTACAAGTATTTTCGGTGATAGTTCTGATGTTGCATCTCATGATGATGATATGATTGAGGAGATCTCTATGAAAAGTTATGATGAAAATTTAGATGATGAAATTAAATTGATCACTGAAGAATTGATTGAAAATGTCATCGATGCATCTGAAGATGATGATTGGAAATCGATTACGATTGATTTTGATGGTGAAACAATCTTACCGAATGGTCTTCGTTTGATAAAAGGCATGGCCGACATGATCTTCTACAGGGAAGATGATAGTATACCTTATCGTTTTACGAATCAATTAAATTTTCTGAAGACCATTCTAACCAAATACATTTGCCGCTATAAAACGGCTGTGCCATTCTTGAATCCTGTCGATAGTGTCCGTCTCAAGATTCCTCATTATTATCTAGTTATCAGAAAACCAATGGATCTAAATACAGTCAAAAATCGACTCAATTTTCTTTGGTATCAATCTGCTAGTGAATGTATCAGTGATATCCGTCAAATATTCAAAAATTGTTATAATTTCAATGCTCCCACCGATTATGTTTATTCTGCCGGCAAAAAATTGGAAGAATTTTTCAATGAAAAACTAAAAGATATGCCTCTTGTGGAAGAAGAAATTCCCTGTCCACCAAGACAAAACATTGAAGAATGTAGGTTTTTATTTGTTCGCTTGAGCATTTCAATTATTTTTATTTTTTTGCCTTTTTAGTTCAAAAATTGAATGAAAAACGCAGCTCGAAACGTCGAAGTGGATCATTGTCAGATAGTATCGATGGTCAGATTCCATTTCCGAATGGTGAAAACAGTTTGGTTGGACCATTCTCACCAATCAAGATGACAACACGTAGTGAGAGAGGTGTTATGGTTCGTAAACCAAGTAAAGATTTACCAGCTCCAATTTCGACGCCTCCTGTGAAACAACCTACAGTGAGAAAAGTTCCATTGAACAAACCATTGAGCGAGTGTTGTAAATTTGTCAAAGAATTGTTCACCAAGAAACATGAAAATTATGCTTGGCCATTCTGGAAACCGGTTAATCCAAATGATTATCCTGATTATTTACAAAAAATTAAAAAACCGATTGATCTTTCAACTATCAAAGTAAGTTTTTTTCTACATGACATGTATATCATATCATTTTTAATCATTGTTTGTTTTCAATCAGACGAATATTCAATCGGGAAAATATACCACTGTGGATGATTTCGCTAAAGATATGAGATTAATGTTTTCAAATTGTTTACGTTATAATCCACCAGAATCTCCCATCATCGAACAAGCCAGACAACTTAGGGTATGGTCATCATTTCTTAATGTTTTATTGATTCTCATTCATTTATTGATTATTTTAATAGGAAGCATTCGAATATCGATATGCACAGTTTCCAGAGGATTATTTGAAAGAAAAATTGATTGTTCCAAAACACAACAGTACTCCATCAATTTCGGTACGACATATGCCTAGTGCCTCAACATCATCAAGTCATCATCATATTTCTGATTCATCGAATTCATCAAGCAAATCTCATAGTGGCAAAAAACCGAAATTAGAAACAAATAATAAGAAAAATAGTCTCAAAAGTCGTGTCTCTCAACATGAATCTGGTCATTTGTACAGCCCTATCAATGTTTCAATGATAGCCGATAGACATAATGGCAATACTAATGCAGATAATGATCCTGCCAGTGAAGATCGTATGAAAATGCTTGAATTTCAAGTAGCATGCTTGAGAGAAGCTCTAACAACGGCATTATCTCACAATCCGGAAGCTACAGCTGCCACTGCACTTCTCAACGCAATCGCACCAAATGCTAATGGAATTAAGAATGGAAAACTTTCCAATTCAAAAAAGCCAAGAAAGAATGGCTATAAAACTAAAACAAATAAAAGGTTGTCCCAAAAATCTTCAGCAAACAAGAAACGAAAACATTTATCCTCTGACGAGGAGGATGACAATTCGGATTCCGATGTTGATGATTCCTATCAGCTTACTGAGCCATTCAATCCTGAAAGTATTGATGATCTTAAAAAACTGAAAAAAGATCTTGAAAATCTTCATGGTTTGTATTTGAATTTTTCATTCTGTCATACAATCTAATTTAATGTTTTTTTTCATTTATATAGCAACCGATTTGCAAAATGTTCTTCGTATTTTGCAATCAACCGAACCATCGTTGAGATGTGATGATGAACAAAATGTTGAAATCGATTTTGAAGCACTGAAACCAAAGACATTGATAGCGCTCAGAAAATATGTCACTTCTTGTATGCTAAATAGCAATAGTAAAGCATCGCCATCAAATCCTGGCAAAAGTGGTAATAATATACCATCATCAGCCGCATCGTTAACGAATAAAAACAGCAAAAAATTATGCCGTGCATCTTCATCAAACAATTTTGATACTGACTGTGATAATTCAATTCAAAACAATTGGTCACGTGCTGATTCTAGAGCTTCAAACTTACAACTCAGTGAAAGTAGCAGTGATAGTGAATTGGACTAATGATTATTATTATATTATTATATAATATAAAACACAAACAATTCAACAAATAAGTGAAATAATGGAATATAATTCATTCAAAAAGTATACAAACCATTTTCTATTTGCAAAATGAAGAAAAGTGATTCATCAAACATGTGTAAAGAATTTCATCCGGAAAGCAATGTTTGTCATCTTTTCCAGAATTGGTTTATGGTGTTGTGCTCTATCTTGTTAATGGGGGTGGTGGTGGTTATAAGTGTGATTCAAGGACAATCGACTTTTTAACAAAAATTGGCCGCAACAACATTTTTGTTTTGGTGTCTGGGATCAAGAAGAAAAAAAAATCGTTCAAAATATATCTTAATTATAGTGTGATAAAAAGACAAACAACCTGATGGAATAATTGAAACCAAAAAAAAGAAAAAAGAAATAATCTCGTATCAATAGATTATTATTGATTGGAATCATCATCAAATGAAGAAAAGAAAAATTACAAACTACATGTGTAAACATCATCTTCACAATAAAATAAATATAGAGATCATATTAGATTGTAGTTTATAACATTATTACATCAAACGCTGATGATGATGATTACGATGATGATGATGATGATGGGTGTGTTATCTATTTTTTTTCTAATTATATTTAGGATATATATAAATAATATATAAAATGTCGATGTGTTCTATATATAATAATAATAATAAGAATCAGACATTGTATCTGTGTGTATGTGTGTCTGTCTATCATCATTATCATTATCATTATCATCATGATCATTACCCATAAAATTATTATCATCATTTCAAACAAATAACAAATGATACATTACCATTTATTATTATTTTACCATTTATTGTTATTATTATTTGTGAGAAAACAAAAACAAACAAACAAACTAAAAAAAAAACCATTGTAATAATAATAATAATTCACTTTAAAACAACACATAAACATAAACTACAAACAAAATATTTTTTCACATTTTCATTTCCAAAAAAAAAAGAAAAAAAAAATTCCTTGATAACCATCATCATCATTATATATATCACATCATCATTCATTCATTCATATAAAAAAAAATCAATGATTTTGTTGTCGAAAAGCAAAGAAAATTAATTGATTGATTTTGTGTGTGTTTGTAATATTTGTGTTTTTTTTCGTTGTTGTTGTTGTTGTTGTATACAGGTTGTGGGTGTTTTTTTTTCTATATGTAAATTTTTGATGATTTTGAAAAAAAAACAATTCTTGAATGGAAAATATGGGAAACGGGAATTGGTTAGATTTTCTTTTTTTTTTGTTTGCTGTATCATTTGATTCTTTCATTTCATTACACATACACACACACAGAGACACCAATCATGCACTTGATCATTGAGATTCATATTTTCATTATGATTATCCACTCACATACACAAAAAAACATTAAAACTATCTCACATTTATAGTCGAAATAGAAAAATTTGTGGTCATCATCATCATCATGATTATCATCTCATCATTATATTATTCTCATTATTATCGTTTCTTATCCTCTTCTTTTTTTTTCCTATTCCTTTTTCTCTTCAAAAGAAACGAAAAAACAAATATTGATAGAATTGTGAAAATTATCATCATCATCATCATCAACACAAATCACCATTCATTTCTTATTGGCAAATTTGGACAACCATCTCTCACCTCTTCATTTAATAACAAAAACAAATCATCATCATCATCGATCATCAATTATCGATCATCAATGAAAACATTTCATTCATTTTTTTTTCTTATTCTCAAGTCATGTTAAAAAAAAGTGTTAATTTCTTTTTCATCATTAATTTGTTAAAGATCTCTGTTTTTTTCATTTTTTCTTTTTCTTTCTCACACACAAAATCCTTTTTTTGAAAAAAAAAATGAAATAAAAAAAATCAATTGTCAAAATTAAATAATATTAAGCAAAAAAAAAAACGAAATTGTGACTTTGTGGTGGTTTTTTTTTCTTTGTTCTATTTTTGTTTTTGCCGAATAAAACAAAACAAAACAAAAAAAATTTTGAAAAACAAAAAACGAGCTCCATCTATTGATCAAGATTAACATTTTGTTTATTTATTTTGGTTGAACATTCTCCGGTACCGGTTTTAACCATTCATAATAATGTTGTTGTTGTTGTTTATGATGATTATTTAATTTGTTTTTATTATTCAAAAGTATAATTGTTTGATGTTGATCATATAAAAAATGTCCACCAGGTGGTATAGCATCCAATTGAAAATTTTGTCCATGATATCTTCGTGCTTGAACAGCATAACGCCAATAACCACCCAATACTTCTTTTACACCTTCCAAATATAGCCGTAATCGTTCTGATGCTTCTGTACTGGAATTCAATACAGGATCAAGCATAATCTGATCGATTAGATCGAATATAAAGGTATCTTTTTCTTGAATTAATTGATGTACATGATTAACAGCTTCTTGTAATGTAAAACCTATTTGAAAAATATAGGAAAAATAATTATTATTATCATCGACAATAAATGATTGGTTCGAATTAATCACCTTTAGTATGAACTAGAACAGTATAAGCATGTCTCATACGGCTAAATTTAAAATTGGCTTCAGCAACCTCTTTACGAAATGTTAGATGATCATTAACCATGATCATTTCTTCGGATACAGCATCAATCAATGATTTCATCAATGGATGGTTCCATTCCTGATCAGTAAGGGCTATATTTTTAGCATATTCAATCAATTGTAACGTCATCTGACCACCAACTGAACCAAGACGTGCTTTCATATAACTATCCCAATTAGGAATAATTGTTTCGTTTGTTCCATTACCATTACTCATGTGATCATTATTATTATTCGTGGTCCATTCATCTTCCAATATATTACCAGCTATATAATCTTTAAACATTTTAATTGATCGATTGATCTGTTGTTTTGTATAATCGAAATATGTTTCTTTCATCACACGTTGTATGGCTTTTATAAAATCTGGCCATTCATTACATCTGTTTCAAAAAAAAAAATTCGAATATTTTATATAAATTTCTCGGCAAAAAAAAAAATTAATACTCAACTGATTGCCGGTCAATATACCATCAAACATATCGATCATTTGATGCCAAAAATTACCATAATCAATTTGTCCATTACTTAGTATACGGCTAAGACCATCATGATAATCATCGGCAAGAAAAAACATCGTACACCATTTCATTAATTTTTCTAAACGATGAAAATTTGCCGATGGAAAACAACATGCTGAATAAAGACCAAGATCAGAATTACGGATTGAATCAACGAATGCTTGATGTTTTCGTAATGGTCCACTATTATCAATAGCCCATTCATAACAGTATCGTATCATCCATTGGGAATAGTTTGGATTTATCACCACAGGAAATGGACTTTCATAATGTGGATAAATGAAATTTAATCGATCTAATTGATCATAATATTCAACATTCGATGGCTAATTAGAATGTTTAGGAACAAAAAAAAGTACTTTTCAATAACATTTATAAACATAAACATTTCACAATCAATTACTTACCTGCGGCATTGTCAAATCACGATTTGATTTCCTTTGTGTTTACTTGTCCTTTTTATATATATATAGATACACGACACATTAATCATGTTTATCGATCAAATTTTTTCCATCCTTTTTTCTTGTTCTTGTTGTTGTTGTTGTTGTTGATTTCATTTTGAATCCTCACCGTTCATTATCATGATAAAGAACGTCAAGGCCAATAATTATTTGCTATTTTTTCTTTCTTCGATAGGTTATGGTTATTATTTTCTTTCTCTTCTTACTTATATTAAATATATTATAAATTAAATTAAGCTGTCTATATTGGTTTTTCATCATTCTTCATGGTAGTTGTTTTTTTTCCACTGGGATTCACATAGATTCACATATATATCTCACATATCATCATCATAGATGGCGATACATGAATGTTTTTTTTGTGCAAACGGCGTAAAGTTCAAGAATTATTCAAAAATAAATCCGTTATAGATCTTGAAAATTGCTCGTCAAACTGGTTATGGCAAGTTCTAACGTTTTAATTCAAACGTATTTCAAAATGTAATTTAATTCTTGGTAAAAACCAAAGATTAAATCGAGATTAAGAAAATGAAATGAATGACAAAATTGGTGTTGGACATGGAACAAGTTGTCAATCCATTGGCTACTACTATTACCATTTACTTATCTGCCTTATCAACGATTCAAAGACAAACAGAATGTGGTAAAAAAAATATCAAGAAGAATAAAAGATAAAAACCATTTTTGTTAAAAAAAAATATCGAAAACCGATTAAATATCTGCAAAATCGTTGAAGAAACTTGATATTTTTATGATGTGCATGACTAATTGACAGTACAAATAAAAAGAAAAAAAAATGTCTTTTTTTTTCTTTCTTGAAACTTATCATCAGGTAAATATTACGAAAAAACATTTCAAACAAACCACATGATGATGATGATGATGATGTGTGTGTGTTTGTGTTTGTTTGAATCGATTCGGTTGATTTAATTCAATTTGATTGATTGATTGATTGATGAATTAACCGAAAAAAAACATGGCAAAAAAAAATTGTCATTGTTCATATTTCACAATTGACCAGACCATTTATTTGTAGTGATGGAATCAAATAAAGTAAGAGAAAAAAAAACGTATATGACAATGGAAGATAAATGTCAAACATAAACAAACAAACAAACAAAGAAGTTAAAGAAAAAACAAACAAATGGGAAATATTAAAGGGAAAACAAAAATTCATGATGGATATCACTATAGTACTGTTGCTGCTGCTGATGCTGCTACTGGTGGTGGTGTTGCCAATCTCATCATCATCATCATCATTTATTTTTTACAAATATTAAGAATGTCAACCGTATCTTTGTGAAAATCTATTTATTTTTATCACTGGCTGGGGGCATTTAAAAATTATTCTTGCGATGAAATGCAATACACACATATATATGATCAGTTTATATTCGGTTTATTAAAAAAAAAAGAAAAGAAAAAATCCATCATTTGTCCATCTATGATGATGATGATGATAAAGTTATATTGCCCTGAAAATAAATGTTTGTAAAAGAATCATTTGCACTGAAAACAAAGGTAATTATTAAGAATGAAAAGTGAGAAAGTTGTTTTTTTTTATATATTTTGATATTTCCTTCAAAAATGTATAAATTTCAATCACAATCTAGTCGATCAAGATCATTTCATGATTTGAGGTTCATATCATCATCATCATCATCATCATCAACAACAACGATAATCATCATCATCATGTCATTTTTGTTGTTATTATTATTAATTGTCAACATATGTTTGGGTGCCACCAATCCATATAAAAATAATGCTGATTATTTTAATCCAATAATTCATGATCATCAGATTCAAATTGCTAATAATTTTCTTTTCAATCATGTTCAATCATTGATGATTAATAATTATCGAAAATATTATCAAATTTTATTTAATAATAATGTCAACACTAGTAGCTATGTCAAAACTATTAATGATCAAAATTGTTTACAACTATTAAAACAAACATTAATACATCCACTTGAAACTGAATGGTCAGCTAAATGTGAGTGTTATTTTGTTGTTGTTGGAAAATTTTGTTGTTGTTGTTTTTTTTTCCATTTTGAATTTAATTATTATTTACACCATTTCATTTCAGTGATCGATTCTACTGGATCTATATTTGGCCATGGATTATTATCTGGTACTTTTACTAGTTTTGGTGATTTCGATTCCTGTATCAGTATAGATACTACTAGCCATCATCATCATTATCATTTATCATCGAAAAATGATGATGATGATATCTCATTTATTGGAAAATATTGTATTGCTACATTACGTTTGCCAACAACAAATCATTTGAAAAGATTTCCCTCGATAAATCCAACACAAAATTCAGAATATTTGAAAATTGATGCCAACATCAATGATACATGGAAACAATCTTTATTGGAACGTTGGTTACAGGCCAATGTTCGTTATCCAATTGCAAATGGAATATGTTTACCATCTGTTTGTGAAACAAAATTTGTTGGCAATATAATCCAGGATGGTAAATATGAAAAAAAAATTGCATTTTCAATTATTTATATTGATTATTAACTTTTTTTCGTTTTTCGTTATTGTTGAACAACAACAACAACAACAACAACAAAAAAAATCAGCTTTTCAACCATTACGCGATACCAATTTCAACATTGAATTCTGTCAAACAAAACAGGATTCATCATTTAATGATTGGTTTTTAACCAAATACATTTTAACCACCACAATAATAATTTTATTTGCATTGATTATTTTGGCTACAATATTGGAAATATATGGTGTTCAAATGGATGATAATGGTACAAAATCATTGCAAATGATATCATGTTTTTCGTTATGTACAAATTTTCGTTCATTATTTGTTATAAAAAAACGAATGCAATATCCATGGATCGATGGCTGGCGTGTTTTATTAACATTAATAGTTCTTATATCACATGTATCAATCAATCAAGGTGTATTACATTTAAGTCCATTATCACCATTTATTCATTTTCCAGATGATTATCTACGACAAATGAAACATATAAGCAATCGATATCTGGTCAATAGTACATGGACTATAAAATCATTTTTTATGATGAGGTTCAAAATTTTTTTTGCCATTTTTTGTTTTTGTTTTTGCTATTCAATCTCAATCAATTAATTGATTTATTTTTTTCCCACTTCTTCTTTTTAGTGGTTTTTTATTAGCACAAAGTTTTTTAAAATCTAAAAATTCACCATCATTTGGCCGTTATGTATTGGTTCGGTGGTTACGTTTTACACCTTGTTATCTTGGTTATATCATATTAACATTATTGTTAGGTTTTACCGGTGCAGGACCATTATTTCATGAAAAAATTATCGAACCATATTTGAAACCATGTGTAAACAATTTAGTATATCATCTGTTATACATAAATAATTGGTTAGATTTCAGACAAATGGTTTGTGTTGGATATTCTATATTTTTTTCACCCATCAATTCATCATCATCATCATCATTGTGTTTAATTTTCATTTTCATTTTCATCACAGTGTGGATTTCAAACATGGTACATTTCCGTTGATTTTCAACTTTATTTACTTTCATTCATTGTGTTGGCATTACATTATCATAATTTTAATTGTTTAGCCTACATGATAACATTTTTATTCATCATTTCATCATACATAATGACCATGGTCATGTTTATTTGGAAAATACATGGAATACCGTTTTTCATTTCACCATTATATCCACAATTACCGTAATTTATTTATCTCTTTTTTTCGAAAGGGGGGAATCATTAATTTCACATTTTGTTTTTTATTTATATACCCCGCTTCTCCCCTCCAAAAAAATAGTCTAGCTGATCGTGGCTATTTTTTCTATTGGACAGCCACATATAATCATTTTGAAGCCTATTTTACTGGCATTACAATCGGTGTTATGGTCAACAAAAAAATCATCTTCAACATGTCCAAGGTTTGACCATATAACGATAATGATAATTAGATTTTTTTTTCATGTGTTTTATATATGATAAATTTGTTAATATTTTTTTTGTTGTTGTTGTTTTGTTCCTCTGTTTACCTATATATATATAATCATTTAATTTGGTTAGGTTTTAATAAGAAATCTATTTCTATTCAGCCAAGCAATGTTGGCCATCGTACCGCATATATTTCCATTATTTTATGTTGATTATCAACAAGAACGACAATTACTTGATTTAATTAGCAGCTATTCATGGTCGGATGCATTGATTATAACCATACCGAATATATTGTGGCTTATATCATTATCATTCATGTTCTATTTATTATCAACATATCCAACAATAATGAAAGAAAACATTATTATCAAAACATTATCATCACATTTTTTTGTACCATTGGCTAGAATCAGTTTTGCCATTTATTTGGTTCATGTACCATTAACATGGTTCATTGTACATCATACACGTTTTCCACAATTAAGAAATGAATTCGGTACTTTTACATTCTGTTTTCTACTCATCATAATATCCGTTCTTGCTGCAATCATTATACATATTTTTTTCGAACTTCCTTTTACCAAATTGATTCATTTATTATTGTATCCAAAGTCATCAACAACAACAATGAAAAAATCAGCGCCAATTAAATCAACGTACGATATTGTTTTGAATAATAAAAACAATAACGATGCAGCAACTTGTTTGACACATGAACAACAACAACAACAAAAACGCCCACAACAAACAGACAATTGAATGTTTTTTTTGCCAAAAAAAAAAAAAAATAAATAAATGACTTTATTGCTGTTGATGATTCGAATATTGTGAAATTCAATTTTTTTTTTGCTGACCATTAGATTGGTCGAAAAAAATTTAACAGAAATAATTGCATAATATTCGTAAAACGGCCAATAGAATTAAAATTAAGATTATCAACATTATCATCCATACTATGCCATGTTCGTGGAAATGGATGTGGTATCAGATGAAGTGCCGGTACATTTCGTATGACAAATGGTAGATGATCATCGCGTACAAAACTGACCATAAATGCTGGATTCTGTTGAAAGAAAACCTTATTACTACCACCGCTCATGGATTTGGCTGTTTTCTTTTCATTATTGAATTGTAGATAACTTTTTTCTTGATTAGAAACAAAAAAAAACAGAAAATCAAACGTTAAATCAAAACGAGGTGAGAAAAAACCTATCTATTTTTTTTAAAATACCTATTTGAATTAATTGCTGAAAATGTTGACTTGTATTGAGATTTGTATTATAGAAACGTGGCGAACCAGATCCACCGATCAAATCGAATAATATGAATAATTGTATACCATCAATTGTATGATAATCTTGTGGTGATATTATTAACACTTCGGTAATTTTACCATTTTTCTTTTTATTTTGATTTTCATTTTGAATATCAATCAGTCGCTGTTTAGCCGATATTGAATCTTGACCATCACATAAAAGATAACGACTTGAACGTTTCATATTGGTCATATTTGCCAGTGTAGCGAATCGTTTCCTCTGTTCATGGATTTTATTCGTAATCTTTTCCCATTTATTAGCAAGATGTTTTGAACCAAATAATGAATCACTTTGTGGTGATTTCGATTTATATCGTCGTTTATTACGTCGTAATGCATTCGGTTCAGAACGAATAATTTCTTCACCATCGAAAAAAATTAATTGCAATGTATTCAATTGTATGGTACGATTACTATTGAAATGGTGGAGCCAATGTTTTTCCAGATGATCATTCATCGTATACGCTAGATAAATCATCATTGAACATGATACGGCAGCATCGGTGGCACCAGTGAATCTTTCCACTTGATTAATATCCGTATTATTATGGCCTTTTACTAGCGACGATTTTAATGAATCATAATGACAGGCTAATATTGTTCGTTTCAATGATGATTTACTTCGTATACAACCAAATTCTGGCACGTATGTGGCAATTATGTTTTGAAATTTAACTTGACCAGCAGGTGTTCGTGTCCGGAATACATCCTCTTCAATATGCCATCGTGAATTCAAGTCTCGCAATGTATTTTTAATATACTGAAAATATTTTTTTTTTTTTTTGGCAAAGAAGAAAAAAACAAACAAAAAAAACCAAAAAAAAAAATTCACTCAATTTTTTCGTTTCAAAAAAAAAAAAATTCGTGACATACTTGCCGAACAGTTTCATGGCCAGCTGAATTTACACTTCGTGGTATGAGGATTTTTTCCAAAATTGATTGAAAAAAATCTTTATCAAATTTAATATTTTGAATTAAAATTTTGAGATCCTAATCTCTCGTCGAACCATCATCATCATCATCATCATCATCAACGAATGAAGTTGAAGTTGCAGTAGTGGTGAAAAAAACAAAAACAAATTTTTTTTTTTTTTTTTGGTTTGATAAAAATCAATTTTTTTTTAAAATCCAAATCATTACTTACAGATTTATCTAGGATGATATTTTTATCATCATCATTTTTTTTATTATTGTCACAATTGATGATTGTCATCATAAATGATAATGATAATAATAACGAACAAATAATGATAAAAAAGTGATGAACGATAATTTTCATAATCGATATATCGAATTGTTTCGGCATTTTTTTTGTTTTGTTTTGTTTAAAAAATTTTTTTTTTCAATCAAATCGATTGATTATCACAAATGTATAAACTGTCGATGATGATCAAAGTTAATCATGAAAAAAAATGGTTATATATTCGCATTATCATTACAAATGTGGTATGTATAAAACTTGAACATTTCAAATCATTTGTCCAATATATGAAAAAAAAAATCTGTATCCAAAGTTCAATTTTTTCGTTTTTCTCTTTGAAAAAAAAATTTTTTTTTTCATTCATTTATTCATCTAATCTAATCTAAATTTCTCTTTCTATTAAATAATGACTTTTGTGTTTGTCGTCGTCTTCGTTGTCGTCGTCGTCGTTGCCGTTGTTGTTGTTGTAGTTTGTTGTTTGTCAAAGAGGAAAATTCAATGCAAATACGTGCTGGTGGTCGGTTTTTCCTTCGTTTTTTTTCCATTTTATTATTATTCATCAATTTATCAGTTTCTATTTTATTTTATTTTTTTTTTACATAATAGATAGATTGATTCAACAAACAAACAAACAAACAAACAAAACTAGAACCTTGACATGGTTTCTTTTTTACTACTACTACTACTACTACTATGGATTATTGCATAAAAAAAATAACAAATAATAGAGGGGGCTAGAAAAATAAAATTCACAAATGGATTGATGTCTGTTTGTTGTGAATGAAATTTATTTTTTTTTATTTTATTTTTCTGACAAAATTTGGAGCCAACCCGATGATGATCATCATTTAAATTAATGATGATTCATTAAGCTATATTATGGTGGAATTCTCTTTTTTTTTCGTTTGAGGCCATTAACTAAACTACCATTAATGGTGGTATAGTACAACACACTAAAGAGCAAATGATTTAATTGTTGTTGTTGTTGTTGTTATTATTGTATAACAAATGGAAATTCTGGTAAATGTGAAGCTGATTCAAATGTGATTTCTCTGCCACCATTATTGTTGCTTTTATCCAATGACATAATGGCCAACATTTCTGTTTGATTTAGTTGAAAATCAAATAATGAAATATTTTCTATCATACGATGTTTTTTATTCGTACGTGGTATAATAACAATACCCCTTTGTAATTGCCAACGTAAAATGATCTGTGCAATTGTTCGATTATGTTCCAAAGCAATTTGTTTTAATTTTGGTTCAACAAATAATTCTACATTAGCACGACGTAATGGTGAATATGCAACCAAATGTATGTGTTTATTTTGACAATATTCAAGTAATTTTTCTTGATTCAAATGTGGATGACATTCAACTTGATTCACTACTGGTTCATATCGTCGTCGTCTATTTGTTGTTGTTGTTGTTGTTGATAAAAGTTTATCCAATTGTTTTATATTGAAATTAGATACACCAATTGAACGGGTTAGATTCTGATCACATGCATCTTCTAAACCTTGATATGCTAATTCAAAATTTTCTTTACTCAAATCACTACCAATTATTGTATTGTTATTGGTGAATTTTGGTACAAATTCATCACCAGATTGAAATGACATTGGCCAATGTATAAGCACTAAATCAAGATAATCAATACGAAGATTTTTTAATGATTGGCGAACCGATTTGATTGCCAATTCTTTTGTATGATGATTACTCCATACTTTTGTTGTAATGAATAATTCTTCTCTAGTAATTTTTCCATCTTGTATAAGTTCATATAATGCTTGTCCAATATCTTTTTCATTTTGATAGCTATGTGTATATGAAGTTTTTTTTCCAGGAACAAAAAAGTAGTGAAAAAAAAATGAATGAATGAATTGAGTGAGACGACACTGGGAAAAAGTTCAAAACTTACAAATCGGCCGTATCAATATGACGATAACCAACATTGATGGCATTTTTTATGGCTTGTATTATTTGTTCAGATGTTGTTGCAATCCTTGATGTGCCTAAACCAACAACAGGAATATAATGACCATTTTTAAGCTGTACAGTTCTATTAAGGGCTAAGAATTTCATATAAAATTGATGATGAATTTATAATTTAATCGATATATATTTACTTGATTGTTGTTGTTGCTGTGTGGCTAATGATAATGTGGACGTTTCCATTGATGATACAAAAAATGGCTGTCTTGGACAATTATTATTCATCATCATCAACAATAATAAACAGACAAGAATTGAATCAAAAATTGTAGACATTTTGTGACCAACTTGGTGTTATTGCCAAGACTTTTATAATCCACAATGATTTGCTGCTGCTGCTACTATTGCAATATATATGAAAAATCAAAGTTGATGAAATAAAAAAAAACACCAAAGATTAGATTTGCCCTAAAAACTATAAATTTATTCGACAAAATATTTCAATCATCATCATCATCATCATCATTATCAAAAGCAGAAAAAAAATCAAAAATTCAGACATGATACGATTAATGTGTGTGTGTTTTTTTTTGTTTTTTTCGTTGAATGAAATTAACAAAATGATATATATATAAATAGGATCTGAACAACAACAACAACAACAACAAAAAAAAAAATGATAATAACAGGAATAAATGAAAAACAAAATGATGATCATAATGTTTGCCAATATGAATTACAATAATCATATACAATTGAATCGATCCCGATGAATGGCTCATGTTCCGTTTGTTGTTGTTGTTGTTGTTGATGATTATGATCAGTGATTGACCAATTCATTGATAAATGTTTTGTGGCCATCAATGTTAATGTTTTAAATATTGATGATGATGATGATGATGATTTTTGTTGATGAATAAAAATTTCTTTCATCACTTTTTCATTTGTACAGAATATAGTCTGTTCATTTGTTTCTAATTTTTTGATTATTATTGCACGTAATATTGATGATGGTTGATTAATAAAATATTCTTGTTTTGTTTTCGTTTTTTTAGTTGCCGCCGCTGTTGTTATTGTAGCCGTTGGCAATGTTATTTTTGATGATAGAAATGATGACGATGATGATGTCAATTCATTTTGTTGTTGTTGCTGTTGCTGTTGTTGTTGTTGTTGTTGATTATGATCAAAAGTTTTACTTGAAATCATCATATCGATTCCAGCTAAATTTGATCGATATTTATTGAATGTTTGTTGCTGTTGTTGTTGTAACAAAATTTGTGTTGTTTGATTGGCATTCAACGACATCCGTTGTAATTCATTTAGAAAACTTGATAACAATGGTATTGTATTGATTGTTTCAGAATTAGTTAACTGTGAAATTAATTTTTTCAAAGTTTTTATCTGCATCATTGCCAATGATCGTTGAATTTGACTAGTAGTAGTAGTTGTACTACTACTACTACTACTACTGCTGGTGCTGCTACTACTACTACTACTACTACGCCAATCAATTTCGATTCTTAATAATTTTCCCAAATCAACACCACTTATGAGTACATTGAATTCAGCCAATGATGATTTTAGTCCATCATCATGATGATGATGATGATGAAACTTTTTATTTATCATAACAACCAACGGGGGGTTTGTTGTTGTCATTGTTGTTGTTGTTGTTGTTGTTGTTGTTGAACTTTTTATCACTTTGAAGTGTTCTTGTTTAATAAAAAATTCGGCCATGATACGATTACGTGTACCAATGATGGCTAAATTTATTTTACTATTAAATGGCCAATCTAACAATGTGCGCCATGGTCCACGAAATTGTTGTTGTTGTTGTTGTTGTTGTTGTTGTTGTTGTCGATTAAATCGATAATTATTCTTTTGTAATTGATAGATTAATTTTATATTATAATGATAATGACAGAATGGTTGTTTATCATTTGTCTGCATAAAATAATAAACAATTTTTGACATGTTAAAATTTTTGTTGTTTCTTTCATCATTATCATCATCATCATCGTCGTCATTATTATTGAACGATTCAATATTGGCTTTATAATCAACAATACTATTTGGACCAAGCCTAATAGGACATATTGTCTGATTCATTGTCATCATCATTGATGATTTACGTGGTACTTGAAAACAATAACTATAATATGGATGATCGCCAATCATTGATGAACATTGTCCATTAATAAATTCATCATAATTTTGACATGGAAAACCCATAAATGGACCTTAAATTGTATATAGAAATGAAAATAAAAAAAAAATTAAAGAAAAAATGGCCAAATCTATAAATGGATCAATCCAAATGTTTGTTGTTGTTGTTGTTGTTGTTTTTTTTTTTATAATGAAAAATTGATATATGATAATTACATTCAGAATTAATGGCTTCAATATATATTAAAAATGAACGAGCGTGATTACAGCCAATAAATCGACGTATGCCTAAATTATGATGATAATGATAATGATGGGCATGAAAATTTAGTAAAAAATTGAATGGAAAAAAACAACAATACAATACAATACAATATATACCATCAAAGATGTTTTTCTCTTTACTTATATAATCGACAACATTCTTTATGGAAACATTTTTTTTACAACCAGGCTGATTTACGCCTCCATTTAAAAAGAAATCAACATGACCACATGATTGACTCATACCGAAACCACCGGACATAATACTAGCCACATCTGAATGTATAACATCAACAAATTTTGCATCATTTCTATCAAGTCTAACAGCTGGATCAGTATATTGAAAATATGGTTCAGCTGGATCAAGACCTATGGTGTATGTGAATAAATAAAGAGAGAGAGAGAGAGATAGATTGATTTTCTTTGATTGAAAACATTTGTATAAAACATACCTGTAATATGACCTAAATCTGTAATAATTTCACCAATATAACCGGCCACATGAGCACCAAGACTATGTCCTATAATATGAATTTTGTGGCTACTAAATTGATTTGGATAACTTTTCTATGTATGTACACAATTTTGATTGTAAAAAAGGAAAAAAAGAAGCAAAAAAAAAACTTTGGAACTTGAATTAATTCCATTTTGGAATGCTGTACCTGAATAAGTTTAATAAGATGAGCAATCATTGCACCAACTAATCGAGTATTTGCAACCGCTTGACTATATGGTGGTGATGCTCCCAACATCCAATCAACACAAATAACATTAACATCATCTCGATTCAATAATGCCAAACTCATTTCCTATAGAAACAAAAAAAAAATTAACGAAAACGAATTAAGAATTTCATTTATTTTTGATTATATATATAATTTATAGATTCGATCACTACATTAACCCAATATTCATCACTATTCTCCAAATATCCATGAACGATTATCTTTAAATCGGATTCTGGTTGAAAATATTTTGAAATAAAAAATTCATTCGTTTCACTATATGGTAAACGTTCAGCCAATGTAGGATTCGTACGTGTACGTAGATAAAAAGCAATTTTAATTGCACTTGGTGGTTCAGGTATCAGATTGATTGGCCTATAAATGGTACGAAATGGTTCGGTAATACGAAAACAGCCATATGGTTCAAAACAACGACCAATTATCGGTGATTGTGATGTAGTTGTAGCCGTGATGGTATTATTCTTTTTCCTTATCGATGTCAATGATTTTCGTAGTACAGCGGCCACATTTTTTTCATTATAATCATAATGATGATGACCAACAAAATGACGATCACTAAACGTTCCATTAGTGTTGTTAGTATTCGATTGGGTTAAAATGGTGAGCAAAAGCTGTAATTTTCGTGAAAATTTGATTTTATCATTTAATAAATAATCAATAAATGAAGAATTTAATGTCGAAAATGGTTTTACGAATAAATCTATTGAAATATCATTCAATAAAAGATGATCTAATGATTTTTTAATCAAAAATTTAATATCTGATTGATTGATCAATGATGATGATGATGATGAATTATTATTATTATTATTATTATGAACAGCTGATGATGATGATTGTTGACGTGCAACATTATTGTTTATGATGTAATATAATGCTGATAATGAAGATGTAAATGGATGATGATGATGATGATGATGATGGTGATTTAGGCCAAAATTCAATGAACGTAAATGGCTTATTAATGGATTATAATAATGATGATGATTATGATTATCGATAATCGATTTTTGTTGTGGTTGTTGTTGTTGTTCCAAACACAAAACCAATAATAAATTGAATGAAAATATCCAAATATGGTGATAATAATTATAATGACGATGATGATGAAATAATGATTTGATTGAAAAATAACGTGGTAATTTCAAATTAATATTTTTGAAAAATTGTATCAAAGAAATGGAACATAAAATCATTGATGATATTATGTAATAATCATAATTATTATATATATAATGGTGACATTGAAGTCGATGACGATAATAATTGTATGATAATGGAAACAACATTTTGATCAAAATATCTTTATTCAATAATATCAATTGGTCAATCTATCAATGAATGGATCAAGATCAAGATCAATTGGAAATTGATCATACAAAAGTAAAATTGATTATTATCATTGATGATTTTGATCGATATTTGAAAAGAGAAAAAAATATCTATCGATTGTGATGAATGTATCAAAGTCAGGAAGCATATGTAAAAAAGATAGACGATTATGAAGGTCAAGATCAACAATGATGATGATGATGATGATGATGGATATTTGAAAACTGAATGAATGGATGATGAAACCATCGACATGCTGTAACGCAACGACCATGATGATTAACACCACTATAGTAAACAACACTGGTTTTTTTTTTTTTTTTTTTTTTTGCTGGCTCTTTGGTATTTCAACATTTTCAAACAAGCCAAATGGAATGAGAGAGAGAGAAAGACATGACCGTATACGATGATGATGATAATTTATTCTAACGGTAATCAATTATTATTATTATTGTCCATCATCATCATCGTTATCATTCCATTGGTGATTTATGATATGACCCACATTTGTGGAATGATGCTATTTTCGGTATTTACTATGAACTGCACTTGTTTTTCTCTTTTTTTTTGTTGTTGTTTTTTCTTATTTCAATTTCTGATTTTTATTTTTTTAGAATTATAAGCTTTTGATTGATGGTGAAAGAGAAGAATTACAATGTGTAAGAATGGCTTTGAAATTTGTTGTTGTTGTTGTTATTTTGAAATTAACTTGGATCTATTTTTTTTTTCTCTTTCCATAGAATTCATGATGATGATGATTATTATGATTTCGAACAACAACAACAACAACAACAGCATGGACATTGTCCATTATCTTGATTCAAAAAAAAAATGAAATGAAAAAATTGAAATTTTATCAATCTTCGTCGGTGATTTTTTTTCTAGTTAATTTTTTTTCTGTTGATTTTTACCTTTTTTTGTAGGTTAAAACTTTGTCTTTCTATGTTTACCTTTGTGTTTATATATTCATCATATTCAGCACACATGCACAAAAACAAAAAAACTTTTCCAAATCTCTGAAAAAAAACCACATAACACAGCATGGTATTTATTTTGATTTTTTTTTTTTTATTTACCGTAATATTTTGTGCGTGTGTGTGTGTGTGTGTGTTTATGTCTTTGATGAAGTAGATGACAAATACACAAACAAACAAACTGACTAACGAACTATAAAGTGAATGATGAAATTTGGTAAAAAAACGCACAAACACATACATCACCTAATTCTGTCATCATCATCATCATCATCATCATGGTGTTTTTTTTTATAGGAATCGATTTTTTTTTTTGTTCATCGTTGTTGTTGTTTTTGTTGTTGTCGAATTCTAAATTCTGGTAATTTTTCACTTTTTTTTCCATCATCATCATCATCATCATCATCACGATCATCGTTTAGAATTACAGGTCTCTACCTCTACCTTTTATTTCACATCATCATCATCATGATCATCTTCGTCATTGATGATGATGTAAAAAAAAATGAAATTTTTCAATAAGAAAACTCCAGTGTTTCCCAATGGGTTTTGTGTGTGTGTGTGTGTGTTTGAGTGTTTGTTTCATACAAAATTTATAAATGAAAATTTCCGGCATAATAAACACACACACACACACATCTACCACCAAAATAGCATTTCCTAATACATTTAGAATCAAGGAACAAAAAAAAAAAGTTCAAGATTCCTAAAAATATCAGCGTTTCTAAACCAACATGGAGAAAAATGAACCAAACACACAACTGTTTTTAAACACACTATTCACTACCGGTTTCACTACTGGTGGATGCTGGTTGCATTTCCTTCCTATTTTTGATTATATATATACAAATAGAATAAAAATTAGTTGGTTATATAATTGGTATTTGTATATTTGGCAAACGCTGACAAATTATATTTGAAAAATTGTACTAGGGAAAATAGAAGAATTCTTTGAAAGACAAAAAAAAAAATTCTTTCATTTCATTATGCTTTTACTACTACCACCACCACCACCACCACCACCACCATTATTACTACTACAACGATTCTTGCTTTCATTTGATTTTGAATTTGATTTTTTTTTCTGGTTGTTTTGTTTCAACATCAACATCAAGAACTTTGACTGCTGTATACAGTTGTATATCCCCTGTGTATATATGTCATGGAATATAGAAGCAGCAGCAGCAGCAGCATACCACATCCATTTATATCAGAAAAAAATAAAAAAAAATCAATGGATTCAAACTACGCAACTGTATATTATATACTTTGTGGATGGATAAAAAAAATGATATGCTATGTATGTATGTGTGGTGGTAGTGTTTTTTCTTTTTGATGAAAATCGCGCCGAAATTTCTGTTCACATTTTTATTCCACACACACACACACACACACACACACACACACATACACAAGCTGAAAAGCCAAGATGAAAAAAAAACACACACAGCTACAGAATTGAATGAATGAAAAAAAAACGATGGCCATATAGACACAGAACATTCTCAGACATAAAAGAACATTGAATGAAATTGTAAAACGCGCAAAAAAATTTTTTTTTATATTCAGTGTTCTGTTTGTGTTTGTGTGTGTGTGTGTATCATAGTGTCCGGAATTTTTTTTTTTTTTTTCATCGTCATTATCTCTCTCTCTCTCTCTGTTTCCATTTATACCGGTAATAATTTGATGATGACTTTTTTTTTGTCTGTTGTATGGAAAATTTTTCAGTTTTTTTTCGTTTGAAAATTGTTTGTTTGAAAACTGTTGTTTATTATCTGATTGTTTTTTTTTGTGTGTTTGTCGTTTTTCCCGGGTTCAAAGATAAAAGCGAATATTTCCGCATTTTATCCAGGTGTTATACACCACACATGCCACACGCACACACACACAAAAAGGGATATTTCCCTTGTTGTTTTTGAACAAATCTTGATCATCATCATCATCGTCATCATCAAAGATCAACATTTCGTCGTGTGTTATATATGAATTCTCCTATGGATTGTGATTCTCACATACAGTGAAAAATAGTGAAAAACAGTGATAATCACAATGATGACGAGCTTCTTTTTTATGATTTTTTTTCTACATTTTTTTTTTTGTTTTGATCACTATAAATAATATATATAATTATCATCCAACCAACAAACATCATCATCATCATCATCAACGATTCTTAGCATCGACAAAATAATAACGATAATTTTTTCAAATGTAAAAAAAAATATCATCTTCTTTGATGCGTTTCAACGTGTGTTTGTGTTTGTGTTTGTTGGCATCGTTTGTTGTTGTTGTTGTTTTTTTTTCGTTCCCTGTGTGTTCGTGTGCATGTTTTTGCTGCATTTGAATTTTGAATGAATATGAAAAAAATTTGCATAAATCGTGTGTTTGTTTGTGTAAATTCATTGAACATTTGAAAAACTAATATTTTCAAACATTCCAACAACAAAGTGTTTGCCATATATAATAACAACAACAACAACAACAACAACAAGAATATCGAACATTTTTCTTTCTTTCTTCTTCCGTAAAAAAATAAGAATTTCATGTCCAGAATATAGAAAAGGTATTTTTATTTTTTATTATTCCTCTTTTGACATTTATGAGAATGAAGAAAAAAAAATCCTTCACTTTATTCAAAAAATGGTAGAATCGGTTTAAATCGATTTTTTTTTTAGAGAATTTCAAGTAGAAAAAAAATATGAAAAAAAACCATTAATGCAACTTCACACACAAACACACACACACGAACCAACACACAAAAAAGTATGCTATCCAGAATAACCAGAATTATTTAGACATTTTTTTTTTGACATGGAATGAAAATTCATTTTCCGGTTGGC
This sequence comes from Dermatophagoides farinae, assembly GCF_024713945.1. Classification (NCBI taxonomy): domain Eukaryota; kingdom Metazoa; phylum Arthropoda; class Arachnida; order Sarcoptiformes; family Pyroglyphidae; genus Dermatophagoides; species Dermatophagoides farinae. Next base: position 852,724 of record NC_134686.1, on the reverse strand, counting down.
CAATATGGCCACTACAGGTGGATGTTGTTTTTTTCTCGATTTGATCGATGTTTATGACAACAGAGTACAGAGTACCGATCATTGATTAGTTAATTGCATAATACATGTGTATATTCTCATGTTGTTGTTGTTGACAATGATAATAGTGTCTTGTTCCATTTTGTTTTTTTTTTCTTTTTTTTCAGTGAATATTTAAGTGAATTTGTCTGTTTGTTTGTTTTTTCCTATTTGTTTGTTTGTTCATTTGTTTGTTTGTTTGCTATACGATAATGATGATGATGGAGATTGAATGTAGTGGATCGAAAAAAAAGAATGAAAAAAAAAACAAGACAAGAATTATTTGACAATAATGATCATTATTAATTCATCGATTCTCTCTCTATTTCTCTATTTATCGATTATTAGATTGGTCGATAGAGTGGTAAATTTGTTTGCATTTTACTTGTTTGCATGCATGCACACAGTATACAAGGATAAAAGGAAATGGAATTAATTTCCAATGATGATGATGATGATGATGATGATGATGATGTTGACAATTTTTTTCGTTGCTAAGAATTATTTCTTTTCGTAATCGATCATCATCATCATCATATGAAAATTGTTTAAATTCACACAAACGATAGAGATCATCAGCAATAATAATAATGTCAACAGCAGAATAAAACAGGTTCCGTTTTTTTTTTGTATATTCAATCAATCAATCAAATTTTTTTTCCCCATATATCGATGGGATCAAGTTAAAAAATTTCTTTTTTTTTTCTTTTTGTCTTCCACATGATCGATATGATCGACAACAGTATGAAAAAGGCAAATAATCGATGATGATGATGATGATTCTTGTCATCTGGTCGATTTGCCCTTGAAATATCATCCATATATGTGATGTTATCAAATCGGTCATCATCTATTAGTTATAATTCGTGTTATTGATGGAATAATTTTTTTTTGTTTGAGCTTTGGGTCACCAGTTTTTTTTCTTTTTTTTTCATCGATCAATATTAACTGTATGATACACTTTGTGTTGGATACAATGACAACAAACATGAATTTAAAAAAAAAAACAAAACAAAACCCAAGAGAATCGACAATTGTTGGGTTGTTTTTCTTCTCTGTTTGTATCTGTATCTGTATCTGTGATTGTGAATTTAAATCGATTTTGGTACTGTTTTATTTTTTATTCTTTTTTTTCATCATGATGATGATGATGAGTTTTTTTTCCATTCTGATTTACATATGAATTGTCGGTGTGTATTTTTTTTTTTTTTTTTTTTTTTTTTTTGGCCAAAACAGAATCAAAAAGTTGGAATTGATACGATTTTTTTTTTCGTTCGTTCGTTTGTTTGTTTGTTTCGAATTGTGGAGAAAAAGTTCTGGATTATTCACCATCAAAGAATCGGTACGAATTATTTATTTCGAAAAAAAAAATAAATTCTGCTTCAATCGCTTCAATTGTGTTAATGTAAATTGGTTGACAAATTCCTTCTATTTGGATTTTTTTTTTGCTAAACAAATTCTTTTGATTCTTTACATTGGAAATGTTCTTTAAGAATTTTTTTTGTTACCAAAAAAAAAAATATTATCATTATTTTTAATTCCTGAATGTGTGTGTGTGTGTGTGTATCGGTTTCACAAGTAAAAAAAAAAACGAAACAAAAATTCATATTTCCATTCTGTGAAATTTATTTTTAATTTTTCTTCTTCATCATGATTATCCGTTATTCAATTTATTCATTTTAACGATTATTATCACAATGTTTGTGTGTGTGTGTGTGTGTTTGCATCTTGATTATCATTTATTAATCATTTTTTTTTCTGTAAATAGAAATTGTACGTCACAGTTACATGCACACAAAAAAAATTGAGCGAGTTTGCCATTTTTTTTTCTCTCTCTCTTTCTGCCCATATTGTTCATGATGAAAATCATGTATATCTGAATTTTTTCGTTTTTTTTTCATATTTTAGTACATTCGTTGATGTTTAAAGATTATTGTAGATTTAGAATTCAGACCCACACACACACACACACACAGAGAGAGAGAGAGAGAGAGAGACAGAACCAATCCATCCATCCATGTCACAAATGACAATTCTTTGGTTGTTGGTTGTATGTGATGTTTTTTCTTCTTCTTCTCATAAATAATATGTGCAATATCATGCCATAATCACATTATCATTCATCCTGTGTGTGTGTGTGTGTGTGTGCAACAATTATCATGCCCATCATTATTATCTTGAACGAAAGTGAAAAAAAAACGATTTTGAACGAAATTCGTTTTTTTTTACAAATTCTCTTTGGTTATGTTGATTCGGGAAATGATCCAAGAATGTATATGTGTGTGTGTGTATGTATATGCGTTTGGTGATTTAATGGGAAAATTTCCGGGAATTTTTTCTTTTCAAAGAATTGTCAAAGAAAATTTGAAAATTGTGAAATGAGGTGAAGTAAAGTAAACTTTTTTTTTCCTTTGTTGTTGTTGTCGTTGTTGTTGTTGTTGTTGTTTGATGATTGAATTTAATAGATACGTTTTTTGTTATACAAAAGAAAAAAAAAGTTAATGGTAATTTTTTTTTCTCTCTGTTCCCTTGTGTGTTTACCGAGAGAGACTGAGAAAAAAAAAGAATTTGTCTATTCTCGCTGTGAGATATCAATGTTTTTTTTTTTTTTTTTTTTTTGATTCTTCTGTACGGATTTTGGAATTTGTCTATTTGTAATGGCAAATGAAATTTAACAAGTGAAAAAAAATTCATTTCCATATAACACATCTTCATCATGATGATTCAAATATTCTTCGTTTGGATCAATTGTCGTTGTTGTCGATTAAAACGACACACACACACACATGGCATTTGTCATATATTGAAAATAAAATTGACAACAACAACAACAACAAGACATCAGCCAGATGTGAAAAAAATGTGTTTTTTTATTATTATTATTTCACTAGATACATTTGCACTTGACCAAAGGTGAACAATCCTTTGTATATCTGTGTAAATGACATGTATCTGTATCTGAAACTGTATCTGTTGCTGTTGTAATGGTAATGGTGTTGTAACCAAAGGAAGAAGAACAGAAAAAAATTGTCATCATGACAATGAAGAATTATTATCATTTTTCACACGCACACACACACACGAAAAACAAAAGAATAAATTAATTCATATATATATGGACCACCAACACCACCACCATTACCACCAATAAATGATGAACGTGAAAAAAAATTCTTTAAGAATAAATATCAATCATTCCTGTCTGTTGTCAGTTGTTGTTGTTGTTGACCTGATATTCTTTCATATGATTAATATTCGAAATGTAGCGCCTAATTTAATGATAATAAATCTATCTATCTATATCTATATTTTCATTTTTGTTTCACACCATCAGGTGAAGCCATATATCGAAAAGACCAAAAAAAAAAAAATTTTTTTTTTTCAAGTTCATCATTGTGAACTTTTCTTGTTTCATTCAATTTCATGATGATGTATTGGTGTGTGTGTGTGTGTGTGTGTGTGTGTCGCCGTGTATAGAATTCCATTGGAATCGAGAATTTTTTTTTCGTTTTGTTTGTAAATGAATGTGATAATAAGATGAATACGAAGAAGCTATTTTGAGACTAAATGAATAGTCGTATTTTGACTAAAGTCAACATTGTATGCATATGGTATATATACACCTGGGTGTACTTTTTTTTCTCTCTCAGTGTGTGTGTTGTGAAATGAAATTTTATTTTGAATTTTTCTCTCTTTAGTTTTTTTTTTTTTTTTTTTTTTTGGTGCACAAAAAACACCGTAACGAGCAACGTTGATGATGATGATGATGATAATAGAAAAACCGAGAAAAAAAATGATAATAGCAAACAATTTCAAGAAGAAATCATGTCTATTTCATTTCATTTCATTTCATTTCATTTTTGCATCAACATTAATGATGATATTGCATTTTTTTTTTCATTCATTCATTTTATTTGAGGTTCCAGAACTGAACTGTTTTGAAATTCACATTATTCGCATTTTCTTTTTATTTTATTATATGATTGCCATTTTGTCTCTATATTGGTCTTCTTTTATTTTCTTTTTTTTCGGTTTTTGTTGTTGTTGTTGTTGTTGTTGATATTCCTGATGGGTCCAATTTCTTTATTTGTTTTGTTTTTTGTTGGCTGTGTGGATGATAAAGAAATGGGCCATAAGAATTTTTTTTTTGGCCGTTTTACATTACACAAACATAAGCTTAGGTTTTTTTTTTGGGTTTTTTGGGTTTTTTTGGACTTTTTTTTTTGGTTGCTTTATGAATATATTTTGTTCAGTGTAATTTGAAGAAAACAAAAAAAAATCGTTTGCTGTCACATGACACACGTATAATGATTATGGTGTGTGTGTGTGTGTGCGTGTGTCTAATTTAATTAATTTTCATTTGTTTCATTTGTTGTTTGATGATTGTGAAATATCACCATCATCATGATGATGATGAATGTTTTTTTTTTCTCAGTTTGTTTGCATCGAAATAATTCTGGTAACAGGAATAATAATAATAATCATGGCAATTATTTTTGGCTATTTTTAATCTATCAAAGAATCGATCTGGATTCTATGGAATGACGAATGATTGTATTTTTTTTCCATTGTATGTGTGTTGTGTTCATTTTTTTTCCAGTTCAATTGATAATGGATTATTGTATTTCACTCTCTCTCTCTCTCCGTTTTTTTCGGTGCATGTTTTAGGTACTTTTGTGTTGTTCGGTGGTCTTTTTTTTCGGTATTTTTATTTATAGTCCCGGATTTTTTTTTTTTTTTTTTTTTGTTAATCGTATTCGACGACATTCTTTGTTTCCGGCTTGTTATTATTGGTTGGCTTGTTTTTTTTTTTTTTGCTTTCTATTTTACTTCATTAGTACACAGTGTACACGCACACACAAATAAATCCTATTAACAATATCAATGTGGATTGTGATTTTTTTTCATTTTTCATTTTTTTTTTTTTTTTAACTGAAAACATCAATATAAACAGAACTCTTGACCATCATAATTGTGTGGCAGTACAGACATTAATTTGATGCGTATGTATAAAGTTTGTGATTAAAATGACCATTTTGGCCAGTGGATAATTATCTATAATTATCCAACGTTGGTTTCAAAATTCCGATTTTTTAATATTCAACGAAAATGGACATTAATCAATTTAATTAATTTAATGGTGTGATGTTTATTCTAGGTGTGTAATTTTCGTTGACAAACAAAAAATAAATAAATTATCCAATTATCCAATAGTTTAAAATGATGATAAAAATTCAATGCCAAATGCTCTAAAAAAAAATGACGATGATCATGATCATCGCCAATCGTTTTGGGTTTGGGTTTGGTTTGATTTTGATGTGAATACGAATAAATAAATAATAAACATTCAGACTGAAAAAAATCCTTTTTTTCTTCTCTTCCCATTCGAATAATCGTTTCCAATTTGTTTCTGTTGATGATGATTTTTCTTGTTTTTTTTTTTTTTTTTGAATGTCACATTTTCTGACATATTCGTCATCATCATCATCGTCATCATTGATGACGTTCAAATCGATATTTTAGCCGATTTTTTTTTTGTTGTTGTTGTTTCTCAATCAATCAAAATTGACAAAAAAAAATACTAACCATCAAGTGCCATGTACTTGAATGATGTATCATCATCATCAAGGGAAAATTTTCTGTTTCTTTTAACGTAAAAATAGATATATTTTTTTGGCCAAATGAAAATGATAATTTCCCCTGTGTGTTTTGTGCATTGATTGAATTTATTATTAATGTCTATGTATTGAATCAGTGAAGAGAGACACTGAAAATTGCTTTTTAACTTGAATCAGAAAAAAATGAAAAAAGTTTTTCTCTCCTCTTACAACTCACTTATAAATGTAGAGATTGAATTTAGATTTTGTTTGTGTGTGTGTTTTTGGTCCAATAAATTCTGTCATAATGATGACGATGATGATTGAAACCTGAAACAAAACGAAAAAAAAAATAAAAAATTAATCGATAAAACATGACACTGGTTTAAATTCTTGTTGCAGAAAAAAAAAATTTACAATGTTTTTCTGTTTTTGTTTTGTTTCTATTTTGTTTTATTCAATAAAAGGTTAAACTTTTGTTTTGTTTGTTTGCTTTTTTTCAGAATATTCTTGCTTGATTGCTCGTTTTCTTTTCTCTATTGAGATTATATAATTGGTAATCGGATGTGATGTGATGCGTGTGTGTGTGTGTGTGTTTTTCATTAGGGAAATAGAATGTAAAAAATAATAATCTGCATATATCAGTTTTCTCTTTGTGTGTGTTTGTGCGTTTGTTTTTGTTTATCTATGATCTTGGATCTTGTCAACAAAATGATATTGATGATTACCAGAAACATGGATACAAATAAAAGTCAAATTTTTAATCTTTTCTTTTTTCGTTTTGTTTTGGATCGAAAGATGTTTTTTTTTTGTTTGCACATCAAAAACAGAGATGTGGTTCAAAAAAAAAAATTCAATTTTCTCATCTGAGAGTGGAAAGAAAAGAATTTTTTTCGATAACAAACCAAATCGAAGAGAAAATGTCCACCAAATGACATTGAAAAAGGATTTTTTTTCTTTTTCACTCTAAAAATGTAGATTTTCATAATTTTTTTCCATTCGTTGATCGAAAAAAAAATCATTAGAAATGGAAATTGAATCTGGGAGTCAAGAATATCCACAACTGAATGATGGGCGAGACTTTTCTACGATGAAACAGAATAACAAAAGAAAAAAACATTCGTCGACGTCGTCGTCGTCGTCGTTGTTGTTGTTGTTGTTGTTGTTGAACATAAGAAAATGTCAACGCTGGAAAAAAAATGATCAAGAATGAAAAAAATAAAAATAAAAATGTAATCCAAATGTAAACGAAAACGAAAGGGCACATGGAATCAGAATCATCTCAAACTAAAAAAAGAAGAAGAAAAGAATTAGGAATATTCTAAAAATAATTTTCTATAATCAGCTCAATAAGAGAAATAATTTATTCTGTCTCATTGTGTGTGTGTGTATGTGTATACAGACTGACTGACTCCGGAATTGTTTGCTTGCCTGTTGTTGTTTTTTCTCTATCCCCCCGTGAAGGAATGAATTTTTTTTCAACCGGATACAAACGAATGAATGAATGAATTTAGCAGGAAAAAAAACTAGAATACTTACCTGTGGTGAAAAATTACCTGTATTGTACAGAATGATGAAATAAAAACTGAAAAAAAAATTCCTAGAATGAGACCAGTAGTAAACAACTACTGAACAATATCTTTGTATATTCGTATTTCGTAACATCATGATCATCACATGAAATGTATAGTGTGAAACTAATTAATTTTTCTTTCTTTCTGTTTGTTTGTTTATGTTTATGTTTGTAACCATGTAATAATATTCTTGCCATGACGATCATGATGGTGATGATACAGAATTTTATACCTTAAGGCCAAAACCCAAATTATCATTTGGATGATGATCCATTTTCTCATGATGAACTTGTTATTTTTATTAGATTTTTGTTGTTGTTGTTGTTGTTGTTATTTGCCATTCTTTTTGTCATCAAAAAAAAATCGATATGATCAAAAAAAATTCTGGATCTGGTTAGTTAGGTTGGTTTTCTTTCCATTCTCCTAGATACCAAACGATGATAATAATAACATTAACAACAACAACAACAACAACAACGACAACAACAACAATGGCTGACAATTGGAAAACAAACAAACAAACAAAATTTTATTTGAGTTTTTTTTCACTCATTCTCTCTCACGATCGATTCGCTCAATTTGATATTGAGCATTTCGTTGGTTATCATTATCGGTCATCATTCTGGAGATAGTTTGAAATTGTTTTGTTTTGTTTTCACAATTTGTTTTTCTCAAGAATTACCATTTTGTTTCATTGCAAATTTACACTGTGTATGTGTGTATGTGTGTTTGTCAACAACAACGAAAAAAAAATGACACATGTATGGCAAATTGTCATTTAATCATCATCATCGTCGTCATTTTTTTTTCTTCATTCTCATTATTACATAACAAGAATTCATGAATGAATGAATGAAAATATTCTTTATGTAAAAAAAAAGAAAGAAAGAAAAAGAATTGCTGCCACTTGATAAGAATAATTTTTCTCCATATCTGGGCTATTCACTCACTATGGCACCATAACCATGAAACAAATGGAAAAAAAAATGCATTTGACGCTTGCACATCTATTCTGTTCTATTCAATTTCATTATAATCTCACCAAAAATCAGGTGACTTTTCTTTTCTTTTCTTTTTTGCTTGTTATCATGGAACCGATGCTTTTGACATGGTTAACATATATAAAAAAAAGTGGATGAATGGAAGAATATGATTTTTTTTTTGACTTTTCTCTTTCTCTCTTTCGTTGATTTTTAATTAGCAATTTTGAATGTACATCAACAGTGTGATAGACACAGAGACACAGAAAAAAAAACGAAAGAAAATCATTCGATGGTACCGTACCCAAAAAAAAGAAGAAAAAAAAGCCATTAATAATAATGATGATAATATAATGTCGTATATTCAACGTAAAATATTAATAAGTGATAAATTGGAAAGAATCTTTACGATTCTTTTTTTGTCTTTTTTACTCAATTCTTTGAATCTGGAATTGTACAGAATTTCCACCAGAATGTCCATTATGGAATTTTTTCTAATTTTTCTAATTTTTTTCGTTTTCTTTCTCTCTCTCTCTCTCTTTTTCTCTTGTTTTTAATAATTTTCAGATTCATTCAGATTCATTTTTTTGTTTGTCAACCTCGTCAAATTATTTCTCATGTGCTAAAAAATAAGTCAAGTCAAGTCAATTCTTGTCAATTCTTGTCAACTGTCATTTTTTTTGTTGTCATCATTTGTGTTGGCGTTGAATATTTGTAAATTTTCTTCTACTTCTTCATTCATCCATATTTGCACATGCACAAATTTATTAAATCCATCAAAATGATGACAAGCATTGAAGAAGAAATTATTATCAATAATGATCATGGACAAAATAATGATGATGATGATGACGATGATAATGATGAAGACGAAGATGATGATGAAGAAGAAAATGAAGAAGATGGTAATAATAATAAAATGGAAACGGAAACGGAAAAAGTGAAAAATGATCATCAACAACATGAAAAACGTGAAAGGAAATTAGATTTTTCACATCCAGATATACATAATAAAAATAATAATACAAATAAGCGTCATAATGAATTATTATCAGATCAACGATGTTTATCACCAACAAAACAGATATCATCATCTATGCAAACAAATCCAATTATGTTAATGAATAATCCATTATTACATATCCAACAACAGCAACAACAACAACATAGACAACGTATTGGTGGTGCTGGTGGCAGCGTCGGCGGCAGTGGTGATCGATCATTAGCACAGCAAGCATTATTGAATCGTGCATTACGTAATAGACGTCATACATTGGCCAATGTTAATCGGTAAGTTTAGTGAAAATTTTTTTTCTTTTTCATTACATTACCTGTCAATATATTTATATATGAGGTTTCATTCACCATAATAATGTGTGTTTGACCTTTATTTTTCAGGTGTTTATTCATTCTCAATAATTCAATAACATTATGATATTGTAACGGTTTTTTTGTTTCAAAGAATATCGATATTCTTTGTTTTTCTATGTGTGTGTGTTTGTTTCAGTGCATTTGACATTTTTTTTTTTTGGCCAGATTCTTTTTTTGTTTTGTTTTCAAGAATTTAGAACAAAATAAAATACTTAGCAATACACATGTGGCAGTGTTTCAGTGTATTATAAGAAAAATGAAACCAAAAAATAAATGCTCAGCAATTTACAATGAAAGAAATTTATTTTGTCATCATCATCGATACGTTCGATGACTGTGTGGAAAATAAATCTACAAAAAAAGGTCCCTAGGGGTTTTCTGCTGATGTCCAATTTCGATTTGACCAAATTTTTTCTTTTTTTTTTTTGTTTGAATCAATGAAAAAAAAACCTTACCTACTGAACTAAACTTTTCACTGTACAGTACTGTGTACTGTGTACTCAACTACTTGATTTGATCTGATTTGATACTGGACAAAGAATTGTGAATGAAAATAAATAAATATAACAATGCTTGATTCTGTGGATTTTTTTTTTTCATTATTACGATTGCAAAATTCCATCATTATGAGTTCAAATGGTCCATTTTTATTCTGGCTATTATTGTGTTGTATCGTGTGTGTGTGTGTGTGTGTGTGAGAATTAATAGAACACATGAAAAATATCATCGATTTAGATGTAAAAAAAAATTTTTTTTACTGGACATTTAAATTCTTTTAAAATTTTAAAATCGGGTATTTTTATCTTTGAAAAGGAAAATATTCTAAAAATCTAGACTAGTGATTGCCTGTTTTCTATTTTGTTGTTGTTGTCGTTGTCGTTGTTGTTGTTGTTGTTGTTGTTGTTTGGTTGTTAGGTTCAAATCAAACATCCTTTAAGACTTTTTTTTGTTGTTGTTGTGCAAAAAAAAAAGTTTAGAAAAATTTTTCGTCGTCGTCGTTGTTGTTTCTGTTGTTGTTCAATTTCGGCCCATCCGGTCGGCGTTTTATTTATTCGTGGCCCAAAAGTTTGCATTGTGTTGGCTTTCAATTTCAGTATTCTTGTGTTTGTGTGTGTGTGTGTGTGATATTTTGCATTTGGATGGTCTAATTTTTTTGAACTTTAAAAAAAAAAAAAAAATTTCAACCAACCAAAAAAACAACAATAGAACGACAAGAAAAAAAACAAAAGTTTGTCTTTTTAGACAAAAAAAATAAAAAAACAAACTAATGTATTCCATTATTTGTCAATTTATGTGATAAGAATTTAATTTGATATTCTCGAGAATTGAAAATTTGAATAACATTTCTTTGGATTTGTATGCATTTCAAAATCCAAAAAGAAACAAAAACAGCAGAAGAATGTAGAGAATCAAAGGGTTGTTTTTTTTTGCACATTTTCAAATTTTTTTTTAGTATATCAAGCTTATTGATTTGTACACAATGGTTTATTTGCAAATTTTCAAATTGAATAATCGGATCAGATCACACGACACTACTTACTCTCTATCTCCCTTCGTATTTATTATTCCATTCATGTGTGTGTGTGGTATGTTTTACCATTTTACCAAGTTATATCTTGTCTGATTGAAAATCAATGATGATGATGATGATGATGCTCACACAACCACCACCACACCACCACTGCTGTCAATTTCCTGTGTGTGTGTGTGTGATACAAGTTTCTTTTTTGCCTGAGCAAAAAAAAAACATTAGACACCCTCTCTCTCTCTCCATTTTTTTCTTACGATGAAATTGATATATTGATATATGGAAAATAATAATGTAAAGTAAATAGGCAAACTTTTACACTTTTTTGTTTTGGCTTGAAATGGGAAAAACAAAAATTCTTGATTCTAGATTCTAGATTCTAGAATCTAGACCAATATTATGATAATAATAATAAAAATGTTGTGTTGGGCTCATTTTTTTTGTTATTTTTTTTATTCTTCTTCGAAGAATTTTTTTTCTTTTTTTTTATTTCATCGTTGTGAATGATTATTTACAATCTTTTTATTTTCTTTTTCATTTTTTGTTGTTGTTGTTGTTGTTTGTTTGTTTCTCGTCGGTATAGTAACTGTATGTATATATAATACTATAAATCATACTATAAACACGAAGACAAAGATTCATGGAAAATATTCTTAAATTCTATAGTGAACATACACACACACACACACAGAATAAAATGAACATAAAACTGTTGTTCTTGATGAAAGTGGCAAAAAACTATCCATCATTCATTTTTATTTTATCGATTCTTTATTTTTTTCAAGCTGGCTTTTTTGCTTTATTATTCAACAACAACAACAAACATATTCCATTATTCTGGTCAGCTGAAAAATTCTCTCTGTGTGTGTGTGTGTGTGTTTAGTGTTTATGATGTATTCAAGCGTGATAATATGGCCAATGGCCTGTTCCGTGTATGTGTGTGTGTGTGTGTTTGTTTTTTTGTTTGTTTATTTGCTTGTTATATAATCTAAATTGACCAAATTATATGATTTTTTTTTATTTTCATTTTCATATTTGCTTACATTTTTTTGTTATTACTACTGCAAGTAGCTTAAAAGGGGGTAGTAGTGGTGGTGGTGGTTGTGCTGTGTTTTTGGACAATATTAAATATTTGAATCTGAATCTGAATTGTAATGTTTACATATATAAATAAAGGACAACACAATATATAAAATGATGATGATGATGATAAACTGAAAATTGAAAATCAAAAAAAAAAGTTCATTGCCATTCGTTGAATACACTAAATTCTGGCTACAAGAATAATTTTATGATTATGATGATGATGATGACAGTGAATGGTTGTCATAAAAATAATTACTTTGTTTTTTTTTATTGTTTTTTTTTCTTCGAAACTAACGAATTTTGCTCCTCCCCGCCCCCACAAAAAAAGAATCTGGTATTTCTTATCTCATTTATTATTATTATGGTGGTGGTGGTGGTGGTTAAGAATGTTGTGTAAATGAATGCAATTCAATCATTTTGTTTTGTTTGTTTTTGTTTTTATTGTATTTTCATTTCAATTCTTTAGTTTCTGGTATTTATTCCGGTGATTTAGTTTTGTTTGTGTGTGTGTGTGTGTGTGTGTGTACGATTATTGTTGTTGACAAAGGGAAAAAAAATATTTCATAATGGAAAATTATTATTAGGTTCCAGATGTTTTTCTTTTTTTTTTCATCGCCCATCACCATCATCATCATCAAACATCAAACATAGGGTGTTGTCCATGAAAATGAAAAACAATACACACACACACACAGCAAGCAAGAAAGCAACGGTGAAAATGTCTACCTACTTAATCATCATCTATATATATGGTTATTAATAATTGATCTTGATGATGATGATGATGATAATAATAATAATAATAATGGCAGTGGTGGTGTGAAATTTTCCATTTTTGAATCATTGAATACACAATGGCTCACAATGGGTTGGGTAGAAGAAAATGAATCTTGAAAAGTGTCATTTGACTTTTTGTTTTTGTTTTTGTTTTTTTTTTTTGAATATACCTATTTTCTAGGTTTTTATGATTTCCATTACTTTTCATTTTCATTTTCATTTTCATTTTCATTTACATCGTCATATTATTACAAAAGTGTATCCACACACACAGTGTTCCATACTAATATAGTTAATTATTTCGTTGATGAATGACTGAGGTAGAGGTGTGTGTGTGTGTTTTTTTTGACGATGTTTGTTCCATCATCATCCATACACACACACACACACACACACACACACAATGAAAAAAAAATGGGTGATGAAAAAGTTTTTTTTTGTTGTTTTCAACTTTAGCCATGTGTTAAAGTATTCACTTTTTTCCATTGATTGTACTTACCAGACACAACTATTGAATTACATAATGATTGAAACTTTTTTTTTTTGAAAAAAAATTCATTTTTTTTATAGACCAACTATCGCCATCTATTGATTGAAATTATGATTACTTCTTAAATGTTTAAATCATTTTCATAATATAGATAATAGATGTCGCTACGTGAATCATTTTAACAATTTTGATATTACATAATTTTCATTTTTATTCTGGATTTTTTTTTTTTTTTTTGGCTAACCATAATTATCATCAAAATATATAATTCCAAATGTAGAGTGATGTATAGAATAATAAAAACCTTGTATATTGATGATGATTTTATTTTCTTTGTTAATGTGTGTTTGTGTTTGTGTGTAAAACGATCATCAGCACACAACCTCAGGCTGCCAATAATTTAGGAAAATTTTCCATCATTATCGTCATCAGGATGATTTTTTTTTTTTTTGTTGCAACAACAATGATGAAGAACAACATATGCATCGTCGATCTAATAACATCTCAATAATGATGATGGAAATGAGAGAAAAATGAAAATGAAAATGAAAATTTCGGTATTCAGAATTTTTTTTTTCGCTTTCACTCTTTTTTTTTTGTTCATTGATGACGATAATGATTTCGATGATGATGATGATGATGATGATAATTCATGCAATGGAATTGTGTAAAATTAATATCACGCAAATAAATTTTTTTTATTCACATACTACTAATTGCATTTATGATTAGTGATGACTTTTTTTTTCTCTGGTTCTCTCCCATTTTTTTTTTTTTTTTTTTTGCTCGATTCATCATTTTCTCAATATATACAGAGAGTGCTAACGACCAATACATTATATTAGTGGAGAATATCGTTTGAAAATGAAACGGAGAAAAAGTTTTTTTTTTATTTTTTGGTTGATACAAACTTTGAAATTTTTTTTTATTTCAAAGTTTTTACTTTCCTGTCCCCCCTGGTACTGTTGAAATTATATGTTTCATCATAACCATATATCATAATCATATATATCTATATAAACTGAGATGATTCTCTGGTTGGTCATTTATGTAGGAAATTGAATCATTTCATTACAACCCCATTTGGTTCATTTGTTATTCGATCGATGCCCATTATTATTTATATCTTTGATAGTTTTGCGATAGAGAAAGAGAGAAAGAGAGAAAGCAAATTACAATTTTCTCATTTCATTGCTTCTCTTGTTGTTGTTGTTGTTGTTGTTCATCTGCGGAATGAACAAGAAAAAAAAATAATATTCTTATCGATTACACATATGATTATGCCGAACAATTCTTTGTTCAATTTATTGTTGAGCGATAGTAAGAGAGAAAACGAAAAATGAACGGTTCGGTTATTCACCATCTCATATCATCATCATCATCGTCTGTAATTTTTTTTTGTGTTTTTTTTCATTATTATTATCATTTTATTGATTGCTTTTCGATCCACCAGTTTGTTCAGTTTCGTTTTTTTTTTATTGATAAGTCTGGCATCAGGGTCTGTGTGGATTAGCACATAATTTGGCCGCATTTATTTATTCGACTTATCTGTATATGTTTGACCATTGTAGTAGTAGTAGTAGTAGTGGAAAAGAAACGGAAAAAGATAATCGGCTCCGGAAATTCATACTTTGGTAATTTATATCCGAATCAATAACGAGATGTGATGATGATTTCCCTTGTTGGTGATCAAGATGATGATCAACCATTTTTTTTTTTTTTTTTTGTTATGCCCAAATGACCTCTACAAATTCAAAAAAAAAAATACCAAATTCACGGAATTTTTTTTCACAGTGTAATATTCAAATATGATGTAATGACAAAAATAAATTGATTACAAAAATCTTTCTTGAATATAACTTGTAACTCAGTAGCTTATCGAGCAATCGATTGATTGATTGATTGATCGATTAATTTGTTTCTCATTTTAATAACCAATCAAATATGTTTCATTCACAATTCATGTGCTGTGTTTAATGTTCACAATTGATATATTTAAATGAATTTCTGATCGATTTTGTTTTTACTTGATTGATCAATCATAATCATAATCATTTTGTAATCCAATTTTTCCTGTTTTTCTTGAATCAATGATGATGTATGCATTGAAATTTCCATGCTAATAACCAACCAACCAACCAACAGATCGATCGATCGATCGATCCACCGACCGACGAAATGATATTCATCGTCATTATATTGTCATTTTCAATTTCTCAATATTTCTGTATTTAGTGCAAAGAGTTTTGTTTTTGTTTTTGTTTTTTTGGATACAAAATTCTGTAATTTTGATTCCACGATTCTTTTATTCTCTTCTTTTTTTTCGCTACAATAAACATAGAATTACACTTGAAACAAAGAAAAAAAATTTTTTTCACACACTTGAAAATGTATCCATCATACATGGATGAAAATCATTGGAAACTAACAAAAAAAAATTGAAAAATCTTGTCATTCTGTTTCGTTCATTCATTTATTCATACGCAGAGACACATTGAGATTAGAATTGAACGACCATTCGTGTTTATTGATTTGGAATTAATTTCTCCTTAATGAATGGCACACTCGCACCCACACATACACACACACACAATATTATCTGACAATCTAAATGAGTGGCTTTTTTCCAATATTCAATGGCAGAAATTTTTTCATTTTTCATTCATTTTTTTTCTATCTTTTAATTCAATTGTTTTTCCAATTAAAATTGAATGACAGAATTTTTTTTTCATTTTCATTTTCATTTCGATTCGGATTCTGAAATTAGATTTCAAAAGAAGAAAAAAAATTGAAATTTTTTTAAGATCTCAACACGATTCATATATCCATCGTGTGTGTGTTATCTCTTATATCGATTAAATTCTATTAACCAAAAAAAAAATCAGAAGAATCAGAATTTTTCAATAAAAAAAAAGACTAGGTTTTTTCAGACTATTGAATTGTCTATAGCCAGCATTGTCTGTCTGGCTGGCTGTCTGGTTTTTCTAGCTGATGTTGACAATTTTTTTTTCTGTTTCAATCATCTTATGAATGTCATTTTTGAATGTGACGAGAAAAAAAAGGAAAATTTCAATCATTCGATTGATATTTGAATATAATTTGTGTGTGATGTGTGTACAAGTTGCACAGACAAAACTTGCAATTTTTATTTCTATTTCATTTCAATTTCCTTTTTTTTTATTCAAAGATGTGATTTTTTTTTCTCCCTCTATTTTTTTCCAGTCAATTTCTTTTGTCGGTTTGCTACTATTGTTGTTGTTGTTTCAGTTGCACGCGACATCTTTGAATTTCCTTTTCCTTCTGTTTTTTTTTTTTTTTTTTTTTTTTTTGTTGTTGTTGTTGCTACTGTCGTTTTTTTTTATAAATATTCAAACCAATCATTACGCAGTTTGAATAATTTTTACACACACATACACAGACAAAACTTATTGACATTGCAAATGTGTTGCCCATGTTGTTGGTGATGATGATGATGATGATGATGATGCCAATTCAAATACACTATTATTCAACACTTGATATTCACGTTCACAAACACACATTTGGAATGAATAATTGAAAACATTGACTAACAAACAAACAAACAAAGACGACGACAACGACGACGACGAAAAACCACTTGAATATATTATTTGTATATACATTCACATTCACTAATTTCTTTCTTCTTCCTTTGATGTTGGTTGACATGTAAGAATGACGGCAGTATATGCAAATAATAAAGAATAACAACAACTGCGACAACAACAACAAAAATCCAATAGACAAAGTTTCAAAATCACCAATCAAATTCTTATTTTATCCATGTCAGGGAATAATAATGGAATATCGAACGTTATTTTTTTGAAATTTCCGATCAATTTCTTGTTTCGATTGTTGCAGTTGTAGTTGTAGTTGTTGTTGTTGCCAAATGAGAAAAAAAATGCATCCAGTTATTCTGTAATTTTTTTCGCCCGCCACTATTATTTTATGTGGATATTAAAATGAAAGAAAAAAAATTCTGTAATCCTTTTTTTTTCGTTTTAATAGTAGTAGAATCCGAATAAAGTGTGAACGAAAGAAAAAAAAAACTCTTACCAACAGTTTTCACCAACAGTTATCATGTATGAGCCTTCATTATGAATTGTTTGCACTGAGATTGTTTTGATTCTCTGATTTTCACACTCTTATCATTTTCAGTTTCATTTCATTTCAAAAAATTTTTTTTTCTAGTTCCAGATTTTAAGCCAGATTTTCTCCCCATCATCATCATCATCATCATCATCATTATTGTTATATTGATATCAAAGTCAAATATTTGGCCAGTTTTGTTCCCTCTCTGTCTCCCTCTCTCTTGCTTTTTGTATTCGTGAATTTTTTTTATTCCATTCGACAACCGTGACTGCGACAAAAAAAAAATGTGCCATGTGGCAAACAAAAAAAAAATGGGAAAAAAATGAAATTTTTTTTCTTGCATCTCCATCTTCATCATCATCATCTAGTTCTTGGAATTTTAACCGATACATACAAAAAAATTTCAGAACAACAAAAAGAAAGAAATTTGAACTGGAGAAGAATAAGAAACGAGAAAAAAAACACCACTAACTAGCACCTGCGTCTTATATAGAAGTTGTTATTTTTTTTTCTATGGAAAAATTTTTTTGTTTTGTTTCCAAATTCTGTTGATAGTTGTGAAT
The DNA here is from genome assembly GCF_024713945.1 of Dermatophagoides farinae. NCBI lineage: Eukaryota > Metazoa > Arthropoda > Arachnida > Sarcoptiformes > Pyroglyphidae > Dermatophagoides > Dermatophagoides farinae. Next base: position 834,588 of record NC_134686.1, on the reverse strand, counting down.
TAATGTTATTCTAGTGGATTTTTTGGTTTTGTTTTCGTTCAATTTGATTTGATTTGATTTGATTTAGGTTGATTGGCCGGTGTTGAAAACAAAACAAAAAACAAAAATATCGGAATCCAGAATTCTCAGAATCGATTCCAATTCACAATAGTTGTGTGTATCTGTGTATCTGTATGTTTTTATTTATTTATTCATCGAATTGTACGTTTTTTTTTGTTTTTTTGTTTTTGTTTTGTTTTTATTTCAGATTTTCAGATTCTTCAGTGTTTATGATATATTCTAAACACAAATTCTGGTGTAGAATATATACACACACACACACACACATAGCAATAAGGTAACCAAAACATCTACTTTGTTTGTAGTGCCAATACCGATATTCATGTGTAATAATGATGATGGTGATCATTGATAGGATCCAAAAAAAAAGAGTATAGATTTCCTCGTTGTCATCGTCGTCGTAGTCGTGGTCGCCTTCGCCACATTGAATATAACGCAAACGCAAACATTCTCTACATTCCATTGTGGTGTGTGTGTATGTATTGGATATATAGACGTATAAATGGTCTGTTTCTGTTTCTGTTTTTTTTTTTTTTTTTTTTTTTTTTTTTTTTTTTTTTTTTTTTTTTTTTTTTTTTTTTTTGTTATACACTGGAATTGAATGTGAATGTGAATGGATAGTATATGAATATATATAAACTAATGGCTGTCATTTACGGTCACAATGTAAACGTTATTTTCTTTCCTTCTTTCATCTCTCTCTCCCTTTCTCTCTCTTTTTTCCATCTTTCAAGATTTTCATTTTCATTTTCTTTTCATTTTTTTTTCATTTTGAAAACCTTCTACACATTTCTACAAACAAACAAACAAAAAAAAGTGGTTGGCGCCATTCATTCATTCATTCATTTGTTGTTGTTGTTTTTGTTGTTGTTCAAACTTTGACTTTGTTGTTGTTGTTGTCATATTTTTCGCATGTGTTATTCGGTTTTCTGTTCTGTTCTGTTCAAAAGTTGTGATTTTTTTTTCTCTCTCTTTTCTCTTTTCTCTTTTTCAATTTGTGAATAATTTCTCTCAATTGTATGAGTCGTGATTTCTTTCTGGCCAATCAATAAATCTATGTAGATGATGATGATGAAACAAGTAGCAGTCAGTGTTTTTTTTCTTCCTTTCTAGGTAGTTAATTTGTTTTTTTTTTCATTTCATTCAAATTGAAGTTCAACAACAACAACGTAACATGTGAAATACAAAAAAAAAATTTTTGAAATTGAAAGAGAAATAAATAAATGAAAAAAGTTCAAACATTTGCCATTGGCTTCTGTTAATTTGTTTGTTTGTGCGTGTTTGTGTGTGTGTGTCTGAGTGTGTCTTTTTTGGTTCATAATCATAATCATCATCATCGTTTGTTTGCTAATTTTTCCAATTTCGAGTTCAATAAAACTTTATATACGTTCAATCATTTACTGTTGTTGTTGTTGTTGTTGTCATTGTTTGATTCTTTGATTCTGAACAAAAAAGTTTTCCAGTTTATGATGATGATGATGATGATAATGTGATGTGATTCATTTATTTACCATCTTTAAGTCTGTGTATATGTGTGTGTGTGTGTGTTGGTTATTTTTGGTTGTTTTTGATGTGATCTGTTTCTTGTCATTGTTGATGATGATGATGATGATGATGATGTTCCACAGTTACCACACACACATACCACCATCATATCGTACAAGATCCATCAAGAATTTATTTTCAAGTCTAATTGTTGTTGTTGTTGTTGTTAAAAATAGAATTTTTCAACCATCACACACACACACAAGTGTTCCTTTTGCATCATTCATTTCATTGATTGAAATTATTATGATCCAATGATTTATTTGTAATGATGACAGTTTTTTTTTTTTTTGATTTGCTTTTTTTCATAAATTATCATTTTTTTTTTGTGCGAAAATTGTTCATTCATCCGAATTCAAGATATACATAACGTTCAATGTGTCTCTGTGTGTGTGTGTGTATAATCCATATTTATATCATATTTTTGATGATGATTATGATTATGATAATCATAATGTTGTCGTGACCAAAATCACGATCCATTCGTTATCGTTATCGTTGCTCTGCTGCTGCCACTGCTGCTATTGCCATTGATGTTATATTAGAAGGACACATTTGTCAATCTCAAATTCTCTTCATGACAGTTTGTATATTGGAAAAAAAAGGTCAAATAAAATGAAAATGGCAAATAATACAAATATACAAATTGAAAAAAATAATGACCCGACAACAACAACGACAACGACAACAACAACACAGGTCAAATCGACAACTGTAACAACAACAGCAGCAGCAGCAGCATCCGCTTCAACAATAATGAAATTTGATCGAAATAGCACTATTTCTACAATGAATACTCTATCAAGTAGCAATAGTAATAGTAATGGTGGTGGTTATGGTGGTGGTGGTGGTGGTTGCGGTAGTAGTAGTAGTATTGAATTACATAATAATAATGATGGTGGAAAATCATCATCAATTCGTTGTGTTGTATCAATTGAACTTGCTCATAATGATAATGATGATGATGGTGATAATGATAATCATCATGATGGTAATAAAAAACATTTTTGCCATCCACTAACATCTACTACCAATCATTATCATCAAATGGATCAAATTGAAACACAACAACAACAACAACAACAACAAACGATAATTACAACCACCACCACCACCACCCCAACAACAACAACAACAACAACTTTATCATCATCATCATATCATCATACAAATCAAAATCATAATCATAACCATCGTTCACCATCACCAAATCGTAAAATATTAATGAAAAATATGGCTAAAAATTCTTCATTCAATGTTTATCATAATCATGATAGAACTATTATGATACCGAATATTACAATGACATCTTCATTATCGTCTACTTTGACAACATCGCCACCCACTACAACAGTATTAATAAATGATGATTGTTTTGATAATAATAATAATAAAAATCTGGCATCACCGACAACAACAACAACAACAACACAACTACAACCACAATCATCATCATCGATAAATAATCGTTCAATGATGATTAAATCTCGTAATCATTTATTAGCTACCAATAATTCTGGTAGTAGTGGTGGTGGTGGTGGTGGTGGTGCACCAATATTATTATCAGTACCAACAACAGCTAATGGTGGTCCACCAAGACGTCGTCATTCATGGATTTGTGGGTAAGTTTGGTTGATATTACATTGGCAGCAAAGAATTGAAAGAAAAAAAATACCATTATTCTTCATTAGAATTCTGTATGTATGTGACTTGAAAATGGTAAAAAAAAAAAATATCAAACTCTACAAACGGTAAATGTCAATGTTCAAAAAACTTTCATGTCTCTCTTGGTTGATCGTATTATCAATTTAGTTTCCTTGTAAATAGTAATAGTAATGGTAGTTAATGATGATTTCAATTGCCTTTTTGGCATCGTCATCATTCAATCATATAATCATTCGAAATAAGAATCGATTAACCCATTAATGCCCAAATTTTTTTTTTGAAAAAAAGTTATCAATTATAAAAATTTGATGGCTACAAGTAATAAATATGACATTTATTTATTTTTAAAATTTTTATATTTCGAGAAATTGAACTTTGAACTTCCATCCTATATATAGGATGATGGGCACACAGACAACAAAAATTGCATATATTGGATATATTGGATATTATTGTTATTTTATCAAATACAATTGATATATTCGGTTTTTCTCTTCGAAATCATTTTACAAATTAACAATACATCAATTTGTAGTGTATTTATTTTATAATTTACTATGATATTATTTAAAATCATTTAAGCAGAAACTTTTATTGTACAAGATCCATTGATACGGTGATTTTTTTTTTACAAACATGGCATGTCCATTGTTTGTGATCTTGTATCTTGATGATGAAATGATTCCCTGTATTTAATAATTCATCACCGAGGCTAAAATGTCTTGGTCGACCAAGATTTTTAATTTTGAAAATGAGTCCAATGATAAATAAATTTTCGAAATTGACCTTTTATATTCAAGAAATTTTTTTCTCTTGGGTCTACAATACAATAAAATGTATGAATTGGTGAATGACTGGTTAAATCAATCGAATTAGTGAATAGCAAAAAATACTACTTCCTCGATTTTATTGATAAATGGTAATTAGAAATATTTTACTAAACAAAATATTTCATATTACTCAAATAATCCTCAATCAACTTTGGCTGTTTGATGGTCATGTTTTTTGAGTTTGGTCCAATACACATTCAGTTTATTTTATCATGTTTATTCCTGGGAGCTATTCATGGTCCTCTTCTACACCTGACCCTGGATATACGTTTGGATTTTCTCTGTAAACCCCAGGCCTTCTTGAAGTATCTTGTGACCAAACCATCCCACATCAATACAATTAGCACTGTGGTCACCTTACTTCCATACATAGATTTCAGTTCGTTGGCCAGCAGTTCGTCAATTCTGTGTTCGGAATAATCCTCTTGTTCGAAATAACATATACTGTTTTATTATCTTTTCTACCTAAGAGAAACAGTTCATTTTTCTTATCAAAACTATAATCTAATTTTTCCCTTTCTTTGTCGATCTTCAATGGCCAGATTCAGAATAAAATGCGATTCTTATTGCTGGTGTGGAGTTTGAATAATTTGTTTCTCTCACTAATAAAAAGAATAGCACTCTAACAATTTGGCATAGAAATTCTTAGGGTTACCATACGTCTGGATTTAGTCCGGAAATATCCGGAATTTCTGTAATAATCTTGTATTGATTGTCTTGTCTTGTATTGATGGTGACCCTATGGTTGAGAAACACTGATAAATAGATTAACCAGATTTTTGTTTGGAAAAATATGCTAGTCCGACATAGAAAACAAGAGATACTACGATGTAATACATAGGTTTCAATAATAACAGAAGTTGATATTTTAGTACTTTGAATGCCCATGATCCTATATATAGGATCACCGGAAAATCATCATTGCGGTAATTAGATCTAATTTTAATTTGATAACTCCTAATTAAAAATGTTATTTGAAGATCATTTTACATTTTTCTAATATAAATTGTTATCACTTTCGGATTATAAAATGGTCTTACAACACTTTGAATTCTAGTCATTCAGAAAATCCGACTTTTCGACAATCAAGATCAAATTAACTGTACTTAGATAAAGATAATACATATGAGTTATATATCATTTTGAAGCTAAATAAACGTGAAATAAAACGTTTTTAATTTTATAAAAATTGGATGAATAGTTTTGAAATTATTCATCTTAAAGTAAATATCCTATATATAGGATGATGGGCATTAATGGGTTAATTGAATGAAATAGAAAAAAAATTCTTAAACTTGTCCAACCCATACATTCAAACACCAGAATTTTTGTTTTCAAGTTCCTTTTTTCCTTTTTTTTTTTTTTTTTTTTTTGGTTCTCTACACTCGTGATGATTATGATGATGATGATGATTATCATTTATTATTTCATCTTCATTTTCGTTAATTTTTTTTCGTTGTATCAAAAGAAATTGAATGCTGATGTGTCTAAGTGATCAAATTTCATCAGTTTCAATTTTCTTTTCATTTCTATTGATTATCTTTATCTCACTCAGTCAGTCACTCACTTTTTTCATTGCTTTTTGTTGTCTTTTTTCTGATTGTCTTGGATTGTATTGATTTTCAATACATTGTCCATACTGTGAAAGTTGTTTATTTTTTTTTTTTTTTTTTTGTCATTCGCCTAGCAACAACAGACAAACAAAAAAAAACTTAATCAGGGAATGTCTGGTTGATGGAATCCAAAAAAATATCGATCCATTCTTATGATGATGATGATGATAATTGGATGATTTAATCATTATCAATAGTCAAGTTAATTAAAGAATTATATTCCATTCCATTTTTACCACACTTGAACACATAAACACACACACACACACACACAGTGTGAAAGTGATGGTTTCAAATCTTTTTTTTTCTGTTCTTTCGATTATAATCGATTTATTATATATTCATGGAAACAAATCGATTTCCAATTTAACATTCATCTCATCTCATCATCATCATCATTCTGTTTTGCATAACCAAAAAAACACACATTAATTCGAAAGAATACCATAAAATGTAGGTGTCCAGAATTTTCCATTATTCGTCTGCTGTCTTGTTTTTGTTGTTGTTGTGCATAACCTGATAAGACATTTGATGCTTTTTTTTCATTCATGATGATGGTCATTTGAAATTGAATTTTTTTTTCCTTTTGTTGTTTTTCCATTTAATACAATCACAAATGGTTACATTTGATTTCTTCGGTTAATGTGTGTGTGTGTGTGTGTGTGTGTGAATGTCACATCTATGTGAATGTTCAATTTGGTCTGGTAACAAATTCTAGCCATTTTTTTTCTATTCATCGTTATTTTTTTCTGGATAATCATCATCATCATCAAATGAATCGATTCAAATGCAGCTGCAAATTGAGAATTGTAAATTCTCAATTGATGGTTTTAGTTTCCAATTGGTTTTGGCCAATGTATATTGGTGAAAATTTATTCTCGTTATATACGTGCTCCATTGGGACACTTTTTTTATAGTTAGTTAGTTTGTTATGTGTGTGTGTGTAGTAAAAAGAATCGTAATGATATTGGCTCATTTTTCTTCTTTTTTTTCTACTTTCTTAAATTCACATTTCATCTATGTTTAAATGACATTTTCAAAGATCAATCTGTTACATTAGCCGTGTGCGTGTGTGTGTGTTTGATTGCTATAAGGTTTATATTTATTCACATTCTGTGTCCATAGAATAATTGCATTGTTGGTGGGGAAACAACAACAACAAACAACAAACAAACGAACACAATATTAAATCATCAGAATAATAATTCTGTATTCTGGTATTTTTTTTATTCTTTCTCTCCATAATGATCTATATATATATATCAATTGATGAGAAAAGCAAAAAAAGCCACACACACACACAAAAAAAAACCGATTAACTATCTGTCGAATTCAATCAACTATAACGTTTTTGTTATGTTTTTTTTTCTCTCTATCTTGTTGAATATTCATATATAAATTCTTGTTGTGTATGGCACGAATAATAACCTAACTAAACTAAACCAAACCAAAAAAAAAATCCAATTCTCAATCATTTGATTTCACAATTCAACAACAAACTGAATATATTCTGTGTCTGTGTGTGTATGTTTTCAATTTTATTTTCTATTTCACTATTTACTGTTCATCATCATCTTGTTGTTGTTGTTGTTCATTTTCATTCCATCATTGCATATACCGAATTCACACAATTGACATTTCCAACAACAACAACAACAACAAAAAAATCCATTGCATTGTTTGCTCAATGTTGTCGTTGTCGTCGTTGTTGTTGTTGTTGTTGGATTTTTTTTCTCCACAATATTCCATCATTTCAACATTCTCAATCAAGTTTTATTGTTGTTGTTGTTGTTGTTAGCTTTTTTTTCTACTGGTTTGGATCAGAAAAAAAATTCAATATTCACTGTCGTCACATACACAGAGGCACCATGACTAGTAAAAAAAAGTCATTGTATTGAAAAAAAAGAAAATTCTTGAAAATTTCAACAACGACGACAAAGAATTCGAGAATTTGAAAAAAAACGTATATGGTGGAATTATTTTATTTTTTATTTATTTATTTTTTTTTGAAATGTAAACAAAACGAACAAAGATTGATTACATTTGGAATTAAAACACAGTGGAAAAATTCTTTTCAAAATGGACACTCTATCTATCTATCTATAGCTCTAAATGATTCAATTTGATCAATTTTTGCAACATTAAACATACGATATTGGTCCATGGTTGTTGTTGTTGTTGTTGTTGTCAATGAAAAAGTCAATGTTGGCCATCATCATGATGATGATGGATGTTGAATTTGATAAGATCACGTTCGTTTGTTTGTTCTTTTGAAACATTTTGAAATCAAAATGAAATCGATTCTTGACGAATAGAAAAAAAAGAAAGTTATGTTGTCCACTGTCTATGTTGGATCAATTCTATTTTGGATGATATTTAGTCAATATTCCTCGTTGTTTGACAACAACAACAACAACGACGACGACAACGACAACAGAATACGAAAATGACATTTCGACAAATTAATTTATGCCAAATGATTTGTAAGCAAACAGAAGAAAAAACATACACATGATGATGACGATGGTGATGACAGAATATTCTTTGATATTATATATGTTGAACATTTTTTTGACTGTTGACCACCAATATAATAACATAAAATTAAGCTGTATGGAATTTTCTTATTAAATTCTTATGTATCTCTCTGGTTTGATGATGATGATGATCATCATCATGTATTATAAATTATTCTTTCAATGTCAATCTTTGATGTTTTGTATGCATGTGTGTGTGTGTATGTTTGCAATGTTTCAAGATTGATACTGATTAGTAGTACTAATAATAATAATAATTTTCCATTTAATGCTCAATAATTTAAAACAAATTGAATCGTCTTTGATTTATTCATATTCAATATGTATTAATTCAATTTAATAATCATCAAGTTCTGTCAAGATCATTTTCGTCGTGGTTGTCGTTGTCGTTTTTTCTTCCTCTCTCTCTCTCTCTCTTTATCGATAATAATATATTATTGATTGATTGTTTGGTAAATAGTAAGAAACCGGAAAAAAAATACATGGTCATTGCATTTTGTGCACGTGCGCGTGCTCGTGTGTGTGTGTGTTTTATTTATTTTTTACATTCCAATGTTGATGACATACTAATGTCAACAAACATTTTTTCAATAAAATTTAAATTTCTGAAATCTGTCATATTCATCTGCAGTTGTTGTTGTTGTTGTTGAAAATTTAACATTTGGCCATCATCATATTGATGCGAGGAATGCGAGGAATGAACGAAACGATTAATTAAAAATGGCAATGTGTATCTGTGTATGTCTGTGTTTTTTTGTGGTAATCTTTCTGATTTTCGATTGCTTGAAAACTTTTCAAGTATGTGACATACTAACGAAATTTTTTTATTTTTTTTTCAAAAGTTTTCCATTTCCATATCTTGTGATATAATCGATTTGTAATGAAATTTTCAATTTACCATGTTTTTTTTTATTCTTCTGCTCCATTCAAATTCGATTAAAATTCTGGTTTCTTTTTCTTTTTTGAATAAAAAAATTTTTTTTTCTCTCGATTCTTATTCAAAATGATGATGATGATGATGATGATGAATCGTTAAATTATTCATCCATTGTTGTTGTTGTTGTCGTTGTTGTTGTTGATTCGAATGGTTGTTATTAGGTACATATTTATCTTTTTTTTCTGAAAATTTTTTATCTGGAATTTGAGAAAAAAAAACTTGAATGATTACCAAGCAAAATGAGTATCCGTTTTTCTTTACATTCAGAATTTTTAAGAAGATTCCACAACACAAGATTCTTATTACTGGTAACAAATGAAAGAACAGAATCAATTATTGAATAAAAAATAAAGAGACAGCAGAACATAGAGAATTATTCTTCATCATAATAGCCTCTAAGAATTTTTTTTCTGTTTTTTTTCTCTTCTGAATTTTATTGAATTTAAAATGGTTTTTTTCATGTTTATAATGATCATGATGATGATGATGATTGTATTGCGACATGGCCATTATTCATTGGAAATTTAGATTTGGATTCATTCATTCATTCATTTTTATCATCAAATGGAGGTAGAAAGAAAAAAAAAGACAGATTTTGAAATGTTTCATCATCATTTGCATCGTGAGGATTTTCATTATCATTCGTAAATGATGAATGTAAAACTTTTTTTTCGCATCCATTTTAAATAAATATAAACAACCAACTTGGATATGAATGCTGTGAATATAATATATATAAATATTCAAGGTCAAGAAGCTTATTCTGGATAATGACCGATTTGGTTGTTGTTGTTGTTGTTGTGTTTCATTTTTTTTTTTTTAGTTTTGTGTCTGGTATTTTTTATTTTCCATCCTACTCATTATCATCATCATCATCATCATTATGTCACAGTAGCAAGTTTTTTTCATTATTACAAATGTCAGTGTTTTTTTCCATGAATGAGTGTTTTTGCAATTTCATTATTAGTTGGTTGATATAGTGTGCACTGTTTGCGATTCTGGATTGAAATTCAAATTCATTGTCTAAAATAATGAGCCATACTATGAATGGAATTCTGGTTTCTGGTTTCAAATTTTCATTTTTTGTTTTGTCTTGTATTTTTATTGTATTCGTTGTTGTTGTTATTTTGACTCTCATTATTTTGGATCGATTTATGATGTTCTGGATTCATTTTTTTTTAACTTGAATACCTTGATTTTTTTCTATTAAACAAATGTGATGCGTTTTTGTTTGTGTCTGTGTTTTTTTGGTCGTAGGTTATTATTAATTTGAATTTGTTATTGTTGTGGTGTTGTTGTTGTTGTTGTTGTGAAATGAAAAGAAACAACAACAACAACAACGATAAAAAAACGAGCAAACTAAACCGGAGAGTTTGTCGTTGGTTGTTTTTCTTCTCCTTTTTTTTCATTCTTTTGGGAGTTGTCGCAAAATTATTTTTATTTTTTTGTTTTTCAATTTTAGCCTGACCTTTTTTTTATTCAGGTTTTTTTTTGTTTGTTTCTCTGGCCATTCTCTGTTCATTTATTCATTAATTCACAGGGATATCTCTCGCTCTCTCTCACTCTGTGTGTGTATGTGTGTGTCGTTGTCTTATTTTAAACGTTGAATAAATAAATAAATAATCAAGTTGAAAGAATAAACAATGAATGAATGAATGAATTCAAGAACAATGGCCACCTATATTATATATGGTTATAGTTGAATGAAAATTGGTATTTTTCATCCATTCGGATATTTTTATTCTTTGTTGTTTTTTGTTGTTGTTGTTGTTGTTGTTGTTGTTTGATGATGGTATATTAGAGAGGACAACAGCAGCGAAAATTATGCATAGACACGCACACTACCATACACCATGAACAATGTACACATGCAACAATTATGACGATCGACGTCATCAGAGAGAAAAATGTCGATATCAACCATTTGCAAATAACCAGCCAACAATAATAAAAAATGAATGAAAATTCAGACAATTTTTCAATCTCATCTGTTTTGTTTTCTGATTATCATGATTATTCATCTGGATTCTGGATTCCTAGTAATCAAAAAAAAAAAAATTTTTTTTTCACAGGCTCATCATCAAATGACGTTATATAAAGCCAACAGAATTTATTTATTGATTTTTTTCCCTCTGTTTTATCCGGTTACCGTAGTGGCAGTATTAAAGAATCATTTATTATTATCATTTTTTTTTTTTGGCTTTAATCAAATTGATTTGCATTTTTGTATTTTGCAATTTGCAAATTGACATTCACACACACACACACACACGCGATTGTGTGCGTTTTTTTTTATTATTCCATAATTCAATTCATTATTATTCACATTACGAAACAATGAATTTTAGGTAGAATCCAAAAAAAAATTGATGATGATGATGATGAATACGTTGGCATGTTATTTTTTTTTCATTTCGTTGGTCAGTTCAACAACAACAACAACAATATTCAACATGTGAGACAGCGAAATTTTTCTCATTTTTTTTTTCGTTCTTTTGTTCTAATGTTTGTTGTTGTTATGCGCTGTTTTTTTTCTAGTTTTGTTTTGTTTGTTTGTTTATTTTTGATTGATCGACCAATCCGATCCATACACAACGTCAACCAATCATCAATTTATCAAAAAAAACGCTTTCTCACTTTTTCCATTTCTTATTCTTTTCACACACACCAGAGAAATATTTGCCATTTTTTTCCTTTCATGGTCATCGAATCATCATTATACAGACATGAAATGAAATGATGATGATGATGATGATGAAAACACAAAATGAATGTGGCAGAAAATTGAAAAAAAATTTTTGTTTTCCATTTGATTCACAAAACAAACTAAAAATTCAATGTGAAAATTGAAAAGATTCGTTGATTGATTGAGTGTAATTTTTGCTGTTGTTGTTGTTGTTGTTGTTGTTGTATTACATTCATGTTGTTGAAAAAAAAATTCTTTTCAGAATTTTATCTACATGTTGTTGTTATTATTATTCCTTGGTGTATTTATTCTCCATTGCACATGATGGTCATTGGATTTTTATTATTATCCTGTGTACTCTTATATATAAACTTTTTTTTTATTTATTCCACTTTGTGTATCTAGGTAAAGAACATAGAATATTCTAGTTGATTTTTTTTTCTTTTTGATTGTTTGTTCGATTTATTATTAAACGATATATAACCAGAATATATTTTGGATCCACCAGAAATAAAGCAGCTAGCCATTTGTGATTCTTGGATGTACATGTTTTTTTTATATTTAGTTAGTTATTTTTTTTTCATCATTCCCTTGATATTGGTTGACTGGTTGGTTAATCCTTGACAAAATGAAAGCTTTAACCTACAAAAAAAACCAAAACGAAACGAAAAGAAATGATATGAGATGATTAGTTTCCAAAACCATTATTATTAGGTTGGTTTGACTCGGTTTATGATCACCATCACAATGATGATGATGATGATGATCGGGCAAAGAAAAACTTTTTTTTTTTTTGCCATTTCAATACTCAAACGGTGACGTCTATCTGTCTGTCTACATGTGTAGGTTTTATGTTATCAACTACCAGACACACACACACACACACAGAGATCAGATTGGAACAGAAAATAAAAATTTGGGTCATTTTATAGTGGCTACTATACTGACCAATTTGTGGTCAAAAAAAAAATAAAAATACAATTTATATGATTCTTGTTTCTTCATATATATGGAATTATTTTTTTTCCCCGCATTTAATAATATTTGTATAACAATAATTGGTTTTGATTTGAAAGTTCATTTTCATTTGGTCCTCCTTTTGCTTTTTTTTTTTTTGGTTTTCATCATTGATTGATATACTACTGCAGTATTTCATTTTGTTAATTAACACATTGTTTCTTGTCATCGTCAACTTTTTTATTTGTCAAAAAAAAAATAAAAATTTCATTTGAAAAAGCGCGACCTCTATTGGATTTTTATTTCACATTCAATCAAATTGAAACTTTATTTTTTTTTTTTGGTTTTCAACTTGGTTTGGTTTTGTATTTGTATCGAAAATCGATTGAAAATATTATAAATGCCCTCTAGGGTTTTTGATCAGCAATGTTACATATGATACACATTTGAATCTGAAAATAGAAAACCATTTGCAAACTTTTTTTTATTCACTTGATTCAAATGAAATGAGAATCCATTTTGTGGTGTTTGAATCATCATCATCATCATCATCATTATTATCATTAATGTATTTGTATTACACATTTTCATCATTTCGAAGAAAAAAAAAATAAAACATCACATACTACATTTCCATTCAGAATGCAACGATATTTCCGTTGTTTTCTTTTTGCTTTCTTTTTATTTGGGTTTTTTTTAACCATTCTTGGTTGGATTTTCTTTTCTTTTTTTTCAATTTCAATTTTTTTTTCTCTTGTTTCAAATTTCTTTTTTTTCACACTACGAAAACGAATAAACGAAATGTGTGTGTGTGTGTGTGTATTACACAATTTTATCATTCCATTACCGTTGTTTCGTTACCGTTGAAACTCATGTTTCAAACTTCCGGCCATTACAGATTTTTTTTTCTCATTTTTGCCACTGTACAACAACAACAACAACAACAACGATAACCAGAATTATGAAAAATGAGTGGGGAGAATTTTTTTGAAAAAAATGAAAAAAAACAAACAAATTAATTCCGGTTTCTGTCTGTCTGGCCTGTGTGCAAGTGTGTTGTGAATGGAAAAAAGTTTTTCCCATTTCATTTTCACGTTGTTTTTGATGCTTAAATACTGGAAATTTTTCTATTTTTTTTCTCGTTTCGTCAAAATGTACGAGGCTGGTATAATGGTCAACTTTGTGCCTAGAGTTTTTTTTTGTTGTTTGGCTTCCAATTTGGTACCTATCTGTACATACACGCAAACACACTGAGAGAGAAAAAATATTTTCATATAAATTACCGGCTAGTTTCCGGGGAGAAATTATAATGTTTTGGATAAATAAACTTCCAGAAAAAAAACAAACAAAATACCCGCACAGTAACCATTCATATATATGAAAATAGTTTTCTTGCTGTTGCCATTCTATAACGATGATGATGATGATGATGACCTGAATGAAACCCAATTGAATGAAACTTTTTTTTTGCTGGCTGTAGTTAGGTGGTAAAAAAAACAGTAATTTTGAAATGAAAAATGAAATTTACACCATTTTGACGTGAAAATCACATCACTTTTTGATCATCATCATCATCATTAACATTTGTTCCAGATGTTTAAACCATTCATTCATTCCGTTTCAATTTTTTTTCTGGAAATTTGGAAAATAAAAGAAAAATTTTGGAATTGCTTTCTCTCGCTCTCTTCACATGAAATGGAATTATTTATGTTTCACGGATTCTTTCATTCTCATTTACAATTCAGTCAGCAATAATCATCGTAATAATTTGCCGGTTTAATCAACCAGTTTTTTTTCATTTTTTTTTCTTCTAGTTATCATCATCAATTATGATGATGATGATGATGATGATTCATATTAGAAAATTTTTTTTTTCTTGAACGAAATTAAATGAACGATTTGCTTCGTTTTGTTTTGTTATGAATGGATGCTTTCCAATTATTTTGGTTTTTCATCCATCCATTCATCCATTCATTCATTGAATCGATTCCTTTTTGACGATGAAAAATGTTTTTTATGATGATGATGATGATGATTATAATTGATTGTGATTAAAAATCATATAAATCGCTTGAATGAAAATTGGTTATGATGATGGTAGAATGAGAAAAAAAAATAATCAACTAACCGTAAAATAATCGGTAACAAATCGCACACACACACACACACACACACACACGCACAAACATTAAGAAAAAAAAATATCAACTTTTTGTTTGAATTCTGGACAGCAGATGGCGCATCGTTATTCTTTTTTTTTGTTTTTTAAATTTTAAAATTCTTTATTCTTGAAATGGTTTGGTTATTATTAGTTAATGATGATTTTGATTGAACAAACAAAAAAAATTATTCTTGGAATTTTTTTTTCGTTTGTTTGTTTCATTTCATTTAATAATTTTTTTTTTCTTTCACTGACATTTAGATATTGAATTACGACTGGCTGATTCTGTGATTCTTGTTGTTTTTTCAGTTTTTTTTTTGTTTATGATGTTATTGAACAGGAAAAAAAACTTGATATTCTTTTTTCACTTTATCCAGTCTGTTTCGGATAAATAAATGGTTCCACGAATTTTTTTTAAATGAAAAAAAACGACGACGACGACGATGATGATGAAGAAGATTATTACCTTTTTTTTTCTGTTCATGGTGAAAATGTACATTAAAAATAAATGACAAATTTAATCGAATGTGAAACAATGAAATTTCATCATCGTCATAAAATATTTTTTGTTTTATAATTCCCGAAAAACGAAAAAATCTGCTTTCTTGGGAATTTCTATACGCCATCATTATTATTATTCGGATATTCTCTTGACATTTTTTCGATAAAAAATTCATGAATCAAAGTTTTTTTTGTTTGTTTGTTTTATTAAATAAAAACTACAACAACAACAACAACAACAACAGCCGAACATTTAAATCATCCATAAATGAAAATAATCGGTTTTTCTCCCTCTCTCTTTTTCTATCAGGGTTATTTTTTCAGTTGATTATCATCATCCAATGATCTAGATTCTGGGCCTTTATTTGGATCGGGTTTCGATTCTTGTTTTTTTTCTATCTCTCACATTTATTATCATGTCAGCGGCAAATGTTGTTATTGCTGCTGCTGCTGCTGCTGCTTATCGTTTTACTGGCATTGTCGTTTCTATTGTTTTTTTTATTGTTTACCATGTTTATCGATATAATTTTGTTTGTCATACCACCTGAATCATATTCATTCGGATGAGTTATAAATGCACAGATTCTTTATGTTTGTTTTTATTATTATTCTCATCATCATTCATTTGTTTTTTGTTGTTTTTGTTGTTGTTATCTGGTTTTTTGTTGTTGTTGTTGTTATTTTGATTTCCAATAATCGAATTCGTTTGGTTGGAGTTATATTTATTTGTTTTTGTAATTCGATACACAATCATTTATGATTCCGTTGTTGTTGTTGTTGTTGTCGTTGTCTTGTTTTCATATTTTTTTAATGGTTGATTGGTCAATAATATAACGATGATGATGATGATGATGATAATGATATAATGTACATCTCATGAACAGAATTTCGATAAATTCTTTCTACTGTTACCACTACTACTGTTAATACTACTACTACATTAAAAATTAGGGCGAGGTTTATGATTATGATTCTGGATTCTGTTTCTTGTTTGATACCAGTACCTAGGCTAGTGTATGTGTATATGTATAGTGAATACTCATTATTATCGTCATCATCCGTATTGACAGCCATAATTAATAATGAATACATATACCAATGATGATTATGGTACACGCAAAAATCCATAAAATGAATGAATGAATGAATTAAACAAGCGCCAAGTTATTTGGGATTATTACTTGGGATTTTTCCTTTTTTTTCTTTTGCTCTTTCCATGACTAGAAAATGTGGCCTATTTAACATTCAAACAAATCCAACACACACACACACACACACACGCATACACACCCGACAAGTTAGAATTTGGTTGGATCGAAACATTTTAAAAAAAAAATTGTCTCTGTTTTTTGGGTTTTTCATTATATGTGCGTGTGCGGTATGACAAACTTCCGTTGGTTATCGATTTATGAATCTTTTACCTTTCATCAGACAACATATTTTGTGCATTGTTTTTTTCCTCTTACAATCGATCAATTAGGATTTTTGTTTTTTTTTTTTTTTTTTTGTTCAAAAAAAAGAGAAAGAGAAGAAAAAAATGATGAAATTCTAAAGTGAAAACAAACAAAAGGCCATTATTCAATTATGAAATTCTGGAAAAAAAACAAAAAAAAAGTTTTTTTTAGTTTCTGGCTTATAAATTCTGTTAACGACCAGAATTCTGTTTCCATCGTTCGTGTTTACACCAGAACCACCATAAAACATTAACGGCAAACAAAAAAAGAAAAAAAGAAAAATCAAATGTCGACACAAATCCCAAAAAAAAAAGAAATCATCCATTCAATAAAAATTTTATTCGAAAAATGAGAAAGAAAAAACATTAAAAAAGAGTTAACTTTTGAATATCAAAAAAAAAAAAAATAAAATAAAATTCCGACGAAAGATTCTAGAGAGAGAAAACACAGCAAAACAAGAAGAATTTTTTTTATTTTTAGATTAATGTTTTTTTGTTGTTGTTGTTGTATGAACGAAGACATAAAAAACAAATTTCTTTTTTTTATAACTGGCTCGCTGGCTGACTGACTGAATGAATGATTGACATCAGTCATCCACTATAGTGTTATATGGTGAAAATGAACATTTTACATCTGTGTGTTTGCATTATGTGTGTGTGTATGTATTATGTGTGTAATTAAAACTGAATAAAAAACAATCAAAACAGCTGCTACTACTAAATATCTTGTCGTTTTTTTTTGTTCCGTGTACACTAATCATATCATATCATATTCAAAGACGAAAAAAACATCATCGTGATGATATATTGATGGCAAGAAAAAAACAAATTCTGTGTTGTGCTTTTCAGCCATTAAGGTTTTTTTTTCATTATTCACATTCGCAACACACACACACACACAGAGAATTCGTTTATTTCATTCATTTGTGATTAATCGAAATGTAGCTTTTTTTTTGCCTGTTTCTTGATCATAAGAAAATGATTACAATCTAATGATTTTTTCTTTTTCTTTTTTTTATTGGAAAATGGAATATGTCATTTGCATTTGTAGAGAATATTCTTTTTTTTTTTTGGTGGCAAATCTTTTATTCTGTGGAATTAATACATATACATGTATTCGTGTGTGTGTGATAGGAATTCCAACAAAACAAAAAAAAATGTAACCGAAAGCTAAATGAAATGGTAGAATCATCAAATGTTTTTTTTTCATTTTGGATTATATATTAGAATATATGAATAATATGAAAAATTTTCATGTAAATTATTTGTTTTATTTTACTCTTTTTATATTGGTTTTTTTTTCTTTTGTAAACACAAATGTCACACACAGACAGACACACACACGCTAGAAACATTGTCAATATTTAGCCTATAAATATTAAGTTTCAATTTTTTTTTTGTTGTTGTTTTTTTTCCACGTCACTTCAGATGATTATTATTATTTTCTTATTGGTTGTCAACGAACCAAAATATATAAGTTGACAATGATGTCCGTCAGTGTCTGTGTGTGTGTGTGTGTGTATGTTATGTGTTAATATTCCTTTTGACAAACACCGTTTTTTGTTGTTGTTGTTGTTGTAAAACACTTAGTTGATTGTAAGCCAGAATTTGGATAAAATTTTTTCTTTATTATCATTATTCTACATATTCTACTTCTACTTCTTCGTCTTCTTCTTCTTCATCATCTTCTTCTTCTTCTGGTTACATGAATGAAATATATCCAAGAAACGGAAAAAAATAGACCTGTCAAGTAGATATATGGAATAAAACTCGAAAATGCACACACCGACAGACACACATAGACACAGAAACAGGAACTTTCATTTTCAATACAAACAAATGTTTGACCTTTTTCTTTATCTTTCTTCCTTTCTCGCCATCCCCATTCTGGACACACACAAACACACACACACATTTTTGTACATGTAGCCAATGTTCAATTTAGGTCTGAAAGTGACAATTGTTTGTCTGTCTGTGTGTATATATTACATTGTCTGCTCAGTGTGCAAATTGTTTGCGTGTGTTTAGTCTATTCTTTTTTTTTGTTCAGGTGAAAAAAAGCTACATCTATATTTTGATGAGATGAAAGAATTAAATACAAAATGAAAATAAAAACCGACAGGATTATCCTCCATTTGTGTGTGTGTTTTTTTTTATTATCATTATTATTACCGGTGTTTTATTATCTGGGTTTTTTCCGACTGAAAGAAATAAAAGAAAAAAAAATCCGGATATTATTGTCACATGTGCAATTATGATGGGTTGTAGGTCAAAATCCCGAAAACAAAAACCCCGAAAACCGAAACACCGAAACCAAATGACCGAAAACAAAAACCCCGAAAAAAAATTATCCCGAAAAAAAATTATCCCGAAAACAAAAACCCCGAAAACAAAAACCCCGAAAAAAAATTATCCCGAAAAAAAATTATCCCGAAAACAAAAACCCCGAAAACAAAAACGTAGAAAATGGCTTGTTCCCTTAAACTTTAAAGCTTAAAGAATTATTCGACCAAACTGAATAGAATCAAAGATAAATAAGTGAAATTTGGATTTAAATTTCCAATTTTAAACGAACAAATGGTGATAATTATATAATATAAATGAATAATATAATAATATAATGTAATATAAATTATATAATTCGAATCCTAATTGATTCGGTCAATGAATCGTATTGACGATAAATTGACATCAATTTGCCTTCTCAAAAAAGATCGTGTTGGAGCGAAATTTGTAATTTTGGATGTTTCACCTCAAGTTTGATAACGGACAATTTATTAAATTAACTGATTATTCACATGAAAAACTGACCAAAATTGATATATTTACCGATCGTTTTCAACTGACCAAAACTTTTAAAAAATTACTGACCAACCCCTCATTTTACTGACCGAAAAAATGGTACCCAATTAAATATTGCACGTCAAAGAACAATATTTCTGTAGGACAATGTCACAAATGCCTACGTTTTGACCATAAACTGGAAAATGTAAAAATGCTCTAGTCTGCTCAAAATGCCATGGTAATCATGAATCAAGAACATACACTTCATCTAGTCAATTATTTAGTTGTGCTTATTGTTTGTGGTGGAATCAACACAGGAAAAATTAGTCTAGTTCTGAATTAAATGTCAATTATTCAGTTTTCTGTGAAGAATGTCCACAATATAAGCTAGCAACCGAACATTATCATAACCACATCGATTATGGATATTGAGCAAAGACAAACTAAAATTCCGGTTCAAAATTTACAACATAGTTTGAAATCTGTTGATCTATTTACCACAACTTCGAAATGCTGATTTTACTGAAGCCAGCCAATGTTCTGTTGTAGTAATGTAATTACTTAACAATTATGTTTGTGTAATATTTATAAGAGTAGCGTTATTCAGCTACGATTAACATTTATTTATTATTAAATATTGTTCATTTTGCATTCGTTTGATTCTCACTACAACATGTTCATATAAAAGTAGTTCTTTGAGAACAAGGCTAGAAACAGTTATTGTCAAATTTGAATCGATTGAATCAGAATCGTGTAAATACACTGATAAACATCGTTGCGTGATTATTATGAGCATGTTACGATCAAATTCAAAATTTGAACAACTGGCTGATCGAATTATGATGAACCAGAATGGTACAATGAACAACATCATGAATGAATTCATTGTATATGATGAAAAGGCCAAATCTCAATCTTAAGAAAAAGTTTAAAAATAATATAAAATGCCCATTTTGCCATAAAATTGGACATAAAGTTGAAGGATGTTGGATGAAACGAAAAATTGATTCCAATAAAACAGAAGTTTCTCCATCAACATCATCTAATGATAAATCTTCTTCTAGCTCATCATTTTCACGAAATCAAATAACAAAAAAGAGAAGAAAGCTGCAAAATCGTTGTTGTTGAAATGTGCTGAAAAATTATCAGATATCTGGATACTTGATTCTGGATGTACTTCTCATACAACGATTGATAAAAATTTACTTATGGATCAAGAAGATAAACAGATTGAATTTGAATTGGCTAATGGTAATACAATTACATCAGAGAAAAATTGGTAATGTTGTTATTGAACCAAAACCAAATTGAAAGATGTGGCCTATGGAGGTTTCAGTTCAAATTTGATATCTGTTCGAAAATTGATTGAAGGCGGTTTTAAGATAAATTTTGAAGAAAATTTGGCCCAAATAACAAAAAATGAAATTTCATTTAATCTATGGATTATTGACAACAAATTAAAAAATATCATCATGAATATCTAGATATTAATTTAAAATTTAAAACTTGTGGTGATTGTATGATGAATAAACTAGATCTAATGACTTCTTTTCGTAGAATCCGGTACATGAAATTTCTCACAGTAATAGTGTTAATCTCCGTTCATTTAAAGTTTAAGGGAACAAGCCATTTTCTACGTTTTTGTTTTCGGGGTTTTTGTTTTCGGGGTAATTTTTTTTCGGGGTTTTTGTTTTCGGGATAATTTTTTTTCGGGATAATTTTTTTTCGGGGTTTTTGTTTTCGGGGTTTTTGTTTTCGGGATAATTTTTTTTCGGTCATTTGGTTTCGGCGTTTCGGTTTTCGGGGTTTTTGTTTTCGGGATTTTGACCTACAACCATTATGATGATGATGATGATTTTTTTTTCTGAAATTGATGATTATTGAAATCGTTAAAAACAAATTTTTCTTTTTCTTTTTTGTTTTTTGATCTTCATTTCAAGTGTTTGTTTTTCTCACTCACAAGTGTGTGTGTGTGCGTGTGTGTCCTGTTTTGCTTGTTTTTTTTTTATTTGACAAAATGATGATGATGATGATGAGAGCTAGATGATGAGTACACCGCCACAAAGAGGCGAATCGTTAATTAAGATTTTTGATCATTTGATGTACCAGGAACTGAAATGGAACAAAAGAAAATTCCTTCATTTTATTCACCATCATCATCATTCGGTTTCATTTTTTTTGTGTATGTATGAATTGGTTTGACCTAAATTTATTATCTATTGATTTGGATGATTTGTACCATACATAAATGATCCACATTTTGAATGCACATTAAGAATGTGGTTGAAGAAAATGTAGAAAAAGCACACACACACAAACAAACACACCTGCTCGATTCACATCATCATTTTTTTTTTTGCTCGTTATTTAGATGAATCTTTTTTTTTTTTTTTTGTTTCCAATTCTCTAATTATGATTGATTGATTGATTGATTAATCGATAAATTATCATATTATGTGTGTGTGTGTGTGTGAAAAAGAAAACAAATGATAAATTCAATGTGAATGAAATGAAATGAAAAAAAAATTGGTTGAAAACAACATCCAATCTAATGCAAAATGAAAAGACTGAATTCACACACAAAATGAATGGATGAATGAATCAACCAAATGCTGCAAATGCAAATTTTGTTGTTTTGTTTTTTTTTTGCTTTCTGATGTTTTTGTTTTTGCAGAAAACCAAATTTTTTCCACTTTTTCTAACAAACGCACACACACCCGCACACGCACACACACTGTTAAATAAAAGTTAAATTAATGGCTTTAGATTATGGTTGAATGGTATAGAGAAAAAAAATTTCCGAAATTCAAATTTCTCAAATTTTCTCATTTGTTTTTTTTCCCAGTTTTTGTTTTGTCATCATTTTTTTTTTCTTCTATTTTTCTTTCTTTTCTCAAATTTTCAGGGATGAAAAAATAATAACAGTTTTTCTCTCTCTCTCTCTCATTGATAGTCGGTATTTTTTGCTTGCATTTCTCTCTCTCTCTCTCATTGATAGTCGGTATTTTTTGCTTGCATTTCCTACTTTTTTACCGTTATAATAATGTATTATTATATGGATGGATGAAATTGAACAGTCTATATGTGTGTGTGTGTGTTTGGCTACTTACTACTACTCTGCTACTTTGCTAATACGGGTTTGTAGGAAATTTTTTTTTTTTGGTATTTCTTTTCTCTTAAAACTATGCCCAAAAGCAAATAAGTATATGATGATGATGATGATGATAATATGGTGCAGGCAACAACAACAACAACAAAAATGCAGCGCATAAGTATATCTTATGGTATATTGTGTGTATGTATGGCTGCCATATATGAACAACCAGCAACCAACAACCAACAACAACAACCAACAAGCCAACCAGATAAAAAGCTAAAAAAAACAAGAATCAAACAGCAGCAGCAGCAAAAGGATCTAAGGATCTGATAAAACTCTTAAAAAAATGATCAAAATGATGATGAAATTCTAAAGAAAATAAAAAAATTGTTTTTGATGTTTGTGTGTGTGTATGTGTGTGAAAGATGTCAACAACAACAACAACAATTGTCAACAATTTAGAATCTGTTTGTTAATTCTTTGCTGTTTTTGTTGTTGTTGTTGTTGTTTATTTTCAAATTTTTTTTCCTGTTTATGTTTCTTGTGTTCTGTGTTTGTCATCGGTGTTGTTGTTGTTGTTGTTGTTGATCATCATCAACATGAATTCTCTCTCTTGGGTTTTTTTTAAATTTTGAAAATTTTCTCGAATCTTTACTTCCATCAATATTTATCATCATCATCATCATTTAAATAGTGTGTGTATACAGGCGCATGCGCCAAAACATGAAATGATTGTTCCAATGAAATGAAATAAAATAAAATGAAATGAAATGAAAACAAACATAGACAGAATTCTGCAATTCAATTCAATTCCATTCAGTGTTCGTGTGTGTGTGTGATGGGTGTGATGGGTGTGTGATGGGTGTACATTTGTGCATTTTAACAATTTTCAATTTTCATTAATGAAGAATGATAATTAAAATGAAAATTTTTTATTTGTTTTATTTTGTATTTTTTTTTTGAAACATTGAATTACACCTTAACTATTTGAATATTCAAAAAAAAACTTTCTCTCTCTGTGTGTGTGTGTGTGTGTATGGTGAATTTCGTTTTTTTTTCACACTTATGTGTTATCGCACGATTGTTGTTCATCATATTTTCGTTTGTCTGTTGGCAACAACAATAGAATGTAATTGAATTGAATTGAATTTGAACTGCCTGAACAATGATGAATAAATAATGCAAAAAAAAAGATGTTGCATGTCATTTTATCATTTAAAATGAATATGGTGATGATCAAAATTTTCTTCATTTTCTTGAATCTTGATTCCATTTGTTTGGCTTGACGTTTTTTTTTGTTTTCATCTTCATCATCATCTTTATAGCATTAGCTGTGTTGATGGTAGTTGTTGACAACACAATACATAATAATGAAACAGTGGTGACAACAACAATAACGACGACGACGACAACGACGACTGCGACAATTATAATAGACACATTTGGTGTTGATGATCACCCAAACACACACATACACACAAACACACACACACACACACAGAACTTTCAATTCTTCTTGATTCTCATTTTGTTCAGTGTTGAGAATTTTTTTTTCTCACTCACTCATTCATTCACTCAACTGACTGAGTGCACGTTTAATTCTTTTTTTTCTTTACAATTTTATTCATGTGTTTTGTTTGTCTGTTGGTACCAAAAAAAAACCAAGAATCAATTTGAGTTGTGTGAAATTTTTTTTTTTTTTGTGCACTTTTAAAAATTCCATGTCATTGTCGTCTGTGTGTGTCAAATCATTTCAATTCTTGTTTTGTCATCATTATCATTGATTTTTTTTTCAAGAAAAAAAAACGAAAAATGAAAAAATATTTTGAAAGTCAATTAAAAATCAATCAATCAATCAATCAAACAATCGATAAATCCAAAATAAATGTAAAGAATTAAAAAGTTTCATTATTACATAGAAAAATCCATCACGATCCTATGTATGTGTGTGTGTGTGTAGGATGATGATGATCGCGATTATTACCCGGATTCCATTGAATTACTGCTACTACCGAATTTGACATCTATAAATATCGATTTTGTTGTTTGGTGCGTGTGTCATTGATAAACTTTTTTATTATCATTATCAACGAAAAAAAATCAGTGAAAAAAAAACCACAACAAACTTTTACATATATATATACCGAACAGAATCAAGAATATTCTTATTTTATTGAAAACAATTCTTCTTCTTTTTTTTTCTTCAAGTTGTTTTTATTTATTCAAGCTTGAGAATTGGATTTTTTTTTGTTTTGTTTTATGATCGGTCTGAAAACCAAACACTTGACACACGTACAGTGTCCAGTGTAATGGTCAAGTGTCCATGTTTTCTCCAATTTAATTTATACACCAGAAATAAAAGAACCGGAGATCTACCAGACAACAATCGACAACCATCAATAACAACAACAACAACAACAACAACAACCGATGATCTGTGGTGGATAATAAATTTGATTATTTCAATTACAATTTCACATCCATAATACATTCAAGGACGATTGTTTATTATTATTAAATAGACGAAAAAAGAAAAACATATTCAAATGTCTGGAACTTTTTCTTATTATTGACAAGAACTTTTCATTATTGAAAATTGAATTATCCATCCTCTGTGTGTGTGTGTGTGTGCGTATGGTTTTTTTACGTATTTTCCAAATGTGATTAAATAGCCAAAAAAAAACACAAACTAATTTAATGATTAAAGGAAGAAAAGACCGAAACGATAACGACAACAACAACAACAACAACAGCGAAGAAATTGATGAAGAAGAAATCATTAAAGTGGCCAATGATGATGATGATAATAATGATGACGAAAAAGAAATTTTTAAAACGTCAATTTTAAATAGACAAAATTGGCAACATTATCATCATCATACACAGCAACAGAAGAAGAAAAGTGGTAAAAGCAATGGAGATAATGATGATGCAAATTTTACTTACATTCATCAAGATGATGAAATGAAGAATAATAATGATGATGATGATTTTGGTTGCCAAGAAACAAATACAGACACAGATATCGTTTCATCATCATCTAATTTAAATGAAAAATCAAAAAATTTGTCATCTTCTACCACCACAACCTCATCAATAATTAAATATCAACCACAGCAGCTGCAAAAAAAATCATCCATCGATGTTGATTGGTGGCATTCAACAACAACAACAACAAATGAATCGATAATAAAGCAACAAAAATCTGTTAGTTTTGAAGAAAAAGATGATCAACAACAACAACAACAACAAAAACAACAACAACAATTATTGAAAAATCAAATGAAAACAAAAAAATTGAATAAAAATAAAATGTCATCACCAACATCGCCATCAACGACATCAACAACAACAACAATAAGACGAACATATTCAAATTCAAGTGCCAATAGTGGTAGTATCAATTTTTTCGATACGGTTAATGAAGAAACCGATGATGATGATGATGATGATGCGGATAATGGAAATAAAACTACAACAACAACAACAACCAAAATCAATATGGATGATTCATCTGATCCGATAAACATAGTGAAAGCATTGGAAAAAAGTCTTGAAAAACAAAAAATTTTAGACATGAAACAATTTGATAATGATGGTGATGATGAAATGGAAAAAATCCATGATGATCGTGATGATGATGATGGTGATGATGATGATGAAAAGAATATTCTGTACCATCAATCACCACTACAATCAACAGCATCAATACAACGTCGAATGTATGCACGTAGTATTAGTTTTGCTGGTACACGTTCAACAACGGCATCAGCATCATCATATGGCCGTTTTTTATCATCACAGCTACAATCATCAAATATTATGGCTGGCCATCAACAATCATCATTAATACGTCCACGTGGTCTACTTTTTCAACGTCTTGATGGTCGTCGATTATTGCCAAGTATTTCTTGCGAGTAAGTGCTTGTGTCTATGAGTGTGTGTGTGTGTGATAAAATTTTTTTTTTTTTTTGATTTTGCAAAAAAAAAATTTGTATTTCAAAAATCCAACCATAGATGGCGTATGTGTGTACTAATTTAATCAAAAAAAAAAAACAAGAAAAGAAAAGAAAATTGATTGACTTTTGCACCACGATATATATATCGAACGCTTCGAGCAAAATTAACGAAATTATTTATTGATTTTTTATTTCTATAGCTACAAAATCTTCATTTCCGTTGTGTGTTTATAGTTTTTTTTTCGTTGTTTGGTTTGTTTGTTTATAGAATATCCAGAATTTGTATTTTTTTTTTTTTCACCAACATCATCATTATCGTTTTTTTTATTTGCTCAATTTGTTTTCGAATACTTTAATGATGATCATGATCATGATGATCATCGTGATGATGATAATAATAAAAAAAAGATAACGAAAAAGTTAATACGTTTTCCATCTGTATATAATATATATAATCACATTTGATCATATATGATAATACGGTTTACGATCACATCTATCCCCTTTTTGTTTATATATATATTAGCCTCACATTATTATTATTATTCTATATTCTGTATTCTGTATATATTCTGCATAAAGAGAGCAAAAAATTCTGGAATTAGTTTTTTTTTCAATCATTTGGCTTGTATAAAATGATTCTTTCGTTTTTTTTTTTTTGGACCATTCATTCATTCATTCATTCCATCAATATTGGTTTTTGTGTAAATAGAACGAAAAAATTCTTTTTTTTGCTGCGTTTTACGGCTTGTTTTTTTTTGTTTTGTTTTTCTGATCATCGTTTGTCCCAATTTTTTTTTTTTTGCGAGGCAACGAGAAAAAAAAAGTTCCAACGAAACAAGTTGACAAAGTGAATGGAAACTTTCTTAATTTTTCTAAATATAAAGTTTTTTTTTCTTTCTTTCTTTTTTCCAATCGTTTTTCAAGTTTTTTTTCCTATACTGAAGTCGAGTGGAGTGAAGTGGAATTGATGAGGGGTGGGAGGGGGGTGGTGAGAAAAATTTTTCAGAATTTTTTTTCTGCAAATGTTGGCAATTTTTTTTATTACTACTGCTACTTGGTCACATGTTCACAATGATGATAATGAGCAAATGAAAAAATTATTTTTACTAATAATCAACCAGTGAACTGAAGAATTTTAATGGCTAAAAATGGAGAAAAAAAAATATTCTCGTTTTCATTCAATATTTGGTGTGGTGTATGGGCCATATTGACATTTACACTTTGATCATTTGTATTTGAATTAAATTAAAATGGAATCGAAAAAAAAATGGAAAATAAAAGAATCGCTATCCATATATTTTGTTGCAATAAATTTCATGAAATTTGACAATTTTTTTTAACAAACAACAACGAATGATGATGAAAAAAAAAATTCTGCAACATTCATTTCTCTTTTCTTTTTTTTTATTTGTGCCCATAATGTTTCATAATGTCAAGAATTTTTTTTTTGCTTTCTTTTCTTTCTTTTATTCTTGAGCTTCCGCCAATATTCAGTGTGTGTGTGTGTGTGTGTGTGTCTGTGTTTGGTTGCGATAATGTCAATAACGGCGATTGTTTGTCTCATTTGAAAGGATTCTTCAGGAAAAAAAAAATAAAATAGAAACGAAAATGAAAAGAAAAAGACGAACATCATCACCTTGTGTCAATAATCAGTCAGTCAGTCAGTCAGTGTTTGTGTGAGTGCATTTTCTTTTCTGTTTTTTTTAAAAAAATTCAATTTTCTGATGATTCAGAAAATATGAGTCATCACCAAACACAAATTCTGTGCAGAATTCATATGAATTCTTTCCGTTTTCATTGTTATTAAAATATCGATATGATAATGTCATATTTTTTTTCATTGAATGAATTCTTTATTCTTTATTCTGTTACCAAAAATAGAAAATAAATGCAACATGTCTGGCAATACGTTTTGTTTGTCTGTTTGTTTATTTGAATAACGCGTATCCATCAATGATGAATCACAGTGAATGGCTATTTTGATATTTTCATATTTGTTTTTGGTTTTTTTCTTGGTTCACATAAATAAATAGCATCATTCTTTTTTTTTGACAATAACACTCAAATGAGAGAATGGAGAATATAATAAATGATGATTCTTATATTGAGATTCCTAGTGTGTTTGTGTGTGTATTTGAATCTATAATAAAAATGGAATTCTTTGGAATAGATTGTTTGTTCGGCATTTTGTTTGTTTGTTTGTTTTGATTTCGTTTTTGCAATCTAAATTTCTGATGATGATGATGATGATGAAATTTTGTTTCTCTGTAAAACAAGGGTTGCCCTGGCAATTGATAATGATGATGATGATGATGATGATGATGCTCTAATTATAAAATCCATGGACAATTAACAATTTCTATGGAATTATCAAACAGAAAAAAAAATTTGATTATCACTTAGGGTCGTTTTGGTTTTTTTTTTCTCTTTTGTATATCAAATTAACAATAAGATTAATTTTAAGAGATTAGATTCCAAAATGATACCAAAATAGGAAATGAAAACAAAAACGTTCGATTCTGTTGCTGACAATATCCAATTGGTTGGCACGAACACACACACACATATTGTGAATGGCAAATAATTCTATGATGAACATTTTTCCATGTACCAGAATTTTTCATTATTATTATTATTATTTATCATACACAAAAAAATGAAATCAAATGAAATGATTTCAAATCAATTTCATTGTAATATACATGAAATAGAAAACAAAAATAAATAAATACACAAATAACCCAAATGGACGGATGCTTCATGTATTTTCATTTTCATCTGTTTTTTTTTCCTATTCAATAATAGAATGCAATCAAACGTGTGTACTGTGTGTGTGTGTGTGTGTGTGTGTGTGTGTGTGTGTATTGTGATGATGAATGTGTAGAATATTATTATTACCTGGAAAATTTCTAATCAAAATGCATGATAATGTGCACGCCACATGTATGAAAAGAAATAAAAAGATGATATGATGATGATGATTGAATTTTTTCTTTTTCATTTGTCATATAATTTGATTGGATTTGGAGAGAGAGAGAGAAAAAAAAAAGAATATGATTATTATTGACAACAAAATGACATCATCATCATCAACAGCCAACCTGTACACACGCACACACACACACACTATGAATATGTTTCTAGAATTCTTCATGGATCCAACCAAAAAAAAAAATCCATTGAAATGATACCATATCGGCGGCCAAATGGTTGTAGAAAAAGGACAGAATTTTTTTTTTCTTTCACTAGGTGAGAAAGTTTCCGAAAAGGAGATGCATATTATTGTCGTCCTGTCGTCTGGTAACCCTATTTGCTAGTTGATTGATGTTGACAATTTTTTTTCTTTCTTTCTCGTTGTTCATTTTTTCCCGGGTTTCCCACTTCTTCTTCACCATCACATAATTATCATGACATAATTTTGTATGCACACACACACACACAGACAGACCAGTTTGAATATCTAATAAAAATATACAGATTGTAACCAGTTCAAGTGTACCAAGTTTGAATTGAATTGATTAGAATTGATTGGTTGCAGAAATAATGATTCGAAATTAATGAATTTATATTGGACAAAATTAATTTACGAATATTACGACAAGCAAAAATTTGAAGATGAAGTGAAAAGAAAAAGTTTCATCTGATGAATATGCTTGTTATTTCATTTTATTTTTCATTTATTTATTTATTCGGATTCCTGAATCAATCTATTTTGGGAAAATGAATTCTCGGCTGCATTTTCATTGATTCATCGGTTTTTTTTGCAATTGTTTCTCTCTCTCCATGTATTCTAATTTTTTTTTCTACTTGGCGATAAATACAAAACCAGCGGCAACCAATGGCATTCATTAATACGTTGTTGTTGTTGTTGTTGTATATCTGAAGATCTGGTCTTGACATTTTTCCATTGCTACTTTGATGTCATTATAATGATGATGATGATGATGGTGAATAATTTAAATATCCATTAGCCTGAAGGTAAATTATTTTTTTTGTGAGTGTGAGTGTGTAAATATGATGCTAATGATGGTTAGAGGTCTTTTTTTTTTTGGTGCGTGGTTATCAATTTTGTTTTTCATTTTTTTTTTTTTTAGGTTCAATTTATTTATCATTATTATATTACGGATCAATGTCTGTGTCTGTTTTTTTTTTCTTTTGTGCTTTAGATGGATTTGATAAATGAAAATTTCCAAAACTTACACACACAAACACACAGGTAGACACATTAATCTACCTGTTTTTTTTTGGTAATAAAAATTTTTTTTTTATCAGACTTTTTTTTATGAAATTGTCAATTTTTGTTTGTTTACTGTACTTTTCTCATTGTAATGAGAATATAGCCTTGGATTTTGTTGTTGTTGTTGTTGTCGTTTTTCTCTTCTTCATAATTGTTTACATCGTAAACAAGAATAATCTTATGTGTGTGTGTGTGTTTTTGTTGTTGTTGTTGTTTTCATCATTTGATGCATATGAACAAAATACTATCTAATCCTTGGCAACGATATTCAGTGTGTGTGTGTGCATGTGTCTGTGTTCCAGAATATTCATTATGATGCCTTAAGAATCGAATTTCTTGATATTTAAACAACAAAAAATAATGATAAAATGAACGAGAGATAAAAGCAAATAAAAAAAAATCGTTTCAGTCAACAACAACAAATCAAATCGATATATGACACATCTCAATATCTATTTGATTAATTAATATCGATTGATTGATTTTGATTTCTACTTTTTCATTATTATACTACTATTATTATTATTGCAATCAAGCTGTAGCAACAGCACAAAAAAAACTGGCCATTTTCAATGTCATCATGGATTACATGTTTTTTTTATGGCCAAGTTGGTGGCAATGGTGATAGTGATGGTGATATGGTGGAAAAAAATTAAATCCAAAATGGGTGACAATTTTAATCAAAATTCTCGAAAAAAAACTTTATTAATCAATCGGTTGATGATGATGATGATGATGGAAAAAAATGACATAAAATCAATTTGATTGATTTTTATTAGGTTAAATTCATTTTATATCTGATCTGAAGATTATTGATTGAATGTAGATGTGTGTAATTTTTTTCTGGTTTTCTAACCAAAATCATCATCATCATCATCATCATTATCATCATCAAGTGGGTAGCAGCATACTTTCAAGCAGTACACAGTTGTGATTGTCATAAAATTTAATTAAGATATATTTCAATGTTGTTGTTGTTGTTGTCGTTGTTGTTGTTGTTGTTGTTGTTGTTTTTCTTCACCATCATCTTTATTTTTTTTATGGTTTACAAAAAAAAAATAATAAATGCAAATCACCAACAAATTCGTTTGTTTGCTTTTTTTTTGGCCACATGGCTAGGCTAGCAAACCTATGCATCTGGTGTATCCATTATAATGATGATGATGATGATAATCAGACCAATTTTTTTTTCTTCTTCATCTTCATCGTCGTCGTCTTGCTATTCCAAATTCATTTTAAAAACATAAATTTCAACCACACACACACACACACACACACACACACACACACACACACACACACACACACACACACACACACACACACACACACAAATATATAGAGACTTGATGCAACACAATTATTTGTGTGTGTGTGTGTGTGTGGATGCACTGACAAAAATATACACAACCAAAAATTTCAACATCATCAACATGTTATTATTTGAGTTTTATTCTCTCTCTCTCCATTCATTCATGTATGTTCCATTTTTATTATATTTCTACCATATACTGCTATTGTGTACATGTGCATGATTCTGTTTTTTTTTTTTGTTTTCTCTAGCATACAGATACCACACACACACGCAAACATTATAAAACATCATCATCATCATCATCAATGGTGTGTGCAGTATCATTCTAGTCGATCATTCTCATTCTAACACACACACACATGCAGACACAATTGGATACAATCACATGTTGGATGATACTTGTATGTGTCTGTGTGTGTGTTGTGAAAATTTTTTCATTTTTTTTTTTTTTTTTTTGAAAATGTGAAAAAAAAATTTTTCTCAATTGACAATCGATATATATGTGTGTGTGTTGATAAAATGAGAAAGAAAAAAAAACCTAGATATGATAAACAACATGATTCATCATATAATGAAAATGATGATGCACATCTGATTCAATCAAATCGATTCTTATCATCATCTTTTTTCTCTTTCTCTCTGGTTATAAGTTTGTGTGTGTGTGTGTTTGTGACTTGAACAAATCATCTTTTTTTTTTGTTTCTTTGCATCTGTTTTTTATTCTAGTCTGTTTGTTTGATTGGTTCCAATTATGATGAACTTTTTTTTTTTTGATCATCATTATTATTGCTGTTATTATTATTATTATAATGATGGTGATTATTATCATTGATTTCTATAGTGATAATGAGAATAAAACTTGTACGTCATTTGTGAAAACAATATATGTATCATGATTAAATTTGATTCCACACACAGAAAAAAAATGAAACCAATCGAAATCGTCATCCGGTTATCATAATTTTTTTTTTTTTTGACATTGTTTTCCTTTTTTTTATTCTGTGTTTTTTTTACCCCATTTCTAATAGTGCATTCTTTCATATTCTTTGATTGACGAGCACACACACACACACACACACACACACAGTCTCCAGTGGTTTTTTTTTCATACAAAGCAATTCTCTTCCTCTCACACACACGATAATAATCATCATCATCATCAAACTCATTAATAACCATTATTGAGTTATATATCAAAGTTTGTTTGTTTGGTTGTTTCTCAACCACATGTTCAAAAAAAAAACAACAGCAACAGCAACAAGAATATATAACCATAACCATATATATTATGAATTGCATTATTTTGTAACAAAGTTTCGTCGTCGTCGTCTCTTTTTTCTCTTTCGGTGTTTGTTGTGTGTGTGTGTGTGTGTGTACAATTTGTTGTTTGTTGTAATTAATGGGCAACATTTATATATATAGATATATATAACTGATAATGATGATGATGAAGATTATTATTTTTAATGTTTTTTGTTTTTTGTTTTTTTTTTTTTTGTTTACTACATTCGTCCATTTCATTTTTTTTTCTGTTGAAATGAAATGAAGGAAAAAAAATATGATCCATTGAAAGAAACTGTCTGTGTGTGTGTGTGTGTGTACTGGATTACTACCATTTCAATTTGTGTATCTGTGATGTGTTTGGTTACAAAATTTCATATTTGAAAAATTTTCTGAAATTTTTCAATGTTTTTTTTTTTTTTGTTTACACACCATTCATCATTCATTCATTTATTTTTGTCGTCAATCATCATCAGCCACAAATTATCATCATTTGAGATCATTTTGTTTTTTTGTTTATTTGCCACCATCATGATGGTGATGATTTTTCATAATTTCAGTATTGGTGGTGGTGGTTTTTTTTTCATCAATCAAATCAAAAAAAAAAAAAAAATATTTCCATGATGATGACAAGACACAAAGTCTATATGGCCAACAAATTTGTTGCTATTTCTATTTTCTTTTGTCATCATGATTCATATTGTGACATTCATGATGATGATGATGATGATGAATTGTCATCTTATTTAATAATTTCTTCCTCTGGTTACCGTATCGGGATCAAATTTCTTTCTTTTTTTTCTTCATTCAATTTGACACAAATGAACAATAATCCATGTGTGTGTGTTTGTTTGTGAATGAATTTCAATGTTCATCCAATGGATGAAGTTTTGTTGTTGTTTTTTTTCATTTCTTTAAAATTTTTTTCCATATATATCGTTATGATTGTAATCACCATGCTATTTTGGAATACGTTAGGCGCATTCTGGCAATATATTCGTCAACAACAATATAATTTGCCAACAACAACAACAACAAATGTACGACAGCCATTCATGTCTAATGTTGTTGTTGTTGATGATGATGATGATGACGATGACGATGACGATGTTGATGTTGATGTGGATAACATAAACAAAAACGGCAATAGAATTGATGAATCAATAACAGAATCATCGACAACAGATGATTCTTTTATTTTTGATCAACATTCTCACTCACATCACCATCATCTTCATAGAAATCGAAATAAGAATCAACAAATTTTTACAAACGATAGCAAAATAGCTAATAAAAACAAAATTCATGTCATCGATGAACATGAACAACAACAACAACAACAACAACAACAATCATCAACATCAGCATCATTGGAAAAATCGGAAAATATTTTCCTAAATCGTTTATTTAATTCAATAACAAATTCCATCGGAATGATCAATATGAATAAACATTTGAATTCTGTACAGAATTTTATGGATCGAAAAATGACTATGATGACGACAACGATGACTACATCAACAACAACAACGTCAACGACAACGGAATTTGTAACAACATCAACGATACATACAATGACAGCCAAATCTAACAATAATAAGAGCAAAATGATGTCTAATATTTCTTGTGATAATCAAAATCAACAACAACAACAACAACAACAACAACAACAACTACAACAAACATCATCAATTGATGATGATAAATCATTAAATTCACAATGTGATCATCATGAACATCAACGTCATATACCATATCATATGTTGGATAATAATGATGATGATGATAATAATCAAAATAATCATCCAAATAATAATAATAATCATCATCATCATTGTTGCGATAAATATCATCCAATTGATCAATCATCCATTATATCGGAACCATTTTGTCCATTCATTATAATGCGTGAATCACCATCAAATGCAACTACCGTTTCGACAAATAGTTTATTAACACAGACTAGTAGTAATTATACACAATCACCATATCAATCAAGTATTGAATTTGATTTAAATTCAGATTGTATTTCTGATTTCGGTGGCTATACTGGCCATCCACATATTCGTCATGCATCTAGTGGAACATTATTGGTTGCCCGGCCAACTTCAAACACCACCACCACCACCAACACAACGGCAACAACAAAATCAAAACAACAATTTTTCAATAAAATATCATCACGTAGTGGTGGTAATACTACACCAAATAGAAATCTTTATTATTCTCGTCATCGTCATTCATCTTCAGCTGTCATTATGAATCATTGTTCGTCTTCTATATCTGGACAGATTTCTTCATCAAATTCTATTTATGGTTGTGGTGGTGGTAGTAGTTATGCCGGTGGCGGCGGTGGTGGTGGTGGTGGTAGTATTGGCATACCAATAACACGTAGACATCGTTCATCATATCCATCATACAGTATACGTAATTCTATTTCAGGTATTCCATTACGTATCGGTCCAAGACTTTATCCGGGTCGATCATCACAAAGGTTCGCTTATTCATTCGACGAATTTTTTTTTGTCTCCTTCATTTTTCCGTTTTTTGTTCTGCTTCATTTCCAAATTTGATTTGATTTTCTCATTTTTCATTCATTTATTCATTCATTAATCAACCATGTGGAAACATCAGATAAAAAAAATGAAAAAGATTCGCTGATTGAATTTTTTTTTTTTTTTTTTTTTGTTCAATTTTTAAATCAAATCAAAAAAAAATAAAATAAAACTTGCTTTACCAGCGACCTCTGTGGATCGGATTTGAAAAAATAAAATAAAATAAAATACACATGCGTCATTTCAAAATGAATTCATTTTCAATTCTAGTGTGTATAGCTACCCAATTTTGAATGTTTGACTGACTGACTGACTAACTGACTTACTGGCTTTTTATCGATCATCATTCATTATTTATTCATATCGATTGATTCTCTTTTGATCGATAGAGATGATCCATTTGTATATATATATATGTGTGTGTGTGTGTGTGTGTATGTCTGTATGAATCACATGTACATTGTTGTTATTTGCGTATGAATAAAATAAAAAAAAACACACACACACACAAACAGGATGTCAGAGAAAAAAAAATATTAATCGATGGAAAATAAAAATATCATCAACAGCGAGAGTGAAAGAGAAACAATCGATTGATTTTTTTGTTTTTATTTCTTGTACATCATCCAAAAATTGAATTGTTATTCATCCCCTAAAGCTATTTGATTATCATAATTAGAATTTAAATAGAAATTTTTGTCTGACGAACATAAACATACAAATACACACACACACACACACACTAATATTTAATTGATGAACGTCATCTTATGGACTACTTTTGGACAATTTTATTGAACAAAAATTCATTGAGATGATTTTGAAGGACCATCAACGATAACAACAACAACAATAACAATAATAATAACAACAACAATAACAACAACAACAACATTTTTTTGGTCATTCGCAAAATTGACAATTCATCTTTTTTTTATTTTCTTCAATTGTTGTTGTTGTTGTTGTTGTTGTTGTTATCTTTATCGTTATCTATCCATCAGGGTTTTTTCGCCGTTGTTGTTGTTATTGTTGTTGTTGTTGTTATTATTCATTTCCATAGAAGTAGTAGTAGTAGTAGTAGCAGTAGTAGTATAAATAAAAGGATGAATGAATGGATGATTATTTGAATTTGTTGTTGTTGTCGTTGTTGTTGTTCTATTCATTCACATTCGTTCATTTTTTTTACATTTATTTGTTTGTTTGTTTGTTTGTTTGATGTGTATATATTTGTATATGTGTGTGTGTGTTGAGTGTGCGAAAAAAAATGGCCAATAAAAAAATGGGTTAGTAGATGACCATTTTGAAAAAAAAATAAAAAAAAAAAAAACAAAATTCGAAAACACTTTGATCACAGTGGCCATGATGTAAACTTGGTATCTTTGCTGCTGTGAAATTTTTGAAAATTTTTTTTTCTTTCAATCATCAATAATCAATAATAATAGAAAAAATGTCACAAACCAAACAACATTATCATTATCAACGTAAAGATTTGATACAAAAATTTTTTGAAAAAAATTCTTCTGCTACCCATCGTCGTATTTATATTCATACTAATAATAATAAAAGAAATTTATTACGTAAATGTTTTAGGTGTGACATTTTTTTTTCTCGTTTGTTCTGTGTGTGATTTTTTTCTGTTTTTTTTTATCTCATTTTAACCTTTAACAATGATTAACTTTGTTTTTTGTTTTTGTTTTTTTTTTTTTGCTTCACTTCATTTTAGTTTCGATGTGGATGAAAGTGGCCAAACAAATGCCGGCAATGTTAATGCATCGGGTCTTACGTTACAGAATTTACCTGTACGACGTGAATCATTTCTATATAGATCGGATTCTGAATATGAAATATCACCAAAATCAGCATCACGACATTCATCCATTGGTAGTGGTGAATCGTAAGTGTTGAACAAATTTTTTTTCATAATTTTTTGTTGCGAGAACTCTAAAAAAAAGTCGATTAGCAAAAAAAAAAAATGCAAGCGCTTTTTTATGTTTCGATTCTTGGCCACTAGATGGCCGATCATGTTCCAAGAAAATTTTTTTAAAAAAAGAATATCATTCTCTATTAACAATTCTGATTAACTATGAATAAAAACAAAAAAATAAATTGCATTTACCAAGAATCCAAAATGCAAATTTTCATGGCCATAGAGTTATGAATAATAATAATAATCATTAATATAGATCGTTTTGATTATTATTAATTTGTTCAATCACACACAAACATACACACATGAATATTTAATAATCGATTTTGGAAATAATGAAAACAAACTGACAAATAAATTTTGTATTTTTATCATTATAATGGATGGAAAATTACCATATAAACAAACAATAACAATGATCCATTCACCCTGTATATGTGTGTGTGTGTGTATGTGTCTCTATCACTATCTACCCACACATCCGGACATATATTTTTTTTTATCATTTCATTTGAATCCATCCAAATGATTATTATTATAATTTCCAAATTACAAACACACAAACACACACACACAGAGGGATCATAGTACAGAAAACAAACATATTCACCGTACTACAGCTACAATTTCAAACTTATTTATTCAATTTTCAATTTGAATAAATAATCATCATACTAATCAGATATCAGATATTTATCCACCAATAACCGTCTAATCTAATCTAAATAGAGACATCAAACATGTTTGTATATTGAATTGTGGAGACGATTTATTGATAAATGATTGACTTTTGATTTTGATTTTTTTGTTTGTTTTTTTCCAATCACTTTTCAATCATCATGATCAAATTGTTTGTTTTAATGAATTATCTCATGTTTTCACTCGCATACACATACACAAATCATTATCATTTATGAAATAATCATTCATTGAATTGATGATTGATTGATTATTATTGATGATGATGGATGAAATAATTGAAATGCCGAATTGAAAAAAAGTAAAAGATAAATATCTTGCATCTTTTCAATAAAGTGTAAAAGAGTGAGAAAAATCTGATAAACACCAATCAATCAATCAACATCAATGAATGAATGAATGAATGGATGGATGCACATACGGTATCAATGACTTTAAAAAACATTATTATACTTTACATATGCATAAAAATTTGTTCAATTTGTCTCGTTTAAAGATACAATCTCTCTCTCTTTCCATATAAATACGTGCCTGTGTGTGCGTGCATATGATACAGGGTGATACTCACGCTTTTTATTTGAAAAATCCAAAAAAAACAGGATTTCATTCATTCATGGATTTTGATTTTGGAACTGAAAACATGATTCAATTCATTTGTTGTTGTTTAATCTGTCTATATATTATTTCATGTCTTGATTAGATTTTCTGTTCTGTTTTTCAAAGATTTTTCTTTGTTGCTAACAATCTTGAATTTTGATTCACAAGGCGCATTAATATTTAACCAGAATTAATGAAAAGACAACAAAAATGATGATGATGATTATCACTATCATCATCATCATCATCATTTTGTTTATTCTAACTAATCATCGATAATTGATGATAAAATATGAATGATATCTTGGTTGATTAGTTGATGGTGGTATTGGTGGTAGATATGATTGTAGATCCATGTATCATTTTCATATTCTAGAAAAAAATGGAAAAAAAAGCGAAAAGAAATTGTATTCAATGTGTATGATGATGATGCTAAAACGATTGTGTAAGCATCAACCACCCACACACACATACACACACATAATACCGTTCATAATATGTACATGTGTGTGTGCTGGTTAAGGGGTATCGTAGGTGTGCATTATTCATATTTTTTGTTTTGGAGAGCCTCATCACACTGTGATATCGAATGAAAAAAAAAAAATAAACGAAAGTGCTGCCTTTTTTTTCTCAATCACTCACTTTACATATAATTGAGCTGTTAGGTTATATGGTTTTTATTATACAAACACAATCATCACAAGCACAAGCATCGATTATCTTGAATTGAATTTGTCTCTACTTTTTTTTTTTTTTTTGTTAATTTATGATCGATGATGATAACATGAGACAAATCATATTTGCTTTTTTTTCATTTTCGGGTATTTAAAAAGAGATCAATATTTGAATTTTGAATTGAATATTTCAGATCGTGTGTTGAAATGTTACAAACGAATGTTTTTTCTCCTAAATTTCGTGTCTGTGATGTTTATTTATTTTTTTTTTACCGCCCATTATCATCAATTTGTTGTTGTTGTTGTTAATATTTTCATTGTTGAAATGAACAAGCATTTTTTTTTTACTTGTAAACATTTTCATCAACAATAAAGGTGTGGTACAAATTGCCATCATTGATGTCGTCACCATTGTCGTTGACAATTATTATGATGTTTTTTTTTTTTGTAAACTTTGAGCCAATAAAAAAAATTTATTCAAGATCAATTCATCGTGAGATTTATTAAATCGAATCATCCAATCGTATCATTATTATGTGTTTGCATATTTCAAATCGATTTTTGCCCTGTTTAAACAAACAAACAAATCGCACACACACACACAGAGAGATAATTATCTTTAAATCTTTATTTCACTCGATAAATGCATAACGGAAGCAATTAGTGATAATTTTTATTTGCATATCTCGTGTTTTTTTTTTGCATGTGTGTGTGTGTGTTATTTTTTGGTTTTTATATCAAATTTGCGTGCATAAGAATTTTCGTTTTTTTTTTTCTTTAATTGATGATAATGATGACGACGATGATTATCATTATATGATGATGATGATGATTATTATTCCAAACTTAGAAGGAATTTTTATAGAGTGAAAGAGAGAGAGAGAGAGAGAAAAGTTCAAATTTCAACACTAATTATCATCATCATCATTATCATCATATAATAATCATAATAATTGACAAATTGAAGAAAAACAAACCAAACCGAACCGAAAATGGCAATGTTTCCTTTTGGTGGTTATTATTCAAGTTCAGCACCAAACTATGGATATTCATCATCATCATCATCATCATATTCACATGTACAAGAATATTCCAATTTTTCCAATAGAATGTCTTTAACATTACTGATCCATAATGATAATGATAACGATGATGATGGTGGTGATTATGGATCAAAATTTAAATCAATTCATCCAGAAAATCTTCGAAAAAGTTTACCATTACCAATTATAAAAAATGATAATAATCGAATAAAACCATTGCAATCAAATCAACAACGACAACATCGACAACAAGAACAGAATAATTCACCAATTCTTTATGATTCTGGTGCATATTCATCATCAATGAGTTTATCATCATCAACAACAAATTCCACATCATCATCATCATCATATGAACATCCACATATGTCTAATTTATTTGAACGTAGAAATAGTTTTCATCATTACAACGGTCATGATCATCATCATAATCATCATCATCATCATTATAAAAATAATAATCATCATCATTGGTAAGTGTTGACAACAACTTTACTTTTTTTTGTTGTTGATTATAAAATCATCAACAAAAAGCGTGTCGTTTCGTTTTCAATTTACCAAAATTAAAACAGAAAAACAGAAAAAATCTCTCTTTCCATTGTGTTGATTTTTTTTTCTATTTTTATCCAATTTATCAAAATTCATCATTTTTTTAACAAAAAAAAATCCATATTTAATCTATATTTAAACACACAGACTCATACATTTGTCGTTTATGATGACTTGTCAAGATCGGTTTTTTTCCATTTTGTTTTTTTTTTCGTTGACAACAACAATTAATTCTACAACAACAACAACAACACTAATATATATACGTCATTGAACGTATAATAATAATAATAAGTTTGTTTGATGATCATAAAAGAATGAACCGACTAAATAAACAAAACTTGATCAAAAATTTTTTTGTTTCTCTTTCTCGTTGATTAAATTAGAGATGCAAAGATTATATATATCAAATTCATTAATGTATATGAAATACAGTTATATATCGATTAATGAATTTTGATAAGTCATTTTAAGCAAAAAAAAAATGTTTGATTCTGTGTGTCGGTATCAATAATATTCTGAGATTTCATTACCATTATCATCATCATTATTATTTCAATTATGAATATACAGAATCTATGTGGTGAAAAACAAAAATTCAATTAAATCTCCATTCTTCAATTGTATTTCCTTTCATTTTTCACTCTTAGCTATTTAAAAAAATGCATAATAAATCTCACTATATATATGTAGAATATAACAACAACAGCAGCAACAACAGCAACATTCTATGGAATCGGAAATATGAATACAATGCCAACGATTCTATAGGATAAAAAGAATTTTTTTCCCTACATATTTTGAACAGAATGCATAGAATTTTTTATATATATAGCACTGAAAAAAATGGTGGTCACATATTAAACTTGGGTTGTTGGATGGAAACCACATATATTTTTTTCTTTCTTTCTTTCTTTCTTTCTTTCTTTCTTTACTATCTGGAACCTTAAATTCTGAATTCTGAAAGCTCAGAATTCAGAATTTTTCTCAATAATGCATACATGCATGCATGTCTGTGTATAGAGTCTTTTATTTTTTGGTTCATTCGTATTGGTTATATATATGAATTTTTTTCTTTCACTAGATTCACATCTATGGATATGGGATGCTAGCGACATTTTTTTTTCCACACAAAACTTTGCCCTACCAATTGGCCAATATCAATGCTATGTTATTATTAGAGGACGATTGATTTGTTGTTGTTGTTGTTATTAGGAAAATCTTGATTTTGATTTTTATTTTTGTCTTGATTTTTTTGTTTCACACTTATTGTGAAACAAAACAAGAAAAATCTTTTGGTTTGTTCCAATAACAACAATAAAGTAGTGGTCACATTCACATACACACATGCCACTATATATATTGTATGTACTTGATGTTTTTCATTAGTTGATGATTTGAAACTAACGGTCAATTTTCAAATGATGAAAATCAATGTGAAATTTTTCCATTGAACATCTTCCTGAATATATTTTTTTTTCCTTATTAAGATTGAGATGGGTTTTTTTTCTGCTTTTGTTTTTATCTCTCTCTCACTCTTCAAACACACCGGACAACAAACGCACACACACACAAACGCGCGCGCACACACACTTACAAAAACACAGGAAGGAATTGGAATTTCCTTTACATTTCCAATATTCAATTCAATTCAATTCAATCTGATTTGATTTGATTGAATTTTAATCTAGAAATCTAATCTAGATTTTTGTCTGTCTGTCTTGTTTGTTTGTTTTGAAATTAATTATTCTACAGGGTATTTGTTTTCAAGGCTCAACAAAATCAAATTAAATTCAAATTTTGATTTTTTTTTCTTTTATTCTTGATTCAAGTAATACAACTCTATTATTTTCTCATTATATATGACGATGATGATGATGATGATGTGATGGTTGTGCATTGTATTGGGTATTGATACTTTACATTAATGACAATTGAACACCTTGCAAATTCATGACAATGGAATATATATTCTTCAATAAATGAATGTCTTTATTTATAGATGTCACTACTATAGTAATAGTACTGTATTCACAATAGGTGGCGCTTATTTTTTCGTTATTTATGTGTTTTGTATATATATGTCATATAATGGCGTCATAGACAATTGAGAATATATTCCACATTCTCTTCCTTGTAATGATTTTCTATATCTCTCTGTGTGTGTGTATGTCTTGTTTGTTACACTAGAAATTATGTTATTATTCAAGTGAAAAAGAAAGAAAGAAAGAAAAGAGAGTATGAGAGAGAAAGCATAGTCAATTCGGGTTTGTATTCGCATGTTCATCGTTGTCTCGTTTGTTTTTATCCTGCATACACACACACACACATTCACAAACTATGTGTATATGAAAAGAATCCAGAATTTCAAACGCCCGAAACATTTTTTTTTTTTTTTTGGAGATTCTTACTGTATGCTACTACTGTATTGTCATTACCACTACCACAATGATTCATACT
The DNA here is from genome assembly GCF_024713945.1 of Dermatophagoides farinae. Classification (NCBI taxonomy): domain Eukaryota; kingdom Metazoa; phylum Arthropoda; class Arachnida; order Sarcoptiformes; family Pyroglyphidae; genus Dermatophagoides; species Dermatophagoides farinae. Next base: position 790,463 of record NC_134686.1, on the reverse strand, counting down.
TTACATTCCAGGACTCTATACGACGAAAAAAAAAATTTTTGTCTTTTTTTTGCACTACAATTGCTAACGACCATTTTTTTTTTTTTTTTTTTTTTTTTTTTTTTTTTTTTTGGTTTGTTTGTTTGTTTCTGAACGATTCGCCTAGTTTTATATATATATATACACATCTGATGATTATGATGAAGATGATGATTCGGTTTCTTTTCTTCGTTTCGTCATTTTACCCCCAGTAAAAATACTCAAAGAAAATATAGACGAATGAGAAAAGAAGAAGAAGAAAGAAATTGTTCTGTGGCTCCAAAATAAGTTGACAACACACACACACAAACGCAGACAGTATATACACAAAGTCGAAAAGAAAGAAAGAAAAAAAATTCTCCGCTAAAAGTTCTCGGTGTTTGTATGTATGTATGTATTGTGTGTATACGACAAAACAACAACAACAACAACAACAACAACAATTCTAATTCTGAATAGTGTGTGTATGTGTGTGTGTTGAATATTCTTCTTTTTTTTTATTATTATTTTTGGTAAATCATTTTATCCATGCTATTCATTATTCTGTATGTGTATGTATGCGTTAGTTTGTTTGTTGTCAATAATATAGACCATTATTATTACTGTGTTCACATAATACATCAACAACAACATTTCCATTTCCATTTCATTCATTCAATAACATCAAATTTTTTGACAACAAATAAATGAATGAAATAAAAAAAAATTCTCATACAACAACAACAACAACAACAACAACAGAATTCAACATACTCATCAACAAAGAGAGAGAGAGAGAGAGAGAAGAAAAACATTGACAACTACAGATATCATTTATTTGAATTTGTTGTTGTTGTTGTTGATGATGATGATCTGATTATTATTGTCGATTCTGTGTGTGTGTTTTTGTTCCATTATATTAAACATTAAACGGCTTTATGAAAACAAGCGAAAAAAAATGCTGGTTTTTTTTAAATTTTAAAATTTGAATTTTTTTTTTGCCATTCTGTGTGTGTGTGTGTTTTGAACAATGTTCCTAAAAGTGTTGAAAATTATCGAATAATAATCGACAGTGATGTTCAATTTTTTTTCCCATTTTGTTCATATTTTTTTTGTGTGTGTTATTGTTGTTGTTAATAATTGTAGAATTAACTTGAATCCAAAAAGAAGAAGACACGAATATCGACAACAACAACAACAACAAAATTCTTTCCATGCAAACATCAACATTGAGAGTGAAAGAATAAAAACAACAACAACAACATTATTTGCTGCTATTTAGTTATGATGATGATGAAAATAGGAAGAAATTCGTGATAAGATTGTGAAGAAGAAGAAGAAAAATTTTTTTTTTTCATTTGAAAAAAAACTGGCTGACTGGTTTGGGTTGATGAAATTCTTGTTGTTGCCAGAATTCATATCTTTTTGATTATGATGATGATGATGATGTTTGCCAAATAAGTGTATCATACACACACAGATGCATGCAGAATTTTATTATTTTATCCATGATGATAATGATCATCATGATAATGATGATGATTACTGTATGACATTTGCCGGATAAATTTATTCTTTAAATATCAACATTCTTTAAACAAAAATCCAAAAGAAAACAATCATCATTTCAACTTTATATTGATCATCATCATCATCATATCGACATTGTTTTTTTTTTTGGAGAGAGATCTTCAAATTCAGATCTTATAAAGAAAATTCTGAGAAATTTTTATCTGGAAAAATACGATGAACACCGCCTAAAAATTTTTACTGATAAATATCTGACTAAACAACAACAACAACGAAAAAAAAACCAACAAAAAGTGACTAAAAACCAAAGAATAAATAGAACAACAACGACGACGAAAATTCTGCCGTCAGCATTCACAGCGTTTACAATTGCGGTTGTTGTTGCTGTTGTTGTTGATTTTCTTCATTAAATTTGTTTTTTCTTACGGTTACTGAATTTTACACATAGTGAGATTACACAAATTCAAATCAACCGAATCATCGAAATTTTCGCATTCTTTTTTTTTCTTTGTTTTTGTTTCGTTTGATGATTATTCCATACACATCATATAGCCATCATCAAGTTAGATAAGATAGAGTGATACATACTAAATACACGAATCAACCATGTATTTATTTACATGAACGAAGGGCAACAAAAAAGTAAAGAGCAAAGAATAAAGAAAAAAAAATAGCCAAAATTTAATTCTGTATTCTGAATTCTACCCATGCGTCGTATGGTGAGAATAAATTTTTTTTTTGTTTCTGCTCATTGCCCATTCTGTTTTGGAACTAACCATTCTCGCACACACACACTTACACACACAGAGAGAAACCTGGTTAAGGTTAATTAAGGTGTATTTTTCATTATAAAATCATCTTTACCGTTTTCATTTCACTTGAATCATTGTTGGCTTTAATCTTTCTAATTTTTTTTCTCCGTTTCGGTTATATAAGAATTTCCGCTGCAATTTTTACAGTGATAAAAAATTCTCCACCTTTTTTCTCAACCGGTATACACCACGAATATAAATCACGATTAATAGTTATATATGGTATATATGAACCGAGCCAAGATTTAAAGCCAAACAAAAAAAAATTTGAAATGTCAACCATGTTTGTGTGTGTGTGTGTGTGTGTGAAAAACAATAAAATTCGGTCGAGATTTAAATCATTTCACATTGATTGATAATCGATTGTTTCAATCATTGCTACAAACAATGATAATTTGATTGGGTGTTTTGTTTTGGTTTTTTTTCCTGTGAATACAACTCCTCTCATCACTATCATTATCATCATCATCATCATTTGGAAAATTTGGATCGTTTCACATGCGCATTTCAATGTTTTTTTTTCAACATTTCACAAATGACATTCATATATTATTCTTATTTTCGTGTGTGTGTGTGTGTGTTTTTTTTTCCAGTGATGGTTCATCATCATCATAATCATCGTAACGAGAAAAAAAAATTCTTAAGTGATGATGATCTTATGATAATGATGATGACTGTGTTGATGATGGTGGCTGATTTGTTTAAAAATATCGTTATATCGCTGTGGTTGTTTTACCAAAAAACCAACTTTTTTTTATTATTTGCTGATTTAATATCATCATTATAAACTCGTCATCAAAATGCTGTCATTAAAATCAATAGCGACAGATACAAACGGAGAATTTGCAATGAGATGATGAATAAATAATCGCTATATTTAGACATTTAAATATATAATAAATAAATGACTGACTGACTAACGTGGAATTAAAACTTGAAATTGAATTGAATTGAATGTGAAAAAAAACGATCGATATGAACAACCAAAATAAAAACAACAACAACAACAACAACAAACGAGCATCATCCTCATCATCATCATCATCATCATCACGGTGTCGATACGAAATTGAATGACAAAGTCTTGAATCAAAGTGTTTGTGCTTCGATGATTTTTTTACAGAATTTACAACAATAAAAACGACAAACAAACAAACGAAGAATTTGAAGAATTGTACTGTGTTAATAGATTCTATGTCGTTGTCGTCGTCGTCGTCATCATCTTTTTGATTCTTTTTTTTTGTTTGTTTGTCATCATCATCATCTATCGGTTTATTAGCATTGACATTTTTTTTTATCCACCGTAAAGATCATCATTATCATCATCATTGACAAGTGTAAAGTGAGAGAGAGTGAAAACGCCCGAATAACAAGAAAAAAAAATTTCCCATTTTTTCACTTTGCTAATTCGTTCGACATTTTATTTTATTTTTTTCAACGACGAAGACGACGACAACGATGATGGTTGTGGTGGTGGTGGTGGTTGTGGCCAAAAATTCAGAAAGATAAAAAAAGAAATTTATGGCCAAAACCAATGATGAAAATGGTGGAAATCTGAAAAATATCATCACCACCATCGACTATATCAATGACAAAAGAAAAAAAAAACATTCTGCTCATCCACATTTTTTTTCTCTCTCTCTCTCATCATTATTATATGATGATAAAATTATGAATTTAAATCTATAAAGATTCTTAGCAAAAAAAAAAAAAAAATGATGATGATGATGATGATGAAAAATGCCCAGAAGAGATATTCTACATTCATAGAATTATGATGATAATATTCTATTGCTACTACTACCACTACTACTAGTTTTGATAATCATCATGATTACTAAGATGCCCTACTACATCGTTTGTCCGGAATGAAATAGGAAAAAAAAATATCAAACTCAAATGGCAATGTTTTTCCAATGGGAATTAATAATAATGTTATAATATATTGCTCCATTTTGAATCAACAAAAAGTGTAAAAAATCAGTGAATTCTGTAAATCATCTTTTTTTTCTCTCTTCTTCTCTCTCTTCGCTCTTTTTGTTATTGAAGAAAAATAAAACGATTCACCTGAGACATTCAAACACTCAAACACACAAACACACACACACACACAGACACACAAACTTTCAGAATATTCTTGAATTGAACAAGAATTTGTTTTTTTTACTTTGCTTAAAAATTATACATTAATATTTCTGTGTGTGCATGTGTTTGTGTGTTTGTTCATGGAATGATTTCTTATTTCCTTCCACAGAAAATCCAGTATATATTTACTATTTAAACAAACAAAATTTATAGCTCGACCATATAAATATGACAATTTTTCATTGATTTTCTCACTTGTTTGTCTGTTGTTTTTTTTTTGGTTCCTTGTCCGTCCTATAGTCTCATGAATATTCTTTGATTTTATATATGTGTGTGTGAATTTATTCAATTTATTTATTGTGATTTCATTACTCACAATTACTCGTTATTTATAGCCAAATCTTAACGTTTTTTTCTGGGTTCTGTTTTTGTTTTGTTTCAATTTTCATTCTCAACAACAACCAAAAACAAACAAAACAACCAAAACAACAACAATCGAAATCAAATCAAATGTAAATAACATTGCGCATATATACACAAAAAAACACAAAACGACCAAGCTGAACAAAGGCAAAAGAAAAAACAAGATCAATGATTGATTGGAATAATAGTGCCAACATATTCACGAAATAACAAGAAAAAAAACCAAAAGCCAAAATACAAAGAAATAAAAAGAAATCATAAAAGGTTCATCATCAATCATCATTGATTAACCTTGTTAACAATCATTTTTTGTTTTGTTTTTGTTTTTCTCTTCTTTGGCTTACAAATTCATCAATCAATCAATCATACACACACTAAACACAAACATCTTGATCACAATAACGACATCTTTCTTTTCAAACAAACAAACAAAAAAAAATTTTCTTCATTCATAAAATTTTTCGATTCAAATAGCCAGTAAAGCTGTGTTCGAAATTTTGTGATTGTTTTTTCGGCCTCTTCTCGCAAAAGCAAGAAGAGGAAAGCAGCAGCAGCAGCAATAGCCGCAATAGCAGCAGCAGCAGCAGCACCAGTATGACGGCTCCAAAAAGGCCAGAGCCAAAAGAAAATGCTGCAGGCGGTCATTGTATTGCGGCTGGAACATTGGTGGTCGCCAACACCCCCACCACCGCCACCACCACCACTACTGCCAGCACCACATTGACGCCAACGCCATTTTCTACAAAAAAATCGGCTAAGGTCACAACAATATTGTTAAATAAGCCAACAACAACAACAACCACAAAAAATCGTGTAAATAACAACAACAACAACAACAACAATAAAATTTGTACAAAATCTAAACCTGAATCAAAATGGAATAATGATAATGTAAATAAAACATGTCATTTGAGTCATAGCCACCATCCACATCAACATTCACATTCTCATCATCAACATCAACATCATGATCATCATAATTATCGTTCAAAATCTACATCAACAACAACAACAACAACAACGACAGCAGCGACAGCGACAACAACAACAACGACAACATCACCATTAATACAATCGCTACCACATCCACATCAATTAGCACATCAGCATACTTATCCGAAAATATCATTAACATCAATAGCATCAGCTGGTTGCATAAAAGAAGAAGATGGATATGATGATGAATTTAATAATTATCATCATCATCATCATTCAAATGAAGATGATGATGGTATTTCAAACAATACAACCAATTCTTCATTATTAGATAAACGTCGTCTTAGTGCTCAATATAGTGGTAATGATTGTTTTGGTCATGATAATAATAACCAATCAATTATTGATGATCATCATCAACGTCGACATTATCGTCGTTCAGAAGATTATGATGATGATTCACCTGGTTTAAGTTCAACTAGTGCAACTGTTGGTGGTGGTACTAATAACGGTAGTGGTGCTGGTGGTGGTGGTGGTGGTGGTGCTAACATTCCACGAACATTCAGTACATCAGCTTTACGTATGAAAAATCGTAGTTTTTTCTGGGACCGTTTACAAGCTGCACCAAGGTAGGCACATGATGATGATGATGATGATGGTTTGAACATGAATTGGTTTTATTTTTCATTCGACAAAAAAAAATTTTGACTTTTGACATTTCATCATCATCATCATCATTATTATTATTATTTTTTGCGCAATATTTGCATATTCAATTCGGCTAATCGGCTTAAATTTTTCTCGCATATGTTTGGTTTTTTTTTGTTGAAAAAAAAATTTCAAATTTTTAAAATTCTTTTCCATTCTTTTTAATCTTTTTTTTTTCATAGCCATGCTGAAGATCTTATCGTCACACCATTTGCACAAATTCTTGCGAGCTTACGTAATGTCCGTAATAATTATATTCATATTACAAATGTTCGATATCCAACCAATCGGTATGTCTGTTTGTTTTCGTTTGTTTTTCTTTCATTAATTATTAAAATTTTTTTTTCTGTATACAAAAACAGTCCACGTGAAGTTGGACGTCGACCTAGTTATACACAATTAATTCAACAACAACAAACACAACAACAACAACAACAACAAATTAATACAAATCAGCCAACAACAACTAAACAGCCAATAGACGATATAATGTCTAGATTGGCTGTGGAAACCCTTGAAGAGCTTGATTGGTGTATGGATCAATTGGAAACAATACAATCACATAGATCTGTTGGTGATATGGCTACCAGTAAATTTAGACGAATGTTAAATAAAGAATTAAGTCATTTTTCTGAAACAAAATCTGGAAGTCAAATTTCAGAATATATTTTTCGTACATTTTTAGGTTAGTTAGTCTCTTGGTTGATTCCATATGTTTTGAATTGATTTAATTAAAAAAATTTTTTTTTTTGTATTATTAATTCTTGTAGACAAACAAGAAGAATTAGATTTACCAATATTACAATTGGAAGAAAGTTCCAAACAAGGATCATTGGCCATTTCATCTGGATCTTCTAGTAATACAACTGCAGTTGCATCACCTGCCGATAATGCTGCTGCTGCTGCAACTACTACTACTACTACTAGTACTGATATAATGAAGATATCACCACCACCATCATCATCATCATCTGCCATACAACCATTATCAGGAAAAAATTCTCCAGCACGTACAATGTCACATATATCTGGTGTACGTAAATCAACATTAACACATGCAAATAGTTTAACAAAAACGCCAAGATTCGGTATTGAAGCAGCTAATGAAGAAGAATTATCTAGAATATTTTCCGATATGGATAAATGGGGTATCGATCTATTCAAAGTGTCTGAATATTCTAATCATCATCCATTGACTACTGTTATGTATACTATTTTTAGAGTATGTATTATTAATTTTTTTTATATAATCATCATTTGAGAAATTAATTAAAAAAAATTTTTCCATTTTTTTTTTTTTGGACAGTCACGTGATTTAATGAAAACGTTCCAAATACCATCACAAACTTTCATTCGTTTAATGTTAACATTGGAAGATCATTATCATATTGATGTACCATATCATAATAGCATACATGCAGCTGATGTTGCTCAATCTGTACATGTGTTATTATTATCACCAGCACTTGATGTATGTGTTTTTTTTACATATTTTTGATGATTTTTCATTATTGAAAACAAAAAAATATTTATTTTATTTTATTTTATCACATCTCATTTAGTCTGTATTTACTGATCTTGAAATATTAACGGCATTATTTGCCGCTGCCATACACGATGTTGATCATCCTGGTGTTACTAATCAATTTTTAATCAATTCAAGCTCTGAATTAGCATTAATGTATAATGATGAATCTGTATTGGAAGCACATTCATTGGCCGTTGCATTTAAAGTGCTACAAGATCCTGATTGTGACATTTTTATAAATTTAAGCAAAAAACAGCGTCAAACATTACGTAGAATGACAATAGACATGGTATTGGCCACCGATATGAGCAAACATATGAGTCTATTGGCCGATTTGAAAACAATGGTGGAAACAAAAAAAGTGGCCGGTTCTGGTGTATTATTTTTAGACAATTATACTGAACGTATACAAGTTTTACAAAATATGTTACATTGTGCCGATTTATCTAATCCAACCAAAAAATTGGAACTATACCAAAAATGGTGTTCATTATTGATGGAAGAATTTTTTCAACAAGGCGATAAAGAACATTCAATGGGCCTAGAAATTTCACCAATGTGTGATCGTAATAATGCAACTATTGAAAAATCACAAGTCGGTTTTATCGATTATATTGGTATGTGATCCACATTTGATTTTTTTTTTGTTATTTCAGTTGAATTTTCATTTTTCTTCTTTTTTTTTGGTTGTATAGTTCATCCATTATGGGAAACATGGGCAGATCTTGTACATCCAGATGCACAGGATATATTGGATACATTGGAAGAGAATCGTGATTGGTATCAAAATATGATACCAGCAAGTCCAACAAATGAAAAAGAAAATGATAATAGTAATGAACATAATAGTCGACGATCATCATTGGCTGCTGTTGCTGAAAAAATAAAATTTCAAGTCACAATTGAAGAACCAGAAGATGAAGATGATAATAATAATCATCATGATCATGGTCATGATCATGATGATGATAATTGTGGTAAACATGGTGATGATTAATTGATTAAATATGGATCGATTTTGAAATAACAATTTTCAACACTCTTTTTCAACCATCCAAACAAACATTTACCTGGGGCTGCATTTATTTTTCTTTTCTTTTCATTATCACCATCAGTGTTATTTCATTTGAAAGAAAAGAAAAAACAAACAATCAACTGCAGAATTGACATTTCTATGAACACAAGATTCTTTCACTCACTCACTCACTCACACACACACACTATGTCTCTGTAACTGATAAAAAAAAACTTTTTATAAATTAAAAAATTATTCTGATTCTGATAATTAAGATGAAAAAAAAACAAACCGGAATTTGTTAAATTGTTGCTGTTTTTATTATTATTATTATTATTGATTATTGATCATTATTTTGTTAATTTTCATGGTGATATATTCTCTTTCCTTCTCTCTCTCTCTCTCTGTCTCTCTCTATACATCTATATAAATTGTTCATCATTTCGCTTACATATGTCACACTTACTATTTGAATTGTGAATGTTTTATCATCATCGATCATCGATCATCGATTTGTGGATTTTATTGTTTTTATTATTATTCCGATTTTTTTTCTGTTGTGAGATAAATAAATAATAAAAAATTTTTCCATTGACAACCAAAAAAAACGAAGATAAAATGGAGAAATTCTGATTAAATTCAATTAAAAAAAAAGAAAATTTCAATTTCATTCTGATCCTGATTCTGATTCCGATTCTGTTGATGAATAAATGTAGTGAAGCCAACATTTATTTTGTTTTTTATTTTCATTTTGATTTCATATCACCAGATGTCGTTACCGTATCGACAATAATTGAATTATGTATGGCGCCACCAACATCATCATGATTATTATGACCATTTTAATCATAAGCAAAAAACAAAAAAAAACAAAAATCATCATCAATCACTAAACTTATATATTGAATGAAACAACAACGAAAAAAAAACGAAAATTTTTTTTATTTTGATTCCGATGGACATGAAATAAACAACAACAACAACAACAACGACAACGACAACGACAACAACTGGAAAAAAAATTTTTGATTCGTTTGTGCTTATGCAACCAATCGTATGGTTTTATTTTTTTTTTTTTTTTAGTTTTGTTTGATTCACATCATTTGTTTCTAATGACGATGCATTTTTTTTCCCATTTCTTTTCATTTTGTTTTGTGTCCATTTTCTGTCCATTTAACTATGTTGTCGCATTTTTCCATTCTCCTTACATACTAATTGAATATCATTCATGGTCTATAGTGAGCAGAAAAACGTAGAAAAAAAAAGAATGAGAAAAAAAAACTATATATCCATTGACCGAAGAAAATAAATAAAAAATAATCGAACCTAAATTGTCTTTTTTTTTATTATTATCATTTCTCGCTTTATGTCCATTAGATTACACTGTTACACACACACACACACACACACACACAAAAAAGACACATATCATTTGACACTTGTGAAATTCATTTTCGTTTCCAAATTTCGAAATAAAAAAAAAGTAGAAAAAGACTTTGAATTGGTTTTTTTTGCACTTGTTTCATTCTCTGTTTGTGTTTGTCCACAAGCAGCAGTGGAGACAAAAAAAAATTCTTCACACATCTTTTTTTAATTCATCTTGGTTGGCTGGTTATTTGTTGGTGGCATTTTTTTCTCTCTGTGTATGTGTGTGTGTGTGTGTGTGTGTGTGTGTAAAGTTCATTTGTCAATCAATTTATAAAGAACTGAGAATTCTGTTTCTCTCGTTAGTCGTATTTCGCATTCTGTTTTTTTTTCTGTTGCTAATTCTTTGTTTGTCCACTAATTTATTAATTGCCGATTGTCAATAATTTTCCTTTTTTTCATTCTAGTACATTGTCTATGCGTGTGTGTGTGTGTGTGTGTGTGTCTGAGAGAGAAAAAAAATGTTTCATTTCTTCGATTTTTGTTGATTCATTCAATCATTCATTATATGTTTGTTTGTTTGTCTCTCTCCCTTTCTCTCTATCTATCTATTTTTGATCTTGATTCCAATTCGAATCAGCTATTTTTTTTTCTTTGATTCATTCCATTCACATCATTCATGATCAATTTTGTTTTTTTTTTCTTTTCGTAGTTGTATTTTGTATCGATTTTTCACGTCATTACTAGAATTGGTAAAGAATTCGTCTTTGGTTCAATTATTAAGAAATGATAATAAAGACAATAATAATGTAAATGTGATGCAATTTATTCACAATTAAATGGACCGAAACAGATAAACAAAACAAAGTAAGTATAAGTAAATTATAATGAAAAAAACTAATTTTTCACAATTATAAATAAAAAAGAATTAAAACTAGACTACGTTCATAGACAACGTGACAAGTGTATAGACTCTATGAATGGTGCAAAAAAAATGTGTGTTTGTGTCTGTGTGAATGTATAATCATAATTTTGTTGGCTGTTACTACAAACTGATCATTATCATCCACATCATCATCATCATCATCATCATTTCAAAAAAAAAAAATCATTTTTGTTACTTACCAAAAATCATTTTCAATGATGATTGCTTGATTGCTTTCAAAGTAAAAAAAAAAATTAAGAACTAATTTAATTATATTAATGATGATGATGATGATGATGATGATGATGATTATTCACGATTATTACGCTATATATGAATGTTTGTATAACCATCATCATGAGCAACATTTCATTTTGTGTTATTTAACTTTTTTTTTCATTCTCGAATTTTTTTTTTTTATTTTATATATCTTGAAAATCATCATTGCATATATGAGAATACATTCAGACGACGGCTAGATGGTTATTTTTTTTTCTCTTTGGTTGGGGGCTCAATTCCATTTTGGGTATACAAAGAAATGGAAAAATTCTCGTTAACTTTTTTTCTTCACTAATTTTCTCTTTACTGGATTCGTTCAAAAAAAAAAATCTTATAATGTGATGATGATGATCGTGATCACACAACCCAATGATCAAGATAATGATGATGTTTTTTTTTTCGTTTCTCACATGGCAGTGGCATTGGTAGTGGTGGTGGTGGTGGTGGCGTTGGTGGTACATGAGAAGAAAATAAGAAAACCCCTAACCCCTTTTTCAAGTATAAAGCAAATCAACATTCCATTTCACGGCATGTTTGTTCATTGTGTGTATGTGTGTGTGTGTGTGGATTCTGAAACTTTATTTTTTTTTTTCATTTTGCATAATTATGATGATGATGAAATTTTTTTTTCTTCTGCTTCAACAGAAAAAAAATGAAAATGATTCTTGTCGTTAATTACGAAAAGTCATTATAATAGTTCCCGGTTTAGTCACAGTCAAAAGTTAATAAGGTGTAAGAATTTTGTTTTTTTCGTTTTTGTTTCTTTCTTTCTTTTTCAAATTTTTTTCAAATTCAAGAATCTTTTTTTTATGTTTTTTACCATTTCAAAGTTCTAGCCCACACACACACACACACTCATTCATTCTTGAACACCATTATTCTTCTCATCATCAGAATCAGAATCATCAGAATGGTTTTGAACGATGGAATCTATAAAAAGTCATTATTGTTTTTTTTTTTCGTTCGTTACACATAAACAACAAACAACAAATGACATTATCATTATCATTCTGATTCTTGAATTTAGTTTGTCAAAAATAAAATAATCGACAACTTCATTGCCATTCTCGTTGTTTGTTTATTTTCTTTTTGACCTTCAAGTTCTCTTCTCTCTCTCTCCCGCACACTTAATTTTATGATTTTTCTATTTTCATTTTCAATGACCAGGGAAAAGAAACCAGATTTTTTTCTCTTTTTTTTTGGCTCAGATAATTCCATTTTCAATTCAATTTCGACAATTATATCAGAATTGTATTACCCAATCACAACAGTCATCATCAGAGCTGAAAGACTCATTTATTTTTGTTTAGCCAAATGTAGCCATTTTTTTTACCATTTCAAAATCTTGATCGATTTATTTAGTCAATCTATATATATGATGTAATCATTGTAATTCTCTCCATCATCATCATCATCATCACTTTGTCATCATCATAATCAAGTTTTGATTTCTAAACATCTATTTTTTCATCCATTTTGATAAACTAAAAACGAAAAAAATTTTCATTATCATCATCATCATCATCATCATTATAATCTGTATGTCTTTTACTTTCAACCATGTAAATGTTGTTTATGTATATATAAAAATATTCATACTCTTGAAATGGTTGAATACAATGACGATCATCATCATCATCATCATCATCAGACCATTAAGAATTTGTGTACCAATCGTTTGATGATGATGATGATGATGATCACACATCCATACACAAAGCAATAATCCAAGAATATTCTGAAGAAAAAGAAGTAAAAAAAATGAAAAGTTACGAAATGAATGAACAAAAAAGGAAAAAAGAATGAAAAATATGAATGAATAAAATGAAATGAAATGAATCTAAAGTGGTTTGGTTTTTCATTGTTCGCATTTGGTTCCACCATTTCTTTCTTTTTTTTCACACACTAAATGTTCAATTATTGTTTCCTGTTTTGTTTGTTTGTTTGTTTGTTTGTTATCATTCTGGTTGTTTTTTTTTCATTTTCATTTCATTTTCTTTTCTTTTCGTTCGTAGATCAATGTTTGAATTGTGTGAAAAAAAAATGTTGAATTTTAGTTTTTTTTTTCACTTTCTCATTTCATTCATTCAACCAAAAAAAAAAAGAAAGAAGAAACATCATCATTGTTTGTTGCTATACGCGACCTACATAAATATTTTGCATGAATGTGTCAAGAAAGTTGTTTATGTGTATTTATATGGTTTGTGTTTTGTTGTTTGTTCATAGCCAGAATATTCATGAAATTTACAGAATTTTATTCTTTCTCTCTCACGCTGTTTTTTTAAAAAAAAAATGAATAAAATCTAGTTTATACATGAAGAAAAAACATGAATTTCAGATTTTTCCGCTCCAAACACATACATAAAAATGGGAACATTTTTTTTAAATCAATCAATAAAGACAGGATTGATTTTGACTTGAATAAATCCAAATAATAATCATAATCATAATAATAAACAAAATTCTTATTCATTTGTCAAAGTTTTTTTTTGTTCCCCCCATTGAATTGTCAACGATTCTCTCTCTCTCTCTCTATATATATATAAATTACCATATATAATAACCAAAAAATCGAGAATGGGAATTGTCGCTGTTTTTGTTGTTGTTGTTGATTTCCATTCTTGTATATACAATAATCAATTCGATAAAAAAAACCAATCGAATCAAGCAAAAAAATGCAAAAATTCGATTTGAACGACAACAACAACAACAACAACAACAATAGACAATCATCATTATTTCCCATATATAGATTCTTAAATTCATTGCCGTTGTTGTTGTTGTTGTTGTTGTTGTTCGTATATGATCACGATGATGATGTTTTTTTTTGCTTATTTTTCTTTGTTGGGATTTTATTATTGCCATTTTTTGTTCCATGATGATAAATATTGCCAACAATGCAAATTTTCTTGCCCCTTCTCTGTTTCTTTAAGCCGAATGAATCATAATAATAATAACAAGAGAATAAGAAAAAAAAATGAGCAAAGAAATAAACAAATTCATAATGAGCATTTAGATAGAATTCATAAATACGATTCATCAGCCAATTTCAATTTCAAAAATGGCCATTTACATGTTTGAATTCCGTTGTTTCCGTTATTTCATATTATTCCTGTATTTAGAATTTTTTCTTCCCATGAATGACTACAAAAAAAAATCGACGTTTTGATTCTGTTAACCCCATCGATCACCAGATCATCATCATTGAATCAATATTTTTTCCATTTTGTTTGCCTAAAAATCAAACTTTCAAAACAAATTTTTTTTTCTCCCATTCGTATACTATGTATATTGATGTGGAAAATTTTCATTTTTTTTTTTGTTTAATAAGTTTTATTATATATTATATTATAACTAGCTAGAAAAAATCATCAAATTCAATATTATCATTTTTTTGAATGAATTATCCATCATCATCATCATCATTGTTTGAAAGAATAGAATATTGTATTTTGAATTCTTGAAGAAAAAAATTCATTGGAAAATTCTTATTCATTTCTTATTGCCTATAGGGAATTTGCTTGAGGATGGTGGAATTTTGCATTCACTGGTTTGTTGTTGTTGTTTCATTTTTTGCATTTTAAAATTTAAAAAAATGAGGAGCCATTTGAAATGAAAAATAAAAACAAAAACAAAAACAAAATATCATTATTCCTGTTGTTTTGCATATGAACATAAGAAATGAAAAACATATTCGAGAACCACTTATTCTTATTCAGTCATTTTTTTCGATTCGTTCTAGAATTTGAAATTAAATTTTTCACCTTTTTTTTGCATTCATTTATGTATATGTGAACTTGAAACAACTGGAAAACAGTTTTATTTTTACACCAAAAAAAAAAAAAAAATCCCCACAAACACACAATAACAAACAAACCCAAAAAAAACAATTATCATGTTTATGGCCAAAAAAACATTGTCATTTCCGGTGGACATGTTTATATAGAAATTGTCCATTATCCCTTATGTGTATGTGTGTGTCTTTATAACCGATTTTTTTTCATCTTCTTTTGTCTCATTTTCATTCAAAAAACATACACACCGACACACACACACACATTCAAGATTACTAGGCTAATTATAATTGTTATTAATTGTCGTCGTCGTCGTCGTCATTGTTGTTGTTGTTGTTGTTGTTTTTTGCTTTTATTTCTGGCTAGCACATCAAATCCAACAACAACAACAAAAAACCTACTTATTAGTATTTTTTTTTTCATTGGAATAAATTCGCATTTTATTCTCATTCTCATAACAATAGAATTTATTTATATTTCCAGAAGATGAACAAAACATCATACACACACACACATCAAACTAACTAACTAACAACAACAATAATAAACTACTACTAGACTAGATAGATACTAAACAGAAAGACACAACTAAAAAAACATTGTGAGATAAAATGAATGAATGAATGAGTGAAAATAAATCCACATGAGAATTAACACAACACCACCACTATATATATGGATATATTTCAGTATTTTTGATTTTTACTCCAATACTAGTCGTTTTTTTTTGGATTTTAGTTCCGTTTTTGTTGATCACACAGTGTGTGTGTGTGTGTGTGTGGGTTTTCTTCATTTTCTTTTGACAAACATGTATTTTTTATTGTTCTTTCGTTTTTTTTTGTTGTCTAGTTTGCTAGTTTAGTTTTTAGGTACATTTGATTTGTTTCATTGTTCTAATTTTTCGATTTTCGATTTCGTTTATCATTCATGAGTAATAATACACCAATCAATCTATTTTGGTGGCCAGATTCTTGTCATGGTCATCATCAATATCGTGTGTGTGTGTGATTTTATTGTATTCCTGTTCTGATATAATAAAAACAAAGTTTACACAGAATATTTCACAGAATTACAAAATATTCATGATCAGAATAATCAAACCGTTTTTTTGTTGTTGTTGCTGTTGTTCCTGTGGTTTCATTTCATTAATTTAACGGAAAAATATTTTTTAAACGTAGGAATTTCAATCAAACAAAAAAAATGACGATGATGATGATGATTCGGTGGTCCATTCATGTCATAATGTTTTATCCAAGTTTTTGAATATGAAATGCCAATCAAATTCATGTTCGAACCATTTGTAAAACCGTCGGTATTGTTTTGTTTTGTTTTTTTTTTTTTTTTTTTGAAATTACCGGCGGAAAAAAAACTGATGATAAAGTTTTTTGTATTGTTTTTTTTCGGAAATTGAAAATTTAAATTAATTTTCAATTCATCAGATTGTTTACATTTTTTTTGTTTGGTACGTGTTTGTGTGTAAAAACTTTTGATTCAATTTCAGCATCTCAGTGACAAAAATTCTATCCGGAATTTAGCCAATTTTGAGCGTAGAATATAAATAATTTAAACACTGTATCATTATTTCATTTGACGTTTTGTTTTTCGTTTTTGTGAAAAAATTTTTTTTTTTAACAATCACAATGAACTTTTTTTTTTGCTGGATTTGAATTCAATCGTCAGCCAGTCAGTCAGTCAGTTATCAGATTTGACCCTAGAGACATTGGAAAAAGTTTCGCCTTTCTTTTGATTTTATTTTTTCTTTTTTTTTTGAAATCTTTGATTTTGATCCATTTGGAATGATTTATGCACAAATGTCATTCACACTCATACAATCGACTGGTTCTATTGTTAACGATGATGAGATTTGAAAGTTTTTTTTTCTGTGTTTCGATTTGTTTTTGAGCCCTGTTTGGATAGTCGTAACCAATTTTGATTAATTTAATTTCTGATTTTTTTTTATTGCTGGTTTTTGTTGTTATTGTCTGACGCCTTTTTTTTCTCCGTGTTTACTAAACCATATTTTTTTTGTTCTTGATAAATTTTTTAGAAAAAAAAAGCTTTCAAGAGAATTGAATATTCAATTTGTTCATTTTTTTTTGTACAGAATTGGATACTGTATCAGTGTCTGCAAGTGTGTGTGTGTAAGAATAGAATGAGTCAATGAACGAGAATTCAAAATAACCAAGTTGAAACCACAAAAAAAAAATTTTTTATCGTAATAATAGCCATCTTTTATTTTGTCTGTCACACATTTGAATTGTAATCCATCATTCACACATTTCATTGTCTTAGAGTTTTTTGAAAAATCACCATCACCACACATTCAAACCATTAGCCAATTATTTAGTTTGACCATATATGGAAATTATTTCCACTGATAATTCAATGTTCACTGGCCTTGGTCCGTCATCTTTTTTTTCAAAATTGATCATCTTTATCATCCATCCAGTGGTTCGTTTGTTTTGTTGATTTTTTCACCAGAATCCATAAAGAGATAAAAAATTTTCGTTTCCAGCATAATTATTTATTTATTTCAAATGAAAATATCCAAATGAAAACATTTTCTGATGAATGATCATACCACTGTGGAGAAAAAAAAATTCAGTTTTTTTTCTTTTAAATTCTACTTGTACTAATCAATTTCTTTTATATGGTAAACAAATTCATCATCTGTTGTTGTTGTTGCTGCTGCTGCTGCTGTTGTTGTTGTTTATCAAACATGAATCAATCAATCATTCTTCATTTTTTTTTCACTTCCGTTACGATTCTGATATTGAAATTCTGCTTTTGGCTACATTTATTGGTCAATATTTATTTATTCATTCATTCATTCATACATTCATTTTTTTCCAGAGTGGATATATTCCATATCGCTATCAGAGAAAGAAAAACAAATTTATCCAGAATTTTTTTTTTTGGTTTGTTTGAAATTCTTTTTTTTTATTATTCTGACAAGATTAACATCAAGATATATATACACTGTATGTGTGTGTGTGTGCGTGTATATTTGATTAATTAAATTTCAATGATGATGATGATGATGAAATGGATATTTTTCATACGAAACTTTTTTTTCATTTCACACACACACACATAAGTAATGAGCAATCAACATTGGATATTGTAACAACATTGTATCGGTAGAAAAAAAAACAAAGTCTTAATAAATGATGATGATGATGATGAAGATGATGATGATTTTTTTTTTCGTTATCGGCACACATAACACGACTTTTATCATAATAATAATGATGATGATGATTATGATTCTTTTGCTTCTTTTCTTCGTTGTTATTAATGAATATATATATGAAATCAAATTAGTAATCTTTGAACGGTTTTTTTTTCGCACATCAAATAAATTGATGTGCGAAAAAAAACAAAAAAAAAAATATTCATTCTTCATCCATAAAGATTTGTGTTTGATATATATAGTAGTTTGCTTTTTCTCTATGTATAAAAACACATACTAACTAATTTGCATTTAAAGTTTTGTGAATTTTTTTTTGTCTTGTCTGTTGTTGAAATGCAAGCGCTAGAATGATGAACTTCATTATTTTTTTTATTATGTTGAAAAGTTAAGCTTCCGCGTGAGAGTGTGAAACAGAAAAATATTCAAATTTTAAATGAAATTTTTCTTCTGCTGTTGTTGTTGTCGACATTCATTTATTCATCAGTCGGCCAAAAATCAGAATACAAAAAAAAATGAAGAATTTTTAGCAGCAATAATTTAAAATTGTCATATTGTTTGTCAGATTCTGTTTTTTTTTTCGTTGTTTCACTCATTTCAATTCGGTTTGTTTTTTATTTCCTAAATTGATGAATTTCAACTTTCAAATACAATAATACACAATAAGATCCATCAATCAATTAACGTGGATAAAAAAAGAAGTTTCTTTCGTATTCATTTCCAAGATTTTGTTTTGTTTTGTCGTAATAAATAAATAAATAAATAAAGCCTGGATGTCCATCCTTTTTACAGGAAATTTGATTAATACCCAAAAGAAAATAAAATGTTGATGATGATGATGATATCACACACCGTTAGTGTACGTAGATGTTCATTATTCTTTCTTTTTTTTTTTTTTTTTTTGGTTCACTTAATAATAATAAGGCAATAGAATCATATCACAACATATAGCCATTATTATGTAACAAAGAAGAAGCTTCTTTTTTTTCTATTTCATTCATTCACGCTTGTCCATCATCATCATCATTCAATTCAATTCCATTCAATTCATTCAGTTGGTTCCACATGTCCATTTTAATCTCTTACTTTTCTTGGTGTTGATGTTCTTTATTGTCTTTTTTTTTTTTTTTGTTTGTTTCTCTTGTCTAGTTCTGGTTGTATATAAATATATCCTAAGCATATATATAGGTTACGTGCTTAGAATGATTGACTGACTGGCTGACTGAGTGAGTGAGTGACCATCATGGATTCAATATCTTTTTTTTATGTTTGAGAATTTTCTTCTTGGTTTTTGGTGTGTGTGTGTGTGTGTGTTGGATTTCTATTTCAATTTATATCATCTTAATTTTTGTTATTTTTCACTTCCAACATGTGTCGGTAAGTGAGTGTGGGTGTGGGTGTTGCGTTCACACCATGCTAGCCATCAACCAGCCGACCAACCAAACATCCAGACACACACACACATCACAGATCAATTGACTTTAATCTATTTTTTTTATCTTTTTTTTTCTTTAGTGAAAATATGTTTTGATGTTGTAATCTTTTTATATCTATAATGCTAAAAAAAATATCTATAGTTTATTGTGTTAACAATCAAAAAAAAAAAAAAAAAAAAAAAACAAAAAAACAGAAAATGCTCACTTTCATATCAATTCAATTCATTTTTTTTTTTTTGCTCATCATCAAAAATGATTAATATATGATGATGATGATGATGAAATTGGCCATCCCCAATTGGGTTTTCTCCGTGCATACACATACACACACACACGCAGAGAGTGATGACAGTGATCATAACCATTACTATTCAGATTTAACTCAATGATAATGATGATGATAACGTTGATGATATGAAAAATGAATTTTTTTTTTCATTTCATACACGGGCAAACAAATTTTTTCATTTCATACCATGAATGTTGTTCATCATGTTTCTATATTCGTATTTGGAATTTTTTTCCCTTATTCGTGATTCATTGCTTTTTTTCGTATTGAAAATCAAAGAAAAAAAAAGAAAGAAAAAGAAATGAGAAAGCGAGGAAAAAATTCGATGAAATTCTTTATCTAATACTTCACAGTTGATATGATTTTGCTTGGATATTTCGTTTTCTTTTTTTTTTCTTTTTTTTTTGGTTTTTCATTTCATATTGCATATAAGAATAATGTTATAAGACCAACCAACAATTATTCTTAAATGTGGCTCCCCTACTTCGATCCAATAATATATTTCTTGGGTCAAATTCTGGGTTTTTCTTGGTAAAAAAAAAATTTGCACACACACACTGTGCATCATTACATTCTTTGATTGTTTTTAGTGATTATTTTGTTTTTTTTTTTGTTTCTATTGAATATCATCATGGGATTTTTCGATTTTTTTTTTGGTCCGTTCAATTTTGTTTCTTTTTTTCTTGACTTTCTGTGTAATGAATTTATATACTAACAACCATTCTAAAATGCCAGATGTCAGAGAATAGCTTAATTTTTTTTTCTCAATCAATTTGATTCGATTTTTTTTTTAATTTCATTATTAAAAATTTTCACTTCTTCACTCAATTTGTGAATTTTTTTTCGTCAATTTTCTTCATTGTTTCAAATCGTCAATATTGAATACATCTGGTGTGTGTATTTTTCATCATCGATTTATTCATTATCATTTTCATTAGTTTTGCTTTCAAATCTAAATGATAATTCATATTGAACACACGGGTATTGAATTGAAATTGATCGTAGAATTTTTCGTTTTGTTTTGATTGATTATGATAATGATGATGATGATGATGATAAGCCGCTTAAATAATTAGAGAAAATCGTCTTGTGTAATATATATGGAAAAACAAAAACAAAAAAGAAGGTCCATTCACAAACAATCAATGCAAACATTTAATTCATACACATATGTCATTTATATTTTGTATATATAATGCTACCATTTATTTTAATTTATTACCCAAAAAAAAAGAGAGAGAACATAGTACATGAGATAAACCTTTTTTGTTGTTGTTGTTGTTGTTACTTTTCCATAATGGATACTATGTTTTTTTTCCATTGGTTATATCTGGTTCTTATTCTTCTTCTTTTTCTTCTCATCAAGACTTATTTCCATTCGATTTTGATTTTATTTTTTGTTTTGTTTCTACCGGACCATTGAAGCTTGTATTTTATTTCATTCCATTATGGCTCATATATACGATTAATACTGTTGCTGCTGCTGCTGCTGACATGTTTCATTTCCTATTAATTCGACACAAGAATCTTTTATAGATAGAAAAACCCGACAAACAAACAGAATAAACACACACACACACACACAAATATTGGCTAAATATTTTTTCTCTCACTCTAGTTATTCTTTAGATTCTTGAAATAATCTCATACCGTATCTGTTATGGTTTTACCTTTCAACCGAAAATTCATTTGTAAAAATTTTTTTCAAAAATCAATTTTATTATTTACATTTGCAAATTTTTTAATTTACAACAATTTTTGAAAAGAAAAAAAAATTGTTTACATTTTATCGTCGTTGTTGTTTGTTTATCACATCAATTTTTTTTTCGTTGAATTTGAAGCTCAATGTATTTTTTTTTTGTCGTTGTGTTTGTATTTGGTCCAGTTTTAGTGGATCAAGTTTTTTTTTTTAGTTTTCCAATCACCACTGTAATGATAAAATTATTGATGATGAAAAAATTTGTAAATAACCACACGAAGAGATTTGCCCAATGAATGATAATTTTATTTTGATCATCATTTTTAGCATCACTGATGAATGAATGAATTGATTTATCATTTCCAAAAAAATTTTCATCATCATATTCATTATCATCATCATCATCATCGTTGTTGTTGTTGTCATTGACAAATGTATGATTTGATTGCAATTTACGTCGATGATGCTCATCCAATGATGATGATGATGTTTGAAGAGATTTGTGTCCAACTTTGAAAAAAAAAAAGAAAATTTCAATTTAAAGTTTATTTTTTTCCATTATAAATGAAAAAAAAACTTACCATTTTTATATCGATTTATCAGCAAATTCTGTTGTGGTGTTGGTGATTGATTTTCTGCATTTTTTTTTTGTTGCAAAATTCATAAATTCAGTGATAAAAAAAAGAATTAACCACTTACCATAAACACGTATAAGGCCTTCTTTTTCGCCTAAAATATTTTTCGCTAAACATTTAAATGTACCAAAATCATTAACAGTTAGATAATTGATTATTAATCTCATTGTAATACGATAACCATGATATTCTTCATTGGCTTCATATTTATTATTAATGTTTTCTATTGTTTGATGATTCGACGATAATAATAAAGATCGATTATTATTATTGCTAATCGTCGATATTATTGCCATTGTTGCTGTTGCTGTTGTTGTCAATTGTTGTTGTTGTTGTTGTTGTAGTTGTAATTGTTGTTGTTGTGATATTGAAGGATTAGCAATAATTGGTATCTCTGATGGCGTGATCCATATTGCTATTGGCCGTGGATATGCTTCACACATACAAACTAATTGAATTCTAGATCCAACATGAGAACTAATTAGTTGATTTTGAACACGAATTTTTGGCCGAACTGTCAGTGAAATCAAAATCAAAATCAAATTTTTTTTTCGTTCGTTCGTTCGTTGTAAATGTAATTGAATGAGAAAAAAAATGAAAACGAAAAATGAATTTCAATCAAAATAAAATTCATTCACCATTGGGTTTCAGATTGGAAACAAAACGAAACAAAAAAAAAACAAACTCACAATTGACATGAAGTAAAACACGTCGACTTATGCTGGGCGGTACACCGTTTGAAGCAATACAAAGATAGGCACCCATATCCTCTGTTTTGTTTTGTTTTTTTTTTGTTCCAAAGAATAACATGCAATTAATTCCTGTTTTTTTTATTTTGAATTTCAATTATTATTACCTCTTGTCACTTGTGTTAGATTCAATTGACTACCATCGAATGTTTGAACTTTTTTTGTATATAGCAAAGAAAATTGAAATTGAATTGAAATTAATTTCATGTCGATAATCGATCAATAATATATCGATGGATACCTGAATATTTTTGGCCACCAAATAATCCTAGATTTATTGGTTTACCATTTTCACGTCTCCAGCTAATTTTTGGTTTTGGATATCCTTTCGCCGAACATTTAAGTATTGCTTTTTGATGTTCATCAACTGTTGTATCGGAACTAGTACGATCTTCGTTCAATATTGGTGGCACTGTGTGTGTGTGTGTGTTTTTTTTTTGTCCACAATCAATCAATAGATTATTAATTATGAATTCAGCAATGAGCAAAAAAAAAAATTCCAAAATACCTTGTACATCTAAATGACCAACTTGTGAAATCATTGTTTTGGCATTCACCTGGCACATATAATTACCACGATCTGATAAACGTACATGTTTTATATTTAGGAACCATTGACGATCACTATTCTGTGTAACACGATATTTTCGTTCACCAAATAATGTATCCATGCCTATTGTCAATACTGTTGGTTCACTATTCGATGAATCCATTTTAAGCCATGCTACTTTATATGGTCCTAAATTCTCTACAGAACATTCTAATATTGCATTACGACCTAATACTGTTGTTGCATTTTCAATTGGTTTTGTAAAATATGGTATTATATCCTGATTTTGTTTATTATTATTATTATGATGATGATGATAATGATGTTTATGTTTGTAATGATGTTGATTATTTGATGAATTTTCACTATTTGTATGACAAACTATTTGCATACAAGAAAAAAAATTCATTTGAATAGAATAAACAATCAATTAAAAAAAAGAAACTATGACTTACATTCTAATTGATAGATTAATATTATTGTTTCAATTGAAACGATAATTAATCGTTTGATAATCATGATTGAACATAGATCACAACAACAATGAATCAAATGATGATGATGATGTTGTGTTGAAAAAAACAAATTCTTTAGTCAAACAAACAAACAAAAAAAAAATTTATTCAACACAAGACACACACACGGAATATTTTTGGATGAAAATTCCTTGTCGATGGAATGGATGGTTGTTTTTTCAATGACATTTTTCGAAAAAAATTTCAAATCAATAAATCTGTAATGAATTTCCTTTTTTTTCCACTCATTGGTCATGAACACCATTCACACAACAAACACTGTCACATTTTTTTTCGGGAATAAAAAAAAAATATTTTCCCGCTTCAAATAATTTCGTACGATTGGACCATGGAACAACAATGGTTTCACGATATATATAAGAATTCATGTTACAAACTGAATTGTATCCAATGCTGGTGTCTGGTTTTTATATGAACCAGCCAGCATAACCACCAGCCAACAGTGTGTGTGTGTGTGTGTGATTTAACTCAATTTTTCAACAACAACAACAACAACAACAACAGAAAATAAAACGAACGAACCATTCTGCTATATAATAATTTCATATACGATTGTCGATGATTCTGATTCCGATTATTCCGATTTTTTATAGTTCATGATGATGATGATGATGATGATGTTCCATGTGTATATTCACCGATTCTCATCAGTTTTTTTTACATATCATTCGTTTATGTTATTCAAAATAGATTCAATCATTGGATGAATTGAATAGCCGTTTCTCATCATCATCATCATTATTATCATCATCAGAAGAAAAAAAAACATTCTCATAAACGATTCAAAAGGTTAAGAAACAAAATTTCTGAGTGTGTGTGTGTGTGTGTGTGTGTAAAGAATCTATTAAATATTTAAGTTTTTTTTCCATTCGGTCCTTCTCTCCAGAACTTTTCACATCTCATTTGATTATTCAACAATGATGATGATGATGATGGTGTGTTGAAAAATATTCAAATTGTATCAATATTGACATACACACACACGAAAAAATTTTTATCTTCCACTATTGTTGTTGTTGTCGTTGAAAACTTGAGATTGAAAAAATATAATTTTCTCTTCATTTTAAACAACTTACCTCATTGTAATTCAATTTGATTGATAAAAGAGTTTTATCTTTCTGGTGAAAAATAAAATCATCATCATCATCATCATGACCAGAACTTTATGCAAATATTCCATATACATTCAACTTGATTTCAAATCAATTTGATTGATATAAAAGTTTACAATTAATCAATTTCTCTGGCTAACCATCAGAAGAGAACCTGATTTTTTTTCCATCCTTTTTTTCATTGATTAAAATTCAATCATGTTTAACAAACAACAACAACAGCAGCAGCAGCAACACAAACAGAATCCAATGTAACAATGGATGTGGATGAACTTGATTGCTGCCTTGTTTTCGATCCGATCCGATCCGATACGATCAGTTTGATTTGCAATATTGATCGGTTGTTTTATGCTTGAGATAAAAAAAAAGTTTTTATTTTTTTTTTCTTTTTCTTCTTCTTCTTCTTTGATCACTGAACAACGATTCTAAAGAAAACTATAAAAATCGAACAACAAAGCCACATCAAACACGATGATCTTTTCTCACCGATGATGATGATCACTGACTATATCAAGATGACGACGACGTTGACGACGATGATGATCATCAAACATTTTATTTTACAATAAATTGATGTTGAAGTAGTAAAAAAAGGTTGCCTACCCCATCTTTAATGCGACTATGAACTTTTTTTTTACAACACACAGGCAGATAGGAATTTACATTCAAAGAGAAAGATTCTGTTGTTTAATAAATGTTGTCTGTTGTTGTCTGTTGTTGTTGTTGTTGTCATAGTCGTTGTTTTGTGTTTTGTATCAAGATCATCAAATCAAATCAAACGATGAATTTGCCTAGCTTGATTTGACTGAGTTGCTAAGTTATCGAAAACAAGCAAGAAAAAAAATCAAAAAAAGTCAAAAAAATTCAAATGAATTGGTGTTTTTTTTTCTGTTCTTGTTGAAGAATAAAAAAAAAGAAATAAATCTAAATGGTTCAAAAGAGAGAAAGAGAGAAAATATTTCTCTTGGTACGTGTTTTTTTTTGCTGTTGAGATTTTCAAATTTTTCATTCGGATTTCAGTCAGCCAATATATATATACTAAGAGATCATGTTAGCCGCTTGCTTGAATGTTCATCTCTGAATCTTTTTTTTTTTTTGTTTCAAATGTTTCGATTTTTTTTCGATTCTGCATTCAGTTTCTGTGTGTGTTCACTTTAAATCGTTGTTGGCAAGCAAGCAAAAAAGCTTTGATTTTTTTTTTATTTTCAATCTAAAAAAAAACGATCGTTACATGTCTCTTGATGTGTTTTGTTTTTCGTTTTGATTCGTTTCAATACATACAATTCCTATACTGAGACATACACACACACAGGATACTATGGAGGACAAATGGCGGTAAATCGTTATTTTTTTTGGACCCAAAAGAATCTTTCAAAGACTCATTCGCTTTACGGTCAATTAATTTTTTAATTTTTTTTTTCACATTTCTTTCCATTGCCATAGATTTGTTGTATTTATTTTTGTTTCAAATTTTCAACGACAACAACAACAACAACAATTTGCAACAACAGAAAAAAAAACTTCATCATTGATAAACCAAACCAATGGCTCATTTTTTTTTTTTTTGGTTTCACTCGAAAAATGAAATTTTTTTTTTATTTTTCATCAACAAATTTTGTTTTTTTTTCTGAAGAAAATCTTATTGTTTTTCAATCATAACAAGAAATTCTGTGATTAAGAATTTTTTAGAATTCATTCATGATTGTTATCTATAATTTTCAATTTTTATTTCTTTGTATCCGGATCCAAACAACGTGATAACGGAAACTATATTTGTTATAATGATGATAATCATCATCATTATTACTGTGATTGATCACTATGCAGTATGCAGTAATTTGTTTGTGGTATTTTGAATTGGCAACGGAAACTTGGAACTTTTTTTTTTGATTGCTAAAAACTTGAATGAGAAAATAAATTTTTCCACTAAACAACAATCGGAATGTTGTGAGTTGAAAAAAACGACAAAAATCATTGAATCATGATGTGCAAAAATTTGCGATGCAAAATCATCACCACCAGAATTGGTAATGCAAAAAAACGCAGACAAAAAAAAAATTTCATAAATTCCAAAATCCATTGGTATGGCAAGATAATTTCTGACCTAAATACAATGACAACCTCGATATCATTTTTTTTTTGTTTTTTGTTTGCGTTTGACCAAACATTTAGCAAATGGAAAAAAAAATTGTAACAATTAAAGCAAATGTTCATGACCATCATTGCATTTCATTTAATTTTTTTCGTTTTAATTTTATTGCTTGATTTAATTTCCATTATTATGTGTGTGTGTGTGTGTGTGATTATCAATTTTATTTTCTTCATTTACCATATTCGATCATTTTGATTTGATTCGATTTTTTTTTCTTGGATATTTTCATTCTGGATATGTCACATTTACATCATAAATTCTCTGCAATTGTTATGGTTTTCTGTATTGGACATTGATTTTTTTGTTTGTTTGTTTGTTTGTTGTTGACACTTGCTGGTTGCAATATTTTTTTTTTTTTTTTTTTGCTTATTTGTGTGTGTGTGTGTGCATTGTCATTCGGATGTAAAAATTAATCACAAATGATTAGTTTCAAATGTTTAACTTGTATTTTGTTTCTAATATATATATTTGGTGGCCAAAGAATTCTTGTGTGTGTTTTATATATCAATTCGAAAATGATGATATTTTTTTGTTTCAGTTTCAGTTTCATTGATTTTTTTTTCACTGTATCCAAAAAAACAAACAAAAATTATCTTTGATTTCATTTTTTTTTCTCTCTCATTGGCCATTTTGTTGTTGTTGTTGTATATTAATAATAATTTTCTATATTCCAATTTTTATTTTCGCTTTCTTGCACACATACACACACACACACCATGTACGATTCATAAATGATAAATAGAAAAATTCGTTTGATGATCGTTCCAACGTCAATTGTCAGAATTCAGAATTTTTCCAGTATACCACATTTCATCATCATCATCATCATCATCATTATTGTCGTAAAGTAATAATGGGGCGAAAACAAAAATTCTGCTCTGTCTGACTCTCTGATTTTGCTGGTGCTGAAATGGCTTCAAAATTTTTTTTCTCATTTCACTACATTCTAGTTCATTCAGAAGTTTTTTTTCTATTTAGTCTAAGAATTTTTTTCTTCTTCTCGTTTTTTTTTTGGTATTAAAACTTTTTATAATTAAAGAATGCTTCATTTAATTTTGTAGAAAACTTGTGTGTGTGTGTGTGTGTGCGTGGTACATATACCATATAGTATCTCTATTATTATTATACATCCATTATATGAGGGGGTGGTAGGGTGTGTGGTGGCTGACAAATCACAGGATCTTAGTTATTATAAAGATTTTTGTTTGAAGACAAGAAAAATAAAGAAAGATAATCAAAGCTTATGATTGTCAAAATGGATTCTTATACGGGGATCTTTGTTTTCATTTCATTTCATTCATTTGGTTTGGTTCATTTTCGATCCAATTTTCTTCGACACACACACACATGGTGAAAATGAAAAGCCCTTGAATCGTTGAATGCAATTATCATCATCATCATTACTAATTAACACTTTTTTTTGTTTTTTTTCAAATTTTCTTTTCCATATATATAAAGATTATTAAGTGTTACCATTGTCTAGATTCAAAATCGAATTCAATTTTTTTTCAATTTTATTTTCATTTTCATTGATTATTATTATACAGTGTTTTGGGAAAGAAAGCAAGAAAGAAATGAAAATGAAAATGAAATTTCGTACCATTTTGGTACGAATTTAGCTCTCAAAAAAAAGCTCTGTTTTTTCTGTATTATTTCAAATCTGTTAAGCTTTTTTTCTGTCGTTCAATTCAATTCAAGAATATGAAAATTTCAAATTGAAATCATAATATTATTTACATGTGTCAATTATTTGTCGAATTAGCGTGTGTGTGTGTGTGTGTGTTTCGTTTTTTTTCACGAATCTTTCAGATTCTTATTCGTATTATTCTGTATTGTTAGCCGTATAAAATTCAATCATTTCAATTTTTTTTTCTCTCGTTTAAATTGATTAAATTTTTTTTCTTCTTTTTCGTTTTTTTTTTTGACAATTTATTCATGCAAACATGCAGGCATACACACACAGACACACAGACAGACATAAATACAAGATTTTCACGAGTGTTTTTTTTTCAATATGATTTTTTTTCTTTTTTTTTGGACAGTTTTATTCTTCCTTCTGTTTTGTTTGCCCTGAAGTTGTATTTGTTTTTTTTTTATTTTATTTCATTGAATTCTGTTGCATCATTGGCATTGATTATTCACATAAAATTTCTTGACAGTTTTTTTTTCTTTGGATGAATCCAAATTTTATATTCTTGCTACGAAGAGAATTCCATAAATTTTTTTTTTTTAAAAGACAAACATACACGAAAAAAAGGAAGAAATCGTAAATTCTTTTCGTTTGGTTGAAAATTCCACCATTTTCAATCGAATTTTTGTTTATGGAAAGAACGAGAGAATGAATGAAAAATATGCATCATATGCAGATAATGATAATAATGTAGACAAGAAGAAGAACAGAATTTATTAATCAGAAAAGAACAACTACAATAAAAACAACAGAATCATCTAAACGATCATGATCATAATATTCTTGTTTTGAAGAATATAGATGCTGGTGATTATGACAATGATGTCAATGACGATGATGATCGAAACAATTTTGGTAAATTTTGAAAGTTTGAATGCATCATCATCACACATATCATATATTTGAATAAAATTTCCATTTTTCTTTATCCATAACCCAAACAACAAAAAAAAACGACAATGATGATTCCAACCATCCATCCATCCACCAAACATAAACACACACACACACACACATGTATGGATTCACAACAACAAAAATAAACAAGAAATAAATAAATAAAAAAAAACAGTTCAAATGAATGGAAAACTTTAATTTCCCACGTGTATCATAAAATGGTAACATATTCATTTTTTTCATCATCTGTTTTACAGCTACTAGCACTGCCACCACCACCACTATCACCACCACCAATCGTTGGTGATTCATTTTCTTTTTGTTTTTTCTATTTTATTTTGCTGCATCTGCAAAAAAAACAACAACATTCAATGGGCATCATCATCATTTTCAAAATAGAAATGATGATGATGATGATGATGAAATATGAAATAATTTATTTGAACAAATTATAATGACACATTGTCTTAATTGTTTTTGATATGATTTTTTTGTTTTTGTTTTGTTTTGTTTCTCTTTCACTTCATGAAAGATATATATATGTATGGTTATGGTTTCTTTTTTTTCCAATGAAATCCATTGCTTTTTTTTTACTGGGTTTCATCCATCGAATTGATGATTGTTGTTGTTGTTGTTGTTGATTCAAGCACACAATCATCATCAACAAAATTAGCCAACAAACAAACATCAAAATGATTGAAGAAGAAGAAGAAGATGAAAAAAAAGAAACAATTTCAAAACTTTTAATGGTAATAATTTTCGTTCTATTTCCAACAAAATTGCTGTCAAAATAATAATGATGATGATGATGATCATTTTCAATCAGAGAAGGAAAGAAAAAAAAATTTATTTCCGTTTTCTATATGTTTATTTAAACTTTTAAAGAAATTTTAAAATCAAATTTTCAGAAACACAAATCATTGTCGTGGAATTTGTTTTTTTTTCACTTGTTTCACTTTTTGCAAAATTCTCTTTTCTCTTTTCTTTTTTTTTATTATTATTAATTTACCACATTGACTACTACGTGACTAAAATAAATAGCCGATTGTCTATTGGAAAAAAAAGAAATGATTGACTAGATATTATTTCTGATATATATGGTCACGAATCACATAGTGTGACTGCGAAAAAAAAAATCACATATCACACTAACAAGGGTTTCAGTTTTATGTGGTCAATTAATTTTTTGTTTCACTTCTAACTAAATTAAAATTCACAAAAAGTAAAAAACGCTGAAAACATTGCTGATTATCAATCGTAAATCATGGACACTAAATTCTTTATCAAATATCGATAAATATTTTCTATTGTGACCAAAAAAATGGACAGAATTTATCCATTTTTTTTTGCATAATTGGAAAAGAATTCATGAATTGGATGTGTGTGTGTGCGTAAAATACTGCTTCTTGAAATTGAAATTGTTTGTCCACCACGGTATTTCATTGATTCTAATTTATGTTTTTGTTTTTTTGTTGTTTTATTTATTTCTCGGTCAAAATTTAATGCTTGACTGACTCGATCTTTTTTGAATGAAGAAAAAGTTCTTTAGTCTAGATATAAACGAGCAAGAGAAAAAAAAATGAGATTCAATTCTTTGTGAAGCTATATTTAGACTTTATCGTCTGGATTTACGTTCCAATGGTAATAATAATAATAATTTTTTTTTCTGTTTTCAAATCATCATCATCATCATCATATTGAATATCGACAGATAAATACATTGATAGAAATGGAAAATCTCTTTCTTTCCATATTCATTCGATTCTTACTGTTGTTGTTGTTGTTGTTATTGGGTTGGTGATTTTGAAAATTTCGTGAAAGCAAAAAACTAATTTATTGGCTGGACATAGGAATATCGATGCCATCGATTGAAGATGAAAAAAAAACACTCACACCACACAAACACACACACACACACATAAACATCGTTATGAATAAAATTGAATGGCTCAATGGCTGGTTGTTCAATAATTTTTTTTTTTCTTTTTTTTGTTGCAATCAAAATCTGTGGAAAGAAAAACGAGATTGTCCTGAATCGAGTTTTTTTTGTTGTTTTTTTGTTTTTTCAATCATCGATGATGCCGCCCGTTGTTTTAGCCATTGAACATATAATATTTTATATGCATAGAATCGTGGCCATTCTTTGCTGGCGTAATCATTATCATCGTCATCAGCAATTGGTGATATTCCAACAGTTGATTGGAATTGTCTTTTTTTGTTGTTGTTGTTGTCGTCGTTGACAATCGAATCCAATCAAAATGAATGTTTTTGTGTGTGTGTGTGTGTATGTGTTGGTATTGAAGAGAATCAATTCGTTTTTTTTAGGTAATTTAAAATTTCTGTAATCGAAACATATTGCATATCGTATTTCACTATGTGTTGATTTAATTCAGAATAAAAATAGAATGAAAATTCCGATTTTCTTTTCAGAATAATTGAAAAAAAATTGATCAACTACGATTAACAGAACGACGATGTAATCAGAATTCAATTTTTTTTTTTTTGTTTCTGTTGATTTAGCCAACTGTGTGTGTGTGTGTGTTTTGAGTTTATGAATACTAATCATTTCTATTTCTTCTTTTTTTTCTGGATTCTGGATTCTGGTTTCAAGTAATGAAATCTTTTCCAATTTCTTAATCTTTTGCAGAATGAAAAAAAAATTCACAATTCTCTTGTGTGTATGTCTGAATAATGATTACAAACGATATTATTCCATATATTCAATAATTTGGAAAATGAATTTTTTTTTTTGTTTGCATTAATGGCAATATGGCAAAAGAAAAACCACAGCAAATAATTTTCAAGTAAGTAGTGAAGACAAACAAACAAACAAAAAAATGAAATCAGAAAAAATTTAAATTGAAAAAAAAAAATTTTCATTCAAATTCATTCCAATGAAAAGAAGTAGAAATGAAAATACCGACCATTTGATTTGATCGATTATCAAAACGATATGAATACATGTGAAATAATTTTTTTGGTTCGCTACCGTAAATGATGATCATGATGAAATGAAAATTCAAAAAAAAAATGAAGAAGAAAAATAATAATAAAAAATTTCAAATGAAAAATTGAATTTTTTTTTTCTTGTTGTTGTTGCCATTTGATCGATTTGTGAATGTGTGTGTGTGTTCCAGTGTATATATATAGCTGCACATTATTTACCATTTGCTGATCAACCATTAATCTCAACAATGATCTTGATGATGATGATGATGATGATGATGATGATGATGTTGGAAATTGAAATGAAAAAAAAGGAATCGATTTCGTTTACATTCGTTGTTCGAATTCGGGTTCGGGTGTGTGTGTGTGTGTGTGTGTGTTTTACCAAATGTTGGAATATCATTTTTTTTTCTCTCTTTCTATTTATTTGTTTGTTTGACATTCTCGCATACAAACACGACCACAGAATCATCATCATCATCATTGTCAATGACAATAAATATAATGCAAACAGCAGCAGCAGCAGCAGTAGCAACAACGGCAACAACAACAACAACAACAAATACAAGACATATGCGTGTATGGAACATTGAACACATGGAATCAGAGGAGAAAAAAAATATACATATGATGATGATGATGAGAATTTTTTTTTTTTTTTTTTTGCTTTCGTTTGCAAAGGTTTTATTTGCCGACTATTTTTTTTTTTATTTTATTTTATTATTATCATTATTTTTTTTTGTGGTTCATTCGTAAAATCGGATCAACTTTTTTTTCCAATAGCGATTCTTGAGAAAAAAAAATCAGTTATTGAGAATGAGAGAGAGAGAGAGTTTATAATGATGATGAATGAAATATCGAAATATAATAAATGCAAGATGAGCTGTTTTTTTTGTTGTTGTTGTTGTTGTTGTTGCTTCACCCAATTTCATTCCATATATAACAAACAATAGAAAGAGAGAAAGAGAGAGAGAAATTGTAAAATCGATTAATGACAATCGATTGATAATGGATAACGGATTGCTAAAAATCGAATAGAACACATCGTTGAAAATAAAAAAAATTTTTTTCCTGTCTTTTCATAACATTATTCAATTCATAATTCATGATAATAGATGGCAGCATAAATATGTTATTCGAAAAACACTGATTCAATATACAATATAATGCATGCATGCATTTTTTTTTCTTGTTTTATTCATTCACAATTTGACTAAAAAAAAAATTTCCAAAATCAATAATAACTCTGATATAATTTGATTAATAATAATGACATGTTTATTAGTTTACAAATAAAATTTTTTTTTGTTCTTTTCTTTTCTTCCATTTCATTTGTTTTATAAATAAATTGTCGTTGTTGCAATAATGATAATAATAATAATAATAATAATAATAGTAATGATGATGAATAATTTCATCAACGTCTGAAAGACTAATTAATTGTTTTCATTTTTTAAATTCTGAATTTTTCTGATTTTCTGTTTTGTGTTGTTGTTGTTGTTGTTGATCATATTGACTAAATTGATTATCATTGTTGTTTTTTCTGCTAAAAGAATAAAGAATTTATATCATTTTTGTTTCATATATGGTGGATAGATATATTTTTTTGAAATTGAAAAAAAAACAAGAAAATTCTGCTGCTGCTTCTGCTGCTGCTGTTTTTTTTTTTTTTTTTGAATAACATAAAGAATTTACTATATATATTTGATCTCTTGAAACTATATGATGTGAAATGACAATAATAAAATACTATCACTGTGTGTGTGGGTGTGTGTATGATTTTTTTTTGTTGTTATTTTTCGCAATAAAAAGATAATAATTACGGTTATATCACTATTTTTTGTCATATATTAAAAATTTACTGAACATTTGAGAATATGTTTGTATGTGTGTGGGTGTGTGTGGGTGTGTTTGAAAATGTTGTTAGGATACAATAAATATACTTGTCTTGATTACTTTGTTTTTTTTTTGTATATGTACAAACACGTATGTAGTAGGTCAAAAAAAAAGATAAGAAGACGAGTGTTGAAAGATTTGAAGAAACGCAATCAAGGCATCATTGATTTGTGTTTTTTTTTTTTTGTCTTTGTATATAACAACAACAACAACAACAACAAAACAACAATTGATCGATTAATCGATCAAAGAAACAACGAAATAGAGAGAGAGAGTAAATATTTAAAGAATTATGCAACATTTAGTTCATGTTGTTTTTATGGGGACTAGAATAAAAAAAATGAAACACAAATATTCTAAGCAGTTAACCAATAACAGCGAATAATAATAATATTTGACATGAACATTGTTTGTGTATGTATGTGTAATCAAAATACAATAATGTAATTTGTATGATGCTTATGATGATGATGATGATGATGATGGTAACAGAATTTTTTTTCCCATTCTGATTAGATTCTTGTTCATATTATTTGTAATGTATTTAATTAGTTGAAATGATGAAAATCAAAAACAAAAAAAAAATTCAATAATAAGATGAGCAGTACAAGTGTTTTTTCTTTTTTTTTCTCATTTACAATGTTTTTTTTCTTGTTGTTGTTGTTGTTGTTGTTGTTTGATTATTGATTATTATAGATGAAATAAAAACGGAAACAAGAACAGAGAATCGTATACGGAATATAATTTCTTATAAATCGACAGATCTATCTATCTATTTTATTCATTGATTTTCACCATCAAGTGCTTCTAGATATTTATTGTCAATCACAAATGGAACTATTTTGTGTCTAATTTGATGAAGAAAAAAAAATGATGACAGAAATTAAAATTAATTCAATCAAACAATTTTTGTCATACCTGAATGGTAACAAAAGAATGACGATAACTGGAAAAACCATTTTTATATATGGCCATGGTGAGAATCCGAAAAAACACATTAAACCCAATTGAACCATTTGACATAATGTAAATAGATGAATTTTTCTTTGTGGACATCTTCGTATATAATGATTTGGTGGATAGGCAGCCTTTTATAAATGAATGTTGAAAATATGTTTATTGATTAGTGAAATTGTTGTGAATTTGAATCAAATCAAACAAACAAACAAAATACCTGTTCCATGAATAAAAGCGTAATACGTTCAAACATTTGATTGCCATTGAGCGAAGTTATTGCCATATAAAGAAAAAGGCCATCAAGCACGGCAGTTGGTATATAAGCCATTGGATAAGGTATTAAAAATACTGATAAACCAATCAATATGTGTGATACGATTCCAGTTAAACGTGTTTCACGAACTTTAACAATTCTATATTGGTAATGAAAAAAAAAATTAATATAAAAATCATTATTCAAGATTTTTTTGGATGAAAAATTTTCATTTTATAAATCATCATTTACATTTCATAGACATGACCCTGATCGACACGTTCTTCAACATCGGCTAAACTTCGTACATGTAATGGTGAATGTGGTAATACACCATGCATCCATGGAAATGCATACAATGATAGAAAACCATTCAATATACCGACAACAAATAGATCCAGATGATAAGCGCAGCCTTTTTTCAATCTTATGATGAATGTTTTTCATTTATTGAAGAAAAAGAAAAAGAAATAGAAAAAAAACCATTTTCAATCATCATCATCATGATAATAAATGTTGTTTAACTTACTTGTTACATGGATTATTAACCATAGCAGCGGAAATGTTTTGATCCATAAAGAATAACAATGATAATGAAAAACCTAAACCCATACAGGCACCGAATGCCGTCCAAGGAAGATCTTCTAATCGTGCACGTTTTAAATGTAGCTCTTCATCATATCTAAAATGTTCAACTATAAAAATAACAAAATGGAAATGGAAAAAACAACAACAATATTGATTGCATGATGATAAACAAATGTGATACCTGCTATACATACCTGGTATATCACGAAACACAAATGATCCGATAAAACTTAGAATAATAACTGAACATGGTAATGCATAATCGGCTAAAAGTTCTCTTTTACTAGCTTGAAGATAAGGACTGATGATGTTTGATCAATGAGAAAACATAGAAACAAACAAAAATGGAAAGAAAATGGAAAATTATCGTGATTGAAAAACAAAACAGAAAAAAAACACACACGTTTTATTAAAATTAAACAATGACACAGCCATCCAAACAGTACCAAGCATGAGCAATAGAAAAAGCAAACTGGTCTCACGACGACAAATACCATCTTCAGACATATGTAGATCAGTGAATATTAATTTCAATGCTGCTGTTGTTAAATTCTGTAATATACGATTTGCTTCTGGAGACCAAATCAATGAGGCAAGTGTTGTAGCTAATGTTGATACATTGGCAGCAGATAAATGTATTATATCTGATGATGATGAATAATTTGTATGAACACTTTGATTGTACGATTGATGATGATGATGATGATTATTATTACTATTACTATTAGTGGTTGAAAATAATGAATAATTTGAATGACCCAAAAAGAATGCCGTTTGATAAATTGGATCTGTCCAATTATTATTTGGATTATTATTATTTAAATTCAGATTGCTATTATTTTCATAATTTAATGTTGATGTTGACAATAAATCACTATTTATAATAGCTGTAGTAGCGGCTGTTGTAGTAGCAATAGTTGTATTTGAAAATGATGATGGCAATATTGATTCAACAATCAATGGTAAATTTGATTGTGCCAATACTTGAGCCTGTTGACGAAAATGTTGCAATAAATGTTGCCGATCACTAGTACGATTTAATTGATTTAAACATAATGGACTATAATAATGTGTTTGAAAATCTATTGTGAAATAAAACAAATGATGATGATAATAATATATGGACATGATTCATCATTTTTTTTCTGACAAATTAAAACCTTACTTTTGATTACATCACGACCAGCATCGACAGCAAAGGCAATACTAATAAATAATGAAAATATTTCCTCTGTTGATCTTGTACACCATTTCATTAATTTGCTTAGATCAAAAACAGCATAAAGAACAAGAAAAAATGTATTCCATAATCCAACACATGCATACATTGCATGAAAATCCAATTGAAAATCTTCACAGATGTTATAGATTACTAGGGTGAAACAAAAAAAAAATTGTCAATCATATGATGATTTGGTCAGTGAAATAAATACCTTTTATATATAGACAAATAGGCGCCGTTGTCATTATGATCACCAATGGTTGACCACCAAGAAATGCAAATGACAATCCACCAATTGTTTGTCCAATGATCGCTTTTCGAATATCTGATTATATGCGAGAGCAAAAAAAAAAGAAAAATTTGTGAAACAAAAAGACAAAAAAAAATTATTCACATATCACGCATTCATCATGATTAATGAATGGCTGATAATCATTATCTCTATATATGATTCATTAATAAAAAAAACGGAAAATCATTAAAATGACTTGAAATCCGGTTATATTGACTGGATCAAATTCATTAACTTTTTTTTATCGTTAATATTATGGCTTGATTTGACAACAATTTATCATGACACAAGAATATGATGTTGAAAACAAAAGAAAAAAAATTTTTTTTTTTTTTTTTGCAAAGTTGAAATAAAGAATAAGAAGATCAGTCCTTCCCAGTGTTTCTTCACAAAAGTTTGAGAAACACTGGAATTTTATTCCTTATCATTCACTATTGTGTGAACGTGTTGTGAATGAATGATTTGTTTCAAATGAATTATGTGTGTGTGTGTCTGTGTGCGTGTGTGTGTGTGTGTTCAATATTGATCACATCCGTAACAAACAAAATTCGAAGAAATGTAAAATAAGTCAAAGCATTGCAATAACAAAAAAAAAATAATTTCTTATTCGTTATCGTTGGATCAATAATGATGATGATCATCATCATGATGAAATAAAACAAAACAAAAGCGATAGAAAAAAAACAAATGGGTAGAGATAGAAAAAACAAAAAACATACAGGAATAATAATTTGAGAATAATTTTTTTTTTCTGTTTTCACATCATTTCGATCAATATATTATATATATCGGATGATGATTATCGATTTTGAATTCAACTAGATCGAATAAAATGAGGGCGTACAAATAATATTTTTTGGCCTAGATCTTTGGTTTTTTGGTTATCAAGCATCGAAAAGAAAAAAAAATATAATACTAAATGATCCATGATACATGAGAAGAGGACCATTATCTACGTGTGTGTGTGTGTGTGTGTGTGAATTCTGAAATTCTAATGCATCTACGATGAAAAATGAATTCAACTACTGATTATAAATGAAAAAAAAATATGAAAATAAAAAAAATCTCATCATTGAAATTTATATGACAAACAACGAAATAAAAAAAGAAAGAAAAATTAATAGCAAATTTAATTTATTTTGATGAATGAATGAATAAATGCTGGCTTTACCACCATAATTCAGTTATCATTTTCATTTTCAGAATCAGAAAAAAAATAATAATGGCATACCATTATCATTGTTATCACACAAGAACATCAATAAAATTATTATTATAATGGTGCAACAAAAAAAAATTGTAACAAACTTACCACCTAGTTAGTGATTTTTTTTTCGTTGTTGTTGTTGTTTGGTTCCCAGTTTGGTTTTTTTTTCATTTTATTTTTTTTGAAACATGGACAGCAGCATAGCACGGCAGCAATATTATTATTATTATTATTATGAGCCAAAAAGTAACAACAAGGACATGATATAAAAGTCATTTGAATAAATTTCAAATGTTGATGGCAATAATGATGATCCATGATGGGCAATACACACACACACACACACGCGCATATACGAATCAACAACAGCAAAAAAAAATTGAAATGAAATGAAACGAAACGAAACGAAACGAAACGAAACGAAAATAAGATTTCATAAATTGAGTAAGTAAGATTCAAGAATTTTTTTTTCTTCTCGTCGTCATCAACATACCAATTTTTCCCGCCGTGTTATTATTATTAAGGACACCGAAGGCTATTGTCGGTAATATACAGGCAAAATAAAGGAAGAAAATGGTTGATATTGTTTTCTGTATGGTTTTTCTTCCGACCAAACCTAAAATTTTTTTTTGTTGTTGTTGTTGTTGTTGTTGTAAATGGAAAAAAATGAGATAAAAAAACACATTAAATCATATATATATGGTTAATATTTTGTAAATGTTTTTCTTTTTCGTTTTCATTCCAAAATAATCTTTTAATGATGCCACAACAACAACAATATGATGGAATTTGGATATTTGATACTGAATACGAATAAAAAAAAATCAAAACTTTCATGCCAGAAAACCAGACACCCAGCCGAACCAAAAGAAAAGAAAAGAAAACAAAATAATCAAATCGAAATAAACATTCATATATTTATGGCCTTTAGCTGATTTTTTTTGTTTCGTTTTGTTTCGTTATTGGTATTGGTTCTCTTCTTTTTATATATGTCATTACAATCATAATAATCATCATCATCATTATTTGGTCGATTTAATAGTTTCAAATGGTAAAATACTATATATAATTGAACACATGAACAAACATAAATAAATCAAATTATTACCAATTTCTTATTTTGTTGTTACTATATATATCGATAAATATCGTTTGAAGCTAAGCTTATAATTCATATTTAGAGGCCAAATAATAAAAAGAAAAACAAGTAAGCAAACACCCATAATGAAAGGAATTAATACCAAAAAAAAAAATAAATGAATGATGAATCTCGATATATCAGAATAATATAACAAATGACAATAGGAAATAATCAAAATGATTTTTTTTTTGTTTTTTGTTTTGGATTTGTGGCCACCACAATTGGAATGTTAATGGATTGTAAACGAATTGAATATGAACAATCAAAATATGAAACTAATCATCATGAATGGGCAAATATCGTAAATCAAATATAACACTTACCATCAACATAATCACTTAGATAATGTGATGTACGTCGTCTTAGATCATCATATAATCCTTGTGCAAAATGGCATCTTGGTTCCTGTGTGTAGATGTGTGTATTTAGATGGTTATTTTAGGAACAAAAAAAAGAGAGAATAGATTACAGTAAATTTTCAATAAAAAAAAATAAATCCACACATTTACCTCAAATTCAGCTTCCGGTTCATGATTACCCATACGACGTGTTGGATTGCTTTGTTCAGAAGCTAAATCTTGAGCATGTTTGAGCAAAATTCCTTTGAATTCAGCTTCACCATGTACATCTAATAATTTTTGTCGAAAATCAATATCGGCAAATATTGTGGCAAATGTACGTCCAGTTTCCAATGCATTTTTTGTTCCTTTCTATATAATAACAATAAAATAATGATCAGTTGGTTAGTTTGGTTCCATATTTCGTATTTTCATCATCATATAAAAAATGATGATGAAAATGGTGACGACAAACACACGTTTTTAAAATTGGAAAAAGAAGAACAACGAAAAAAATGATGAGAAAAAAAACGAAAAACAAATATTAAAGGAACGTGAATTTTTTATTTTAAAAAACAATTTATCATACGCCCACACTCTCACACTCATACACACACACACACACAAACATAATGAAAACGAAAAATTGACTTGGGAATGAATTTTCAATTTCACTGTCTTTTTTTCACACACACACAATTTCATCGTTTTCAAAAAAAAAAAAAAATTCGATGATCAAAATAAATGAAAAAAAAAATTCCATCAGTTTTATTTACAGAATGTACAGAATACCAAGCACACACACACACACACACACACAATAGAGAAAAAAAACCACAAACACTTATCATTATTGCTTGATGGTTGGCTTGATATGACAATCATCATCATCATCATCATTTTCAATAAATAAAAAAAAAACAAATAAACACTGAAAACAAGACAATGGTGAAGAAAAAAGTGTTGTATGCAAAGATGTGGATTTTTTTTTTTGCTTTTTATAATGAAAATTTTATTGAAAAAAAAATTGGAATGGAATGAAATTCCAATTGGAATCAATTCTTGTGTTTGTGTGTATGTGTGAATCGATTCTTTAAAAGTTTATCAATTATTTATTCACATCATGTGTAAAAGTTGAATGTGATTAATTAGATTAAATTGTTATATCGTTATATGATCAAAACAAACATAGAAAATAATATAATAAAATGATGATTAAAATGCGTTGAAAAAAAAATTTCAAGCTAATTTAGATATATAAATCAACTTTATGAATGATGATCATGATTATAGATTGATGATTTGGGCTCAAACACTTTTTGTTTTTTTTAGATGGCCTACACATAACAACAACAGTGGAAAACAGTTTGTTTCATGTGTTTGATTATTTATTTTTTTTTTTTTTGCTTGTCATAATGTTTTCATCATCATCATCATCAGACAACATTATTTTTTTGTTGGTGGGGGGTGGGTGGGTGGTTTTGTTTTTGTTTGGCTCAATGTGAAGAGAAGAGGAAAAAAAATCGAAGAAGAAAATTCTGTATCCGATCGTGACATAGACACTAGAAATAATGGGGACTTTCATATAATACGTGAATAAGTTGAAATATCATCGTTAATTCTTACCATCCCCTCTCTCCATATCAAACGATGATGATGATGATGACAATCGATAGATTCGCGTTGGTTTGCTTTTGTCTACTATCTTTCGTTTACAGTTTTTTCGATAGTTCTGGAAACATTATGGATTGTAACAACAACAACAACAACAACAACAACGACGACAACAACAACGACAACAACAACAACAACAACAACGACAACAAAAAACATTTTCTTTTGTACATATTTTCGATTTTTTTTTCTTCTTTGGTTCCATCATCATCGTTCTTCTATAGAGTTTTGTTTCAGTCCGCTGTTCATTCTTTGTTTTTTTTTCCATTCTTTGTTTTGTTTCGATACAAATTCAAACGAACGAACAAACGAATGAATGAATGAATGAACGAATGAAACGACAAACGACATCGATCCGTTTTTTTTACTCGAAGAAAAAAAAGAACTAGGACAATTCACATAAAAAAAAATTCGAGTGAACCAAAAGTAACGAAAAAAAAAAAATTCTACACCCAAATAACAACAAACAAAATTAGATCAAAATTTCAACATTTTCTTCACTCTCTATGTCTCTCGTTTGTTGTGAATGTTGATGATGGAAAAAAACAGAGAGAGAGAGAGAGAGAGAGAGAGAGAGAGAGAGAGAGAGAGAGAGAGAGAGAGAGAGAGAGAGAGAGAGAGATAAAGAATCAAAAAGAAAAAAAAGTCAGTAAAGGCTGCATGTTGTGTTTCTTAATGTTGTTTGTTTGTTTGTCGTTTGTTGTTGTTGTTTATTGCAATGAGACAACAACAACAACAACAAAAATCAGATGCACAAAGATCCAATTCGTGGCAATCATTATTATTATCATTGTCTATTGGTTATA
Organism: Dermatophagoides farinae; assembly: GCF_024713945.1. Taxonomy (NCBI): domain Eukaryota; kingdom Metazoa; phylum Arthropoda; class Arachnida; order Sarcoptiformes; family Pyroglyphidae; genus Dermatophagoides; species Dermatophagoides farinae. Next base: position 746,811 of record NC_134686.1, on the reverse strand, counting down.
TTGATGGTTCGGATTTTTTTTTCTCATCTCGTTTAATTCGGTTGTTGTTGCCGATGATGCTGATGATGATGATGATGATGATGTTTTTTTTTTTCATTTCATTTTCTATGGTTATATTGTTCGTGTCTTCCTCTATTTCACACACACACACACACACACACACATTGATTGATTATTTCAAATCAATCGAATGTTTTACAATCACCAAATTTTCGGAACCAGAAGCAATTAAGGACATCCAAAATAACCGTACAAACAAACAATCAATGAACGAAAAAAGATTTTTATTTTATTGAAAAAAAAATAACGAATCTATATAGACCGAAACAATCTCTGAAGAGAGAGAAAAAAAACCTTGAAAAGAAAATTGATCTAAATGTTGTACAACTGTCATGTATCCCACCCTGAAATTTGGGCTGTACACATTTGTTTCGGCCATGTGTATCGTACACCTTTGACTTGGAAAAAAAGAGAAAATTTTCTTGATTAAAAAAAACAACTTGAAATGAACATAAAAATGAATGGACACATCCATATATAGTGGATTATTAATAAATAATAACGTCATATCATTTGGCCACTACCACCACCTAATATTTGGCCATTTGATTTGATTTTGAAATAGAAAAAAAAAAAAAAATTTTGCTTGCGGCTACATCAATTGCAAAATATATATCGATTTGTAGTAAATAATAAAAATTTATATGGATTGAAACCAAAGAAGAAAAAAAACCGTTCTAATAATGATTTTTTTTTTTTTGGCAACACTAAATACATTCAATCCGGAATTGGTAAAAAAAAATGAATGAAATTTTATATAAGCCATGAAACATGTCAAAGACTGAAATATAGAAAGCAAGCAAGAGAGAGAGACAGAAAGAGATATTATTAATCAAATCAAAGAGGCCATTCAAATAACACAGAGCAAAAAAAAATGTGCTTGATCGATTTTTTTTTTGGAATAAATGAATCGATGGATGATTTTTTTTTTTTTTGGCCAAATGAAATAGAAATGAATCTCTTTTCAATCGTTCTGTTTTTTTTTTGTTGGTATACAACAAAATACAAACCAATTTGTAAATGTAAAATACAAAAAAAAAATAACAAAACTTACTTCTTTACTTGGTGTTACGACCAATATGAAAAAACGTACTTCATGTGAATTTCTGCCCATATTTGCTGGATGTTTTAATCTTGCAATGGCTACATGTCGCCTAGCTAATGAAGGCAAACTACACCTACACACACACAATGTATACAAATGTACAATTAATTGGTAGTGGTTGATGATTATCATGATCATGGTGATCATAATGATGATGGTGGTGGTGGTGGTGGTGATAAATATATGAATGTATGATGTGAAGAGACCAAAAAAAAAAAAAAAAATGACAACCACAAAATAAATATATGACCAAAAACGAGAAATGGGAGGGATTAAAGAGAGAAAGAAAAAAAAATTAATTATAATTAATTAATTAGATATAATAAGCGGCTAATGGAGGAACAAAAAAAAAAATTTTTCCATGTTACACACACACACACACACACACACAAAAAATGCAACATCCGGAAGTACATGTACACTGAAACAAAAAACAAAACAAAAACCGTGTGGCTTTTCAAATCAAAAACAAAAAAGACTAGACAATCATGATTACAATTGATGTATTATGCATAAGGCAAATTTGGTGCCCAAAAAAAAAAAAAAAAAAATTTTCACACACACACAAAAAAAATCAAACTCGAAATTGAATTGAATCAAATAATAGAATCGACAATTTCAACAGCAACGAAAATATCAAAAAAAAAAAAACATCAAACACACATGGATATCAATGCTATTAAAAACCGTAAAAAAAAAATTTTCATTGGAAAAAGTCTGAAATGAAACAAAAAAATCTCAGTTCATCTGTCTATTTGTTTTGTTTTCTTTCTCTCTTTCTGTGTTTGTTTGTCTGTGTGTGTGTATTCACACATTATCATATATGGATCATTGTCATCATTATCATTTTGATTCTTGATTCTTTTGGTTTAGATAAACAAAACATAAAAAGAGAATGAGAGAGAGATAAACAGCTTGATACTAACAAACATACATCATTCACATCTAAATAATAATAATAAAAAAAACCGAACAAAACATTCATGAATAACAATGACAATGATCACAATTCTTTTTCTGTGGCATAAAACTAAACAAAACAAACGAAACAAAAAAAAATATTATTCATTCTGATGATTCGACATGTGTACATCAAACGCGAGAGATAGAGAAAAAAAAATCAAAACTTGAATATTGGCTGTTGTTGTTGTTGTATATTGTGAATCTGTAATCATAAAATACAACCATCGTATAAATATATAGAGCTTAGAATTAGTGATGATGAGATTCTTTAGTAGTGACAAACATACAATTAGATTAGTGTAGTGTACAAAACAACAACAACAATAACAAGAGAAAAAAAAATACATGACACGACACACACACATATATATTTGTGAACAATAGAAAATTTGTATGCGGATAAGAATATTCTTAACACACATATATACTGATGACAATGAGCAAAAAAAAAAGCCACAGATAACATCATTGTTTGTTTGTTTGTTTTTATGTTCAAGACAAACAAACAAAAAGAGAGAAAAATTCATTTGAAAGTTATTCAAAATTCAACCAAAAAAAAAAAAAAATTTTTACTTACATTGAACATAGCCATGATTGATCGTAATCGAAACCACCACCATCACTGATATATGTTCCTTGAATTGTACGGGCAAGTAATTGCACTTTAAATGTAAGAAAAAGAGACAGAGAGTGAACAAAATAGATAAAACAGTTAGTTAGTTAGTTAGTTATTCAGTTAATTAATTATTCATTTATTTATTTTGATTTGAATTTTTTTTTTTTTTTTTTTTTTTGAAACGCAATAATCTTGTTTGTCGTTGAAAGTTTTTTTTTCTGTTTGTCAATTTTTTTTTTGCGAAACATTAACTATTATCTATTATTATTATTATTATTCGATATAGGCAGCCATCATTCATTTGCAACTATTCACATTCGAGTATAAAGTTTTTATCATGATGTTTATAAGAAAATTCTTTGAATATTGAAGTATATTGATTGAACACATGCATACATTACAAACAGTGATAGATTGATTGATTTGAAATTGATGTTGAGTATCGGTTTTTCTTTCTTTCTTTCTTTCTTTTTTCTCATCGAAAGTGTGCAGAAAAATAGAGTTTAGTTTAGTACGGTGACGGAGAAAAGAAAAATTGTAAATTGAAACTTTAAAGTATGTGTGTGTGTGTTTGTGTGTGTGTGTGACCCAGAGAAAGGAATGTTGACGACGCATCGTCGTTGTTGTTGTTATTATCCGTATAGTAAACGAAATTTGAAAAAATTCATGAAAAAAATATTGCAAATATTGCAAATTCTTGCAATATTTTTTTTGTTCATACATTATTCTTTTTTTTCAATAATTTTTTTTTTGTTCTCTGTTTGTCAAAATGATTATTGTTTTGTTCATTGGTCTGTTTGTTTGCCAGAAATGACTTGACAACGAGAGCAAAAAAAAGAGAGAAAGAGTTGATGTTCATTATTGTCATTGAAAGAGGAAAAAAACAAATAATGAAAAAAAAAATGTCACCAGAGGAAAAAAAATGCGGACTTGTAAAACGATGAAGAGAAAAAAAAATTCAAATATTTTCGAGAAGAAATGAAAATTCAACAACAGGAACACACAACAGGAACAGAATTAAATTAGATGGGTGACAAACGAAGGAAAAAAAAATTCAATTTTTTTTAACAAAAAAAAAGCATGAAATCCAATGAATCAAGAATCAAGATTACCGTGACGACTACTACTACCCCTACTACTACTATTAAATGAATTCTAACGGAATTCTGTTGCCAATTGTAATAATAAATGAACGACAGACGTCATCAAAATGTGGGAATCATAATTGCATTTTAATATGATTAGTGAAAATCAAAATCAAAATCAAAAAAAAAAAAAAATAAAATAAAATGAAATGAAAAATAAAATTTGTCGTCGTTGTAGTCGTCGTAGTCATTTCCATGATTCGATTCTACATATATATAGATATAGAATCGAATTGAATCATGCAAATGTAAAGAATCGATAAAATGGAAAATGAAAAAAAACTCTATCTTACTTTTGGTGTTTTTTTTCCCCACCCTTTTTCACAACATTATTATATTGCATTTGATTCACAAAATTGTATCGAATGAAATGAGAAAAAAAAAACAACAGCATCCTAAATTAGTATTTTATTTTGTCATGAGAAAAAAGACGAAAAAAAAATCCAGAATAAAGGATGAACAATATTAGCATCAAATCCAGCAGGAATTTTCTCTTTTTTTTCTTGATGAAAAAAAAAACGAAATGAAACATTTCATTGGATACCGGCCATAATGTAATGTAAATGTTGTTCTGCACACACACACACACATTGACTATTTGTATCCAAATAAATATTACATGGAACAGGGAATAAAAAAAAATATTTTTATTCCTGAAATTGAATATAAATACACTACTCACTAACAACCAAAAAAAAAGGAAACGAATATAAAATGAATGATGAATGAATCAATCAAATTCTTGGCTGAATAATAATAATACAGATAATAAAGATAAAAAGGCTGTGCAAAAAAAACTGAACAAAAAAGAAAAGAAAACGTGATGTTGATAGATATATTTTGGATATTGGGTGTTTTTCTGGGCGTGTGTGTGTGTGTGCATCTTGCACTATGTGATAATAATATTGAAAATATTGATGCGGTTATTCTTTTATTTTCTTGGTTATCCACCATTTCAATCGGATCAAACATTTATTCATTCAAATTGAATTGAATTGAATTGCAAGAAAAAAAAATTCTAGTTTTTTTTTCTTTTCCAATTTTTTCAAAAATTTTTTTTTTTGTCATTGCATCAATGTGATGAATTTATTCATACATAAAATTCGGTATTTGGTGAATGAAAAAAAAAATAAAATAAAACGATTTTCAACGCAATGACAATGTGTAAGAAAAAGAAAAAGAATCCAAAACATGGATGACATGGACAATCATATGATTTGACAAATCGAAAATTGAATTTGATCATTGGGGTGTGTGTGTGTGTGTGAAAGCATTTCAAAAAAATGGAAAAAAAATTCAATTTAAATTTATCAATTTGTTGAAAACACACACATACACATATGAATTACAATTTTGAATAATTGAATGTTTTCTCTATGATTGATTTTCCATTGATTTATTCGCTACATGTGCTTGTTTTTTGATTGTAATAAAGTGGTCATTATGTGTGATACTAATGTTTGTTCGGTGCAACGAAAAAAGACAAACACAGAATCCAACGTAATATTCTGTTATGGTCACATGAATTGTTTGTTTTAGTGTACAGGAAAAAAAAGTTGATTATCATCATCATCATCATCAGAGACCACATAATTATCAGACATTTTAAGCATCATTATCATTGATTGGAAATGAATTGATAATCAATAAATAATCATCATCAACTCACAAGGAGATAATAATTATTGATGATTATTGACCATTGATTATTAGTATATTGATATTCGTCTTCAAATCTTAATGCATTGAAAACACGCAATAATGTTTTTGTTTTTGTAATATAATCGAAATTGTTTTGTTTGTTTAATTTTTTTTATGAGTGAAAAAAATAGATAAATTCATCACTTACATTCACCAGAATCGTGTGTGAACAATGCTGTTTTTGCTTCTTTAAGTGTTGTCAATGGTTCACGGCCATCGATAACCTTGTTTTTTTTTGGGGTGGGGAAAAAAATGAAAAGTTTTAGAGAATTTTAAATTGAACTTTTTTTCTTTTTTAATTTTCACTATAATTTAACTCACCTTTCGTAACATACGATCAACAATTCCTTCTAATGATGTTTCTGTTATATCCAATAATAATACTGCTTGTTGTAAAAATTGATCAACATCCATTGAAGCTCGTACTTCGGCACCAAAATCTTTCATTGGAAGTCGCTGAAATGAAGAACACATTAATATTATCTCTTGTGTTCGTGAACGAGAATCACGACGACTACATTGTCCATAATAATTATGACCAAAAATGGTCGTACTTAGTGAAGAAACATTATCACTACCGGTATATAATACACCGGATAAATTTATTAAGGCCTGACTAGCACGTCTAATGGGACCGGTAACTTTTTGATCCCAGGATTTTCTACGTCTTGCTGCTGATGGATTTAATGATAATGTTGTCTGTTGTTGTTGTTGTTGTTGTCGACTAGTATCAGGTATACTACTAACAGTAGCAATATCAGTTGTCATCTGAGTACTAGTGACAGAGGCACGTCTACGACCAACATCAATGGTCACCTTTGATGATTGTTGTTGTTGTTGTTGTAAATTCAATGGATTTAGTTCATGTTGATAATGATATTCTTCGGGCGAATTTGCCGGATGTATTAGAATGGATGGTGGTTGCTGTCTTTGTGGTGTAAATTGTTGTCCACCACTACTGCCAATCATAGTGGCCGTTACATTTTCAATCGATGTATGTCTTGTTTTTGTTATTTTTGTTGTCGATATAAATGGTTTCCGTTTCATTTTGGCAGTGTTTAATAATTTAGATTTTATTGATTTTGTTGTTGTTTGTTTTAAATTTTTCTCCAAATTTGTCTTTGCCGTTGTCGTCGTTGTCGTCGTCGTCGTTGATGGTGTTTGAGCAACAATATCATCATTATTACCATCATTATCTTCATCCAATGGTTGTTTTATAAAAGTCAATTCTTCATCTTTGGTCATTGTTAATGATAATGACGACAACGACAATGATGATGATGATGATAATGATAATGATTGTGGTTTTGATTGTTCTTCTTCTTTTTTTTTGTTTTTGATCATCATCAATGTTTCCATCATTTGATGTGGATGAAACAATTTTATTTTCATTATTTTCTTCCATTATTATTCTGGTTATTCTTGAATTTTGGTTTTTTTTCTCGTTCAAATAATATCAGAATTAAGTGAAAAAAAGTCGTATCGACATTTGTTTTAAAAGAAACAAAAACTTTTTTTCTCTTGATTCAATCGTCGATATTGATGGTGGTGATTTGATAATAATTTAATCACAGATTATTTCAAAAAAAAAAAAAAAAAAAACAAACAAACAAACAAATACATCACAACAATGATGATTGAAGAATTTATAATTAAATAAAGGATGGAAATGAATTTGAAACCTAATTTTTTTTTATAGTTATATCATTGAAAAACAATATAACATTAACAGTAATAATAACAACGTCGATAAACAATGATTATGATGATAATAATGATGATGATGATGACGATGACGATGATGATGATGTTGATGTTGATGATGATGAATAAGATTCTTCAATGAAAACATGATGATTTGTGATGGACGGATAGACATAGATGTGTTATAATAATGTCGAAGAATAAAGAATATAAAAGACAACAACAACAACAACAACAAGAAAAAAACAATGGATGGATAGTCGGTCGGTCGGTCGGTTGGTTGGTTGGTTGGTTGGTTGGTTGAAAATTTATTAAGTTGAAAATGTAGATGGCTTATAAATGGATGGATGGATGGATGATTCAATGTAATTATTGTTTAGGTTTACTTGAATCTTTGGTTAATGTGTGTGTGTTCATATACATCATCATCATCATCATCATCATCATCAGATGATTTTGTTTTGTTTTCAGTAGTAACGACAACAACAACAACAACAACAAACCAAGAATCAAATCATTATATAAAGTAGTAATATATGTCTGATGTGTGTAATGTGTTGTAGTGTGCAATGTCTGTGTGTGTGTGTTTTTTGTTTTTTGTTTTTTGTTTTTTTTTTTTGGTGAATCACACACACAAACACACACACTGTTAGATCATTCTTGATTCCAGAAATGGAAATGTACAAAATGAAATAATGTATAGTAATGGAACAATCAACTAAAAAAAAAAAAAAATTTTTCTTTCGTTTGGTGGAAAAAAAAGAAAGAAAAAAAATAAACGAATTTTTTTTCCTTTCTTTTCTTTTATTCTGCTATTGACCAAGTTGATTTCTATTCGAATTCTATACTAATACTGCTGCTGTGTGTATAACCAGACAGTTGAGATAGTGTGGATAAGAAGAAAAAAAAATTGATGCAAAAAAAACGGTTTTTTTTCGTAGATGCGCATTGAATACAGTTGCGGGTGTGTGTATGTGTGTTTGTGACTGTGTATATACACAGGGTATTGGTATGAATCGCTGACAAAAAAAAAACGACAACCTCGACCACGACGACGTACGATTTGATCTTTACTGAATAAAAATGAAAAAAAAACCTCCACCACCACCATCATCATCAACATTATTGAACGAAATGTGAAAGATGTCGAGAACAAACGGACCGATTTCTATTTTTTTTTCTTCTTTTTTTTTGATTCTTGTTGGATCTTGTTTTTTTTCCTATTTCATTATACTTATTTTCATTCACAGAAATAAAAATCTGTAGTATAATTATGGTGATGGCGGTGGTGGTGGTGGTGGTCTCGAATAAGTTGATTCTTTAGATTCTTGATGATGTTGTTGTTGATGTCTTTGGTTATGATGATGATGATGATGATGATGATGATGTTGGCCTATTGACATTATAAGTCCCTTATAATATTTTTTTTCCTTTTCTTCTGTTTTCCATAATCTTTTTTTGTTTGTTTGTTTGTTTGTCTGTTTCCGTGTTTCGGCTTCATTCATTCATTCATTCATTCAGTTTGGTGCAAATACAAGTAGTAGTAGAAGTTTTTTTTTGTTCATTGATCCAATAATAATTTGTTTATTTCAATAACAACTTTTTTTTCTGCGTGTGTGTTGAAAAAGAAAACCATCATCATCATCATCATCATCATTCAGTAAGTCAGTCAGTCAGCCAGTTCAGCAAGTCAATATCATTATGGTTTTGTCGTATCGATACCATCTATCGATAGCTCTCCAAAGGTCTGGCTAGAACAAATTTTCATATGTTTTTTTTCCATTTATCAAATAAAAATAAAGACAATAAAGTTGATGATGAACGATAGAGAGAGAGAAACCAGAAAAATAAATGTTATATATCATATAATGCCGGCTACAAACAAATCGATGACAATGTTGTCGCTGTTGTTGTTGATGATGATGATGAAAACAATAAAACTTTTTTCTCAATATTCTTATCATCACATTCTCTTTTATATTGAATTCCCAATTGGATTCGGCAAATAACAACAACGATAACAATAACAATAACAACAACAACAACAACAATGAAAACATTGACATTAAAATGATATGAAAGGAAAAAAAATCATCTACCATTGAATATCATACAATATATATATAGTTGTATATGATGAGAAATCATCATTCACATATAAAACACAACAAACCAATCCACCCACACACACACACACACACACACATACACACAATATTGGAATGATGATGCTTTTTTTTGCCAAACAAATCGTTTTTTTTTCACCCATTGATTCATCCATTCATTCATTCATTCCGATTATTCAGTTATATAGAATAATGTAAAACTTTACTTCTATGTATCACCATAAGCAAAAAAAAAAAAAAAATGATGATGATGATGACTTATATAATAACCAAACAAACAAATAAATAAACAAAACAAAAAAAAATATTGAATGAATGACTAATTTCAAATATATAATAGTATGATGTATGTTGTTTTTTTTGTTCGTTGGTCAATACTGACCATCAAAAGGAATAATAAAATATATATATATATATATAAGCCAATGGCTACAGCCGATTGAATCGATCGATCAATAATTGAGGTCATTCTCATCATCATTGGAAATTTTTTCTTTTTTTAGGGTCGGTGGGTGGGTGGTTGGATGGTTAGATATATTCAATAAATTAAGTTTCAAGTATAACATCGATGTTTGTGTTTGTGTGTGTATGTGTGTGTGTGGCGGGTATTTAATAAAATAAAATAAAATAAAAAACAACATTAGTTATGGAACAAATCACAAACAACAATCGATGAGAAAATAAGTCAAAATCTCCATCTTTATTGTGTTTAAAATCGATTCAATTTATATATATTAAGATAAATGTTTTTGCTTGATCATGATGAGAGATTGATAAAAAAAACGAAACAACGAAACGAAGAAAAATTGGCAAATATTTTTTTTTTGCGGATTTTGTAAAGATTTCTCACACTCATTTTGATCGTTGTCGTAGCAGTAGCAGTTTAGTAGTCGTAGTAGTCGACGGCAACGGAAACATAAACACAAAAGGAAACAGCAAAAAAAAAAGTTACCCAAATGTTATGTTATACTATGGGTTGAAGAATCAAATAACCATGAGAGAGAGAATAGAAAAAGTTCGTCATCAAAAACCAAAAGAAAAAAAAGAGGTATGAGAAATTGATGTTTGCAACATCAGCGAATCTTTTTCTTAGTTTTTTTTCCCATTCATCCAGAATTCAATTTCCATTCATTACGTTTGAATTCATTCATTCATTCATTCAATTCATCAATTTCTGTGCTGTGTTGTTCAAAAACGTTGACTTTTTTTTCTTTTTCACTACTATTTTGATTGGTTTATATATTAAATTGATGATACTTTTCTCTCTCTCGCTCTCTGATTTTTTCTTGTTTTTGTTGTTTTCACATTCTTTTTCCCCAAAAACTAAATTGTTCCATTGCTTTAAATGGAATATATTTGACTGATGATTGCTAGGATTGATTCATTCGTTGTGATGAAATGAATTGATTCATTTCGATTTTCGATTTCGTAGCACACAGGTTTTTCCTCATATTTTTTTTTGTTTCTTGTGTATCAAATAATTTGATTGTTTTTTTTCATCAACAACAACAACAAAAAAATATATTTGACCTATAAATCTATCTATTGGAATAAAATTACCAAAATTCATCCACCTCTTTGTTTTGTCATTTTACGATAAATACCTTATATCAAAAAAAAAAAAAAAAATGTCAACAAGAATCAATGTCATCAGATAATATGATTTACATTGACAGGCGTAAAGAGATAAAGAAAGAGATCAGAAATCATTTATTTGTTTGATAAATTCATCACATCAAATAAATATTAGAAAATCATTGAGAAAAATTATTTGAAATGTCATTTCTTTGGTTTTTTTCTTTTTTACATTTCTCAACATTTTTTTTTCTTATTATGGATTACTGCATCATAATCATCATCATCATCAAATAAATGTGTGTGGTCTACAGCCATATGTTCAATGTTTTCATTGGTTTTGATTGGAAAAAATTTTAAATTTTGAATTCATTCCATCAAAAAAAAAAAAAAAAAAAATGGAAAAATATAATCATGGCATGTGGTTGTAGAGAGTAGCAAACAACCAGCATTAAAATAAAAATTAAAATCGATACAACAACAACAACGGGGAAAAAAATACTGAATAAATGTGATATGTCGGAAATTCTTCAATCTTTTCACACACACACACACTGGTGACAATTCTAAATTCGATTCTAGAAATAAAAAAGAATTTTTTTTCTTTTCATTTCATTTTGTTTTGTTTTTGTTTTTGTTTTCTGTTCTTCAACATTATTATTATCATTTTCAAAAGTGTATATTAACGGAACTACAGAACCAAAAAAAGAAAAGAAAATTCTTTTTTTCATCCATGACAGATGATGCGTCACAGAATAGGAAAAAAAACCTCACAGAATTGATTTCAACTGACGCGCCATCTTGGATCAAATGTTGTCAATTTTCTTTTTGTTTTGTTTTGTACTTGAGTTTTTTTTTCTCACTATCGATAATCGATTTTTTTTCTCACCGTTGTTATCAGATAGATTGAGTTTGAGTTTTGATTCATTTTGTTTTACAATGACACTAAAAGAGAATTGCGTTTCGAAATTTTGAATGTTGCAAGATTGAAGAAAAAACAAACCGATAATAAACATCAAGTGTGTCCAGGGCATTTATAGATTTGTAAATGTTGAGAAAAAAAACATACACAGAGAATGACTTTTTTTCCACAGAATAATGTCACATGATGATGAATCTGTGAAATGGATATAAAAATAGATTGAATTTTTGTTTTTTTTTTTGTTTTGTTTTGTTTGTTTATGTACGGCTCAATAGACAATTATACAACAAATCAACATTTGAATTTTGGGTTCATTTTATGTTTTTGGTTTTGGTTATTTTTTTTTTTTTTTTGCAATTCAGAATTTTCTACAATGATGTTGATCAGATAATAATAATAATAATATATGTCACAAATAATTGAATGAGACATTTTGCAGCCATTGTGATTCTCATTCAATGAGAGAAAGAGAGAGAGATATACATAAATAAATCATGAGAATGATTGGATATTTTTTTGTCGTCGTTGTTGTTTTGTTTTGTTTTGTTTTCAAATGAATGAATGAATGAAAAAAAAATGAAAAAGGAAGTGGAAAAGGAAATGAAATTTTTTTTGTTGTTGTTTTTTTTGTCTTGTTTTGTCTTGTTTCATCAAATATTCAAATATAAATTTAAGAAAAATAGACATACCTCAAGCTTGGCATACATTAGCGTGACTTCATCGCCATCATCTGGATGGTGGTGGAAAAAAAAAGGAAAAAAAGAAAGAATAAAAGATTGAATAAAATAAAAGAATTTTGTTCTCATATTTTAAATGTATATGAAAAAAAAATGATGAGCATGATAGAATGGAAATTCATTTGATAAACCAAAAAAAAAAAAAAAAATGACAATTTCAAGAAAAGAGAACCAAAAAAATGTCAAATTTTTGGATTTTTTTTTTTTTTTTTTTTTTGGTTTCATGAATTTGTAATTTATTTTTTTGTTGATATGTTCCACCCATACACAAAGAGAATTCGGACTGAATCTGTATTATATTCGTTCTGTGTTTGTTTATGAAATGAAAAAAAAAATTCTCATAATAATCACTGATTACAGATAAAAGATGGCGCTCAAATTGTGGTGAAAATTTATTTTTTAATCTGAAACAAAAACTTCATCCATTTTCTTTTCATTGTTTTGTCTAAAACAAAACAAAAAAAAAAAAAAAATCTAATTCCACAAAATTAATGGATACACAAATTGAATGGAATATATGTATATATTCATCATAAATATAAAACTAAAATTTTCACATTTGCATGCATATGATTGCTGAAAAAATGGTCTATTTTTCATTTTTTCCATTTTTTTTATTCTAAATTCTAAATTTTAAACGATAAAGAACCAAAAAAAAAAAAACAAAAAAAATTCTCATGGAATAAAAATGGCAATAATAATCATTTATCCACATGGAAAGTGATTATGACACTCACACACTTACACAATTCAATTGAAAAACAACAAATTTATGATTGCTGCAAGTGAAAATTGAATTTCATTTTTTTTTTTTGTCACTTACACACACACACACACTCGTATCTATTTAACAAAATTGTGTGTTTGTGGTTGACATGATGATAATGTCCACAACAACAACAACAACAACAACGAATAACAATCTATTTATTTATCTCTGTTTTTTATCTTTTGGAAAACCATTAAAAGCAAAGGTGTCATATGTATGTACAAAAAACGGTAGCCTGTCAAGACAAAAACAATGTATCTTTATCTTATTATTATTAGACAGGTTTATTTTCTGTATCTGTAAATCCAATTACATGGATTTCAAACAAGAACAAAAAAACACGGTGAACGAAAAAAAAAAATTTTTTCAAGCATCACATAAATGATGATGGCCTTTTTGTTTATTTTCTCAAATGAATATAAAGTGAATGATGATCATTTATTTTCAGTGGGGGGCGGGGAACCAAAAAAAAAAAAATTTTCATTTTTTACCATTTTTAAAGTCGCTATAATGCATTTTATTTACATTTTCATCAATATAACCTGATACGTGATAAGTTTTTTAAAAAGAGACAAAACAAAAAAAATTCATTCTCCAATCATCAATGATGACCATCATCATCAATGGTCATCATCTAACCACCACAACCACAACCACACACACACACACAGACACACTTTATCACATAATAAACATTTCCTACTGGAATATCAAATTTTTTTTTGTCTACTTGATGTAAAGTTACTGGTTTTGTTTGCAGAATTTATACATTTTTTTTGTGGTGGCAGGTATCTCTTTTCTTTCATTATTATATGTTACAATACACAACATATAGATGAACCGACGAGGAAAAAGGAAATTTTTTTTTTTGTTGCTCACAATTCACAAACCACACGTAAAAATTTTCATTTCTAATAAAATATTCATCATTGCATATTTGAATATTATTATGAAATGAGAGGAAAAAAAATGAACATGGCAGCCATTTGCCAATAATCATTATCGATAAATTCCAATTTTTTTCTGTTTGTTCACATGAAAATTGCAATACAAATGATAATGGACTGCCTGGTATTTTTTTTTCTAGCATCGATTTTTACTGTTAATAATCGATTTGAATGGAATGAATTTTTCGTTCTCTTATTGCCAATAGCAACCACCAAAAAAAAAGAAACAGTAATTTATTGACCCCTAATTGACCTTTGAAGTTGATCTGATTTTTTCTTTCTTTTCATATATTTTGTATGCATTTTATATACATATAATATAATCATCGCAATCGGATCAGAAAAGATTTGCTGTTTTTTTTTACTTTCTTGTTCATTCTGATTTTGATTTTTTTTTCTCTCTCTCTATTCAAATACATAAACACCGATTAATATCGGATCAAATATTTGATAAAGAGAGTGTGAGTGAGTGAGAAAAAAAAGAATCTGGTTCCCGTTATTTTTCTTTTGCCAAAAAAAAAGAAAAAAAACAACGAAAACAAGACGATTCAATACAACCACGGGTTAAATGTAATCATTCATTCAAGAAGAAAAAAAAACATGCACACACACATGATATATTCTACGGCGTAGAATCTACGCCAACGCACACACACACACATTGCTGCTATCAGATTTTTTTTTTGCATTTATTTTTTTTCAGATGTCCATCAGCTCAAACAGTGAAAATGAAAAAGAAAAAAAACATTCAATCTTCTTGTTGTTGTTGTTGTTGTTGTATATTCTTTTGAGGCTTATACAGAATTGTTTGATTTTTTTTTCTCTCTCTCTCTCTCTCTCTCTCTGTTCACTTGACCCATTGAGAATCAAATGAAAGAATAGAGAAAGAGAGAGAAAATTATTTTATGCTGCGATTGGCATTCTCATCATCATCATCATCGTCGCCTTCTTATAGTTTGACGCCTTTTATTCCAACTTTTCATCACCATCGTCAACACTATACATTATCAATTGATGGCAAATGTATCGTAAGAAGGAAAAAAAAAACTCAACGAAATAAAAAAAAAAATAAATTCTCAAAATAATGAAAATGAAAATGAAAATCAAATCATCATCATCAGAATAATGATGAAAAATCATTTTCATATCCAAAACATACGTTACATTTATTCCATTTTCTTGGATATATTTTTTTTTACTTGATTAAGATTATCAAAATCATAATCATTACAGTATATGAAATCGAAACAAACAAAATAATGCTAATGGGAAACTTTGTCAATTGGTATGAACAAAAAAATCATCATATTCGAGTTACCAGTTTCTTTTTTTCTTCACAATCTTCTGATGGACAACAACAACAACAACAACAACGACAAAGATGGCGCCGAAAATAACTCGATTTAGGACACATGAAAAAAAGAGATGAAAAATACAGAAAAAAATGGACCCCTCAACACACACACACACACACATACACAATCTACAAAGCATAATAGAAAAGGCGCTAACCATAGCAGAAAAAAAAAATGGAAAATCCGATCTACGACTCAACAAAAAAAATGTTTCACAAACATATTAGACAAAGTGAGTGAGTGAATGAGTAAAAAAAAAAGTCTGCAAGACGACAATTTTTTTTTTTTTGCACGACAATAAAATTGCACATCCACCACACACAAACACAAACACAACAACAACAACAACAACAAAAGACACAAAGATCAAATGATTGATGATATTACCGAATTGAGAATCTTATAGCAAAAAAAAAAAAAAAAATTCTATGGATAAAATCTCATTCATAACAATTTTTCTTTATATTTCATGTGATAAAAAATTTTTTTTTTCTTTTGATTGTTGTTGAAAAACTAGTTCTTGAACAACAACAACAACAACAATGACATCAATTTGATTTTGATCTCATCACACACAAACACTGCATTTGATCAAAGATAATAAAAAAGATTTTAGAAAAACCACAAAGAATTTTTCCTAGTTGTTGTTGTTGTTGTTGTTGTTCTAATCATTGAAAATTTGATTATTGACAATCATTTTTTTCCATTCTACTTCGTTTATCGACTTAAGATTCTTGATCGAATGAAAAAAAAATAAAATTAGATGGGCATGATAGAATATTTTTTTTTATTCTATTTTTGCTTGTCTTTTCGTTTTCGTTTTTTTTTGCTTTTGTGTAAAGTAAGAGTTAAAGAATTCTTTCAAAGAAGAATATAATTGAAACTTGCAATTTATTTTTTTTTATTATTTCTAAAATTCTTGGGCTGTTCCTATCTCTCTTTATCTTTCTGTGCGTGTGTGTGTGTGTGTGTGTGTGTGTAAACGGAATTCACTAGTTCCGTTTTTTTTTCATTTATGAAAAAAAACGAATCTAATCAAGTTATAACATTATGTTGTATTGTTGTTGTTGTTGTTGTTGTTCATCGTCATAATGATATAAAAGTCTGACAAAAGCAGCTCATCATAGAAACACAGAAACACCCTAGTAAGAGTAAAACGAAAAAAAAAATTCATCATCATCATCATCATCAACAGCGAACACAAAAAAAAAACTATGAACCACTTGAAAAGGAAAAACAAAACCAAAAAAAAAAAAATTTTTTTTTGTTCTTTTTGCACAATTTCATTCCTAAATATACAAATACATCATATATATAAGCAAGTAAAAGTAAGAAGTGCCAATAATATCCAACAGAATAACCGAACAACCAAACCCCTAACTGACAGACAAATGATTCAAATAAGCATAAATAATAACAAAACAAAAAAAAACAAATGGTGATAAAGTTCAAAATAGAATATATAAACTTTTTTTTCATATCATTTGATTCATGATGATTGTCGATCATGGATTCGTTGTAGTTATGTGTGTGTGTGTTGAAGAACTTTTTTTTTTTTTGGTGCATGATGATGATATTCATAACAAGTGCAATAACTATAGTGAATGAAAGAATTTCAAAAAATGAAATGATTTGTTTATTTATTTATTTTTCATATTTTTGCATTTTTTTTTTCTTCGGAAAAAAAACAAAGAATTTCAGAATTTTTTTTTCTGTCGATTATCACTATATAGAATTATATATATAGTCAAAAGAGAAAAAGTCAAAAAAAAAAAAAATTTCTACTCAATTTATCATCATCGTCTTTATAAAACACGTTTGTAAACCGTCATCATAGATCATCATCATCATATAGGTTCAACATTTAAACAATATATATATATGAATGTGAATGTGAATATTAATGATTGATGTTCTTGATATTCAATGATGATGATGATGGAATGAAACCATAAACATATGTATGTTATTGATGAATGTGTGTGTGTGTTTTTCACAATTTGTTTGTTTGTTTGTTAGTTTGGTTTTATTTATTTATTGTTCATGTATCTGTTTGTTTGTTTGTTTGTTTGTTATCATTTGTCATTAGGTTAATTGCCAACAACAACAACAACAACAACAGAAAATGCAAGTCAATTCGTTTGAATAGATAAAACAATTATATGAAGCCAGATACTAACAACAACAACAAGAATTAAAAAAAACATCAACCACAAAAATAGATAGATAGGAAACGATTTAGTTTTTTTTTGTGAATATGTTTTTTTTTCTCAGCCAAAATATGAGAATACAACCAGAAAAAAACAAATGAAAAACTCAATTCAAATGTTTTTTTTTTTCGTTAAATTCTATGGAATCATTTTTTTCGGTTTAGTTTTCGAGCTTCGATTTGGGCTTTCATCCACAAAATATTTGATTGGATGGCATGCAGACAGGCATTGTGTGTCTATGGTCTATGGAAAATGATCGCTATGAATGCCTATTAATTGAGCATTTATGCTAATGAAAAAGACAATATCAAATGGAAATGATAAAAAAATGATGATGATGTATATAGATGGATTGGATGATGATGGTGATGGAATTTCAATCTTTTTTTTTCTTCTATACCGCCCCCCCAAAAAAAAACACTTCATTTGTGCCCTTCCTTCTCTTTATTGCATTTTTGTTTTTTTTTCTCGTTGTTTGAATTTTGTGGTCTCACAATAAATGATGGATTGAGAATGCAAAATATTCAAAAAAAAAATGTGAACATAATACCCCAGATGGAATAGATAAATAGATTGATAGGGTGAAAAAAAAGAATTAGAATTCGATCCATGATGATGATGATGATGATTATGAAACCATTCACAAGCGGGTGGTGTGTATGGAGTGGGTTTAAAACAAAAAACAAAACAAAAAAATTCACGAATAAAATACGATGTGCATGATTGTGATTTACACATTTCATTTACACTGTACACACACACATTCTATTGACAAAAATTTCAAAGATTTTTCTTCATTTGGTCTGCGTGGGTGTGTGAATCTCGGTCAAAAATTATTGATAAAGCCATTTTCACACAAAAATAGAGAGAGAGAGAGAGAGAGAGAGAGAGAGACAGACAGACAGACAGAAAGATTTTGGTTTTTTTTATTATGACTATATCCAAATGTTTTTTTTTATATTCGAGTTTAAAGTTATTGAATTTTTGAAAAACCCACACACACACACAAACACAGTGTGTGTTCTAAATTTTCATATGAAACAAAAAAATATGAAAATTGTCATTTATTTTCATTTGATCAATAAAAGTTTTTTTTTGTTGTTGCTACTGCTGCTGCTGTTGCTGTTGCTGTTTTGTATTTGACAATCACCAGAATTAAAAATGAAAAAAAGGGAGCAAAGAATCGATTTTTTTTTCACTCAAAATCAGAAAAAAAACGAATAGATATGACTGTCTCTCTCTGTGTGCGTGTGTGTATCTTTATTCGCAAAATTTGAAAAAGAGAAAAAAACTTTGTTGTTGTTGTTCGAGAGAGAGAGAGAGAGAGAGAGAGAGAGAGAGAGAGAGAGAGAGAGAGAGAGAGAGAGAGAGAGAGAGAGAACAACAAGACAAACAAGAAAAGAAAAAAAAATTACAGCCAAAAAATGGCTCAGTGATAATTTTTTTTTTTTTTTTTGGTTTTACAATTCTTGATTTATTTATTTTTTCATTTCATTGCAAATAAAAAAGCGTTAAAGCAGCAAAATGTTTTCAACGACAACAACAACAACAACAAAAAATTTGGATCGATTGTCAAGAAAATGAAATCAAAAAAAAAAAAACGGATACAATGAACTCATTAGATTATGATCATTCAAATAAAACGAATCGCTCTTTTTTTGCTGTAATAATATTTTCACACACATCCACAGTTATTTGGCCACAAAATAGCCTAAAGTATGTGTGTGTGTATGTGTGTGTGGGTGTTTGTTTGTGTGTGTGTGTGTGAAAAAAAGATGTGAAAATAATCAATTTCAAAAATCGAATTCGGATATAGCTGTCTAGCTGACATCAAGCTGACGACGACAACAACAACGACAACGACAACGAATGACAATAATGTTTTCAACACTTTTACACTTATTATATTATCATTACTATTATATACGTTTATATATGGCTACAGAATATCTATCATGATCATGTGATGATGATGATGATGATGAAAAACATGTTTTCTGATCAAAAATCTTTTAAATGAAAATGAAATTAAAAAAAAACGATTGTGATTAAATAGTAAACATATGCATGCATAGATAAACAGGAAACATTGAAAGACAAACCAAAACGACAAAAATGAATAAAAAACAAAAAAAAAGAAAAGAATCTTATACGGATATGTCAGAATTTCAATTTATAATCAAGAATCAAGAATAATGATAATGGATATTTTTTTACAACTATATAATAACAAACTAATAGAATATACAATGAAATCTAGAAAAGAGAGAGAGATAATAATGAAAAGAATTTTTTTTTCATGACATACATTTATTTGTTTTTGTCCGGAATATTCTATTCTCTCTCTCTCTCTCTAACTCAAAATATTCAATATTGATAATGGTTGATTATAGAAAATAATGATTCACGTATATTATCAATATATAATAGCGGAGGTCAGAAAAAAAGGATATATCAATATATATGAAATATAAACTCATTAATTCAATCGATATAAATGTGTGTGTGTGTGTGTGTGTATTAATTTTCAAATATCGATTGATTTTCGTCTGAGTGGATAAAATTTTCATATTAAAAAAAAACTGAATTTTATTGTTAACGAGAATTTTATCTTTTTTACTTTTCGATGAAAATGAACAATAGATAGATTGAAGATAGAATTGAGGGAATTTTTTTTTAAATTCTTGGTTCATGGCTATGAAAAAAAAACTAAATAATAAAGTTGTTGAATTTTTTTCCCCCACTCCTCTACTTCCATTAACCAACCAACCAACCAACCAACCGACAAACGCAGACACACCTATTATACCTTATTCAAAGCGAGAAAAAAAAGATTCTGTTTAAAAGAAAATTTTTTTTTCTCTTCGCCTATCCAGTCGATCGTTCTTATTGATGGTTATATATCAGTAGAAAAGAAAAGTGATCTATTAATGATGTAATCAATGGTGGTGGTGGTGGTGGTGGTGTGTTTGTGTGATGTTTTAGTGAAATGAGAAAATTAAAAGGGCGTTCATAAATTGAGCACATAACAGACTGGCTATCAATTTTGAAATGATAAATCACGAGCTATAATTGATTACAGCCGGATGTGTGTGTGTGTGTGTCTGTGTTTAAATAACGGACTAATCAATTCAAACAGAACGAATACTATATTTGTGTGTGTGCTATAAGAGAAGCAAAGTGAGTGAGAAAAAAAATTCGCAAATTGTATGAAATTCTATCTATCTATCTATCTATATTCGAACCAGATTGTAAATTGGCCCATTTTTTTTTTTTTTTGGAAATGATGTATGTGTGTGTGTGTGTGTGCAAAATGATTTCTAAGAATAAAAAAAAGAAATTTTTTTTTTTAAATAAATAATGTAAATTGTGTGCGTGTGTGTGTGTCTATGCATTTGTTGTTGTTCATAAATAGTAAACTATGCAACGACAACAACAACAAGAAAAATAACCTAAAAAAAACTTACCAAAAGCAATACGCCATTCACCATTACGGAATACCCAATTATGATGTCTATATGGCCGCCGTGAATATTCTGCACTACCATATCGTCGTAATGAACCACGGAATGATCCACGTACACCACGACGTACGCCCATCTTGTTCATCACTGGCCATCTTCGGCCACTGATGATTGAAAATCGGCTGCTTAATTCAGCAATGGTTGAAAAATGTTTCTTTTGTTGTTATTGTTGTTGCTGTTTTTTTTGTTGTCAATTTTTTTTTTTGCTTTTTGATTGTCTGTCTAGTATAGTTGTTGTCTACTAATTCTGTTGATTTGAGAATGTTGAGGGTGTGTTTGTTTTCAATTCAAGTTTATTTTCTTTCTTTCAGCATGTGGAAAATATTAATCTTTCAATGTTGTATACACACAAAAAAAAATGGCCAAATGAAAAAATTTTTCAATTTCCAAGCTTTTTTTTCGTTGTTGTTGTTGTTGTTGTTGTTGTTGTTGAAATTTTCATTGAAATGATCATCATCATCATATATAAATGAAAGATATTAGGGCAGTTACTCTTAATGGTCGTTGTTTGTTTGACGTTGATGAGATCGTAAAGAGAGAGAGAAAGAGAAAAATAATATCATTTGGTAGTAAATTTTCATAATGTCATCATATAGAATGCATGAATTTTTTTTTCTCGTTTCTGTTGCGATTCTTGCGATATACACACACAATTGGACCGTGACTTTGTCTACGATGATGACGATGATGATGATGACGATGATGGATCAATGAAGAAGAAGAAAAAAAAAGAGAGAAAAAGAATAATTAGTCATTTGAAACAAGAATGCCAAACAAAAAAACAAAAAAGAAAAAAGTATCTTAATGTTGAGATAGACAGCAGACAGGCAGAAGTGAATGAGAAAAAAAAGAAAAAAAGAAAAAAATCAATGAAAATGAATGAAAAACCCTCTCATGTAAGATAAATATACAAAGTACATTTTTTTTTATTCTGGGGTAAATAGAATTGTTAATACAGAAAAAAAATAAGAAGAAGAAGAGAATTATCGACAAGAGAAAAAAAAGGAATGATTGGCAAGTCAAATTAAGTTATACCATCTATCTATCTATCTATCTATCTATCAATCTATGAACAAGTGAGTTAGTGAAATGACAGACAGAAAAAAAAATCAAACATTATGATGATGATTTTTCATAATGAAACGAAAGAAAGAAAATAAAAACACAACTACAAGAATACATCATCATTTATAGAATTCTGAATTCATTACAATGAAGAATAAATTCTGTCATTCTGTTATGTTGTGTTTGATGAATAATTTTGTTGCTGTTGTCATTATTATTATCGTTTTATTTGTAGCGACCAATAGGTTCAATATGACCATCAAAGTAAATATTTCTTCTTCTGTTATTTTGTTTGTTTTTTTTAATTAAAATTTGGATTCAATTCGATCGTTTATTTCAATCAATGAATAAATGGCTCTAATTTCGTATTTTTTTTCCATTTGGACCAAATTGATTCTCGAAAAAAACAAATTGCAACACACACACACAAACACAGAGACAGCTATTCTTCATTCATATATCTAGTCTCTCACTCTCTTTTACTCTCTGATGGATTAAATAATGTTTATATAAGTAGAAATCAATCAATTTGTCTATGGTAAAAAAAAGAACAGAAGAGAAAAAAAAATTCCACCACTTTTAACTTTACTGTCATTGCAATTGTATCCAACATTGTGAAACAGACAAAATTCTGGCATTCTGGCATTCAATAATAATAATAATCGTCAATCGACATTGATTATAAAGAAAAAAATTCAATGTGAATTCAAAAAAAAACAAAACAAAACAAAACGAAAAAAACATGTGGCCGAAATAAAACAATTAATTCAGAATCACAAGAATCGTGTTGGAAAATAAATGAATAAATATTCAAATTTTAAACATCATTGAATCAATAAATAAATAAATATTGAACAACAATCTATTCGAGGTCAAGAGAGAAAGAGTGAAAAAAACGATGAAAATTATTGATTGTAAATACACCAATCGATGATCGATGTGTTTCGGCCACAACGGCAAATATATAGATGAATCGAATTGGAAAAAAAATTTGTCAACGAACGAATGTGAATGGTGTGGTGGTCAAACATATTGCGTGTGTGTGTGTGTGTGCGAACGAAAGGGGTCACACATTGATTCAATTATTATTATTAATTGTCCTTTTTTCTCCCGAATATTTTCTCAAATTACTTTTTCAGGAAGAATGAAAAAAAACCAGTAATCAAATTAAATGATGACATTTTGAAAATTGAATCAAACATTGAAAAATCAAACACACACACACAATCATTTCTCTATGTATCATTAAATATTGATGATGATAATCAATGATGATTTTGAAATATAAAAATTAATCGCAATGTGAGTGAAAAAAAAATTCTGAATTCTGAAAAATCCAGCTTATTGTGATCGAATTATTAGAAATCCATAACAATAACGATAAAAACAACAACAACAACAACAACAACAATTGGAAAATCAATGAAATTAATACTTACACAATTGGTGCGTGTGTTGAAAATTTTCTCAACAAAAGAACAACAAAAAAAAAAAATTAATCTCATTACATCTTCTGTATTCTATGACGATGTTGTTGTTGTTGTTGTTGAGAAAAAGAATAAAACCAATGAATGAGGAAACAAATTATTTTTTTTTCATCTTCACCATTCATTCATTTTATTGATCACCACAATCGAAAAAGAAGTGCATGTAACCGCACACATACATACACACACACACACACACAAACACATAGCATTGATAAAATAAGAATATTCTGTATGCATTTATGTTATGTCATTGCACGCATTTTAAACAACAACAACAATAACAACAAAAAACAAAACAAAACCGATCCAAAACTACACACACACAGAATTACAGACAGACAAGAATTAAAAACAAACACACACACACTGGTATATTGTTACAAAAAACACGATGATGACTGTAGATGGAATAGATGAATGAATGAATGAATGAGATGGAATCAAATCGAATGTGGAAATAATTCTTGCACTATGTGTTTTATTTTTGGTATATGAAGAAGAAGAAGAAAAAAAAAAAACAAACCAAACCAAAAAAAAAAAAAAAAACGAATGATTGAAAATAACTGTCAAAGACATACATACATACACAAACACGCGCGCGTACAAATGAATTCAACAACACTACAGTCTACACACACACACACACATACAGACACATAATGTTTTCATTGATCCAAAGAATTTTTTCTTCATGCAAGAAAAAAAAAACGAAACGAAAAAACCTTCATTGATGTTCGCTTATAGCGAAAAAAAAAACGATATTATATTCGTTATCACACACACATACATACTGGAGAAAATGCAGAATTTATAGTTATATTACACACACACACACACATTACAGAATGAAAAAAAAATTCTTTCTCTCAATTTCATTCTCAATACCCCATTGTCATTGAATGTTGAACATTGAGAATATATATATATATATGGATGGATAGATTCCATACGTATATACCCTATCACTACATATATTTATTTATACTATACCCCAATAGCATCATCATCAACAACATCAGTAATGATGATGATGATGATGATGATGACAAGCGTGCGCAATGAACCAAGGTCCATAGATGTAAAATTTTTTTTTTGTTATTTTTTCTTTTTTGCAAAAAAACAAAATCAAGAAATACTGAGTGTGTGTGTGTGTGTATAGACCAAAGTTGTAGATGTACAATGAGTACAAACACACACACATACACACACACACACTGAAATTCTGTTCAGAATTTTGATATCAAAAACGATATTTAGTTTTATAAGGCTGCTGTCTGGCTGGCTGGCTGGTTGATTTTGATATCCAAACCCTAGTAGAATAAATTTCATCCCCAAGAAGTAGTAGTAACAGTTGTGGTGGTGGTGGTGGTGGACAGAATATCATATTATTCTGTATGATGATGATGATGATGCTATTCAATGGAACGGATAAATGGCTAAAAAAATTATAGTATAGTTTTATATTGTGTAGTGGTGGTGTTTCATGAACATAGTAGTGGTGCTGTTTCATCTTTTAGATTGGAATTCTTTAGAAATTGTATATACACTATATTCATATAACAGAATCACAAACTAAGGGGAAAGCCTTAGTTACTAAGACGCTACAATCAATGAATGAATGAATCGGATAGGATCGGATCGGATCGAATTCGAGACCTAGCTAGACATTGAGTATAAAGAGAATAACAAGAAAAAAAAGACGCAATGAAGAAATTTTTTGTAATGAAGAAAAAAAACCGAAACAAACAACACAAACAGGCAAACAAAACAAAACAAAACAAAAAAAAAAAAAATGAAAAAAAAATAACGCCGAAACTGAAATGAAATTGGCTGAATATAATGTTTTTTTTTCATTCTTTTTTCTTTTGTTTAGTTGTTCTGTGGGTTTTTTTTCTCTGTCGGTCTTCTTGCATATTTGACGATTTTCTCTCTTACTCTCTCGCTCTCTGGATCTCTTCCGTTATGATTATTGATTGATTAATGTTTTTTGATGATTTTCGATTTTTTTTATTCTCATACGCTTTCATATATTGTTTGCGTCTAAATTTTATTTCTCCTCTCTTTTTTGTTTTGTTTTCCTATTAAACATTCATTTTGATCAAAAAAAAATATACCAAAATCGAATCGAATTGAATCAAAAAACAAAAACAAAACAAAACGATTCGATTCGATTCAATTTTAAGAATTCGATTTGAAATTGTCAACTCTATTTTATTGGTTCTACACACACACAAACACAATACAACCACCATGTTTTTTTTTCTTTACTACATCTGGATTATTATGATCATCATCATCATCGTCGTCGTCAAAAGAGAATAGAATTGATGATCATTTTGTAGCGTGTTTATTTCTTTCTTTTTTTTAGTCTATTTTCCAATTGATGATGATGATGATGATGATGGTGGCAGTATATTTGGAGCCAATTTTTTTTCTCTCTTTCACTATTGTTTCACTACAGTCTCAATCCATCTAAATCGAAAGAAAATAAAAAAAAAGTTCAGATGGATTTTTATTATTATTATTATTATTTCACCCAAAACATTCATTTCTAATCGAATCCATTGTCGGATTCCCATTTTCTCTGATTTATGGCATAAATGTTTTATTTGTTTATTTTGTTTGTTTGTTTTTTCAATTTTCTTACATTTGTTCCATTTGATTTTTTTTTTTTTGGCTGACAAAATCGATGTTTAATGATACTGCTGCTGTTTATGATGATGATGATGATGATGACGATGAAAAAAAGGTCAGAATAAATAAATCAATCAAACGAATAGGGTCCAATAGAGATTATTCAGATGGCCAGATGGTCAGTTGTTTATATTTAGCAATTTTTATATATGTGGCGATCACACACACACACACACACACAAACATGATAATCGACAATATGCATCATCATCATGTATATTATTATTATTATCAACACCCAAAAATTTGAATTATAAAGATGAAACAAAAAAAATCCCCTTGTCATAATTATTATGGTGTATTATATAAAAACAATAATCGAATATATTATATATGGATATGGATTGATTGATTTTTTTGTTGCTGATATCATCGAAAAAAAAAACATCACAAACACACACACAGAGAGACACTGAAATGAAGTCAGTGGACAAGTTGATCATGTACAAAAAAAAAATTATTCTGAATGATGATGACATTCATTTATTTATTCATTTAATTAAGATGAATTGGCTGAAAACACAGAGACATACATACACATGTATAGAGACATATTGTGATGAAAGAATATTCTTTTTCAACTTGTCATCATCAACAACATAATTATCATCATCATCATCATCATCATTATATATAAAACAATGTGGTTTTTTTGTGTGTGTGGTGTGTGTCTTGTGTTTCAAGTAATTAAACATTTTTTTAAGTAGAGATAGATAGAGAGAGAGGGGGGGTAAAAATGAGTGATTTAAAAAATCTATACTATACTGGCACAGAAAAAAAAATGTGATGAAAATGAAACAACATTTGTTCGTTGATGCTTCTTGTTTGAGTATAATAAATGTTTGTGTTTACAAGTTTGGATTCACAAAATACAGGCACACACACACATGTAATGATGATGAAATTTGAAAAGAATCATTCATTTGTGAAATTTTTTTTTTACAGCAGTAGTAGACATAATCATCATCATGGAATATATAAAAATTGAGACAAACTAACAAACAAACATGAACCGGGTATTTTGAAGCAATATTTCATTATGTTTGTTTAAGTTTTTGTGTGAAAAATGACAACATTATATAAAGAAAAATATCGGCACGAAAATCTTTAAAACGTAAACGATGTATGGATAAAATGATCAACATTATAATTGAACCGATTATCAATGATGTTATAATGACGAATTTTAATGCTACATTTATAAGGGACAAAAAAAACACATTAAGTTGAATTATCAACAAACAAACAAAAAAAACTAACCTCTAAAAATAATACGACCAATAATGAATGATCCATTTTTAAGAAAATGTCCATGAATAATATCCGATTTTATCATTATGTTGATGATACTTTTTATACTATAATTATTTGATGATGATAAATATTCATCAACATCATCGTTGTTGTTGTCAAAATTTTTAGACATGCCACGTTTTCCTTTGATCAAGATTTTTCATTTCTTTTAGTTTCAACATGACACAATCAATATCACATGTTATTTCTTGAGAAAAAATCTTTTCATTCACATCACCATCAACATCGTCATGAGTTTCTTTATTTGGTTTCTTTTCTGACGATGAATGATGAATACTTTTGTTAACCACATGATTTTCAATGACATGAGAATTTGTTGGTTTGTTGCTATCTAAATCATAATTAGAGGTAACGGTTGCTATGCTATGTATTGGTGGTATCTTGGTGGTTTTTGAAATTTTCTTATTCTTTTTGTTATTATTATCATTAGTAGCAGTGATGATGTGACAAAGTACTGATGACGATTCTGTTGTCACGATAATTTGTTCAATTTCATCTTTTTTGTTTCGTTTTTCATGTGATTCTACAATAGAATTGTCAGTCGTTATTGACGGCCGCTGTACGGCTGTTGTTGCCCTAGATAAATTGGTTTCATTCGGTTGAGTACCATTATCATCATCATCATCATCATCATTTTTGGATGGAAAAATTGGCATCACAGTTGTCGTTTTTGTTGATACAAATTTACTGCTACTAACAATAGAATCTGCAGTTGAAATGTTTTTTACTATTGAATTGGTTGATGTTGATGTTGCCATTGTCGGCAGTGGCATAGGCGGTGTTAATGTTGACATTTTGCGTTTATTTTGTTTATTTGTTTCATTTGATGTTGATTTTTTTATGGTATCCAAAAGAATTTTGGCCGTAGTCATTGATGCAGTGTTACTGTTGTTGTTTGATGGTTCATTAAACGATTGATCGTTTTCCATAATGTTGACAATTGTCATGTTATGTGGTCGATCGCTATCATCACCGTCACTGAATTCCGAATAACCATCATCATCATCATCATCATCATCACAACCAAATAAATCTCTTGTCGATCTTCGGCCACACTATTTTAACAAAAAAAAAAATTTTAGTCCAATAAAAATAAAAGTTTCATCTTGAGGCTTATCTTACGTTTTTAGTAAAATAATTTATAATACAAAATTCATTTGTAGTAAAAAATACCATTACTTCAATATCGGTTGGCATGATTAAAAATGTGCTAACATTTTCTAATAATAAATATTCAGGATCAAAATCAGGCCTTTCAGTTGACGGTTTCATCATTGGTGGATCATCATCATTATGATTATGATTATTGTATTGATCACTCATTAATTTGAACAATTTTACTGAAAAAACTAAACGATTCCAATCATATGATGATGGTGTCCAAACAATATCGGCATAAAAATTTCGCCCATGTAACCGATATATTTTCGTTCCTTTTGATGAACTAACATGATAATACATATGTGCCATTTCGATTATCCTTGTCGTTGTCGTCGTTGTTATTTTTTGGCCATCATGAACAATGCTGTCATCAAAATCATCATCAATGACATCCGATTGGCATGAGCTTCTAAACATTTCATCTTCCATTGAATTCATATTTCCGATTGTGTTTAAAAATTCACTACTTGGATATTGTTCAGTTATGATGATGGGAAAATAACAAATTTGATTATTCTTGAAATGAAATCGGATGAGGCCACCATAGAGAAAATGTGAAAAAAAAGACAAAAAAAAACTAATATTTTTTTTCGACCATCAAACAAATCAATAATATTGAGTCATGAAAAAATAATTCAATAATCAGATAAGAATGATATGACGGCTAAATTTTTCTTTTTCTATTCCTGTGAAAAGATTTTTTCTTTCTCTCTACGTCTCTTTCTCTTTCTCTCTCGCCATTGAATGACAGAATTGAATCGAAATTTTTTTTTCCGAATGTTTCAAGAGACATTATTCAATTATAAATCCGAATTTATATGTACGCGGGCGGTATGGTCATAGATAGAAATTTTGGATGAATTAAGATGAGAAAAAAAAATGAAATGATCATATAACATACATTCAACATTTCATCATCAAAAAACCTTTCACAGGCAAAAAATAAAATTCATACATACCAATTCCATGCAGATAAAATTTGAATTTGGATAATTATTATACATCATTATAGTTGATTTCATTTTTCGAAAACGATTCCATGCAATTAATTGTTGCCGTTGTTCATTTTCATATTGTTTCGATTGTTGTTGTTGTTGTTGTCGATTCGGTCCATTGTGTCCATCATTATGAAAACATTTCAGCAATTCAGGCTCAAAATTATATACTGTCGATAGACGAAAATTACAGACATCCAACAGCCACATGAATTTTGCATTAAATAATAATGCAAAACATTCATTGATTGCGACGGAAGCATCAAAATTGGCCGTTGGACAATCAAATTTTTTTGTTGTTGATGATATGATCACGATAGGTGTGATTATTATGAAAATCAACACAGTTTTTAACATCATTTTGTCGATCAATTTGATGATGATCAAATTAATTTCTAAAATTGCATTTGCATATGATTTAAAAAAAAAATGCTGAAATCAATTTTATTTTTAGGACAATTTGCAAATTGCTCATGAATAAATGATGATGATTCGAATCAAACAACAAAGAAAAAAAACACAATCGACAACGCCATCTATTGTGAACAGATATCACGATATTCTAGAATACAGTTTACATCATCATACCGATAGATGTCACGAGATTCAGATTCTCTCTGAAAAAATAAAAAAAAAAACAAAAAATATTCGATTCAATTTTCAAATAGTGTTTATTCGAATAATTAAACTCAATTTCAATCATTATTGTCCAGAATTTCATTGGCACATAAATCTTTATAAAAACGTCGATCAATTTTACCCATTTGATTATAATGTAATTGATCTACAATCAAAAGACCACCAATTAATCGTTGATGATAGCCAAGATTATCTATGGAAAAAAAATTCAGTGATGGTATGAGGTAAATATATCTTTGTTTGTTTCTATTACCATTAACAAATTGATGCAGTTGTTCCTCAGTTATTGATGATTCTGATTTTACAGTAACATATGCTCTTGGAACCTCGTTGTATTCAATGTGTTTAACACCAACAACAACAACACCGATAACATCATCATGTGTCATGAGAAATAATTCAATTTCCGCTGGAAACACTGACCAACCTTTATATTTAATAATCTCTTTAATTCGATCGGTAATATGAAGACAGCCATTATTATCGATGAATCCAACATCACCAGTGTGAAACCAACCATCATTATCTATAGCTTTTTTTGTTTCATCTGGTCTGCCATAATATTCACGAAAACGGCTTGTACCACGTATAGAAATTTCACCCAATTGTTCCGATGAAGAGTTTGTCAATTCATTTTTCGTTAAATTATCGATCAATTTCAATTGAAAAGAAGGCAATGGTTTTCCAACATTTTGACTGCTCACACCGATTGATATATAAAGACATTCAGTACAACCATAAGCTAGTTGATAATAATTAATCAATCATTTAGTGATTCCAGGTTTTTATGAATCATGATGATATTATCTTACCATCTAAAATTTGAATTCCATGCTTTTTTGCTAAAATTTCTGCCGTACTTGTCGATAATTTACAACCAGCTGTTAGCACCATTTTTACCGATGATATATCTCGATGGCTAGTCAAATCACTTTTTGCCAACAAATTAACAATATTAGCTGAACCAAATACCTGAACACAACGATATTTTTCAATCACATCAAATATTCGATCCATTTCATTATAATTTAATAAAACAATCGGTGTTTGAGAGATAAGTGCAACAAATAGTAAACAATTTCCACTAACATGTCCCAATGGAAATGTAAGTAACATTGTTTGATGACTATATTTCGCTAATGTTTCAACAGATTTCATTTCAATAACATTTGTTAATAATGTTCGATGTGTATGACAAGCACCTTTTGGTCGTCCAGTTGAACCAGATGTAAATATTATTGTAACCAAATCATCGATGGATGATTCATTGTTACCATAATAAGGTATTGTTGATATTTTTTCATTTTTAAATTTTGAAATTAATTCATCAAATTTTATCGTTGTAGAATTGTATTGTTTATCATCATCAAATGTTTGATCATAATTGATGACAACAATCTTGACATAATCACGAAGATGTTGCCATTTGGATTGTCGATACATTTGTTCTAATTTAAAATAATATTCATTAGAAATGAATAAACATTTTGATTTGGTCTGATCCAATCGTTCACCAATAAAAAATGGACCAATTACCGGTGCTATCAATGTATATGGAACATTCAACAATAGACAAGCATTAATAATGATTGTATATTCAATACAACTTTCGGACATTATGGCACAGATATCATTAGATTGAAAATCAAATTCTCGAAGCATTGCTATGGCCAATGAATGTGATTGATCTTCAAGTTGGCCATATTTCAATTGTTTTCCTGTTTTTGCTTCAGTCTAGAATAAATCAAACCAGAATTATTAATGAGTGAATGAATGAATTAATGAATGAATG
Organism: Dermatophagoides farinae; assembly: GCF_024713945.1. Classification (NCBI taxonomy): domain Eukaryota; kingdom Metazoa; phylum Arthropoda; class Arachnida; order Sarcoptiformes; family Pyroglyphidae; genus Dermatophagoides; species Dermatophagoides farinae. The sequence goes on along the minus strand of NC_134686.1, from coordinate 714,202 downwards.
AACAAACCAGAAAAATTTGATCCTTTAATCGAGCTGAAATTTGACCATTTTTGAATAAATATTCACCGATTGTTTTCAAATTCTTGTCGATTGATTTAGACATTTTATTATTATGATTGGTAACGATAAAAAAAGGACAATCACAAAGTCAATGGCAAGAAAGCCGAAACAAAAAGTATTTCTTAATTTTTACTGACTTTAATCATTGATTTTCATATCGATTTTTGCTTATTTTGTTTGGATATTGGACTTTAATCTCAAATGATGATAACCAAGACATTTGAAATGATAAAGTTCTATACATTTTGTTCATCATCATCGATCATCAAGGGAGATGTGATTGGATGATGATGATGATGATGATTGCCATTAAATATCACAACGAAAGTTTTTCATCATGATAACATCATTCATATCGGTTTTTTTTTTGAGTTCATTTTGAAATCATTTGCATCTCGAAATAAGTGACCCACCATCATCAAATACAATCATCATGTTGAAAGACCTGCGCATAACTGAATAAACTTGACGTGAATCAAATTATCATTTTTTATTTTCATGGTCCTTTTCTTCTTTTTCTTCTTTCATCCATCCATTTATCTATGGATAGAGGGCGGTAAAATAACATTAAATCAAATGAAAAAAAAATCATCATACATTGAAATTGAAATATATTTATTTTGATTTGTAATTTAAAAATTCAAAATTGATTGATAAATAAATTTTCAAAATAATTGATCATATTGGAAACATAATAATGTTATATTATATTATATTTTATTTGGTGGTGAACAGAATACAGAAAATCGATAAAATTGAAATTGGCACTACTAAATAACGATGATGATGATGAATCAAATTAATATTTCAAGTTTGATTTATAAATTCGTTATATATTAATTAATGTTAAAGTTTTAGAAATGTAATAACAGAAGAAGAATGTGATGATGATGATGATGAATAAATTTCGTGATCATTATCATCATGAAATTTTTTTTTTTTGTTGCAATTTGATGATGATGACGATGATGAATTTATTAATGAATTGTGATGCTGATGATTTTTTTTGTTGATTATGCATCCAAATTATTATTATTATTAATACTGTTATTCTGTGATGAAGAATATTTTTTTTTTGTTTCAATCAAATGATGATGATGATGATGATGATATGGTTGCAGGTTGTCAAATTCATTTTATAATGATGATGTTGATGTTTTAGATTTAATGGATAGCCCATTTTTTTGTTGTTGTATAGAATTTATTTACCATCCGGTTCTCCTAATGTTGTTTATGATGGCAATGATGATGATGATAGATAATTGCCATTAATATTCGTTCCATATGGCTGCTGTTGATGTGGTTGTTGTTGTTGTTGTTGTTGTTGTCGTTTATTTAATTGAATTTGTAAATTACAATGATTATTGTAAATATTATGATGATGATAAGATATGTTTTGATGGCCAACATGATGTTGCTGATGATGATGTTGATGATGATGATAATTGTAACCCGAATTAAATGATGAAATTTGTTTTTCAATATCTAAAATTATTGATTTCGTTGTTGTTGTTGTTGTTGTTGTGATTTGGATGATTGCTGCTGCTGCTGATGATGGTGGTAATGCTGTGTTGAATAATAGATTCTGTATTAATGATAATTTTTAATAATAACGAGAATAACGAGAATTTTTTTTTAGAAATTATAAAGAAAAAAAATTTTTAAAATTGCTGATTTTAATAAGCGGAAAGGGTGGAAAAATGGCCAGAAAAAAAAGAAGAAGAAGAAGAAACACTGACAGATTTCTGAATCAGAAATATATATAAATCATTTATTCATCCAATTTATTTATTTATCCAAATATCAATAAATTATCATCATCATCATCATATACATAATATATGTGTGTGTGTGTGGAGAAAGAAATAAAATTGATGAAAGATTGAAAAATTTGTTTGAGTCAATAATCAAAATCATAATGATGATGATGATGAGATGCGAATGTTGTATTTTAAAATTCGTTTGTATTTTTTTTTCGTTGTCTGTGTGTGTGTTGCAGTTTTATGTTTTCATCATATTTTTTTGGTTGTGGTTCCAACAACGTATATATAGGTTTTTTTTGTAATATTAATTAGTAGGTGTTCCAAGAAAAAAAAATGAATTAATGATAATGATGATATGGTGGTGGTGGTGGTAGTGAATGTTCAGATTTTTATTTTTTATTTATTTTTTTTTTTTTTGGTTTGTACTCTCTGATCTGATTATTGTTGAAAATTTTTCAATTTAAACAAAAAAAAAATGATGATGATAATGATAATTGATGATAATGTTTTAAAGTTTAATATATTTGTGTTTGTTTGTTTTATTTCTAAATGATGCCGATAATGATGATGATGATGATGATGATTGTGAATGAATAAAATGGATGGATTGATGAGATTTTCTGTTGAATTTGTTTGTTTTTCGTTTTGGTTTTTTATGTGTGTGTGTGTGTGTTTGGATTTGGTTTGAATCAAAATGAAATTGAGAATAAATTCAATCATCATCATCATCATCATCATCATCATCATCATTTTAATTAGTAAGAATTTTTTTTTTTCTCATTCTCATAGATAGATAGATTGCACAGGGATTGTAAATTATTTTTGTTTTTTGTTTTTTTGTTTTCTGCCAATGAAGATGAAAACAATGATAAACAATTCGCTTTTACATCATCATCATCTAGTTTTTGTTGTTGTTTTTTTTTCATTATTTTGGTCGTTTTTTTTTCGTTGAAATAATTAGTGAAAAAAAAGAGAGAAAACAAATGAATTATATATGGTGGATTTTGATCATTTCGAAATAAGCCCAAAAGCAAAACAAAAAAAAATCTGGCTGTTTTGGTCTGTGTGTGTGTATGAGTGTGTGTGGGTGGGTGGTGTGTATCGAACAAATATAGAAACAATATTGCAAAAAAAAAAAAAAAAAATATTGGCTGTTTGTTGTATATATAAATAATAGAATGAAAAAAAAGCCAAAAGCAAAATGAAGCATCAGAATCATATCATCATGTTGTATGCAGTATATCCGGTTTGTATGGTGATGATGGAGACGAAAAAAAAAATATAGAATTCAAACCAGAATATTTGTTTATAACCAGACAAAAAAAAATGAAAATGAAAATAAAAATATTCAGAATTCAATGTATCAATTTTTGTGTGTGTGTGTGTGTGTGTGTGTGCATGTGTATTTGTTTGCGTGTAAATCATTTTTTCATATGGTTTATCAATCCGTTGTGGATATAATTCGGTTGAAATTAGAAATTTTTTCATCTTTCACAATTGTGAATGGACATGTTGTTGTTGTTGTTATTTAGGCAAACAAAAATAAGCAAAGAGAAAAAAATTTTTTCTCCATTTTTTCACTCCAAAAAAAACAAACAAAAACCTATCTATCTATGTATTGATCATTTGTTCAAGAAATTTATCATTTTTGATTAGGAAAAAAAGTGGAAAAAAAATTGGATAACAAAAAAAAAATGGACAAGTTCATCATCAGAATCAGAATCAAAAAACATGAGCTGATTGATGATTCCACCAACACACACACCGACACAGACACACAAAAATTTATTCACAATCAAAATCATATTTTGATTTTGAAAATTAGCTCGATATTTTTTTTTGTTGTTGTTATATTGAAATGCAAAGAAAATTTTTTTAAATGAAAAAAAAATCAAAACCAACCTAATATAATATCACCCCAATAAAAAAAAATGCAAAGAAATTTAAAGTAAAAAAAAAATTTCACTCTTAAAATACATATTTTTATATTATTACTGGAACAGCAGAAAATGAATAAAAACTGAACTGATTCCCAAAAAACACACGCACACACACAAAAAATTCAGTTTGCAATTCATAAATATCTTGCCATATTGTATCCATAGATAATGTGTGTATTTGGACGTGTCCGTGTGTGGGTGTATGTGTTCAATGTATGTGAATAATAATAATAATAATAATAATTACCTATATAATTATACCATTTATAATAATAATATTAAATATTTGGTTAATTAATCATAATGATGATATATTAATCAATCAATCAATCAATTAATGATCAATAAATATCTCATTGCACAAATAAAATGATGCTACCCATAATGATGATTATGATGATGAGAAATTTACGTATATGTTGTGTGTGTGTGTGTGTGTATGTTAGTTGTTGTTTGTGATGAAAGGTGTGGATAATTTCTTTTTGTTTTTTATACACATAAATTCTGGTAATTTAATCTGGTAACGAGAGATTATATACATTCTCTCATTGTCGATAAATTTTTAGATAGATAGGAACGAGAAAAAAATTTCGTTGTTGTTGTTGTTGTCGTTGTTTTGGTTGTTTTTTTTTGGATCGAATTTTATGACAGTTTCAATGATGATGATGATGATGAGTATTTTGTTTTACGAAAAAAAGAAAATTGATGATTCACAAACATGGTGTATTATGTGTGTGTGTGTGTATGTATGTATGTAAAAGATTAAATTGTGAATAGAAATTTTTTCATTTTTCATTTTTTTTTCGTCTCTCAATTATTATTATTTTTTAAATGACGATATTTGATCCACCGATTAAAGCCCATCGATATTATCGGTTGATGGTGATTGACGATGTGTATGTTTGCAAAAAAAAAGAAGAAGAAATGAAGTGAAAAACATGGTGGTTGATTTGGTTGTTCATTTTTTTTTTGTTTCTTATTTATTAGTGGATTGAAAAAAAAATTGTTTCGCGTTTTTTTGTTGTTGTTGTTGTTTTTGTTTTGAATCAATATGGTGCATATTTACGATCATTTTTATTTGATTTAGATGTTGAACCATTTGAAATTGTTGTTATTGATTGAATATTATGTTTAGATAGATTGCTTGTTGTTGCATGATATAATTTATTTGCAGCATTATTTGAAACAGCTGCCGCAACAGCTGCCATTGCTGTTAATGAATTTGTTGCTGCACCGGTTGTTGCCGATAATGTTGATGCGGCTGCAGCGGCAGCCGCAGCAGCATGATGATGATGATGATGATGATGAGCAGATTGATTTGTTGTTGTTGTTGTTCCGGCACTATTCAATAAACCATTACTACTATATTTGATGGAAATTTTTCATCAATAAATCCATTTCAATCCATAACAACAACAATAACAACAACAACAACGACAAATTGCAACAGAAAAGAATAAAAATACAAGTGTTATGATGAATGGAATGATTATCGATAAATTTTTTTTCAGAAAAAGAAAGAGTAGAATGATAAAGTGAAAAAAAATAGAGTGAGTGAATGAGTGAAAGATGGACAAAGTGAAGGCAATCGGGCCAATTTTCATAGTTTATTTTTTCGTAGATAATCATATGGATCGTGGACAAAGTCGGAGTTTTTTTTTTTTTGGTGGCAAAGGTTGGTTGGTTGGTTGGTGAGCGAGATTTTTTTTTTTGTTTGTTTGTTGGTTGGTTGGAGGTTTTTTATTTGTTTAATTTGGCAAATCATCATTATTTCATTATTGGATGATAGGAGGCGGACAGAAGTTTTTTATTTTGTTTTGTTTCAAAAAAGACCAGAGAATTTGGTTGGTTGGTTGGTTGTTTGGTTGGTTGGTGGTAGTATATGGTTGGTTTTTTTTATTTTCAATTGGACAGAAAGATGAAAATGAAAAAAAAGAAAGAAAAAAAAAGAAAAAAAAATCAGCAATTAAAAATGATTGGTCAATCAAATTAATTAGTTTTAAATTTTTCATTCAATCAAATCGAGAATCAAGAATCAAGAATCGAAAAAATTTGTATAAAATAAAACAGAATTTAATTCAGAAAAAAAACTAAAAAAAAAACACCACGCACACACACACAATTCTTGATTGAATTCTCATCATCATCATCATCAACATCATCGTCATTATTATTCTGGTTATGGAATCATCAAATTATTAAAATGAATTTTCAAAAAAAAAAAAAAAAAAAAAACAAATAGACATTCGAAATTGTAAAACGAAACCCGCAATACTGAAAGTGAACAAAAAAAAAATTTGTTTGTGTGTGCAAGTGTGCGAGAATGAGAAAAAAAACAAACAAACAAAAATTGATTGATAAAATAATTTTGATTTTTATATGTAAAAATTTTTTTTAAAATCTTTGTCTGGTATGTGTGTATGTTTGTGTGTGTAAAAATCATATTTCTAAAATTTGAAAATGAAATTTGATTATGAAAACTGTTATGTGATTTTTTTTTCATTATAATTGGAATATATGGAATAAATTATTTATTTATTTGGCAAAGGTAAAACGAAATTTACCTTGTTGCGATGAGGTATTGAGCCAGATTGATTGCTTCAGGTGTACCGCTTATTGTAATGGTACGATCTTTTGTTCCTTCTTCACTGCTATTGATTTTAATTGTTGCACCGGATAATTGTCTATATTAAAAGCAAAATGAAATATTTGATTCATCCAACAAATACCCAAAAAAAAATCAATTAAATTACCTGATTTCATTAATTTTCGAACCACCTTTACCTATCACTGAACCGATAATATCATTGGAAATAGTCATTTCGGTGGTGAGAGTAGGGACCATTCCTGGATTGGTGGCGGCGGTATTGCCGTGGTGGCCCAAAGAAGCGGTTGTGTTTGCTGCCAATGTGGCCAATGTTGCTATTTGAATATATTCAATGAAAATGAGAAAAAAAAACAAATGAAATATATCAACCAAATTATTGATAAGTTGTAATTGAAAAAAATCAAAAAAAAAAATGATGCAAATTAGGAATGGCTATAAACAAAACTACAACTACAACACTAAAACAAAACAAAACAAAACAAAAAAACAAAGCAACCGGAAGCAAAATGTAAAACAAAAATTCAAAAAAAAAATGAAATGAAAATAAATAATACCTTGGGGATTCAGGGAGCCAACGGCCTGTCCAGGAAGGAGAGGAGCATGCTGCAATGCCAATCTATGAAGCTTTGTGAGCTTTATTTCGTGTTTGTGTGTGTGTGTATGATTTTTTTTCAATTTTTTTTGTTGCCAAGAATTTTTGACCCAAAAGTTTTTTGTTTGTTTGTTTTTATTTGGAATTCAAAATTGATTTTCAGGTTCAGGTTTTTTTTTTGATTGGTTGGTTGGTTGTAATTTTAGGTTGAATAAATGGTTGTTTGGTTGGTTGGTTGGTTGGTCGATTGGTGGTATTGATGATGAGAGAATTATTCATGGCAAAATGATAAGAAAAAAAAAAGAAAAACGAAATTGATCAATATTGATTAGCATATATATAAAAAAATATATATTGAAATGGATTAAAAATCAATACAAAAAAAAATTTAAATTAAAATTCGATATTCGTCAATACTAAGTGAGTGTGTTTGGTTGAAATAGGTGTGTGTGTGTATGTGTGATTGGCACTTAAAAATTTTTAATTTTTAAAGTCAAGTATAAAAAAAATAGGTGGTAATAAAAATATGAAACGCCCCTTTTTTTACATCTATATATACCATGCATCATTTACTAATGATTAGACTCAAATCACACGCTCAAAACACACACACACACACATACGACATACACAAGACATAATCATCATCATCATATCAAAATCATAATAATGGTAATGAATTTTTGGTTGATTGTAAATGGATGGATAGATGGATGGACCGTTTTGTTTTTGGTTGGTTGGCTGGTTGGTTGGTTGGTTGGTTGGTTGGTTGATTGAATGGCTCGATTGGTTGATGATTTTTTTTCAGTGGTGGATAAATATAGATAGATAGATCGACAGGACCGATGAAGGATTAACATATAACAAATATATATAAACAAATAAACAACAAACGGACAACAACAACAACAACAACAACAACAATGTCGTTTAATGATTTTTTTTTTTGGATTTTGGTTTCTACATCATTTTTTTTCGGTTTGAATTACAAATCACACTTACAAATCCAGGTGAATATTGTGCCGATGATAAATCGAGAAATGTATGATGTGATGGATTTATAATACTAGTAGTAGCACCACCACCACCACCACCACCATTTGATGATGATGAAGATGATGATGATGATATTGTTTGTTGTGCTGTCGCCGATGATTGTTGTTGATGTGATAATAGTGGTGGTGGTGGTGGTAATGATAATGATGAATGATGGTCAATAATTCCACCTTGATGATGATGATGATGATGACCATTACCGCTATTACCACTAAAGATTAACTGTGCATTATGATTAACAGGTGATGATGATGATGATGATGACAATATTTGATTTTGTAATGGTGGTGATGATGATGATGAACATAATGGATGTTGTTGTAATGGTTGAAAATGTGTTTGTTGTTGTTGTTGTTGTTGTGATGGATTCGTTAATTGTCTTGAATTCGTTGTTGTTCCATGTGGATGATGATTACTATGATTATTATGATGATGATGATGATGTTGTTGTTGTAAATGATGATGATGATGATGATTATTATGTGAATTAAGCTGATTTAATTGATTAAAATGTTGACTTAATAATGCTGCAGCAGCTTGATGCTGTAATGCACAAGAATGTGCTGCTGTATCAAAATATGATGCAGATGGTGATGATATGGTTGGTGGTGGTGGTGGTGGTTGTGCATTAAAGGCCTAATTTTATTTTATTGATTTTTTTTTTTGGATTTTTTCAAGGTATAAGTTTTTTTTTCATTCAGAAAAATAAAGGTTTATTTCAAACGATTCAAGGTAATCATCACATGATATATAATGATAATATGTGGTAAAAAGGTATTTTTTTTTTTTTTTTTGGTTCGAAACGAAATTTGGAAAACATGCAAATCATCGATATCAAAAAAGGGATTGTTTAGTTTGTTTGTTTTTTGTTTTGGAAAAAAAAAGAATTGGGAAATTATCAAGAATAAAGGTCAAACGAGAGATAGAAAGAGAGAGAGAGAAAGAGAAAAAAAATTTAAATTTGAAAGAAAAAAAAAATAAAGAGAAAGTGAATGAAAAAAAAAAATTCATGAATAAATTTTGATCATCAGAATAATTTTGAATAAAAACAACCCGAAAAAAACACATTAAACAGAACTTTGTAATTTTAAATTTATTTTTTTTTTCGTCAACAACAACAACAATATTAACAACAACAACAACAACAACAAGATGAAAAAGGAAAAAAAAAGTTTCAAATTGTTGACTCGATTGATTGCTGCTGCTGCTGCTGCTGCTGCATAACAGATTCTTTTTATTTCCAAGAAAAAGAAAAAAAAAAACAAACAGTAATGCTTTATATTCTCCTCTTCATCAAAACGTGGAAAAATTTGGTACAATCAAAAAAAAATATAAAACTTTCGATGGATCGATTGAGAATCCAAAAAAAAAAAAAAATTCAAAACTAATTGGTAAACTAAAGAGAGAAATAGTAAAAGAACTTCTCTATCGCATACACTGAGAACGGAATTTAAAGTTTTTTTTTTTGCTGTACTTAAAATTTTCTTTTCTCCATTGGTCATATTCGTAACATCATCATTATCATTATTAACGAGTGGACCAATGCTAATTAAAAATGTTTGTTTGTTCATTTCAATGATGGATAAAAATTCATAGCGGAATTTTTTTTTGTTCAAATTAATGGACAAAAATAAACCAAAAGAGAAAAAAAAAACAAATCTAGATTTCATTCTAAGCTACTATATTATAAAACCAATCAATTGAGAAAGTAAAAGAAAAAAAAAGTTCACTTTACCATCATCATCACTAAGATCATCATCATCATCATTAATTTATCAATCGAAAACGAATCGATCAAATGTATGATGTACAAAAACAAAAACAAAAAAAAAATAATGTAATGGATGATGATAAAACGCGATGGTCCATCCAATTATATTTGGATTCAACGAAAATACAAAAAAAAACGAACGATAAAAATCAAATTGACGACACTTGACTCTATATTATCCATATACTAACCGAGAAACATTTGATGTATGTGTGTGTGTGTGTTTTTTTTATGTGCAGAATTAAAAGTAGTGAAGAATCAACATATATAAATGTGTGTGTGTATGTTCCATTCTACATAAAATAAAAATATTCTGTTATTCTGTGTATGTGTGTGTGAATACAAATAACAAGATGGCATTCTCGAAATCATTCTTCCATTTTTTTTCCATTCATCACCACCATTTCATTATACAGATATGGATACACAATGACAAGAATCCGATTCAGCCAGGCAAACTAATTGTCATCCAATTATCAACAAATAGTATATGTGAAACGAACCAAAAAAAGAAAGAATCTTATAGAAAACAATGTGAACACACACAGTATCGCGGTGTATGTGTGTGGACGACGAACAACAATCAACAAGAGAAAAGAAAATTAAAATATTTTTTTCCACCAAATAGATAGCAAAGATGGATGGATGAAAGAAGAAAAAAAAATCTCTGCATTTGAAATTCTCTCTTATTCTTATTCTTGACCAGAATAAGCAAAAAAAAAAAAATGAAAAAAATGAAAAATTCTTTTTATACAACACAGAACACACACACACACATGACGAACATCGAAAAGAAGTTTTTATATATATAAAAAAAAGAAAAAAGTTCAAATATTGAAAATGACCAAAATAAAAAAGAGATGAAGAATATTCTTTTTTTTCATATTCTTCCTTCCTTTTTTATTTTCACAGACACACACACACACACTGGTTTTTTCAATCAGATATATATGTTATTATTATTATATTTATGATGATGATGATGATGAAAATATTACTTACATCTGGATGTGGAATTGCAAATTGTCCCTGTATCGTATATGCTTGTCCACCAGCAAAAAACACCGGCGGCATTGCAGGCTTAGGACGGTAAGGAATGGTAGGGCCTTTTGGTGGTGACTATACACACAAACACAGACGGAATGAGAAATCCATTTTCCAATTTTTTTTGACAACAAAAAAAAAATTTTTCCAGAAAACAGCACCAAGTATAAAACGCCATGATCATCCAAACGTAAACGTTGTATAGGTATATGATGATATTGATGCAACGAAACGAAAAAAAAAAATAAATATAGAGGAAAGAAAAATGAAAATGAAAAAAAAAAATAGCCATTAGATTTAGAAACATATACACATACAAAAACAGGAAATATATCTTTTTTTTAAAAAACGAGAATCTATTCGAATTGTTCATGGATGCAGAATGTATATATATATATATATATATATATATTAAACTGGCTCTTTTACACACACACACACACACAAACATAACCAGAAACAAGAATAATAATAAAACGATGATAACGTGGGGGGAAGGGAAAGGTTGGGAACAAAAAAAATACGGAAATTCTGGTTGTTGTTCATCTATCCATCTTATGTATGTAATTCTAATTCTAATCAACTAACGTTGTGTGTGTGTGTGTGTGTGAATATTCTACATAGAATTTTTTTCTCTTCACAAGATTTCTCAAAGGATTTACACACACACACACACACACACACACACACACACACACACACACAGAAACATACATGAAAAATGTTTCAAATATATATAAAAAGATTAACACTACAATGAATTTTGAAATACACACAAATTATTCTAGGCTAATATATAATGGAAAAACACACACACACATATTGTAAACAGAAAAATAAAGGGTTAAATGATAGTGATGATAATTTTTTTCTTCGTTTTGTTTTGTTCTGTTTCAAGATTAATACAAATATTTTTTTGGCGATTGAATTGCCATTTCATTTTTTTGTTGTTGTTGTTGTTGTTGTTGCTAGCTCGAAAAAATTGTATCGATGCTTGTGTGTGTGTGTGTGTGTATGAATGATAAAAGTGTTGAAGGCATCATTATTCTGCATTCTTTTTTTTTTTATTCTGTATCTCTATCTGTGTCTATGTCCATATATACATACATTTGATGATAATTAAAGCGTTTTTTTGTTTTGTTTTGTTTTTTTTCTTTGAATACTAATTATTACTATCAACTGCTGCTACTACTACTACTACTACTTCATTTAATAAAAGCTTTGCATTGATGTTCGTTGAGTGGTATGGATGGAATGGAATGAAAAGAATGAATTAAAATTCACAAGAGCATTATTATTATTATTATTCTGGCAATTTTTTTTCGTTCGTTCGTTCTCTTGTACATTTTGGACGTAATATTAATTAATTTTTTTTTACTCTCATCCTAAATGATAAAGAATATGTGTGTGTGTGTGGGAAAGTGAGAGAAAAGGGAAAAAATTCCCGGGAAAACAAAAAAAAAACGGAAATAAAATGGTTTTGCTTTTCTATTTTTTTATTTCTTGGTTGCAGCTAAATTGCATAGTATATATTTTGCATCTATTGTAATTGGATGTTGAAAATAACAACAACAACAGAACAACAACAACAAAAGATTTTCCAATGTTAATCAATAATGGAAATTAGTTGGAATAACAAAAAAAAAAAAAAAAAACGCACACACAGACAGACAGAAAGACAGAAACATACCTCCAACATAACACAGCAAATTTGATAGATGCTTTTTGTTATTGAATCGGCTGAACCGGATAATGTTACAGCACGTTCAGTTGAATTTGGTAACATTTCACTTGCAACTTGTATACTGGCACCGGTGATCTATTATTAATCGATTGAAGTGAGAAGAAAAAATTAAGTTAAAAACAAAAAAAAAAATAAAACAAAAAAAACATTTATCCAATTCACATACTTCACGTATTTCCTTTATTTTCGATCCACCTTTACCGATTAATGATCCACATTGGCTTGCTGGTACAATCAATTTCAATGTAACTGGCATTGAAATTGAATTCTGTTTACCATTTTGGCCAACAACAATTGCTGTTACTGTTGATGATGTTGTTGTTGCCATTGTATTGTTGGAAATATTAAAATTTGTACCCATTGTGCTGTTACTATTGTTGTTGGCATCCTTTATTTTTACAGTAATAAAATTAAAAAAAAATTTTAAATTTTAAAATCCATTATTCATATTCAATAACTTATTTTTTTTTTATCATTACCTCTTCAAATTTACGTGCAATCATTGCGAATGCTTTTAATATTGATTCAGTTGATCCAGTTACGGTCACTATACGTTCTGGACATGAACCATCCGAAATTGTTATTTTTGCACCACTCTACAATACAAACACATGACAAACAAACAAACAAACGGAAAAATTGAATTTTTAAAACAAACAAAAACAAACAGAAAAAACAAACCTCTTCACGAAATTTTTTAATATTATCGCCTTTTTTACCAATTATACTTCCAACTTCCTACAAAATAAAAAAAAACAAAGAAAAATCGATAAACAAAAATGTTTGATTCTGTAGCTTATTCATCATCATCATCATCATCATTACCTTTCCTTGCATAATTAAACGAATTGTTAACGTTACTGATGGTTGTTGTTGTTGTTGTTGGCTGATAACATTTACATTGCCACCATTACCGGCTACAGAATCGGCACCAGTGGCAGCAACACCACCAATGCCAACGATTGAATTTGTTGTATTATTATTATTATTAGCCATTTCTGATTGTGATGATGTTGATGTTGTTGATGATGTTGTTGATGATGATGATTTTTGTACTACATTCATATTTAAGTTTGTACGTGTTTTTTTTTCTATTGATATCGTCCAATTATTATTATTATTATCAATCAATCAATTGATTGATTGATTTATATCAATAAAAAAAACAAAAGTCAATCAATATGTATATAACAATGATGATAATAACAAAAATTGATAATTTTTCTTTTCAAATTTCCAAATTCCAAATATAAAACTTATTTTGTGGGTTGAAAAAAAATTCTGTTTGTAAGAAAGAAAAAAAAAGAAAAATAGAACAAGAAATCAATTAATATATATAAATATAAATAACGTGTGTAAAATTACAAAAATTCTTCAAACACATGAAATAAGAATCCACCAACAGCATTATTCTGTTTTAACAGTGAATACAATGACCGCTTTTGTTTGTCGTCACCAGAATAGAGTAGAGAATAGTATATAATGACAAGTGAATGATTCTTGTGCGGAAAACAGAACAAAAAAAAAAATAGGCAAAACTATATAAAAACCAGAATCGCAATTGTATACATAGACATGAAAAAAGTAATGAACCACATAAATGTGGATTTTTTTCTATAAAAAAAAGAGAATCAGAATCAGAATTCTTGAAATAAGAGAAGAAAAAGTTGATGTTCCATGTATTTTTTTTTCTAAGATATGGCAAAAAACTTTAAAAATTTACCATTTGAACTCTGTATGTGTGGTGATGATTGAAAGATTCAGATTATTCAGTATTTAAAAGTCAAGTATTTTTATCATCATCATCGTCATCATTAATGTTATCATCAAATGAAAATATTCCGAGAAAAAAAATGGAAAAAGAATTTTTCATTCATTCATTCATTCCATTTCAATTCATTTCATTTCAACTACTATTATTACCATATAAAAACACCATCATCATCATTGAAGCAATTGCTTAATCATATTTCCATCATCATCATCATCATCATTGATGATGATGATGATGATTACGAATGTATTCTGTCTCTAGAGAGAATATTAAAAAGACTGAATAAGAAGAAAAAAAATATGGAATGCTCTCACTGATTCACTGATTCACTGACACACCGAAACAAACGTTTTATTTTCATTTTCTAGCTAGCATTAGATAGAGCGTAGATAAAATGAAAAGAAAAAAAAGAGGAAATTCTTTTTTAATTGCGATAAAACTAAAGCTGTTGCTGTTGTCGTTGCTGTTGTTGTCGTTGATGATGATGATAATCATAGAATAGAGCCAAGAATCAGAATAAAAAAAAATATAACGAAAAGATAAAAATGAATAAAGAATGAGCCAAATATATTATAATAATAGAAAAAGAGATATTAGAATGACAGAATCTTCTTTAGTCATCGTCGTCATCATCATCATCATCATCATCATCATCATAGTCGATGATGAACATATAACAATCAGAAAATGTCACAGAATAGAATCTAGAAAAAAAAGTCTAGACAAGTAGAATATATATATAGTAGAGACAACCAATGATAAAATTAAGAATTTTTTTTTTTATTTTCCAGAAAATTCAGTCCTACTTTTTTTACTGACAATAATAATACCACAATACAGAATATGAATTATTCTATATAGTCTCGTTTCGGTCTAGTTATGTTGTGTGACACGAGTTTTTGATATTTTTTGTAAACTCTCATTTATCTACAAAAACACACAAAATTCAATAGTATCTCGCAGATTAATTGATTTTAATTTTTCATCACCATACACACACACACACACGAAAAAAACATGGCAAACAAAATTCCAAATGAATAATCACCAATCTATCTCTCTCTCTCTGTTCAGTGGCGTTCTAAACAGAATCAGAAATTAAATCATTCAAATACAACAAAATGATGACTAATTACAATTTTAACGTTCATGTGGATTTTCATCCATATGTGTGTGTGTGTGTGATTAAGCTGAATAAAACCTATTATATATCAATGTGTAACATACACTGTGTCTTAAATTCCCCCCCCCCAAAAAAAAAATTCCAAACAAAATGAAAACCAGAAAAAAAATGTGTGCGTGTGTGTATTATATTTTTGATCATATTATAATCGTGAATAATTCTGGTGATAGAACCAAAAAAAAAATAAAAAATAAATAAAATAAAACGAAAACGAAAACGAAACGGACATGAATGAAAAACGAAAAATGCAGGAAGCCTTACACACACGGTTAATATATTTATTTGTGCGCATCACATGATGATGATGATGATGATGTTTAGAAAAAAAAGGACCAGAATAAAAATTCCAGTATAATATGCATATAATTCAAGCTATGCACCTAATTTTTTTCCACTAGAATAGGTTTTTCTCTCAATCTCACTTTGATACACACACACAAACAGTGAGAGAATTCGAAGCAACACGACATTCTGGAATTCTGTTTGGGAATAAAAAAACTCTTTGCTTGCTTGCTTGCTTGCCTGTCTGTCTATCTGTCTGTCTATGCTTGTTTGGTTGCTTACTTGCAAAAGTAATTTTTATATATATTCATGTGTAATAGTTATATATTGGAAACCTAAAAAAAAACTTACATACAACAGCTGTCTCTCTCTCTATTTCTATGTGTGTGTGTCAGCAAATCAAAACCCAAAAAAAAAAATTTTTCGTTTTTCATTATTATTATTACTATATTTCGGTTGCTGCTGCTGATGCTGCTGATGTTGGTTATTATGAATTCGATAAAACTTGTTTTTTTTCATCATCATCTTCATCTTTGCTCTACTACAACTACTACTACTAATAATAATAATGATGATGATGATTATTATTATTAAGAAAAGTAAATTTTTTTTTCATATATAAAAATGATGATACACACACACACACACACACACACACACACAAGACATATGGATCTAAGAGAAACTTTTCGTTAAAATAAAATTTAATAAAAAAAAGTTTCTCGTTGAAACTATTAACCAAATAGTGTGTGATGACAAAAAAAAAACTCAATGTCTCGTACACACACACACAAAAATCAACAAATTTTCATCGATTACTGTTCATTCTATTCTATTATTCCTTTCATCATCATGATAATGACTGATCCAGTCGTGTATTTTCAATGTCTGCAAAAAAAGGGCTTTTACAAAACATAAATCTTTAACATAACAGAATCCCATACACACACGAATTACATTCAATTTAATTACTTGTGTGTAATCATCATCATTATCATTATCATGATAACAAACAAGATTGACAAATGACGACTACACTACTTGATTGATATATGAATACTCTATATTCGTTTTTTTTGTTGTTGGAACATGATGATTGACCACACATACACACACACATACATTATGTTATTAAATGTTTCTCATTTCATTTACGCCATGTTTTTTTTTCTCTTTTTTTTGTTCTGGACTATAGAAATGCTGTCAAATAATGTTTTGTTGATGGTAACAAACAAACTTGAACACACACACAGACACACAGACATACACACAAACAAAAAAAATGACGATCAACAACAAACAGGCGGACAGATAATCATTCATGATCGATGATCATGATCATCATCATCATCAAGGAAGAATTAAACAAAAAATTTACATTTCGCACCAAAAAAAACGAATCAACGACTTTAAAAAAAAACCACCCGCCTACACATGAACATATATATTTAGTATATATCAGGAATAAATAATCGAGCGCTTGTTGAACTTGAGTAATAAATAAATAAAAAAAAAAATTCTTGTTTCCAAAACATGGAGAAAGAGAGAATCCATCGAATTCAAATCGAAAAGAATCCAAAAATAACGATGACGATGAATGAGAGAATTTTTTTTTCTCCACATTCAATATGAAAAAAAAACAAATTTTCCGATGCTACGCTGTTGCTGTATGGATTGGATACAAAAAAAAACATTTCGGTTGTCGATGTTGTTTTCTGTCTGTGTGTGTGAACTAGACAAAATGACAACTATGATTAACATCAATTAGTTGATCCTGTTGTTGTCATATATTAAAAACAAAACAAGATATATATTGATTAATCATCATCATCATCATCATCATCATCACCATCATTCACTATTTTTTTTTCTTCTGTCTGACGATGATTCTTTACCGGTAGTAGTAGTGATGGTAGCTTTTTACCACGTTTTTTTTTTGTTTTTTTTCTATTTTTTTTGTTGCATAATAATAATGATGATGATGATGAAGACTAGTGAGTGGATAATGGAATTTTTGGAAATTGATCAAAAATCATCGGTGATCAATAATCGATCATTTTTTTTCTTGGAAAACAACAACAACAACAACAACAAAAAAGAAAATTTACTTGAAAAATTAATGAAAAATAAAACACATAAAAAAACCGAGACAATGTGAATGATTATCAAGAGAAAATTAAAAAAAAAGACAATTGGACAATTTAATCAATTATAAAAAATAGAAAATACAATTAGATGATTAACACCAAACAAGAAGAAGAAGAAGAAAAAAAACATTTTAGATAGATTGATTTGACAACAACAACAACAATAACAACAACAACAACAATAACAACAACAACAACAACAATAACAACAACAACAACAACAGCAGCCGATAATCGAATAAAGGACAAAGAAAAAAAAAACAACGATAATCTATTTTGAATTGTACACGTATTTTAACCATCGAAATTCTACACAAAAAAAAAAACAAACAAACAAACAAAACACATGCACACACACACGGAGACAAACAACACATTTTGAATCAATTAGTATGTTTGAATCAAATATAAATGTGGTGTATGGATCACACACACACACACACAGAAAAAAAAACATTACCAAACAAATGATATCATCATTTTCTCGTTTCCATTTCCTTTTCTGACTCTCTCTTTCGTCGTCATCAAAAAAAAAAAAAAATGTTGTTGTCATCTTAAGAATCTAAAGATTTACACACACACACACACACAAAGAGTACACATAGTAAACACACAGAGAGAGAAAGAGAGAATAACCGAATTGAATTGAATCAGAAAAATGGTTATTTGCTAAATGTTTAATTCATGTATGTATTATTATTTGTGTCTATATAACACCAAAAAAAAACATATTTTTTTTACAATCAAAATCAATGTACACAAAACACACCAAAACACATTGATAAATGTTTTTTCTTCATTTCTTTTACCAATTCATTATTTAGATGCTTTTTTTCATCATCATCATCATCATGATGATATTCTTTCATTCGAATGAAAAAAATAAATAGGAATCATCATCGTCATCATCATAACTGTCAAATAAATATTTACAAATGGCGAAAACAACCAATCAACAAAATGATGATGATAACCAAAAGAATATTTTCATATTTCGATAGATCAAACCAGAATCAGAATAAATAAATAAAAACTAGTAGTGATGTACAACATTTAATCACCTCTCTCTCTAGCACTCTTGATTGTATGTTGATTAGCAGCTTGATGATGGTTTTCTTATATAAACCACCAACACCACCAACAACAATAATCAAAACAAACAAAAACTGAAACCAAAACTGAGAATCATCATCATCATCACCATCATTAAGATTGATATGTTTATAATGGACGGTATTTTATCAAATGACCATTTATTTTAACAAAGTGGAAAGAAAACAAAACAAAACAAAAAGTAGCCAACAACAATTTATATAAAAATCGACAATACACACACACAAACATATCAAGAGAAAATAAATAGCACCTAGTGGAAATTATTTATTTCATTTCACATCATTCAATACACACACACACCGTTATCCATATATATACTACACACCCTTATTTATTATTATTATCGTTTGAAAATGACGAATAAATGAATATTTATCTATGTGATGAGATCACTTTTGCATGCACTTATACACACCACATAGACATTCAATTTGAATCAATCTATCAATATATAACAAGGTTGAATGTTCGAAAAAAAAGATCCAAAAGTGTGTGTGTGTGCAAGTGTGTATGCTTGTGACAGATTGATATTTTGGCTATAATAAACAAACAAAAAAACGAAATTTTTTTTTATGACTTTTTTTTTCTCACACATTCATTTATCGTCATGATATAAAAATTGATCTGTTCAGTATTGAAAATAAAGAATCCACACTGAAAATAAAAAAAAGAAGGTTATGTGTAGGTGGATATATATGACAAAGACATTTGTTATTGTTCCAAAATGGAAAAAAAACAACAACACACACACACACAAATACAAAACTTATATGTTTGCTAAATCTAAACAATGAAGATGATCTTTGATCGGTAATTTTTTTTCATCAATGAAGAAACAACAACAACAAATTGACAAAAACATTCACACACACACACACACACACACACACACACACACACACACACAGGGTATATTGTAAGAATTAAAATAGTTTTGAATTTGAATTTTACAACAACAACAACAACAACAACAACAACAGCGACAACGACAACCAAAACAATCCAAAAACACCATAATGTTTTATATAGATCGTGATCGGCATTCATAACAGGATGTTTTTTTTTCTCTCTCTCATTCCATCAACAATTTCAATTACATTTGTGTCTGTGTATGGGTATGGGTGTGTGTGTGTGTGTGTTATTTTGTTATCATTGTCGCTTAATGATTTTTGAAGGAAAAAAAAATCTTGAAGATTTACAAGAAAAACATTTTTAATGACAACTATAACAACAACAACAACAACAACAACAACAATGGTTATTTAACACAATTGAATCGTCAAAACAGAAAAAAGAAAAGAGAAAATGATCAACCAAACACAAACAAATGGCAAATGGAATCCTTTTTTTTCTCTTCATCATCATCATGATGATGATGATGATGATCTTATCATTGTGTTTGTTCACACACACACACACACACACACACACATAAATGGACATGACAAAACATGTGCCATGACAAAAAAAAAATTTTTTTTTTATTCTAAAATGATGAAATCATCATCCAAAACCATTGTTGTGTAATATTTTTTTAAAAAAATAACCGCATCATTCTTATCTATATCGACTTTAATAGGTATAATACATAATGGTAAAGATGTCTATTATGACAGCGATCAAACACTACATATTTGGGCGGTTTTCCACAAATTTTTTTTTTTGTTCCACGTTTTCAAAAAAAAATATTAGCCATTGTATACAGAGATTTGACAAGTTTTTTTTTCTTTTTTTCTTTTCTAAATATATGATGTTTAAGATCAAGATTTTTTGGCTGATAAAAATAGAAATACATCACACACACACACACATAGACATAGACATAGACAATTGAATGTGAAACTCTAACTCTAACAAGTGTGATACTGGAAAAAAAACAGGAAAAAAGAATACCAGCCAAATGATGAAATCAGACCATTTTTATGATAATGATGATGATTATGTGTGTGTGTCTGTGTGTGTGTGATGTATTTGTCAGCAGCAGAATGAATGAATGAAAGAAAAGATTCCGGCAAAACATTGCCACACAACAAGAATCATAATCATCATTTTTTCTTTTGGATTTTTCAATTTTTCTTTTGGTCAATTTAAAATTCCTGAATAGTAATAATCTGTCTTATTATTATGGTGGATCCATTGAAAAAAAAGTGTTTGAAATCGATTGAAAATTGATTGAAAAAAAAAATTTTTTTCTTTAGCAGATTCTGGTCAATTAAATTTTTTTTCATGTGTGCGTGTGTGTGTGTGTCATTGTCATGTTTTTTTTTGTTTGATGATGATGATGATGATTTGATTTCAAGAATAGAAAAAAAAAATTCCACAATAAGAATGATAAATATAAAAAAGAATTTTTTTTCCTTTTTAATGGCAAACAAAAATGAAATTCTTCATCCATTCGGATTATTAAATTGTTTGAGCAACAGCAACAACGACGACACAGAATCGGATTGTTGTTGTTCAAACACAATCGTTTTGTCTGTCTGTCTGTATGATCATGGTATTCTCAACATAAGAATGTCTTTTATAGAACAAAAAAAAATGATTGGAACAACAACAACAACAACAACAACGACAACAACAACAACAAAAAAACGGAATTTGATGATGCTATTTTATTTATTTATATATACCTCACAACACAATAATGATAAACGTTTGTTTTATGTTTCTCTTTACATATATACATCATATACAGACGAACGACTACATAAAATATGTTGAATTTGCCAGATTTTCAACATTTTGACACACACACACTCATACACACACACATTTCTACTGGTAAAAAAAAAAAAATTAGATGTATGTATGAAGAAGATGATGATGATGAAAATGTTTTTTTCCTGATGATTCTGTCACCATATTATAATCATCATCATCATCATTAAATATAGAATGAACAGCAGAAGAAGAAGAAGAAGAAGCAGCAACAGTGGTAGTAGAAAATGATAAAGTAAAAAGAAGAAGAAGAAAAAAAAAATAATTGCATTTTTATTAAGCTAAACATTTTTTTTTCTCCATCATCATCATCATGAAGATGATGTGCATTAATATAATCGAGAATACATTATACACACACACATACATACATCAAAAAGAAATCAAATCAAATCTTTCACAATATTCAACATATGATGATGATGATGATGATTATTATTATTTTGACCGAATATTCTTAATGTACTTGCCATTGTACCTAAAAAAAAGAAAGAAAAAAACAATCCATTTTTTTTGGCAGCAACAAACAAACACAGAATTCATGGCGACAGAAAAAGAATCATCACCTATATATATATATATATAATCAAACAAAATTTGACAATTTTCATTCAATTGATTCATTCTAATCATCATCATCATTTATGATGATTATAACACGAAATTAATCGATTAAAAAAAATGTTTATTATTCGTGTACAATGACAACATGTGAATGGAAACTAAAAAAAAAAAAAAAAAATAAAGAAAAAACACCTTCTGCTGCTGATGTACATTGCTATCTAATCTAATTAATGATCCAGCTACTACTATTACTACTACTATTACTACTGCTACTACTACCACTGCAATTCAATAAACATTCAATAAATCAACTGAATACGAATGATAAATTGATAAATCCATGTGATGAATGAATGAATGAATGATGAAAAAAAAAACAAAAAACAAAAACAAAAATTCATTTCATCATCATCATCATTGTGTCATTGTGAACATTGAAATAATTTCCTAGATTCAATATCAACCATCTAAACATATATATAGACAAGGTAAATAAATATTACCGTTTACACACACTCACTCACACACACACACACAGATGATATTATTATTCACGATTGCAATTGTCCGGGACATAATATTTTTATATATTGACTCAATATCGATCTCTTTCTCATCGTATTTTATTTCATTATTATTATTCGAACGGAAATGTTATTAATCATCATCATTATTAACATTGTTGTTTTCAATAACGAATGATTCGGTTCAATATATTGCAAAAAAAAAACACACGATGACTGGTGTTCATCAATAACACACATACAGTGGCAGCAATGTTTATATATATAGCAGCATAGTTTTGATAATCTAGTTATTGCGAATATAAAAAAAAGGTAAAGATCACGAAAATGAAAACAGGGAACAAAACAAAAAATTCACTACAACATTTTCATTGTATTTGCAAAAAAAAAAAAATTTTTGCCGCCAAGCTAACAGATAGCCAGATCGAAAAAAATTAGAAATCATAGTCAATCAATGAGAAAAATTATTGGAAATAAGAAAATCGAAACTCAAGAAGAAATGAGAAAACAAAAAAATGAAATTGAAAATTGAAATCGGAATCATTGGCATAATATATATTCGTACACGTTTATTCGTCTTCTTCATATATTCGTGACCACAAGAATAAACTAAACTTCTTCGTTGGTTTTCTTTGTTTGTTTGTTTGTCATTATTCTTGATAATATCTGTATAGGTAACCATGGTACAAAAGTAAATGATGAAGAAAGAGAAAAAAATTTTTTTTTTATCGAGCAAAAAAAACAAAAACAAACAAGCATAAGATTCATAATAAATGAAAATATGGCTAGGTCATAGCAGCAGCAGCGAACAAAAATCCATTGTCAAGACCTTTAGAAAGGCCAGGATTTCATTTTTTTTTTTTGGGTACAAAAAGAAAAATCCACTTTTTTTCTGTTTTAGTTTCAGATAAAAAAAAGATCTGGTTGCACGAAAGAAAGACAAAAGACAAAAAAAAAATGGCAAACGATCCATAAAAGTAAAATATTGATTCATCCATTCTTAATCTAAATCTAAATTTATAATTCACATTCATATTTCATTTTTTTTTTCAAAAAAAACCATTAATTAAATTGATAAAGATTCTTTAAACACACACACACATACAAACATTTACAATGAAAAAAAATGACAATAACACATGTCATATGAGGAATAATTGGCCAACAAAAAAAATAAATCTTGTTTCCAAATGGATAAATATTCTAATCCGTCCATGTACATCCACCACCACCACCACCCTCATCATTATGATTAGATGGATCTGAAAACTTTGTGAAAATTTTCATTCATTCATTTTTTGAATCATTAAATAAAATGAATCAAAACTTTTCATCTTTTCTTTAATTCTACTTTTTGATTATTGGCACCACCACCGACATGACAAAATAATAAACATCAAGCAATACATACAAGACAATTTAATGATCATCATCATCATCATCATCATCATGATGATGATTAAGTTGTAAAGGAATTATAATTCTTGCAAGCAATTTATATATAGAGTTGAAACTTGGAACTTGACAATAATTTTCATTTCATACGATTATTATTATTATTATTATTCACATTACATATAAAAGTGATTATTATCATTATAAATTCTAATCAGAATCAGAATCAGAAACTGAAAATCACTGACAAACTAAAAAAAAACCATTACATATTCCATATAAATCACACACACACACACAAGCATACACCTAGCACGTAGACAGCCGTGTGTGTGTGTTTCTATATACCATATACCAATGATTAATTTTCAATGGATCATCATTAAAAAAAAAAATTGTGACCATAAAGTTTTTTTGTTGTTGTTGCTTTTCATTCTGAAACTTTTCACCAGTAAAAAAACAAAAACAAAAAACAACGTAATTGCATTCAGATCAAAGTATAAATGAATGAATGAAAAAATCAATTTAATAAAAAGAAAAAAAAAGAAACTACATACATTGTTGGTGTCGATTAAAATTTTTTCTTTTTTTTAGTTGAATTCAGTCAATCAGAGATAATAATTGTATCCACACACACACACACACACACATGCACTCATGCACACAGGGTGGCCAGAATATTCTTGATGATAATGATGATGATGATGAATTCAATTAAAAAATTATCTATTATTCAATCAATAAGTTTGTATTTATGTTCATGTGTTTGTGTATGAAAAAAAAACAGATACACACACACACACAAAGAAAGAAAGAAATTTTCAATTTGTTGTCGTTGTCACACGTAGATTATGATGATGATGATGATGATAAAATGATTTTTGGCTTACTAAATCCTAAAAATGGAATCATATAATATAAGCTCTTTAAGACAAATATATAAAAATGGCTTGTTTTTTTCCCATCTCAATCACACACACTCAAACATTTACACACATTTCATAATTTGGAAAATAAAAAAAAAGAGAACGATAATGATGATGATGTCACATGAAGAAGAAGAAGAAACAAATCTCGAGCAGTAAAATATATGAAAGGCAAATGATGATGATGATGATGATGATGAAGAAAAAAAAAATTAATCAGGTAATATGTAATACACACACAGTGCAAGAGAGCAAACAAATAAGCAAAAGAGATACAAGATTTAAAAATAAAAAATAAAAAAAAAATTCGAATCAAATCAAATCAATCAATCATTTGGATCATTTCATTTGTTTATTTTCAATTTCAATTTCAATTCAATTCATTTAGATTTGTTGTTGTTGTTGCTCGACGTTATTTTTATAATATAACAAGGAAAAATTGAGAAATGAAATTTTGTCCAACAAAAACAAAATAAAACAACAAATGAAAATATGCAACGCCGTTAATGACGATGATGATTGGATTTTTTGTTGTTGTTGTTGTTGTTGATGATGTAAAGAGATGGATAAGAAAAATGGTAGATACCAACATCAGATATACTCTATCTTAAAAGACAGGTTGTTGTTGTTGTTGTTGTTGTTGTATATTACAAGAAAAAGCCGAAAAAAATTTCGCTGATGTGTAATGGAAATGTATTAGACACATGAGTACTGTGTGTGTTTGTGTGTGTGTGTGTATGTGTCTATGGAACCCAAAAACAAAAATCAACCCAAACAAACAAGAAACTGGAAAAAAAAAATTTGTATGAGTGGAACACATAGGAAGATGAATAGGGAACTAGTGGTAAACAAACACATAGAGCAACAAACTGCCAGCACACATACACACACACACACACACGTTGAATCCACCAACACAGTGAAAAAAAAAGGATACACAAACACTCAACACTCTCTTTTATGCACACATATATAAAAAGATATATGATGAATGTGTGTGGAAATCAAGGATCCATTCAAACAAATACACACACATACACGGTGGTTGTTTTTATATGAATTTGATGGAAAAATGATGATGACGATGATGATGATGATGTATAGGGAGAAATTTTTTTTTCTTTTCGGAAAAAAAAGGATGCGGCCGATGTTTGTTCGAGTGGTTTGTATTTTGAACAAATGAATAGCTAGCTAGTTCTTTTGTTATCTATGTGTGTGATGCGTTACATGAAGATGAATTGTTGGTATGTGTGTGTGTTGATGTGAATACGAAGGTGTGTTATATACGAAATAGCAGCAGCAGCAGCAGCAGCCGTAGCATCAGGTCGATGATAATATTCGGACCTGTGAACTAAAACACAGAAAGAATAAATGAGATTGGATATAGATGGATTGTGATGTGATGCATCACACAAAGCAGACAGACAGACAATCAAATGATGATTATGATCAGGCGCCAAAATAAAATAGGTAAATAAATGGTTTCATCGTCATCATCATCATCATCATTTTTTTTCTTTTGGTTCCTCTCAATTATTTCCATGAAAATGAAGACTATACTATATTCCAGAATTCCGTGTGTGTGTGTGTATGCGTGGAATTTTTTTTATCATTCCAGAATTCTTCATTCTTTTGTTTTGACACTTTATTTTTTTCCACAAACACATACACACACCCACATACACATTGATTGAATTAAAGTTTTTCATCCTATTTCATTCTATTCATTCCATTTTGTATTTGGCTTTTTGATTTTGTTTCGTTCCAGTTATAATATGTTCCAAATATGTTTTGTTTTTTTTGTTGTTTTTACACAGAATGATGATGATGATGATGATATAAAAAAGGTTGGAGAATATAGGATTGGTGATGGGTGACGGTTTTTTTTTCAAAAGAAACAAAAAAGGATTGGATGAATGAATGGTTTGATGTCCTTAGGGAAATTGATTGATGATGATGATGATTATTATGAGAATAAGGATGATGGTTGGTTGTTATAATGCAACAAAACAACAATTGAAAATGATTTGGGAATGGATGAATAGATGGATGGATGAATGAATGGATGGATGGAAAGAATGAAAATAAAAAATCAATCTAAAACAGAAAAAAAACAAGAAAAAAAGACAAAAATAGAATAGAATAAATGTGGTCAAATTTTTAAAGCATTGGATTTTTTTCCTTGTTGTTGTATGTTATATGCCAAAAGCAATTGATTTTTTTTGTTACCAGAAGAATATTCTTGGATTAAAATTTATTCGTAAAATTCTAGTTTTAACCAAATATAATCTTTGTGTGTGTGTGTGGTTGTCTGTAATCATTGAAAAAAAACCACGTTTGTCTGTTTGTTGTTGTTGCTGTTGTTGTTGTTGTTTGGTATAAGGAAAAAAAACAGGATTCTCACAGTGAAATTCTGGTTTGTAAAATAATAAAATTTTTTATTATCGTATTCATGTCAGGTCAAACGTTGTTATTGTTATTCACGTTGTTGTTGTTGTTGTTGTTGTTAGGCTCGTTTTTTGTCATGTCAATTCTTTTTTTTTTGGATCCTACCAAATTCGAAGAATATCAAAAAGCATGAATGAATCAAAGATCAAGTATCGACCACTACTACTACTACTACTGGTAGTAGTAGTAGTAAAATGTTGCCGGTTAATATCATACAGGCAAATCATCCACACCATAATATGATGCTACTACCTTACAATGTAAGAGTGGTATTGAACTGTTTAAAGTTTTTGTGAATGTAAACATGCTACTACTATTTTTTTAAAAAGAGAATTCTGTCCATAATAATGATAATGATGTTGATGATGATGATGAGGCGCGAATTTAAAATTCTATATTACATGAATGTGTGTGTGTGTGTGTTTGGGGGGAATGAAAGGGTGAAAAGAATAAATTGATAACATAAATGATGGATATAAATCAATTTGCGCATGTCAATTTTAATGAAGAAATAAATGTTTGAATTTCAATCATTCATCACATTCATTACATAACATATCAATTAAATATAATGATCAAATTACAGACAGAAAATTTATTTTCCTTCCTCTCTCTCTCTCCGCTTCTCAATGACAATAATAAATGAGATTATAATTCTGAATAATTGATAAGACAAACAAGAACATATTCTGCATGAATAATAAGTACAAAAACATCTTTAAAGGCAAAAAAAAAAGAATCCATACAAATTCTGTCAACACCACACACACAATCATCAAGAATTGATTGGATAATTTTTCTATTTCTTAATTATAAATCCAAAAAGAAATCTGATCTTCATCAGTGTTTAGCGTTTTTAGCGTTTCTTTATTTGCTTTTCAAAGGATTCAATTTTGATGAATTTTCTTTTGATCAAAATAAAATTGGTAAATTATAAACTTCCGATTTGGATGTCCTTTTTTTCATTTGTTAAATGAAATTCATTCAAGAGAATCATGTTGAGGGAGAGAAAAAAAAACTTGGGCTTGGTTCATATATATATCGATCACTTTTGACTTGTAGTATTTTGTACACATAAACACCATATATACATCGATGATGATAATCATCATCATGATCATCATTATGGCCACTACTGGAATAAACATGAACAATTTTTTTTTTTTTTTTGATTGGTGAAAAAACCGGA
The DNA here is from genome assembly GCF_024713945.1 of Dermatophagoides farinae. Classification (NCBI taxonomy): domain Eukaryota; kingdom Metazoa; phylum Arthropoda; class Arachnida; order Sarcoptiformes; family Pyroglyphidae; genus Dermatophagoides; species Dermatophagoides farinae. The sequence goes on along the minus strand of NC_134686.1, from coordinate 685,358 downwards.
TTTTTTTTTCTCCATACACCATAAATATTATTATTACCCGGTTCAGTTGAATAATTTTTTTTTCATCATCATCGTCAACGACAACGACGATAAAAAAGTAAAAAAAAAATTCTGATTATTGGCAAAAAGATGTTAAAAAATGATTGGAATGATGATGATGATGATGGTGATGGGGAGACGAGAAAAAAATTTTTTTTTTTTAAAAAAAATGGGAAAAAAAGGTCAAATGTTGTTGCAAAAAAAAACGTATTTTCAAAAGAAAAATAAAAACGGTATTTCAAATAACCAGTTTGTCGATAATTGGTCTCCTTCTCTCTCTCTTAGTCACTCTCTGTTTTCGGTCAAATTTTCATCATCATCATCATCATCAAATGGCCAATAATGAAAGATGATGATGATTATTATGGTGAGCATATACACAACATCAATGTGTAGTAATCAGCAGCAGAAGCAGCACATTCCAATCTTTTTTTTTTTTTTTTTTAAAATGTAGAACAAGAGAGAGAGAAATAATGAGAAATTTTTATCTTATCTTTAGCAATGTGTCTGAATGGCTGGCCGCTTGATTGCCTGGAAGCACATTGATCCTGATTGAATGTTTCATTCATTCATTCATTCATTCATTCATTATTATTAACCAGAAAAAAAATAAAAAACTCGAACCTGAACCTGTTAGTTGAAATGTGTCTGAAGGATGATGAACAAATAAATAACGAATGATGATGATGATGATGATGATTGGTTTTTGTCACGATGACGACGACGACGACGGTGAAAAAAAAAATAACACCAACCACCGGATTTTGTTTGATTATTGCCAAATATAACAGGTCAATGCAGTTGATGGTGGCGGTGGTGGTGGTTATTACCTACTACTCGATATGGTTGAATTGAAAATCGAATCGGTAAATGAAATGAATAACGGTGAAATGTGGAAAAATTTAAAAATTTGATGACCACACACTTATTTTTTTTTCCTTGATCAATATAAATGCCGGTTCTCTTTTTTTCGTTCTCTGGTTTAGTCGGTGGAAAAAAAAGAAACCAGAAAAAACAAGTTTTCATCAAAAAAAAAAAAAAAAAAAAAAAAAACACGATGATGGAAAATCTCCATTTCACATTCAATCGAATAAACAGAAAAAAAATTTTTTTACCTAGAAATAAAAAATTTTTTTCCAATTGAAAATATCGATAAACATCTTCTTCAGCAACAACAACAACAACACCGTCATCAGCATTAGCAGTGAATATTTTTATATGTAGCGGTAATTTAAACACCAAGATGGTTAGATTGCCCCAAATCAAATACCGAAAAAAATTGTCGAATCATTTTGGTTGTCCAATGGTTGGTAAATTGCAATGCCCATCACCACCACCATCATCATCATTATTATTCAGTGAAAATTGAATATATATAAAAAAAATGTGATTCAATTTTTTTTTTCCTTTGGATGATAACTTACAACATAACCGGATTTGAATAGACCGATGTTAATTTTTAGCTACATTTACACGTTTTTTTTCTGTGTATTCAACATTCAATAAAACTTTAAAATTTTTTATATTTCGTTCATCCAAACCATCAATGAATGAATGAATGAATGAATGATATCGACGTTTATTATTAGGTCATATCATTTGATGATGGTGATGATGATTGATAAATAAAATTCAATGGACAACACACACACACACACACACACACAATTCACATCAATACAACAACCTCGCTATTCAATTACAAATCAATAATTTCAACAGAGTTTAATCGAAAAAAAATTGATCGAAAAATAGGATCATTTTTTTCTTGTTAATGAAAAAATTATGATAATAACAGCAGCAGCAGCAGCAACAACAACAACGAAAGGTTAATACCATGGAATCTAGAAATAATGATGGTGATGATAATGAACATTTAATGATATGTCGATAACTCCAGTGTTTGTGTACAATGGTGGCGGCAGTGGCAGTGGTGGTGATGAACCATTTTTTTCAATTGAAAATTTTCAACTTATGCTTGGAAACACAAAAAAACACACTTCTACTATCAAGGTGGATAGAATTTCAAATTTAAATCCAAAAAAAAAAAAAAAATTTAAAAAAAATCAATCATTCAGAAAAAAAGTAACAACATATAAAGAATCGTTCGTCATCATCATCATCATAATAATGATCCAATTGAATCGGTAGATTGAAATGTATGGCCTCGTTTTTTGATTTGTCTGTCAAACCTGTGTACGGTTTCTACACACATACACACACACACACACACAAAAACAATTTTCAATTCTCTATTGGTTTTTTTTATTCTCTTTTTACTCTCATTTTATGTTCAATACAATTTTTCTTTCGTCAATATTTCTGTCGTCTTTTTTTTTTATTTTATTTATCGAATAAATTCATCTACAACGGCAAAAAAAAAATAGTAAGAAACGAATCCATTGTGAAGTGGCTAAAATTCTATATTTTTTTTTTGCAATGTTGATGAAGAGAAATTTTTTTTTCTGTTTCTAAAAGATTAATCCTTAGAGATTTTGGACTGTCGTCGTCGTCGTCGTCGTCGTCGTAGTTTTTTTTTCATTCTTGGCTCAAAAATGGTTCTGTTTTACTTTTTCTCTTATTGGTCTGTACACGATTCTTTCATCAAATTGATCACCAAAAATTCAACATTATTAGATTTTTACTTTTAGAATTTTTTCTTCTCGTTTCAGATTTTCTATATGACCATTTATTGATCATGTTATCACTGCCACTACGACAACAACAACTACAGCTACAAGAACCAAGTATTTTGGTTCAAAAATAAATTCTACAGTTGAAATCAACAACAAAAAAAAACTGGATAAACAACAACAACAACAACAACAACAAAATGAAAAAAAATCGATTCATCACGATTCTCAGGTGGAAAAAAACACTATATCTTTTTTTCTTTCCTTTGAAATCCAAGTAGACGCTTTTTTTCATTATCCATCGCTTATTGTTATTGTTGGTTAGCCATCCACATCCATTCAGGTATTCTTAAAATGAAGTTAAAATGAAAACACAACGTTTGAAACAAAGTTACAATAAAAAAAAAATTGACGTGTGAACACACATATATTCATATATATAGATTGATTTAAAATCCCTTGGAATAAAAAATGATTTGGTTTTTTTTTTTGGTTCTGGACCGTGTAAAAAAGACAAAAAAATCAAAATCAAATTCAAATTCAATAGTCAAATTGTCCCGAAAAAACAATAAAACAAAATATAACGGGAAAAAAACGTTTCTAGAATAATAATAACAACACATGAATAGCTTTGGGTTAAAATAGTGGCGACAAAAAAATTTTTTTATTGTTGAATTTTAAATCTGAATTTCAATGATGGTGTTTTTTTTTGTTTTCTGATCAATCGATCAATTTTTTTGGAAATAAACAGACATCATCATAATAATCACCATCATTATCCAATCAATCAATCAATCAATCAGTGAGTTGATTTGGATTTTTGAATTTTGATTTTTTTTTCTGTTGTTCTTTTTTGTCATATAATTCAAAGCAGATGTTTTGTTTTTTCTTTGTTTCGTTGTGATTTTGACGCTGATGATGATCATGATGAGAAAACGGAACTTTTTTTGTTTACAGCTATTTTTACCGACAAAAATCATTGATCAATCGTCGAATAATGGCAAAAAAAATCAATTCATTTCCATTGAGATTTCAAAGATTTTGATGTTTATTTTCATTCGAAAGAAAAAATCATTGTGAATCATTTTGATGACTAAATTAAAAGTCAGGTACAGGTTTCTTTCAAATTGATTGAATGATGACTGGAAAAAAAAAGTTTCTGGAATATTTCTTTCACACAGAAGATGAAGAAAATTTCAACTTTATGTTCATTTTCTTTCTTTCATTTTTTTTTGTTTGAAAAAAATGATGGCCTCAATGGTTGGTGAGAATAACAATCATCATTATGATGTGAATTCAGAGAGAAAAAAACATTAATTAATTACCCAGTTACAATTTTTTTTTCTGCATAAATTGAATGAATACAAACATGTCAAAAACAGAATTTGAAGACATATTTGAAGAGAAAACCATTTGGTCCGGTCCATTTGTCATTGTTTTTTCAATAATGAATACTTTTAATTGTCAGTATAGACAGAAAAAAATGTTTCTATTACAGATTTAGATCTCATTATCATCTAGAAAAAAAAATCAAATAAATGATAATCAAACAAGTGGCGCCATCAATGATAATTTTCATGTAAACACATGCATATAGCATCATATATGATTCGATGATGATGAACAAATAGATACTATATATATATCAATAGATTGTGTGCAGAAGAATCGATATTTCCACTGAAATGGATTCAAATAACAGTGGAAAAAAAGGAACCAGCATGATTCCATGAATCATGATTGATTTGTAACGTGAATCAAAAAAAAAGAAAAAAAATGAAAATTGATGAAAAAAACAAAACAAAACAAACAACAACAGCGACAACAACAACATTTCCAATGCCATCATTTTATTATCTATCACATCGGTGTTTGTGTGTGTGTCACATTTATACGATAATTGAAATGAATTAAAATATCAGAAGAAATATAAATGCAGACACACACACACATACACACATTGAAATATAAACAAAAACAGCAAACAAAAAAAAACAAACAAACGGAAATGGAACCGAAAATGAGATTATTTTTCATTGAATGAATTTAAAAACACACAAACAAACACCACTACTACCACCACCACCACCATGTTGACATCCGATTCCGGAAATGACAAAAGAAAAAAAAACACGATAAAGCTCAGACATTATTGATTATCAGGAAAAAAAGAGAGAATCTTTTATCAGTTTTCATCAGTGTTTTTTTTTCTTTACACTGATTGTTTCGTTCATCTTTACCGGCACAAAATGATGGATGGAAAACTTTTTTTTTATCATGTTTTGTTGGAATTTGTTAAAACTCAATCAAAACAAAAACAAAAAAAAAACTAAATTCAAACCAAAATGTGAATGGATAGAGGACAACAACAACAACAACAAATGTTTAACAACATTTAATACGGTGAAGTTTTCATTCAAGGAGCACACCATTTTATGTGAATATATAAAGTTTCATGTTTCATTTTTTTTAATTAATTTTGGTTCTTTAGGTTCATGTTTTGTTTTGTTTTTTCAGTGAACCAAGAAGAAGAAGAAGAAAAGGATGGAAAAATCTATTTTATTTTCAAAGTTTAAAATTGATACTACTACTACGATTATATATGTAAATAAAAACAAAACAAAACAAAAAAAAAACAATGATGATGATGATGAAAAATCGATTATAAATAAATATCAAAATTTTTTTCTACGCCCTAAAACAATAACCCAATGAATACAGGCACATGCTCAGTCAGTTTGAAAATTGAAACATTCACTCAACCTTGTGTATTTATCAGGTGAAATCATTAATTGATTTTTTTTTTCGTTTGTGTGTGTGTGTGTGTGTCAACAAAATTCACTTGTGTGAAAAAAAATCTCTCTGGCCTTCAATTTTCATTGGGTGTACCTAATTAAAATTTTAAAGAATCTGATTTTTTTTTCTCGTCAATTGTTCGAATTTTTTAAATTCAAAATCAAATTTTTTTCAGCTTCAGAATCCAATAAGAGCACTTGGCGAAGAATTTTTTGCTTTTTTTCCATTTTTCATATTCATTATTATTGTTGTTGTTGAAAAACAACACCAAAATGAATTTTGCTTGGATTTGCAATTTTTTTTTTCTCCATTTCGTTTCTTGTTCATTTAATTTTTGGTTTGAAAAATGGAAAAAAAAACACTAATTAATTACCCTAAAGTACTGTGTACAGCAGAATTTTTTTTTAAGTGAAAATTGAAAATTTTTTTTTTGGTCATTATTTTTCAACAAAAAAAAAATGAAAAAAAAATGCAATCATCATCAACAACATACACACACACACAGAATTTCATGAAATTGATTTGCATAATTCAGAATAATGATGATTGCAATATGAAATTTTCCAAATTTTTCCTTTTTCCGTTTTTGTTTTTTTTTGATTGTTTCATCATCACTATATTCGTGAATGTGAAATATCATCATCATGAAAAAAAAATTAGAGATAATCATGATGATGATGATGTAAGAATATCCAAAAAAAAAATGGAAATGGAAATGGAAATGGAAATGAATCCACACACACACACACACAGAAATCATACCAAAAAAATTCTGTGAATAATTCTTACATCAATCCACACATGATCATTTGATTAAATCAGCAACAATAATGAATAAATTGCATGATTTATAAATGTTTTCTATCCATTTGTTGTTGATGATGATTGGCCAAGAATGAGAAAAAAAATGCATACAAAAAAGCTATGTAACATATGAAAGCATCTCTGAGATAAAAATGGATAGATGAAACCAGGAATGATAATAAAATGAGCAATCAAAATCATTTTACTAATCATGAATAAAATGACTGGTATGTGTGTGTGTGTGTGTGTGTGTTAGTAAATTCTTCTAGAGAATTCATTCACGAATCATAATGGCCATGGAATATGCTAGACATGAATTACGCATTTATTTATTTGCACAGTGATTCGTTCATCATTTGACAAATCATTATTTCAAATGATGATGATAATCACTAGAATTTGTGTGTATGTGTGAGAGAAAAAAAAATGCAAATAATAAAGTCATAATAAGCAGGCAAATAAAAAAAAATCATCATTAGGATATGATGAGCTAATGAGAGAGAGAGAGAGATGGTTGCAAAAGGTTGAATCATTTAAAATCAAAAACAAAATGAAATGTTTTCCAAAATGTCAGATTATTGTTAAATCACCAGTTTTTCTTTTTTTGTTTCATTTCAGCAACAACGATGCTAAAAAAATTCGCAGTCAGATTAACCGACGACCGAATAAGAGAGTGTTGGAGAAAAAAAAATTCATTGCGTAATTCTGGTGGAATTTGATAATAAAAAAAAAATTCAATTCAATAAAACTTTGAACAACATTCTCCATATAGAATAAATGAAAAACTTTAAAGAATAAAATGAAAATGTTTCTTTAAGAAAAAAAAAATAATTCTAGTATCAGAATCAAATTTCAAACACAATAGAATCGATTCAATCATCATAGCTAAGATCAAAAATATTATAATTGAATTTCAACGAACAAATAACAGAATCATGTCTACAAAACATGATGACAAGAGAAGAAGGAATGTTTTTTTTTCTACTACTCCTTACTTCATTATCATTATGAAGAACAAAAATTCATGAATTTCAATTACAATATCAAAATCTGAAAGAATTCAATTCAATTTGAATCAAATCAAATAAAACTCAATTCAATAGAATCGACTTATAATGCATACATGGTTTTTTTTTGTTTCATATCCAAACATCATGATGGAGCTAATTTTTTTTATTTTATTTTTGCACATTCAACATTCTGACATTTTGATTCGTTTGTTTGTTGTTAACATGGTGATCATCTTTATTTTGGAATGGAAAAAAAAACAACTCTACACACACACACACACACACATTTGAATATGAAAAAGTGCGAGAAGGATATTGTCATCATCATGTATCCATACATGGCAATATTAGTGATTATTGTCGCCAAGGAAATGGAAAAAATGAATGAATGAATGAATGATCAAGACAAAATCATTATCTTTGATGACAGTACTATCAATGTTTATTTGAAACACACACGATATTTTCTGACACATTTCATTCATTTATCATTTTGTTCAATAATGTTCGATATTGGAATGATGATGATGATGATAATGTTTACATCCGAATAAAACACAGGTATGAAATAAAATGAATTGTCACATGTGTCAACCATTTCATAGCAATAAGTAATGAGTAGTAAGTAATAAGTAATTTTAATTTCGAAAATGAAAAGTCACATGAAACAAGATTATCGTAATGACAAATCATATATGTGTAACATCAATATCTCATCAAAATCTCTTCAATTATCTTGATTTCAGATTCTTCTTTATTCAAACATGAATTATCGATGATAAGAATGATAATGATAATTTAATAATTGATAAACATTTTTTTTTCTTATCAAAACATAACAAACAAACAAAGTAAACAAAAAAAATGATTGAAAAATAACAACACTGGATGATAGAATCCTATTAGATTCATTATTATCATTATTATTACTGATTGTGTTCAGGTTTGATAAAAAATTGATACAGATTCTATTGATAAACAAAATTTTTTCGATACACAAATCTCATTTTCATTTTGGGATTGATTATCAGAGAGACAGAAAAAATTCAATCTATTGAAATGAGAAATGAAAAAAAGTCATCAGCCAATATATTAGAAAACAATGATGATGATGATGATAAAATGGTGAAACAAGAAAAAAAAACAGAATAATTCTGATTCATAAATAAAATGAGAATTTTTGCTGCTATTGTTGCATAGTTCTTTTCACATTTTTTTTTGTTGTTGTGTATCCAGGTACCCAAGAAAAGAATATAAATAAGAAGAAAAAAAAATCTGGTTATTTGAACCAGCATTAACAACAACAACAACAACAACAAAGCCAGTACTAGACAATAGGCAGAAAAAAATGTCATAAAGTACCGAGAGAGAGAAAAAATAGCCGAAAATGAAACCAGAACCGAGAGAAAGAGATGAAAAAAACTTTGAAATATTCATAATACAGACCTATAGAGAGAGTCTACTTTCAATTCTGTTTTTTTTCTTATTTTTCTTGAATTTCAAAAAAAAAGAAAATTTTTTTCTTTTCATTTCATTTCCATCTTCAACAACAACAAAAAAACCGTTAATCCGATTATTCATTCAATTATTAAATATTTAAATTTTGTTTCTGTTCCATTTTTTTTCTTCGTTTTCTGTAATCAGAAAAAGCACAAAAAAAATGATGAAAAACTTGCCTTTTTTGTTCACAAAAAAAAATAATGTGCGTGCACACGCACACGCAGTGATATTTCTATTTGTAAAAACAAATTAAACAGAAAAAAAAGATGAAGAAAATGATGATTATGATGGATAAAAAAAAACGGAAGAAAAAAAATGGCAAGTATGTGCTTGAAGAAGAAGAAGAAGAAAAAAAAAAACGTAATAACTTTCATTTCTTTCCATTTACTTACTTTATCATCATCTCAAATATCACAAATTTTTTTTTTGGTTGTTAATGGCAAAAAAATTTACCTATGTCACTATGGAGAAAATGTATGGCTAAAACCATTGTGGCCATTATCATTTTTTTTCTACCTTTTCTACCTTTGTTCTCCAGTGATTGACCAAATTGATTTTGGTTTAATCTACATTTTTTTTTGCCGTGTGTTTCATCATTGAATTCATCACATGAAAAAAACATGATCAATATTTGTCTCTCTCGAATATGAATTCAATTCGCAAATATACGGGACATACACACACACACAAACACAAGACAAACGAATGCTGGTGGAATCAAAATTGATGAACAAGAAAAAACCATGTATGTTTGCACAGTGAGTGAGTGAGTGAGTGAGTTAGTAAGCGAAGAAAAAAAAAATTCGAAAAGATCTGGAAATATTTCCCATTTTCTTTCGTTATTTTTTTTATGATGGTTCTAAAAAAAAGTCATTCTTGAATCAAATTGAAATGTAACAAGAGAGAAAAAAAAATAAGTTGATGATGATGATGATGTGAAGCACTAACAAGTCCGAAAAAAAAAAAAGAAAAGTTAAACACACAATTCGAGTCGAATCGAATCGAATTGAATCGAATTGAATCGAATTGAATTGAATATCGAACAACAACATTTTCGTTTGCTCACCCAATGATCATAGAATCAACATTACGGTATAGAATGAATGAATGAATGAAAAAAAATATTCTGAAATAAAAAAAAAGAAAGCGGAAAAGCGGAATTCCATATATTCAAAATAGCTAGTTGAATAAAAAAAAAGTTGTTGAATTGAATTGAATTGAATTGAATACACGGAATAAATGTGTTCTGTGTGTTGTGTTGTATGCAATATGTAGAAATCTTTACTTTTGAATAAAATCGAGAATACAGAATTTCTGTGTGTGTGTTTGCTATCCAAATTCGATTGTAACGATTCGATTGCTGTTCAAATTGAAATGATATGATAATCAAATGAATGAAGTGAAAAGAAGAAGAAGAAGAAAAAAACAAAGCAAAGCAGAACAATATTCATTTGTTTTGTTTTTGTTCACCTATGGAATTGAAAGTGGAAAAAAAATTTTTTTTTTTTCAAGAATTTAAAATTAAATTTACCTCATCATATATGGATAAAATAATCATCTTCAATATTGGTGAAATTGTAATTGAATTTCAGCATCTTCATTTTGGGTTTTATCGTTGTTATTATTGGTTATCCGTCAACAGAATATTCTTTTGTCAATTGTGTGTGTGTGTGTGTGCGCTGTTGTGCTTGATTGCAAAATCAATTTATTCATTCATTTTGATTTGGTAAACAAATGAAGAACAGAGAAAAAAAATCATTTGGGAAATGAAAATTGAATCGACAGAGAGAGAGAGAGAGAGAGAGAGAAAAAAAAAAATACCACCAATACACACAATGGCACACACACACACGATACAATTTGCATTTCTAGCCAACCAGATTCTAAAACAATGTCGATGCAATCTAATATTTATTAAGATTTCTTCAAACCAAATCTTCAAATTGTAATTGAAAGCAGAAGATAGAACAAAAAAAAAATTCATTACCGTTTCGTTGCTGCTACTGTTGAATTGAATTGAACAGAAACAAAAAATCATGTCAAAATAAATAATAATCTGATCTGTGCTTGGCCCATTGGTCGATTGGTTGGTTGGTTGGTTTGTTGTGTCCACACTATATTTTCCGCTGAACTAAATGATGATTCAATGGAATCAAAAATTAAATAAAAATATGACAAAAAATTGCCAGCAGAATAGAAATCTCACTTATCGGCCATAGGTCCTTAACATTTTTTTTATTATTATTCAAGTTTCCTAGTCTCTTGAAAAAAAAACACAGAACGACAATGACAGTGAATACATCATCATCATCATCATCATCAGCCAACAATGTGGAAAAACCTATTGAAATGAATTTTTTTTTGGATCCATGTTGATGATGTAATCGTTTTCATTTTCATTCATTTTATTTTTATTTCTCTCAATCTCGTGATTCATTATGATGATGATGATGAACAATGAACAAATGATGATTTGTTTCATTAAATCATAATGAATGGAAGTGAAAATAAATTTTTTTTTCTTTTACTTTTTGTTTGCAATGAATCTCATGTTACCAGTGTAGAAAATCATGATTTTTTCAAGTGTCAAATTATGACTTTTTTTCTCTTTTCTCTTGTATAAAATAATGACGATGATGATGATGGTAAAAAAAAATTTGATGAATGTGTGTGTGTGTGCAATTGTTTTGGCATTAGTTTACTCCAATACAACAATATCTTGATGTTGGAAATTGGTTCAAACTCATTATTATTATTGGGACAAAGAAAAAGAAAAAGATTTTTGTTGCCATTACGTCAATGTGATGTAATTATTTTGTTTCTTCTTCTTCTTCTTCTTCTGGTGGATGTATGTAAGGTAAAAAAAAAAATTTGGTCATTTTTTTGTTTTTGCTGTAGAATGAAAAAAAAAATTTTTTGATTGAAAGAATCAATCAATCAACGGCTATAAATAGGTTATTAAAAATCTCTGGCATCCAAATAGACAATTTATTTTAATTTTCAAACATTATCCGGATGTTAAAACAGAATGAAATGATATCCATCCATAGATCAACCATCATCAATAATAATTTTCGTTTGTTGTTGATTTTTTTTTCATTTCATTTCATTCATTTTTCACACGAACACAAGCGCTCACTAACTAAAACAAAAAATTTATTCATTCGAGATTCGAATCGAGGTAAAGACGCATTCAGAAACATTGGAAGATGATGGATTTTTATTCTTACTACACTTGAAAAACGTGTGTGAAAGACAAAAAACATGTGTGTGTGTGTGTCTGCTGCTGTTATCCACTATTATTATTATTGAGATTACAGAATAAAAGATGGTTAAAATGTCACACACACACAACAACAACAACAACAACAACAGTAACGAATGAGAAACAAAACAAAAAAAAAACGAAAAAATATTGTTCATGTTTCCTGTCAAATTAATTCTTTGAGATGTAGAAAATTCTGTCGTGTACATTACATACCTTTCTGATGAAGTGGCTCAGTGAACAAACAACAAAAATAAATTTTTTTTTTTTTTTTTTTTTTGAAACAATTTCCAGGAACATCAAGAAACAAAAAACAACAACAACAAAATGATAGAGTAGAGTAGAGTAGATGATGATGATGATGATGACAAATAATAAATAAATAAAAAACGATATGTGAATAGGAAAAAAAGTCTAAGACTTGGTTATATTATTATTGATTGAAAAATGAAACAAAATCGAAAATGAAACTCAATGTTTGCAAACGTCGTGTAAACCAAGAAACATCACACACAGAGAAGAAGAAGAAGAAAAAAAATTAACATCACCGATAACAAAACAAAACAAAACAAACAGAAAAAAAACCAGGAATATGATCCATATATTTCAAAAAATTTATAAATCAAACGTTGAATGAATGAATGAATGAATGAATGGTAAAAAAAAATATTCATATTTGCATTGAATGAAAACAAACACGAACACAAATATATAGTGTTGATGAATGAATGTAAATTCTGGAATATTCATCATACAAATCAAATACAAACGGAATTCAACAAAAGAAAATGTTTTTTTTGTACCAAATTCATTGATTTGAATGAATGACAATATTTGATCATTGCCATATACATAAATGCTTTTGGGCAATGATGATGATGTTGAATTTTGAAAAGATTTACATATGATGTTTACACACGAACATAATAAATATATGGATGAAAATTTAAAAAAAAAAAATTCGAACATGTTCCCCAGTTCTCAGAGTCCATTCATATACTAAGTATTTGAAATTTAAATTTTTTAATTTTTCTTTTTTTTTTTTTTTGATGAATGAAAAGTGAAAATAAAAAGCAAAAATAAGAGATAAATAAATTACATATGACAAAAGAAAAAAAAAACTTGATTATGATGATAATCAATCGGGATAATTGTTCAAAAAAATTGCTTTTGGCAAAAATGATAATTCAATCTAATGATGATGATGATGGAAAAAAATATTTTTTCATTTTCATTTGTTTTCTAGTTTGTTAGAGAAATAAGTTAAATGTTTCTATGTATTACAATGTTATGATGTTGGATTTACTTTATATGCATAGAATAATTCCAATGGTTTATTTGCTTTCCAATATTGATCATCTACTTGTGATAATGTAACCGATCCTTGTAATGGATTATATTGGCCAGGTCCAGCAGCTATATACAATGTGAAATGGAAATGCTGACGATAATGATGTTGTTGAATGTGATGTTGATTGAGCACTATCATTGGTTTTTGTATTGACCATTGATTTATCACCAGTTTTTATTCCATTATTCGTATTGTTATGATGATGATCATCATCATTACGTACACCATCATCATCTTCGGATGATTCAAAATTATAACGCATTTTTAAATATTTAGCAATATGATTTATAGTTGCAGTGGTTGTTGTTTTCAAAAATCTTGTCTGATTCAATGATGGATCCTAAATTTGAATTGAATTGAATTTAATGAAATCAACCAATCAAAAAAAAAACAATCAACATACTCTTCGTTCAACTTGTGGCAATGGTTTGATAATCAATTCAATTTCTTGTACATTATCATCATGATTATCGGAATTGTTTTCATTTGGAAAGCCATTCGAATCATTTCTCATACGTCGATTTTCAACGGAATCTATCAATTGTGATTACAAGAAAGAAAAAATGATTAGTAAATTAAAAAAAAATAACAAAAAAAAACGAAAACAACAAACCATCATCATTATTAAGAGATTTTTTTCCACGTGTTCGATTCAATGCTTGCATACGTAATGTTTCTTCAATATTTTGAACAAAATGTTTGTTGACACTATTGATAACTCTTTCCTGTTGGGCATCATATTCTTCACGGCTTGGATAAATTTTCGAAATCAACATATCGAAATTTGGATCAGCACGTAATGAACGTTTTGATATTAATTTTTTACGACATGTAGGACATTCTTTATTACCACTACGCAATGCAGTGATAATACAATCATGACAAAAACGATGTAAACATTCTTTTGTTGTCATTGTTGATTTCAACATGTCCAAACAAATTGGACACATTAATTCAGAATGTAAACTACGTGGACTAACAGCGATTTCAGTATTATCAGTGATAACTTCTTGTGGTTGTCGATGTAATTCATATGGGCTTAATTCCCATGTCTTGCCACCAAAATTTATTGTTGAATCCGATTGTGACATGGTTTTTGTCAATAAAAATTTTCGAAAAAAAAAATAAATTTCCAATGAACCAATGAAATTTCAACACAAAACAATGTATTTTACAAATCTTTGATTTTCGATTTTCGTTTTTTTTCTTTGTTGATGAGAACAAAACGAAAATTATGGCTCACCGTTTGATGTAGTTCTATTTTTTTTTTGTTTACGACGCATGTTCTAAAATGAGCAAAAAAAAAATAAAAAAATCCAATCCTATCCTCTATGAATGGACCACCATTGTCTGCAAAATTGTTGATCATGATTTTTTTTGGGAGTATCCATCCATCCAGCCATAATTTATATATTGTTTGTTTGTGTGACAATTGTATCCTTATTTCTTGGAATAAATAATCAATTTTTTTTCCTCCAATTTCCTTCATCACTACCAAATCATTCATTGTCTTTTTTTGTCTGCTGAAGCAACAAACCAATAATAATTAATAATAAGTTATGGTCATGGAAACAGTGATCAATCCGGAATTGAATGAACATTTGAATTCCAATGGTCAATCATCACAACAACAGCATACAACCAATCTAGAAGAATTGTGTTCATTATTACGAAATGAAGTTCCTGAATCACGGCAAACATTATTGGATACACAATCGAATTTGGAAAAGGTTGCCGATTATTGTTCAACAGCATATATTGAGGTATTGGTTAGAAATTTTGTTTAAAAATTGTTTTACTTAATTTCATTTTTTTTTTTCAATTGATTTAGTCTGACGATAAACGATTTGCATTTGAAAATACGAAAAATTATACCACACATTCATTGGCATCAGTTGCATATCAAATAAACACATTGGCCTTTAATGTTTTACATATGCTTGAATTGCAAACAAATCAAATATCCGAAATGGAATCACAGATGAATTATATATCGCAAAAATTTCAATTTCATAATGAAAAAGTTGCACGTAGAAAGATTGCATTGCTTACATCAGCCAAAACAATGGTACGACAACCAAAAGTATTGATGCCTGCAAATCAAGAAAAACAATCCAAATACATAAGAAAACCAATTGATTTTAGTCTTTTGGATGATATTGGTCATGGTGTAAAAATTTCTAATCAATCCAATTTCTTAAGAAGCCTAAATACAACTAGTAATTCAGGTCGAATGAGTGGTGTACAAACATTGGGACCAAAATCATCAATGTCATCATTATCACATTATCATCATTATAATACATTGAGTGGTGGTAGTGGACCAGCGCCAACAACAAAACCACCGACACCACCACAAGCCATACGTTCTGGTTTCGGTACATTATCACGTTCATCACAGAATAAAGAATATCGTGCATTAGTACCACCAATAGCGCCACCACAAGTGCCAAAAAATTATGAATCAAATTATCCAATTGGTCATCCAAAAAGTGCTATCATACATCGACAACCTAGTATTACTAGCAGTACTGGAAGTGGAACTGGTGGTGGATATGCAACTGGTCATCATCATCATCAACAAAATAATCAATATATGGCCGGTTATTCACATTATCATCCCGGTTCTTCTGCTGTTTCATTAAATTCAAACATGTATGGCCATACAACTAATAATAATAATAATAATAATAATCAGCAACAAATGAATACTAGTTTGGATAATAATAATAATAATGATAATAATAATTGTCCACCACCGCCACCACCACCACCTCTGCCATCAGCTCAATTAGATCCAAATGATTCTTCATTACCCGATCCTCCATCTCCATCCAATATTCATCAACAACAACAACAACATCATCATCATAGTAATTATGATGGTCGTAATACAACAGGTACGTTGGAACGTTGTTTTCGTTTCTAGCTGATAAATTTGAATTTATTTTTTTTACACACATATTTAGCATCACCACCGCTGCCACCACCTCCTCCAACCATTGATAGCGTTCATCATGGTATTAATCATCATCCAATGATGAATAAACAACATTCCATTTATGGTACATCAAGTATGAGACAAAATGTTCCAGATTGGGTACCAGCTAATTATATTGAAAAAGGTAAGAAAAAAAAATTTCAAAGTGATTTTGACTAATAATTTGGCTATTATCATCATTTTTTTCAACAGTAATTGCCATCTATGATTATTCGGCCGATAAAGATGATGAATTGACATTTCAAGAAAATTCTGTCATTTATGTAACACGTAAAAATGATGATGGATGGTTTGAAGGTGTTATGAATGGTGTACTTGGATTATTTCCTGGCAATTATGTTGAACCATGTCTTTGAACAACATGAAAACATTTTCAATTTATTTAATGAGTTTTTTTTAAGTATTCTATATCACTATATATAACAATATATTTTTTATGATAACCAAAAAAAAAAAAATTTTTCAATTTTTTTTAAATTAAAAAAAAAACAAATCAATTATTCACCTGTTGTAACGGCATTTTTTAATGGTCCATTTTTTTCAGAACCAAAAAAAATAAAAAATAAAAAAAATGATAAATACGCATGCGTTAATACTCATGAAAATATGTGGTGTGTGTTTTTGTGTGTGTTGTGTGGTGTAACGAAATCAAGTGCTACCACACCATTGATGATGATGATTATTACACTTCCCACCAATCCAACAACCATCATTATCGTCAATGAAAAAAAAAAATTTATAACGAGTGTCGTTCAAAAGAATTCATCATTATAATAATTCATTCAATCTCCAGTGTATAAAACGCGCGCGTTGTTAAAAAAAAAAACATACCACCACTACCATCTTCTTCATCATCATCATCATCTTTTGCCAAATTACTAAATTACATTCTCTCTCTCTCTCTCTTTCTATCTTTCTTTCTCAACCGTAAATTGCCAGCTACCATCACAATATCAACGACGTTGTTGTCGTCGTCGTCGTCGGATTATATATACACACGCCCGATCTGGCAACCTGGATTTTTATTCTTTTTTTTTTTGTTTTGTTGAATCAATCAGTTTTTGTTTTCGCTGGTTGCAAACAACCATCATCAGAAAAAAAATCGATTATCGTTAAAATAGTGATGATGATGATTATTATATAATAATTCTCTTGATGTTTGTTTGTTTATTTGTTTGATTGATTTATTGATAAATTTACATCACAACATTTTTTTTTTTGGTGTTTTCTTGTCGATGAGATAACAATCAACAATATCCGCTATTTACGAACGATCCAAAAAAAAGTTTGTGTGTGTGTGTGTTGACTTGGCGCCGACTCCACCATTATTCTTTGGGAATTTTTTTTTCTTCTAAACAACAACACACATACACGCATACAATATATTACTCAACTTTTGACCGCGTTGAAGAAGAGAATTCTTGTTTAACTCTATGCCACTGATGATGACGATGATGATATAGATAGATGGTGCTCAACGTTTAATGAAAATAATAATAAAAAATCGAATCGAATCGACATTACATCTAAACACCAGAAACCGCCTTCTATCATCAATATTATCTGGTTTCAAAATTGTCTTGTTAAAAATCAATCAAATAATTTTAATCTGTCATTTGTTGTTGTTGTTGTTGTTTAAAATTCTATATCGAAAAAACAAACAAATCGTTAATTAATTAATACTCAAATCACTCCATTTTTTTGTCATTGTTATTTGATCTTGTTAGTCGCTCAAATTTTTTTTTTCATTATCCAATTTTTTTTTACACAATGGCTGAGGTAAAAGTATTTTTTTTTTGTTATTCATATATATCTGGTATTTTAATAATTTTTTTTTCGTTTGTCTCCAAATTTTAGCCAAACGCAAATGATTCAAATGTCAGCAGTGGTGGTGGTGATGATGTTGGCGGTGGTGGTGGTGGTGGTAGTTGTGGTAGTGATAGTGATCAAGATTTTGATCCAACTGCCGAAATGTTGGTTAATGATTTTGATGATGAACATACATTGGATGAAGAAGAAGCATTATGCGATGATTTCGATGATGATGATGATGATCTTTCAAATAAAGATGAGATTGAAAAATTGAATCAAGAAAAAGATATTCCAATTGAAGAATTATTACGAATGTATGGTTATGATAAACCAGCAACAACGACGACTTCAGATAATAATAATAACAATAATAATGATCAATCAACATCTGATTCATCAAATTCAAATAATTTGAATAGTCAAACAATGGCAACAGCATCATCATCAACAGCAACGGCTAATACAGCCGTCAATAATATTAATCAATTATTATCTGATTCATCTGATGATGATTCTGATGAAGATTTTTCAGTCAATGAAGATGAATGGAGAAGAACCATACAGGTTGGTTCAGATTTTCAAGCTGTCATACCAGAAGGATTAAAACATTACGATGATTCTATTATTGTTGGTCATCATCATCATAATAATAATTTATTATTATGGAAACCGATATTATCTCAATTGAATTTGGATGATTATTTAATAGAATATGCTAAATTATCACTTTCAAATGATGAAGATAGTAGTAGTAGCCTTAATGATTTTGAATTACCAACTGGAAAACATTTCAAAGATGATGAACAAGCACTATTTACATTATTTCAATGTAAATATGATTGGAAAAAGGCACTAAATTTACATGAAAATGATGATGAACCAAAGGCACCAATTAGTGAACCAATGACGCCATGGACAGAAGAAGAATGTCGTGCCTTTGAAAGTGGCCTTCGTGTTTTAGGTAAAGATTTTTATCAAATTAAACATTCACGTATACCAACACGATCAGTAGGCGAAGTGGTTTCATTCTATTATCTTTGGAAAAAGACTGAAAGACATGATATTTTTGCTAATAAATTTCGTATTGAAAAGAAAAAGTATTCATTACATCCAGGTACTACGTAAGTATATTATAAGCATTGTTTTTAAATTTCAGTCATCATTTATTTATTTTTCTTTTAATTTTTGTTTACAAATATAGCGATTATATGGATCGATTTTTGGATGAACAAGAAAATGTATCAATTAATATGCCATTCAACAATAATAGTAATACCTTAACAATGTCAAATCCAAATGTCCAAATAAATGTACAACAGCCACAACAAACACAGAATAATTCCTCATCATCAAATCATCATTCTCATCATCATAATCATCATCATCACAGTCACCATCATAATCACCATCATGGTATGAATATTTCTTTACAACAACAACAACAACAACAATCATCATCTTCATCATCATCGTCGTCGTCTAATCGACAATCATTACATCATCATTCACATCAAGCTCAACAAACAACAACACCATCGTCGTCACATTATCACCATCATCATCATCATTCACATCATAATACTAATAGTAACAATATGTCACTTGGCCGAACTATACAAGTTTCGAATGAACCTCAAACAATACTTATTAATGATTATCATGTTTCTAGTAATGGTAATTATAATTAATTTTAACTAAATATAATAATATAAATTGTTTTAATTATAAAATGATTTATGAAAAAAAAATTAGATGATAAACCAATTGTCGTATGCACTAGCGGTGGTATTGGAAGTAGTGGATCATTGAATCGTGGAAATTATTATGGATCCACTAGTGGTTCAATTAATGAATCATCATCATCATCATCACCAAATACGACAACAATTGTTGTTGGAAAAAATCCTGTTGTAATTGATGGAACATGGGTATCATCTTCAGCTTCATCATCATCATCAACAACAACAACAGCAACTAATCTAACACCATCGGTATCAATCTATAAAATACCACATACATCATCATCATCATCATCATTTAATCGTTAAACGGCCATTGATTTTTTCGTTTCTTTCCATCACTTTTTTTTTCTTACTTTTTGATAAATTTTTTCTTTTCATGTAAATTTCATCAATTTTCTTTGAATTTTTCTTTTCATTTTTTCCAACAACAACAACAACAAAAAAATTTCATCATCAAAATTATGATTAATCTCTGCCCACGAAAAACTGTTTAAATATGTTTTTTTTGAAATTTATTTTCACATTTTTTTCAAAAAAAAAAAAAAAACGAAAATTGAAAAAAAAAATTTGGAAATTTTTTTTTACTTACTCTATGAATGGGAATGAAGATTTGGAACAAAAAAAAAAAAAAAAAGAACGTCTGAACGAAATGGTTGTTGTTTTTGCGCATATGCCGCAAGTATAGAAAAACTTGATTGTGAAAAACAACAACAGAGAGAGAGAGAGAAAGAAATCAAAGTTGTAAAAAAATTTCGTTGCTCAATCGCTCAATTTTCTACTTGATGTTTTTTTTTTTTGCTTTCGTGTTATGAAGAATATTTTTTTTTTTTTTTGTTGCTCCAAATTGTCGAATCAGAATTTTCTATTCTAACTAATCAATTAATCAATCAATAATGGGATCGGAACCAATCAATCCAAATTTAATGGCTATGAATATATTTCATGATGATTTTCCATTACAATTATCAACGATTACGATGAATAAAAAAAAGAAAAAAGATTTGAATAAAGAATTTATACGAATACGGACATCATCATCAACCGATAATGATGATGATAACGTACAGCAACAATGTGCTATTTGTCTGGAAGATATACGTGAAAAAACACGATTATTACCATGTTCACATCAATTTTGTCAATATTGTCTTTTTCAATGGATCAATGTTAAATTATATTGTCCTGTATGTAGACAGAATGTGGAAAAATTATTATTTAAAAATACAACTGCAAACAGTTATGATGAAGTTTTAATCAAATCAAAATCATCATCATCATCATCAACAACAACAACAACAACGACAACAAGAATTCATGATGATTTTAAAGATTTTCTATATCAAACATCAACAATGTTGAAAATAGGATTGAAATGTTTATATGAATATTTTACTAATCATGCCGAATTGAAACAAGTATCAATGAATAATGATGATAATAATAAATTGCCAATCATAAATATGGAAGATTTTCGTCGTGGTCTTTATGGTTCTTGTAGTAATCGTATTATTTGGATATTTTTTCGTAATATGACATATCAATATAATCTATCACCATATAGAGATAATCAAACTATTTGTGGATTTACCACTGCTACTAATAATATTTTTCGTGATGTTACATTGAATTTTATACGTGAAAAACCGGCAATCATTGCACGTATTGTTGAATTTGCAAAATTTGATTTGGAAAATTTACAAAAAGTATTAAATTTTCAAATCAATACATTTATTTATAGTGAATTAAAAAATTTATTATCCACATACGATATATCAAGCAGTGAATTTCGTGTTAATCTACGTTCATTATTACAATCATATTGTCAAAATAGTCCGGATTTTTCATATAAATTCTTTATCGAATTGAATAATTTTGCCCGTAGTAATCGTACAACGGTCATTGATTATGTACAGAATACATCATATATAATGCCCAAAATGAATAAATTATCATCGACTGAAATTATAACATTGACTGAATCATCATCATCATCGTCATCATCATCATCTGATTCCGATATACAGATTATTGGTACAAATTCTGTGAATAAACGTTCAAGAAATGTTCATAATGAAGATTTACTGTTATCAACACCAGCAGGACCAAGTGGATTGAAAAAAAATCCAGTATTAAATACCAATAATAAATTCAGAAACAGCCATCATTGTAATGTAAAAAATCGTATTTATAACAAAAAAGATATAAGAGAAATGCGTCGTATCATACGTAATGCATATAATTCTGAATATTTCTATAGAAAATTATTATTGGAAATTAAGAAAAAATTTTACAATTTTGAAACCGTACTGAATTCACGACATTTTCAACACTTGACTGATTATTTTAAAGATGTATTATTATCATCAAAATTATATCGTTCCAATAAACTAAGCAGTACTGTAGCATCGAAACGAACATTGACCATTGATGAAATTAATCAACGTTTAAAGAAAAATTCATCGACAACAACACCGACAACAAGTTCATTATCACGTTCATATAGTTCATCCGATAGTAGTAGTAGTAGTAATGGTGATAATAACATATCTGATTGTCAAATAATACTCGAACAATATGAATATGCAAATCAAACAAAATTGAATAATCAAATCATGAAACATGCACTATCACCATCATATTCGATTGCAAGCCATCTATTGATGATGCCACAAATTAATCAGATACAATTTGAAAATCATATTTATTCAGAAAGTGATTGATTTTTTTTTGTTCATCATCATCATCACCACCATTGATTGATTGATTGATTGATTGTTTCATTAATTTTCAACAAGTTTTTTTTCATGAATTTTTCTTTTTAATAATTTTTTCTCCTTCAATCATCATCATTTTATTATTATGTCACATTCTGTAACACACACGTGCGCGCACACACACACATTCAATCATTTCTATATGCGATTTATTAATAATAAAAATAATTTTAAAAAATTTTTCTTGTGTTTGTTTTGAATAATCACAGATAAGTGGCCGTATTGTTTGTTGATGTTGGTGACTGTGATGATGGTGAAACGGATGATCCACGATATGAATTTTGATGTTGTGATACTGTACGACTTTTTCTTGTACGTGGTGTTGGTGTTGGTGATAAATATCGATTTATTGATTGATTTTCACCAACGTCATCATCATCATCATCGTCATCGTCATTATAATCAGGTGTCAATGATGTTAATATAGAATTTTTTTCCTCTTTCAATTGTGAATATTGTAAACTTGCTGTCTGTATTTGATTAAATGATCGTACCTGTAATGTTTCACAATATTTTTCAATGACAATTGGTACAAATTTATCCAATATAAAAACAATATTTTTGCGTATAAATTCATCTTGATTGAATTGATCATCATCATTATCATTACCATTACCATTACCATTATGATTGTGATTATTATGTAATAAATCACGTAGATAATTCATTTGCCATTGAAATGATTTGACAAGAATTTTGTTTATAGTACGTATTGAATATGGATCATGCATTAATTTAAGTAAATCTTTCAATGTGTTTAAATATGATTTTGCATATGAACAAGTATTGTAGCTTAACATTAATTGATAATGGTCATTTGTATGTACAATCAATTCTCGTACATCAAGATCATGTTCATCCATTTCGGAAAGAAATTTATTCAATTTTATTTTCGATTCAAATGATAGTGGTTCCATTGCATTTTCGTTGGCACGTAATTTTATTGCTTCCATAAATTTATTATGAATTTCGTCAATCAAATTTTTTATATCATTTTTAAGCGTTTTGTTCAATACAAACAGCAGATCGATGCCAATTGTTTGTCGTAGTTTTGTACATTGATTCATTGCTAACGACACACATTCAACAGCGGCCAATGTATTCACCTGATTGATAAACACATGACGTGGAAACAATGCTAAATAACGTTGAAATTCATCATAAATCCATGAATTCAAACATGCCAATGCTGTATGGCTATATGATGTGGATAATGATTTCGATGAATTGATTAAAAATTCTTCATTACTATGATTTTGATGATGATTCTGTTCAAGCCAATTAAGCGATGAATTATTTGATGATTCTTGTTCATATAGATAACAATCTGATTGATCAATATCAAAGGCACGTAAAAATTCTTTCGATGTCTTGATAAAATGGCTGAAAAATAAATTTGTCATACGTTTCATGAACGATATGGTGGCACCATCGGTAATTTTTTGTTGTTTAAAATAATATTTCAATAAACGTTTTCGTTGATCCAGAAACAATCTTATGGCCAATGATGATTTACCTAATTGCACTAAAAGTGCAACAGCACGACGTGATGCACGTGGTCCAGTTTGTAATGAACGATCAGCGGCCACATTTAATTCACTACTAAGTGCTTCAACCAATTCGGATATTTTGTTATCAATTTTCAACTTCAGATCCACATGCATTTGATTATCACACCATTTTGGATAAAGATAAAAATGTTCATGTGCACGTGTTACCAATTTTACGGCTTCATCAAAATTACGTTGTGCAATATAAACATCTAGATCATCCGGTAATTCTATCAACCATGTTGGTAATTCTGCGTCCATTTCATGATCATTTTCTTCCATTATTTCATTACTTTCTTCATATGATTTTGTTGCCGTAAATGTTAATGGTGTTGATTTCGATGCATTATTCATCATGATGGTGGTGGTGGTGGTGGTCGTCGTCATTGCCGTTGTTGTTGGACTCATAATAAGATTTGAATAATTTGTAGCTTTTGTTGTATCCGATATGATTGGATTATTAAATGATGACGGTGATGATGTTGATGCTGAAATATTATAAAGTTGATTATGTCGCTGTAGACGAAGATATTTTTTCGCAGCTTCAAATGCATCGATCCATGTTTTCTTTTTGGCCGGTGAATTGGTAAGAAATACTTTATCATCAGGTGTTCCCATCAATATTTTGAATGCCATTTCAAATTTATTATAACGACGATCTTTAACATTAACAATTGCAATTGATTCTAGATCAATGATTGATTGTAATTTATATTTTCTCATTGGCATTGTTGATCGATCAATGGCTAGTGTTGAAATGATCAATGCATCATTAAGAAGTACAAGATGAAGATTTTGTAGTTCAGAATAATTTTCATCCAATTCAATAACTTCACCATCACAATAAACAAGTGAATTTTGACGATTATCCAATAGACCAGTGCCACCATCAATATATTCCATAAGTGTACGAAATTCTTTTGTAGGCAATGGACCATTTATGGTGGCTGCTTGTGACATTTGTAACATTTTACGTTCACGTTCTTCTTTTACTTTTTCTTGTGCTTCTTTTTTTTCGCTTAATGTTAGGCCAGTTTTTGAACCACCAATCGATATTGATAATAATGATTCTAATAATTTATATTCATCATTCAGATAACTACTTAGCTGTGACATTTCACTTTTCAGATAGGATATTTCTTGTGATGTATCGATAAAAAGTTGATAATTTTTATAAACATTTTTCTTTAGCTGTGTATTTGTTTCATCGGCACAATTCTGTACGGTTTTACGTGCATTCAATAATTCTTCCAATGTTACAGATGATTTTGTTGTTAGTTCACAAATATAAAGCATTGGATCTTTTTTAATTTGATTTATTGATGATGAATATCCCGTATATTCGCCCATTGTTTTCGTTGGTTGGTTGGTTGGTCGGTTGTTCAATATACGCCCACAGAAAATCGAATCGAATCAATCAGAATAATCTATAGATTAGAATTTTGATGAAAGAAAAAATTTATTGTCTGTAATGTTTATTTCGATTATTAGAAAATTGATCGATTGATTATAATCAAGGTAAACCTTTTTGTTTCATTTCATAAAAATCATGATCATGATTCAGCTGATGATTTGTTTTGGCTTCTTCTTCATGTGTGTATTGTATAAACTCCTCATCATCGTATAGGTGTCGCTACCGGTTTACTTGCAATGTATAAAAAATTGACACACCTAATTTTCCAACATTTTGCCACATCAGATCAGATGAATCTTTATATTGATTTCTGGTGATTTCTGGTGATATTTTAAAATTTTCAATATTGATAATTTAATAATTTATACAGAATACGATGCATTAATTTATGATAATTAGTTTTAAATTTTTAAAAAATGGAATTTTTTTTATTGATTATAGCGAAAAAAATCATCATACAACTTTTAGCTACTGTAGCAAAAATGAAATTTTTTCACTAATATTAGCGCATTTTTTGGGTAGTGTTAAGTTAAGATCATACTTCAAGGGATCTATTGAAGTACGTTTCTTCGGCTTCATGAACAACATGAAGTTGACTGGATCCACGATGACGAGGTATTGGGCATCTTCCTGAGCGCGAAACCGAAGCTTGGCTTTTCCATTTATTGGATTACGCCTAATGCTTCATTGATGACCGTTTTTATGGTTCGTTATTTGAATCATAAAAGGGAAGATGCTCGTTCCGAGTGGTCCCCATTAATTTAAATTTTAAAAAAGGATGCAAAATTTTTAATACACAAGTAACGAATCTATTCTTCTACTCGTCTATGTCGCTAAGCGTTTTGTTTGTAACTGCAATTTTTACACTCGCCAAGTGCTTGCACTTGGCATTTGATGGGAGGAAGCCGAGCCGGCAATTCCTAAAACATTATTGAGTTGTCTTTCGTCGATTTCGTTTTGAAATTCATTGTGATAATTCCCAACTTTGATTAACCGATTGTGATAAAAACGATTCTTATTTTCCATAAAAACCTAACTTTCACGTTTTAAATTTCAAATTTTTTTTTTGTAACGCTCTTTGTAAGTGTGTTTTTTTTGACAACGACTTATTTTGAATTTGTGTTTCATCAATTACAAGGGCTGGTATTATTCAAAGTACTAAAATATATCAACTATTGATAATTATTGGAACCCATGTATTACCTCTTATATTTCTATCGTCTTGTTTTCTATTTCAATTTCGAATAAATATAAATCATAATAGTCTATATGAAAAGACCATCGATTTCGAAAAAATTGATTTTTTTTCAATTGAGAATATGACCCTGATTATGTGACGCTGAAAAAGCACGTGTTTTGTTTTGTTAAAATTTAATATCATTTTCTAATTCGATTTTGCAAATTTGTTCAATATGTCACCAAGATATCTTTGTCTTCACATCATATTCCCGAAAAAATCGATGAAATCGATAACGAAGAACTCTTATAATCTCTTATAATATTATTGAATCATATTTATCCATTTCAATGCAACTTTAAAAATGTCATTTCTGATGAAGAGGAACTCGACGATACAACATCTCAAACTGTTAACGATGTTCCTGGTGAAATCGACTTCTTTTGGAAAAGAAAAATTTAAAAAAATACAGCTATTTTTTTCAACATTAAAACTTTTTGCAGTTATGAATAATTTGTCAATACGTGCAACAGCAACATTACTGTCCTCACTGTAAAACACCAGAAACATACACACTTTTCATTGTCCCAAATTTTCTGATATTACCAACAAATTTTTTTTTATCCACACTCCCACAATCACTTTGACAACACAAGTAATAATAATAATAATAATATAATGTTTTATTTCAATAATTTCAAATGACCAGTTATTTTATCAATCATTGAATTTGGTCCTGGACCTATTGCCAGAATGGTTTGGCCATTCTCATTACGTAATATCGTTGAACATATCAGCGATTCGGATGCTTGTCGTGCAAAATGTTCTAGATTTTCTTTCGAATTAGTTTGCAGTATAACTTTTGGCTGTCCAAACATTGACCATAAATAATGTGATATCGGTGTTTGTTTCCTCGATGTTTCAAATGCTTTAATCTATAGATAACGATAAAAACAAAAACCGATCAAATTGATTGAAAATTGATTTAAAAAAAAAAATTCACCGAAACACTGGAACAAAATGATGTTAATTCGGAATTACCACTACTCATACAGCGAACATCATTCTTTGGTACAATGATCACAAGTTTTTGTCGCCATGATAATCTTGTTATTAACAGTGGTTTTTTAACTCTAAATCCAATTACAAATCCAAATAAAATTGGTGCAAAAATCCAAGAATCTTCAAAACTCATTTTTCATTCTTGTTTGATACTATCGATAGTTGTGGCCCACAATGAATACTATCGATTGTATCCTTGGTTTTTTTTTCATAAATTGTACAAGCAACAAGCATCATTCATTTTGTGTTTGTTTTTTTTGTGTGTGTGTAAATAAACATTTGCGCGCGCGGGCGTATAAATGTTCTCTCTCAATTTTTTTTCATCATTATGATGAGATGAGATGATGATGATGATCGTTGATGGATATCGCCCAAAAATCCTCCTAATATGGCAACCATCTCTTTCCATGTTAGGATCTATTTTTGAATATTTCTTCACATCATTTTTTCTGTGTGTGTGTGTGTAGGATTATTCTGTTTATTCATTCGAATGTTTCAACATTTGTGAAATTTTACCATTCATCACATATATTCAAAAATAAACGGCAGCTTTTTTTAAAAAATATTTGATTGTTGATCTGGTAATTGAACCAATTTTGAATGATAATAATTATCGTTGAAAAATTTCTTTTTTCTCACCAATTAGAACTATATCGAGATGGCCACTCCAAGTCCACAACCACCGCAAACAAATGGTAAAACTACACCAAAATTATTCGAAACAATTGGAACATTTGGACGAAAGAAAAAAATTCGTGAAGGTTTGTTTTTTTTTTTGTCGAATAAACCCTTAATGATTTGTGAAATTGATCAATTTAGCTGAAGCTGCACAAGGAATCGTTCAAGAAGGAAAACAAGCAATCGATGGTAATGAACAGCATCCAGTTTTTGATACATCACCTGAAAGTTTTGTTCTTGGTAAAAATGAATGAATGAAATGAAATGAAATTTCGTTTTTTCAAGATGTGAATTTTTTCTTCATTTCAATTATAGCCGATGGTGAAGAACGATCAATGATTGAACCAGGAATGATTAATAATTATGATTACCAAGAATTGAGAAAAATATTAATCAATTGGATCAACGATGAATTGAGGTTTGAATGTAGTGGGAATTTTTCCAATTTTCTCAAATTTTTTAAATCATTTTTCAGTGATCATCGAATCATTGTTAAAGATTTGACCGAAGATTTATATGATGGTCAAATTTTGGGCAAACTTGTTGAAAAATTAAGTGGACAACAATTGGCCGTCGTTGAAGTGACACAAAATGAAGATTTTCAACGTGCAAAACTTAAAATGGTTCTTGAAACAGCTAATCGTTTGCTTGGCCTAGACGGACAACGTGTCCGTTGGACTGATAAAGGAATTCATAATAAAAATACGGTTGAAATTATTCATTTATTAGTGGCTTTGATACGATTTTATCGTGCACCAATTCGTCTGCCACCAAATGTTCAAATCAGTATTTTGATTATTCAGGTAATTTTTTTTGTTACTTTTTAGCGAAATTGATGATTTGATGATTTTTTGTAGAAACTACAAGGTACCCTACATAAACGTGTTCAAACCGAATCATTGACTGAAGCATATGATGAATTAAGTAAACGTGCTGAACCAAGAGATGCATTTGACATGATTTTCGATCATACACCCGAAAAGGTTCATTCAATCAAACAATCTGTTGCACATTTCATTAATATGCATTTAAGTCGATTGAATATTGAATCAAGTCCACCGGATGATATTGATCCACATTCATTTAGTGATGGTTTAAATATTGTCTTTTTAATCGGCATGCTTGAAGGTTATTTTGTACCGCTTGGCAATATTTATACAACTGCATCGGTTGATCCTATTGCTGAAGCTGTTGGTACAAAAGAAACGGCTTTTAAAAGCCATAATTATATGGAATCATCACCACACCATAAATTACATAATGTTAATGTGGCATTAGAATTACTTGAAGATGCTGGTATCAATGTAATTATTGTTTTTTTTCAATCTCTAAAAAAATTTTGAATTTTAATTTTTTCTGTTTTTTTCATAATTCGAATATAATATACAGTTGCGAAACAAAGTTCGTGCCGAAGATATTGTCAATGCCGATCTAAAAGCCACACTACGTGTATTGTTTATGATTTTTTCCAAATATAAAAATGTTCGTTATTGAATTGATAAATTTGCGATAAATTCGGCAAAAAAAAAAAAAAAATGGCAGACTAATTTTCAAAGTGTTCAAACGATGAGATGATATCGCAAATTTCGATCCATTATTCTAATAACTTTACCGCTAATTGATTGACAAAAGAATCGATATTCTTTGTTTTTATTATTATTTAAATTTTATTCTAAAAAAAACTTTATTGACAAATAAATAATTTTCAACAAAAAAAAAAAAAAAAAATTTAAAAGGACGAAACATCCAAATTCATGGTATACATTCATAAATGACGTTATATAGTTTTCAATTGTCACACACACACACACAACCTGATGAGGTGTCTTTTTGCGGCTGTTTTACACACACACACACACAGATTCACATAACTCAAACACATCATCATCATTACATCGAGTGAGTTGCTCCCAAGGATTATTTAATTCAGTTTTTATGTCATCGATCAAACCATAAAAAATTGTACGAAAAAATAAAATAAAATTCAATCCGTCATCTAATGTCTGTAATAATAATAACATATAATTGAATAGAGTCTGAATTAGTGAACAATTTTGTTACCATTAGTCAACTAATGAGCTCTTTTCTAGTGTTTCTTGACGAAGAAAGCGAAGATAGTCCTATCCATCTTTCGTTGGGCATTTCTCCATCAACATTAGCCTATTTAAGCCAAATCGATCCATTCGCTTCCATATCGTTACCATCGAACGTTGAATCACAACAATATTCTTATCAAATGTTGACTAAATTTGAATCAAAATCATCACGTGTTAAAGGAATTGTATTCCATCCAAAACGGCCATGGGTATTGGCATCATTACATTCCGGTCTTATACAATTATGGGATTATCGTGTCGGTACATTGATCGATAAATTCGATGAACATGATGGACCAGTTCGTGGTATTGATTTCCATAATCAACAACCATTATTTGTATCCGGTGGTGATGATTACAAAATAAAGGTATTCACATTATTATTACAAAACGATCATTAGTTATTAATCTTGAATTTTTCTATATAGGTTTGGAATTATAAATCACGCCGGTGTATATTTACATTGTTGGGTCATTTGGATTATATTCGTGTTGTTAAATTTCATCATGAATATCCATGGATTTTAAGCTGTTCTGATGATCAAACTATTCGTATATGGAATTGGCAATCACGTACCGGTATCAGTATTTTGACTGGACATAATCATTATGTCATGTGTGCTCAATTTCATCCAACCGAAGATCTTGTTGTTTCCTGTTCGCTTGATCAAACTGTACGTGTTTGGGATATTTCTGGTTTGCGAAAGAAAAATGTTTCGCCCGGTCCTGGTGGTCTTGATGATCATCTAAAAAATCCACATTCAGCCGATTTATTTGGTTCATCCGATGTTTATGTTAAACATGTTCTGGAAGGCCATGATCGTGGTGTAAATTGGGCCGCTTTTCATCCAACCATGCCACTCATTGTTTCAGGTGCCGATGATCGTCTTGTTAAACTATGGCGTATGAATGAATCAAAAGCCTGGGAAGTAGATTCATGTCGTGGCCATTATAATAATGTTTCATGTGTCATATTTCATCCAAAACAAGATCTAATATTGAGCAATTCTGAAGATAAAAGCATTCGTGTTTGGGATCTAACTAAACGGACTTGTTTATCTTCTTTCCGTCGTGAACATGAACGATTCTGGATATTGACTGCACATCCAAATCAAAATCTATTTGCAGCTGGACATGATGGTGGAATCATTGTTTTCAAATTGGAAAGAGAACGTCCAGCATTTACTATTCATTCTAATTTTCTTTTCTATTTAAAAGATCATTTTCTACGACGATTAGATTTTACAACGGCTAAAGATATCCCAGTCATACAGCTACGAAATCGTGGCCGTATACCACCGCATTCAATTTATTATAATCCAGCTGCCAATGCAATGCTTATTACATGCCGATCACCAAATGCAGAGAATAGTATCTATGAGCTATATCCATTACCGAAAGAAATTGATGGCTCACAAAATACTGATCCACCGGAAACAAAACGTTCAGCAGGTTTGACGGCCATTTGGATTGC
Organism: Dermatophagoides farinae; assembly: GCF_024713945.1. Lineage (NCBI taxonomy): Eukaryota > Metazoa > Arthropoda > Arachnida > Sarcoptiformes > Pyroglyphidae > Dermatophagoides > Dermatophagoides farinae. The sequence continues at coordinate 653,180 of NC_134686.1, read as the reverse complement.
AAGAGATCGTTTTGCTGTACTGGATCGTAATCATCAGATTATAATAAAAAATCTTAAAAATGAAAACATTAAAACCTTGACAACAAGAGCATGCGATGAAATATTCTATGCCGGTACTGGAATGATATTGTTACGTGATACTGATGGTCTTGTACTATATGATATTCAACAAAATCGTGAATTGATCAATGTAACATGTCCAAAAGTTAAATTTGTCATCTGGAATAATGACATGTCCAATGTATGTTTATTGAGTAAACATCAATTAACAATTTGTAATCGAAGATTAGAAATTAGTGCAACAATAACGGAAACAAATAAGATTAAAAGTGGTGCCTGGGATGATCTTGGTGTTTTCATCTATACAACATCGAATCATATAAAATATGCATTATTGAATGGTGATCATGGTATTATTCGTACATTGGATTTGCCTGTTTATCTTACCAGAATTAAACAGCAACAAGTTTATTGTTTGGATCGTGAAATTAAATCAAAAATTTTGAATATTGATACAACAGAATTTAAATTTAAATTGGCATTAGTTAATCGTAAATATGATGAAGTGTTACACATGGTTCGTAATGCTGAATTGGTTGGCCAATCTATTATTGCCTATTTGCAGAAAAAAGGCTATCCTGAAGTTGCATTACATTTTGTTAAAGATGAAAAAACTAGATTCGCTTTAGCATTAGAATGTGGTAATATTGAAGTTGCATTAGAAGCGGCAAGATCATTGGATGATCAAACATGTTGGGAACGTTTGGCCGATGCAGCATTAATGCAAGGTAATCATCAAGTGGTGGAAATGGCTTATCAACGGACAAAAAATTATGATAAATTATCATTCCTTTATTTGGTGACGGGAAATTTGGAAAAACTACGAAAAATGATGAAGATTGCCGAAATTCGTAAAGATACATCAGCTCAATTCAAGAATGCATTGTTATTGGGTGATGTTGAAGAACGTTTAAAAATTCTTCGTAGTTCTGATCAATTGTCTTTGGCTTATCTTTGTGCCACTACACATGGTCTTGAATCCGAAGCCGAAGAAATGAAACAGATGCTTGATCCGGAGAAAAAATTACCTGTGCCTGATTCAAATGCTGTGTTATTGCAACCAACTTTACCGATTTTGCCTAATGAAGAAAATTGGCCATTATTAACCGTTACACGTGGTTTCTTCGAAGGTGCCATGGCTGCGACAAAAGGCAAAACTGGCCTAAAATCAGCTTCCGATATGTTAATTATTGATGAAAATGGTGGAACCGATGCTGGTGAAGGTGGTTGGGGTGATGAAGCCGATCTTGATCTGGACAATAATGGAAATAATGCAATCAATGATGATGACGATGATGATCTTATGCATGATGCAAAAGAAGATGGCGATACACCTGGTTGGGATGTTGATGATCTGGATATACAGGACTTACCACAACAGGAAGCAGGAATGGATGAGAATTATTTCGTGGCTCCAACACGTGGATATCCACCAACACATTATTGGATCAAAAATTCAAAACTTGTTGTGGATCATATTTTGGCTGGATCTTTTGAGACTGCTTTCAGACTTTTAAATGAACAGGTAAATGTGTTTCATGATTCCATTAAATTTTTTTTTCTAATTGAAATTTTATTATTTCTGAATAGGTTGCGGTTGTAAATTTCGAACCATTGAAAGCAATATTCATGATGACCTATGCTCGATCACGTGCTGCTTATCAAGGCATATCATATCTTCCAACAATGTTTGCCTATCCACAACGAAATCCACGTGATGATTTTACAAAAGGACTACCGGCAATCGAGATACAAATGTTGGATCATCTTATACAACGTTTGCAACAATGTTATCAATTGACTACAATGGGAAAATTTCAGGATGCCGTTGAACGTTTCCGTCAATTAATGTTAAGTGTTCTGATGCTTTCGGTGGATAGTAAACAGGAAATAATTGAAGCAAAAAAATTGCTCGAAATTTGTCGTGAATATATTGTTGGCCTTTCGATGGAAATTGAAAGAAAATCAATGCCAAAAGAATCGATTGAAAATCAGAAACGTTCATGTGAAATGGCTGCATATTTTACACATATTCATTTACAACCAGTACATCAGATATTAACATTACGTACAGCATTGAATTTATTTTTTAAATTGAAAAATTTCCAAACAGCATCATCGTTTGCACGACGACTATTAGAATTGGGACCAAAAGCCGATGTTGCTGCACAAACAAGAAAAGTTTTACAAGCATGTGAAAAATCAGCCAACGATGAACATAGGCTCAATTATTCGGAACATAATCCATTCAATATATGTGCCGCATCATATACACCAATTTATCGTGGACATGTGGAAACCAAATGTCCATTCTGTGAGGCAACATATTCACCTGAATATCAGAATACAATTTGTCGTGTTTGTCAGGTATCGGCAATCGGACGTGAAGCCATTGGGCTTCGTATTAGTTCATTACAATTTCGTTGATTTCAAAATGATGATGATGATTCAAATTTGTCAATTTTATTAAAGAAAAAAAAAAGAAAATTTTTAACTTGATCATTTCTTTGCTCTTTTCTCTCGATACACCCACACCCACACACACACACAAGCACACGTTATTATTATTTGTCACCAATGATTTATAAATGGTCGCGTATTGTAATTTTTTTTTCAAATTAATAATCCAATTGATTAATTGATTGATTGATTATCAAATATACACCCATATATGCTGTGTGCGTTTCAACTTTATATTATTCATTTTTTTTATATAAATAAATTATTTTTTAAACAAAGTAAAAAAAATAAAAAACATCATCAACATTAATTAACCAGAAAAAAATCTCACTATTGATCTTATGGTACTTTTTAAAAATCGTTGCACACGTCTCATGAATGATGATGGTGATTGACTGGAATTTGTACGGCCATTATGTTGTTGTTGTTGTTGTTGATCACGATTTAGATACGATATGGATTTATTATTGTTCATCAATGTATTTGCTGCATGTACAACAACATTACATGAACCTTGTGAACATTTTTTTCCATCACCACAGCGACTGCCTTCAAGTGCAGGATGTGCTGGTGATGCCCAATGTCCATATGAGCACCATAATTCTTTACAGATATCCTAAAAAATTTAAAAAATAAAAAAATTGAATTATTTGAAATCAATTGATATTAGAATTACAATAGATGATTACATTGAATGGAGATCTTTTCGAAATGTATGGTTGATATTGATCACCCAATGCTAATTGACATTGTTGTTGTAAATCATATTGTTCACCAGGCAAACGATAATCGTGATGATCATCCAATGGACTTGTATATGTGAAAAATGGTGTCTGATCAGATGTTTTTTCCAAACATTTTAAATTGGATTTTCTTTCAAAAACAAACAAACAAACAGAAATGATTTTTGTTGATTAGACAACACAACATAGACATGACTTACTTTAGAAAATTTTCCAAATATAAATTACTACATGGTGACCAATGAATTTTACCTGGTCCAGTTTTTTCCGACATAATATATTTATCCGATTCACAATTATTATCATAACCATCGTGTAACATTCCTAGGCTAGAAGAGAAAAAATGAAAAATTTTGTCAACAAACAAAATAACAACAACAACAACAATCGACATGTATGTGTCAATAAAATGTCAACCTATGTGCCATCTCATGTGCAATAACAAATGCAGATTCAAAATTTTTTCCTTCATTCAATGTACAGCTATATGATGGTCGACACATTCCATTCACCCATGCAAGGCCTAAAACTTTTTTATTTTTTTCATCATCGGCCATCATTTTATAGAGATCCAATCTTTGTGGAAAAAAAATGAGAAAAAATTTATCAAACAAACAAAAGAAAAGAAAATGTCAAACACACCCGGTCAACATGAGTGCATGATCCCAACGTTGATTAACGGCTGTTCGTTTCCACAGTCTTTTTTGCCATGCACAAAAATTATCTAAATATTGATCAATATCACCATCGGCTGTATTTGGTACACCAACATCATTCTGATTATTACGATCTAAATAAACAATTTTTTTGATAACAATACGAATTTTTGTTTTCATTGTATCGAAATTATAAATTAATTGCACTTCATTCATAATGGCAAGTATCAATTTCTCTAAATCTTGTCTTGCGCCATTAAAATTTTCAATCAATGATTGATCAACAAAAATTATTGTTTCAATATCGTAAATTTTATCCGGTAAATTTCCGCCAATTTGTTGTTGTTTTACTGTGTCTCGTTTTCTGATTATTAGTTTTCGATTCATGTTGGAATTTTCCATTGAAATACGATATAAATGATGTGAATCAAATTTTTGAATTTTCCAACCGAATTTTTGATGGTTTTGTGGTTGATTAGATGGACAACAAATTTCATTGGTGCTATTGAAATCATCAGTTATATTAATAGACCTCTTATTATCATCATCATCATCATCATTGATATTGACAAAAGTTTTCAAATGCGAAACAAATGATGATCTTATCACAATGGTTTCATTATTCAACATGATTGTTGCATACTAATTTGGCAATTTGGTTAATTTCAAACGTAAACGATGATGAGAATTAGATTTTACAATGGCAAAAAAAAAATACTCACCAAAATTGTTTGATTAGAATTATCTGGACAAATTGTAGCCGCTATAATGCCATTTGAATCCATCGGTACGATTAGTTTTCCTTGATAGAAATCACATTCAATGTTGGAATTTGAAGCATTTATTTTGTCCAATACGGCATAAAAAATTTGTTCTTTCGTATTGAATGTTAATAGATATTTAGTATTGGTTGTTTTGGTGGTGTTTGCGGTAATCGATTTATCGATCTCACCATCATTGGTTTTTATTTCGATTAAATTTGGTCTAATTATTTCGGCTTTATTTATTGAATATTTTGTTTCAATTCGATACTATTATATTGAAATAACAAGAAACGAAATTGAAATTTACAACGCTAGTTGATAATATATTGATTTTATTACTCACAATGGTCATCATAATGATAATGGTGATGATTGGAAAACAAATTGAATTGTAGGACATTGTTTTTTTTTGTTTTGTTTTCTCGGAACAATTTCGATCGGATATGGAACGATTTTTTTTTTATATCACACAAGATTTTAGCGGGCAGAAAATTTATTCAATCATTCGATTCGTCAATGATGTGTTGTTGTTTTTTTTTCGAATCAAGACAGCTGCACAAATACTTTCACTGATGAACCACTGGTGTTGAATTGAATTGAGAATAGAGATAACAAATTAAAATGAATTACTTGGTGATGAAATAATCCATCAATCGACCAATTTTTATATCTATTTATCATCATCATCATCATCATCATCATCATAGCCAAACAAACGAATAGTGTATCATTTTGGAATTCTGAAATTGAAATTTTTTTTTTCGCACATTTTTGAATCATTAAACTACTTGTATTTGTTCAGTGTGTTCATCAGTGTCTATAGATTGATCAAAAAAAAAAAAAAAAAAAATAAAAAAATTTTGTTGTCAAATCAAATGAAAATGAAACACACACACACACACACACACACACACTTTTTCTCTATCATTCCACAAGTTTCTATTTTTTTTTTCTCTGGTTTCATACGACATACATACATTACCTAACGATGGTTGGATCGTCGTGCAACCAGGCAACAATAAAATAAACCAAATTTTTTTTTGTTGTTGTTGTTGTTGTCGCTGCTGATAATATATTTTGGTTATAATAATTAAAAATGCAACAACATAAACAGGTGATAATGTTGTTGACCTTTCTCTCTCTTTTTTTTCTTTTCGAAGTTGACATCAGAATAATCATCAAATATATCCATCTTCATCATCATCATTACATTGTGTTATCATTTTCGATTGTTTGATTGAATTCGAAATTCTATAGTTTGTTGTTTCTCATTTTAGGAACATGGAATGAATAAATGAATGATGTTGTTGTTGTTGGAATGTTCGATGTGTTAAACATGATGGAATGAATGAATGAAACTGTCATCCAGATGTGTTTTAATATATAAAAAAAAATTCGGCCATGATCCGGTGTCATCCATAATCAACCGACCATAACGGATGCAAATTATATATTCAAAAATATAATTTTATAAACGCACACAATTTCATGTTATTTGAATTGAAAAATTATTTAGGCCACAATTTTTTTTTTTTGAATGTAATCAAAAATGATGATGAATTGAATTGAATTGAAAGTGAAATTGAACTTTCTAATGTGGCCATTTATTGTTTAAATGTTTTCACGAACGTCCTATATGAATGGTAGAAAATATTTATGTTGATTGGCTGGAATGTTTATTTTGAATTTAGAATTTTTTTTTTTGAATTTTTGTTTTTCTTTGAAAATCAATACAAAATGACCAAGAATTTTGAATTATGCAACACATCTACAATCGATCTGAATCCTTGTATTATTGATTATTCAAAAAAATTCCACGCTTTCATCGTTGGAACATATCAATTGATTGAAGTTGGATCGAAAACATATGATGAGGATTACACTGAAGATCAATTGGCATTTCTAAATAATCGAATTGGCAGCATAAATGTTTTTAATGTTGATTGCAAATTGATTTGCAAACATCAATGTCAATCGGGTGGTGTTTTTGATCTGAAAATCTCTAATTATCATCATGATACTAGTAGCAACAGCGAAATGATTATTGCTGCACATTCGAATGGAATGTTTGGTATTTATAAATTTGAAAATGGTGTTCGCATTCATAATGTTCAACAAATCAAAACTGGCCAAACAATGTTGACCACCATTGGTGATTTATTCATTGGTAACATTCTAACAATTGCTATTGGCAGTTCAGATGGTCGACTATTATGTTATGAATTTACGATAAATGATTCAATTGAAAATCTAATGGAACAATCATCAGCGGATAATTTAATACAATCATCCACCGTTACAAACGATTCATTATCAATATGGTATTTGAAAATGGTACATCTGGAAATTATGGAATCAACAATTGAACAAAATTTAATTTTTGTTTGTTCCGAAGATTCTATGTGGCGAATATTTACCTACAGGTATGTTGTTTTTTTTTATTTCTTGATTCTATAATCATACTCATTCTATATTTGTGTTATATAGCTCGAAAAATCTGACCAAATTATTCGAAAACTGTGATTCATCCTATGGTGTAACATCAATTGAAATATTTCGTATAGATCATGTTGATTTGAATACTGTTTCCATCATTTTACTTGTTGGTTCATATGATGAATATTTACGGATTTATAGCATTGAATTGAAATTCGATCATCATTGCAAGGAAACAATGAAAATTCTTCAATGTTTACAACAAAAAAAGATTCATATAAATGGTGGTGGAATATGGCGAATTCTTGTGAATAATGACAACGATGATGATGATAATAATAATACAATTCTATTATCGGCAATGTATTCCGGTGCTTATTGGCTTACATTAGAAATCCCGACGGAATACCAGAACGGTTTCAAACAAAATCACCATTTAAATATAGATTATAAATTGAATAAATTTCCAATCGAAAATGATGATTCAAATGAAAATCATCTTGTTTATGGAATCGGTTCCGATTCCATTCTATCAACGATACTGTTTGCATCATTTTATGAGAAAAAAATTTTTCTTTATAAATCCTGTGATTGAATAAATAAAAATAAAGAATAAAATAGACGTTTGATGTTTAAATTTTTTTTTCAATGAATTCATTCATGAATTCTGTTACCAAAAAAAAAAAAATTCCAAATTCTTTCCACATCCTCATCATATGTTTGGAAAAAAAATACTTGAAAATTGAATTTTTTAAAATTGTTGCCAAATCATTATTCCATCACTTTGATTTGTTGTCTTTTTTTTTCTCTCTCTCTATCCCCATTTTTCCACCACCCACTCATTGAATTGGAAAAAAAATGTGATAAAAATTAATGAAGTAGCCTATTATCGAAAGTGACAATCATCACAATTGCGATACATCTGAATGATGAATCTGACACAATCAATGTTGATGGATTTTTTTCCCTTCTTTTTCTTTTGGTGATCGATAATGACAACACATACACAATCCACTTTAATTTCATCATCACCATCACTTAATCCTGGTTTTGTGTATGGTGAACAAAGAAAAAAAAATCAATCAATCGTTGCTGCTGCTGTCGTCATTCTCTTAAATTAATGTCTGTCTACTATTTATTTTTCATCATCATCATCAAGACTGTAAATCTGAATCAACGAAATAGATAAAAGTTTTTTTCTTTCTGTATGAACATTGGAACATTCATTCTTTTGAATCAATGTAAGTTGTTTTGTTTCTGTTTCTGTTTCACATTGTTATTCAAAAGTATCGAAAACTTTTCTATATTGATGATCGATTGTTTTTTGTTTTTGTTTTATTTTCATTATGAATTTTATGAAAATGAATCACATTTATTTTATATATTTGATAATTTCGAATCACAATTTTTGAATATTTGTTTATATATCACATTTATAAGTCATTTATATTCAAAAAATTCCAACTTTTTTTTCGTGTGTGTGTGTGTGTGTGTGCGTCAGATTTCAAAGGCAAACATTAGGCCTTAATCGTTTGAATTGATCATCAGTCAATGGTATCCATCTGTAGCCTAACATTCGTGAAATTTCTGAAAATGTTTGCTCATATGAACGTGATGTTTGCCGTAACCATTGTACAAAATGTTCACGCCATGATGGATTGATTAAACAATCAAAACGTTTACGTATAGCATTACGACGTATATAAAGTGTTGTTAAATTTCTTGCATATGTAACAATCAATAATAATGTGGCCGTTGATATTAAATCATTGATGATTATTGTTCGTAATCTTGAACAATTTTCACTGATATAAATCTACATATGATGAACCATCAGAAACGATTTAAAAATTTTTTTTTTCAAACATACCAGAAATGTATCCACACGATCCATATATGATCGATGTATAGTATATTTTGGTATATGATAAAATGCCAAACATTCCAAACTTTGGCCATACAATTGTCCAATTTCAATGAGCCTAGTACAGCTTGGCCTTATGATTGGTGCATCATATATGATGGATGTAATACGTGTTGGTTGTAATGATAATTCCTATATATGTGAAGATGAAAGTTATCTTTAATATTTTCAATTACAAATATTGCGTATATACACCACCCATACATATGTCAATGGATTCTGACAACAACGACTTGTCGTTCGATTCACCATAACCAAATGTATTTGTATGTGGTGATTAATTTTTGAAAATTTTTTCCACAAACCAAATGATAATGGTCCTTGTGATCGTGTTAATTCAGTTTGTACAATATATAAATGATTCAATGATCGATTCAATGCCAATAGAATTAATACATCTTCATCAAGATGCTTGTTACATACGTAAAACGGATGAAAAGAAATGAAAAAATCAAAATTAAATTAAATTATGGAAAAAATGAAGAAAGAAAAAATCAATTGATCAATATGTTCATCTGTTTTGTGTATTGCAAAAATTTATCGCTAAGCTTATTGGCAAAACAAACAAATATTTTTTGTTTAATAATTCAATAAATCAATCAATCAATTCAAGTGGAAAAATGTGTTTGTTTGTGTTTGTTTTTATGCTATCGATCGATATGAAATCTGTTATACATACTTGACATGAAATAACCAACGTATCAAGATTTAGAAATATTCCAACATGTAAAAATGCATACGAATTTTTACAACAATTAATCAATGTTAATGTACGCAATTGTTCATGACAATTTATGGCCACATTGTCCAATAGATAACGTGCTTCATCTGGACACAATAATAGATCACGTAATGCTAAATATTTTAATCCTGGTATATAATATCCGGAAAAAAAACAAAAAAAAATCATTAGAATTCAAATGACCAAAACAACAACAACAATCAACAATCAACATACCAACAAGATGGTACATTAATTCTTTCAATGCTTCCAATAATTTACCACCAGTACCAATCACTTCTGTATCATCATTTCGTATATCACCTGTTGATAAACGATGATGACGACGATGATGATGTTGTTGTTGTAGTTGATCATTATTATTATTATTATCACCATTAATTGATTGATGAATTGGCCTACAACCGAATGTAAAATCAAAACAATTTAAATTCCTTAAACGATTCGGTTGATAGTGTTCAGCAAATTGTGATAAAATTTTCATAAATTCATATAGATTAAAAAAATTATTCATCGGTTTTATTATCAAACGACGAATATTTGTACCGAATTTCCAAAGAAATGCCTTTGAAATGAAAAAAAAATCGATTAAAAAATTAAAAATCAAAGTAGTGGTTAGAATTTTTCAATTATTACTTGTGTTTTAAATGAATCGATCATTCGTTGATATCCTAGATAATAATTAAATTTACGTTTAGTAAATGATTTATCCGTCACAATCAATGTTGTCCATATTGTTGGTGAATAAAAACATTCAAACCAATGTGGACATACTTGTGATGCTAAATGTCTTTCTTTGATCGATAATAATTGAAAAATTTCTTCTAAAATATCGATCGGCATATAATTCCAATATATTCGCTTTGGTTGTTGATATCGATTCATCATTCGTTTTCTTTGCTGTCTTTCAAGATGTTTTAATCTTTTCTTTTCCTCTTTTTTTGACAAAAATTTTGTTACTGCTTTTGTTGATGTCGAATAATTGTCATTGATATTTTCAAATTGATCATCAACAATAACAAATTGTTGTTGTTGGTTATTTTCATTATTAATATCAACAGGAAAATATAATTGAATTTCTTGTTGTTGCTGTTTATTTTGTCCAACAATATCGATGTCATTCAAATCATCATTTTTGATTTTGGCTATAGAAACGGTTTCATTCTCTTTTCGATCATTACTAAGACAACTATCACCAATATTTTCATTATTATTCGATATAAACGATGATGGTGATGATGATGATGATTGAATTTTGTTATTATTTTCATCATCAGCGATACAAATATTGATTTGTATTTGATTGGATGACGACAGCATGAATCCTTGTTCTTGTTGTTGTTGTCGATGATTTGTGGTATTCAAATCCATCACATTTATGATAGATTCATTATTTGCTACATTTGATGTTTGTTTGTTAAAGCCATTGAAATTCAATTGGAGATAGAGAATGAGAGAGAGAGAAAATGAAAAAAAAACAAAATTAGAAATGAAAATGCCATTTTGTCGTTGTCATTGTTATTGCTATTGTTGTCATCATCATCATCATCATTCATCAATTTATTTATAATTTATGTTTGTGTGTGTGTGTGTGTGTTCAAACTTTAATCAATAAACATTCACATTCATTGAACATAGTAGTAGGAAAATCACATTTTTTTTCTCCCAAACAAACCTGAATTAGTTGTGTTGACATTTGTTGTTGTTGTTGTTGTTGTTAGTGGAATACTGGATATTGTATCATTATCATTTAATTGACGACCATTGATTTCATCTTGACAACGGCAACAATTTTGATGATCATGATGATCATCAGAATTATTTTGAGAATTTTGTTCAGACATTATTATCGCCGTCAATTCAATCGATTTTAATCGGACAATCGTCGTTTTTTTTTCATTTGATCATTTCATATCAATCGAATATACATCACACAGACGACGCACAATGAAAATTTTTTTTTTGAAAAAAAATCACTGCTGTATTGATTTGAACAAACACACAAAAACACAGTCGCTACACAACTAGCTAGATTGTTTACATTTCATTATGTTTTCTGGATTTGTGTAGGTGGATGTTTTGAATTTAGAAAACCAACAAAGAAAAAAAAACCGCAAAAAACAAAATCATATTTTCATCTTTGGAAAACAAAATTCATTATCATCATCATCATCATCATATATAGAAATTGCCAACCAAATCAACTGAAACACATGTATTGAATTATAAATTCAACGTGGTGGCTACATTAGCGTCTTTTTAATGATTTTTTTTTTCTATTTGTTTGTTTGTTTGTTTAAATATTAATCATCAATTTGGAAATGGTAAACAAAAATTCACATTCAATATTCACTCACTGTTTGTCTCTTTCTCTCTCTCTCTGTTTTTTGTTGTTTGTGTGACTTTGATTCTTTATTTTTTTTTCTCAATTTCCATAAAAAACTTTTTTGTTGTTGTTGTTGTTCATACCGTTCATTTTTAAAAATATCATCATCATCAACAACAACAACAACTGCAGTTGAATGCCAAGTTTGTGTGCATAAAAATGTGGTTGATGAAAAATTATTCTTGAAGAATTTTCATTTCATTTCAATATTCATTATGTGTGTGTGTGTGTTTGTGTGTTTGTTTGTTTGTTTGTTCAAAGTATAAGAAACCTTTTCATTTACGACAATATATTTGTTGTAGTAGCAGCAGAGCATCAGTGGAATTTGAAAAAAAAGTGTTTCTTGTTTAATAATAATAATAATATATTATTACATCATCATATAATAAAATTCTGTTTTCGTATAGATGAAATTCTCTTTCTTTTTTGTTTTGTTTTGTTTATTCTTATTCTTAAAAACATGTTTTTTTTTTTCGTTCCACAACATTTTATTGCCTTTTTTTTCTTTAGCTTAGAAAATATTCTGCTGCCATTATTAATTCTGTGTGCATTTTCTTCGTTATCATCATCATCATCTTGAAATCTTATTTTTTTTTTTTGCTCTCCATTCTATCATATTCTTCTTGTTCATTTTTTATTATTATTATTATTCGTCTTTACTATATTCATTCGTAGTGTGTAAAATATTCATAATCAAAACAAACAAATCATATTGTGTCAACAACAAGATCATTTTCATTCTTATTTTTTTTAACTTGTTTCTCAATAGAATACATAATTATGGCGATGATGATAATAATGATGTGTGTGGTTATGTAATAATGGCATATTCTGTTGTCGTTTTTTTTGGTTATTTTCATTTATTGAATCGTTTTTTTTTTGTTTGTAATTTGAGATTTACGTTTTTTTTTCTGTTTTCAGAGATCCAAACAAACAATGAATGAATGAATGAATGATTCTTGAATGAGATTCTTAAAGGAAAATGAGTGGAAAAAAATTATTCATCAGAATCTGAAAGAATCACACATACACTTGAAGAGATATATAACAAGCACCAGATCATTTTAAATGATTTAAAATTACTACTGATGATACTGATAATAAGCTGAAAACAAGACATGTGAACATGCGTTCGATTCATCATTCCATTATGGTTCCAAATTCTTTTCTTTTTTTTTCTTGTTGTCAAATGAATTGAAAAAATGTATATATATAGAGTGATTATATATTCTATATGGCAGCAATATTCTCGTAGACGACAAAATATCATGTATGTGTAAGCAAAATGCTGCTGCTGGAATTTTTTTTTTTTTTTTTTTTGAAATAAAATACAACCACTACAAAATGTATAATTGTACAAGTGTATTGAAACTTTTTTTGTTGTTGTTGTATATATGATGCTCATGCCCAATCCAATATCCAAAATATCTATACACATACCGATACATCTCAAATAAAAAAAAAGTCATATTCTCTCTAGGAACCTACTGGTACTGCTGTTTCTAAATCTTTATTTTTTTTTCCTGTATGAATGGCTGATATTTGGATATTTTTTTTTGTTTCTTCATACATCTTAGTGTTTGTTAGCTTCTTCTTACTTTCAAAATTTTTTTTTTTTTTTTTTGCTGTTTTGGTTTTGTTGTTGTCCATGGCCTTTTCATTTATGGGTTAGTCTACATTTTTGTCACGCTCATCATGTGTGTGTGTGTGTGTGTATCCTATAATCAAACAGATAGATAAATGGATAGATAGATAGACATTTGAGTCTTTATTTATTTTTTATTTTATTTCCTGAATGTTTTGATCTTAGTCTGTTTGATCTGTTGGATTCATTTGTATTTGTTTGTGCTTGTGCGTATATATTTGTGTTGCTTCTGCTTCAATGCTATTTCAACATTTGTGTACATTTGTTTCTGTGTGTGTGTGTGTTTGTGTTTGAATTTCAAAAAGGGTCTCCAACGCACACACACACACATAAAAAAATTTGTTTTTTTTCTGTCAAACTAATTCCATTCTAATTCAATTCAATGGATCGAGAACACATCCTATATATCCTATTCAATTGTCGGTTGTAATCCTATCGCTTTTCATATGATTTTTATTCAATTCCAAAATTGATTTTCAATTTGGTTACAAAATGAATCAATTTTAATTTCTGAAATTAAATTTCACCAAAATTTCATTTCATTTCATTTCATTGAAAACGGAAACGAAAACGAAAACGAAAAAATTTAAATTATTTTTGCTTGTTTTTTTTTTCTTACCACCCACACACGCTGTAATCGTTGTTTTTTTATTTTATTTCGATTTCCCGAAAAAAAAACGCACAATTCATGCTTTATCACCATCATCATCATCATCATCATTATGGATTTCATCTGAATTGTCGTCGTTAGGTAACAATAATAATAATAATAAAAACAAACAGACAGAATATTTCCATCAAAAAAAAAAATAGAAATAATCATCATTCATCACGCAAATAATGTTGTTGTTGTTTTTTTGTCCAATGCCTGTGATTTGAAAGTGAAGTGAATAGAATAAAAAAGATTCGTATCCAATCAACATGTTTTTTTTGTTCATCATCACGTTGAATTAATCTTCTTTTCAATTGTCATCATTTTTTTCTGTTTGTTTTTTTTTTTTTTTTTTTTTTTGATTCATTCATTCATCATCACACACACACACTTGTGTACGTGTGTATGTAGGTAGCAATAACATAGTAGTGTCGCCTACACATTGATTCCACAAGAAAACAGAATAAAAAAAACAGAATCATAAAATATTTATGATTCTGTTTTTTTATTCTGTTTTGATCCAGAATCCAATCCAATTCTTAATGTATTGATCTTTGAATCTCGTGTTTTTCTTTATTTCCAGAAATAAAATTATTGATTGCCATAAATAATATTTTCATGCATAGAATATATTTATATACAAAATAATATTCTACTTCTCTCTACTTCTCTCTCTATCTCTCCAGAATTTTCTAGTCACCGTTATGGATTCTTCAATCTATTGAATTCTCTGTGTCTCTCTGTCTGTGTGTGTGTTTGTAATAATTTTTTTATGATGAAAATTTATTTTATTTTTTTAAAAAAACCCCGTCATAAACAGATGAATATAATAACCACATAATTTTATTCACGCATAAAAAATAAAAATAAAAATGAAAATGTCATCAAAAATCAATGATGAAGATGATGATGAAAATATGAATAATGATGATCTGTCAATGACGAATCATCATTCTATTATATTATCAGCAAACGATGAACAACAGCAACAAGAACCAAATTCAAATTGTAAAATAATGATGAATAATAAATCAATCATTTCTATTAATCATCACAATTCACCATCAAAATCATTATTATCATCATCATCATCATTGAATAAATCATCATCAACCACTTCTTCTTCTTCCGCCTCATCGTCATCAACGTCATCATCAAATCCAGATCAAATTTTAAATAAAGAAATTTTCAATTTTTCCAATGAATTAAATGATTATGAACTTCATTCATCTAACAACAGCAATGATAATGTGAAAACAACACCACAGAAAACTGTCTGTTTTCATTCGGTTACAGGTCAGCCTGGATCTGATAAAAAAATTACAAATGGTAAGTTTTTTTATGAATTTTTAACATTCGTTGGTAGACAATTCTTTCTTTCCTTAAAAAAAAAATAAATAATGAAGAGAATTTACCATTTGAACATTTCATTCAAATTCAATCAATTTGGTTTGAATATATTTTTTTTTCCAAAAAAATGATGATGTGAAATCTCTCTGTCTATGTTTGTGAATAATTCATGTTTGGTAGACAATTCATAAATTCATTCATTCCGTTGGAATAAATTGTATTCACCATGCATAAAAGAATTGGATGCCAATTTATTTATTTTTTATTTTTTTATTCACATTTCAAAATTGAAATCATTATTATTAGAACCAGATTCTATCATCATTCATCATTTTTAACATTTTATCATCAATTATTGTTCATAGATATAGATATATTTTCCATCATTAGAATTGTATGTATATACTATTAATTGATAAGAAATCTCCAGAATTTTTGGAATTTATATGGCTTATATTTCATTTTCATTTCCATTATTTATACATGAACAAAATGGATAATAATGATGATGATGATGATAATGATAATGATAATGTTCAACAGAATTCGGATTAATATTAATGGATACGATTATTTTAGTAGATTGAGATCACATCATCATGTTCATCTGTGATTGTAATTGGATTTTTTTTGTTTTGTTTCTTTTTCTTCGAAATCTGAAACCATTTTGTTTTTTTTTCTTTCTTCGATAATGCATTCCTTGGAATCAAATCATTTTTTGTTTTCTTTGTCATTCTATTTTTATCCATTTTTTTATCTTGTTTTTTCCATTTTCATTCATTCACCTATTCATTCATTTTTTTGCACTAATTAGCCATCGACTGTTTACAAAACATGATTAATGGCACAACATTGATCAAAGTGAAAGCCAGTATGCGACAATATAGACGTTTTTATTCATTGGAAGAAGATTTGACCATTATTCGTTGGTCACCATCTACGAAAAAAACATCAAAAGCTAAATGTAAGTTGTAGTAGTGAAAGAAGAAATTTAAAAAAAAATTGTCATGATCAACCTGTTTGTATTTTTATATTTTGTATTGTATTACAGTACCAATCAAAAGTATACGTGAAGTTCGTCGTGGAAAAAATACCGATGTTTTAAAGAATCCAGAAATCACTGGAATATATAAAGAAGAATGTTCATTTTCAATCATATATGGTGATGATTTTGAATCAATCGATCTGATTGCATTATCATCGGTAGAGGCAAATATATGGGTGACTGGATTGAATTTTCTAATCGGACTTATACGATGTAAGTATCTAATATTTTTTTTTCATTGAATTACAAAAACTTTTTTTTTATTTCCAATCAATTTATTGTGCATGTGTGTGTGTACACTACTTTTTTTTTACAATTAAATTTCACTCACTGAAGCCTTTGTTTATCATTCACAATTTTCGTTTGTTTGTTTGTTTTGTTTTTAATCATCAGTATTTGTGTTCAATTGCACAAAACACACACACACATATTTACCGTTCCAAATGAAATTACGTTAGCAACAACAATCCTTGGTCCTTTGTGATTGCAAAACTTTTTTTCATTATTTCACAAAAAAAAAAATTTCTTCGAATTTCATTTCATTTTCACTAAACAAAACTAATTCCTCAACATGGATGAAACTTTTCAATTAAATTCATTTGAATAAAAAATGAACATGTTTTTTTTTTTTCTCTCTCTCTCTCTCTCTCTCTCTCTCTCTTTCTTGCTGTTTTTGGATAATTTATCATCTTTGTGACACAATGACATGCGTTGCTGTTGCTGTTCATTAACTATTATCTCATGGTTATTGATTTTATTAATTTACTTCAAATTTTTTCCCTCTCTCTCATTCCATTGTATCCAAATATAGCTCCAGATTCATTAGAAGGACGAGAAAAAATGCGCGAAAAATGGCTATTAGATGTATTCGATGAAGCCGATTCTGATCATAAAGGAATGCTTGATGAATTGGAAACAATTGCATTGTTAAAAAAATTAAATGAACGTCTTTGTATTGATAGTTTGAAACAGAAAATTATGGAATTTGAAATGAGCAAAAAAAATGGTGAACAACGTGGCTGTATATCGAAACATGCATTCATTAGTCTATTTACGCAAACAGCAACTAGGCCGGATATTTATTTCATTCTAGTACGGTAAGATTCCATTTTCCATTTTTTCATGGTCCTTTCAAGCCATACACACACACACACACACAGACTCAACTTTTCCTAGGAAAAAAAGCAATCTTTTTTTCTGGTCAAAACCAAAAAAAAAGTATCATATCACCAAAATGTACATTTGTCATTTTTTCTCTTTTCCTCGTTGAATGGTTTTTGTTTTTTATTTTTTTTGGGCCCACTTCATAATAATAAATCATCAAAGTTTTGCTTTTTTTTCTTTTTTTTGGTCATATTAATTTTCAATTTTTTTCCCTGTCCTCATGTGAAACATTAATAATTTTTTTCCGTCTCTCATTTCTATTTCTACCACTATATGTATATATAGTTATTGTGGCAGAGATTATATGACAATGGAAGAATTGCAACTATTTTTAGAAGGCGAACAAGCCATCCAAGGAACATCATTGGAATTGTGTAAAAATCTAATCAAACGTTTTGAACCATCTGATCAGGCTAGAAATAAACAACAATTATTGATTGATGGTTTCACACAATTTTTAATGTCCGATGCATGCGATATCCTAGGGCTAGCACCGAAACAAATTTCACATAACATGAATCGTCCGTTTGTCGATTATTTTATCTCATCATCATATAATACGTATGTTTTTGTTGTGTGTGTTTTTGTTGTTTTGATTTTCAAAAACAAAATAGCCACGAGCGAATATTGAAAATGACAAAAAAAAATTTTTTTGTTTATCTCCTTATCTATTATAGATATCTTATTGAAGATCAAGTTAAAGGACCATCTAGCTGTGAAGGATACACAAAAGCATTATTATCAGGTGAAAAATTTATTGATGATGATTCGTTTATTTTTTTCTTGTCAATTTTTATTGAATACTGAATGAATGAATGAATGAATTTTTTTTTCGTTTGTTTCAGGATGTCGTTGCATAAAGATTGATGTACATGATGGTCCAGATTATTGTCCACTAGTATTCCATAGAAATACTTTAACAAGCAAAATTCCATTAATGGATGTGCTGACCACTATAAAAGAAATGGCTTTTATAAGCTCACCGTATGTGTATTCTTTGTTTGTTTTCCATTTTGTCGTTTTATTTACTTATTCATTTATTTCTATTTTTTTATTTTTTTGTTTGTTCGCAAAATTCCATCCATTCAATGACCACAATGTTGTTGTCGTCATCAATTTTTTTTTTATACATAGTTATCCAGTGATTATTCATCTAGAAAATCATTGTTCATTAAATGTACAGAAAGAAGTGGCCAGATTATTTAGAAAAATTCTTGCCGATCATTTATTCTTATTATCAACATCATCATTGGATATTATGAATAATGGTGGTGAATCATCATCATCATCATCATTATTATCAATGAAATTTAAAATGGAAACCATGTCACTATCATCAAATTCATCATCAGATGATTATATGGCTATTGATATGCAACATAGTAATGCTTCATCATCAGAAAAATATCTAAACACTATCTGTGATCAATTTGCGTTGAATTCATCCACAATGGCGACAAATATTTGGTCCAAATTGACGCCAGAAAAATTGATGTATAAAATAATTATCTCGGTATTTTCATTTTTAGCTTTATTTGACCCATTTCATTCAACTGAATTTTTTTTGTTCTTTAAAAGGGTAAAAAAATTGGCAATAAAAATCGAATAATCGATGAAGTTAGTGATGAAGAAGAAGAAAATCATGATTTTCGTAATGATGATGCTCATAAACCACGTATTGCCATCTGTCAAGAGCTTTCGGAAATAATTTCAATGAATCGTGTTAAACCCAAAGATAATAATAATTGTGATGATAATAATTGGTCCAATTTTGATAATTCAAATTGTAAGTGACAGATAATCAATAATTTCTCTTAATCATCTGATCCATTTTTCAGTAATCCATCTAAATGAATCATTAGCGGTTAAAATTGCACAGCAAAACATCGAAGAATTGACACAACGTAATAAATATTTCATGACAATGGTCACACCAGATATAAGTCGTATTGATTCAAGTAATCTGAATCCATTAGATTTCTGGAATTGTGGTGTACAACTTATTTCAATGAATTATCAGGTATGTTGTTGTTGTTGTGCATTGATAGATGTGATAATCGTTTGTTTTTTGAAAAATTTATTATTAACCAGACCAATGGTCAAATTATGAATATATATCGTGGTTGGTTCAGTCAAAATGGTTGCTGTGGCTATGTATTGAAACCAACATATTTACGTGGAAAATATTCAACATTTAATTTACGACGTAAAGATGCCATAATATCAGGTATTTTCTCGGAAGATTTTGACATATATTTTGACCATTTTTTCTCTTTTTTTCAGGTGTAGATCCATTAAATATTCGAATCAAAATTATCAGTGGTCAACAATTACCAAGACCTAAAGGAGCATCGATGAAAGCCAATTCAATTGATCCATATATTATTGTACAATGTCTTGGTACATCTATTGATTGTGCTGAATATCGTACATCCACCGTATCGAATGATGGTCATAATCCAATTTTTGATGAAAGTTTTGAATTCAATGTCTGTCTACCAGAATTGACGATGATTCGTTTTCTAGTATTGGATGATGATTATATTAATGATGATTTTATTGGACAATTAGCCGTACCAATATCATGTTTGGAATCTGGCTATAAACATATTAAACTATTGAATATGAATGATGAAATTAATACCAAATGCAAGTTTATTCGTTAAAATAGCTTTAACACAGAGGTTTGAAATTTATTTGAATTCTTTCTTTCATTCATTTTAATCGTTGAATTATTTCTACTTTGATATGGATCAAGATATGGATCAAAACAAAAATTACGAAGAAAAAAAAGTTGGTCACAAAAACATAATCATGATGCCAAACAAATGGGCGTGAAACATTTGGATGAACAACTTAAACAGGTGTTTGCCATGATGAATGAATCATCATTATTGAGGAAAAATATCGAAAAAAATTATATTGAATTATGTGATGAATGTTCATTGCCAGAAAGTGCAAATATGGCACAATGTTTACGAATAATAACATTAAGATTGGCCACTTGTCCAACGGTGATTGGTTTCAAAATCGTTACATCTGAATTAGGTGTAAGTGTGAACTAATTCATTAATTTCTGACCTAAATAAAACATGATATCCATCCAGTATCCATGTGTACAGGTTTGCGGTGAATTGACTACACGTTTAAATCGTACAATAACAACATTGGATCGTTGTCTATTGGAATTATTCAAAACCATTGATCAATCTAAAAATTACATTGCATCTGTAAGTTTAACAGCTAATTTATTGATTATAAATTCCATTGATTATATTGATTTTTCTTTTCAGTTATCTGAATTATTTGAAAAATTATCCAATGTCAACTATCAATATGAAGGTGTTGTGGATAAATCAAATGATTCAAATCAAATGCTCCAATATTTTTTGAATTCACCATCATCATCATCTAAAAAAACAATCAACAAATGAACAACAACAACAACAACAACGAAATGAAATGA
This sequence comes from Dermatophagoides farinae, assembly GCF_024713945.1. Classification (NCBI taxonomy): domain Eukaryota; kingdom Metazoa; phylum Arthropoda; class Arachnida; order Sarcoptiformes; family Pyroglyphidae; genus Dermatophagoides; species Dermatophagoides farinae. The sequence continues at coordinate 631,687 of NC_134686.1, read as the reverse complement.
CATTCCATCATGTTAATGAACCAGCATCATCAATGACAAGTATAAATAGTTCACCAAATTTATTGCTTAAACATTCGAAACAAAAGAAAAATGAAAAAATTTTCGAAAATCTTTTATGGAATTTATCCGTAATTAAAACTGAATTGGATAATCTAAATCATTTGAAAAATGAATGCGAAAGTTATTTTAAACAGGTTTGTGTCGAAGACAGTTGCATATGGAAATTGAATTGAATTTTTTGTTTGTTGCTAAATTTGATCCAGATCCAAAGAATTGCCGAATCGTTGGAAAGAATTTTTGAACGTGAACATAAAATAATTTTACGTTCAAATTCCTATGTTGTACGTGAGATTAGTAATGCAAATAATTTCATTACAAATCAATCATCATCATCATCATCAGCATCCATTATTCATGAAGTTGAATCCAAACAATCATTAATATCGATGAACAACAACAATGATGGACAATTACGAGGTATATTGAAGAAAACAGCATCACCAATTGTGACGAAAAAAATTTATGGTAACAATAGTAATAACAATCCTGTTGACCATCAAAAAATATTTTGATAATTTCATTCAATTCAAGATCTCATCATCAATTTGAATTTTTTTTTGTGATTTTGTTACTTTGTGATATAATAATAATTTCATTGATGATTCTGTTTATAATATATGTATGCAGAAGCAGAAATTTTATTTTCAATACAAAAATTATCATTTTCATTCTATAATTTTTTTACCCTCATATATGAATAGTTCTCCAACAAATTACACATGTGCACACCTAAAAGGCACGTTTTTTCTATGAATAAAGTTCAGTTTTCTTCAGTTTTTTTCGTGGTCTAATCATCGGATTTCCTCTTTTTTTTGAATTTCGTGTGGCAAGTTTCAGCGAACAATAGATGGCGCCGCATTATTCTAATGAATTTTGAAATTTTCGAAAAAAAAATGCAATTCATCATCAATTTATTTCAGGTTATATATTCATCATCATTCATTATATATTTGAAAAGATTTACAATTTGATTTTTCTCAGACAACAACAACAACAAGAAAAAAATTACTGCTAAACTGTATGAAAAAAAAAATTGAATTCTATATATTCATCCACGCTTATTACGTGCGTAAATGTGTGATTCAGATTCTTATAATTCTTCATTTTCAGCCGGATCAGTTCGATCTTTATTGGTTTGTCGTTTACGTTTAGCTTTTTGTACATCATTTAGTTCCTCATCACCATCATCATTAACGTTATCGGCATTTTCCGAATAATTTCGCATCGCTGTTGATTTCAATTGCTGCTGCAATTCACCATTGTTAGCTGCATCAATGACTCTTGGTACAGCACCCATTGCTGTCATTGCTTTTTCAACGTCATCGACAATTTTTCTATTACCACTATTGCCGCCACCACTGGCTGAAAGATTATCAGATAAATTTGTTGAACGTTTTTGTTGATCATTTTTATTACCATTCGATTGTTGTTGTGGTTGTGGATTATTATTATCTGGATTATTATTACCGAAATGATTTTTCAATTTATAATGATAAATAGCCCAACAAGCTATTACCAACACTACAAGTAATGCCAATACAGCGATTCCATAAAAAGCCAAAGCCATCGATTGTTGTTGACCATCATCATCATGATGATGATCATAACCGAGCATTGTACCAATTCCTGAAGTTAAATTTTTCATGCCATCTGGTAGATCATTTTTGAAAAAATCTACAGTTTTATTCTGTAAATTTTGTTCAGCATCAATTACATTGTTAGCAATTTCAGTTAAATTATCTTTGAGATTTTTAAAAATTTCACCATCAATAGGAAATAATGATGATGATGGTGTTGTTGTTGATGAATTATTCGATTCCGTTTGATCATTATTAGTGGCCACCACGATTGTTGTTCCATTGATGATATCAAGATTTTCCAAAATGGCTGTCATTGTCGATGTGTTATCTATAGTTGCTGTCGTTGAGATTGTTGCTGCTGCTGCTGCTGTTGTTGTTGTCATTGTCGTTGTTTCAATCAAATTCGATATTGTCGATACATTTTTGGCCATCATCGAATCATCAATATTGAAAGTTGTTGTTGTTGTCTCTAAATTATTATTGGTGTCGGTGATCGATGTCGATAAAATCAAATCTAACAATGATGAAGTGGTGGTTGTGGTGATGGAATCCATTTTTGTAGTCGTAGCTGCTGCTGCTGCTGCCGTTTCAATCATTGATGGTTTAGCCGTTGCTAATAAACCATCAAGATTATTATAATCCAAACTTAATGGTGTTGTTGTAGTATGGATCATCATATCGATAATATTTGTATTATCAGTTGTTGTTATATATGGCATAATAATTATCGCGCAATGGAAAAGGTGTGTATTATTTAATCTGGAAAAAAAATTTGTTGTCTTTTTCTTTATCACAATGGATAAAAATAATGATTGATCCAAATAGGATAAAAATAAGGAAAAGCGTTTTTGTTGTTGTTGTTGTTGTGGTTGTTCAAAACAAAAAATCAACAATTTTTTTTTGTCATAAATAAATATTAACACGAGAAAAATTTTTTCTTCTTCTTTTTTTTAATTCATCACATCACATAATACACCTTGGTGATTATCGCACATTTATAAATGTTGTGTGTGTGTTCATTCCTCCAGCTCAAATCATGAATCATGTGTGTATTAACAGACATGAAAACAAAAATTAGATGATGATAAAGTTGATACACACAATAATAATAATCCATCCATTCAATTTAATACCAGAAAAAAATGTGCATCTGGTAAACGATAAACCAAAAAAAAAAAACATGGAAAGAAACTTTGTCTTTGAACATCAAGTCTATATTTATATACACATATCATATATTAATATAATATAATCGATACGTATTTGACTTGATGTCGGTGTTTGGTTTGGTTTTCCACAATTGTTCATCATCATCATCAATCAAAATAGACAAAAAAAAACACGATTAGATGAGAAAGGGGAAAAAAATTATTTTTTTATATATGTTGTAGACAATGTTTGTTTGTCATATTGAATGATGTCTACATATATATTTGTTGTTGTTTGATCAATGTGAGATTATTAAGATTCGGATGATCACGATTGTATTGCATCGAATGGCAAAAAAAATGGGGATTTTTTTTTAACATCCATCATTGGGTTGAAAAATTCTGATAAAAAAAAACTCCGCATTTATGTGCCGATTGATTTCTAAAAAAAAAAAATTCATTGCAAAGTGATGTTGTCACACACACACCCACACATGCTTATGAATTTCCAAAAAAAAAACAAACAAACAACAACGGAATTGTTTCAAACTTTTTCACCGTCAATGATGATGATGATTACATTACACATTACACATTACATTTCAATCAATGATTTCATCGATATCAATTTGTAGGAATAACAAAAAAAAAAAGAAAAAATTTAATTGAAAAAAATAAATGCATTTTCATTGTCATGTGTCTGTTCTCATTGGTTTCCATTAATCGATTGTTTTTCCATTCAATTGACAATGATTAGGACAAATTTTTTTTTTGTTTCTGTTTTCTGTTTTTCTCACCATCAATTTTTGAAATTAGGGACAAAACAAACAAACAAACAAATTGAGGTTGTCTGTCGATAAAAATAAAAAAAAATAAAATCAAACAAATCGATTGATAATTTTTTTTTCATTTCCAAATATTAATCCGTTCGTTGTACATATTTGTCCTCTTGTCGTCTTCTTTTTCTTTCATGAAAACAATGAATAAATCTCAATTTCAATTTTTTTTCTCTCTCTCTCGTTTCATATCGTTTTGTTCGTCGTTGTTGTTGTCAATGATGATGATGATGATGATAATATAATAACAATTTGATTCATATTAAATAGAACACAAATACAATCATGCATCATCATCATCATCTATATCTATACATCTATACATTGAATATAATCACGTTGATTAAATTGTAGTTCATCGATAATAATATAGAATGTACATTCGAATGATGATGATGATGATGATGATGATGATGATGAAGATCAATGATCAATAAATCGTATCATCATCATCATCGTCATCATCATACAATGATTCAATATTGCCATTTTCACCAACTGCCAAGTGCTTGAAATATGAATAAGAGATGAAAAATGTGAAAAACATGAGTACAAATAAATTGAACATAAATTGTATGCGTTCCAAATGTTTAATTAAATTATATATTTTCGCTTTCTCTCTCTCTATCCCTCTCTAGAGAGAGAGAAAGAGAAAGAGAGAGAGAGTGAGAAAGGATTCCAAGAATATTCTGTGTTTTTTTTCCTACCACCGATGATGATATAGATAGTGATAAAATCCATATATGAATGTTTGGAATTTATTTTTTTCATTTTGGATTTTTTTTTCGCTGTTCATTCTGTATGTGTGTGTGTGTTGAAAATTTAAGGAGAAAAAAATCAATAAGGATGGAAAACATGGCATTTACACACACACACACATTCGTTTCATCATTCAAAGTGATCGATTTGATTTTATTCGTCATAAAGTTTTGAAATTAGAATCAAATTTGATGCTTTTCTTTTGTTTTTTGTTTTTTTTTTGCATTCATTCATTTTCAGATTTTGACTTTTTTTTCTTCACTAAATGCAAAAACAATCATACACAACATCCTCATCGTCATATCAAGCCGGTGGTTGTTATACCTGTGTTTTTATAGAAACAAAACAAAAAAAAAACCAAAACAAAATAATCGATATTTACGCAACGTAATCGATCATATTTTCATGTCATTTTCATTTTCATCATTTTTTTTCATGCATATACACACACACAACCCGGGTTGGTAGCCGAAAATTTTTGGCTACAACAGCAGCAAGCCAACCAACGAAAATTTGAAAGTTTTATTTCTCGTAACCAATTGTAAAGATTGAAAACAAAACAAAAAAATAAAATAAAATTCATGTTTATAGTCAAAATTTTCTTCAAAATTTCACCATTTTTCATTATTCAAACAGATATAGAGAGAGAGAGAGAGAGAGAGAGAAAAATTGGATTTTTTTTCCTTCCACAATCCCCCCTCTCTCCTGTTCTCATGTATGTAAGTGTTGTTTTGAGTGTGAATAAAATAAAACCAATCGAATCATAACCATCATCAATCATCTTTTTATACAAAGTCCCTTCCCCCACATTCATTCATTCAGCTCCTCTCACATCGTATCCATCCATGAAAGATTCCATTTATTCTGCATTCGGTAGGTAAGAAATATTCTCTCTCTCTCTCTCTCTCTCTCTCTCTCTCTCTCTCTCTCTCTCTCTCTCTCTCTCTCTCTCTCTCTCTCTCTCTCTCTCTCTCTCTCTCTGTGTCTATTCTCATTTATATTCTACATTCAAATCCGTTATTTGTTTCACCGGAAAAAAAATTAATCAAAGAAAAACTTTTACATCAATTACACAAGTGCACAAATATCTCTCAGAAGAAAGAGAACAGAAAAAACTTAATTGATTCCATTATTTTCAACGAATAAAATGATCATTTTTTTTCTCTATTTAAATTTCAGAATTCCTTTTCTTCTCGGGAATGCCGCCATAGATTTGTCGTTGTTTGGATGGACTTTGTTGTTGTTGTTGTTCTATGTAAAAATATTTTCCATTGTTTTGTTTTCCATGAAAAGATTACAATAATAAATGATTCATGTGGGACTACATTCTATATGATGAGGAATTATTTTGACAAAATTGATTGGCCAATGTCGATTCTGAAATGGAGAAATGAAAATTTTTCATTTCTCAAAAATGAGATGGGCGAATAAGAGTGAAAGAGTGCGTGTGTGTGTGTGTATGTATGTGGGTGGGCGGGTAGGTAGGAGACAAACGAACCACAAGAATTTGCTCCCGAATGAAGAATTTTTTTTTCGTTTGCAATTCTAAAATGGGGAATAAAACAAATTTCATTAGAAGATAGAAAAGTTTTCTTTCAACAGAATTAGGGTTGTAGGGAAAAACTTTTCAAAAAAAAGCAAAAACAAAAAACTATTTGACAATTAAACCCAACATGATGATGATGATGATTTGGTGTGGCAATAAAGTTTTTACACACACACACACACCTTGGATTGTATTATATGCCCTGCTCTTGTATTTCGTCGTCGTTAAAAAAAAAATCTTCCGCTTCATTTATTCCGGTTTTTTTTTATTTTATAGTGATAAAATTGGAATTAATTAGCCCGAAAGCAATCATTTCATTTCATTTCACGATCATGATGAAAATGATCGTGATTGATTCAACGATAATGGCGACACTGTTAATGATGGTGGTGATTTTGGCTGCAAATGGCCATTATCAATTTTTAATAATGGCGTACGTATTGTTGGTGAACGTAATTGTAAATCTTTCATATTTAAATAATAAATAATGAAAAGAAATGCCGTTATGCTTAGTCCTATGAGAAAATCTATGAAAAGAAAAAACGAATGTGAGTGTGATGTGTATGAAGAGCAACAAAAAAAAAAGTTTTTAAAAAAAAAACTTACAAAATATTGTAAATGGTGTATCATATGTTGGTTGCTGATTTCTAGATGATTGATCTTTACGCGTCCATTTAGATGATCCAGATTCTTGTGATGAAAATATTTTACCATTTTTGATTGATGATGATAATGATGATGATGATGATTGTTGTGATTGTTGCTGATGCAATATTGATGGTATCGATGATCGATCCTCTTCCAATGTTATGTTTTCTTTTGATTGTATTTGATGTATATCCCCGTATATTGGTTCATCATCACCAATGTTAAAACCATTGCCATCACGATGATGATGATGATGATTAGATCTGACATTTGTATTGTGAAACAATAATGAATTCACAATATTGATAACAGTGAATAATAATAAAACAACGATGATGATAAGTATTTTGAATATTTTCATCATCATCATCATCATTTTTGTTAGGAATAAATTTTTTTTTTCACATGAAATAAAAAAAAACACCGAATATATATGTGGAAACACACAAGTACAATGTTGTTTAAAAGTAATGGGTGAATATTTTTCATTGAAATTCTAATTCATTTTTATGTGTGATGATGATAACAATGTATATTGTTGAAAATCGATAGATTCTAGAACATGAGAGAGTGGGTGTGTGTGTGTGTATTGGTGGGTGTTTTCCATTATTTGATTATTTTTGGAGTGAAGAAAAAAAATGGTAACAAAATAAGTATTTTGTTACCAAAGCTAAGCAAAGCAAAAAAAAAAAAAAAACACGGCAGCAGCAGCAGCAACAACAACAGATTTTCTTATTTTGTTGTTTCCTCTATTTGTTTGGTTTCAATTCCGATGAATGGTGATGATAACAAAAAGATAGAATCTTCATTTGAATTACAAAAAGAAAACGAAAGGAAACAAAATTCCACTAAATTCTTTTTCATGTTAAAGCCGAATTTTTTTTTGTTTTGTCTTGTTTTCGTTGTCACTGTGAAAACTACCTTGTGTGTGTTTTCTTTGTTGGCTTTTATCTAATCATGAAGATAAAAAAAATGAACATTATCAATGCTAAATGGTGATTGTCATTGGATAAATCCAGTGTGTGTGTGGGCAACGCAATGGAATTTTTTTTTTTTTTTTGATTTTGATGAAAAAGTGCAAGAAATTTATTGGAATAGGAGAAAAAAAAGAATGAAAAACATAATGAACCGGTGTGTGTGTGTGTGTGTGGTGATTGAAATCAAATAATTGTAGCCACCGCTGTATCGATTGTTTGATAAAATTCTTTCGATGCCATAATCATTAAGATGATGATGAAAATCAACGCCAATATCATACCGATTGCTGTGAATACATCTGAAATAGAAACATAAACAATAGTAACAACAACAACAAAAAAAAATTCTCATAACTTACTCATTATTGATCTCATATTAATGCCACCACCATATGGATGTTTTGATTGATCTGATATGGATCTTTGATGTATTTTAGCCGATGATTTTTCAAATGTATCAATAAATACATCTTTACGTATATTTCTAACATGACGATTATATTCATTCATAAATGATAATGTATCTTTATCTAATCTTAATCGTTTTGCAGCATAATCTAGATCCAAATTGTTGTTGTTGTTGTTGTCATTATTTTTCAACATAACTGGACATTCAGCATTTGAAAACATTATTATCATCATTATCGACACAAATGTGAACAATTTGAACATGATTCAATTGTGTTGTGTTGTGTTGTGTTTTGATGAACACAAATTCGAAAACAAAAACAAAAAAAACAAAAAAAAATCTTCCACTTTAAATCTATTAACAACTACATTTCAATGGTCATGATTTATGGAAAAAAAATTTCAATGTGAAATGAAATTTAATCTCACAACAATCATTCAATCATTCATTCATTTGTTTGTTTGTTTTAGCTACAAATAGCTCCATTTGATTGAATTTTGTTTTGATATGTTATCGAATTCAATGAATGAATGATTGAATCAATCAATCAATCAATCAATATATTAATATATATCGAATGATGATATGCAATCATCGTTTGCTTTCTAATAATGCAATTGATTAGATATATTTATTATGGCGATGATGGCGACATTGCTCTTTTGTTTTGTTTATGGTTATTTCTCTTGATAATTTTTTTTTCGTGTTTCATCAGCTTAAATCATTTGATTTGATCACCAATCGTCATCATCAATATTGAACACGATTGGATTTGGAGCAGCACACAAGGTGACTTTTCTTTCAATTTTTTTTACGATTCAAGTTTTTTTTATATTATTATTCGTTCGTCTTAAAGTTTTGTTTTTCTTCGTTTTTTTTTTATTTCTGATCGATAAAATAAAATAGCTTGAATATAATAATAATGGTAATCAAAACAATGGGTCCCTTGGGCGATGTTGTTATATTGGCCGGCAATACACATCCAGATTTAGCTGATGAAATTTGTCAACGATTAGATATACGACGTATGGAAGTGAATCTTTATCATGCTGGAAATCGTGAAACAATGCTACAGATAACATCATCTGTACGTTTTAAAGATTGTTACATCATACAAACGGCAACCGATACAAATTGTAATGATGCTATTATGGAATTATTATTGATGGGCTATACATGTCATACATCGGCATCAAAACATTTGGTCGGTGTTTTACCATATTTACCATATGGTAAACAGGCACGTCAACGTAAACGTGGTGCAATACCGGCAAGACTTTTGGCCAAAATGATTGGACGTGCCGGTTTTCGTCATATTATTACAGTGGATTTACAACATAAAGAGGTATTTTTTTTTTGTTTCTAAACAAATTCGGTGTAATTTATAAATAATGATGGATTTTTTTTTTTGTTTCAATTGGAAAAAAATATCTAGATTCAAGGATTTTTTGATATACCAGTGGAAAATCTACGTGCATCACCATTTTTAATTCAACATATCCAAGAAACATTGTTCACACAGCAGATTAATCGTTCTGATGTTGTAATTATTGCTGAACATACATCTGCAGTACGTAAAGCAACAGCATATGCTGAAAGATTGAAAGTAGATTTGGCCATTCTTCATGGTACTGATGATAAATTAGGCGACACAGATGAAGTGGATGGCCGTTCATCACCACCGCCAGTAAAAGAAATTGAATTTGTTCCCGGTGGTGATACATTACCAGTGCTGACATCATTTCGTCGTCGTCCACTTAAATTGGTTGGTGATGTTAGTGGAAAATTGGCCATAATGATTGAAAATATTATCGATGATGTTGAACATCCAATACGTGCAGCTAATTTTTTGAAAAATGAAGAAGGCGCACGACAAGTACATTTGGTCGGTACACATGCCCTATTATCGCCAGAAGCGGCAAAAAAATTGAATGAATCAGTGATCGATGAAATTGTTGTTACAAATACAAGTAAGTTTTTTTTTTACTCTGAATTGGATTGATTGATTGATTATCATATAATCGGATTGTCATTGTTTGTTGACAAATTTTTGTTTACACATTGTATCAATTCTCATTTTCTTTTCTCTATGCTCAATATAAATAGTTCCACATGAAATTCAATCAATGGAATGTCCAAAAATGAAAACAATTGATATTTCAATTTTGTTGACCGAAGCAATTCGTCGTATGCATAATAATGAATCATTATCATATCTATTCACTGATGTTAGTGTTGAAGATTAAACTTTAGTCGATCCAAGTAGCATCAACAAACAACAACACCACCACCACTACTACTATCACCAGCAACAAACCAGCATATCCTGCACATCATGTAGCAGCAAAAAAAAAAAAAAATGTCCTAAAGGTTTTTTTTCCTTGGTGTTTTTCTCAGGACAATTTGATTTTCTATCTTATATATTGAATTTAAGATGATGATGATGATGATAAATAAACCGCAAAAAAAAATTTTGATCAATTTTCAAGCAATGACAACGAGAAATTAATAAAAAAAAATTATTCCGTTTATAATCATGTTTCACATTATTTTATGATTTTGTTTTTTTTTCAATTTCAAAGTAGAAAAAAAAGAGAGAGAGTTGAGTAGAGTGATCTTAATTGAATTTGTGTAAATTTTTTTTTCGGTTGTTGATGTTGTTGTTGTTGTTGTTGTAGAGAGCACCATATCCGGACAGTAAAATGAAATTCAAAATGAAACGAAACGAAATAAAAAAAAAGTTTTCAATTTACCGGAAAAAATAGCTTTCAATCATTTTATTTCATTTTTTTTTTCGTTTGAAAAATTTTCATTCTTTACAAACAAATTCAAATTGAAATTGCAAAAGAATAATGTAAATGACACAGAAGAAAAAAAAGTATGCGTGTGTGTGTGTGTGTGTGTGTGACATTATTATCCATTCATCAATTGGTATATTATATATGAAAAAATGCAAAGAAAACATTATTATGTGTGTGTGTGTGTGTGTGTGTGTAAATTGATATTTTGTGCGTTTCAAATCTCCTTGTGTTTGTGTGTATGAAATGACATGATGTATTCAATTGATGGATGAATGACAAAAAAAGAAAAAACCATCATCACAAACAAACAAATAAAGATGGAACCAGAAAAAAAATGGAATGAAATGGAATAAAAATACAGAATTTTTTTTTGTTTTTTTGTAACACAGTGAAATTCTCTCTTGAATATTTCAAAATTGGAGAAAAAAAAATAGATAAAGAGAGATCAATAAATTCGATAAATTCTTTTTGCTCATCAAAAAAAAAAAAAAACAAAAAACAAAAAACAAAAACAAAAACAAAAACAAAAACAAAACATAAATTCATTTTCAATTTGTAATAATCAGTGTGTGTGTGATGCAAAAATTCAAAATCAACAGGAAAAAAAATATTGAGCTTTTTTTTTAATTGAGATTCTTAATGATAATGATGGTTGATGGATGAGAAACAAAATTCTTTTCCATAGTGTTCATGTGTGAAAGAATTGGGTAAAACAAAAATTTTCTACTGGGACATACTTGAAACATTTTGATTTTTTTTCTTTCAAAATGTAACTTTTTATTATTATTATTATTTGATATGTATCCCTTATTCTTGGATTTTTTTCTGTTTGCAAGAAAAAAAAATTGGGTTGGTGCAAAAAAAAAACTCAAATCGGCAAGTGTGTGTTTGAGTGAGTGAGTGAGTGAGTGTGAATTTCAGAGAGGGAATGAAAAAAAAAATGGAAATTGGTTTCATATAAATTGATTATTTTCAATCATTTTTTCACCAGAATAATAATTTTCGATAAATAGTGTTGTGTTGATGATGATGATGATTTGGTGATATGGTGATATGGTGAAATGGAATTTTTTTTAGAAATTAAAAAAAAAATGAAAGCGTGAAATCAGTGATGGAACACTGATGATAATGATTGTGTGTGTGTGTGTAATGGTTATGTGAGGTTGTTGTTATTGTAATCTTTTTTTTTATATTCATTGAAAATGATAAGGCCATCAAGTTTCTACTCATCGTCAATTGTTATTGTTGGTTGCATTGGTTTCGATGATGATGATGATGATGTTGATGATGATGGTCGTTGTTGTTGTTGTTGTTGTTGTTGTTGTTTCATATAATCATCATTTGATTCCATTGAATCTTGTTGTTGAATTTGTGCAGAACTAACAGATGTTGATGAACCAATAATAGTGGGTGGATCAATTAAAGAATTTCTTGCCGTTGAATCATTCGATTGATTGACAATGGTTCGCAGTTTAAACCAACGTATGGTTAATTTATGTAATTGTAATTGATTTACATTTATTTCTACTGAACCAATCGGTGTATTTGCATCGAATGTATGGCGACGACGTTGTTTCTCCCATACTGATACTAACAATGTACGACCATAAATAATTGAAGCATCATATTTTAATGTCTGACGATAATGTGGATCTTTACCGGACATGACATGTGTTTTTCGTTTATAAAGTTGACGACCACGATCAACTAAATATGTTTTTACATAGGTATCTGGTGAGAAAAAAAAATTTGTGCAAAACAAAACAACAAAAGAAAAATCAAAACCAAGAAATTATTAAACGAAGTAAAAAATATATCACATACCAGGTGGATGTGGTCCAAATGATGAATCCGGTAAACCACGTGCAGCACATACTTCAATCTCTAGAAATCCTTTTGTCATGATGAAACCTAGTTTAATTTCACCAACAACTTTCACTATTCGTTTTGGTGGTTCACTATGTTGATGTTGGTGTGTTGTTTGTCCATGCTGTACTGATGTTGAAATCATTGTTGATGATGAATGAAGAATTTCATCCGATGGTTGTGCATTACTACCAGGGCCGCCCATTACCATTTGCATGACAGTTTCAGCCGCCGATGGCATTAATCTACGTAGAAAACTTGGTCTTCGTTCCTGGCAACCAGGAATGGTTAGACCACCACCATTTTGTGAATTATCATCATCATAATCATCATGTAATGGAGTTGGTGGTGCAGTACTACCACCTGATGTTTCTACAGAAAATCTACTACCATGAATAGAATCAATTGCAAGTAGATTTAAATTTGCACCACCACCACCAATATTGCTTCCTACTTTTCCACCACCATTGGAAGTATTTTTCACTGCCAATGATAAAGAATTTGGAGCATTCAATGTATTTGTTGTTGTAGTTGCTTTATTGGCTGTCTCTTCATTATTATCATTATTATTGATACCTAAAATTTTTCCTTGTAATTTTTGTGGACTATTACGATCTTTATTTTCCAATGAATCCAATGTATAACTACTATCTTTAAGTAGATTATCAAAATCTTCATCATCATCAGATGTATCATCGGCTATTTCAGATTCTTGATCACTATCTTGATCAATTTCAATTGAATCATCATTCATTGTATTCGATATACGAGCACTTGCATTTGAACTATTTTGTTCCAAAAGATATTGATATGAATCAGTGTTACCCAATTTACTATAACCACCAGGGATGGAAAGCTGATTTTTTGATCCTAAAAAAATGCATATACATCAATGTCGATGTTTTGCATTCGGATGAAATTTGAAAAAAAATTGTCCCATTTTAATATGAATTTATATTTATGCATCCATTATGAGGCATTAGATATTACCTTGATCCACGTGAACTAATGCTGAAGAACTTTTTCTACGCATGGCCAATGATTGTTGATCAGCAGCAGTGGACAAATGTTGAGAATTATTGTTATTGGTTTGCATCCTACCGTTGATTGTTCCGGCAGAAATATATCCACCAGCAACAACATTAGTACCACCACCATGACCTCCAGGATAAAGATTTCCAATTGAATGACGATTTTGCGCCAAACGAAGAGAACCAGTAAATGGACCAATTGAATTTCCACGGCTACTAGCAACACCACCGCCGCCTGATTGGCTTGTATAAGATTCATCTAAAGAATGGCGTCCAGTACTACTTGCTGCTGAACTAACCGTACTAGAAGCACGTGATGTTGGCGAAGATCGATATCGAGTAAACCAATTTGATACTGGCGGTGGCGTTGGTGATGCTTTCATTCTTGGACTTGTTCTTGCCGAACGGCTACCCATCGGTTGTAAATGGCTCGGAAATATTGGGAAATCACCTTGATCAGAACGATTGGAATTACGACGTGAACCAGGTGTCGATCGTGAAGTCATCATCATCATTGCAGCTGCTGACAACATTTGATCCGGAAGCAGCTGTCCATTTTGGCCTGATTGAAGAATTGAGAAAATAAAGAAGATTTAGAATATAGGAAATGAAAATATTTTAAAAATAATTCGCACCGGAACCAGAACGAGAACCAAGATGGTCCATTGATGGAGCTTTATGAAAAAATACTGTTGGCGTCATGGATGAATTGGAAGTTGTAGTTGAAATAGCAGCAGATAACATTGAGGCTTGATTGGATGGATTCATCAATGATTGTTGGCTAATACTAATGTTTGGTTGATTGAGCAATGGAATTGATGGTTGTATTGGTTGTGGTCCGGTATTAGTGGCGATAGTAATGGCAGCTATCGATGGAATCTGTTGAATCGATTGAGGAATGTTGATATCAGTATTGCTTGGAATCAATGGCCACCATTCAGATATTTGCATCAACAATGCACTTCTAAGTGGAATTCTTGTCGATGCTAATTGATGATCAATTATGGATGATTGTGGTACTGAGCCACCACTAATGGTTATCCGTGGTGGTTTTCCACCCATTCCTCCACCAGTACCTGGTATATAAGTAGCTGGATTCGTACACCAGATGCTTAAATCTAGGGTGATTTTTTCAATCTGTAAATTTCAAAAAAAAATCAAGAAAAAAAATATTTCGATTAAGATTTTTGTGAAACACAGAAAAACAAGCTTATCATCAACTAACCCGTTCAAGTGGAAATTGATGATAGATTAATGTTTCATTCCAATCGAACGAACGACTAAGCTCGGTTTGACATATTTTGAATCCCCTAGGTTATAAAAGTAAGAATAATGATAATAAAGATTCAACATCCAGTAGACATAAAACCATAATATAATATATTGCAAACTTACATTTCTGGTAAAAGACGTAGTTGAGCATATGCTTCTAAGCCAAGATTTTGGCCATAAATTGGATGTCGTTCTAAACCTTTCGCCTGAATGATCATAACCGATAATTGACGAATATTAGCATCAATTGTGACTTGTAAAAAGATTTGTGCATCGGTCAATAAAGCAGCAGCACAATTCGACATTGATGATGCAGAAGAATTTGTTGTACTTGATGAACCAGATTGATGTGCATTTGCTGCTGCTGCTGTAGGAATCTGTGGTAAACGTCTTCTTAATAATGTAGATCCTTGTTGTTGTTGTTGTTGTTGCTGAAGTGTTGTTGTTGATGTCATTGTTGTTGCCGAAATCGATGATGAAATTGATGATATTGATCCACCATCCAGACTTCCGGTCGATATAACAGCTGCTGCTGAGCTTGGACGTGCAGAAACTGCTGTATTGACTGATGATGTAGCACTACCATTTGTACCACTAGTTTGTGATTCATTTAATGCCGGTGTTGATTGCTTCGAATTCACCATACTATGTCGTCTATGTTTAGTCGGATGATCATTACGAGTCATTGATTCGACAATTAATTCCACTTGATCACCGGCAGTAGCCATTATATGTGCAACTTGCTCATGGCTACAATTCACTAAAGATTTTCCGTTCCATTCCAGGATTTTATCACCCGATTTTAATGATTGCCTATCAGCTTGGCCACCCGGTTTTATCCAAGTAATATATGCATACAACATTCCATCTAGTTCACATAATTTTCCACCGGTAATTGCCAATGAAAATCCTCCCGTTCGAATTGATTGATCGGATTTATCACGCTGTAAAATGGCACGTTCATAATGAGTTGTTATTGATGCAGCACGAGATAATTGATAACGCATTCGTTGTTGCAGAGTAGTAGCTGTTGGCACCTGTATAATACTTGGCCCTGGATGTGGGGTTGATTTTCCGGCTATAGCACTACTACTACTTGGAGTTTCGGTTATATTTTTTACATTTTCAGTCGACATTTGATTGGTTGGCGTTTTTGTTGATGCAGTCGATAATTGCATGTGACTAGCAGACAGATCACCACATTCATTAATTACAATACGTATAGGATCCGCCCCGGATTCTGGAGCGGAAGCACGTCTTGGTTGATCGGCAGGAATATCCAACGAATGTTGTGATCCTTTACGAGATTGTGGTAAATCTAACATTGAACTGCCACCACCGACAACAGGAATCTTTGGCAAAGCTCTACCTGTCGATCCACGTCTTAAATAGCAATCTTTAGTAGATAAAAATGATCCACCACCTGCACCACTAGATCCGATCCCATCTTCACCTATCATCACCGATGGTATACCACTGCCTCGATATCCCAGAGAATATCCAGGTAAACAAAGCATATCAGAATCAGCTGATTCTCTTGGAGATCGTGAATAATCCGATGATGGTGTTAAACTATCTTGTGGAGGGCTATATCTAAATAATTTTAGTTTATCTCTTGTCTAAAACAATTCATGTTTCACAACACTTACTTGAATCCATCAGAATAATCGGAGCTTTCCGAGCTTAATTGTTTTCGAATACCAGGTGTAGTGTAAAAATTTTCCGGCGCTCCAATTGGTGCTGTAGAACCAACTAGTTGACCACGTGATAAACTTCGAGCTTTATTCGTTAAACGCCACCAATGAGTTGCCGTAATGGTTCCAGGTGGTGGTGTTACTTTAGATCCATTTCCATTTCCACTAACCGATATGATTTTAGGCATAACCAAAGGAACTTTTGCTTGCTTTGTTTGACATTGTTGATAAGAAACACCGTAAGATGGTACTGTTGAAGCATCTGAATTCGATGTTCCTGAAGCTAAACTAAATGTTAGATTTTGTTGATGAACAATAGTTGATGGATCAATAGTGGTTTGAGGTTCATCTAATGATGTAATAGTGATGGGTGGCGTACTTGAATATAGGGAATTTTCATTTTCTTTATCATTATGCACCATACTACCCATTAAAAGATCATCATCAGAATTATATTGAATTTTATGATGATGTGCTAATGCTTGATGATGTCGCATTTTCTTTTTCAATTTTTTCGAATTCATTGTTGTCATTCCTTGTTGTTGTTGTTGTTTCAACATTAATTGTTCAGCTGGCATCGATTGTAATGTTCCATAATGGACATTATTGGCACCATTATTCGTCATTTGAACATCAATATTTTCAATGTTTTTATCATTCTCTTGATCATCATCATCATTTTTAAGCATAACATCATCATCTTCATCATCATCGTCATCATCATCATCATTACCATTCCATAATTCTTCATCATCAGAAAGGGAATATACTCGATTTGATCGAGAAGTTTGTTCTGGTTGTAGATTCGATGATGATGTTTTTTGATGATGTGGATGATTTACATTAAATTTTGGCTCTGGGTTAATGTTTGTTTTCAATAGTGTGGATGAACTACGATTTAGATCTAATGAACTTTGACGATTTTGTCCCTGTTGACCGAATTGTTCTATGGCTGAATTTGGACGTTGATTTTCTTGCCAAGATAATTTACGCTGGACAAAAAAATTTGATAAACAACATGATGAACAAAAAAAAAAACTTTGAATCAATCAAATCAATCATACCTTTGTATTGAAAGCATTTGGTGTGGCAGATAAAAATTGTTGACCACTTGTTGTTGTTGCTGTGGTTCCTGTTGAAGATAAATTGTTCATTGAAGATGTCATACCAGCTGTTGCTGTGGATGGAGCATCCAATGATGATTGTTGGCGTTTAGATGTTGCTGTTGTTGTTGTTGTTGTTGTTAAAAAGGGTTCATATGATCCAGCAGCTGCCGCAATGGAAGAAGTAGTTGAAGTTTGTCCACTTGTTGTTACCAACACTAAATGTGAACCACGACGTCTACAAAAGCTACACATCCAATACTTTTATAGAAAATTGTAGAATAATTTTGGAAATTTTTATTAAAAAAAAAAAAAAATATTTTGATTTGTCACAAACCTTGGATTCTTCTCTAGAAGAATATGAAGAACAATCATCACAGACCAGTTCTTGGCAATTGGAACATCGATGTGATGTTTCATTTTTCATTATCACTTTTCGACATATACGACAGAAACCGGTAGCATCGGCCGATAAAATTGCCGATGAACGGCGACGATGTACGGCAGCAGCAACTGGATCCAATAAATTTGTTGATAAATGTGAAACATCACCAGGTGCAGCACTACCTTGACTACCTAATAAACCTGATGAAACTGTTGGCTGTATATTTGGCATTGTACCTGTACCCGTAGGCGTTTCAACAATTATCTCGGTTCCGGACATATTTTTGGCAAAACTATTTAGAGCAAAAAAAAATTTTGCTGATTGATTATCTGGAATATTTTTCATTTGCTTACTTTTTCAATGCAATTTCTTTGAATTCTTCTTCTTTTTGCCAAACTTTTTGTAAAATTTGCCGTTCTTCTTCCGTTAAATGAGCAGTCAATTGTTCATTGGTTAATGAACTTGATTGTGATGAATGTATCATGGCTAGCATTGGTGCTCGCTGATATCCAGTTGACGACGAAACAGGCGTACCTGCCGTTGTAGGTTGTTGTTGTTGTTGTTGAACACTTGTGGATGAAATTGAACCATTTCGAGATTTCGATGCAAAATCCATTGTATCTTGAAGGGAAGAAGAAGAATTGTCCGTACCAGATGTACTGGAATTTTGATTTGAAAAATTATTAACTAATTGTTGTGATTGTTGTGATTGTGGTTGTTGTTGTTGTTGTTGCTGCTGCTGTTGTTGTTGTTGTTGTTGAAATGTTGAAGCAACTTTGGCTCGAATTTTTGAAAATAATGGTCCCGATATCGGTGATGAAGACAAATAAGTATTTGCAGAATTATTACTACTAAGGCCACTAGCTGTTGTCGATACAAATGGACGTTGTTGATCTGTATTCTGTATGGATGTCTGATATCCAGGCGCACCAATCATTGTTGATACAGTCGATACAGAAGTCATCGATCCAGTTGGTGATGTTGTTGTCTGTAATGATGATGAAGAATTAGGCACCAATGGTGATATTGTATTTGCAATCGTTGACGTTGCCGTTGTTGTTAATGATGATGATGATGATGATGATAAATATGTAGATGAATTATTCATCATTATTATTGGAGAATTCGTCATATTTGAATGGCCATGATCAATTATGTTACCAGTATTTGTTTGACCAAAGGAAGCACTACTACTATTATTTGATGATGATGATAATAAACCTGTATTATTATTATTTATATTATTTGAAGCACCAGTTATGGCAGAAAAAAGATATTTTGTTGGACTTTGAGCCGTTGAATTCTGTGTATTATTGTTATTATTGGAAGCTGTTGTACCAGTGCTTGAATTTCTTTGTTGTTGTTGTTGTTGAAGACTTTTTTGATATTGTTCAAAACTCTGATCAATACTATCGCCACTATTTTGATTGATTGGTGATGCTTTATTTACAAACTTGAAGAAAAAAAAAGAAAAACAAAACAAAATTGAAATAAATTGCAGCAACATTTATCACAGGGTGGTTGGCAACTACTGATTTAGCACCAGCAGCATCAGCATCAGCTGTTCTCATTGTCTTTGTATAATAAATACGTTATATAATGGAAACTTTGTATTTTCGTGTGTGTGTGTGTGTGTCTGTTTTTTTTCCAAGTGTAACATTTTTTAAATAATGGAAGAGTAAAACAAAACAAAACAAAAAAACTCATCTCACGTGTGTATGACATCATCATCATTATTAACTATCATCATCAACATCAACATCAACATTAAGTCCCAAGAAACCAAATTCATCAACTAAATGGAATATAATAAGTGAAACATAAAAGTGTTTAGAGTGAATAGAAAATCCTTGCTCATTCAAAAATCTAACGTAAGTGAATTATTTTTCATTCAACATTTTTTTTCCACTTGCATGTTGGATTTTATAATTGATTGATAGTTGATCATCATTAACCATTATAAATAGATCCAGATTCACACACACACACACCCACACACTACAAAACAGATTGATTGATTGATAAATTTTGACCTTTTTTTTGCTAAACGACAAAGAAGAAGAATCCATCTGATTCTGATCATCCATGATTATATATGGTTGCATTGCATTTATTTACATGGAATTTTTTTTTTTTTTTTTTTTTGGCTTTTACCATTAGTCATAGCATCATCTTCATCATCATCATCATCAAAAGTTATTGTAATTTCAATAATTTGTAACTGCTAAAAATGTTTGTTTGTGTGTGTACATTCATTCGTTAATGGTGGAGGAGTGCGTTAATTATGATTCGCACATTGCATAAAAATAAATGTGTGTTTGTGTCTGTTGATGTGAATGACAGAATAAAAAGAAAAAGAAATGGAAAAACATGAAGAGAAATGAAACCATCATTATGATGATGAAAAATTCTCTCGAGTATTCATTTTATTTTTTTTTTTACTTTTTTTTCATTCAAGAATAGTAGATTCTTTTTTATTCTCACTCACTATAGTAGTTGTTTTTTGTGCGAGAGTAAATGAATTTACACATCAACATCAACATTATTATCATCATCAAGAATGGAATGAAATGAAATGAAAAAAAATAAAATGAATACATTAATGTGGCTTAATCATTTTGAATTGGCTGATATTTTTTTGGTGGTGGGGAGGGTGGTAGCTGATTCTTTTAGTCCATAGTAACCCAAAAGTAGTAGCGGAATGGGTTTTGCAGGTATTCTGATGATGATTTGGACGTCATTTGTATGTTTTTTTTATAGCTTAAGTTTTGCAAAATTATTGCCGAGTAAAAAAGACTAGAAAAGCCTCTTTTGAGATATTAAAAAAAAAATCCCATTTTTCCTCTGATTTCAGAATTTTTTTTTTGATTAAATCAAAAAAATCAAAATCTCTAGATGATTATGATGTCATAGTATAAAAGTTTGTCAGACATTTATAGATCATTTCCAAAAAATAAAAAAAAAATTACCCACACTTGCACAGGAAATAGGAAGAAGAAGAAAAACGAAAATGGAAAAACTTTAAAAATAGAACAGGTTTTCGTTTTCTTTTTTTTCTTTTTTCCTTTCCGAAAAAATTATTGTTACCATTTACTGTTTCCCATGGGCATTGGATTTTTTTTTCGATTTCAATCATCACAGTGTAATATTTGTGAATATTGGTGACATTTTTTGTTTCATAAATCTATTTGGTCCGTTTTTTTGGGGGCGGGGGGGTTGGTTTCAAAAATTTTTCATTTCTATGAAAAAATTCTTTTCGTTTTTTTCTATCCCATTGTTCTATTTGAATTTATCAAATTTGAACGATAATGATGATAAAGATGATGTGTGCTTATCACAAAATGTGTGTATGTGTGTGTGAATTTTTCATTTTTCATTTTTTGTTTCACTTTTAAAAATTCAAATTAAAATATTGAATAATGAGTGAAAATCATTTGAATGAATGAATTGCCCCACAAAAAAAATCAAACAAAACAAAACACAGAAAAAAAACTCATTATCTAACTTGGACTTTTTATTATCGGAAAAAATTTTGGAATTCATTTTTTTTTGTTCCTATTCATTCATTTATTCATTGGAATTTTGTTGGCGTTTTCGATCATCTAAATACTCGTTTTTTTTGTGTGTGTGTGCATTCAAAGCAAAAAAAAAGAAAAAGTTCAAGTCGCACACATGAAAAATTTTTTTCTTCTTCTTTTCCACTTGAAAAATTTTTTGATTTCCAAGAATTCCCATTTTTGCATTTTATTTTATTTTTATTTTTTTTGCTGGCTTGCTTGCTTGCCCGTTATAAAAACACCTAGACATAATGATGATTATAGTATTTCGAGTGTTTTTTAACAAGAAATAACATTCTTAAGAAAGGTTTGTTTGTATAGAACCAAAAAAAAAAAAAAACGAATTTGTGATTTTTTTTTCTCCTTGTTCAATCGATTTCGATTTTTTCATTTCATTTCATTTCATTTCATTTTTTTTTTTGTTGTCGATATTTACCTTTTTCATGAATGAAACAACAGTGGAAGATATACCTGCAGCTGTGGTGCTTGAATTATTATTGGCACTAGCACCGGAACTATTGCTTGTTGTTGATGATGCAGAAGAATTTGTACCGGAACTGCCACTAGTACCGGTACTATTTAATAATGTTCCTGTTGAACTTAGACCACTAGTTATTGGTGATGAACGAACACTTGTAAATGACATTGAACCAGGTACAATTGATTTACGATGTGAATTGAATGAATGTTTATTACCAGTTGCAGCAGCAACAGCTACAGCTGCTGCTGCTTTAAAACGGCTTGTTGAATTTGATCGTGATCTGATTGGCGATGATCCACAACTAACTGAAGCTCGTTTTGTACTACCAGTAGTATTAGTACTAGTTGAACCAACTGATAATCCATATCGTGATGCCAACATCGATGATGTCATTGTTGATGAACCGGCACCAGGCCTCAACGATTGTCGATGATGGCTCAAATAACGATGATGTGGATCCATTTGATTCTAATGATTGGATTTTTTTTCTTTTATTTTAAGAAATAATTTATTTGAGTTGAGCGACTACATTTAAATATGAATTTTTTTTTGTTTGTTTGTTTGTTTTTGTTTTTTGATTTCATCTAAATCAATCAATCAATGTGATATTGATTCATGATGATGAATCTATTTTTTTTATTGCCAAGTTTCGGTTCCATAATTAAATCTAGAGAGAAAGAGAAAATTAAAAGAGAAAAATTAATTAAATCTGATTCTGCATAGAATGTTCTATATTTTTTTTATGTCAGGCACTCGCGAGAAATTCGAGTATGTGTGCATATATATAAATAATTCTGCCATTTACTTTCTTGATTTGTAGAATTGGTTGGTATACAACCGCCTACGAGTCAAATATTTTTTTTTTTTGGGCACTTTATATCTCATTTTTTTCAAGAATAATAATAAAAAAAAATGAATGAAAAACCTGCCTGAAGATGATAGAATTTCATGGAACAAGTAGAAAAAGTAGAAAAAGTTACCATAAATGTTTGAAAACACTCGAAAAAAAACAAACATTTTTTTTCGTTTTCAAGTTTATTTACGATTCTTTTGCATTTTTTTTTCATTCTTTGTGTGGATTTTCCATCATTGTTTGAATTCTATTGTTCAAACATTGAAAAACGAGTGAAATTTGCTTTTTTTCCCATATCAAATTGAAATTTCAAGTTTTCTTCACTTTTCCACTTTCTCTCCGTGCGTTTTTGTGTGTAAATTGATATTTGATTTTCATTCTTTTTATGATTATTTTTTTTTGTTGTTGTTGAAGATTTTTGGAAAATTTTATTTCAAATTTTAAATTACACACACACACACAATATGTTTGATATCAATTTACTTTATGAAAATTTTGTCATCAAATCACACCTTGTTTTGTTTTCTGCTGCAAATAACAAAAACAACAACAACAACAACAACAAGAAAAAGAAAAAGGAGAACAAAAACAACCACCAGATCATTAAAATTACAAATGTTTTTTTCTGGGTGTTCATGTGTGTGTGTGTGTGCATCTTTGTGTGTTGACAGGAAGAAAAAAAATTTTGGAAAATTAAATATTCCAACAACAACGAAAAAAATGGGCGTAATGAATCATTCAACTCATAGCATACAATAATATATTGTAAAATTTACATATTCTCATTGAATTTGGCGTGGTTATTGTTAATCTAATCAGGTTTCAATGTTTTCAATGTTTTCTTTCTCAATTGTAACAACAACATCATTATTGTGGTCTTCAAGATTGGTGGTTTCTTTATTGATTGAAAATAAAAAAAAAATTGTCATTCATATGTGTATGCAGTTATTTAATCTTGGAACAGAAAAAAAAAGAAAATTGTCGATTTTAACCTCATTCAGTTCGCATACACACACACACACATGTAAAAATAGGTTGATGTTGCCTGCATATGTGTTCATGTTGAATGTAATGGATTCTGTTGTTGTTTTCATTTCTATTCGTTTTTTTTTTTTGGTTTTATTCTGTTCTGTTCTGTTTGTCGTGGAAAACAAAAATAAACATAGAATACAAATGAAATCCGAAGAAAAAAAACCAAATATTTTTTTTATGTGCACTATATAATCGAATATGAACTGGTAGTTGTTATAAACATGACGTTTCATTTCATTTCATTTTATTTTTGGATGTTGAATTCATCATCATCATCATCATTGATGATGATAAAATATAATACTGATGTAAATCTAAATTGAAAAGTTTTTTTTTCGTTTATTTTCATCTTTCTCCTGTTGTTGTCGTAGTTGTTGTTGTTGTTGTTGTTGTTCGACCCGGATTTTGTAAACAACAACAACATTATGATACAGTCATACAGCCACAGATTTTTTTTCTGTTTATTTACCGTTCATTTTTCTTTTTTATTCGAACTCCTGGTGATTTTTTTTTGTTATTTGTTGCCTGTTTGGGTGTGTGTGTGTGTTTTTTCTCTGATTTGGATTCCATTTCCTTACACGACTATAATAGCGAAAAAAAAATTGACTGAAAATTGAGATCATTTGATTCTTATAGCACAGATACAAAAAAAAGATCAAATTCCAGTATTTTTTTTTTGTTTATTTTTTTCTAGCCAGAAAAAAAGAAAAAAAAATTCCATATTCCTGGGATTTAGTCATCATCATCATCATCATCATCATTCTGGATCATTAGATCGGTCTAGTGCACTGTGGAGAATTGCTGGTTTGACTCCATTTCTCCATTTTTTTTTTTTTTTAGTTGATGAAGTTTTCATGATGAGTTAATTATTGCAATGATAATGATGAAAAAAATATTTTACAACACAACATTGAACCATGATCATCATCATCTTTGTAGTCCATTAGTAAAAAAAAATCATGATTGTGTATGTCATCACTGTGTAGTACACAGGTAAATTTTTTTTTTACCTTTTAAAAAAATTAAAATTTATGATGATGATGATGATGATGAAAATTTGTAACTGTTGTTTGTTTGAATCCCCAAAAGAAATCAATTGATGATGAATCATCGTTATACAATTCCAATAGTATCAATATTTGTTAGATAATACTATATGTGGAGGTCAATATTTGATGATGATGAAAAAATAGAAAAACTTTGATGGCTGGAAAAAAAAGGTGGAAAAAAATTTTGATTTTTTCAAAATTGCTTTTTTTTGCTTGCTTTTTTCCCTTATTTGCTTTATTTTTCGTTTTGTTTTGTTTTCATTCATTCATTCATTCATTCAATCCAATCCAAATAGAAATTCATTCAAACAATCGATGATCTTGAATCGTTGTATATCACTGAAAAAAAATGGTGGCCAGTAACCATAAAAAAAGTCAACACTAAATGCCATCAAGAAACCAAAAACAAAAATTCAATTGACAAACGCAACAAAAAAAATTCAGATAGAGAAAGAAACACTAAAAGAATTTATAATGAGAGACAAAAAAAAAATTTTTTTCAGTGTGTCTGTGTTTAAAAGAATTTAAGGTTTATTTATGTGCTTGTGTGCAAATTGAACCCATTTTTTTTGGTTGGTTGGTTGGTCTATCTTTTTATGTTCACAAGAATAACAAAAATTCCAACGAATAGTGAAAAGATTTATCATTCTTGAATTTAAATTATTTGTTTGTTTGATCGTGTGTGTGTATGTGTGTTCATGTTTGAATATTCTATATTCTACACCGCAAATAAACGGGCAACAGAATAAAAACAAAACGAAAAAACCAAAAAAAAAATGATGATGATGGCGCCCAATGATTATTATTATTATTATTCTGGAATTCATTTAGAATTTCATTTCTATTTCAGTTTCTTTTCATTTCGATTTCTTTTTGATATTTGTTCATCAAATGTAACAGAAAAAACGAAAACGAACTCAGAACAGGACTGTTTGTTTAAAAGAAAACTTTATTGATGGAATAGAAAAGAACAAAATTGTAATAGATTAAAGTCAGTAATTGTGATATGAGTTGAAGAATAATTTATTGAAGGTTGATTGTTGACCAAAAAATTAAAACCAGAAGACGATTTTGGAAAACGTTGTTATTGATTCGATAGTATACGTGCGACGTGAGAAATGACCAGACCACTTTAAATCAATGGTGAATATCTGAAAAAACATGAAGACCAGAACATGAACACAAGAAAAATAAACTCAAGAAAACACAATACACAAACACGAGCATAATACTCACAAAACGATTCTAAAAACTGCACCATCGTTTTTCTTGCGCTTTTATGTTGGCGTTTGTGTCAGCCGATGATGACAGTTCAAGCTCTGTCTTTCTCCGGCTGATGGACCCCTTCAAATAATCCGTTACATATCCTCCCTCCTCTCGAAAGCGGCTTCCAGTGGCGCCAAACGTTGTGCTTTTCTCGTTCGAATATTCGGTCGCCGGCCTTTACTCGATAAGTTCGGATTACACCACGAGCGTCCGGGATTGTTTCGACAATGTTTCCGGTGGTCCACAATGATACAGGCAATCCTTTGTCCACCAATAGCACCTCATCACCCACTTGAACATATTGATAATGTTTGATATTCTGATGATAATTTCTTAGGCTTTTGAGATATATGTCTCGATACGTTTTCCATGCACCGTCCACCAATCGTTGCGTTCCCCTCCAATACTTTAATAAACAACTTGGTTGTACCCCTCGTCGTGGTGGTGCCAATGATCCGTTACTGCTAGCTCCGTACATCAGGTGATTCGGTGTGACAATGGTTGAATTATCGACCACCAAATATTAACGGTCTGGCGTTCATTAAGGATTGAATTCGATAAAGCACAAGTCGAAAAGAATATCGTGGTTTAATGTCCTTTTTCCACATTATACTGTAAAAAGTTTGCTTCTTCATGGATTTTATAAGCGATTCAAAGAAGCCTTTTTTTCCTCGGAATGGTGCGGCGGGCGTATTGAATCTCCATTGGAAATTGTCTTTCAATACGGTATACGCTTCATTAAACATGTTTCCCAGTCGTTTAAAGTTCGTTCCATTATCTGAATATACTGTGGACGGAACTCTTCTAAGAGCCGCGAAACATTTGAAAGGCGTCACATACACAATTCTTGCTGTCATATTTTCCAAACACTTCGAAATGCACCGCCCGTGTGACGCAACAAAACGTGAATATCATTCCAATGGTTTTCGGGTCGGTTTTCAGTTCAAAAATGTCCACTTTCGATATGTTCAAAAGGATGACTTCTGTCCAATCGTGTTCATGGGAGGATTACCGAGAGATACTTGCAATGGTTTAGCACGTAATTAGGCGACATTTAGAGCATCGGTTTTTGATTTTTATGAATTGTTGTCGTGCGCGTGGTGTGAAATACTTCATTCGAAACATTGGATCATCGTCGTATAATTCACCGAACCATGTTCATCATTTTCATGTGTACGTTCCATCAATGCTAACGTAAATTCACATGTCGGCAAAGCAATCGGGTATTTTTCGTCGTAACTCAAATCTGAATTCTCCAGTCGTGTCAATACATCGTACCAGGCACTCTTTTATCATCACAAAATGTTGGAATGTGTTTGTCGAAATGGTCATCCAGGAACCTTCGTTGATTAATTTTGATTAATATGTGTCAATTCATTCATAACGTTTCATCGATGGATTTTTTCCAATCGTCAGATTGTTGTTGCAATAAGCTCGATCCATGATGGTATCTATAATCTGGTCGTTTTTTTTGCTATTCAAGATCATCCAATTTATGTAAATATCATTATTTTTCCGAGGAACCGTGTCACCGTGTGTAACCAACACCAAATATTCTACCACATCTTGACTATCATCATACTTTACTGTATTTTCAGTCAGAATAAATAATGAATCACAAAATTATTTTTTAGTTTGTTTTTTGTCATTTTTCATTTCGATTCTATTCGTTATTGTTTTCAGTGTGTGTTGTTGATTCTGAGAAAAATTATTTAATTTCTGATAAACATATATCATCACCATCACCATTATCATGATGAGCATCAAGTGTTCATTTCATTTTTTTTCTGTTGTTCATCTTAATCATCATCATTTCTTATCTTGCTTTTATCTTATATTTCATTCATTAATATTTTTTTTCTGTCTGCTTTCTAGTTTCGTTTGGATAAAAATAATCCGGGCATTGCCATATGCAAGTCTTGTTTATGATCGTTTTTTTTCTGTTTTTCATAATGATACTGCATTTTGCCTTGTTTGTTTGTTTATTATCTAGATTATATCTGACTTTACTAAATGATGGCCTTTTTTTTATTCATCATCATCATCATCATAATTATGATGAAATTTTTTTGATTACGATCATAATGATATTCCAGTGTTTGTTGAATGTTAAATTTGTTATTATGATTATCATTTTTTTGTCTATTTATTCTGTTATGTTCAAGAATATTCTCACTAGTAAAATTAACATGATAATTTGACAACAGCCAATATTTCGAATTCCTTAGGGTTTAGCCTTTATATGGTGGTCCTTTTTTTGGGTCAAAATAGTTTGAGTCCTTTATATGGTCCATTTTTTTCTGTCGTACATAGATATATTTTCGATTAATAAAAAACTTTTGTTTTTCTCTTTTTTTTCTGTGTACTGCGTTTCGTTTGCCATCTGTCTCTAAAAACGTCGTCTTGCGTCTTAATCTATCGCGTCTTTTGTATTATACACCGATTCTTTGTTCCATGGTCGTCACATATGGTACACATATGGAATTCGTTTCGTATATGCATCGCTATGACTAGTCAACCATGACTATCCATTGGTCTTTTTTCATTGTTATTCTTCATATATTCAATACAATTCGACTATTGGATCATCATATTCTCTAGTTTTTTTTCACATCATAATAACAGTAAAAATAAAAAGTAATGATACATTTTTTTAAGGCTCCCAATTATATTTCATAATGATGATGATGATGAACAAAACGATACTAATGAATGGAAATAATAATCATCGTAAAACTTGTGATGAGAATTTTTTTTTTTTTTTTGGTTCTCCTTCCTACGATTTTCACTAAACAAATTTTCTTTTAATGAGGTAAAGCCCACTTTTTTTCTGCTCTCATGTATGTGTGTGTGTATGGACCAAGATTGTCGTGGAAAAAAAATGTCTCGAAATTAAAGAAATTATTCGATTGGAATCGTTTGGAATGTTTTTGTTTTTCTTTTTATTTGGAATTCGTAGAATTCATTTCCTCTCTCTCTCTCTCTCTCTCTCTCGCCATGTGAATATTATTATTCAAATTTTCAGTGAACATAACTGGATAAATTCATCGCCTAAAGGCAATAAGTTTTGAATTAATAACAACGAAAAAAAAAATTTTTTGTTTTGTTTTGGTTCTGTTTTTACCTTAATTTATTTTTGTTTTCAACATGAAAATTTTGATCAAATGAAATGAATGTGATAACAACTTCGGAATTCTTGTAGAATTTTTTTTTTCACCAAAAGATTATTATTCATAAGTGGCTAAAATGAAAATGAAATCTCAATCAATATTTATTCAGCATTCATTCATTCATTCATTCATTCAATCATTTTTTTTTCACTTTCCAATTCATTTCAAATTTATGAATATAATATACAGCTCTATATATATTTATTTGATTATGTTATTTGAATAAATGAATAAAATTACCTTCCACATACATACATTTGTTATGAATGATAAACTTCTTTTTTTTTCTTTTGTTTACATAATGATGAATTTGATCTGAACAAAACAAAAAAACTGATCTCTTGTCAACTAAAAAATAAACCGGAACTGCAACAAAAAAAAATTTTCAAATTTTTTGTAGTTTGTCTTGTCTCTAGACATTTCTTGAGAAATACAAAAATCGTCAAAATTATAGACATTATTCATAATCCGTACAGTATATTATTACAGAACCACACAAATGCCCACTTGATATACAAAATCACAGACTATACAAAAAAATAAAGAAATTCATCATCAAAAGAGAAATGAAAAAAAAATTTGATTCATTACATTGGATCAAGAAAACGAGACTCAATTCTAAGTAATAATAAAGAGAGAGAAAGAAAGAGAGAAAAATTCATTTAACCAACCTTATGATGTGATGTGATCCAACTGTGTATGTGTGTGTGTGTGGGCAAAATTAATAACCTTCATATGATAACGTTTCTACCTACCAGTAAAACTTTTTTCTTATTTTTTTTCTACTTAATAAAACACTGGAAATCTGTAACAATTTATTATTTATTTATCATCATGCAGCTAATATATATGACGCCATTTTCGGGATGTTGCCCATTTTTTTTTCGTCTCACTGACTGTTACCACCTTTTTTTCGTTCATTTCGTTTCATTTGATTTTATTTTCTTTTCATTTTGAAAAAGCTACATACACACACACACACACACACATACCGAGACATATTACAAATTTCATTAAGCCAATATTTTATCATCCAGGATCATTTGTTTTGATATATTCGACAACATTACTATAAAATGGTCGTTGTCGTTTTGACATTATTATTATGATGATGATTTTTCATGCGATAATGATGATTAAAATGATTTTTTCTTTTTAAATCTGATCCTACTACCTAGGACCTAGGTAAATACTACTGTATGATCTAGATTCTAGATGACGAAGAAAAAAAATTTGTGCATGTTTTCATCTTTTTCATTGTTGTCGTGTATGTGTGTGGTTGTCGATGATCATCATCTTACATTTTTTTTTCATTTCCAGTATTTGAGAACTTGATGTTTTTTATTTTGTTTTCTGTGTGTGTTTCATGTGATTTTTTGGATTTTTTTTTTCTGTGTATCAGATTTCATTCCAATTATCATTTTTTTGTTTTGTTTTGTTTTGGATGTTGTCAACATTGTTTCTATTGTTGTTGTTGTTTTTTTGTTGTTGTTGTTGTTGTTATTGTCAAATTTGTTCATCATTGCTGAAACGAATCATGTATCCAAAAAAAAAATTGTCACCATTGTTTTTTTTTTCACTGGAATTTTCATGTTTCTGAAAAGTTTTTTTTCAACCTTTGATATTTTTTCACTCACTCTCTGCCTCTTTTTCATTATTTCTGAATCAATTCTATTCACATTCAAAGGTTCATGTTTAGATTTTTAATTTTGTAATGAGAAAAACAAACAAAACTCCAGTAACAAAAAAAAACAACAAAAACAAATTGTCGAAACACCATCATCATTGCTTCATCAAAAAAAACAACATTAACAGTAGTAGTATATCATGGATGGATGAGATGACCAGAACTCATCTTTGGGTTTTTCGTTTTGTTTGTTTGTTTGTTATTCATAAATAAATTACCATTTGTCATCATTGACCATTAGTATTTCTTTCTTTTTTTGTTTGTTTGTTGATAAATTGGCATTATATATCTATTCTGGTTTGGTTCAATGTCAAATGCAAAAAAAAGAAAAAAAAATAGAGATCGAATAAATTTGGTCATCATCGAGGATCAAAAAAAATTTTTTTTTGTTTTTGTTTTTTTTTTCTGTGGATTAATTCATCATCAAAACCTTTTTTTTTTGCCTCTTCATCATCATTATTATTTTAATCATAGCATATACATTATTCAGTTTGTGTGTGTGTGCTGATCCACATTTTCAATCGATTCTCTCTATGATCGAATAAATAAATTTGATCAACAATTTCAACATCAAATTAATCGATATAACGGTGATCAATGAACAAAAAAAAAAAAAAAAGTTTCCCGTCATTTTTTTTCATTATATATTTTATTAATGCTGGGAAAAAAAATTGTAGATATACCAGACAACCAATGGTGATAATGAAAAATAACAATGACAAGTCAATTGTGATTAAAAAAGCAATGAATGAGAATGAAAAAAAAACCTTGAAATATACCAGAACTATTCTTCTATATGTACATATATTCTATTGATGAATGTTGAAAATTTGTTTTTTTTCCATTCTGTTTTCCATCTTTGTCTTTTTTTTTGTTTTTTTTGTTTGTTTGTTTGTTAGTGTGTATGTATGTCTGTTTCAATTAAAACACATTTATTCTGATTCTTATTCATCATTCATTCAATTCGATCTAATTGTATATCATTTGGTAGTCGATTACGTCATGGAATTTGTACATCCGTTGTGTGTGTGTGTATAAGTGTAATATAAATGCAAAAATTGTATTCATTGTTATTATTCTTTTATTACTGTAATTAATTTTTATATTTGGAATATCATTTCCGGCTTGATTAATTATTCTATCAAATATATATATGGTGAATATTGGAAAAAATTTAGGTGGCTACAAAACAAATTGCCTGCTATAATGAATCATCATCATTATAAATATATATAACTTTTTGATAACAACAAAAAAAACAATCAAATCAACATAATACCGTTGATTGTTTATTATATAAGGTTTCTATTTGTTTGTACTTGATGATTTTTTTTCAGATTCGTTTGTGCGTGTGTGTGTGTGTGTATAAACAAAAGATGAAAAATTCCTGATCATCATTTTTTTTGTTGTCTAGTTTTTTTTCAATTTTGGTTTTTGGGTTGACAATTTTCGTTTTGATTATCATTTTGTTTTTTTGTTGAATTCATTATCTCACATTTGGTTGGGCATTGGTTGGTCACTAAAAAAAATAGTATGGCCATAGTGATGATGATGATGATTTGGATGATGATTATTATTATGGTCATCATCATTTATCTTGATTTTCAATGGCAATTGTTTCGAATATTTTGGATACTGGACACATAAAAAGAATGTTCATAATATAAACACACACACACGCACATACACAAGTATTGATGGAGAAAGAAAGAAAATTTTGGCCATCAAGTTTTGAGGCGTTTATTTGTTTATTCATTTATTTCTCAATTTTCGCTGTTATTGTTGTTGTTTGTGCGAAATGAAAAAAATTTCAACAATTCAATTTACTTTCAAGACAAACTGTAAAGAAGAAAGATTAACTTTTTCCATTTGTGTGTTCACTGTTGCGTATATCTGCCACCACTACCACTATATATGCAGGATGATGTTTTTCAAATATATAACATTTTCATTCATTCATTCATTCACTTGTTTCAAATGTGGGAAAAAAATTTTTTTTTTCATTTTTTCTCATTCATTGAAAATTACAAATGAATTCAGATGAATATTTGTGTGTGTGTGTGTGTGAAGAAAAATGAATTCAATTGAATTCCAACACAGAAAAAAAAAGAAAAAAAATGGAAAATTGTCAAAACCAGACATTTAAATACTCAGCTCACTGCTGGTCGTTGTCGATTTTTTTTTTGGTGGAAAATGAATTTTATTCTTTGAATTCAGTGCATGTGTGTGTGTGAGTGTGGTGAATAATTGTGTCGAATTTCAATGAAAATTTCATTTTCTGGAATTTATATGAAAAACTTTTTTATTTCTTTCTTTTGTTCAATTTTTCCAATTTATATTTTGTATTGAAACTTGATTTTTTTCCGTTAACTAATTGATTTCTGGTGAAACAAATGAATTGAAAAGCTGAAAAAAAAAATTTTTTGTTGATCTGTCACCTTTTTTCTTTTCGTTTGGAATTTTTTCTCAATAAAAATTTGCAAAATTTGATAAATCTGCAATAACTTGTAATGAAATTAGATAAATTTTAATTTCTCAATTCTGATTCGTCATATATCTGTATTTAGCGAGAAATTCAATTTTTATCATCACAGTAACAATGTTTTTCATTTGCTTTTCACTGGAAAAAATCCGATTTATTTATTGGCTTTCCCCATACCCGTTTCTTTTTTCGCTTTTTTTTCCCCATTTGATTTTTCTCCATACAAACAAATGTAATGAAACAAATATTTTTCGCCAAAGTAAATGGCCAGATAGTTTTAATCTTCATGTTTTTTGGGTATTTTTTCCTATTTTTGGACAGAAAATTTGCACATGTGTGACTTGAATTTGTTTTTTGTTTTTTTTGTTGTTTGAATTCATAAACACACGATAATGATGATGATGATGATAGCATCTTTTAATAGCCATTATAATGGTGAAAATTTGTTTTTTTTTCAACCGAATTCAACATAAACATTATAATGGGAAAATTATCCAGAATAAAAAATTTATATCAAAGAACAATATGCACAAGTTTATCATTTTGGGTAGAAGTAAAAAAAAGCAGTATGTAGTAGTTTTTTTTTCTACTAACTAGATAATTGAAAACATTAATGTTATCAGAAATATTTGTTATTCAAACAACGACGACGACGACAACAACAACAACGATAAAAACATCCGTTTCAAATGAAAAAAAAATCCAGAATTTTCATGAATTCTAATCGTACTACAACCCTTTTCATATTCAATTGCCAACAATTGTCTTGATTCTGAGAAGAGAAAAATTTCTTCACAATGGCCATTCTGACCCCTTTGACAAAGTGATCTAATTTTTGAATCAAGTTCTTTTTTTTTGCCTTTCTTTCATGATAATTTCGTATCCTTGGTGATTGCATTTTTTTTGTTTGATTCTGAAATCACCAGGTTTTTTTTGATGATGATGAATAAAAATGGTGGAAGAAAAAAAACTTTTTCGTTGTTGTCATCGTGATAAAAATGATTATTTGGTAAGACACCTGTGTATATTTTTATGTTTGATTCCATTTTAAATCAATCATAAAAAAAAAATTTAATTTCAAAATCATCATCATTAACGATACAATAATTTAGTTTGGCCGATTCTTATTATTCTCGGACGAAAAAATCAATTACATTTTAGCATTTTTTTTCATTCTTTCTTGCTTCTTGGATTCTGTAATGAAAACCATTGTTGGTTTTTTCTTTTTTTTTCAAATTTATTCGATAAACTTGAATTGGATTATTTTCTCTTTTCATCATCATCATCGTCGTCGTCATCATTTTCCACTTTATTTAATCTTTTATTCTTTTTTTTTGCCATTTTCTCATTTTTTTTTCTTCGTTTTTCATTTGTTGTCATTTTTTTCTTGCTTCATATATAAATATGATTGTGTTTAGGTCTTTTTTTCCCGTCATTTTTAGTTGTTGGCTTGCTGCTTCAAGCTCTGATCCAAGCTCATTGTTTTCACGTTTTCTTTTCTTTTCTTTTCATTTTTTCCTTCTTTCACTTTTTTTTTCATTGCATCAATTCACTATACCACCTTATACCTCGTATTTTTTTTTTTTTTTTTTTTGATATGAATTAGCTTAGTTTTTTTTTTTGTTCCTTTGCTTTTCATTCTTTCTTTTATATATATAAAATGTCGACTTGAAATCTACACTTGAATAAACACACACACACACACATACAGAATATATACAAGGGCTCTAGATTTTTTTTTCATTCTTTTACTTTCTTCATTGTTATTTGTTATTATTATTATTATTATTATTTTCGTGATGAGAATCCGGTTGGAATTCTTGCTCGTTACTTTCTATTTTCTTTACTTTTTTTTGTTATTCTTGTTGTTGTTGATTCATTCAAGTGAATCAAAATGATTATCCTTTTTTTCGTTGTTCATTTTACGTTAAAATAACATTATTCTTATCGTCATCATCATCTTCATCATCATCATCATTATTATTGTCATTCTTTATATATAAATTCTTTGCAAAGACGATGAATTTATTTTCAATTTTGATTTTCAATTAAATTCAAATGTCTTATTTTCATTCAATTGTCCAGAATAAGAATAAAAAGAAAGATTCACATTATTCTGAATTGTTTCGAAATCGGTTCATTGATTGATTGATTGATTTATTGATCGAATGAATGATCATTCAATTGCCACCTAATCCTTATTATTATAATCATCAATATAGACAATTAGTCATTGCAGTTATCCTGTTTCATTATAATAATCATTGGCCTGGAATGAATTTTTGTCTTTTTTTTGTCCTATTTGTTTTTCTTCTCAGCACATAAACCATTGAATTTAATAACAAAAACTGATGATGATGATGATCATAATAAGTAAATTTTGATAGAATAATAAATAGAATCTCAATTGAAATATAAATCTTTAGAATAACGGTAATTCTTGATAGGCTTATTCTTGTCATCGTTGATCGGGTCGATCCTATGATGATCATGATGAGTGAATGAAAAAAATAAAAATAAAAAATTCATTTAAAAATCAATGATTTGGGCTATTTTGGGCAAGAGAAAAATTCATTTCCATTTTAACAAATGAGAAAAAAAAAACAGAAAAAATTCAAAAAATCCATTTATATCTATGTCAGGACTGGATTTCTTCAAAAAAAAATACAAACCATGTATATATGAATAAATAAATGATTAATATTCCTATATCAGCCAGGATATTATTCCTGTCTTTCTGTTTGTCTGTCTGTCTGTCTGTCGATTTATTCTGTGTGTGTTTTTCACAATCTTTCTTTCATTCACAAAAAACAAACACAGACACACACGAAATACAAACCAAGAATTTTGTTGTTGATTTAATAATGAAATCAATTTATCATCATCATCATCATCAACAGCAGCAGCAACAACAACAACAACAACAACATTGTCACAAATGTCTAATAATGTTGTTGTTGTTGTCGTTGCTGTTGTTGTTGTTGTTGTTTTTTTTTTACTGAGTCTGAGTCTATTTTTACATGTCCGTCATAAACACAGACATATGTCTATTTTTTTTTATTGATATTGATGATCATCATTATGATGATGACAGAGGCTACGACGACAACGACGACGACGACGATGATGATGATGATGATAATATTGATATTCTCTTTTTTTCTCATTATTGTCGCTGTTGTTGTTATAATGAACAAAAATCATCATTAGTTCATTCATTTTTCATATTAATCAACAATTTCTATTTTTTCCCATTCATGAAATGATATGATTAAATCATGATGATGATGATAATGATGATAGAATAGAAAAATGAATCTATTGAATACCTGTAATTTGTTTATGTTTCTGTGTGTAGGTTTCACAAATTGAATCGAATAATTAGGACTTTCGATTTGATTTATAGGAATAGGAATTTTTTTTCCATCATATTTTGTTTTCTATTTCATTGATTGATGATTGAATTTCATCAATTCTTGTTAGGTAGATATGTTTTATCGAATTGATTGATTGATTTAATGGAAATTTTTTTGTTTGTTTGTTTATTTTCCTTATTTGTAATTCAATGTTTGACCTGTTTGTTATTTATTTACTTACTAAGACCTAATTCATTTCATATATGAAATTTATTATTACACAACATGTGTTTTTGTCCCTATGGACTACTTATCTTTTTCTACTATTTCTATTTTTCATCATCATCATCATGATGCTAAAATCTGTGGTGGAAAATTTTTTTTACCATGATTTCAAATTACTGTCATCTAGTCATTTCGTTTGCTTGAACCTTATCATGGCCAGAAAATAAACAGAAAAAAAAGTGGTATATTAATGTCAAAGAGTAAGAGAGTCGATATCATTGGCTAAACAAAATGAAGAAAACGAATAAATATACACTACATTCGTGAACAGTTTTGTCTTCATTATGTTGTTTGGTTATTTTGTCATTTTGTAATTTTTTTTTCTGCTGTTGTTGTTGCACACATTTTGACCATCTTTATGTGCCACACAAACATCATCATGGTAAACGCATTAATTTTGATTTTGAATTCACATCATTGATCCATTCATCCATCCATATTAATATAATGTGGTGAATGTCAATATTGAATCGAATAATTTATGCGTTGTTGTTGTTGTTGTTGTCGATCAAATTAGAATTGGATGTAAAAAAAAATGTTCCAGTATTGTCATTGTTTATGGGGGAAAAAACTAGATCAAAAAAAAACACTGATTAATTGATTTTTTTTCGCTTTAAAAGTTGAATTGGAATCAAATTTTTTTTTCGCTGTATTGTTGTTTCATTTTCGATCGTGATTATCAACAACAATAACAACAACAACAACAACAGCGACGACGACTGCGACGACGACGACGACGACAAAATAACCATTATCATCATTGAATCACGAAATCTAATACAACAATAATCAAGATTGCGTGATATGTGACTCTAGTAGTTTTTTTTTGTTTTTTGTTTTTTTTTTTTTTTTTTGGTAGAGAATTTTGCAGAATAATACATTTGGCTGTTGCTATTTTCAATTTCTATATATGATGATTATGATGATGATGATGATGATGATGAAAAAAAATCACCAATGTAGATTAAAATCGAATGAATCGAATCGAATTGAATATACATACAGAATCAAATTGATTAAGTTGTTTGAAAACGAAAACAGAAACCTTTATTTGAATTGAATAAATAGATAAAAATAGGCAAATTAATTCAATGACGATGATGATGCGAATGATTCGATTGTCAAGCCTTTTTTTTCCTGATGGTTATCGTTTGTATTAGTAGAATTCTTATTATTCCGGATTCAAATTAATATATCTACAGAATATATTTATATAGAGAATGAGAGAGAGAGAGAGAAAAACAATAACATGACAATTGAATTTGGATTCTGGAATTTGGAAACTATATATACACGAATAATTAATGAAGAAAAACAAATTATTTAGGTTGATTGACAAAAATGATTATCATCATGATATAGCAATCTTTAATTGCAAATTCATTGAATTCTTCAATGCATCAATTGAAAAATTTTTCATTTTTTTTTAAATTTTCAAGTTTTTCCAAAACAAATTGCTAGAGGTCAATCACGATTGTGCATGTGTGGGTGTGGGTGTTTATGTGTGTTTTGGACATGACAATTGCAAATTGAAATTTTCCACTATGGCCATTATGTTTTTTTTTGTGAAGAATAAATTTTGAAAATTATTTAGTCGATTCTTTCTTTTTTTATGTTCGTTTGAATTTTGACAATAATCAACATTTTAATGAGCTTCCGACCAACTAACCAACCAACGAATGAACGAACGAAAAAAAAAATTGAAAATGAAAATGAAGCCAAGCACAGCCAGTAAATTATATTTTGCAGTTGATTTTTTTTTTTTTTTTTTTGGTTTCGTCGCCCCTGTTTTATTCAACTGTATGACAAATTTCATTTCATTTCATTTTTTTTCATACTTTACGGTTGGTTTTTTTTCCATATATGGTGGGCATATATATATTATCCACAACAATGAATTGTGGAACAATGAAAAAAAAATGAGCTGAATAAAACTATCCATTCTGGTTGAATTTGATGATGATGATGATGTAAATCATTTGAGACACACACACGCACACACAAGTAAAGAATCACAGTAATTAGAATTATTGGTATATGTATAGAGAGAGAGAGAAAAAAAAAGATGATCAAAAGCCAGTTGTTTGCTAATGCAGAAAATAAATTTTTTTTTTTTGGAATTTTTTTTTCATTCCTGATTCATATTATTGACAAATGTAATGAAGAATAAATGAACCAGTAAAGAATCGAGAGCAAGAGAAAAAAATCAGAAAACAATGTTTGCCCCCAGGTGGTCTCGAACAATCTGACAACAACAACAACAACCAAAAAAAAAAATCAACGTGAAACAATCAATGAAAGAATAACTAAATTCTCCAAAAACTTAGATCAAAGAATTTAATGAAAACAAAACAAAAAAAAACATGCAGTAAAAAAAAAGATTCTTGATGAATTCGAAAGAATTCAAAAGTAAATATTAGAAATGAAATGGAAACAAAACAAAAAAAAAGAGAATATTATTTCGTCATTCAAAGGTGAACAATAAACAAACATTTTTGCTTTAATTTTGATTCTGATTCTGTTTATTTCTCTTTCAATACATTATGAATGGATTGAAATTGCAAATTCAATGCAATGGCAATGTATTGAATGAATGAATCCATTTGGGACATTTTTTTACATGAAATGGTTTATTGTCTGATACCGTTTTCGGTACATTCGGTGATGATGATGTGATTGAACCTGAATTTCGTTATTGTTGCTTGATTGATTTGTTGATTAGTAATGTGTGTGTGTGTGTGTGTGTGTGTTATAACATTTCCATTATCAAAATCATCATCATTTTTTTTGTTTGTTTGTTTGAATTACCCAATACAAATACAAATACCGTTGCCATTATCGTTTTGTTTTTTTTTCACTCTCGCTCTCATTGATAGGATTATTTCGTACATTTTGGCCATGAATTTTCAAACAATTTTTATTATTATTATTCATTCATTCATTCATAATCAGATATATGTGATTAGTGTAAATGTGCAATAACAACAGCATAAAACAAAAAAAAACCTGAATAATAATTATCAGTGGATAAAAATTCAGTTCAGGATACAGTTTGCGTGCAATAAATCATTTACAAAAAAAAACAAAACAAAACAAAACAAAACAAAAATGATAATAATTCATTTATCAAATGGATGATTTTGTTTTTGAAAATACTCAGAACAAGAATCAAAACAACAAAAATCAATGGTTGTTGTTGTTTTTTTTTCACATTGTTGGAACAAAGTGAAATTCTCGATCTTTTGGAAAACAATTAAAAATGACGAAACAAAATGTTGAATGGCAACATATTGAAATTGAATTGAACAATCAACAATCAACCACAGCAGCAGCAGCAGAAAACAACAAAAGAATTTTGTGGTTTTTGTCGATTTTCTATAGTTGTCTACTATAATTTTTTTTCACGTTTTTCTTCATTTAATTTCATTTTCACATTCTTCTTCTTTTTTTTTTACTTTGTGAATACATTCTGATACTATTGTTTCGGGTTTTTTTTTTGTCTTTTGTTGTCATTAATTTAGCTGATCGAATTTTATTCTTTTCTTATTCGTTTTTTTTTCGGCAAAACTGAGTGCTGTTTCGATAATTCGATTTGTCGTTCCAGGCTTTTCTTTTTTTTTTTTTTTTTGTTTTTTTGTTTTTGTTTGCCATCAAATTCCCGTGCTCAATTCTAATCTTCAAAATGGTTTATATATCTTGTGATACAATAGAATGATGGCCACTAAATAACAACAACAACAAAAAAAATGGTCGATGGATAATGTAAACCTGGTAGTAGTAGTAGTAGTAGTAGGATAAATAAATTTACTTCGAAATTCTTTGATTCTGGAAAAAAAACATACCAAAAGATATACACATTGTTACAAAATTCACACTTTTTGTGTGTGTGTGTATCAATCACTTATTCGTTTTTTTTTCTCCATTCACAACTTATATATAATTCTTGAATGCATTAACCATTCTCATTAACCATAGACCAAGAAAGTAAAGAATATTCCATGAATATATCAATTAACCATTAATATCATCATCATCTGCATCCATTTTGGGTAATGGATCAAAAAAAAAACCAATATCAATCAATGAATGATGAATAAACATTGAACAATCCGATCAATTATAAATACTCCACTATGATTCAATGGACAATTTTTTTTCTTGATCTCTTTACACAGTATAATGAAACAGTGACAAAACAAAACAAAATAAAACGGAAAAAAAATTCATCGATAATTTGTATCAATAAATGAGCAAGTAGATGGGCAAAGAACAACAAAAAAAAATATTTGCTTTTGTTCTTTTATTTTTTTTTGTTTTCTCATTTGTAAACATGAATCATTTACCAACAACAACAACAACAACAACAAAACGAGAACCAAAATCACGATCAAATG
This sequence comes from Dermatophagoides farinae, assembly GCF_024713945.1. Taxonomy (NCBI): domain Eukaryota; kingdom Metazoa; phylum Arthropoda; class Arachnida; order Sarcoptiformes; family Pyroglyphidae; genus Dermatophagoides; species Dermatophagoides farinae. Next base: position 589,960 of record NC_134686.1, on the reverse strand, counting down.
AAACCGATTTATATTACCACCACCAGAGAAAGAGAGAAAGAAAAAAAAATGGTCGATTATCACCATGTTGATGGGTTTTGTTTTGAAAATTTTTGTACCAAATACTGTCTTTTTTTTGGGGGGTACAAACAAACAAACAAACAATGGCCCATTATCATCGAAAGATTCAGCGAAAAACAAAAAATAACACCAATCTTTTTTGTCGCAAAGCTTTTTTTGGTTTGTGTTTTATTTTCACTTGAAACAATTTACAACTATTATACTACTTCAATGCACGATGATTTTTTTTTTTGTTCTGTATTGCTCAATCACCATTTTTGTGTGACAAAAAAAATATAATGTCCGTGTTTTTGTTTTTTTTTTTTTTGATACATGGACATGTTCCAGAAACAAAAAAAAAACAATAACGGTCAGATTTTTGTTTTGTTTCAACATCCTTGGCGCTTTTGTAGCGGTGGTGGGGGGGGGTGAGATCGGGGATCCAATGATCTTGAAAATTCGTCATCGTTGTAGTCGTAATGTGTGTGTGTGTGTGTATAGGATCATTTTGATCATTTTAGTTCATATTATTGTTATAAAACAATCGTGGAATGAAAATGAAAAAAAAAAAATACTGGACCAAAGAAAGTGAAGATGGCCATTATCATCATCAATTTTTTTTTGTTCTTTTTTTTCTCTTTCATGGTTTAGTTTTGTTTTTTTTCCATGATTATCGGTTTTTTTTTTGATATTCTCTTCAGGGGTTTGGATCACCCATTGTGTATGTGTGTGTGTGTGTCACAATAATAATAAATCCTCAGAATCATCATTTTCTATCGAGCTGGAGAGTTGTTATTTTTGTTCATACACACACACACACATAATGTACATGGACACGTTTGTTTTATATATTGTTTTCACTAATGTTGATTTCTATTGTGTAGTGTGTGTGTGTGTGTGTGTACACACTTTTTGTGTGTGTGTATTTGATTCATTCATTCATTCATTCACTTGTTCACTATTTCTACGAATAATATACGTTACCATGGTGCGTGACACATACAGATTGTCGTTATTTTGTTTTTTATTTTTTTATATTTTTTTTCATAATTTTTTTTTGTTTTTTTTTTTGTTTTGGAATAAAACAGACAGACAGACATTATTAACAAAACATTATTATCAATTGTGAATGAATACAAAAGAAGAAGAAGAAAAAAATTTTTTTTTTTTTTGTCAAATTCATAATTCCACCATTCATTCATTCAATGACTAACTTGACTTGACTTTAATTTCCGGTTTGATTAAATGTGTGTGTGTGTGTGACGTAATTTTTTGAGAATGAATAAAATGGAAAATTCCTACGTAATTTGTTGATTTTTCGATTGTTTTGTTTTGTTTCGTTTGTTTGTTTGTATCAACTTTTTCTTTTCTTGTGGTTTTTTTTTCTAGAATTTTATCTTTATTTGAATTTGATCATGATAATAAAAAGATTCGTAATTTTAATCAAAATCGAAAGAGAGAGAGAGAGAGTGAATGAAATCAAATCAAATCAAATCAAATCAAATCATGACCTTTATGTGTTTCAACATCAACAGCATCTGTCTGTGTGTGTGTGTGTGTGTGTGTATGTAAAAATAATTTGATTCGGCCACTTTATTTTCACTTCCTCATTCAATTTCAATGTTTACCAATTTCATTTTATGGTTTTAAATGCGATATATATATAACGAAACAGCAGAATAAAATTTTTTTTCTTCTCATTTTAATGTTTGTATATAAGAAAGACGTAAGGTTTGTGTACCACATACACACAAATAAAGCTAGCTAGCTGACGTGGATGATGATGATGATAGTGGTGATGGTGGTGGTGGCTGTGGTTTCGTTTTCGTTTTTTTTTTTTTTTTTTTGATAGCCTAAAGAATGAAAAAATAACAAGAGACTATAATAGTGATAATAGCGCAATGATGATGATCATAATAAAAGATGGAGTTAATCGATTTTGCTCCGATATTTTTATGACTCTAAAATAAATATAGAAATATAGTATTGGTTATTAATAGATAAATTGGATTGATAGACAAAACAACAACAACAACAACAACACTAATGTTTCACAGGCGCAGACATGATTGTTGTTTTTGTTTTGTGTTTTGTTGGCCCATCATCATCATCATTGATATCACAAAAAAGGATCAGAAATTTTTTTTTTTCACTTTGAATGAGTTTTTTTCAACAACAACAACTTTGGTTTAAAAGAAAAAAAAACGATAAAACAACCTGAATGAAAAAAAATTTTTTTCCATTCTTTCATCGAAATTCTTTTGGCAAAAAAAAAAGAAAAGATTCTTTGATCATCACATTATTCTGTATGAATGAATAAATGAACCGTTAATGCAGAAAAAAAACCAGCAAAAAAAATTCCTGTTGTGGTTCAAACTAATTCACAATATTCAGTATTTTATTGGATTGTTCCAAAAAAAAAAAAAAAAAAAAACAAAAACAAAACATAAAACATTTGATTGATACAAATTGGTTTATGTGAACAAGATAATAATAAAATGTCAAAATCGAGAAAAAAAATTTTGGCTTTTTTTTTGTTTCTATTTTTGTCAGAAATGAAAATTTTTTTTAGCCAAAAAACTTGTTTGCATATATCTGCTGTTTTGTGGTCATGGTCATGGTTTTGATTCTGGAACATAAATTCTATTTATAGCATAACAATACAGAACGTGTTTCAGATAACGATCCAATATTTTTTTCAATGAAAAAAAAATTGAATCTTTTGGATCAATAATAAATGTCTTTTGGCCATAAAAATAATCTTAATTGCTTCTTCACAAAAAAAACAATAAAATCTATATAAAATGAAATGGCCATTTATTTTTTTTATTGTTCATTAAAATCAATTTAAAACACACACACACACTCACAATTGACCATTTGTATCGATTTCAAATGTATGGATTTGGCGAAAAAAAATAAAAAAAAATTCAATTTGACAAATCAAATCCAATTTTCATTTCAATCAATGATGATTGTCACAATTCATCATTATTATCAGGAGAGCAAAAAAAAAAATTGGGAAAATAAATAATCCAGTGAATCCGATGATGATCAAATTTTGATGGTCAATTTTTTTTCAATAAGAAAAAATAAATGGGCAGAGTTTTCTTCTCCCTATAATCTAGTTTCTTTTTTTTTGTTTTGTTTTGTTTGGCCATTTAAAACAAATGAGAAATGAGAAAATTTTCATTTTTTTTTTCGTCCAACTAGACACATTATACTAAGCTACGTCTTAATAATTTTTTTTTCTATCTATCTATGTTGTTGTTGTCTTTTATTTTGTGTGTGTGTGTGTTTATGTCAGGAATAAAAAAAAAAAAAAAATTTGTGACAGCAAGTACAATTTGATCGACAGATATATCTATAGATATATGAAAAGTTTTTCTTCTCCTTCTTCATCATCATGGTGTTTGGGAATTTTATTCGATTTTTTTCCGTTCGATATAAAATACACAGTAGTCACTATCATATATACACACACATTGCACCATGGTTCTTTTGTTTTTGGTTTAGGTAATTTCATTTTTATTCTCTCTCTCTCTCTCTCTCTATAACAATCTTGGAGTTTTCTTTTTTTTTTCAAGAATCGATTCGAAAAACCACCAACCAAATTATTACAGCAGCAGCAGCAGCTAACAGCGTGCTTACTATTTTACAAGCTATCAAATAAAAAATCTAATCAAACTTAATGGAACTTGACTAACCAGAACCAAAAAAAAAAAAAAAAAAAAAATGACGTTACTTTTGACGAGTTACATTCTTCTTATATATATTCCGTGAAACAAAAAAAAAATCATTCGAGACTTGGATAAGAATCAAGAAACCCAAACCCAAACCAAAAAAACAAAAAAAAATGATCATCTGCCAATATCAGATGTATCACATCATACCATGTACTACCATGTTTATTATTGTTTTCCGTAAGATAGAAAAAAAAAATATTTTCACATTGACATTAACGGGATATCACGTTTTTTTTTCGCTCTCACTCACTCATTTCATTTCATTTCATTTTTTTCTGTCGATTCATTTCAACTTACCTGGATCACATGAATCAAATTTGATTTATTGGATTTTTTATTTTTTCATTTTTTTTTGTTTGCTTGCTTCAAGTCCAATTTTGATTGAGATTGAAATATTGAAAAATTTTTCATTTTTTTTCTTGTTGTGATTTTTTTCCCATAAATAAATGATAATGACCAAAAAAACAAAAACAAATGAACAACAAATAATGATGATCAGATATAAATGTGATGATGACACACAATGGTAAATGATAATGATGATGATGATTATTATTGTTGTTGTCGTCGTTGTTGTTGTTGTTGTTTTTGTTGTTATTATTGATGACAAAATGAATTATTAATATCTTCACATTCACAATGATAATAATGATGATAATAATAAATAGAAGATTTCTGATGATTGGCCATTATTATCCACAATGAATCATTATGAAAATTATTCGCATTGGTACTGCTGCTACTGCTACTGCTGCTGCTGACGTAACAATCAACAAATGATGAACAGAATCTCAATGATGAAATCTATTAATAGTAAAAACAAAACAAAACAAAAAAAAAAAACACAAAAACATTGAATACATTAACAACACATCCACCTACATTATAAGAATAGTTTCATATAATTGATTCACACACACACACACACAGATGTGATATAATAGATGTTAGAAGATTTGATATGAAAACAAACAGAACGCAAACCATAAACACAAACAAACACACACACCAACATTGAAACTTGATATAGAAACATTGATCTTTAGCATTGAGAACAATGAAGAAAAAACAAAACAAAATGAACATTAACACTGGATGGATATGTATGTATCCAAAATGATGAAACTTGTGCGTGTGTGAAATTGTTCACAGAATAAATGGATGATGATGATGATGATAATTTGATTATTTGTCAATATATAATGTGATTATGTTCAAAAACAGAAAAGATATTGATACAACAACAACAACAACAACAACCACAAAAAAAGAGAATAGAAAAAAATGCTAGTGGAAACCAGAATATTGAAACATTCTATCTGCACATACTGATGGTTTCAATTCCAAAATTCGAATACAACCACTCTCTAGTTGTTGTTGTTGTTGTTGCTGCTGTTGTTGTTGTTGTTGTTGTTGTTGTTGTTATTTTTCTTCATTATTAATAATGAATTGATTTGAAAGAAAAAAAAATTTTTTTTTTCATCCCTTTGTGCACACATCATTTGTGAACAATCAATCAATGATGACATGGAGAAAAACAATTTTTTTTGACGTATCAAAATTCATTTTTAGTATTCTGTGTGTGCATTTGAAGAATTATTTTCGTTTTTTTTTCGCTTTCGCTAGAATAATTTTTCATAATAATAAATCGGCCACAATTTGTTCATTATTTTATTATTTATATTTTGGTTTACTTCACATCAATATAGACGATGATTATGATGTTGGTTTGTGATATATGATGAAATTAAAAGAGAAAAAAAACGATGACTGATAACTGGATTAAATTAGATTAGCTTCATGATGTGTGAATTTCGAAAAATTTTTTTTTCTCTCTTGGTGCATCCATCATCGGTATGATTTTTTTTTCGCTGTTGTTGTTTTTTTTCGTTCCACAAATCACGCGCATCACTGATTGGCAATTTTTTTTTATTGCTGGTGGTGGTCATTTTATTTCATTTGGTCGTTTGTTTTCGTTTGGTAACGTGGTTCCGGGAGAAAACCGGTTATATGAATTTTGCTTCATAAAAAATAATCGATAGTGTGAATCCTGGATCAATGCAATTCATCGATATCAATTTTCTGGGTTTTCTTTTTCCTACAAACAATTTTCGTGTTTTCGTGCGTTTATAAATAAAATAAAATAAAAAAAAATACCACAAAAGATTTTGCACCTCATAAATATTTCAATTTTCAAATATAAGTAGTACATTGAATTTGATTTTTCTTTTTTCTGTTTATTTTGTGTATGTTTGTCGGTACAATTTCAACAGTGAAGACAACTTTTCATGTACCGATCCAACACCAACACCAACACCAACACCAACACCAACACCAACACCACACACGAATATTCGTGTGTTTATATAATTTAATGATGCTGTGAACTTTGTTCATTTTGCGTTATTGTAGAAATATTTAAATGAAGATGAGATGGTTCTGTCTGAAATCATCATCATACACAAACGAGGAAAAAAAAGTGAAATTAAAAAAAATCCAATCATCATATGGACGGCATTCAACTCATTCAAAAATTGTTGTTTTTTTCTCTCGTTCATTCGTCGCTAGATTCTTGATTATTCTTCACACACACACACTGATAATTCACTAATCACATGTAGAACAGATAGCACAGAATATTTTTTTTTATTCACCGTAAAAAAATTAGATGAAACAGAAAAGAAAATTCTGAATAAAATCAAACAGAACAAGAAGATTCGATCATCACATAGTATATGATGTTTATTCTTCTGACAACAATTTCTGTATGTGTGCGTATGTTTATTTGTTATGAAAAAAAAAATTTGTGATTGGCGCGCAAAAAAAAATATAAAAAGAATATTCCGATGGAGCAACAATATATATATATATTCTGGTAATGAAAAACATATATATATATGTATTGGTTATATTGGCAAGAAAAAAAATGATGAAACAGCAACAGTAGTGTATTATATGTGGAGAGAGAGAAAAAAAAAGAAAACAAACAAACACAACACAGCAAAGCACAGCTACAACATACTTTTGAAAGCCACTGAACCAAACTGAGAATTAGATATGAAAAATAGAGAAAAAAAATACAGAATCCAGCCTGTATGCGTGTGTGTGTGTGTATGAACAGAATATAGTGGAAATAAAAACTGAACCTGAAGCTTTTTTTTTGGTTCTGTTGAACATGAGAAAAAAACGAAAAACACACATATACATGCACACGTTTAGCGTTCTTGCCGTTTTTTTTACAGATTCTGCTTGTGTGTCAAGAATACCGAATTTTCTTTTCATTTTTTTTTCATTCTGCCCCTTCTAATGATCAAAGTGAACGTGGAATGAAAATAATTTGGTCCATTAAATTTTTGGTGGTATATATATGTTGTATGTGTGTCGGTGTGTGTGTGTATGTGTATATGTGCTACCATTGAATAGCGTCGGCGCCAGAATATTCTTCTTATTGTTGAAATTGAATAGCATCATCACAAACATTAAATAGTGGTGGATGTCCAATACATACACACACACACACGCAACACACCTTTTCCGAGATTGCCTTGATCCATTCTGTGAAAAAAAAAAGTTTTTCTTTCTCTCTCTCTCTCTCTCTCTGTCTGTTTGTTGTTGTTATTTTTTTTGCTTCACTTTTTTTCTCTTTCCTTTATGTATTTTTTTTCACCAATCTTAAAGAAGAAACGAATCGAATCGAATCAAGCTTAAAGTTGGTATAAACTAACGTTTGTTGTGAATGGAATGAGAGAAAAAAAAACCTGGAATAAGTTTTAGCGGTTCTAAAACTTTTTTTTTTCATCATCATCATCATCATCATCGGCATTGGCATTGGCATTAGCATCGGCTATATTACAACGAAACTTTGTCTAGCCACTATGGTGGTGGTTTGAAATTGAATTTTTTTTTCTCTCTATTTCTCTCTCTAATCGACATCAAAAATGAATGAATGAATGAAAAAAAACTTTAGGCTATTCATGTGTTATTTATTTGCAAATAAAGTAATCGAAATTCTCTTCAAAGAATCTATGAAAAAAAATTGCAAAGTGAAAAATAACGAAAGACAAAAAAAAATCCAATCTTTACTAATTAATCACCTGCATAGTTGGTGTGTTTTGTTTTGTTTTGTTTTTTTTGAACACTTTACTTGATTGTATCTGCTACATTGCTTTTGCCATGTTTTAATTATAGTTCAATGCTAATCAATGAAAGGAAAAACAACAACAACAACAGCAACTTTATAGTCAAATCAATGCACACACACATATATGTGTGAAAAAATGCATAAATTTTTATATTAAAATTAACGCCTTTGAAGCCTTGATTTCATCATAATTGTTGAAATTATATGAATATTTTAAAATATAATTTTTATTTTTATTAAATCAAATTTTCATCACATCATAAAAAACAATCAATCGAATAACCAAACATAAAAATCACACACACATTTATCAAACTCGAAACCACACCACATCGGTCGCCATTCATATAAAACGTTACTTGGCACCACCCCCCGACCGTAGGACCAACTCATTCAACAATTTATCCATATTCAAATTAAAAGGTTTGGTGAGAAAATCGGCTAACATCAGCTCAGATTTAAGATACGATAATTTGACAAAGCCTCGATCAATATAATCTTTAACCGCGTGTGCCCTAGTATCAATATGCTTAGAATCTCCTAATGGGCCGTTCTCAGCAATCTTTATCGAAGATTTATTATCTACGTATAATGGAATAATTGATGAGACAATACCGAAATCTTCCAAAATCCGTTGCACCCATAGACCCTCAGATAGACCACACGACATAGCATAAAATTCACTTTCAGCAGTGCTGACGGCTACACATTTCTGTCTGCTGCTTGACCAAAAAACAGATGAACCAAAAATTTTGATTAAAACTCCACTGACCGATTTTCTTGATGGACTATTCGCATGATCAGCATCCGTGTAAATTTCTAATGCTTCATTCTTAAAATTGCCCAAAACCAGATGACGGTCTCTGGTGCCCATGAGGTAGGAGAGAACTCTTTTAGCCCCATTCCAAATCTGCACAGTAGGCGATTGCATTTTCACAGATAAAGCATTAATACTTGCTGTAACATCAGGACGAGTCCTTGTCAAATACTGAATACTTCCAATCAATCGCCGACACAACGAACCATCTTCAAAAATCGGGCTCTTTTCATCAATATCAAATGTCTGTAAAGGTGTTTTCGGAAAACGAGCTAACGATGAGACACCAAATTCTTCAGCTAATTGTTGAATGAATGTAGATTGCGAAAGATGATAATTCCCATCATTTTTGTTTATTTCAAAACCACAAAATTTCTTCGGTTCACCTAAATCACGTAGCGATAAATTTTTCGATAGGAATTCATATATGGATTGAAAATCTTTCTGTTGCTTGTAACCAATTAAAAAATCGTCTACATAGACTAACATAAATAAATCAAATTGTTTGTGAATATACAAGCAGCTATCATTTTTGCTTTGGATAAAATCAGTCTTCAAAAGATTATTCAAATGATTAAACCAGTTTCTTGCCGACTGTTTCAAACCATAGACACTTTTACGTAATTTCCATAATTTCCCATCTTTTGCAAAACCAGGTGGTGGCTTAACATATATCAATTCATCTAAATCAGCATGTAAATAAGCAGTTTTGACATCAATATGAGAAAGTGAGAAATTTTTAGCTGCAGCCAAAGTCAAAGCAATACGTAACGTTGTCATATTCACAACAGGAGAAAAAATTTCATGAAAATCAATACCTTCTTGTTGACCGTCACCTCTCATTACAAAACGAGCTTTGAATTTTTCGATACGGTTGAACTGATCTTTTTTGATAGTAAACACCCACCTTGAGGACAAAGGTTTCTTTGTACATTCACTTTCATTAATTTCTTCATAAACTTGATTACGGTTAAATGATTTTAATTCTTCATTCATGGCATCTAACCATTCATTCTTTTGATTGGATTCAATGGCTTCATTAAAATTTCTTGGAATTTTAATATCATCACAATTAAACATATTAATATGTTCATCAGAAATTCTTTCAGTTTGACGTAAAGGATAACGACGATGATCATCAATAATTAATGAAGGATCTACACGTCTCATTAATCTAGATCCAACACGGCTATTATTATTTTCTTCGTTCGTGTCAACATGATCATTAATAGGAGGTAAAATTGGGATTGACGCAATACAATTATCATCATCTTGTAACCCATTGTTTAGAGATGGTACAAATAATTTTGCATTTTTCATTGAATCATCATCATTAAAATAATAATCACCATCCCATATATTGACATTTCTTTCAATAAAAATTGATTTTGTAATAGGATCGAAAATTTTATATGCTTTGCTGTCAATTGAATATCCAACAAAAACATGTTTTCTCGCAACTTTACTGAATTTTGAGTTCTTCTTTGACAAAACAAAAACTTTAGATCCAAAAACATGAAAATGATTCACTCCAGGTAATTTATTGAAAAGCCGCCTAAACGGAATATCATTAATTTTTTGATGTGGAGTACGATTGGCAATATGAACAGCAGTACCAATGGCTTGTGCCCATAATCGAAGAGGAGCATTGCTCTGAACCAATAAAGATCTAGCTATTGTTGTCATTTTTTGAATCGATCTTTCAGCGACACCATTCTGCTGGTGACAATACGGGACAGATTTTTGATGTTGTATACCGTGAAATATGAGAAAACTTTGAAATTTTTTACTTAGAAATTCACGGGCATTATCAGATCGAATTGCTTTAATTCTCTTGTCCAATTGATTTTCGATGAAATTTTTATATTGCACAAAAATATCAAAAATTTGCGACCTATTTTTTAAAAAATAAACCATTGTATATCGAGAAAAATCATCAGTAAATAGGACAAAATACTTGAAATTATCATAGCTTTCTTCAATTGGACCACAAATGTCGAAATGAATTAATTCTAAAGGTGCATCGGAAATTGAATCTGATGAATTATATGGAAGAGATTTCAATTTTGATAATTTACATGTTTCACATTTATCTATAACATCAATAGGAACTTGAAAGATTTCACGTATTTTCTTCGTATTGTTTACACCTGGATGACCGAATTTTTCATGTAACATCAACTGTTGATTTGTTGCAGAAAGAGCATGAAAATCTTCATACACATCAATACATGGCATACCATTATTAATTTTTGCATCGAATAACAAATCTTGATCATAATAAACAAGGGATTCATTAGCCAAAGATACGACTCGTGTAATTATATTTTCTTCGAATAGTAATGATTGTGAAATCAAATTGTTTTTGAATGATGGTACAAAATAAACATTTTTGAGAACTAGAATGAAATTGTTTTTCAATCGTAATTTAACATTACCAACACCTGTTATAGATGCCTTGGAATTATCGGCAAATTTTACATGATCAACATGATAGACAAAATCGGTGAACCATTTTCGATTGCCAAAATAATGGTGGTTAGCACCACTGTCCAAAATAACACGAAAAGAATTTTCATTGGAAATTCTCATACACATGCCAGAAAAATTCGACCGTTTGGTCTCATTATCAATATTACCATTTTTTTTTTCGTTCTTAACTTTCAAAATCCAGCAATCATCGATCTTATGATTTTTTTTTTTACAATACCGACAAAATATTGTCTTTCTATTAACAACATTTGCTTCATTATCAATTAACGAACGATTACTAGATGATAATTTGCTTAAATCAGATTGACGTTGTAAAATACGGCTCTCAAAATGGAAAATTTCATTTTTAATTTCTTGAAATGATGGTTCAGAATCTTTGTGAAGAATACTAAGTGATGTGACCATGGGATCAAATTCTTCAGGTAAATTTGCTAAAAGCAATCGATTTTCGATAGTATTTATAATTTTAAATCCAGATGATTCTAAATCATTGATCAATTTTTTGTACTCATCCACATATTTAGAACATTCGCCTAGTGATGGCTTTAGCCTAACGATTTTCATAAAGATTGATGTTTGGTATGCCAAAGATGATCTAGAATACTCTGACTCGAGGTTTTTCCAAATTCTATACGGATCCTCTTCAATAGAGAACTTAGCTCGGTGATTGTCGTCCATGGCTGATAGTAATATTCGCATCGCCCTGGTTTTCTGCTTGTCGGTACCAGTGCCATTAGAAGAAACGATTTCCCAAACGTCATTTTCTTTTAATACGTATTTCATTAAATTTTTCCAACCTATATAGTTGGAATCATTCAATTTGTCTACTTTAAAATCGTGAACTATTGACGGTGTAGATGACGACGAAGATGTAGACGGAATTGTATCACTATTATTGGTCGTAGACATTTTGGGATCATCAGTCTCATAATCTGTTGAAATTATATGAATATTTTAAAATATAATTTTTATTTTTATTAAATCAAATTTTCATCACATCATAAAAAACAATCAATCGAATAACCAAACATAAAAATCACACACACATTTATCAAACTCGAAACCACACCACCTCGGTCGCCATTCATATAAAACGTTACTTGGCAATAATAATCTTTATTTGTTGATCTTGATTCATTGGATGAATATTTGTATGTGTGTGTGTGTGTGTGTGTGTGTGTGTTATATTAATATTCATTCATAATCCAATGGTCGATTGATTGATTGATTGATTCTAATCGATATTATCTTTTTTTTCTGCATGTATTTTGCATTATTTTTTTTGTTTTGTTTCTGTTGTTGTTCATTTTTTCATATTGTTACATTTAATAATCTATTTGAATAGATATTTGGACACGGACAGAAAAATAAAAGAAATATACATTCATTGTACACCGTGGTTTGATTCCAAGGTTTCATGTTTTCAGAGTCTAGATCATCTGAATCACACACACACACACACAGGTGGTAATCATTTCTAGGCTGTGAAATGAATAAAAGAATCTCAATTTTATTCATATGCATGGAAAATTTCAGTTTTGATTGATAATAAATGAATAGAATCGCACACACACACACATAATCATAATCATAATTTGGTCAAATAAACTATGGCCAAAAAAATTTTTTTTTCTTTTTTTTTGCCATTCTTGAGATTCTTTTCCTGAATATATATCGTATTAGTTGACATAAGTAATTATTAAAGTTTTATCTGTCCACTTTTACTAGGTCATCTGAATTCTGTAAAAAACAACAACCAAAAAAAAATTCCATAAATTCCTTATCATCATTAAAACTATATATAATGGTTAAATTGTATTTTCGTTTCGTTTTTTTTTCATGTTCACTTCACCAATTATTTTGATGTTTCAACTTTTGTGATAATTGATTTTTTTTCTTCATTTTTTTTTCATTAACTGACCCTCGTTGTATTGTGGAATTTCTCAATACTTTTTTTTCACTCACCAAATAGATGATCAAATTATTTGACATTCCATTTCAATCGATTTTTTTTCTGCTGTTGATCATTGTTGTTGTTGTTGTTGTTGTTGGAATGAACAAAATCTCTTTTGTTGTCCGATGAACAATGAACTACATAATGAGTGTATCCAAAAAAAAAAAAAATGAACAAAAGAGAACATTTTTGGTGGTGGTGGAGACATTTTTTTTTCTCAGTGAAATATTTCAATACAAAAAAAAAGGCCAACAAAATATATATTGGCCACTTCGATTGGATATTATTAGTGATGATGATAATCAATGAATGAATGCTACACACATGGCTAAAGAAGAAGAAAAAAAATGGTTCATTTTCTTTCACTTGAATGATCATTTTATGAATTCATTGACGATGATGATGATGATAATGGTACCACCACCAACAACAACAATGGCAATGGCAATGTTCATGCTCTCACACTACATTACATTCTTGTGAATTGAATTCCGGATTCACAACAAAAAAAAAAAAGAAAAATCTGTTGACCATTATTATCATTAATAATAATAATATTATTTGACCAATGGAATTTTTCGTTTTTATAAACGAAATTTTTTTTTTCATTTTCACTTTTTTTTTCTTTATTGGATGTTTCAATTCTGGCCAATACAATTGTCGATATTTTTTTTTTCATTTCATTCTTTTCGGTTGATCTTTGCGTGTGTGTGTTTCTTTTGTGGGCAATTGTTTCCATTAACACACAACACGCACAATAGTATTTATCTCAGTGTATGTGTGAACATTTCCTGCTGATTCGGCATTTGTGAAAGAATAATATTGCAGATTTCAAAAAAAAAAAAAAAAAAAAACAAACAAACAAAAAAACCAACGAAATAAATTCTCGTTGAATGTGCAATTGAGAAAAAAAAATGACAATAATAATAATAATTGTTATTTATAAATCAAAAGTGGCAAATAATAATAAAAAAAAACTTTTTCATTTTAGTGGATTTATATATGAATCAATAAATAAATCAGTAATAATCGAATTTTTGCGAAATTCCAATAAAAAGATGGCCACAAATGAAATAAAATACTGTGTTTGGTTCACTACAATTTCCAATGCTCATTGCGATTTCAATATGTTTTCAATCATTTTCAATATTGTAAAACAAAATGAAACCAAATAATTTACTCCATTGAGAATCAATTCATTTCATTTGATGAATCAAATGGCCAAAGACCTTTGCTGATTTTAAATGCAAAAAACAGAATGAATTCTTGAAAAATCTGGCTTTTTATATTTCACAATTTGACTTTCTCTTTTTTTATTTATTTGTTTTCTTTCTTTCTTTTTTTTTTTTTTTTTGATTCTTGAACATTTCAGAGCATATGATTCTTTTGTTGGATTTTGACAAAATGATTTTCACTTTTTTTTCTGTTTTTGTTTATGTTCATGTGTGTGTGTGTGTGTGTGTGTGTGCGTTTCATTTTATTCAATTTCTAATTCTATTGCATTCCATATACGTGTTGGTTTTATTTTTCGGCCAAAACTTTCACATTCATACAATTTGGCTTTTTTCAATGTGATTTTCTCTCTCTGTGTGTGTGTGTATGTGCATTCTGTTGGTCCCATCTGGGACTTTTGCATTCTTGGAATGCAAACATATTCGTCGTTATCTTGGTTTTTGTTGTTGTTGTTGTTGTTTTTTCTTATGAATGTTTTGTTTTTTCCGTTATTGTTGATGTTGTTGTTGTTGTTTTTTGAGCGAATATTTTCACTCTTTCTCTCTCTCTCTCTCCAATATAGACATATATGATGTTTATTATTTTTCATCATCTTCATCATCATCATCCTTGAATTATCATTGGAATATATTCGGTTTAATTCATAAAATTCTTTCACAAAAATCGAATAACCCTTTGTAAATTTATTCTGAATACGTTTTTTTGTTGTTGTTATTTATTACAGAAAAAAAACTTGTGTTTTAATGGTGAACAAAAAAAAAAAAGTCAGCGAACTTGCACATACGTACAACACAAAAAAACATCTCATAGGAATTCTAGTTCGTTGATTTCAACTTTTTTTTTCTCCGTTTCTCTCCACTGATCTTATAAAATTTTGTCGTATTTTTTTCCCTCTCTCTCTCTCTCTCTCTTTCTGCACTACTACTACTAAATAGAACCTAGGTATTGGAATTTGATGCAAAAAAAAAATAAAATAAAATTAGCCATCCCATACATTAGGTATTATACAAAAGAAACAAACAGAAAAAAAAACAGAAACCTTGTATAATACGTTTATCAATATTTAATAAATGTGAACAAAATAATGGTAAATGATGATGTTCGATGATGGAAAAAAAAACATTAACGATGATTCCTACATTGGTGTGTGCTAACCACCACCGCCGCCGCCGCCGCCACCACCACCACCATCATCATCATCATGATGATCTTCTTGACTATGATGTTTACGAATGGGCAAAAAAAAAATTGAGAATTTATAAGTTGGAACCAAACAAAACAAAAACAAAAACTAACGAACGACGTCTTTTTATACCTCTTCAATATTTGCTGCTGCACATCACAGATTCTCTCTATCATATTTTGAAGAGTTTCCTATTTTTTTTTGTTAGTTTGTTCATCAGATTCACATTGTGTTCAAATTCTGTTTTTTTTTGTTGTTGTTGTTTTATTTTCTTTTTTTTATTCATTTCATTCCATCTGTTTCAAATGTTTACGCGATGGATGTACTAGAATTTCTTTTTATTGGATTTTAAATATTTATTCAAACTATACCCAGCAACAAAGCACACAGTATACACATGCGGATAGTCAAAAAAAAAAGTACATGGACAAATGGAAAAAAAATGAAAATGAAAAAAAAAGATAAATTCGATACAACAAACCCAACATGGATGACAACTTTTTTTTTCTGGACAAAACAAAAACGAAAACGAAAACGAAAAAAAAATTTTTTTTCCCATCCAATCACAAAGATTTATCGAATTTGCTGAAAACTTTTTTTTTTACCCGCCACTACACTAACAGTTGTTTTTTGTTTTTTGTTCGTGGTATTTATTTTTTCAATTAATCTTTTTTTTCTGGTTTTTTTTTCTTTTACATATTTCTTATATTCAATTTCATTGCAAAAAAAAATGTGCGTTTTTGAAATTGAACTTGCACATGTCATACATACAAAACAATACAAGATGGTGATAGATAGATAGATGGCTAGGGCAAGAGTTTCGATTTATTTCCGTTTTTTTTTATCAGCTATATTGCACGATATATCGATTGCGATAAAAGCCGCACACACACACACACACAGACACGGGAAATATCTGTGCCCGAAAATAAAATGGAATTTTTTTTCCATATAAATTTTATAAATGCAATCCATCTTGATGGTTGAACTTTTATTTTCTTTTTTTGTTGTTGTTGTTGTTGTTCATTTTTCGTTTATCATTATGGTAATCATCATCATCATCATCAACTTGTGCTGATAATAATGATAATGATGATAATAAAAATGTAATGTCGAGTATCACATAAGCCTAGCGGCATATAAGTATAACCGGTGAAAATAAAAAAAAAAAAATATAGGTTTTCCCATTATTCTGTTGTCAGCCGTGCCGTCATCATTATTCTTTATCATCAATAGAAAATTTGTTATTACAAATCGAGATCAAGGTCATTCAGTGATTATAATAATCACGATAATCATAATGATAATAGATGATAAATGATAATATAAAAAAATTCAACCACACCATCATGTAATCTGTCCAAATGAAACTTTGATAATTTTTTTTTGTTGTTGCTGCTGTTGTTGTTTCGCCTTGTTATTGTATTTTTCAACAAAAAAAAAAAAAAAACACGTAACTCCAATTAAAAGTCATTGCCGGCTCATCTGTGGGTGAAAAAAAAAGAAAATTCATTTTTTTTTTTTTTTTTTGGAAACTTTTTTTTGAAAATGATAAATCTGAAAAATTGAGAAAATTTTCTGATCAAGTCATACTTTCAGGCAAAAGTGAATGGAGAAAGAAAAATAAAAACTTTGATCGATGATAATGAGATTGTTGTGATCAAAGTTTTTTCAAATGAAAAAAAAAAAATTCACACGCCGGCATTTTTCATAGTTGTTGTTGCTGATAATTTACCGAATTTTTTCTATATAAAGTTGTTTTTTTTTTTGGTTCTATTTTATAGCTCACTAAATAACCCTATCAATCAAATGATGTAAATAACAGCAGAAAAATAAACACATACACCAAAAAAAAAGTTTGCTAAAACTTTTCGATGTTTGGTAAAAAAAAAGTTTTCATTCAATCAATATCGATCTGATCGTTTTTGATGGTAATGAAATTTTGGTCATTATTTTTTATTTTTTGGTTAACATTGTTAGTGGACCTTAGTCTTCAAACATACAAATATTTGCTTTATTTCTGTGTTATCGTTGTTGTTGTTGTTATTGATTTACCTTTCAGGCATTTTCAAGTTGATGTTCATGTTTTTTTTCTGCTGCTGCTGCTGCTACTGCTGCTTTCCATAACAAACGAAAATTTATTCATATATGGTAACAAATGACTACTTAAATGTTGATGATGATGATGATGATTACTGTAAATGTTGAAAAAAAGTTACTACTTTTGGCAACCAGAAAAAAAATCCATCATCATCATCATTATTATTTCAATAAAAAGATAAATTTTTTCATTATTATTCATCATCATTATATCGTCATTACATTTCGTTTTTTTTGTGTGTTTGTGTGTGTATATGAAAATTGATTCTATTAAATCGAAATGGCAAGGCGTCGAAATCAAATCATAAAAAAGACATCCACCCAATAATAATATTCATTTATAATTGATTATGATGATGATGATGATTATTAATATGAATGTCAAGTATTTATAGTTGAAATATGAATTTCATTTCCGACACATGCATACATACACACACACATTTGTAATTGTCGTCACTTTTTTTTATTATATTTATTTATTTCAAATAACCGACTTGATTATTATTATTATTATCGTATGGCGACATCATCATAAACATACGCCCACACTGATAAACAATATTAGGTGCATAGGTTCAGATGCAAATATTATAGATAAAATGAGCCCTTTTTCATCATCACATATGATGATGGTGATGACACATTATCACATTAACATTTTTTTTCACTAATCACTAATCATCATCATTATTTCATTTTTTTTCTTTCACTTCTTCATTCATTAACCCATTATCTCATCATCATCTAGTTGTGTGTGAATGGAAAAATTAGAGGTAGAAAATAAAAAAAAATAGCAGAAGATGATAATAAGCTTAGCGATGATCTATCCATTCATTTATGATTCTTTTTTTTCATATACATAGATGATGATGATGATGATGATATGATAATTATGATATGAATAATTATAAAGTAATTATTGTCAGTCAGTCAGTTATGACTTTTTTTGACTAAATATAAAAATGTTCTTATATGAATAATGAGAAGAACTGAATTTTTTCATCTGTTTTTTTTTTGGTTAATTTGATCCTTGTTTGCTACTGGTATTTTGATTTTTTTTCTTTTTGGAAAAGCAATTTTTTTCGCAAAAAAAAAGATGATTCATAACAATTGAAATTTGTAATAAATGAGAAAAAAGTTGTTGGTTACTACTACTACTACTACTACTGCTACTGCTAAATTGCTTATAACCAACAATTTTTTTTTTTTTTGGTTCACCTCTACAATAAATTATCATTTCCGTTTTGTTTTTACTTTCTGGAAATAAAATAAAAAATAAAAATTTATTACTGGTGTGTGTGTGTATATGCACACCAATTTGATTGTCGTTGTATTTTTTTTTCTCACTTTCACTCTCTCTATCTCTCTCTTTTGCTCTCTAGTATATTGTATTCATTATAAACCGTTCACCAATCATCATTATCATCATCACCATCATCATCATCATCATCGGGCATCATTAATGTTATGTAATAAAAAAAAATGAACCTGGAAACAAAAAAAATTCTGTTGTAAGTTCACAACATTTTTATACATTTTTTTTTCATTCTGGTTTTTCATGCTCTTAAAATACACACACTGAAACACATTTATATATGTATATGTATCGATTCGCGTGACTTTTTTTTTCCTCATCGTTTGAGGTTTCATTTTCCAATTGTCTTTTTTTTCTGTATGGTTACGGTTGTTGTATACAACTACTAAACACACACACACACACACACACACACTGACACAGACACAGACAAATATCGATCTTTTTTTGGTTACCTAAACTAACTAACCAACCATTGTGAGGGTAGTATATATATGTTGTATGTATAAAAAGAATAGAAAAGAAAAATGAAGCTAAAAAAAAAAAAATAACAACTCCAGTCTAGAGGAAACCAAATAAAAAAAAAGAAGAAAAAAAATGATCAGATTAATGATGTCTATTTTTTTCCTTTTTTTCTTCTTCTTCTTTTTGTTTTCTTCGGCCAACCACACACACACACACACACACACACACACATTGAACGATCAATTCTGCAATTTTTTGTTTCCTTTTTGATCGACCGCGCGTCATCAATCAACCGGCAATAATGTTTGCAACACATATATATAAAAATTGAAGCTCATAATTGGTTCAGTTTCGTTTGTTTTTTTTTCGTTTCATTTTTTTTTCGATGAGTTTCCATTTTGACTTTTTCAAATGTTTTGATTTCACACAATACACACACTTGAACAAATTGTTCATTGAAAATAGAATATATTGGTTATTTGAAATAATTTGTTGGGTTTTTTTCCACATTCTTTGATCATTTATTTTGTGTGTGTGTGTGTGTATGTGAATCAAAACCAACATTGTCCGGAACTGAGAAACGATGGTCAGCTAAATTTAGCAACTGGTTCGGAGTTGTTTTTTTCAAGTTAAAATTATCAAAAAAAAAAAAAAAAAAATACCCGAATGACGTCGATTTGGGTACCAGCAACAATATGCCGTAGGGATGATGTAAAAAATCAGAGCAATTACCATTTATTATTGATTCGAATTTTCGTATGAAAAAGTTATCAAAATTTTTGTAACAATTTTATTTTGTCGAGAAGAAGAAAAAAAAAATCCATGCCATTACATTATTCGTGTGTGTGATTCAACGAATTTAATGTGAAAGAAAAAATGATTTTAATTCTCCATAAACTTTTTCATTCTCCAAAAAAAAAAAAAAATGTTTCTCAAATTGACAAATGAATCATCGATAATATAAAATGGCAATGGAAAATGTGTGTGTTTTTTTTTTGGTTCCAGATTTGTAAAGCTGTTGCTGTCGTTGTTTAATAATAACTGGATTTAAAATCCAAAATGTCACCATATTTAACGTTATTTTGTGTATGAACGAAAAAACTTTTTTTTTCTCTCTCTCTCTCTCTCTCTCTCTGTTCAATCCTTTCATCACTTTTATCATCATCATCATCATCATCATGTATCATCAATGCAAACACACGCAAACACAGAAACACAGAAAGACAGTGACAAAATTTTCATATTTTGAATGGATTCACATTTTCATGTTTTTTTTCAAACAAAAAAGTTTTTCTGGAAAAAAAAAATCCAAAATACGATTGTGATTGTGATATATTATCAAAAAATATGTGTATTTCATTTGTTTTGATCATTGTTTTCAAATAATCATGAAAGATGGCACTTGTTGACCAGATCATCAATAAATAAATTTGAATTTTTTTTTGTTCATTTGTACATACCATCATGATGCGGATGACGATGATGATGATGACCAAAACAATATAACAACAATTGACCACAAAATAGCAGATAATATCAATGAAATGATCAACAATTTTAATGAAATTTTCAATATATTCCAGAATAGTTGATGAAAAAAATATCTAGTATATGGTGTCATGTTTTTTTTTCTCTCTCTCTCTCTCTCTCTCTCTCTTGATTATGGCTACTGGATGATGAATGCAAAAACAAACAAACAAACAATTTGCAAATTCAAGTCGGTTTGTTGTTTGTTGTTTGTGTGCATGTGTGTGTTTAAACCATTGAAATTTCATTATAACCACAAACATATTTGGTCCAGTTTTAATAGTTGTTTAGTGTCACCTGTCAAATTATCATTATTATTTGTTTCCTATTTCATGTTTCGAATGAATGAATAATTTTTTTTGTTGTTGTTGTTGTTCAAACGATCCTGGTCGTCCGTAATAAAATGGATGACATATATTTTTTTCTGTTCTGTTCTGTTCTGTTTTGTTTTGTTTTGGTTCATATATCTGTCTTTTTTTTTGATATTTTCCATATTTTTTTCTCCCTCTCTCACTCTCCACTCTTTTTTTTTTTTTTGTTCATTTCCCGGACAAACAATTCTCAGTGAGTTGAATAATAATAATAATAATAGAAAATGATTCAAAATGAAATTGAAAATCCAGGTTATTGTTGTTGTTGTTGTTTTTTTTTTTTGTATTTTTTTTTATTTTTCATTTATTTATGGGCAGGCTTTTATTTTTTTCTTGCATGTCGATTGTGTGCCAATGATGATTATTCAAACGTATCGTATCATCAGCAATTTTTAAAAAGAGAAAAGAGAAAAAAAGATATTTCAGTAAACTACAGATGCTGCCATCTAGTATCCTGGATTCAAGTTTAGCTTGGTTTTTTTTAAATATTTTTATTTAAAAAAAAATCCAATAATGCAAGATAAATTTGCATAAATTAAAATTGATTTTTTTTTGAATATGATACAAAAATCGTATGTGTGTGTGTGTGTGAAAGTATTAGCTGCCTTAGTGCTTTCAACACAAGCTTGTGTTGTGGTGTGATGTGAAAGAATTAAAAAAAAAAAAAAAAAAAAAAAAAATCATTAGCAAACAACAAAATTGAAATAAATTATTAAATTATAAAATTTTCTCTCATTCATAACGTTTCCAATCATAAACATTTGTTTCGGTTGTTGATTTAATTTCTTCACGTTCTTCAATGGCCTGTTGAAATTGATTTCGTTTTCGTATTGATCCACTATATGATAAATATGATTGTGATGGTTCCAAACTTAATGCATCTAAATCCGGTGAATATGGTCGAAAATCATATTCATATAATCGTTTTGATGATGCATTTGTTGTATTTGTACTAGTGTATGGATTTTCTAATCGTCTTGTTCCGAATACTGATGATGTAGGTGATATTGTTCCATTAAATGGTTTGGATCGTCTACCACTACCATATGGACGTGTTGTTGTAAATGCTGGTTTTATTGGTGTAAAATCTGGTGAATGACATTCATAATGTCTTGGATCAGGTAATTGTTTGGCCCAATTGCCAGAACGTTGTTGCGATGGATGATCATCATTATCGTCCATAGGATAATCTGGTAATGGAACATAATGAGCTGCACTTAAACGACTACGAGTGAATGTAACATCTTCTTCGGTAACAGACCGTACTTCTTGAGCGGAAAATCCGGATCTGTGAGCAAAAAACAAAAAATTAATGATCAAAATGAACAAATAAAGATCAAATTTTACCTATACGTATCCGAATATCTAGTTGGCCGTGGCAATGGCCTTCTTTGATTCACTTCTGGTAATGATAAAAGTCGAAATATTACTTCCCAAGTAGGCGGTTCAAACATTGGACCATATGTTGGATGATTTTGTATTCGTTCAACATATTCTTCAATGGTTGTCGATTCAATGATCAATGTACGAAATACTTCATCAGTAAAAATGATTTGTCGAAAACGATTTCTAGTTGGTAACATGAAATAATCATCTAAATTGGGTATTTTATCACGTGGTGGATTATCTAATACTCGTATTATTTCATCAATTTTCGTAGTAATTGTTGTTTCCGATATCGATTGCGTCGTTGTCGTCGTCGTTGTTGTTGGTGGTGGTGGTTGTTGCATAGGTTTTCTTGGTATCGAACGCATTCGAACATCAAATCCGGTTATATGTTTTGTTTCATCTATTAATCTTGTGTCTTTTTCTTCTAAAATTTCTTCTTCATAATCAATTTCCATTGTTAAATTAGGCATTGATCGGCCAATTTTTGTTACATGTTCATTCGTTTCAGTTTCAGTAATGTTTGTCACATAAAAATCATCAATATTTTTAACCATAATTTTCGGCTTTTTACCGCTCACCAAACGATGAGTAGTATCATCCACGAATTCTTCTACATCTCTTGAATGTGTTATATAATCATCATGTTCAGTTGTTTGTGTTATTGGTGGTTGCATAGCATTAATGATTGTTTCATCCAAATCATCAATAACTTCATCAATTTCATATAAATCTGTTCGAAAATAATCATCTTGTCCTGTGGTTGTAATTTGTGGCATTTTTGTTGGACCATGAATACGATATTTACTGACGTCGTCAATGACATCGGTTTCTTGTTCAGAATGTACAAAAGTATCATCAACTTTTTGCGTTGTTAATGGTTTTTTTGGACCAAAAACTCGTTGATTGGTGGTTATTTCATCAATTTCTAAATCAACTTGTGGTGTAACCAATGTTTCATCGATATATTTGGTTGTAATTGGTTTTTTTGGTGGCACAATCACACGTTGAGTGGTTACTTCGTCGATAATTTCCGTAGTAGTTTTTGGTGTAACAAAATATCTGTCTGTAATCAATTTGGTAATTATTGGTTTCTTTGGAACAATTAAACGATCAATTTCATAATCAGTGTCCACATCTGTTTCTGATGCATGTGTAACAAAACGATCATCAAATTTACGTGTACTAAACAGCGGTACTGGTGGTACCAAAACATTTTGCTGTGTTTGTACAACATCATTTTCAATCATATCTTGATCATGATAGAATATATCATCCATATATGAAAGTTTTGCTTCAGGAATGAAACCTAAATTTTGAAATTGATAATCATCACGATGTATGATTGAACCTTCAGATATTATTGAATGTTCTTCCGATGATATTGATGGTGGTGGGAAATACGGTAATTCAGTGGGTGGAATAAATTTACGAACAACTTTAACTTTTCGTTTCTTCAGACAATAATAACCGATACCGATTCCTAGTAGTAATAATGTTAAAAATAATAATGCCGATACAATCAATAATAATTCCACTTCGGATAATTTTGCCGGTATAAATGGTACTGCTGGCGGTGGTTGTTCCAATCTGTATAATTTAATTAATCATTAGATTAGATGAATCAATCAATTATATGTTGATTAATAAACACACATACATTGGTGCAGCAATCAATGGCGGTGGTGGTGCCAACGGTGGTGGATATCGACATACAATCGTTTTGATTTCATCTTCTTCCAATTCTAATGCACGATGAAATCTAAGTATAATGTTATTGATGAAAATTCTTGGTGCTTCCTGAAAACAAAAATCAAATCATCAATCGATCAATCATTAAAGTGAATGTTTAATATATAAATAAAATATAAATACCTGTTTAGTACCACAGCCTTTCAATGGTAAACGCATTTCATAATAACGACCACCATCGCCATAAAATTTACATGGACTTGAACGATCATAATCAGCGTAGCCAACACCACGAAATGGTTCAGTGAAATTAATTTTAACAATCATTTCACCACTTTCACATGAAAGATATGCTATACAACAGACAAACAAAACAAAACAAAACAAAACAAAAAATGAATAAAATGGGCGTCATCTTTTTTTGTCGTTTATTGTTCATTCTCTATTTTACATTATTATTCAATTATATATCAATGACATAGATCGATAGATCACATATGATTGACATACATACACAGCAACCAATAGAACAAACAAACAAACATATATTGAAATCGGCTAAAATCTCTCTTTTTTTCCAAAATGAAATGATCCCAATGATTTATTATTCACTTTTAAATCATAAATGTAAATAATTTAAGGTGTGATCATCATCGTATAACTTATTAATAATTAAAACATTTTCCACCATTGTTTTACCATCATAATGATCTGGATCATCGATTAATAACGATGATAATGAAGAACAATTGAATTGAATTGAATGTTTTAAGAGGAAACTGAAACATGATATTTTTTTTGCAATTCAAAACTGGAAATCTTTTTGGCAAAAAAAAACCATCTGATGATTATGATCATTATCTTCAACACCATCTCAGTAGTGAATTTGGCCATCTTGCAACAACTCATTCACTAATTAAACATAATGATGATGATGATGATTATGATGATAATTGGAGACATAAATTTCAAAGTTCATTGGAAAAAAAAAATTTATTTTCTCTTACCTCTTGTTCGATTAGTAATAATTTCCGATTCCAATTGATCAGTTGCTGCTAATCGTACAACATTTTGTGCATGTTTTTTTGCCTGTTCTTCATTCGCTTGTTCAGCATAAATACGAGCTTTATTAATTGCTTCAACGTCAACATTATCCAATGAATTTAATGATGATACAACAGCTGTTCCGGGTTGTTGTTGTAATAATAAATTTGTAGCTTGTCTATTGTTGTTGTTGTTATTATTTACATTATTATTTACACGATTACGTGTATCATATTCATTGGACGTTACCAATGATGATGGTTGTATTTGTATTCTATTGTTTACATTATTATTATTGATTCGATTATGATTATGATGATTGTTTTGAACACCAGATCCATATTGTGTTTGATTGTTTACTACATTGTCTATCAAGTTGGATGAATAAATATTTGAACCAGAATTTATGGCAGTACGATTAATTGGGCTAGCTTGTTGCTGGTGTCCATAATGATGACCAATGGTCCGGTTTATGGTGTCAACACCGATATTATCTTGAATATGGCCACTTGAATAAACATTTGTGCCAATGTTTCCTGGATGAACAATTGTACGATTCATTCCTAACCCAGATGTTTGATGAATTCTATTTTGATGGCCCGAATCAAATGTATATGGTGCTCCTGAATGATGAATGACTGCTGTTCGGTTGTTGATGGCATTAATTTGCGTTTTATTTTGCAGACCATTATGATGATGACCAGAATGATATCCAGTTTGGAATCTATTATTACCTTCCAAATGAGTATCAGTTACATCGACAATAACGCCTCGATAATGATGATCACCAGTTGAACCATGGTAACCATTATCATTACTGTTGACAACAAGTACTGAACTAACATCAGGACTAACAGCAGCTCTATGATAACTTTCCAGATCTGTACGACCTCCTTGATGTGCTGAAGTAATTAAACGATCACCATCATGTGCAGATCGATTATAGTGGCTGATTTCAGCGCCACCGTTTTGTCTGATTTCATAATGATGAACAGTTTGTGGTCGATATTTGTGAATAGAATCTCGATCAATATGATCAACTTGATTATGAAGTGGATGATGAAATTGATGTCGCTGATTATTAGAATTATGATGATGGCCAATGTCAGTGCTAGTATCAGCAACCATTCCTGATCTTTCAACTTCTTTGAATCTTGTATTGCCATTATCACCATCATCATCATCATCATCTTTAACATTGATACGATCGCTTACATGTATGACTGAACCAGTTATTGGTCTGGCTTTGAAACGATTATTATTATTATTATTGATCACATTTGATGATGATGTGTATGACAAAGGATGATAATGATGACCATCACCATCACCACCAAAATGAAATATAGTACCATTTCGAAGACGAGGCCTATTATTGATGGATTCAGCCACTACAGGGCTATTATGATGATGATGATGATTACTATGATCAAAACTGCCATCATTATCATTATGATGAAAATTATGATCAACAACAGTTTCAATATTATGGCCACTACCAATAACGACTAGATTGATCTATATTCATTTAACAATAGAGATAAAATATCGATATGATTAACATATGTTGTTGTTGTTGTTACACATAGAGAAATAAAAAAAAAAAAACAAAAATGAATAATTTTTTTTTTCGTTTACCATAAAAAAATATATGGAGACCAGAATGATGAAAGAAATGTTGGTGGCATTTGACTTGTTCGATAATGATTTTCGATGCTGATGATGATATTTTTTCATCTTCGTAGATGTTTCATCAATATTGGTGGCTACAATTATGGCAATGGATTTGATGATCATCATTTTTTTTTTTTTTGATGTGATGTTGTGGTTTTTATTATGTAGTATAGATCACATTTGTCACATTTATTGATTATTATTGATTTCAATCAATCGATTTTGATCTGGACAAAGTTCACAATAATAATAATACGATGAATGAATGGCAGTTGAAATTACATCTGTTGGTTTTGAATAAAATAAGAAGAAATGAAAAAAAAACTTGAAATTGAATAATTTAAATGATTCACATTAATGGATGTTTGTGTTTGTGTGTGTGTTCGTGTGTATCTAGTCTATTTGATCAAGCTTGAAAAACTTTGTTTATGCTGATGATCATGTTGATGGCCAGTTAGATTTTTCTTAGTTAGAGAATCAAGATCATTTGAAAAAAAAATGAACAGGAACACAAAACATGAAGATGTTGTTGTTGTTGTTGTTGTTGTTTTTTTTTTCTTAAAAAGAAATAAAAATGCACACACCAAACACCAAAAGCCACCACCAGACAAACAACTAAATAACAAAAAAAAAACGACCACCAACACTTTTAAAGATTAGAATCAAAAATCCAAATTAAGGCATCAATGTTAATGTTGGTCATGATTTTTTTTTATCAACATGTTTGGTATGGTATATTCATCATCAACAAATGAATATATGAACAAATGGATCCTCAGATGGATACAATTGATCCTACGCTATTATTTATTTACAAACTATAACCGAAATAGAAAGAAAGTATATTCCCAAATCTATCTTCTGTCTTTTTTTTTTCGCACATTTAATCATTCATTTTGGACAGCCAAAATGAACACCTCCACACACGATGATGACGACCACGAAGATTTTTTTTTTATTTTTTTTGGTCATAATTGAATGATGATGACGATGAATACGACTACTGGTATATATTGCCACTACCACTTTCATTATCATTCAACATTCAACATTGCAACAGTAAAAGATCATTTATCGTTTTTTCTTTAAAACGGAAGAATGAATCTCTCGAATCGTATGAGTCAAAATTGCTAAATAAAGTAATGATGATTATGATGATGAAAAAACAAAACAAAAAAAAAAAAAATCACCAATTGAATAAACAAACAAATGAATGGCAAAAATTGTTCATTCTCAATGGTATTTTTTTTTCTATATATCCTTGATGATTGTTGTACATTTGGATTTTTTTTTCTCCAAATTCATTTCAATTTTTTTTTATCTTCATTGTTTCACTGTTTAACTGTTTTTTTTTTTCATTCGTATGCATCAAATCCGGATACAAATTGTGCAGGAGTATAATGATGATATACATGAAATTGAAATTAATGAATTTCCGATAAATTATAACCACTAATCATAATGATAATGATGATGATGATGATGATGATAATAATCATCATGATTGATTATTAAAATCAATATTTCCGATAAAACATATGTTCAATAAATGAATCAGTTGCTAATCTCAATTGATTAAATAGGACGGGACGAACTCATATAATAAATTGAAAATAACAGGAACAACAACAAAAAAAATCGATTGTATCGATTTTTATCCACTTGAATCATCACGATAATTGGTATAATTGGTTTATTGATGAAAAAGAAGAATAAAAAAAACTTTGTGACCGAGTGAATCATTCATTTTACCATGAAACCATAAAGGCTAATTTAATAATCATCATCATATGATATTAATCTGTCAATTTGTGACCTTTACCAAACAAATACACATAATAAATGTGTGTGTGTGTGACATCATTTAATAATAATAATGATGAAATGTCCATGTTTGTATGTTTGGTGTTGTCATATTTCATAAATCATCATCATCATCATCATTATGGCGATGATGAATTAAATTAGACATTGATAATCAAAATGGTGATGAAGAAAAAAAAAATATGATGATGATGAACAAAGATCCAAAAATGAAAATCTACCATTGACGTTTGTATATTCGTATTTACACTTGATATCCTTGGAACAACATGATCATCATCATCATCAAATGGAAGAAAAAACACACAAGATATGACTACCTAATTTGGTAAATATGATGGTCGAATGTCATACAACAGCAACAACAACGACAACGACATTGTCATCCTTCACTGAATTCTAATGCATAAATTCATTGTCCAAATAAAATTAAAAAAAAAAAACTAAATAATTGTTTGGAGGTTATCATCAACCCGCACAATTATTCATCAATGTCTGAAACAACTGAACTGAAATGAATCCAAAACCAATAAAAAAAAAAAAAAAAAAATCGAAACAAGAAAAAAATTTTCCATCCAAGAATCCTCCACAAATTGTTGAATGATATTGGATCACCATGTTAGGTTTATGTGTGGATGTTATTTCAACAGCAACAGCAACAAAATGTTTTTGAATTTTAATCATAAAAACTGCTGCTGCTATTCATGTCATTTTATAAAATACCACACACACATATGTAATTATAACCATAACCATAATGATGACGATGATGATGATGATCTAGATCAGTGATTCCCAACCGGTGGTTCGCGAACCCCTGGGGGTTCGTGGGATATGCAAAAGGGTAACTTTGTATGTACTCGAATTTTGTAAAGAAAAAACCACCGGGGGTTCGCGAAGAAAAAAAGGTTGGGAAACACTGATCTAGATAATTGGTGGTAATGTCTATTCGAAGTTTTTTTTACTTTATTGCTTTTTTTATTTCTCTATCCGCATTATTCAAACCTCTATAGTTGTCGGAAATTGTTGTTGTTTTGCGAGAACATGAACAACAACAACAACAACAAACCCAAACAACAACAACAACAATTTTTGTTTATTATTTATTTACATGTCAACACTATGTTCTTCAACGTCGTCGTGGTTGTTGTTGTTGTTGTTGTTGAAAAGTTAATTAGACATTATTTGGATAATTTTGCATCTAGATTAGAAAATTATACATGTCTATATCAAACAAAAAAATTTTTTTTTTCATTGATCGACATTACACAAGATCATAAACGATTTGATCTTGTTTCTTTCTTTTTTTTTTTGTTCGTTATCTTTTTTTTTTTTTTGATCAATCATCAATGATAATGATGATGATCATGTTGATCAACACCATATATTAAATGACCATCAAAAAAAAAATTGATGATCGTTTCAAGATAAATAAAATCGGATCTTAAATTGTAATTCAAGGAAGTAATCAATCATGACCTTTACTCATGGCTTTTTTTTCACATTGTTCATCTGGGATTATTATTCAATAAAATAAAAGAAAACAACAACAACAACAACAAATTGGCCATAAATTCAATATACAATGGATTTTTTTGCTCTCAAATACAAAAGTTTTCTTATTGTGAAAAGAAAATAATGCCATTTCGGATCAACCATTTTGGAAACGATTAAACAAATTTGTTCAATTGAAACAATCTGGATTTAATTCAATTACACAAATAGGCGACGGGAAATTTTTCATAATAATAAAATGCACTTATTAGAAATTAGAAATCGGTTTTTTTTATTCGAAATCAAAAATTTATGAAATGAATTGGTTTACGATGACGATTATGGTGGTGATTTTCATTTCAAAATCTCAAAATGCACCATTAATAGTGGACAAAAGAGAAGATCATATATTGATTGAAATTATCGATAAAATTCAACGTTATTCACCAGTGGTCTGTTGTGGTGGTCCATCAGAATCAAGACCAACATGTAAACATTATTGTTGTGATAAACCAGACAAAGAAGATAAACCTAAACCAACAACTCATAAACCATTGGACAGCGGTGGAAATTCTAGCCCAAAACCGACTAAAAAGCCACCAATAAATAATGTACCACAGCCATCAACATATGTTGTTTGTTTTTCGTTTGAAAACATTCTGACCATCATTGAATTTCGTCATGATAATCATTTCATACATGATTGTGTTATATTTGATCAAACAATCGAAGAACGTAAACAACAATCACATTATTATATGGAATATTATGCGGCAAAAAATCGAACATTTTTCAGTCATCAAATTGATTTCAATATCATGTTACTAATGATACGATCATGTACAATGAATGCATTCGAACAACAACAACAATTACAAGTAACACACAACACTGGAAACATCAATGTGTATGTAAATCTTAATCCAGTGATAGATGAAATATCGATAAATATTGAAAATTTTGTTAATTGGATACCGCCAAAAACTAAATGGCAAGTTTTTCTTCTCGAAGAAAAAAATTTTCATCATTTTCTTTTCTACAGGTGCGGTTTTCATGATATAGCCATTGATTATTGGGATTTGGGTAAAGCATCATCCGTAGATATTTGTTGCCGTGAACATGATCATTGTCCAATACGGATATTGCCAAATGGAAAAACAATATGGTATTGATAATGGTGGGAAAATTTACATTATCACTTTGTCAATGTGAACAATTATTTTATGATTGTCTTGATCATGAAAGTCATTCATCATATGGACAAGAAATAAAACGAATATATTTTAATCTATTACGATTAAAATGTCTTGAACCTATTGATTGTCAAGCAAAATGGATATATAATAATAATAAATGGGAATTAAAAAATCGTGATAAACCATGTGCAGATAAATTTCGTACGATAAAATTTAAAAATCGCCATAAACTATTTGGTGATCAAAATGACGATGATGGTGGACACAAAGAACGGCCGCAAAAAGGACATGATGATGATGATGATGATAAATTACCAGATCAGAAAAGAAAAACAAATAAACGACGATGGAATAAATGTCGATCAAAAAAATATCCACCATATTTACATACACATACACATCATTTGAGTGTTTCAATAAATCGATCCTAAAGCATCATTGGTGTTGGATTACCTGTACGTTTTTTGTTTTTGTTTCCAAATAAAGTATCCAAGAAGAAGATGAAGAAAAAGAAGACAAAAGCGCACGCAATATCATATATCGTGAGTGGAATATATCGAGTGCCAATTATCAATTCAAATGAATTAAATTCAATTCAATTCAATGTGCAATCACGTATGCAAAACAAAAACAAACTTGAAAATTCACAGTGTCAAGGTTGTTGTATTGCTTGCTAGTTGAATGTTTGAATGAAAAAAAAAAAAATTTTTCTTTTACAAAACGAGATAATGGAGATGAATAGAATGTCAGAGAGAGAGAGAGAGAGAGATGCAACAAGTAGTAGTCTGTCTTCAGAGTGTGTACAATGTTCATTTTCAATTTGTCTTTTTTTTTCTTCAATTTTACCATTCCATTTTGTGTGTGTGTGTCATATATGAACTTTATCATCATCATCATCATCGTAATTGCTGACATGATGAATTGGCCATGCACACACACACACACACACACAAAACATCAACTTTATTTTTTGGTCAATTAAAAGTGAATCATCAAGTGGTATAGAAAGAGGTGTATAATCATTAAAAATGAATCATCATTATGAAAAACAAGACAAAACAAAACAGATATTGCACCAAAAAAAAAAAAAAAAATTACATTTCTCATCCTGAAATCCTAATCTCAATCAAACGAAATTTATGACTTGAAACACTGTGGAGAGGATTATGGATGAATGATGTGAATGTGAATGATTGTTTTGTGGAAAGCAAAAGAAAAAAAAACAAAATTTGTCTACAAATTGCAACAAAATTTATTTTTTCTCATAGTCTCATCATCATACATTAAAAAAAAAACAACGACGGAAAAAATTTACAAAATTTTTGGAGTTTTTTTTTCGTCCATAACCAAAACAACCATGTGTCGCACCTATTTTTTTCCACTGTTCTTCATGTACTTTGTGTATATGGAGATGGACAATTTTCAAGAAGTATTAAACACATTTTTGTGGCCCAGTGTGTGTGTATGTGTATGATGATGAATGGTCATTGGTAGTTTTTTTTTTTGTTGATGCCAGTCATTTTTGTCTTTGTTTGTCTTTTTATGGTCAAAGAAAAATTTCAACATCCTGTGCACGCGTAGATTATGGTTATGTAAATTAACATTTTGCTTGTGCGTGTGTGTGTGTGTGTGTGTGTGTGTGATGCATGTGATCATCAATTGATTGAGATGTCCAAAAAAAAACTAACTAACTGATAACTGAACACGAATTTTTTTTTATACCGAAATTTTGTTCTCGACCATTCAATGTCGTAGAGAAGAACGAAAAAAATTTAACAAGTATTCGATAAATTGATTGATTTTTTTCACTTTGTCTAAAATAAATAAATCATCGTCTATAGGTAATGAATGAATGAGAAAATATTATTGACCTAAATTAATTAAATTTTTAACATTCATTTGGTTTCCATGTAAACAAATCAAATGTGAATTCAAATCGAATGACATATGATGATAGGAAAAATCGATCGATTATGGCAAAAAAATCAATGGTCAAGATCGTAAAAATTTCATTTTTTTTTTCGTTTCAAAATTTTCTCATTCACACATGCAATGGGAAAAAATTCAGAAATGAAATTTATGAAAAACACATGAAAACACAACAAAAGAAAAATAGTCTACTTCCTGAATAGATGTGAAAAAAAACAATCGAAAATGAAAATTGAAATCATCAAAATTTATGAAAAACAAACAGACCTGAAAAAAAAATCTAAATAAAATCAGCGTAGGTGTCTCTATAAACATCACCATAAACATAGAAAAAAAATGTGGTGCTCTAAATTATTATGTTGAACATTGAGAAAATTGATTGATTTTCCAATTGAATTGAATTGATTGAATATGAGTGTTGAACTTTGTATGTACACATATGACATTCGATCTTTGTCATCGAAATTGAAATCTATCAACGTCGATAAATAAAAATCATGTCGGCCATGTTCACATCATCATATAAACACAAAGACACATAGTGGACAGTGTCCACTGGACACCTGTCATAATCGCATGTCGTCGTCGTCGTCGTCGTCGTCCTAAAGTAAAATGACCTTTAAAAAAAATCATGATGATGATGATGATGATCGAGAAAAGTGGAAAAAAACCACTTGAATTTTTTCTTTTTTGAAAAAAATTTTTTTTTTCAATAATTATTTCGCCAAACAAACAGCGAAAAAAAAACAGCTAGCTGAATAGTTTGCGTATTCGTGGTCGATTACAAAAGTAAATCAAATTGGCATTTTTGATTGCAAATGATCAAGGTAACGAAATACGAAATACAAACACACACACGCAATCCATTCATCAATGATTGATCGATTTTTTCTCAATCGATTGAATTTTTATTCATCACAGCTAAACTTGATGATTGTTTTTGTTTTGTTTTCGATTTCGATTTCAGAATTAAAAACAAAAACGAAAAAATTTGTTTTGATTTAATCATCATAACCGTTTTGTTCTTTTTTTTCCACTCACCAATTACGCAATTGAAATTGAAAACAAATTAACAGTTACCGCTGTCGAACTACTACTACTACTACGCCCTGTTATTTTTATTAGAAAATTGGATGAACAAGAAAACAAAACAAAAAAAAAACAAACCAATCATATATTCGTGATGATATTCAATCGATGGTGAAAAAATAACCGTAATGAAATATATTGTCTCTCTAAGGTTCAATGTCTATTAGTAGACTATATTATTAATCTAATGGATGTTTGAATGAAAGACAAAAAACTTTTTTTTTCCCCATTCACCTGTTACATGCATACAACAATCACCTGTGTATTGAATGGTTCCATTTTGAAAAATTAACAAATCATTTTTCTCAACAACAACAACAACAACAACAACAACAATAACCACAAGCACACGAATGTCTATTTTATTTATTTATTATCTTCAAAAGAGAAAAGAAACGATGATGATGATGATGGAAACAAGTTGTTCAAGGATTTTTCACATCTTTGGAATAAACGGTCAAAAGAAAAAATGATGCTGATGATGATGATGATGATGATGAACGCGTGTTTATGAGCCAGCAAATGAGAAAAAAAAACTTTAAAAGAACAGAACAACGAAACCATAGACATTTTTTTTATGTAATAATAATCTACAAGTCTAATTATGGATTTATGGATATATGTATATCAGATATATATCGATTTATTTATTTGATTCATTAATAATCATTCACGAATTCAATTCTTTTTTTTCTCACCATTGTTTGAAAATGTTTTCAATGTCAACCATATCAATGTTTTGGCAATCAATCATCACACAAATGCGCATAAACATCATGATGATGATGATGATGATGATGGAAAAAAAACAAAAAAATCATGGATGAATAATTTTCAAATGTTGAAGAACAAAATCAATCATCAACTCAAGTTAAAAAAAAGTAAAATTAAAAAGAAAACAAAACATTCAAAAATCTTACTTTTTCACATGATGAACATTGAAAAGTTTTCCGGCGTAGCATCAGTTATGGTCAAACTGAATCTAATCTCAAACAAGAAATCTTGTCCCGAAAAAAAAATGAAGAAAATCAAATTTGACAATTTTCAAAAACAAAAAAAAAACAAAAAAAAATCTTAACCACAGATGGTCAAAAGTTGAAAAGCAAGATAATCGCTTGATGGAAAGACAGAAAGATTATGATGTTGATGATGAGCAACAGATTTGAATAATAAACATTTGATGATGATGATAATCAGTGATAAGTTAAACAAAACGAAAAAAAAAGAAAAAGAAAAATCCACTGCAAGTTTTTTTTTCAAGAACACAAAGTTCCAATTGGAACAACAACAACACCAACACACAACAAACACTTGGAGCCACACATGATCACAAAATAATAATGATGAAAAAAAATTTCAATTTATCGTGTGTGTGTGTGTGTGTGTTCATACATTCATACTGGTCATATTTGTAGCAACATGATTTTTCAAATGTCCATTTCAATGTTCATATATGAAAACATTTTCATCACATCGTCGTCATTGCCATCGAATGAATGAAGAAACAGCCAACAAGAAAAAGTTTTCTTGTTTTTTTTTTCAGAGAGAAAGTCGTCGTCTATTCACTGTTATACCTGTTGTTGCAAGTACGTTATTTTTCTCGTGTTTCCAAGGCAATTCACCGTGTTGGATTCATCATTTGCACCACACACACACATACACAAAACACTGAGAAAAAAGAAAAGAAAATTTCTCTTTTTCTCATCGAAATCTAAACTTATGCAAGTAGATGAAGAGAGAGAGAGAATGGGAGAATGGAACAGAACAGAAAAATTCAGAAATGAAAATGAAATCCAATTTTTTTATTTATTTATTCATTGATAATAATCTGATTAAGATTATTAACCAGGTTACCATTGTAACAAAAAGAAAAAAATGTGTGTGTGAGTGGAAGATAATTTGTAATTTGTTTCTCATAACTACTATAAGTTCGTGTGTAAGTGACAGGATGAATTATGATTATATATCAAATTAGATTGAATAACATATAAAGTTTTTATCAATTTGTATATCTGTGCATATGGTATGTGTGAGGATTATATGAAAACAAAAACAAACAAACAAAAATGGGTTGAGTATAACGACGAATGAATCAACGATAAATGAAACAAAAACAAGATAAGGACCAGATTCATTCATCAGTAGTAGATGAAAAGTATTTTGAGAATCAAATGAATTTCGAAAATAAAGACTGATGGTGAATGTTTTTTTTTTACGAACAGCTACCAAGAATGAAATTTTCAATTTCTGTATTGATATCAACTTCACCATCCAAGAGGTAACATTCATGACGATCATTATCAATAACATTCAAAGGTATGATAATCAATTCTTTATCTTTGGATATGGATTCAAAAAATGAGGTTTCAGCAAGTGACCAGAATTCTGATTTTGGTGATACACCTATATACACACAACAAAAAAAACCAGTCAAATTCAAACCCAAATTAATTTTACATTTTATTTATAATACCTGATAATGCAGCTTTAAATGAACGTGCTGGATAATTTTTGAAACGATTATCAAGTTTAAAGATTTGATCCGTATTAATTGGCGTTAAAAGGCCATGATCAAGAAAAAAACATTGACTGGATGATTGATCGGAATGATTAACCACCTGAATTCTAGACCATCGATGAGGTTCAACAGGATTTTTGGCAACACCGTAACGATTATTTTCAATCGAAGTGGCATTAAAATCAATCAATTGAAATCGATGTTTTTCATTTTCATAAAATTGATCAAGTTTTTCTTCAAATTCTTTGAAAGTGGCAACAATTTTTGGATTATTTTTGATCAAATAAAAATTACATGGAGTACTGATTTCGCCAATGATTACGTCATCGCCAAGATCAATATTCACTTGTGGAATTTCAACATTATCATCAAAATCTAATTGTTTTTCAGTAGGATTATTGTTGTTGTCATCAATATTATTATTATTGTTATTGGATCCATAAAGTTGATCAATAATTTCTTTCGGATCAATAGAATTTGAGCGGCCATAATTTAATGTTATTGAACATTGGCGATTAACATTAGTCGAATTTCGGTATTGTTTTTTATCACGTATATCATCGATGATTTTGGAAATTTCATCTGAACGCATTTGTTGATAATAAATTTCCATTTTTGATAAATTTTTTTAAATTAATAAATTCAAAAATCAATAATGAAACAAAACAGAAAAAAAGGTAACAATTGAAAATTAACAAACACACACACAAAGAGAGCACAGACACATACACTCAGAAAAGTTGAAATGCTCACACACCACGGAAACCACCAGACAATTTATACGCGGTGGCGTTGCTATCTAAATTTCGAATTTTCATAAAAACCGTGATGTGGCTGTTGTTGTTTGCTCGAATTTTCGTTCGATTGACATCAATTAAAAAAATGAGAACTTGAATCAAATCAAGTCATCGAAATAAAATCTAATCTGATGATTTGATGGTGTTTTTTTTTTCTTTGATTCCACCTCAATGGTAAGTTGTTGATGAAAAAATTTTCAGATTTCTAAGCAGTAAATTTTATCGCGTCAATAGTGAATTTTTGATTATGCTGGCAATGTCATTGATTCTGTTGGCAATTGAATGTCTTGTCGTTGATCATAATTATCATCATCATTTGGATTTGGATGTTGATGTCGTTGTTGATGATGATGGATGAAACCGTGAAATAATTCCATTGGAATCTTATAATGAAGAATGAATTATTAATTGAATCAATTTGAGTATTCAAAACAAAAATACCGGAAAAACGATAGTCGAATTCTTTTCACCAGCAATCGAACTCAATGTCTGCAAATAACGAAGCTGTAATGCGGCTGGACTATCCATCATAATATCTGCTGCTTGTTTCAATGCCTTTGAAGCTCGTTGTTCGCCTTCAGCTGCAATAACTTTGGCTCTTGCTTCACGTGCCGCTTCTGCTTCGGCTGCCATTGCACGTTGTAATTGAACCGGTAATCGTACGTCTTTGATTTCAACACGTTCAACTTTAACACCCCAAGGATCGGTAGCTTCATCCAATGAACTTTGCATTATATGAGAAATTGATTCACGTTCACTTAAAATTTGTGATAAATCTTTGGTACCTGTTCAACAAGTATTAGGTTGGTAAGCGATCAAAATATCAAAATTTGTTTAATTACCCAAAACATTTCTCAATGTTGTTGCAGCCAATAATCGAGTTGAACGTCCATAATCTTCGACATTCGAAACAGCCACAGTGGCATTACTGATACGAAAATAAACTACGGCATCCACTGAAACAGTAACCGAATCGCGGGATAAAATCTATGAGAAAAACAAATTAATGATCATCAATTTTTAATTAACAATTCAGCGATTTCTTACCTCTTGTGGTGGTACATCAAACGATACTGTTCGAAGATCAACTTTTCGATACGAATCAATACAGGGAATGATGAAAAAAATACCCGGTCCTTTTGAACCAGAACCTTTTGATAAACGTCCTAAACGAAATATGACAGCACGTTCATATTCTTGTACAACTTTTATGCATAAAAACAATGAAAATGGTAATGTAATGGCAATCATTATGATTGAAATGATTGTCAATAGAAATGCACACATTCCTGGATTGGCACCAATGGTTCCTGTTTTTTTTGAGGTAATTAAATTAGAACAAAAAACAACAATTTAGAACAAAAATAATTTTTAAGAATTAATTTCAATCGAATATTTATTTGTTCGTTTTTAGACCACAATTCGATTTGTTGTTTCCAATCGAGATCGAAATGGAACCAAAAGATCGTCTTGTAGCTGAAACTGAGAATAATAATAACGATGATGATGATGTAAAGAATGAACAACGTTTTTTATCAATCAAATCACGATTATCGCTACATCCATTAGAACATTGTTGGGTATTTTGGCATTATAGACGTGCTAGAAGACGTTCGACAAAAAAATGGATGGATTGTCAACGAACATTGGTTGAAATCGATACTATTGAATCATTTTGGATGTTTTTTGCCAAACAACGTAGTCCATCAATGGTACGAATTAATCAAGATTATGCACTTTTCAAGAAAGGTATCAAACCAATGTGGGAAGATCCGGCCAATATGAATGGTGGACAATGGATTTTTATATTACAAAAATCTCAAGATAATTATGATTCAGTTATTAATGAAATTTGGTATAAAATTATTATGGCAATGTTAGGATCGATATTTAAACCGGAAATTATGGATCAAATATGTGGTATTGTATTTTCTATGAGAATTTCATGTTTCACAAAAATTTCTATATGGGTCAGTGATTATCGTGCCATCAAACAGATATTGATACTCGGTAATGAACTTAAACGTTTAACTAAATTTAATGATTGTATTGTATTTCGTCGTAATGATAATATGCAAACTAAATTCATTTTATGAAAATAAAATAAAAAAAATTTACAAATTCTTTCAATTACCTGATATTGCTGAATTAACATTAGCTCTCCAAAGCTGTTTACGATCTTCAACATTACCATTAAAACCTGATGGCTGATGATGAACATGAATTGTCGATGATGATGATGATGATAATGGTGGTTGCCGTTCAACCATGGTGGCCATTGGCATTGGATTTAAATCTTCTTTATGAAATAAATGTTCTGGTGGTGGTTCTAATTTCGGTAATGGTCTTTGTAGAATTTCCTGTGAATAATCACGATATAAATCTGAAGACATTTTTTTTCCCAATGATATATGAAACAAACGAAATCTTTTTTTTTCACGCATATATGCAATTTGTTCATAGTTGATAATAATTAATCGATGTTTATAACAAGAATGTTTCGCATATATTTCATTCTCGTCATTACTACTTTTCTTGTACACTTAGCATGTGTGTGTGTGTGTGTGTGTGTTTGTGTGCTTGTTTTTGATTCTTGTTGCCAGGAATCGATTCTCTCGATTTTAAATAACGAAAACAGTAAGAGAGAATAAAAATTGTTCGACACACACACACACACACTCAATCAAACAGCAACCAATTCATATGTGTGATAAACGTTTTTTTGTTGTTGTTGTTGTTGTTGTAGACATTTACAATCAATTAATAACATCGTTTAAAATAATAAAAACAAAAATTGAAACAAAATTATATCCACGTTGTTGATCAAAACACAAGAATGGTTTTGAAAAACTTGATCATTTGAAACAAATAAATAATCGACCGACCGACCGACCGACTTTTAAATAGAATGTACACATGGATATAAATATCAACACATCAAACAAGCATTAGATCATCGCACATTTTCATCTTTATAACACCCACCAACTTTTCTATGGCTTGTTTTCTCTCTCTCTCTCTCTCTCTCTCTCTCGTCTTTTTTTTGTTATTATTGTATCAAGAGATTCTTTTGATTTTTCCGAATTTTTTTTTTGTATTTTATTTTTGGTCTCGTTCTATTTGCTGCATTCAACTATACAATGAATGACTATTACAGTATATCAATATATGTGAAATATGAATTTTTTTTTGTTTTTCATTTTTGTTGGCTGAGTGACTTGTGTGTGTGTGTGAAGAATGGAAACGATGATGATGATGATGATGATATCTTCAAAGTTGAAAACAACAGAGAATTTAATTGAGATGGATGAACAAATGAACAGAATAGAGGAAAAAAAACTAGAACATTCATATTCCACGCAAATTATAATAAAGAGGCGAATTGTGAGTGCGTGTGTGGATTAAATTTAGAATTTTGACCTTTTTCCGATCCATCATTATCATCATCATCATCAGCTATCTAATGGATAGAATTCTAATAATTTTTCGAAATATTCAAATCTGACAAGTAGAATGATAAATGATGAATTATTCTTGGATAAAAATCCATAAATCTTTGATTTTAAATTCAAATTCTTGATGAATTCAAAATCATATAAATCTTTTTTCTTTCGTTGAATACATGCTTTTTGGATAGACCTTTTTAAAAGTCACATGTTTTGTTTTGTTTTTTTTTTGAAGAACAATTTTATTATGTAAACAAAGCAAATTTTTCAAAAAAAAAATCGATGAATTTTTCGAATAAAGTAAGCAAAATTATAGAGTATTGTATTCGATTTATTTATCATTAAAAAACAAGATTTTCAGATTACATAATTTTGCAAAATGGCATCCATCATCATCATCATGTCCAACGCGACCAATTCGAATCATTCAACATTGTCGTTTGTTACATCAGACATCGCATAATAATAATGATAACATCTTTCAAACGAAACGAAAAAAGTCAAATAGAACTCCAGCCGATGATCTAGGAGAATGGATTCCAATCTATAGATTTCCATATATTGTGCCATGTAGAATAATTTCACGTGCAAAACTTCATATGACCATAATGATGACAACCATTTTACCAGCTAGTTATTTTATTGGTGCAGGTTAATAATCTATCATTGGAAATTATTTCATCATAATCTAACGATCTTTTGAATTTATTTTAGAATCATACAATACATCAGATTTGATGATGATGACCGGTATATCAGCATTTTCTTTGACATTATTATATGGATTTGGACAAATTTTTCGTCGTCTAATTGGCTCCATCTATGTATCGCCGGAAAAAAATCTTGTTCGAATATCACATCTAACATTTTTTGGTAATCGTGTTGAAAAGATTCTTCCACGTGATAATTTATTACTATTATCCGATTCGAATGCAAATCTAAACGACTTGTTATTACGTGTTTCACCAATGGATCAAAATGAATTGAAAGATTCATTGTACATATGTTTAAAATATGGTGGCATTTTAGATGTTGAAAAATTTGCCAATGTTTTCGGCACCATTTGATTGATTAAAATTGGATCAATACCAATACACATTTGTATATTGAATAAAGAGATTTTCATTTCATGTAACCATTTAGTTTTTTTCCTACTGATCGGATACGATCCGATCCGATCATCCAATAGAATTAGAATACAATAGATTCTGTCATGTTAAAAATAAAAATAAAAAAAAAATTCTTCATTTAAGATTTATTAGGTCATAACATTGCCGTCTGATTTTTAAAAACCATCACATTAAATCATTGGTATTGATTATTCACGATGATGATGATGATGATGATGATGATATAACCAGGGTAAACAAAATTTCAACAACAACAACAACAAGAAAAAAACGTAAAGCGCGAATTTTTTTTTCTCTCTCTCTCGGTTAATATAAACACACACACACACACAGACAAACACATGGAAAGAATTTAAACCATAAACATTGTGAGAAGGCAATAATACAATGCGATTTGATTTTTTTTTTTTTTTGGTTTCGTTTCACGAATAAATTCATTGAAAAGAAGAAATAAATATTTTTATAAATTTAAATGTATTCCAGACTTATATAAGTGCATCAAAATTGATTCTGTTGTCATGTTCAGATTTTTCTACAAATTTTTTTTTTATTTTTATTTTTTTGACGTAATATTAAAAACGTTCATCGTTTGATGATTGATTTGATTTGTCGAATATAATTTTTTTTTTATTTCACAAACAATAATTTTTTTTTCGCCCCAGTGAGAATTTTTGCAAAAACAAAAATGAATTTATCCAAATTCATATGATCATTTTATTTCGAGAATTGATGTATTGAACATTTAGTGGATGAAAACAACAGAATTTTTCAACGAAAGAAAAAAAATGGAATTATCCGATCAACAACAGCAACAAACACCAGTGACCATTGATGATAATGTTGTTGAAATTGTTGTTGATGATCAACAACAACAACAACAACAACAATCGTCGTTTCGTATTAATCCAATGACAACAGTGAAAACTGTATATAATCAGCCAACAACACCGATTATTAAACAACAACAACAACAACAACAACATGCGATTAATCGAAAATCATTGAATAAACGGCCAACACCACCATTACCTGTGGAATTGATACGGCCACCAATTGTTAATCATCATATGGAAGAAATCATTACAAGTATGTGGAATCAATTATTTTGCTATTTTTTCAATTTGATTTGATCGATTTTGCCTGCACCAAATTTCTATTTTTCATTCATAATAATAATTCTTGGTATCTACCAAGGCCAACAAAAAAAAAAAATCGATATCCACATGTTTCAAATCAAACAATCCTCGTTTGTTTTTTTTTTTTTTTTTTTGATTCCGATGAGCATAAGAATATTCTGTTTTCTATTCACTGTTTTATTTATTTAACCGTTCATGGTAACGATAAAGATCAAACAATGTTCATTCACATTTTCTATAATATGGATGATGATGATGATGATGATGATTCAAATTTCAATTCAAATTCTATATTCTTAGATTATTATTATGCAATATATATATAGTCATATGATATATAAATGGCAAAAAAAAAATTAGACGACAAACAAAAACAAGACGACGATGTCGATTTTTTTTTTGTTCTCTCTCATATTTTTTTTTCAATTTAGAATATATCAAAAATTATCTACCATCACTCATACACACACACACACACACACACAAGTAGTAAATATATGACGGAAGCTGTATGAGAAAACAACGACAACGACAACGACGACGACAATGATGATGATGATGGTTATGATTATGAGTTTGATAATGATAATCATCATGTGTAACGGTGGTTACCACAACAAGAACCATGAATGAGAATAAAATGTGAACGTTGTTGTTGTTGTTGTTGTTTGTCTTTTTTTTTCATTCATTACTTTGCATTGAAAATAATGTATACAACGATGATGGGGTCGTCTTAACAGAAAATGAAAATTTAGCGAAAAAAAAATACTCAAGTTTTTTTTTTGGTGGGAGTTTTTTCCATTTTTGATTTACATGTTGGTTGGTTTGTGGTTTTTTTTTTTTTTTTTTTTTTTGGTTTTCTCCCCTACATATAAATATAAAAACACTACACACAGGGTATGAGAATTCATTGACTGATGAATGTGTTTTATTCTGATTCTGATTCTGATTCAAAAAATTTTCATAGTGTTGGTATTCAGTTTTTTTTTACATTTTAATT
The DNA here is from genome assembly GCF_024713945.1 of Dermatophagoides farinae. Taxonomy (NCBI): domain Eukaryota; kingdom Metazoa; phylum Arthropoda; class Arachnida; order Sarcoptiformes; family Pyroglyphidae; genus Dermatophagoides; species Dermatophagoides farinae. Next base: position 545,218 of record NC_134686.1, on the reverse strand, counting down.
ACTGACTAATAACGATGGAAAAAGAATTTTCTACTACTTATAATGATGAACAACAGCAATCAACTTTTGCCGGTAGTGTTGTTGTTAATAATGATAATGAAATGATTGAAATTACTACTAAACGACCAATTTCATCACCACCATCATCATCGACGATAAAACAATCAACATCAATTCAAATGTTACCACCGCCACCACCACCACCGCTGCCGCCACCAGTGTTATCATCATCATCACAATCACAGCGACAACCACAACTTCATTCAATCGATGATTGTACATTGAGAGCAGATGATTGTTATTCAGCGGCTAATTCATCGAAAAAAACTAGTACTGTGGCCAGTACTGGCTATCTATTAGCAAGTTGTAAGCATTATTGAAAAATTTTTTCTTTTTTTCTTTCAAAATTAGAATTAGAATCTGATTTTTTTTAAATATATGTCAAATGTTGAATACACTTGATGATTTGACAGAAAGAAATGAGAATCAAATTTCAAACACAAACACCGTTCTGTTTCTACAAAAGTGTAAAAAAAAAAATTTTTTCATTTCAAATTCTTGTTTTTCAAATTCAGATCCTTTTCATTTTTTGTTTTGTTTATAAAGTTGTGGTGATGTGTGTGATTTTTTTTGCACCTCTGTCGAAAATCAAGAATCAAGAATCAAGCTATTAGAATCAAACGTGAAAAAAATGCCAAATATCATCATGTCATGTCATGTCTGTCGTCGTCGAATCAAAACAACAACAACAACAACAACAAAAACATTGATGATGAAAGAATATATTGATGGTGGTAAACGCAAGGAAGAAAAAAAAAGTCAAACACATGAAATTAAATTCCATTTAAAATGAAAATTAACACACACACACAAGAGCTGAGTCATCAAGAATCAAGAATCAAGAAGCTTAATTTAATTTTTTTCAGTTACATGAATAAATGTGGATGTTTTATTTTTTTGATAATAAAAAAAATCAGGATGCTGATAATGATGATGATGATGAAAACCTTGATAAAATCATCACCATCATCATCATAAAATGAAATGGCCAAATTGGATTGCCATAGCTAAATGTAATGGAGATGGAAATTTGGCAAAGTGAAACCATAGGTTTTTTTTTTGTTTCAACAACAATTCCAAGTTGAAAATGAAAATGACAAAATAAAACGGACAAAAAGATTTGATTGTGTATCTGAATTTATCTGAAAAAAAGACGAGAAAAAAATTGGAAATCCTTCAAAATCAAGACTATGGTGTATACAGCAAGACAGAGAGAAAAACTATTGACGAAGCATTATTTTTCTTTGTGTATAAGTGTGTGTGTGTGTGTGCACAATTGCATCAAAGAATCTAATTTCAACCAAAAAAAAAAAAAAAATCAAACTCAAGAAAAACTCATCACTATTCGTGAGTGAATGAATGAGGATTGAACAGAAAAAATCAAAAACTAGCAAATAGTGAAAAATTCTATTTCTAAATTTAAATTTTTTCTTTCTTCATTCCTGTAATAATAAAGAATATTGTGTTTGTGTGTGTGTATGTGTGTTATTCACACGATATTCTTTGATTCTTTACCATATAATTTAAATTGGGTAACAAGAATAAACACACACACGCACAATTAATGCTGATTTGATGATGATGATTATTATCAGACGAAACTTTTTATTCAACACACACACATTCAGCTTGTTATCTATGATTTCATTTCATTTTTTTTTTTTTTTTTTTTGGTTTTCTCCGTCTTCTTTTTTTTTACTTTCAGCCAACCAGATATCCATTATATAGAATCATCATCTTGTTTTGTTTGGTTTGTAGATGTGCTGCTCATATATATATACATATATGTTTCGTGATGTATTTCATCTAAAATGTTCACTATAGCTACAAATGATAACAAAAAGATTAAAAAAAAACCAGAACAAGGCAAAATGTTTGGTTTTTTTTTTGATTCATTCTATTTTCATCATTTCATTATTAATCAATTGCAATGATGATGATGATTTAAATCATTGACCAAACACACGCATACAAACACATCACTGTTGGATAGCAACATCAGAAAAAATAAAACAAAATTTCATCAATTGTAAATCCTAATCTTGTGATGATTAATTTATGAGTCACAATTGTTTTATTTATGGTGATGATGATAAAGATAATTTACAATACTTGATTGTGATCCATGACATCATCGAAATCCAAATGCTGATAAATTTTTTTTTTACTATAAATATCGTTTATGTTGATGATTTTTTTTTATCTGGTTTTTTGTCTATAGTCAAACACGTGGGTGTTTTTTGTTGTTTTGTTTTGTTTCTATTTTTACTGTGTTCATATAATATAATAAACAGAAAAATTCATAATTCATATTCATACGTCATCAAGTTTTGATGATTAATATCTTTTTTTGATTATTAAATTCATCATCAACAACAACAAACATCATCATCATCATCATTATGTCAAGCGGTGATACTGATAAAAGTTCACTGACGGCTGTCAGAATGTCCTGTGATGAACAAGGTTTTTTTTTGTTGTTTTGTCTTGTTTTCGTTTTCTTTCTTTCTTTTTTATGTCATTAACCGATTCATTATCATTATACATCATAATCATATCATTTAGCATCCATCCATTCATATTTAATGATGATGATAAAAATCTTTTCATTTTTTTTTCTTTAATTTTTTTTTCTCTTCATCCGATTTTTCATAGCTAATGTTAGCGAAAGTTCTGGTTTCTGTGCATTCGCATTAACTGTCATATCGGTTATATTGATCGTTTGTACATTACCATTTTCATTATTTCTATGTATTAAAGTTGTACAAGAATATGAACGTGCCGTAATATTTCGTCTTGGACGTTTAGTTCGTGGTGGCGCAAAAGGTCCGGGTATTTTTTTCATCATTCCTTGTATTGATTCTTATTGTAAAGTTGATCTTCGAACAGTATCGTTCGATGTACCACCACAAGAGGTAAGATATCATTGAATCGTTAATTAAAAATTGATGATCATTAATTTGTTTTTCTCATAGATTTTATCACGCGATTCAGTGACTGTTTCAGTGGATGCTGTAGTTTATTTTCGTATCAGTAATGCCACTGTGGCTGTTTCGAATGTCGAAGATTATGGACGTTCAACTCGATTATTGGCTGCAACAACATTGAGAAATGTTTTGGGTAATTAAACAAATTTTGATATTTTGATCGTTTACCAACCTAATACTTGTTGAACAGGTACCAAAGATTTATCACAAATTTTAAGTGAACGTGAATCAATTTCTCATATAATGCAAAGTTCATTGGATGAAGCTACCGATCCTTGGGGTGTTAAAGTTGAACGTGTTGAAATTAAAGACGTACGATTACCGGTTCAATTACAACGTGCAATGGCAGCTGAAGCAGAAGCGGCACGTGAAGCCAGAGCCAAAGTTATTGCAGCTGAAGGTGAACAACGAGCATCACAAGCATTAAGACAAGCAGCTGAAGTTATGTCACATAATCCAGCTGCATTACAGCTACGTTATTTGCAAACATTAAGTTCAATAGCAGCGGAAAAGAATTCAACAATCGTTTTTCCGGTAATTTAATTTTTTCCTTTTCAACATTGTTCAATACAAACTGAACTAAACTAAACTTTATTTTTTTTATGAATAATTTTAGATACCATTGGAACTATTCAAGGGTATGATCAAGGAATAAAATTGATGCATATGCATGTGTGTCCATTATTCATTCGTATAACTTAACAACACAATAATGACCAACAAATAATCTGCTTATTTAAATTTTCAAAAATTTGACCAATAACAAGCTTTTGCTTGCAAAAAATAACGCCATCTGGTGTGATTGAAAAAACTCACAATTTGTTTTTTTTCTCTCTCATTCATCATCATCTATATATAGCACTATTACCACCAATGAAAATATTGGGAAAAAATGATCCAGATGAACAACAACAACAAAATACTGAATGTCAAGTTTGATTGATTGATTGATTGATTCATCATCAAACCAAAAGAATGAAAAAAAATCAATAAAAAAAACTACACATGAATGGAATGAATGATTTTTACTGATTTGAATTATGCATTGATTTCGTGTGTATGTGGGTGTGTGTTTTTTATTTTGGTTTTCATATTAATTTCAATTCTTCCAAAATAAATATTTGAAATATTTTCATAAGATTATTAATGGTAGGATGATGAAGATTACGGCCATCATCACCTTCTAGATGCCAATTCAATGGGAATGGTGTCGAAATGATATGTAGAATTTTGACGCCCAATTTTTGAAACGGAACATGATCATCTTCAATTTCGGACGTTGAAAATGAACATCGGGAAAAATAATTTGTACCACTTGATCGACGTGTTTCCAACAATTTCATACGATTCAATTTTCGTTCAATTCTTTCTAAATGATCAAACATTTTTTGTGTAGAACGATAAAATGAACAAAACCGTGGACTTGATTCGCCGATCAAATCCAATAGAATTAATACTTGTATTCGATCCAATTCGGTATCAACACCTCTTGGACATAAATTGGATCGAGAAGATAGTGAATTCAAACGTGCAGCCAGATGTCGTGATCCATAGAGGGAATCATCTTGCGACCAACGATGGAATGCTTCTTCACCATCAAACATAATCACTTGCAGTGTGACATCATCATTCTATTCGTGGCAAAAAAAGAGTCTATTAAATAAAACTAAAGTCAAATAATCATCTGATGATTTTACCAAAGATTTATGTCGTTTCAACTCCTTGTTCAGTTTACGAATCAATTCCAAAATCATTGTACAAGGTACAGCTGAATCGGTTGCACCAAGAAAATCGAAATCAGCAAAATATTTCGAATCATAATGACAAGCCAATACTATTCGTTTACAAGCTTGTGGATTCAAAGTGGCCACAATATTTGTGAATTTTTTCCTTCCAATCGGTGTATTTGTTTCAAATTCATCTTGTTCCACCAACCATTCTAGATTATTCAGATAATCAACAATAAACTATTGATTAAAAGAAAAAAAAAGATTTGATTCAAATTACAGAATAAAAAACACAGTCAATTCAAATTACATTTTTAACAATAGCATGACTAGGAGTATCGGCAACTCTTGGTACCAGGATTCGTTCCAATGTTTGATTGAACCTTTGCATATCATCATTATTCAATAAAGCCCATTGTTTTAATTTCTGGCCAGCTTGGCTTTCACCTTGGGTCTATATATTTAAGAAAAAAAACCACAAATATTAAATAAAAACGACTATATAATAGTACAGAGTGAAAATCAAAACCTTTTTATCACGTTTCGACGACGAAGATGATGATGACAACACAACAAGATTATATAATGATAATGTTAGAAATATAGAAATTACTACTATTAAAATTAATAAAACGGGATTTATTCGACGAGATAAAACCATTTTTATGCGTTTTTTTCATCGAAATTTGTCAAAAAATAAAATCACATGGAATTCATTTTATCACATTATGGATAGATTTTGAGCAATCATGAATATTGTTGTTCATTCCATAACAAATAGAAACTTTTAAAAAAACTTGAAAATCCTAAGAATTGATTTTCGAAAAAAAATAAAATCGAATGTTTACAAACATTGGAAAAAAAATTGACGACGTGGTTGTTTTTTTTTTTTTTTTTTGATTTTTTCATTATAATTCAATCATCATTCATAAAGGACGTAATCGAATAAGTTTTGGCATTTTTTTTTGTTTGAATTTCATTTCCTTTATTTTCATTATTAATGTTGATGTTAAACTTACCATTTGCCGAAATAAAGATGTAACCGTTGTGATTGGATTACGATTTCGTATAGATCTACCATTCGGTTGATTAAATTGTCCACAATTTTCATCAATTAATTGTAGAAAAATTAATAAATTCAATAATAACCAAAATGACGCCATCGTTTGGAATAATAAAATGACCTGAATGATTATATAGCTGCAAATTGGAAAAGTTTTCTAATCACAATTACAATAAACTGGTTTTCTGGTTCAAAATTTGAACTCAATCTTTATGAAGACGAAAAAGAAGATGAAGAAGAAGAAGAATAGTCAATGCCCGAATGCGGATCGAATCGATTGGTCGTAGTTGTGGTTGTTGTTGTTTGAACTAGATGTTTATATCAATGAATGAAAAAAAAACTGTTTAAAACGGAAAAAAAATTGACTGATGATGACCATATAGCAAGTTGATAATCATCATCAGTCAATTTACTCTTTTTTTTTGTCGAGAAAAAATCACAAATTCAAATAACAAAAAGTCATAAACATCATTATCATCATTTCATGGTTTATAAATGAAGGTGAATCTTTTTTTATTTATTCACAGATTTTATCTTGAATTTGATGTTTTGTTAATATTTAAACGCATCACTTTTTTCGTTTAAACATGTGTGTGTGTGCATGTGTTATTTAAAATATCACGAAACATTCATCATCATCATCATCATCATTTGAAATTCACCGATACAAATACATTATTCATATGCTAGTTCAAGTTGGATGTTTCAAACAAAAATGAAATCAAAATTCTGTCGATAGCGATGCATGCATGATTGTTTTATATAATCAAAAACAAAACAAAAAAAAATTCAATCTATTCGGTTCAAACCATTTACGTCATACGATACCATTTTTATTTTCAGAATTTTGTTCATTATTATAAACATATATTGAAAGGGTTAATAGTAATAATAATTAACGCACCACCCCCCCACACACACACAAACGCACACACACCCCCCTATACAATGAAAAAATTATGTGTCAATTAATCATGACCAAAATTAATTAAAACAAATGAGAAAAACTTTTTTTTTGTTTTAATTTTTATTTCTCTCTACATGATATCAATCTATTTGTTTCAATTAACGCATTCAATTTAGATTTACTACATCAGAACAAACAACAACAAAAAAAAAATTCCGATTCTGATTCTGATAAAAATTCTATTTTTATCTCATCGATGCTGTGCATTTGATGCTATACATATCGGATAGAATGATTTCGATGAATTCTAAAATGGGATTTTCCAAAAAAAAAAATCAACACTTTTTAAATGGAAAAAAATTGACTTTTTTCATATTTAAAAATTTTTTTCCATTGTAAACTATTGCGGAAATTCGTTGTACACACACATACAAAAAATCAATTCAATTTTGCGCATATTCTCATCATCATCATATGATATCATTGTGTATCTGATTTCCTCATTTCATTGCCTTTCATTGTATACATTTTAGATATATCTGGCTATAATAAAATGAAATAAATGTCTCTTTGCGTTTGTGTGTGTGTGTATGCGCGATAAGAGGTAAACGAACTAGTAGCATTATCCAAAGAGATTTTTATCAAATAGCAACACAATATACCATACCATATTATATATATTTAAGCCGGAATTGGTTAACCTTGAAGAAAAATAAAAACAAAAAAAAAAAAATTAAAGCGACAAACATTAGAAAGCATGATGCATGATTGAAAAAAAAAATCGTATGCACAAAAGAACACTAGACAGAATTTGTCAAAATCATCATCATCATCATTATCACAATTGACTATCGTTTTATTTTTCATGAGAGAGAAATGATAAAAAAAAAAACATTACCAAAAGGTATGTATGGTTTGTATTTTAGCCAAATGATGACTGCTGTTTTTATGTTTTTTATTTTTCATTTAGAATTTAGAATTTATCAATTTGTCAATGTGATGAATGATTTGTATGTGAACAAGGAACAAGGTAAATTGAATCTAAACATCAATTCTTATCAACATCATTGAAAAAAAAAATTCTGATGAGAAGAAAAAAAAAAATTTTTCAGAACTTTGTTTGATGACGTAAATGATAGTTTGGTATTTATTTTATATTTTATAATAATTGGTGGGTTTTTTTTTTCATTGTTGCATTATCAACCAGTGTGTAGTCAACCAACACCAATAGGAAAAAAAACGTCATCGTTGACCACTTATTTTGTTGATATTGAGATATTAAAATAATAATAATACAAAAACGGAAAAAAATTTCTTCTCAATTTTAAATTTTGTCAATTTTTTTTTTTGTTTATGAAATGAATCAATATAATAACTAGAAATTTCGACAAAAATTCCCCTGAACAAGTTTTGTTTGATTTCAATTGAAGCCAAAAAAAAAAAAAAAATACATATCAATTTCAATTTTTGTCGTCAGAAAAACCATCATCATTCTAGTTATTTATTTTTTTTTTTGCAAATTCATCAAATTTATTATTCAGTTTCAAGTTGCTATCAATCCAATCGATATATGAACTCTAATCATTGATTGATTCCATTTCAATGTTTTTTTTTTCATTATTCAAATAGCTAAAAAAGGCACAATTTGTTTAATCATTGCGTGTGGTCGTGCATGTATGTGTTTGTTTTTTTTTTGTTTTATTAGAAACAAAGTGTGAAAAGTTTTTTTTATTACTCATTTTGAAGCAAAAAAAAAAAAAAAAATTTTTGTGGCACCAAACAAACAACCAATCAAAAATGAATGATTGATTGAATAATAATCGAACCATTTTATAAAATTGCACCAGTATATATTGTGTACACTGTACACACACACAAAAAAAAACGCAAAGAGATAAAATACTACCATAGTGAATATTATAGCCAATTAAACTTGAACCTCGTGGCTTTTTTGTTGTTGTTGTTGTTGTTGGTTGATTACCAGATCACGCCATTTCTATGGTGCATTTTTTTTTACTGTTTTGTGCCAATATTTATATAAATGAAACAAGTTTTTTTTTCCGTTTTTTTTTCTCATCATCATTTAAACACACACACACTAAATATATACATTGTTAATAATTGCAACGTGTTAATTAATCGTGTGATTTGTTTTTTTTTTCGTTATTATAGAGATTTTCAAATTTTCATTCTCATTTCACAAGCAAATCATCATCGAATCATTCAATTTCAAATTTTTCCTGTGTCAATACAACACTATAATTTGTGGAGAAAAATTAACCATGATCAAGATGGACACATTTCGTATGATTCCATTTGAAGCAACAAATCCTTTATCGCCTAATTATAGTTATGTTTTCAATTTTGAAAATGAATTCCGTTATCATAAACGTGTGGCATGGATGCGTGAACATTGGACCGATTCATTCTATTGGACCATTATTTATTTATCGTTTATATTTTTTGGCCGCATTTATATGGAATCAAGACCAAAACCATTTCGTTTAAAATGGCCATTAATTTTATGGAATTTAATGTTGGCCACATTCTCCATTATGGGCACTATTCGTGTATGGCCAGAAATGATGCATGTATTACGAAATTATGGTTTCTATCATTCAGTCTGTTCTAATTCTTATCATAGAGAGGTAATGAAAAGAAAAAAAAATTTAGATTTTTGAATTGAAATTAATATCATCTCTTTTTTTCCGGGTTAACTTTTAAATTTTCTAGGTTCCAATTTCTAGTTTTTGGACATATTTATTTGTATTGTCTAAAGTACCGGAACTAGTCGACACTGTATTCGTTGTATTACGTCGACAGAAATTGATATTTTTACATTGGTATCATCATACTACTGTATTGATATTCACATGGTATTGTTATGCCGATGAAACTTCTGTAGCTCGTTGGTATGTTTATATGAATTATTCAGTTCATGCAATGATGTATTCATATTATGCCATACGTGCTGCTGGAATACGACTACCAAAACCGTTGGCAATGTCGATTACAATGTCACAAATTGTTCAAATGATTATTGGTGCTATTGTTACATTCTATGCATATTATGTACGACAAATCAAAGGTCAACAATGTAGCATTTCATTAGATCGACTTTATGCCGGTTTAGCAATCTATATTTCATATTTAATGTTGTTTGCCAATTTTTTTATCAAATCATATTTCTCATCGAAACCAAAAACTATTAATAATGTCGATATAAAGAAAACTCAATAATCTGAAAAAAAGAAAGAAAGAAAGAAAGCGTTTCTGTGAATCTCAAAAATGAAAAAAAATTCTCATCATAATAATTGTTATATGCAATATTTAGGCAAAAAAAATTCTAATTATAATTGTTTGTTTGTTTGTAATAATGAATTAAAATTTACAATTTACAATTTTTTCAAAAAAAAAAATTAAACTAAAAATAAAAATAAAAACCATTAATCAAGCCACCACTAGATGGCGTAGATTGTTTCAAAACAAATTGTTTAAAATATAGCCAACTGCTGCCATCTATTGTTGCATTAATTAATTGAATCATAGAATTTAAAAATTCGAATTCTGTAATTTAGTACGTGAAAAATTCTTTTTTTACAAATTAAATTTTATCGCTAGAAATTGTATAAGTATTCACACATTAACATGAATTTTTTTATTTATTTATTTTCTTGATTTATATTTGATTGAATTTTTTGGTACATTGTTTTTTTTGCTCTCCATTCGTAGTGTGTTTTTTTTTCATTTTTTTTTTTAAATCTTCAAACCAAAATTTGTAAATGGCTGATCAAAAATCAACATCGGTTACGAAAGATTTGTCTGCAACAAAAATGCAGTCAAAACAACAAGATCATCCAGAAATGAAACAATCTCAGACTAAAGTATCGGCATCAGTCAATGAAACGTTACAAATGAAAACATCGGTACAAGCAAGTCAGCAGCATCAACAGCAACCTGTTGTTCAACCAAAAGTTTCGGCAGCATCAATTGGTGAGAAATCACTGAGCATACGTTCTAAAGCAGCAGGATCAGTCAGCGGTCAACCAGTACAGTCAAACATGAATATAACAAAAGTTCCACCATCAATGAAAGCTATGGCTAATGAAAAATCAATAAGTATGAAAAATTCTGCCTTACAACCAATGACAAAAAAATCAGCATTTGTACCATCAAAAATGCATCCATTACCACAGCCATTGCAGCAACATACAACACAACAATCTACTACTGGTGCTACTACTGTTAATCAGAATGCAAAAATGAATTCGTTGGCCGTTGTACCAAAATCTAAGATACAAGATTTTGATACCAAAACTGCATTGCAGCCATTCAAAGGACCAAATGGCCAGCAATTAATGCAGAAAAAAAGTGACCAATTATCAGTAGGAAAATCGATTATTGGCGGTTTAGATGGAAAATCATTAATGACAGAATCTTCAGTGGAAACACGTGAAACATTGACAATTAAAATCTCACAAGGTAAAGATACGACAGAGATTACACAGGTGATTGAGAAAAAATCACCTAGTTCCAAACGAAAGAAACGATCACGTTCACCTCGACTAATGATACTGCCAAGTACACAACAAGAAGATAAGGCTAAAAATTTGCTTGCTATTAAAGGACCACCACCACCACCATCATCATCACTAGAACCACAAAAAGCAATAACTGCAGCTGTACCAGCAACAGATCAATCTAAATTGATGGAACCAAAATCTGTAATACCAACATCTGGTATTGTTGAAATATCCACAATAACTGGTTCAAAGATTACACCATCATTATCTGGATTTCCAATAGTAGATGAATCTGGTACAAAAATTTCAATAAAAAAATCTAAATCACCACCACAAAAAATTGAAAAAGATGAATCGAAAAAAGAAAAAAAAGAACAACAACAATTACCACCATCATCACAATTAACAACTAGTAAATCATCAGCTATTACTACGATGACAACATCAAAAACACCGATAGGTCCATCGATAAGTAGTAAATCATCACGAAGACGACGACGATCATCGGATCGATCATCGTCAAGACGTTCGAAAAAAAGTTCAAAAGTTTCTATTACACGTGAAAAAACTAGACAATCATTATCTGGCGATGTTTCTTCTGGTGGTTCGGCGGCAGGTGGTGGTGGTAGGGGTGGTGCTGGAACAAAAATTGTTGAACGTATACATGCAAAAGTTGTACAAACAATAGAACAAAAATCTAGAGCACAAAAACAACGTGAAGAACGTATAGAATTTCTATATAGCTGTTCATTACATTTTCTATCACAAATTGTTGGCTGTGCATTGCTCGTATTATTGGCCTTATTGTTCATACAATTTTTCGGTGGATTCAGTAATGTTGCTGATTCGGATAAAATTTTCAATTTTCATCCATGGCTTATGGTATTTGGTTTAGTCTATCTAGGTGGTAATAGTAAGTGGGGGGTGAACACACAATGAGAGAATCCTTTCGAACACTAATCGTACTACTAATTTTTATTTTTATTTTTTAGCTTTATTATTCTTAACACCGAAACGTAAATCATTCGGTATAATACGTACATTATTATTGTTTTGTATGTCCATTATTGTATTGATTGCATCGATAATAACGATTTATTGGCATTTTAAAAAAGATGTACCGAATTTTTTTACACTACATTCATGGTTTGGTATGATGACATTAACATTGATGATCATTTATGTTAGTGCAAATGGCTATTTATATGGTTCACGTAGTGGTCAACGTATTTTACAATCAGAAAATTCTGATTCAATTGAATCATTAACAATATACGTTTGATTGGCATATCTACATTATTAATGAGTGTTGTAACAAGTTTGCTTGGTTTAAATCAATTGACTAGTTTCATTACTAGTGATATACAAACCGAACAAACATCATATCAATTACTTGTTAATGTTATTGGTATATTTTCCATTGCATTCACATTATTCATTGTATTTCTTGTATCAAGATTACGTATTCGTAGTAAATCACGTGAAGAATGGGAAGAACGTGTACAAATGGCTGTTGATAAAGCAATGGAAAATATGCAAGCATCTGGAGCATTTGATTCACCACCACCACCACCATCGACAAAATCAACAATTAAGTCAACAACAGTTTCAAGTGGAACAACAAAACAGCAACTAAAACGATCAAAACGTAGTAGTGGTGGTGGCCGCAAAAAAAGAACAGGAAAAAGTAGTCGTTCATCACGTGTATCGACTACCAGTAGCGGTGTCAGTATTGGTGATGGGGGTGGTAGTGCCAGCCAGTTATCATCAAAATTATCCAAACAAAAATCTAATGATGAAAAAAAGGATAAAAATAGCCAAAAATCATCTACAACATCGTCAACAACATCGTCATCATTGTTATCAAAAAAACAAAAAAGTAGTTCAAGTTTAGGTCATCATAGTACTACTAGTAGTAGCAGTAGTGGTGGTGGTAGCAATATCGTAAGTCGTCAAGATGGTGTTGGTGGTGGTAATTCAAGTAAAAACAATTCAGAAATTACAATTCCAGGAAGTACAAATAGTTCAATCAAAATTCCAAGTATGACTAGCTCAAAATCGGTTCTTTCAAATGATATTAACAACAAAAGTAGTTCTGCTGATGATGATGATTCTGCTTTTCGAATGAAAACAAAAATCGTAACGAAATGAATTTTTCTCAATGAAAAAACCATACACACACACACAACACCTTTTTAATGAATATTGTAATATTGTTGTGTGTCGATGGATGGTGTTTTTTTTTTTGATTTGTGTAACGGCGGGTGTGTGTGTGTGTGTGTGTAGTATTGCAATTGAATAAAATTAGAAGAAAAATTGTTTGAAAAAAATTAATCTAGCTAATTTCTTCTTTTTTTGTATTATGCACTTTTTTCATCATAATAAAATCAACAAACAAACGATGATTGACAATCATCTCGCGTTTTGTTTTTTTTTTTGTTTGAACAGCAAGAAAACATGTATGGAAATTAATTGGAATTTTGTTTGTTTTATGGATCTACTACGGATATAATCAAGTTCGTATTACAAAGGAAACAGTTACAGTAATGGATGATCGGCCTAGTCAAATTCTTGATTGGATCGATGCATGGATGGATGGATGGATGGCCACTCAAATTTCAAATCAAATTTAATCGAAATAGAAAGAAAAATTCAAAATTGAAATCAAATTAAAGTGAAATTTTTTCTCAATTTTTTTTTCAAGAATATTCTTCTGTCCACCGCCTTTTATAATGACAAATGGGAAAACAATTTTGTAATCAAATATTCTGTGTGTGTGTGTGTGTGTATGTGTGTGTGGATTGAGAAATTTGTTTCATTTGAAATAGAATGATCACTACTACCAATCATCATCATTCAATCTTATTATTATTATTATTATTATTATACATTTCACATAGTCATCTTTATCAATTGCGATTACTAATATAACAAACGATGAGATAACAATGATAATCAAATGTGGAAAAAAAAGAAAAAGAAAAAGAAGAAGGAAAAAAAATGACGATGATGATGATCGAACCATCACTAAGAAAGAAAAATGGACACACATACACACACACACACACAAGAAGAAATACTAACAATTTCCAGACGACTTGATATCCACATCTAGAGTCTAATGTTGAATGATCATTCAGATGAACAAGAATAAAAAGAAAAAAAAAGAAACAAGAAAATACATCCATACACTATATTCTGGCGATGCTATATGAATATGAAGATGGAGAGATGGTGAAAGAAAGAAAAAAAAAGCTAGATCGGAAATCAAATTGCAAGGAATAAATGTGGATGCATGCATGTTGGAATTTTTTTTCGTTTTTTCTTCTTTTTTTTTGATTTGTTTCGGACAATATCTTCGATTAGTTGGTTATTTTTTGGTCTAGATCTCTCTTTTAAATCATTGATATGAAATCCATTCATCTAATAACTATCGATGGATATTGGGCAATCAAACTAAACGTTTTTATTATTATAATGGATGTGTGTTTGATGAAATTCCACAAGAATTACTATTTATTGTTCGTTTGTTTGTTTGTTTGTCCAAGGAAAAAAAATTGTACAAAACCATCACCACCACCACCACCTCCACCAATAACCAGCAAAAAACATTTTACCATTTTTTTTTATTTTCTTGATCCAAAGAAAAAAATCCAAAATCAGAAAAAAATACAATATAAATAACAGAAAAAAAAGGAAAATAAATCTTCTGATTCTGATGATCATCGTCATCATTCAATGTATGTTTTGGTGATGAGATGATCATACTTATTGCTTGCAAACACACACACACACACACAAACAAAGAAAGAAAATGTCCCTTGTGAATTGTTCACCATAAGTATGATGTATATATTTTTTTTTCAATGAAAAACAAACATATCAATGATGATGATGATGATGATGACAACCAAAGACAATAATAATAATAATAATAACGGCAACGGCAACAAAACTTTATCTAGAAAGTGACCAATAAGTGCAGCAATATATACAAAAGAAAAAAATACCCACTTACACACACACACTTGAACACATATATATAAACACAAATGATGACTTATAATGAAATAAATGATTGAATCGAATCGAAAAGAAAAAAAAACCAATACCCAATCTGTGTGTGTGTGTGTGTGTATGTTCCAATACAGACACATTTTTTTTTTTTTTTTTTATAAAAGTTTTTTTGATTTCAAAGACAAATGAAAAAAAATGTTCCAATACAGACACATTTTTTTTTTTTTTTTTTTTGATTTCAAAGACAAATATGTAGATCATCAATAATCATTGTAGCCATCACTTATAAAAGTTTTTTTTTCCTTGGAAATTGACAATATTCTCAAAATTTATCTTAAAACCGCCTGTGTGTGTGTTTTGGTGTGTGTGTTCAAATTCAATCTGTTTATTGATCCATAAGGCAAATTTTTATCATATCGTTGTATGAGAAGTACATCCAGAATTATCCAGTTGTGTGTGTGTGTGTGTGTGTGTTGGAGAAACTACATTGCCAATCAAAGGCAATATTTACATATATATTATATATAGAATTTCAATCTCTTTTTTGTTTGTTTCTCATTGTTCATTGTCTTTATCTTTTATTGCAATGATGAAAAACATAAGAATGGACAAAAAAACCAGGAAAAAAACATTCTATTAGGCATTTATTTCAATTTTTGGAGATTTCTTGTTATTTTGAAATTTTCTTAATTCTTCTTCTTTGAATATATATAGCCATTTATTTATGCTAAATAAAATACATCTATCCATAAGATAAATTCAAACATTCATGTTTATATTGC
This sequence comes from Dermatophagoides farinae, assembly GCF_024713945.1. Lineage (NCBI taxonomy): Eukaryota > Metazoa > Arthropoda > Arachnida > Sarcoptiformes > Pyroglyphidae > Dermatophagoides > Dermatophagoides farinae. The sequence continues at coordinate 529,152 of NC_134686.1, read as the reverse complement.
ATTTTGTTTGTTTTGTTCAGTTTCTACCAATTTCTCTATATCCATCTTCAAAGTTTTCATTTCCCCACGATTGTTGTTTTCGTCGTCGTTGTTGTTGTTGTTGTTATTTGAAGACGTACAGCGACAATGAGATAACAGCTTGACAGCTTTATTTTTCACCATAACCAATTCTAACAACATTTTGATAATAACAACAACGACAAGGACAACAACAACAACAACAACAACAACAAGAAATTATATTTACGGGTGAACTCATTTCAATTTCCTTTTCGTTTACAAATACAAAAGCATCAACTAAAGAAACGCTTTCAAACCTCTCTCTCTCTCTCTCTCTCTCTCTCTCTAGCTCACTTTTATGGACTAAGAGAGATATAAGATGAGAGAGAGAGAGAGAGGGAGAGAGAGAGAGAGAATCTATTCGTATTCGTTTTTCGTTTGTTTCGAAATTGTCATCATCATATTTATTTGATTCGATATTCGATTTTCATATCGATTCTGTATGATGAAAACATATTCCATAGAGACAATTATAAAATTTTTTTTTTTATTTTTGATGAAAAATTATTACAACAGAATTGTGTCATAAAATAATTGAATGAGAGAAAGTGAAAGTCAAGAATAAATTTTCTGGCTTCCATCACTAAATGGACATTGTATGGAAAGAGAAACGGAAATTGTCAGGAAACAAAAAAAATAATGCTGGAATTAAAATTAATTGCAACAAAAAAAATAAAAATAAAAGAATGAAAGATCAAGAATGAGAAATGATTCCAAATGATTTTATTTGTAATGTAATTCCAGATTCTAATTTCACACTAATCCTGACTTCTTTTTTTTGTTTCGCAATTTTTTTTTCACTCAGGACACAAATGAACGCAATAAGAACATTACAATTACAAATGACAAATGCAAATTTAAAATTGTGAATGAAAATGACAATAAACTTTTTTCTGGTCCAAGAAAATAAAACAAACTAGGATTTTTTTATTATTATTATTGAGAATGAAAAAAAAGTGAGTAAATAAATTTGAAAATTTCATCAATTTCAAATTAAAATTGCAATAAAGATTGGATGAAATTCTTTTCCATTCGAATTCCATGAATTCCGTGAAATGTATTGGGATACAATGAAGAAAAAATGAACGCGATAGATAAACGAGAAATGTGGAAGTAAAGAGAACTCTTCACAGGCTTGACAAAAAAAAACAAAACAAAAAGAAAATCATTTCTCACGTTTGAAATACACAACGCGCGCACACACACACAAGAATATTTTGCATATATATATTGATGAACCAAAAATGTAAGAAAATCCTAATTTTTTTTCTCTCTGATAACCAACCAAAAAAAAACCAAACGGAAATCATCTGTCTTATCATCTGTTTTTCCTGTGTTTCACTTTTTTTTTGCTGTTATCGATATATACATACATATATTATATGCATGTGAAAGTTTTTTTTTCTATAAGTAAAATCAGAAAAAAAACAAGAAGAAAATCCTTGTTATTTTCATAAAGCTAATTCGGAAATTGGAAACTTTGCAGCCAGAAAAACAACAACAACATATGTGTGTGTGTGTGTGTGTGTACATATAAGCAGATTATCAACGTCTTTAAATACGACAAACGGAACAAGATAATCATTTTTGACAAAATACGAAAAAAAGAATGAGAAAAAAAAACTTTTTCTTGCTCAAAAAAAAAAAATCACAAATCACGACCAAAACCAGATTTATCACACACACACACACACACACACAAATTCTATATTCTTCAATAACTTTTTGGTTGATACGAAAAAAACGTCTGTTTTTGAAAAATTATACTCGACTCGAGTATAATAATCATTATAAATAGAGAGAAATATTGTGTTGTTACTACTTGGCAGGAACAAAAAATGAAAATAAAATTTTTAAATTTAGATTAAGAAAATGAAAAGTGAATGAAGAAAACGAAAGAAAATTCTTTCTTTCTTTCTTTCTCGATATACATTATAAATGATTGGTTATTAGTCGGGAAAAACGGGAAAAAATTTTTTTTTTCCATAGAAAAACTTGAACCAAAACCATAGAGAAAAAAAATCGAAATTGAAATAAATGATGATGATTGAACGAAAACGATGAAACAAAATTGCGGTCAAAATGGTCGAATTTTTTTTTTGTCAAAGTTTCGTTCCATGTCTTTTGCCTGAACTGAATCATCAAACATCAAACGAATTTAATTTCAGATTTTATCGCACTTTGAATTTAAAAATACAAAGTTTCAATGCCAAAAAAATTATGATTCCGTTTGATAATTACTTGAAATTGAATACACACACACACACACGCAGACACGCGGGCATTAAAATCAATAATGATGGTTATTAAGATCAGAACATGGAATATTCTATGAATATAACCATTTAGGCCCTAAAGGGAAGAACGAACGAACGAACAACAACAACGATTCCGTATCAAGTTTTTTATTTTGGCAAACAAAAACATTCATATTTACATTATTCTGTGTTTGTTTGCTTGTTTGTGTCATTAAATTTCACACTAGACGAAAAAAAACGATAAATTGCAATCAAAAAGAATAAAAAAAAGAAATTAATAATGTTAATGGCCAATAAATGAATGAATTCTGTGCATTGGAAAGAATTTGTTGTTGTTTTTTTTAAAAAAAAACAACAACAACAACAACAATTCACATACACACAGCAAACAATGGCAACGAAATAACAAAGGTCAAAATTCATATTTTCTTTCTTTCATTCATTTTATTTTCATCGCATCATATACACAATGTGCTAACACACATATGAGAACCAGAGAGAGAGAGAGAGAGAGAGAGAGAAAAAAAAGGCAAATAAATTGCCAATATACTGAATGCTAAGCAAAAGTGCAAGTGAATGAGTGAGTGAATCGAAAGCCTAAGCTAAAATAAATATACAAAATTCACCCACATACGCGCACACAGAGCTAAAAATTTATTCCTGGGAATCAAAAAATTTTTTTTTCTTTCATTGCTTTTTTTGTTGGCGAAAAAAAAATTTCATTTTTTTTGCTATTTTCTACATTGCCTGTCTACATTTAAATTTATCTAAATTTGGTAGCCAGCACACACACACACACACACACACTGGATTGAGGTAGACGACGATTCTTTCAAATAAAAAGCAAGAGAATTGAGAGAGAATCGAATCATTGTTTGCTCAGGCTGATCGAATCGACTTATTCAATATAAAAAAAATTGGAAAAAAAAGAATAAAATTTGTATGCCATTTGTATAGCCACATTCAATTTGGTCATTCCAAAAGAGAATTTGTAATACATATAAAAACAGAAGATATTCCAACATTGAAATAGATGAGAAACGAATTATGGGCAGTGAAGTCAACTTTTTTTTTATTTGGTTTGTGTGTGTGCGTTTGTTTGTTTGTTACGAATGGTCATCGCCATTGACCGATTGGCCCATACAACGAACAACAACGACCAGCGACATTTGAAAAAAACCGATTGTATCAACATTAAATTTTGTTTTTTTTTCATTCTTTCTCAATTTAATTCTCGTTTGGAAAATGTCTTGTTAGAGCGGAATTCCAATCGTAAAGTCATTATTTTTTGTTTTTGTTTTTTTTTTGTTTTTCATTTCATCATTACAATCATCTTTATTATATTGAAATTGAATTTAAATTCAATTCATTACAATTCACTTTAAAAAACATCAAACACACACAGAGAGAGAGAGAGAATGTAAACAACATGCATGGCTAAACTAAGAGATAAAATTGATGAAATTAAAATGCAAAACAAAAATCAACAAACAAATGATCAACATTGGCATCAGGTTTTTTCGTGGTCATTTTAAAAGATGAAAAAAAATCACAAGTTTTGAGAAAAATAGATCAACGAGCAAGAGTTTCAAATTCATTTTTGGGCAATGATGGTTTCTTTTTTCTGTAATGTAAACCAATTTTTGTTTTCTTATCAAAATTCAGCCAATAAATGAATATGATTGAGTTAGTGAGTAAAAAAAAACTGTTTGATGGCCTTGTCATTAAAACAATCGGGTAGTATTTTTTTTTTTCATTGATCAAAACAAAGATTTTTTTTTTACCCTGTTCCTTAGAATCAAATTGTATGAATTGGAAAACAAAAAAAAAACAAAAAACAAATGGTGCTGTACACCCATTGGACATACTTGACTTTTGATTTGTGTGAAACAAAAAAAAAATGCATCAGCCGCAAGCACAAGAATATCAATGAGAAAGAGAAAGACTTTCACTCAATCAATCGATAATGATGATGATGGAAAAAAATGAAATTCAATTGACTATGTAACGGATATATGGAAGTTTAAAAATCTGTGATGAAAAAAACTATTGATGATTTCGATTATGAAACACTAACATGAGACGACATTTCATTTAGTAGAAAAAAACGACGATGATGATGATGATGATCATTAGCCAATTTTTTTTATCTTCATTAAACAAAACAAAAAAAAATGTTAAGTATCATTTAGCGTATTGGCTCATCATTATCATATTGATAATGAACATTTTCAATGAAAAAGTTTTATGGAATAAATAAACAAACAAATGAAAAACCAAAACAACAACAACAAAAACTAAAAGTCTGGAAGTGAATGCAATTCGCCCATCCTTTTCAACTCTTTCATTTACAAATTTTTTTTACACATCCATCTCAATGTCTTATATTGATTGGTTTTTTTTTCTTTCGAATTTTCCATTTTCCATTTTATTGTATTCACTTCATTTTTTTTATATCATCATCATCATCATTATCATCATTGGAAGGCAAAAAGTGTAAACGTTGAACATATTTTGAATGAATGCAAAAAAATAAAAAAATAAAAATAAATTCAATATGGTGCGTTGGTGAATAATTTTTTTTGTTCACTCTCGCTCTCGCTTACTCGTTAGTTTGCGCTTTTTTTTCCATCTCTCTCACTCAACGATAGTTGTCTAGTAGGTTATCAGCTATTATTTTCTAAGTGTGTGTGTGTGCGTTTGTTGTTGATTTAAAAAAAAAAAAAACAGAATGGCACACATTATCGACAATGATGATGATGATGATGATGGTGAAAGGAAAAAAAATCGTTGATAACAGAATTAGAATTTAGAATTTTGTGCTAAAAGAAGAAGAAGAAGAAGAAAAAAATGAAATAATAATGATATATAAATAGAAAATGAACAGAATAAATCGCTGATTTTTTTTTTCATCATCTTGAAAGTTCAAGATGCCATGTTCATCATGTCGCCTATCGTTATTGATCATCATGAACAAACAAATAATAATGATGTACGATTGTTGTTTGGTGGTTGTTTATTAATTTGAAACTAAATCCTTAGCATTTCGTTTTCAGTTTTTGGCCAGAAATAAAAAAGATCTAAAATCCCATAGGTGAAAAGATGAAAAATAAAAAAAAATTGGCCACCATCATCAATGATGATGATGTTAATTGAGAATGAAATGGTTGATGAAATAAAATCATCAAAACACAAAGTTTTCAAGGAACTTGGATGAAAAAAAACTTTGTAATTCTCCAAAAAAAATCATCATCATCATCATCATCACTAATTGACTGGATGGTTTTCGTTTTTTTCCCAAATTTCCAACACAGAAAAGAACCTAGATCAATTTTCTACATTTTCAAATTGTGAAATCAACGAATTGAGAAAAAAAAGACCAATTTTGACCACCTAAAAATGTCATTATGGTACCATGATCAAAATTTACCACACACACACACACACAGAATGTTCATAATTGGGCAACCAAAACTGATTGTAATTAGGTACATGAAACCAAAAAAAAAAACTTAGATTCTAATTCATGATTCTAAGTGGTAGTGAAAAAAAAAATAATGATTCTGTCCACAGTGTAACATTGAAATGTAGTGGATAAAAGAGAAAAACTTAAACAAAATTTCTTCAAGAAGAAAAAAAACATTCTTTGTAGTCATTTTATTCATGTGAAACTTTTTAGTATTCAGATTCTTTTTTTTTGCATTCATTCATTCAAGATTGAAATCAATTTTCAACAAATTCAAAAGAATTTTCTCTCACATTTGTGATGTGAACAGTTTTACCGTTCTATTTTAATAATAATAAAAGTAAAAGAATGAAAAAAAGAGAATAAAATTCAATTTAAGATCACTCACAATTCGTAACATTCACTCATTATATTCACCACTTAAAGTAAAGTATTTAGTCATCCATTCATCGGTTTTTTTTCCGCTAGCAGATAAGAAGAAAACGGATGAAAAGGAAAAAGAATTTTTCAAGTTGTTGAAAAATTCTATTGGACGCCAAAAAAAAAAACAATTTTTTTTCTTTTTTTTTCACTGGTTCGTTCATTATATCTCGTTGTCTATTTGTGTGTACCATGACCATATATATAACCACCACCACCACCACATGCCATTTGTGAATGAACCGTCTGGATGAATAAATGAATGAATGAATGGTGAAAAAAAAATAATATCAAAAGTCAAATCGACTTTTGATGGTGATGTTTTTGTTGTTGTTGTTGATGTTGTTGATGGCATCGATAGCTGGAATTTTGGATCATACAAAGTCTTACTCTCTACTTTCATACAATTGCTTTTCATCGTCGACTTTTTTTTTTGTTGGGCCAAGTATTTTTTTTTTCTTCCCTATTCCTTTACAAGCCTTGATCCTATTTTTTTTTTTGTGCTAATAATATGGAAATTAACTTTTACTCTTTGGCATGCACACACACACACATACAGAAAAACGGGATTCAACAACAACAACAATTGCCACATATAGAAACAAATCATAATACAGATAACCGATTAAGAATTGGAAACAGGAAGAAAAAAAAAATTTCATGTTTTTTTTTCGTTTTGACTTTTCAATATACACAAATGCGTAATAATAAAAGCGTTGGAATTTTTCTACTCGATTCCATCATCATCATCATCATCATCAGCATCATCATATATACAATGTGATTTAATAACCGCCATCATCATCATCATCATCATCATCATAATCATCATGGAAGTATAATAATTATATTTTCGCATCTGATCTTCTTGTTGATGACGATGATGATGATGATTAGTAGTGAACGTTTTGGGTGTGTGTGTGTGTATGTGCGATTCACATTCACATTTTCAATATCAAGATGATGATGAAGAAAATGAGAAAAATAACGGCAAAAAAAAAATTCCATAACATTCACTCCGATGTTGGTTACATTCATGCATGAATGTTTTACATCATCATCATCATCATCATCATCTGGGGAATGATTTTCTCCCCCCATTTTCTGTGCAAAAAAAAATTCAACTATTTTGACATTTATTGTATGTTTTTTTTAGAAAAAAAATGGTAGAAAAAATGAATGAACACAAGTTAACAATTTCACAATCACTCAGCAAAAATTTTCAATTTTCAGTTGTTGTTTGTTTGAATTAATTAGAATGAAAAAAATTTTAAAATTGTTTGAACAAAAAAATTTCATGTCATGAACATATTCCAATTTGAATGTATGGAAATTTTTTTCAGTTTTTTTTGTCCATTGTCCATTCAAGTTGTGTGTGTGTGTGTGTGGCCATACAGTATCTTGTCTACACTCAACAACACCATCACTCGAAATACAATGAATCAATTTTTGTTTAATAGAAACAATGACAAAACAACAACACTAGCAACGCCCACGCACACAACTAGAAAGTGGTTAATTAACATATAAATCATTATTGAAAAAAAAATAGTGACACATTCATATATACAGGATGATCAATTATTTTAACCATAATTATCAATTCTATAATAATCAATCGATTGATTTTTTTTTTCGTTCATAAAAATGACATCAATTTTGATGGATCGAATTCCAGATCGAAATACATTTATTCATCAATTTTGAATGGGTAAACTAACCACAGAGGAAAAATAAGAGAAAAACGCAATAATCATTCTTTCAGAGTTAATGAGAAAAATTTTGGTTCGAGAAAAAAAAAGGGTTTCCATAATCATCATCATGATCTTGATAATAAAAGTAAAATCATGATCATGGTTGATGGTTTTTTTTATATTCACTAATTAACAACAACAACAAAAAAAAAACAATCACAAACTTGTCATGTGTCTTTGTGTATAGGTGATTGGCTGACATTTGAAACAACAACAACAACAAGGCAAGTATCTTAGTTCTTTCAGTTTGATTTAATTGAGTTTGACTATTTTCAATTATCTTTTCTTTTGGATTGCTTACTTGCATGTTTTTTTTTCCATTTCTTCCAACCAAAAACTATTCAACCATCGATCAATCAATCAATCTTTTCATTCTCTCTCTCTCTATACAAAAAAATAATCAAATTAAATCCCATTTTCTCACTAACCAAATCATTTCATTTTCGATAACGGTATCGATTCTGCAACATCAACAACAACAACAACAACAAAAAATTCTTCTCCTTCCTATCGATGGATTGAATCATGAATCTCAGAAAAAAAAAATTCATTCACTATAATCAAATCACATTCAAGATTTAGATAATCAAAGTTTATATTTATTTATTTATTTTTTTTTTTTGAAAAAACAAAATCAAACAAGTAAAGTAAGTTGTAAAGTAAACGATGAAAAAAAAACAAACAAACAAAATAATCGAAAAGTTTGAGACACTCTGTGTTTGTATGTTTTTTTTTTGTTTTGTTTAGGTGCATCATCATATAATAATAACCAAAACTAAATTCTAAACACACATTCTGTGTGTGTGTGTGTGTGTGTGTGTGTGTGTGTATGAAACAGAATCAAGAAAAATGAAGCAGAATTTTTTTTTCATGAAAACAGAAAAAACAAATTCTGAATTATAATTCTTAGCAAAAAAAAGCAAAAAAAAGAAAAAAGGGCTATTGAGAAAAAAAAATTCTGTATCGTTGGCTCGCGTGTTTGTATTTTTTTTTGTTCATTCTTGTTTTTTCTTCATGAACATATAATAATAATAATCGTCTTATCTTACTGTTTCTACTCTAATTCCTTTTCTCTTATTTTGTTTTCACTATTCATACGTTGTTGTTGTTGTTGTTGTTTGAATTTCTCTACATGTCATCGTCTTTCTAGTTAAACTGAAATAAAAAAAAAGTGACGAACAAACAATTTTTCTT